>NC_060227.1:0-2430408 GCF_907164935.1 Osmia bicornis bicornis
CTAACCTAACCTAACCTAACCTAACCTAACCTAACCTAACCTAACCTAACCTAACCTAACCTAACCTAACCTAACCTAACCTAACCTAACCTAACCTAACCTAACCTAACCTAACCTAACCTAACCTAACCTAACCTAACCTAACCTAACCTAACCTAACCTAACCTAACCTAACCTAACCTAACCTAACCTAACCTAACCTAACCTAACCTAACCTAACCTAACCTAACCTAACCTAACCTAACCTAACCTAACCTAACCTAACCTAACCTAACCTAACCTAACCTAACCTAACCTAACCTAACCTAACCTAACCTAACCTAACCTAACCTAACCTAACCTAACCTAACCTAACCTAACCTAACCTAACCTAACCTAACCTAACCTAACCTAACCTAACCTAACCTAACCTAACCTAACCTAACCTAACCTAACCTAACCTAACCTAACCTAACCTAACCTAACCTAACCTAACCTAACCTAACCTAACCTAACCTAACCTAACCTAACCTAACCTAACCTAACCTAACCTAACCTAACCTAACCTAACCTAACCTAACCTAACCTAACCTAACCTAACCTAACCTAACCTAACCTAACCTAACCTAACCTAACCTAACCTAACCTAACCTAACCTAACCTAACCTAACCTAACCCCCCACTCTCGGGCCTTCATCCTAACATCCCAGGGACATCCCCTGTATGCTAGGATGCCGCCCTAACCTAGCATCTCGGGGTATCTTCTCCTAACATTCCCCCACTCCTCCCGCTGGCCTGGCCTCCGGTCCTCAATCTTCTAAGTTCCATCCCGGTCCTTGGCGGTTTCCAACGCATCTTCTCCATAGTCTTCCTCCAGCTCTGCGCCGCTTCCTGCTTCGCCTCCTATGTTAATCCATTGAAACGGGTCTGTTCTTAGGTGGTTTGACTCCGGATGCTCGATGATCTTGGAAGCCCATTGCCTTGCCTTTCCGCCGATGTTGGGACTTAGAAATTTTTCTTCTGCCGCACCAGGAACCAATGTTAGGAAACAAATTGCATTCAACCTAGCATGGTTAGGATTAATCCTTTACCATGTTAGAAGGAATTCTTCTGTCCCCTACCACCGTTGCGATTATGTGCGTGAGCTACATAGCCAAGTGCCAGCATCGTAACGTGTTAAAATCCAGTATAAAATTTTTCACCTCTCCGGGAATCGAACCCTGCATCGACACGTTACGAGCACAGCGCTCAGCCATCTAGACCACTCACTCGCCATACAAAACTATGTACAAAACCGCTTCTTATATTACCATTGCCTACTACTAACTTAACGTTATGTCCTGCCATTTCAATAAATACATTTTTCATTTAATAACTATTGCATCGGAATATTATACACATACATAACAGATGTACAATTCATGGAAACGACATATAAACTGCGTGTTCCTAAAATATTAAATAGATATTTCTAAAATATTACACGAATACTTCAACAATATAAATTCAACATTTTTATAATATTAAATACATATTTCTAAAATATTACACGAATACTTCAACAATATAAATTCAACATTTTAATAATATTAAATACATATTTCTAAAATATTACACGGATACTTGAACAATATAAATTCAACATTTTAATAATATTAAATACATATTTCGAAAATATTACACGAATACTTCGACAATATAAATTCAACATTTTAATAATATTAAATACATATTTATAAAATATTACACGAATACTTCAACAATATAAATTCAACATTTTTATAATATTAAATACATATTTATAAAATATTACACGAATACTTCGAGAATATAAATTCAACATTTTAATAATATTAAATACATATTTCTAAAATATTACACGAATACTTCAACAATATAAATTCAACATTTTAATAATATTAAATACATATTTCTAAAATATTACACGAATACTTCAACAATATAAATTCAACATTTTAATAATATTAAATACATATTTCTAAAATATTACACGAATACTTCAACAATATAAATTCAACATTTTAATAATATTAAATACATATTTCAAATGCAAATAAACAGATGTTAAAATAAAATTAAAACGTTTTAAACTGCACACAGAACAGTGTCATCTCAGACAACGCGTGTGCAATTTCCAACGTTTCAATTTTATTTTCAATTTCTTCTTTATTTACATTCAACATATCTATTTCATATTATTTCAATATTGAATTTACATTTTTCAAATATCTATTTTATATCCTAGCGATATTTGCTTTATATTTTAGAAACATTTATTTTACATTACTAATCTATCTCAAACAATTATTCTACCTCACACATTTTTATTAGTATTCACCGGACTATAAATAAACCAACAGTTAACATAACTCTCACGTATTTGGACCTCACACTTATATACAATTCATATACATTAGTTGTTCTGAAAATTACTTTCTAAGCTTGTAAAGTATTCAAATCGTATCAAACATGATATCATTCCTTTCAACAGATACAATTTTATTACAAACATTATATTTTAACTGTAAATGAAAATCCTTTTTTCTAATCAACCATAGAAAAGCACATTACATTTTATTGTATACATTGGAAACATTTTTTGTATACATTATTCTTATCTTCAGCTTGCCTTCTTCTTCTTGCCACTACAAAGTAACAAATTAAATCACTTATATATTATATATATATATTATAACCAAACGTAATAATAATAAGTACTTACCAGTTACACCTTTCACTCGCAGAATCGGAATCGGACAAAATTGCACCTTGCTCTTGTATAATGCGATATGCTCTTTTCAATAACATCTAAAAAAAAAATTTTACAATTAATCCTATACCAATAACAGTCTTTTAGAACAGAACAAGTGTATATATGTGTATGTGTACTTAACGTTCCACAATAAAAAGTAATCAATAATAATCACTGATAAATCAATCAATAATAATAAAATACTAACTAATTACTTACATAAATGGAGCAATTCATATGCTACAAATTACCAATGATATTTCCCTATACATGCTTTCTACAAGTTATTTATTAATATATATATATGTATATACATTTATAATAAATATATCAATTATTATTTATTTCTATCATTTTATATATTATTCAATCCTTGTAAGTACATTTATAAATAATTAGAATTTAACAATGAATAACACCACCCACAACCGATAAAGGAACCCAATAACAAATTGTGCGACAACAAGGGGTGGTTGAAACACGATGGTACTTACAAGCGTACAAGTAAATGATACAAATAAACTAAATAATGTAAACATGCTTACCCTTGGGGAGCGTAACTAGATGATTTATCCCATGGTCCGGTGCAAATTTACAGTTAATAGTATACCGTCGTCCATATTAGATGATAGCATGCTACAAACGAAACACAATAAATTAATAAATGAAAACCATTCAAAAATACAACACATACCTGTTACGTACAAGGAAGTCTGCCTCATTTCTGGACGAGCGCTTAATAAGCCTACAGCATGCAAAGGGAAAAAATCATGTATACAAACTAATTAGCTTACCTTAGGAAAATAGCTATTTATAATGTAACGGGCGAGATACATTTCTTCTCTCATCGGGAGTGTGATCGTTCAACCAAATAAAATCCAAATATACTTTACCTGAAATGAATACAAAATTAGTACATAGTACAAGGTGACGGACCGTTCAATAAATGTTAAACAATGCAATCACTAATATTAAAAATCTATAATGTAAACAACAAGAATAGACAACTTAAATATCGAAGCACAAATAGAATTAAGTAAACGACAGGTCAACTACAACATGGGAAGACGCCATGACACCTAACTGAACATAGACTGCACGGCGTATAGAGGGGCACACGCAAGTAACCAATGGCTACAACGAACAAGCCATAGGTGAAAAGATACGAGATGGTCAAATATACTAATTAATGTAACATGTACATCACTGATTACTAACGGCCAAAATTGATTTAATAAAGCGATCCTTTTATTGTTTTGATGCTGGTTCATGTCGCGGAAGTTTTCAAAATCAGAATGTGTCCGAACACTAGCATTATGGTTTTCATAGATAATTCGTTTTTTATAACATGTACCCGCTTCTGTACATCTTTCACAGCTATTGCGACCCTTATGTCCCTTCAGATTTTTTCAACATGCTCTTGCAGGTGCATCACACGTAACGCATATTACATCTACTTTAAAATAAGTATTATTGTAAAATAATCCCTCATCTAAAATATCATTTGATTCACGTATAAAATCATTCAAGTTCGGTTTTGCATTACCATAATATATTGCTATCGGAAAAGGAGACACCGTACAATTGTTTCATACTAATTTCCATAAAATGGGCCAAAACTGTTTGTTCCAACTTTTTGAAATCGGAATGCCATCGATATTCTAAATTCGTCGAAATATTAGTGTTTCTTTTGGGTTCCCAGCATCTTAGGATAATTTTCTACCATGTAACGGTTAGGGTTACGGTTGGGTTCCTAGCATGTTACGATAATTTTCTACCTTGTAACGGTTAGGGTTAAGGTTGGGTTCTTACCATGTTACGGTTAGGGTTAAGGTTGGATTCTTACCATGTTAGGGTTAGGGTTAACGTCGGGTTCTTACCATGTTAGGGTTAGGGTTAGGGTTAAGGTTGGGTTCCTACCATGTTAGGATCATTTCCTACCATGTAACGGTTAGGGTTACGATTGGGTTCCTACCATGTTAGGATAATTTTCTACGATGTAACGGTTAGGGTTACAATTGGGTTCCTAGCATGTTAGGATTATTTCCTAACGTCTTACGACTAATTCCTAACATGTTAGGATATAATCCTGTCATGCTATGACATAATCCTATCATGCTAGGATATAATGCTGTCATGCTAGGATATAATCCTGTTATCCACATAAAAAGTGAAGAAACGTTTCAGACAAATGCCATAATTAGTGGTAAATCTCAAACTTCCGTGTAATGATTGATCTTTAACAGAATTCTTCTTCCGTTTACAAAGAATAAATTAGGCGATTCAACTTTTTCTATGCTATCGAGTCCCTTATTAGTAGCAAAATCACAAACATGTCTATAATAATTGTAGGTATTTTCTTTAAGCCGTGTGACATCGATATTATTATTCTCTTATTTTTCGCTATTATTTTTAACAATAAATTATAATTCTCTTCTTTGATGAATGGAAAAGACTGGATCGAAAAGTGATCCTATGTCGTAGGAAAATGTCAGTTAGGCAAATTCTTTCCTTCATCCATTCTGTTAGTTACCTAACGAGCGTATCGTAATTGTGTCAAAAGTAAAAATATCGTTTAACATTTCTTATCGAAACAACAACGCGCGTGTATCAAATACGCACAACCGAAGCAATGTAACGCGTAACCTTACAAGTTACTTCTTATCGTATAGAGAAGATAAATACATACAGTAGGCGTTGTTAACGGGTTGCAATTTCAAGAACGTCGCTTCAACGACGATAACGTAAAACTACAAGCACAAAGGTGCTAAGAATTGACGCATACGTACATGTATCTATATGTGTATACGTACTAACGCACTAAGGTATTAATGTACAAACGTAGGTAAGTACTATAGTATGTATAGTATAGAATATCATCTATACTTGAGGATACTTCAGATTTTTAACAATACTAACTTTACGAGAACAGTAATATAATAGAAGGATGGCTGAACTACTTTCAGTAATTCGTCTATTCGATAGACAACCATTCAAACGTAACTTGATTGTTTCGAACGGTATGGTACATCATAATACATACATAACGTATATGGAATAGTTAACGATCGCATCCAGTTCGTAATACGCTATATGTATGTATATTTAAGTATGTATATATACGTATAACAAATAGGCTTCTCGCAATCTATCACACAATTTGCAAAAGCTCTCAGATTATTCAAAGTTTGTAAAGCACTTGTAAAATTGAAACGCAACTGTATAGTAGCACCTAACGTTTTTAAGAGTCAACATTATCGACGTGACAATCGCCGATTTAAAATATAATAATATCATTGATCGTTAATCATTTCTATTTTTGTTGTATGCCTGTTCTACGAAGTATGCACGCGATTATTTAAACCAATAATAATTCTTCTTCTCTTCTCTTCTCTTCTCTTCTCTTCTCTTCTCTCTTCTCCCCTATCTGTAATCTATCTTATTTTGTTCTTTCAACGCGCGAATAGAGGCTCGATCGAACGTCAATTCAATACCACCGTACATTAATTTCATTTATTTTATCTACACTTGCATACATATATTGTATAGTATGTTGCATGAATTTATTTTTAATTTAGATTTTAGATGCACCGTGTAAGCGTATTTCGTCCTTTCGGTGTTATTATATTTTACAATCCGTATTAAAACAGTTGGCAGACACATCGTGTGCGTTCGTATTGATAATACTAGCCTAGATAATAAAAAAAATAAAAGTCTAGACAATATATGTATTATTGAAACTTACGTATAATAAAAAGGTGAGAAAGAATAAATGAAGAAAACGAGAGATGATCGAGTGTACATAATAAATGAGCAAGAGAGAAAGAGAGCGAGAGCGGGGAAGTGAAAATCGATCAACGTCTGTCCCATCGACGCGTGCAAACGCAGAAAAGGCAATTCGGTCGTCTGTATTATTGCGTGGAACTGACGGAAGAGCGATCGCTATCGGTCGATGCTGTGTCCGAGAACGGTACGGAAGACGAAACGGGTGGCGGTGAATCCGATGTTACGTAATCTTCGCGAAATATTTTCGCAGACGGTTGCGGAGGTAGCGAAGACAAAGCGACATTAACGTTATCTGGTAAAGGAGGTAGTACGTTGTTTTGAAATTGTCCTGATATATTACCAACGGGCTGATAGTTGGCTACCACGATGACTTTACCGCTTCTGCTACGAGCTTTCCCAACACCAAAATAACGACTACTCGCCCAAATCAATTGGGTGAAATGACCTTTAACAAAGAACAGGATTCGTTTTATATACCTATTTTAATGGACGCGATTCGATTCAATATAAAAACTTACATTTCATCGTATTACAATACAGCACACTACGGAAATACCTGCGTTTACGTTGGCATGAAGAACATCCGGTTCTTTTAAAAAATCGTACTGTTTCACCGCCGAGTACCAATACGACGCAACGTCTTGTCCAGTTACATCGGTAGGAACAGCACCTCCGGGCCGACAATAAAGATTCTGTCCCACTTCTCGATCGTTTCTATAGTAAAATGTGTTTGTATGCGCCAAGTGATTTGCCCAGGTTTGAGCGTATTCGCATAACTGAAAAGAAAACAAACGTGATATCTTCTTTTATATAATATAATAATTATCATTATTCTTCTCACTCATCTCGATCAGTCTAATTAAAACAACATACGCATACTACTCTATACACCTGGTACGTATGTATACACTCTTAGAGTGCAATGTAGAGTTACCATTGTTCCTTACCTGCGGCGACATAGTTAGGGGAGACGCGTTGTGTCTTTGTCGATAAACATTGTGCCAGCATAAACATTCGGTAATAAATTCGCTATCCCGCCAGTCGGTCTCCAGATCGTTAGCATCTTGTGCGATACTCATTGGCCTGTTACTCAGGATCTACATAGTGGTATCGAGAGAAAAATTTCGCGTTTCGATAAGCTAATCATCAGCTAGGCTTGATTCGTCGTCGTTCGATCTCGATCAGTGTCCTACCTAGATGAGCGACCTAGATCGTCGAACGTTTCTTACTCTCACCTTTTTTAACAGTTTCGGTCGATTATCGAGCTGCCGTACGTGATCGTTACTCGTCAAAGAAGCGGAAGTTGACTCGCAAGTGTCTGTGATTCGATTCGCTTTATATAATTTCGATTGTTCTACTCGTTTCCTAAGATTCTCCAATGCTTTTGCCTCTTCTCTTTTTCTTGAAGGAGGCCAGTTTGCGTTCGACGTGTGAATCATACTGATGCCAACGCATGATGGTGTGTCCTAGAGAACAAACGAAATAAATAAATAAATAAATTAATTAATCAATTAATTGATATCCTTCCCGTTCTCCTCTGTCCTCTTCGTATCATCTAATTTCCTATGCGTGCACGTTTTTTTCTCTCTTGTAAATAGGAATGCGCACTAATTCTATAATATTATATGTATGTAATAGATGAAGAATCATTCAACAAAGTACATATTCGGTCAGCCGACCTACAGGTAGAAATTTCAACGAAACGAAATATGTATCTTTATAGTATATACATAAGTACATACATATATGTATGTAACATCGTATTTACAACGTCCTTGACGCGTTCGTCAATTGATTGGTAACACGTATCTATCTATACAGAATTTCGATTGAAAGGAATCTAAAGAATGAGTGAGATACATCACCTTTTGATGATTACCATTGGCAAGATTAAAGTCTGCCAAATGAGCAGTCTGACTGAGCAAACGACGACTAGCGGTACATCGATTGCGATTTATCATTTCTTTTTGAATAGCGTATTGAATAAAATAACTCTCGATTTCCACGTTATCTCGATGAGACGGTGACAAAAGTTCGGTCGTTTCTTCCACGCCATCGAACATTTCATTCACTTCGCGCAGCTCCATTATAAAAACTAGTTCTCGTCTAGATTTTCTACGTACGATTGCTTACGATTACACTTTATTTATTCGACATAACATTATACCCTGTGACGTCGCTATCGCGATTACCACCGGCTAACAACCGACTACTTGCTGTTAACCCACCACCTTTGATCGCTTCGATTCACCCTTCACCATTCACCCCCTACCACTTTTAACGTCTCCCCTTCTGCGTCGACGCGTTTCCCTGTTCATCTGATCGTGCGCATCTCGAATACACCTACGCTTGCATCGCTTTTACATTCATTTCTACCTACATATCCATATTGGTATATATCAATATGTATATTGCATATAATTGCATAGAAAAGTCAAAGCGTTAATTCAGTAATTATTTTACCAGTCAATCTTTGCAAAAGTATCCATTATCGTATCTCAATTATTATAATTAGTACAAAGAAAAATATACCCGAACAAATGAATAAAATGAAAATAATTACAATCGAATGATTACTAAACTTCAGATTTTTACTACATATAATAACACATGCATCTAATAAGTATTTACAACGTAGTTCCATTGTGTGCATCTACTTACATACTTTGTTAGTATATGTATGGCCGCGCGCGCTGCAGCACCAAACACTGCAGTTTACTGCATCCGAGATTAGCTTACGCATCAAATTGACTACTCGCTATAACTGTATTCGCATGTTTTATCATTTACAACGTGTTTTCTTCCCTTTCCGGCATTCGCGATCAGTTGGAAAAACAATTGAATAAACGAAAATAAATATATCAAAAGAATAACGAATTTTTCACTGACGATTTGTTTATAGATTTTTTTACTTTTTCTCACTTTTCTATATTTACATTTACCTATTTAACGAGACGATCATTTTAAATTTTCAGATGCGTACGCATGCGCGGATGTAGTACATATTATATATATGTATAAAAAACCTACATGTATGCCATATTTTTCTATACCTATTTGTCAAAAAAAATCTCGTATACCTTTAGTTATACCTTTGCTATGACATTGTATCAAAACTCCCTTATTATCACAGATACACACATATATTATCTACATCTGTATAGAGTCGAAGCCTTGTGGAAAACGAAAATGAGATAAGAGAGGAAAAATCATTTCATTTCTTTTATACTTCTTATTGTTAGTAAAAGTATCTAACAGATTCGTGTCGTATGATTAGACAAAGGTTAGATAGAGCGAGGTCAAAGGATATAATATATCTGTGTTACATGCATTTATGTATGTATGTATGAGTGTAAGTAAGTACATACCTTTATAAAAATCGATAGTTTAGGGAGGACTTGGACAGAGTGTCGATGTAAGTAAGTACTTACTTACTTCTGGCGGCAAGTGCAGGCAAGTGCAGTCTATGTAAGTAAGTACATAACTAACAATAAGTAAGTACATATATAAGTAAGTACATCTGGTAGAAGAAAGCGCAACTATACATACAAAGATGAAAACAGAATGCACAGTAGATAATACTTGAATAAAATACATAGAATAAAAGTAGTAGAAATTATTGTTTAGTAATTACATAGTACTTACATACATATGTATAAGTTAGATAGTACGTATACTCCATTTTAAAACTTGAGAAATTATGAAAACAATAATTGTACAAAACATTTTAATTGTAATAATAATTAAAAAAAGAAATTTCCAACATATCCACCTGCAGCAGTGGCTACAGATGCCTCTGTTTTCAAAGGGTTTTGAATTTGTGCCTTGAAAACCAACGCCATCTGCTCTATCATGTATGTATGGAGAGTACATACACAAAATATATATCACATTTGTAACAATTTTATACTACCACATCACTTCTACTTGCCATAGTTGCAACGTTTATGTATTGTTTATACATCATTTATACAAAATAGTGTATATTGATACTACAGCTTTTAATTAAATAAGACGTTAATTACAATACCGAGCACAGGACTCTGTTTTTGAAAATAGGACTCCCGATTGTCACGTGAGCGGTGTTGCCACGTTGTTCAGCATGGCTAGTACTACAGTCGGCTGTATCTATAGTCACTGTAGCAGATTGCTTCGATATCATAGATTACGTATGCATATATGCATATATATATGTATATATGTATGAATGCATATACACCCATATGCATTGCTTCTTTAGTATTCCTATTCGAATTTTCAAACCTAAACGATATCTGTCAACCGCAATTTTCATTGACAGGATCGAATGCAATAGAAAATGAGATGTTTGTGAATATTTTGGTATAAAAAAAAAATTATATATACCTGTAATGGTTCTGGGCGTGGCTTGAAACATTATATGAGAACTTTGTTTATTAGTACGTATTGCTAGTATACAACTTTTACTTATTGTTTCCAATATAAACCTTTTGTATTTTTATGATACTTTTCCAATTTAATAATGAAACTTGCAGTGGTTTGATTGGGTGTGTAACGTTAGGACAGCTTTGAGGTTAAACGCTTTCAATTTTCTTTTTCTTTTTCTTTTCAATTTATCGTCATAGTACAATTTACTCATACATATGTGATAAGAGAATTCTTTCAATTCAGCTTGTTATAATTATTCTGTATAATGTTGATAACCTGTCACAGTATGTCGATGAATATAAACAATGTTAATAAACGTGAAAATTAATATGTTACACACATGTATAAATAATTATCTGGTTATTTAATACTTTGTTATTCTGAAAAAACTTTAATTATAGGTATGAAATATAAAAGTTGAAGAAAATATTGGAGATATCAGGATGGAGAAAAAGAGCAGCGCTGAACTTTTGAATATAGAGCAAAATAATTCTAAAAATGCCAGTTCAGATTCTCTCAACTCTGACAGCAAGAGCAGTTCTCTTAATTCCAAGATGGGTCAAGAATCGGTAACGTAATTTAATTGATTTTGTTTAATTTAGATTCATTTATATCTAACTGTATGCAAGCAAGCGTTGGACTTCTTTAGGAAAGCTGGGATAAAGCTTCGCGTTCAAAAAGTTTTTCCTCAAGCTCTACTTCTACGGATAATAACGTTGTCTCTGCTTTAGAAGCTAAAAAAGACAATCAAGTAAAAGTGAGTTCTATTTAGAAGGTTAATCGATGTAGTTTCTTATCGTTTGAAACATTTTTGGATCGTTGGAATTTTCATTTTATTAATTTCATATATTTTCTTTGTTTTCTCAAAGATTCTGTATGGTATCACTTTTACTTTCTTCGAATTTGGTTTTAAGTGAACACACGCATGTATTACATATGTAAATATATACGAGTATACGGACACACGCATATATGTATCTATATATGTATAAATATATTCTTTTTCTTTACAGAACTTATCCAGCGGAGAAACAGGTCCACCTCTTTTAAATGGTGAACGTGTGCAAGGCATTGCTCACGAAGTAACATACGTTTGTCCTTACTCGGGACCAGTTCGAGGAATTCTTAGCGTTACAAATTACAAACTTCATTTTCGGAGCGTAGATCGTGATACGCCTTACGTAGTCCAAGTACCTTTAGGTGTAGTTAGCAGAATCGAAAAAGTGGGCGGTGCGTCCAGCAGGGGAGAGAATTCTTATGGGATCGAAGTGTTCTGTAAGGACATGAGGAATCTCAGATTTGCTCATAAACAGGAAAATCATTCGAGGAGGGACGTTTTCGAAAAATTGCAACAATATTCGTTTCCGTTGTCCCATAAATTACCTCTTTTTGCGTTCGAATACTCCGATACGTTTCCTGAAAATGGCTGGAACGTTTATGAACCTATAGCCGAATTAAAACGAATGGTAACGAATAAATTATTATAGATCAGATACGCGTTAATCGATTAAACGAGATGCAATGTAAAGAATATTGGTTTTGCCATTTGTTTTAGGGAGTAAACAATGATATGTGGAAGATATCAAAAATCAATGACACATACTCTATATGCGATAGTTATCCAGCGGTATGGGCAGTGCCTGCTGCAGCAACCGACGAAGATTTACAAGCGTCCGCAGCTTTCCGGAGTAGAGGAAGACTTCCGGTACTATCGTGGATCCATCCAGAGAGTCAAGCAACGATAACTCGTTGTGCTCAACCACTGGTCGGAGTTGGTGGTAAACGTAGTCGCGAAGACGAGAGATATGTTCAGCTTATTATGGATGCTAATGCGCAAAGTCACAAATTATTTATTATGGATGCTCGACCAATGACAAACGCGGTAGCAAACAAAGCGAAGGGTGGCGGCTATGAAAGCGAGGATGCTTATCAGAACGCAGAGCTCGTGTTTCTTGATATTCATAACATACACGTTATGAGGGAGAGCCTTAGAAAATTAAAGGGTAAGGTTTCTTTTTTCTCCGTTTGCTGAAGAATGAGACTGGTTTTACCTGAATGAAAAAGAAAATCAAATTGATATTATGAAAATTTATTTTTCAGAATTGTGTTTTCCAACAATTGACGAGGTCAGATGGCTGTCGGGAATAGAATCTACCGTCTGGTTGAAACATATTAAATACGTGCTCGCTGGAGCGGTACGAATTGTTGATAAAGTAGAAAACCATAAAACTTCGGTTTTAGTACATTGTTCCGATGGTTGGGATAGAACGGCCCAGGTACATACATATATGTATTATCAAATAATACTGAAATATTTTGTTACGAGATATGCTTTTAATTTTTTGAAATTACCTTATCGCAGCTGACAGCACTTGCCATGTTGATGCTAGATCCCTATTATAGAACAATCAAAGGTTTTCAAGTACTTGTAGAGAAAGAATGGCTTAGTTTTGGTCACAAATTTCAGCAGGTGTGTAAAACATCTGATGAACAGACAGACAGATTGGATGTATTGATTAATAATAACAAAATAGGTACATAATAATACATATATAATTTCGTTCTTAATTTCTACTAGAGGATTGGACATGGTGATGAACATCACAGTGATGCAGACAGGTCGCCAGTATTTTTGCAGTTCATGGATTGCGTGTGGCAAATAGGTCGTCAGTTTCCAAATGCGTTCGAATTTAACGAACACTTCCTAATCACTATTCTCGACCATCTGTATTCGTGTAGATTTGGCACATTTCTATTCAGCAGGTATTTATAATATCTTACACCGGTCATTGGGCGCGCGATCGATGTCATCGATCATTATTTACAAATAATCACACTTTTGCAGCGAACGCGAAAGAGTTCAAGAACAAGTTAAACAAAAAACTGTTTCACTTTGGTCATATACGAACAGCCAGTTGTCGCTTTATCAGAATCCGTTATACTGGGCCGCTCCGAATTATCAGATAGTTTTAATTCCGATCGCCAGTATGAGATACATTAAGCCATGGAAAAGTTTGTATTGCAGATGGAATCCAAGTATGCGGCAGCAGGTTTGTGAAGCTAGTAGACTATTTAATGATTTGATTTTTTTTTTTTTTTTTTTAATAAGATGATTAATTTTTTAATTAAGGTTATCAATTACTTGTGTAGGATCCCGTTTACCAACGAACAAGAGAGCTTCTAGTATTAAAGGAACAACTTGAGAAACAGCTCGAGGAAGGCCGCCGTGAACAGGCTAGTCGAGCAAACCGATCAGTGACCTCGACAGCACCGCCTCGAATACATTCCCCGGTTCATTCATAGCGCGCGGCAACGATTCATTCTCATCTTTTAATGATCATCTCTAGTTAGTTGTAAATGATATTTTTCTTTGCTTGTTTTCATGTGATATGTGTGAGAATGAAATCAGAAAGAAGCCAAGTTTTGCGTACTACAAAATGTATTCACATTACCGTTATAATATTCTAATAAATAACTACTTTAAGTACACATACGTACAAGAAGTGCATTATTACCTAAGTGACAACCTAAATATAAGAGGAAAATCTAAATATACTCATTTTATACTTTTTTTTGGGATAATGATTGACCGAAAGTGTAAAAACGGTAATTCAACGGTCACCGTGGGTAAACTACGTCTCAGGGGCCCAAACTACAGATGGTAGTTCCCCTCGTAAGTAGGGGTCAAAGAGGTCACTACTAACTTTTCAGACTCGAGAGTACACGACGATCCACTGCATCACGGTATTCCTCCATTTCCTTTCGGCATCGGGTAGAATTTAGTAGTTGTATACCGGTGGAAATCGCATAACCAGGCAACTTTCCCATCAACGCTTCCGGCTCTGGTTTGAATGCATACATAAGTACATATGTATATGTATATGTTTATATTCGTTGAATCTTCCTGTTAGAAGTACTGACTGTTCGTAAGAATATTATCGTAGGTACTTCAATGATCGCCGACAATCCAAATGACGCAAGGTAGGTAACTATACATATTCCGACACTACAAATACTCTGAAATGAAATAAATAGTATTTTTATCAAGAATTCACATGTCTGTGAATTCAGAGGATATGAATAATAAATTAATATTAAAAACTTACGGTCGTTAAAAAGTCAACGTTTAATGGGTAATTGCTAAACATACCCATAAATTGTATCAAGAATGGATTTAGAAGGTAAGCGCAGAACGTTACTCTACTGAAGGGAATCCAGTACTTTAATGACAAAAATTGATTTATGATATCTGCAATTGCAAGAAAAACAAAGAAAACACTTTTATCAGCATTCGTATTGTACTTATTAGGTATGTTCTATTAAAAAAAAAAAAAAAAAAAAAAAAGAAAAAAAAATGTAAAATAGTGATAAATTTGTAAGATATTGTTAGGTTTTACCGGCATTGTTTGTGGCACAGGCAATTACGAGCCACGCTATTCCAAGGCTCCAAGCTAATCTGCTAAACGTCTCGTAAAGTACTGATACAGTAAGCGACACGTTTCTATTTGAGATACCAAACAGAATCGTGCAATTACAAAAAACGCTGAGGAACCAGCCGGCAGCTAACTGTTTCTGAAATAATTGAAAGCTTTAAAGGTATTGTAATATTGATAAGAAAAAAAGAAAAAAAGAAAAAGGATCAGTAATTAGTGGTACCCTTGACAGATGTAATTTATAATTGATTTTTTCAAGAAACGCCGATGTGCCCATCCCTACTATGTACGGTTGTATTCTCATCCATGGATGCACGTACATGGAAGCAATCATTTCAAATTGCATATCGAATCTATTATACAAAGTGTACCACCTCTAGATTCTCCATATTCAACTAATATAGGTACAGAATAAATAAAGAAATATTTTTTCTTACTCACGTAGGAATGTATCCTGCGTTGTATGTTAAATAAGCGTGCACCAACGTGGATAAAAATATAGTAGCAATGGTTAAGCTTAGGGCAATGTAGTAGTAGCTGAAGGTAATTAAATTATGTACAATGAAAAGAGTTTCTACGAATTACTAGATTGACGGGAAAGCAAAAGGGGTTGGTTGACACAGTTACCTTCTGGATAATATCAATATAAAGATACCGAAAATAAAGAACTGCATGTTAACGGCGATATACCAGCTCCATGTCAGGCACTAAAAAAAAAAAACAATTAGTATTTTTGCTGAAAAGTGTACATTTACTAATAATAATATTATATTGGCAATAAATTTAGATTTACCATACCATATCATCCCATTCGAGGAAATTATTGATGTAGAGTATATTTCTCCACCAGTATTTTGAGCATACTTGGTGCACCGGTTCATGGAAATACATCAATGAAAATTTTTCAAGCCAAGCGAAGTTTATGATGACGAGCAATATTATAATCAAGTACGTCGGTGTAATCCTTTTTAATTTTAGTTCGAATTTTTTATACAATTTTTGAAACAAGTCGAGATGATAACATAAAGAAAGCCTGAGAGAGTGTACCTGACGTATTTTTTGATGATTGCACTAATGAATATCATTACATTCCTGCTAAATGAAACGTTATTATTTTCGTTCCTTTGTAATTTCAGATATCCAAACACCACGAGGAAACCACTCATAAAGAAAAACGTATCCACGGCCAGTGTACCATTGGCTAAGATTTGCGATTCAATATTACTGGTTATTATATAGATCTCTGCCTTGTTACCTAAACTTAGCGGAACAGCTGAAGATTAGAGATTGTATGATTAAATGAATTATTTCAAGCAACTTGAAGATTTACTTTACCTGTAACGTTCAGTGTGTATAATAAAACGTGGATAAACATGATCCATATCATTCCAAACACCCTGATGCCATGAAACGCACTCAAATCTTTTGAACTATTGTCTAATTTGAATATTTCTTTCATGTTCGAATAAACTGAGAAACATATAAGGATTTTTACAATTCGATTCTCTGTTTTCAGTTCTGATGGTACAGCATCGTCCTCTTCATTATATTCCGATTTCTCCTCCACCGTGTGGTTCTTCAATTCTATTATTGAACAACAACAATTTTCTATTGTTAAACAAGACCAGGATCGCAAAACTATCGCAAAACTATTGTAATTCTAACGATAAGTATCGTTTACCGATAATGCCGTCGTCTGTTTTTTTCTGTAGACGTTTCTGGTAGATGAGAATATCGTATAACGTGGCTACTATCGTTGCACCGAATAATACTATCAAAATAAATCTACAAACAGGGAAAATTTAATATTGGAATTACATTCTCGATCGGATTTTTTTCTATTCTACACGTATTTAACCATTTAAATTTCGGAATCGTTCGATCTGCTGTACACGATCCCGTTTACGTACAAAATCGTAATAATGTTTCCACTGAGAAGCCATTTATGGTCATTTTTCAGATTCGACACTCTGATCAACTTAAAGTCTGTCGAATAGAGTTGTCCAAATAGAAGAAGCCTATCCTCGAATACCTTCTTTAGCATTGTGCCCACTTCGTTTTCGCTGCAAGATGCTGGTAGACAAAGTCCGAGCACTATTGTCTCCTAAAAAGATGTCATTTTAGTCTATTCTCTGAGCTTGAGAAAAACAGGAATCATTCGTACTTCGATAGGAACCCTCATATGATACTGCACAGTGCCATTCTGACTGAGATGAGCACCAAAGAAGTTGAGCTCGAAAGGTGGAAACTCTTCAGCTGGATTCCGATAGATTGAATTATTTCGAATCTTCTTCTCTGACAATGGAAATTGTCTCTTCTGGCTAAGGAACTCGCATTCTCGTTTGTTTCCCATCCAATAGTTGTTTCCTGAAATGTATCCTGATGTTGGTTGTCCGCTCGCGTCCAACACTAGAAAATCGTCCATTTGCAGTGAAGATTTACAGAAGAAAACGAGGAAAACACACTACTGACTTCTGATACTCCAAAGTACACCATGGTTTACCGCGTCCTGGAATACCTGCATTTCTCTTCGGCATCTGGTCGAATTTAATTGGTGGATACCGCTGGTGACCGCATAACCAGGCAAATTTTCCATCAACGCTGCTGGATTTCTTACGATCCCTTCGGTTAACGTACATATACAGAGGAGAAAAACGATTCTGTTCCTCTTCTTTTCCATCGTCACCTCGTTTTTTATGTCTTCTCGCTTCCTAAAACCTGAGACAGGGAAGACTCTGGATTCCAAGACGACGGTATATGTCTTTTAAACGAGGATCGTTTACAGGATGGCAAGATTTCGATGAACAAGTACAGAATATATATCTTGATACGCACCGACCACCAGGTAATAACTACCGTATGGAAGGAGTGATTACAGAATCACTGAAAATGAAAAGGACCGTTATCTTCAAAGTCATACCGACAATATCCCACCACCACCATCACCAGGTATAGTTCAAGAGGATTACCATTAAAATATATATTTATGTTTTACGTAATATATCATGGTTAATCTGATCGTGAACCGATTTAAATATGGTTTTTTTATCCTCTTTTTCTTTCACCCGAGTTCTTTTAGATGAATTTACCTATACGACGAAATCTGAAAAATCAAAACAGCTTATGATGCCAACCAAAGTTGTTGTATCATTTCACATTATGTTTAGGATATTGGAAGAACGTTCGATGATAGATTTTTCAATCTGTCGATTGATGAAGATCTAGATTTTGCTACAATTCTCTCGTTTCATTTTATTTGTAATTCTGCTTATAAAATTATATAAATAAATAAATAAATAAATAAATAAATAAATAAATAAATAAATAAAACAAATATGTAGATAAATAAAATTGTTAGAATTCAGAGTTCCCTGAGTCAAGCTTTTTTTCTTTTCTTTTCTTTTCTTTTCTTTTCTTTTCTTTTCTTTTCTTTTCTTTTCTTTTCTTTTCTTTTCTTACTGGTCGTAGAAGGAAAAAAAAAGCTTTCGTCACGAAAACGAAAAAAAAAGAACAAAGTAAAAAGAAGAATATAAATATTTTTTTTTGTCGCCTTACATAACGTATTCAAATGAAACGCTATTTTCTTAATTTTGGTAACATGACTTAGAAAATATTGCACAAGGAATCAATCCAATCAATTTTTGAACGAAATACGTTCGTATTTTGGAAATAGCAGTAGAAAGTTTAAAAAACGGAAATAAATGGATAAATTTTCACAGATGCAGTAGTCAACAGTCTCTGTTAGTTAAAGATCATGCTGCTCCTCTGTATGGTATGTATTCTATACTCATTCCTTTCTTCTAGACGAAGAACTGACTGTTCGTAAGAATATTATCGTAGGTACTTCAATGATCGCCGACAATCCAAAAGACGCAACGTAAGTAACCGTACATATTCCGATGGTAAAAACAGCCTGGAATGAAAGAAATGGTTATTTTCACAACTGACATGACTATAATACGCTGTAGGTATACAGGACATCGATATCATTAGAAAACTTACACTGGTTAAATATTCAACGTTAAATGGATTATTGCTGAACGTACAAATAGTTATTATGATAAATGGATTGAGAAGATAAGCAGTGTATGTTACTCGACTGGGAGGAATCCAGTATGGTAAACGCAAAAATTCATTTACGATTCCTGAAAGTATAAGAAAAATATTTCGGCACTGCATACCATATATGTATATGTATATTGTAATATGCACATAATATGTAAGTAATTATAACGCATTGTTCTGCGAAAGGAAGATGGTGCTGAAAAAATTGATTTACCGCCATTGTTTGTCAGACACGCAATTATGAGCCACGCTATTCCAAGGCTCCAAACTATTCTGCTAAAAGTTTCGTAGACGACCGATAAGCCAAGCGTCATATTTGGATTCGCGCAACCAAACATAATAGCTAAAGTAGAAAATATGCTGAGAATCCAACATGTAGCTGATGCTTTCTGAAACACGAATAATATAATATAATATGAATTAATAAAAATGAAATAAAAAAAAGAAAGAAAGAAAGAAAGAGAAAAAAAATAATATGTAATAATCTTATTAGGTACTTTTGACAAATCCAACTTATAATTCCATTTATTAAGAAGCAAAGCCGTTCCCATCCCTATCATGTACGGCTGAATCCTCATCCACGGTTTTATGTACATGGAAGTCAATGTGTCAAGTCTTGTGTCCACCCTACGGACCATACCGCGTTTAGATATTTCTTATTTAATTAATAGCTCAAATACTCACGTAGGAATGTATCCTGTATCGTACGTTATGTAAGCGTGCACCAACGTGGTTACAAGTAATATTGCAATGCCTAAGCTGAGGACAGTATAGCGATAACTGAAATTATTAACTATATGATACAATCAGAAATTAGAAATTGATCGTAAATAAAAAAGAATAAGAGATCGTGGTGGGACTTACGTGGTGGTCGATACAATTAACAAAAGGAGACCAACAATGTAGAATTGCATATCAGTAGAAACGTACCAACTCCAGCTCATGCACTGAAACAATTATTATTACACATTTGTATAGGTATGTAACCTACAACTTAATATTTTTTTCGAATAAAGTTACGCATACTATATCTTTCCATTCCGAGAAGTTATTGATGTAGAATAAATTTTTCCACCAATATTTCGAGCAAAGTTCGTGCATCGGCTCGCTGAAGAATGATACTGAATAGTTTTCCAGCCAAGAGAACGTTACAATTACGAGCAATATCGTAAAGACGTATACAGATGTAAGCCTTTCAAGTTTTAATCAAAAAGTTTTATATAAAATTAAGTAAATAAAGCAAATAGGTATGCAAATAGGTATATCAAGGCAGACTACCTGATATATCTGTTGATGATTCCATTGAAAAAATCAATCATTTTTTTGCGAACCGGTTGACGTTTCTTTTCTTCCGTTTGCACTCTCAGGAATCCGTGGACTTGCAGGAAAGCGCTTATAAATAAAAAAGTATCCACGGACAGTGTCGTATTTGAGAAGATTTGGTTTTGAATAAGGCTGGCCATCACATACGTTTCCATCTTATTACCTACATATTACAACGCTTTAGTTAGATTAAAAATTAGGTACATATTATAGAATAAGAAAATAAGAAAACTTGACTGACTCACCTGTGTTATTTATTGCATATAAGATGCCGTGACCGCAAATGATCAATATCATTGCAAAAAATTTGATGCCATGAATTACTGCTATATCTGCTGAATTGTTGCCCATTTGAAATATCTGTTTGATATTTGAATAAACTGAGAAACATATAAGGATCTTTTCGATTCGATCGCGTCGATCGCGTCGCTTCACCTCTGATGGAATATCCTTTTGCTCGCCTTCAGCTTTCGCCTCCGCATCCTTGCTGAATTCTAATGTTTTAATTAATCCAGCGCAATGATAATGAATTTATTGGATAAATGAAACATGAATAAATTAAAATGCAAGAATCGAAAAATGTTATTACCGGTAGTGTTCTTTAGACTTCCGTTAATAGAAAATTCTTCTTTCGTCTTCTTCTTCTTCTTCTTCTTCTTCTTCTTCTGTAGACGTTTTTGAAATATAAGAAAATCATATAACGTGGCCACTGTCACGATACCAAAGTATGCCACCAAAATAAGGCTATGAACAGAAAATTAAGTTGAAGAAACTTGCGACAACGACGACGGCGACGACGAATATCTTGTCTTTACTACGTACAGGATTACGATGATCTTTCCATTATGAAGCCACATAAAATCATCTTTTAAACTAGAGACCTTGATCAAAGTGAAATCCATCGAATAGAGCTGTCCAAGTAGAAGAAGTCTATCATCGAATACCTTCTTCATCATTGTAGCTACTTCCTGTTCGGTGCAGGACGCTGGTAGGCAAAGGCCAAGCGCTATAACGTCCTAAAAATGTGTTTAACGGTTAGCTAATTGTTGTTAGTGAAACGTCAACTTCTCATATCGTGAATTACATACATCCTTAGGTATCGGAATATGATACTGCACAGTGCTGTTATGATGAGCTTGAACACTGAAAAAGTTTAGCTGGAAAGGCGGAAATTCTTTGTTCGGGTTACGATAGACTGAATTGTTCTTAATTTTCTTCTCCGACAACGCGTAGGGCATCTTTTCGCTAAGATACTTGCACTGTTGTCTGCTGCCCATCCAAAAGTTGTTCCCCGAGATGAATCCCGATGTTGGTTGTCCGCTCGCGTCCAACACTGGAAAATAACAACGTTCATCATAACAACGTCTGAGATGAAGGGATATTAATTGATATTGACCGAATTTATAAAATACGCTACTAACTTCTCAAACTCCATAGTACGCGATCGTCCACCGCAACACGGTACTCATCCATCTCTTTTCGACATTTCGTCAAATTTAACTGCTCAATACCATTGGTGATCGTATAACCGGGAAAGTTTTCTACCAGTCCCGTTGAGTTTCGTACCTTCGCTTCGGTAGACACGCACACACATGCCACCAGTACGATACTTATCATCATCTTGTACTTCATCGTATTTACCTAATAAATAATAAATAATAAATAATAAATATCTATAGCACAATCTAGACGAGTAGTACAATATGTACTTACAAGGTACAGGATCAGAGTTTAAATGAGAAGCAAGCACCGTCTTCGAGGACTACATCCCCATCCTCGTTTTCATTAATGTCACTGCTGCGGGCATGAATCGACGTCATTATTTCATAAGCAATCATGTTTTCATGAATGTAATATAAGGAGTAAGCATTTAACTAACGATAAGCGAGTACGTAAAGAACATTTCTTCGAGTGACGATATCATAGCCGAACAAAGGGCTGAACGAGTCCATTTGCCGAGTCCAAACAGTACTGTTATGGTACTGTATTAGACTTTTACCCATAGACAATTTCAAATGACGAAAAAATTTCCTGTAATTCAAACTTGGGTATGCATAATTACGCTATACCTGTTTCTACTATTTCTTACACCTACCTACGAACGTCACGTTTTCTCTATTGCAAAACAAAACTCTTGATGAACGTCATTATCGAACATTTTTTGCCCGTTTTATTGACATTCGCTCGAAAACATCATTTGCTCGAAGCAACTTTGTAGCATTTACGTATTCAGATTTTAAGAAACACCCTCAAGGTTAATACTTTTTCGCTTCCTTTTTTGCGACAAATGCATTTTCTTCCATCATTGGACAAAAACATTAACTCGTTAAATCCAGACGCAAGATGACTAGAATAGAATTAATAAGAGTATCATTTGAAAATTATGAAAAATTATCAAGAGCTGCTTTTGCGGCATTGAAAGATACCATTTTCTTCAAAAGTGCTGAAAGCTAATTTTACTTGATAGTCGATAACGTGTATGTAACTATTCGAAATAAATTATACAAATGTCGATGTCGTTATTAAAAATATGTTATCGGTGTAAAAAATAAGTATTTATGTATCTTACGAGGTTTAACAAGATGAAAAATTGCTTAAATTGCTAAAATATTTGTTACATTTTTTTCGCTTATCGTCAGATACAGACGCTTACAGCATCAATAATTTTAAAGCCGAGTAATAATTTTATTTCTTTTATAAATGGCGAAATTACTACTGGCGCGATGGCGCGATGGGGCAAAGGCTACGAATGAATTATAGGTACCTAATACTGTAATAAAATTTTACACCTGAAATCTACACTATCTACAGGGATATCTACACTAACAGGATCAATGATAACGAATTATTATTTTACTTTTAAACACGTGTATTTTTGTAGATTTGGCACATTTTCATTTAACAGGTTAGATATCGGGGTCGCACTGGACGGACGCATCCTATCATTATTTACAGAATCATTACCTTTACAGAATATGGGAAAAAATTTAACAACTTTTCTTCTGATCTTTATATCAGATTTTAATCTTAAATTAATTTAATTTAATTTATATCTTAATTTTCAAAGAAAAAATTCGTATTGGACAAAATAAGTGGAATCCAATACGCAATACGCAATACGCAATATGCAACGGTATTGCGTTTGTGATTTCAACAAATTCTTTAATAATTCTTATCAATTAATTAATTAATTTCTAGTTTTAAAGGAACCATCACCTAGAATATGTGCATTATACATACTTCCAGGTTTATTCATTGCACGCGGATAACGATTCTTTCCCATCTTTTAATAATCTGTAGTTATTTATATGTGAATTTCTATTTTTTCTTTCGGATTAACATGCCATTTACAATTAAATTTACATCGCTATGTACAAAACGCTAGTTGCATTGTTAAAAAAAAAAAAAAAATATCTTCACAAGGTTGTTTCTCTTTTTACGTATTAAGTTATACAAAAATGTGCAATCCTAAAACAAAAAATTAATCACGTTAATTATTACAAATCAGTTTCTCGTGTTCGATAATAAAAAAAAGAAAAAAAAGAAAAAAAAGAAAAAAAAGAAAAAAAAATAGAAAAATAAAAAAATAATTAACGTTTATATGTATACATTAAATTCATTTAATTCTCCTGCTGGAAGTACTGATTGATCGTAAAAATAATATCGCCGGTACTTCAGCCATTATCGACAATGCGAAAGCACAAACGAAAGTTATTATCGATATTCCGAGGGCTATAACACCCTGAAATAAAACCAAGTGATTATTTTTACAGGCAACGACGTGACTATCTATGAGATCCGAATACCATTAGAAACTTACAGTGGTTAAGAAATCAATGTTGTATGAATAATTGCTAAACATACTAATCGACAGTATTAAAAATGGATTTATTAGATAAGCGCAGTACGTTACTCTACTGAAGGGAATCCAATACCTTAACGACAAAAATTTACCTACGATACCTGTAAGTAGAAACAGAAAAGCGTATTTATTTTCATAAAGAAAGCTGTAACGGATATGAAAAGAATCGTTTTACCGGCATTGTTCGTTACACAGGCGATCACGAGCCACCCTATTCCAACGCTCCAACCTAGTCTGCTAAACATCTGATAAAGCATTGATAAACCAAGCGAGATGTTTCCATCCACGACGGTAAACAGAATCGTGCAGTTACACGAAATACTGAAGCACCAGCAGGCAGCTAATGCTTTCTGAAATACAGATTAAAAAATATAGATTTTTTTTTTCTTCTTTTTTTTCTGACGCAGTAACGGCGTTAACAAATGAAAAGAATTAATTACTTTGGATAGATTCAATTGATAGTTGAATTTTCTAAGAAGCAGAGCCGTGCCCATCCCAACTATGTACGGTTGAATTCTCATCCATGGTCGTATATACATGTAAGTCATCGTGTCAAGTTGTGCGTCCAGCCTACGAAATGTACCGCGTTTTAAGATATTTCATAATTAATGATGGATAATAAATATTTCTGATACTCACGTAGGAATGTATCCAGTAGCGTATGTTACATATGCGCGCATGAACGTGGAGAAAAGTAACGTAGCCAGGCTTATACCGAGAGCAGCATAGTAGTAACTGTGAAAAATAGGATACATAAATAAATGAAATGAACAGAAAGGAAAAGATTGTAGATCGCCTTACCTAGTCGATAATATCAATACAAAAATGCCATAGATATAAAATTGCATATCATTGGAGAGGTACCAACTCCAGGAGAGGCACTGAAACAATTGTTGTTTCTTTTAGTTGTTTCTCTATGATAATACATATATGTATGTCAGTAAAATTACACATACTAAATCTTCCCATTCGAAGAAATTATTAATGTAGAGTATATTTCTCCACCAGTATTTCGAGCATAGTTGGGGCATCGGCTCGTTCAAGTACCACAACGTAAACTGTTCGTGCCAGGAGAAGTTAACAATCGCAAGCAATATCGTAGTCAGATATGCAGGTGTAAGCCTTTTCAATTTGATTTCATATAAATTTCATATAAATTAAGTATAATGATACATACTTGAAAGGATTTAAAATTTCACAAGACATACCTGATGTATCTTTTCACGATTGCGCTGATAAAATTCGTCGCATTTCTGCGCAACGATACGACTTTTTTCTCTTTTTTTACTTGCATCCTTAGATAGGCGAATGTCAGTAAAAAACCGCTAATGAAAAGAAAGGTATCGACAGATAAAGTGGCGTTTGACAAGATTTGATTCTCCACATTAATGCTCATCATATAGCCTTCCGCTTTGTTACCTTTTAAGTGTAAACATGAAACGTTTAGAAAATTGAAGGGGAAATAATTTATTTTGCTCAACCACTCATTTCTCTCACCTATAATATGCAACGTATAAAAAATCGTATGCGCCATAATAATCCATATCATTCCAAAAAACTTGAATCCATGAAATACTGCTATATCTTCTACACCATTATCTATTCTAAATATCTGTTTAATGTTCGAATAGGCTGAGAAACTTATAAGGATTTGCACGATCCGATTGTCTGGTTTTATTTCGGACGGTATATCATCCTCCTGATCGTGTTCCCGTTTCTCTTCCATATCGTTTTTCAATTCTGTTTTTCAAATTTATTTTATTATTGTCTGGTTTCGCTATTCCTAATTATCTCACTATTAGGTAATTTCTGATGGTGAAAATTTTGAAATTCCAAGGAGTAGAAGAATTTTTATAAACTAATCTAACTATAATAAATTAGAAATTATGTAATTTCTTTCATTTTCCAAAGTAAAATAGTATTATGAAAGCATTAATTCGAGATAAGATGAATCGATTATACACGTAAAATAAGTGAATGATAAAAATGTGAATTATTTGAAGCTTTACCAGAGGTATTGTTGTTCTCGTAAGCAACAGATTCTTTCTTCTTCCGTAAACATTTCTGGTATACAAGGCTATCGTATAACGTGCCGATTATCACTATACCAAATAATGCAGTCAAAATAAAGCTGCGAGCAGAAAATTGACCATCCCATCAGTAATTGATAAAAATTGAATAATTTCATTAATTATATTATACATAGATTATAGAATATTACTCGTTTACGGTTTACGTACAAGATTGTAATTATCTTTCCACTGAGAAGCCATTTATAGTCATTTTTCAGATTCGACACTCTGATCAACTTAAAGTCTGTCGAATAGAGTTGTCCAATTAAAAGAAGTCTATCGTCGAACACCTTGGTCAGCATTGTAGCCACTTCGTGTTCGCTACAAGACGCTGGTAGGCAAAGTCCCAACACTATCACCTCCTAAAAAAAAAGGTGTTAAATATTTGAATATGATACATGTTACAAAAAAAAAAAAAGAAAAGATCTAATTTTCTAAATTCTTCATTTTCCCTTGGTCGTTTCTAAAAAAGCAAGAAAAAACACATAAATGTTATGTAGAAAAGAAATTCAACATCCACGTGCTTACTTCCATGGGTACCGAGATGTGATACTGCACAGTGCCATTTTGACTGAGATGAGCGCTAAAGAAGTTGAGCTGAAACGGTGGAAACTCTTCAACGGGGTTACGATAAATGGAATTGTTCCGAATCCTCTTCTCTGACAAGGGCAACGGTCGTTTCTGGCTAAGGAACTCGCACTGCTGTCTACTTCCCATCCAATAATTGTTCCCCGAGACGAAACCAGAGGTTGGCTCTCCGCTAGCGTCTAACACTTGAACAAACAGAATGGATGCGATTTGATAATCGTGCATAGAGAGAGGTGAAACTCGCCGGAGCGCGCACAGCTGATTGAGAGAAAAAAAAAAGAAAAAACAAAAAAAAAGGAATCAATCTCGGCCAGTATTATTACGACCATAGCCGCTTTTCCGCGCACCAAAGAAACTAGTTTCTTGTGTAACGCAAAGAAAGTCGATGGCCTGGGGTGGCACGACGAAAAATCTCCACGCAATCAGGACACAATATATATGGTCTCTGCTCGCGTAATATCAACGCGATATGTAAGTACGTTCGTAGAATTCGTGTTGCACAAGGTTTTGTACTAAACCGACAGGACGCGAAGAACGAATTAATCCGATTCGACGCCAACGAGAACCGGGAAACAGGAAGGGATTACGAAACCATTTACGTTCTGTACTAACTTCTCAGACTCCACAGTACGCCACGATCCACCGAGTCACGAAATTCCTTTACTTCCGTTCGACATCTGGTTGAATTCAATTGATCGATGTTGGCGGTGATCGCATAGCCTGGTAACGCTTCCCTCAACGTCTCTGGATCTCGTACGTTCCCATGGATCGATGCGCATATACACGCCAACAGTATGATCCTCGTCAACGTGTATTTCATCGTGTTTAATTAATAATTTCTCGGTTAACTAACTATTTTGATTCACTACTGATGATTTTGGTATCACAACCGTTTATTTATAAATACGTTTGTTTTAGCTCCTAACTGAAAGTGAAAAGTAAATGCTGATAGGGTTGAAGGAGAGAGTGGTAAAAAAAGGAGAAGATATGTGGCCCGATCTCGGTGTGATAAACGTTGTATCGATGAAGGAACAGAAAATTTATTTGCATCAGCACCGCACCGAAGAGATACGACGACGACGACGACGACGACGACGACGACCGGGAAAGGACTGCCGTGCAGGAAAAGTAATCACAGAATCCAAATGGAAAGCAAGCCCCGTCGCGTCGTCCTCGTGGCCTGCGTCATCATCGTTGTTATCTTTCAAATGACACCGCGACACCCCACCACGTACGCGCGCTCCAACACGATTATTATTCCTACGGTTCTGCGATCGACTATTATTTCAAGAAGCTTTACAAGAAGCTGACAAGAACTGTATTAACCCTTTTGCTACCATCTGCTTTCTGTGAGAATTGCTGAAAATTTTCAACTTATTAATTAATTTAATCATTTTAATCCAGAACAACTAGTACATTGTGTCTTTTCGTTTGTGTCAAAAGAGTTGAAGAAAACAGTTGCAATAGTATATGAAATTCTATAAATCTTTTTGATTGCTTCAACAATATACCATAGAATAAAAGGACATCGCGTTGAGTAACGTTCATTCTCTCTTTTTTCTTCCCTGGTGCATCTTAAAGTACCTAGAACAAAAGTTGAAAACTTGGAATGACCATGTCACGAGATACGACCGATAAACCTTTAGACGAGTAGGAGTCAAGGTCTAAAATTTGACTGGTTTTCTAACGCCACGTGTCGTGTCGTCTCAAGTGTTGTGGAAGTAAACGATTACAAAATATGTAACCGTTCTTCTTTTCACTCTTCCTGAGCATCCTCAGCGTCCTCAGCATCCTCAGCGTCCTCAGCATCCTCAGCATCCTCAGCACTTTTGGAGCAGGCGGATTAATATAATATATCTAAAGTCTAATACAATAGTATACAGTGAAGGTACATTATTATCGATCATTTCTGCAAAAAAAAGAAGCTTAACTTACCTATTTGTCTTTGACATTCTTCGTTTTCTTGAAAAACTTTCACCTCTATTTAATAGAGTCTTTCGAGGCAACTTTACGTTCGCGTCCAATTAACATTCTTATTTTATTAGTGCGATTAGGTAATCGAATTTCGCCAACGTATAATATTTCGATATAATATCGACGATAATAAACGAGTGATCGCCGCTTGTTTGTCCAAATTTCTTCGTCCAAGATCAAGTTTTTATAATGGTCGAATTGCTTTGTTAGAAAAAGCTTGTCTCCTCCTTGCGGACCGGCTCTCTCGCGATTTACATTTCTTGGGCCTGGATGTTGAAATTAGTCATGCTTTTAAAAACTGACCAGCTACTCTGACGAACCTTCTAGCGCGCCTTCACGATCCTGTACAGTTGATATTCTCTTCCACGTTTCTTGTCTAATTGCTAAAGGAAACGAACTCGATAATCAAACGACTTCCTTCCAATTTCAGAAACAATATTTTCGTTTCAACTTTACTAAGTGAGAGTAGAGTTTATTGTCGCCAAGGCACCACTGGGCGCCAGTATATTTCCCTTTTACAAGAACGTACCTGATGAGAACGACAAGATGACTACTTACACGATGACTTTTGTGATGTCACAATAATCAGCATATCAGCTTAACCCCTCGTTATTCTTCATTCCAGTTCCGATGCCAGTCGAATGTGAATAATTTCAACGAAGGATTAAATATAGTAGAACAGGTGAAAATTATCGCGAGGAATGAAAAACGATCGATGGTGTCCTTGCGACAGGCAAAGGTTTCTTCGTAACTCATCATTATCATTGACGTTAATGGTACGCTGTTTTTATACCCGATATACTCGATAAACCCGATTTGTGTCGTCAAATTTATATAATTCCCACAGTGATTTTGCATGTTTCTATACAATAAGTACTGTGCTACAGGGTATATTGTCAACAGGGTACATACACGGACGAACGATCTTAGATCATTAGGTATGTAAGATCGTTGTGACCTTTTTAGGCAAATGAGAAACAGGGTTCAAACTTTATACCTTATTTCTAACATTTCGATTCGGTTTTCGATTCTTTTAGTGGGGAATACAAGAAATGGAAAAATTGTAGGAAAAAATAACTCTTGTAATAAGTCGTTGCGAATGATCCTAGATTCACTTTTTCTATATGGTAACACTGTATGCATACACCTGATCATATTCATATCCATATCCTGAGCATACTTGAAACGAATATATGAAAACTTAGCACTGATTAGTTTTCTTTTACTACCTGTAACTTTTGGTAGAAGCGAAACGAGCCGGATATGAATTCTTTTTTTACATCCCCCTCCCTCTTTTTCTTCACTTTTTTCTTGACACCTGTGGAGTGTGCCGCACATTTGCGAATTTTAACGATTCGCAATAAACAAAATAGTTTTATAAATAGTTGGTTCGATCGTGTAGCGGTTATAGGAGTACCACATTTTTTTCTACAACTACCTCCGTCGGCCTCTGGAATATACAGTGAATAAAAAAAGTATTAGCGCATCTAATTTCATTCTGATAATTAATGCAACGTATCTGTATATGTAGCATTTCGATATAATCAATAAATAGAATGCGCTAGTCAGAAATGTAATGCAATATAATAAACTCCAAGAAAGCAAGGTGTGCCAACTTGCTGCCATCTTTTCTTTATCTCCAGTGTACTTATGTATTTAATTATTCGATGTGCTTTTGTTAAATTTTACAGTTAGTCTCTAATCTCTAGTCTGTAGTAAAACGTAATACATATACATATTTGTGTATATTCCTTTTTCTTTGAAACAAAACAAGAAGAAGAAGAAGAAGAAGAAGAAGAAGAAGAAGAAAAAAGTTTGGTCGCTGTTTAGTCATTGTAGAAATATGTTTACAAAAACTACACCTGCAGTGCACAATGATTTTCGAGGAAACGTAAACAACAAGCGAATTGCGTAAAGCTTTTTTACCGAATGATATCTTGTATCTAATTAATTAGTATACAATTCGTGTTGGTAATTGTGACAAAGTGTCAAGTAGACAGGGTGACGGATAAAAAATATGCAAATTTTCAGAACTTTTACACACGTTTACGTTAGTATTGTAGAATCAGACAGGAAAATCATTGCAAGATCAAAGACGATAATATACAATACGTTTCCACGTGTCATCGAGTCATCAATACAGGTATCGAATTGTTTCATCATGTAATTATCAGTTTCAGTAATAAATAATTACTATATTATTATATATAGCAAATTATAGTTGCGACTGTATAGTCGCCCAACTGAAGTATTCATGAAGATCAGTTATTACTATGATTAATTTTCAATCGAATTATTGGAATATATGGATTTTTCGCAATCGCGAAGACTTGGTAAGATAAACGCATCAACATGTTATAAATGATTGATGAGTATCCAAAGATGAGAAAAAGATTTAAAAATGAACACATCTAGGAAAGTATTTATATTGAAGCAAAGCAAAAAGGAAGATAAAGGAAATTGTTACAACCGCAATATGTAGACTTTCATGAGAGTAACAACCCGTTTTCTCGTGAAGCCCCACGTTACTATACTACATATACACGTATGTACGTTCTATTACGTTCGAGGGCAGGATTATCGTTCGTTTCCATTCACGATCAGACGTAACAACACATAAGCGAATTTTTCGCGTTGTGAAAGCGTTTCGCGTAATATCGCATAACTACCCAAGTATCTACGGTATGTAGAGGTACACAGGTGGAGGTATAAACGTATGTTAAGTCAGCGTGAATCCGTTTCAAGCAGAGAAAGCGAATCATTTTTTCTTCCTGGTTCATGGATATTTTTCAATCAACTTCTTCCTCGATACAACACCGTTCGATACATTACCTTCGTGAAACGAATCAATCTTTTATTTCAGATCAACTGTTTTCGTTCTTCTTATTAAATGTAAACCCTCCAAGTTAAACGTTACCGTCCAAGTCCTCCTAAAGATTTTAGTGTCTGATCTCTGGTCTCTTGCTATTTACATACATAGATACATATACATATACACACCCACACACCTCACCTTGAACAACGTTCACGAAACTGACGAGGAAGGTTTTTTATTTTTTAGGTATCTGCCTCTGATTGTTTTCATTTTTCGATATGTTTTTAATGACCGAAACATAAATAAGTTATACGTGTCTTTTTATTTTCACCCGTTTTCATATTTTCGGGGTGAAAAGGGGATGAGCCCCTACATTTTTGGGCTGGCCATAAATTTTGTAGAAAATAATTTCTTTATAACATTATTTTAAAAGTAATCACAATTTAAATATGTAATAACAAAAAAGAACATAAATTTTTTTCTCAATCCATAGGTATATTATGGTATATATGTACTATGTTTTTGCATATTATAATATCATACATATGCTTTGCACTAAATTAGGTTAATATTGTTTTTATCACACTAGAATCTACAATATGTATCAGATGACCAAGGAAGTTCTGTCAGTCAAGCATGAGTCATATCATATGACTTACAATTAAAGTTTTCTGTAGTCAATTAATCATTCATTTTGCACTTTCTTAAAAGTGAAAAATTCTGCCACTCATACACGCACGAGTCACTTGATATTTTTGTACGCTTAACAATAGCAGTTTATCAACTCATGCGTTATATTTTGCGAAGCTTTGCTATATTAATAATTTATAATACAATACCTCGACAGTTGGTTAATCACAGCTTTGATTTTGTAAAACAGTGATTAAAAAATTATTATCAATCCGATGAACGTGTAAGAAAGCATTTTGTTTCAAACATTTTTTTCATAAATATCACTTTTGCGACAAATATGAATATTAAGTGAATCATTTTGTAAACTGCATGCATCTTATAAAAGATTCTAAATGCAGATTATAAATTTATACCACATACACATACCTAACATACAGTTGAAATATATAATTGCACAAATCATGTTACTAATACCGGGAATTAATTGATATTTATTATATTCCTTATCATCTTTATCGCATATTAATACGTAATTACTAAAGTAACCTTTATTAATATTCTAAGCTATAAATAACTTTACTAATGGTAATGGTATACATGGTAAACGCTAGATATCGTAATGTCGTAATGGATATTAACCGTGCATCCATATCTGGTATGACCGCGACCCGGTCTCGTATGTATACATGTACCTATAATATTAAAACATGCAAACATAGTATATGTATAATACACCAATGAATTCAGAAAAAAATCTATGTTCTTTTTTGTTATTACATATTTAAATTGTGATTACTTTTAAAATAATGTTATAAACAAATTATTTTTTACAAAATTTATGGCCAGCTCTATCTATGATCATTTTCGAGATAGCCTATTGTAGCTGAAAATTTAGGGGGTCGTTTCACCCCGTAAATATGAAAACGGTCCAAAATAAAAAAACACGTATATCTTATTCCTTTCGGTTCCGTTAAAACATATCCAAAGATCAAAACAATCGGAGGTGGACACTTAAAAAACCTTAGTTGTGAGTAAGGCCCAATTCATTCTCTCGATGCGTTGTGCCGAATAACTTATTTTATAATTTCGTGACACGAAGAAAAATGTACTAAGAGGTGCATCAAATATAAACAAGACCTTTTCTTTTCGTGTCTAGCAGGATCATACACGTATACCACCAACACTCTTCCAATATGGAGAACAATTAACTTTCTACCTATCCTACAAGATGAAAATCAACTTGAAGTAAATCATGTTAATTTATCAATTTATATGAAAAGCCTAGTTTATATTTAATACGGATTATTGTAATTTGAAAAAACGTACAGCAGAGTTTTCTGATTTTTAGAAGTGTTATTATCAGCACATGATAGTATTCCTTCGCATCCATTTCACAAACGTAGGGATCAGAATCAGAATCAGAATCAGAATCAGAATCAGAATCAGAATCAGAATCAGAATCAGAAAGGAAAAAAATAACACAAATCATCTTACACGCCGTTATAAATAAAGTAAGAATCATTCGTTAGACAAATCGTTACATTATTGTAAAATATCACAACATGTTAATATCTACCGGTTAGGGTCGAGGACCATGCGGTAGAGCCGTGCAGAGAGAACACCTATTACACTCATCGCATAAGGCTTATTGTGTCTAACAATAAGAAACAGAATATCATAGAAATGGGCTTAATTTTCAAGATTTCTCAACAAATCATACGTTTATTTCTTTCAGCCGTGCGTACACGTATGTATATTGTAACATTTGTATCGTATCTACGCGGACGATAATTTATACAAAGAAAGAAGAGGAAAATTTCAACACTGTTTCATCTTAACTCTGTCCTCAGTCTTAACGAATCGAATATATATATATATGTGAAATCGGAATAACCATGGAAAAAAAAGAATCGATCACGCGCAAGGTTCGAACGTCTCACCTTGAAGACTGGCTATTCCAAAATCTGTCAAAAGTTATTTAAAATGTTTTAGAAATTCATAACGAACACGTGAAATTACAAAATCCGAATCGACTTAATGAAAAATATCATCTTGGACACAAATTTGTTTCAATTTTGCAAAGGACCTAAACAACACACTCGGTATAGGACATAAAAATTGACGACAAGCAAAATCAGTCAATATCTCGAGGCTATTCTGTTCTATTCCATCTCTGTATTTCTCTCTCACGACTCGGTTAGACCTCGGCACAGAAACGTACGCTATACACGTGCACCTTGGCCAACGAAACGCGTCGTTGCACGAGAAAGCGAAACAGACACGACGCACCAAAGGTTCAACGAAGCTTCTGATCGAGGTGAGCGACATCGGTTCACCGAATAAATTAACCCTTTGACTTACAACATGCGTTAATCCTGTGAACTCGACGATGTCGGTGTAAGTTTATTATAAAAAACTCAAATGTATTTCTTTTTTCCTTTTTTCCTTTTATCCACTGTAACCAAGTGAACCAAAAAATTGATAATATCTTGAGAATAATAACAATTTTTCTATAATCTATATAAAAACGTTCACTGTTTTAGTAAGTAATAAGTACATGTTAACCCTAGGAAGATTGAAGGAAGTTTGTCGAGCAGCAGCAACGAAAAAATATTGAAATCCTATTATTATTTTAACGTCGAATACCGAACAAGTGAAGATACTAGGTAGGATAATAAGTTCCATCTTTCTAAGGTTAATAGACATATACTGTTCGCAGTCAAAGGGTTAACGTTATCATTTTCTAAATGCTCATTTATTGAACAATCTCGTTTTTCTTTTCTAGGCTAACGGTTTCAAATGTTTTCATTTGGTAACATTGAAAAGATATCAAATAAGATGCAGGCTGATCGACAGCTTCTGTAAATCTAAGAAGAAGAAGAAGAAGAAGAAGAAGAAGAAAATGAAAATTAGAGTAAGAATGGAGAAATTCGTGTGCGAGCTGCTCGATGCTCGATGCTCGATGCTCGATGCTCGATGCTGGATGCAATAATTGTATGAAAGTCGGACAAGAGTAGAAAAATACTGTATACGTAACACGAAAAATAGATAGAAAAAGAAGAAACGGGTGGTAAAGGAGGGCGAACGGAGAGTAACGAAGGAGTTCCAACCTCTCGGTTGCAAATTCCATCCGGTGATGTTTAAACGGCGACATTTTACTGGTGTTGCGTAACTTGTTTCTTACCACTAATACTGTTCGAGACTATTCAACAGTGAATTCCTTATTAAAACTTTCAGTGCCACCGTAATCTTCAAAGATATTCCAGATATCTATTCTAGAAATTCTAGAAATTTGCATTTAAATAACGTTGTTTGAATTTTCAAATTGCCTCGACGAACCTGAGCATCTGACAAGTACAGTGCAAATGAAATCTAATTATGTACAAAGAGAATTTAGGGAAAGATCAATAGTTTCAAACTTTTCACCTATCAACTTGTTCCTCTCCAAACAATTTGTAAAACTGTAACAGGATAAGAATAACTAATTAAAAAAAAGTCGCCATTTAAACGGGTATCTTAATTATCTTTCCTGAAGGAAAAGAATCGTCTGATCCAATTACCTGATAGAAATCGATTCAACGTCAAGCTGTGTCGATCAAAAATTTCTAGGCCAATGACAGATTTCTTTTCTCTCATGCTTAAAATTCATCAAGTAATTGCTTAATCCAAGATAGTTGGAAATCTCTTCGAAAAGAATTAAACAAGAATCAGTCATTCAAACTCCCAGATCTGGAAGGCTCGTGGAATCGTAAAGGTAAAGTTACATAGCACTTTCTTGGAACAAAAGCGAATATATTTGTACACACGATCACTAGTTTCACACTTTTCTTATCTTTCTTTCAATTTTTTTGGTTTTTCTGTTTTCGTTAATCTACGTGGAATCGAGGACCTAAGGATCAAGAGTAAGGCCACGAGGAATGTTAAAATTATTTCTAACAAATGCACTTCTGTTAGCAAATTAATTCTAGTTTATACAAACAGATATACGTCTGAGATAAAAAAATCGTGATAATAGTAATAATTTTTTTCAGTGTACAGTCGCAAGCGATAACGACTTTTCTTGACAAGGGGAAAATGATCACCAACCTTTTAGTTTGACTAGCCTCTTTCACGAGGTTCTAAATAGGCGAGAAACTTGAGTAAGATAAATTTTCTCCTTACCAAAGTAAAGCATCTCTGCACGCAGCCGTACACGCGAAAATTATTCCCCAATATACATGCTTCGTGACCTAACGCATTATCCTCTTTTTCTTTACTGATTCATTATTGCGCCGTTGAAAGTAATCGTCGTTCTCACGAAAATTACCACTCACACCTATACTATATACATATACATATACATATACATATATACACACGCAACAATGAATCACTACTGCAGTCGCCTGATTGCACCAGAAACTGAATAATCAAAGACGAATTTTTATTCCTATCTTTCTCTCTGTTGTTTAGATTCAATGGGATATTGTAAAAGGAGAGTAGGTACACAGATGCGAGATCAGCCTCGAGAATTAAATGAAATATTGTGGCACTTGTTGATGGATCTTGGTTACACCGTCTCCAAGTGTTTAACAATAAGTGAAACGGATTATCATTCGAACAACGGTTTCGATCCTTTGCTCTTCTTCCGAACGAAAACTGGATAAATGGATAAAAATAGAAATTATCACGAAACTTGTGATCGCGATCGATATACAAAGATGTACCAGAATATATTGGCCACGCGGTGTGCCACTATATTCTACGAAAGATCAAAAATATTTACAGAGATGAAAACATTAACGTTAATAACAGTTTCAAAGCATCCTACTCTCGTAGAATATATTGCCACAGGGTAACCAGAAATTCCCGAGACATCATGTATATGATATGTGTACAATATATGTGTATGTGTATATATAATATATACACGGAATACTATAAAATGGAGTGAATCTGAGAATAAAAATAAATACGTCATCGAAACACCGACGAAAACATCGACGATATCCGCTTAATTCGGGAGCGGACAGAAGAACCGAATTATAATAATGATTCTATTAACACGCTGACTACTATGAAGGTGTGACCACCAACAACAAATTTAATTCACTACCTTACGATTTGAACCTTACCTTAATTGAACCATTTCATTCTGCTTGTGTTAGAAGAGGAAAATTTCAATTTGATACTCAATATTTCGAAACGTATTACTTTCTAATATACATATAAAAACTTTAATATCTGATTTAATATTTTTGTCAATATAAATATTATTAATACCATCAGAGGCAATAATCTTTATAAATAATTAGGTTTCATTACTTGAACGATGAGATAATTGCTTCTTTCCCTGTTAACAACTACTGTGCTGCTATTATATACTGTTTTTTCACCGCGTCAGTCAACGTGTTAATGAACATTGTACCTTAAAACGATAATAATAATAAGACACGACGAAAGGAAATCCGGTTATGTATGTAACACGCGAAGCGATTCCTTGCTAGAAACACACTCGTTTATCTTGATCGTTCTCCGAGGATCGAAACGAAAAGAAAGAAAGAAAGAAAGAAAGAAAGAAAGAAAGAAAGAAAAGAAAAGAAAAGAAAAGAAAAGAAAAGAAAAGTTGTTTTGAAACGATCACTAGCGATGGGCATTTTTGTAAATTCCTGAATTTTTACCTGTTCAGTCTTGAAAGTATTCAATCAGAATTGATTCTTGAACCAAAAGGAACACAAACATAATCGTATTCGGAATTCAAATTCGAATCAACAATATCTTATGTATAATTTCATCGTATTTCAACCTATTACAACTTATTACCATTTTCATTTTATTTCACTTCATTCCTTTTTTCAATCAAATGTTTCTTATTGAAACAAGAATTACAATCGTATCGATTACTCTTACTCTATACTCTATATGTAACAATGGAATCGAATTGATTTGTAGCCCATCGCTAGCTGTTATCATAGATCCTCAGGAATATCTGAAAATAAATTCAATCATCCTTTACTTAACGCAATGATCAATGTTTTAATTTTCAGTCTTTTCAGGACACGTTCAAACCTAGAGTCTTGTTCTACAAACAACCGATGAAAAATAAAGAAAAAAAAAAAAAAAACGTGTCTGCCATACATTTGAATTCCAATGAGAGTAATCAATTTTCAATGTTAACATTCGTTTCCATGTTGACATCAAGAAATCTGTTATGTTTCAGGATTAGTAAATGTGATAACAAGATTTCGATCAACAATTTGGTTGAGGGTTTAAGAAGGAATGAACGTCGGAAAGACGGATGCTCAAAACGATAATTTTGGATAATTTTGAATAATTTTGAATAATTTTGAATAAATCTGGAATAATTTTCAACAATTTTGAATAAGATGGTTGAGAAGTTTTCCGCGTTTTGTTTCGTTTTGTTTCGTTTCGTTTCGTTTCGTTTCGTTTCGTTTCGTCGTTCACCTTTATTTTATCAACGGTATGCTCCCTTTCTTTTTCTAGTCTCGTTCAACTACCGTGGCTCGTAGGCCTCGTAGACGAGTTCTGGCACCAGAGCCAATGAAAACGTGGCGGCACTGGCCTGCCTTGCGTACTGCCTTCTCGTCCCGATAGCTTCGTGTTACCTATTATTCTCCTCCATAACCACCTGCTTGAACACTCCAGCGGGCATCTGACTTTTCACCTCGTGGCTACCGAGTGCTGTTGTTCCGTCTTTCGCGATGAACAACTGCAATCCAGTCGCTAGAAGAACAAGAGAATTTCCACGATTGATACCTAACTTGCTTACTATGTTGCAACTATTTTACTTAAGAATGTAATAGTAATAAACCTACTCTCGGAACTTTCGAGATCCGTTTGCTCTAAATTCGTTGCTTTCAGCAACTCATCAATCAGAGAATCCGGATTCGGCCTGGTCACCTCGACCCTGCACAAAATTGAATTTCCCGTCCCATCCTCAGCCTTTCTCCTTCGTTCCAAAGCGGCCTTTGCTCGGTCCAAAGATCCTGTTTCGCTCAGCCCAGAACCGCCAGAAGGATTTCTGTAAAACAAACGTACGAACAATGAAATTCCTTTCCCCTCCTTCTTTTTTCCTACTTTGCTAAATAATCTTTATATGTATGTGTATAACGTCTATTTATACAGAACACCAGCATGGAAACAAAGACACATATTACACATCTACGTAAATACATATATGTATATTCTTCGCTTGAACATCACTCGAGTATAGAGTATTACGCGTGATGGTTAATACCTGTCCCAATTCATCCCCAATTTATCCAGCCGACAAAATAATTACTACGACCCTCCTGATTTTCAAACAAAAAAAGCCAACAATTCCATTCTGGTGCTCGTATTATTATAGTTTGAACGCAGAACAATGAAAAATTAAAAGATCAATCAATTCTGATACACGACACGACACGACACGACACGACACGACACACCGCGTGCAATAAACAGCTACGCTCGATACAAAACAAAGGAACACGAGGATCGTTGTTGTTGTTGTTCTTATTGTTATTGTTGTTGTTGCATTTTGTTCGTTGCAATATAAATGAAAAAGGTGGATGAAAGCGGTGAGACTGATAACGATCATGGGTAGCAATGAAGGCTCTAAAAATGCTTTAAAAAACTGACCCCAACTAATTATTCAGGAAGCTCATGATGCATGATTGAGAATAAATAAATAAATGCAAAAAAAAAAGGGGAAAAAGACAAGACGCTACAATTGTTATAATTACAATGAGTGTTGAATTAAAAAGGGATCAATCTTCATAAATGTCATAGCAATTAAACGGAAAATCTTTGATCAAAGCGAAGCAAACAGACGAAGCAGTTGAGAAAGACTCATTTGTTGTATTTAATATTTAATTAGATTAATTTATAATGTTTTCCTGTTACCTCGAACTAAAATTGAACTTACTTACAATTAGTATTATATCGTTATATCATAATTTCTTTTCTCATACCCATACATTTCATCTTGGGTGAAGATGACAAAGGAAAACACTCGATAATACATCAGTTAAGTTTTTTCAAACTTCTCTAACGAACGAGTCTTTATACAATAAGAAGAGGCAGGAAAGACATTGAAAGAGAATGATAAATAGCTTATAATTAGCCATGAATTAGTAGTTTTCTTCATATCATTTTTTCATGCTGTAAATTAGTACCGGCTGTGAAAATTTATTAGTTAACACTTTACATGTTATCCTTAGGTAAAACCAATCTTTTTTTTTCTTTTCTTTTTTCTTTTTAATCACGCATATATTTTCTGCTGACGTACATGGTATGTTGTGTACATCAATGAAACTGTAAACGTTTATTCTTCAACATTTATAACGTCAGAGACACTATGTAGTATATTTCGAATAAATTGAATTATTCATATCAGCGCAGCGTTTTATTTAATGGTGTAATCGTGATTATCTCGAGCCAATTTGTATATTATAATCAAAAATATGAATTTATAGAATCTATCATAAAATTGACCAACTGACGAATTACAATTAGTAAGCTAACGATAAATACAATAGCTAAGAAGGCTCCTTTGCTCTTCAACACAGTGATCTCCTTGCTGTTTTTCTTAATCGATGAAACCAGTTTTGAAAGAAACAAGCAATTCTGGAAATCAATTATTCAGAATCATATTCAATGAAAGAACCATTAAAGTTCTTTGGATCTGTAAGGTGTTAACTGTAAGGTAAGTAGGTGTACATACATACATACATACGTACATACATTGTATGCATAAGGTCAGGATGTAGAATGATAAAGCAAAAGAAAAGAGAGAGGGGAATGGTGGGAATGGGAGGGGAGAAGACGAGACGAGTAGTGAAATATTGAAAAAGAACACAATATTGAAAAGATTTAAAGACGAAAGCATGGGGACTGACGGTGGGGTTATGCTGTTTCGGTGTTGGGAGCTCGGTGGAACGACTTCCGGTACCCCTAAAGAGGACTCCTCAGAGTCCGCTGGGCTGGTGGCGACCGTAGCCAGCTTGCCACCCGCCCCGTCCAGCAACTTCCGATGACCTCCGCCGATACCCCTGCAAGGATACACAAAGCCATCGAAACTGGAAGCAAAGCTACATCTCATTTCTTTTTTTCTCTTTCTCTAACATTCACCCGTTTTCTTCTCGGATGTGTTTCGTTAACGTCTTAAACTTTTCTACCCGCGATTTAATTATACAACATTTGCACGCGTCGACAAGTTGATTGAAATTTATAGATTCTTTCAATCTATAATGTATCTAATGTCTGTATACGCCGTGGAAATTGCAAATTTTTCGTGATAATTTTTTTTTTCTTCTTTTTAACGAGAGTAGAGAATGCACAGACTCTCTTTTAAAAATCCATTCGTTCTTTAATACCTTCTGACGTACAGCTATTTGCATCTTGCTTTGACTTTTCTAAATATTACATTTAACTGGCTTTGCAAGAAATACCTGAAAAGCTGTTTTAAAATTCCAGAAAAATGGACATGTATACCCATTCGTCGAGTTCCAAGTTATTCAACGTTACATAATTTCTAGACGAAAGACGATGAAGAATAAAATAAACTGTATTTACATTCTTTTACATAATTAAACTGAATAGAAAGAGGTATAAACTAGTATAAACTGATCCTTTTGTCACTGCTGAATTGAATAGCATTTAAAATAACAAATTTACACGTTCAGAAAATGAATACGTACCCAGTATCCAGATTGTACTTATCATCCGGTTAGCTAGTACCTATGTAGTACCTAAATACAATACATGTACGATCTAGGCACCTAAACAGGGGGATATCTTCATTTTGAACACATATAACGAAACACATCCTCTTTCAGCACCTTTGTTACGTGTTAAATACAGTTGCCCTGTATTGGATTTATATACGTTATTTTACACATTATTTTGTAGTTTTTACAAAATTAGCCAACATTTATGATTGACGCGACTTTCATCGTTGCAAAAAACAAAGCGTTAAGAGGCAGAGCATTTAGGAATTGTTTTATCTGTAAATTATGCTTTCTCGTCAACGATTCTAATAAGAGATTTATTAGCATTAACACGTTCGGTGCCATTTAGAATAACTAAATGGTGCCATTTAGGTAACTGGACACGTGGCACAGAACGTGTTAATAAAGCAAAGCGGAAGCTCGTCTCGCTATGAATGTGTACGTGTATGCGTGTGTCTATCGTGTTTGTTAAGCATTGGACTATATATATTATATCGACGCGTATCAAGTTGTCCGTGATAGTTAATTGTCTCGTTTCAAGCATCAAGGGAAATGCATACCTGACCTAGTAAGTATAGAATATAAGCGAGAAAAAAAAAAGTCAACGCATTGATTGTTGTTGCTGATTTCATGATTCATCAAAAGAACTTGTCAAAGAAACAGCAGTTAACAGATCAAGGAATGAACAAAGGGGGTAGTTGAACGCAGAAAAATATCTAGACCAGAGAAACCGAAAGTTCAACCCCTCCCTTGCGCTCAATGGTGTCTAATCGTAAGATGATTTCACGATAGAAAACTAGCGTGAAATAGCATTTTTCTTCCACTTCAACATCAACTTCAAGACTACGCGTTTAAATACCGAATTGTCCTGATTTCATTGTTAAAGAATGAAATAAAGAAACACGGACGACAAGAACGCAAGGGAGCCAAGTGAAAAAATGAAAATGACAAAAGGCAAAAAAGAGAAAACTCGTCGATGAATGAAACCTACCTGAGGTTCTGAGCGGTCGTCGCGGAACGTAGCGAGGCTCTGGGGTTATCGGGCCTATGAAGAGGATCTGGGGAGGATACGGCTCTGGCTTGGTCAGCCAATCGCAAAACAGGGCTTGTTTTACCCTTCTCGATACAATCACAGGTTTTCGATATGCTTCTCCAACCTGGTTGACCGATTCTTGGTTTTGCGACCGGTACAACCGAGTTGCTGCTGCTGCTACTGCTGCGGCTGCGGCTGCGGCTGTTGTTGCTGTTGCTGTTGCTGTTGTTGTTGCTGCTGCTGCTGCTGCTGCTGCTGCTGCTGCTGCTGCTGCTGCTACTGCTGCTGCTATTCTCTTGTTCGCTTCGATCTTTCGCCATCGACGTATTCGAGGCATTATAATTATTTCGCAAATCAAAGCTATTCCCTTCGTAATTCTTTCGCGAGTGTCGTGGCACGTTTTGCGATCTAGGCACCCTGAACACGCCAATCTGTTGCTCCTTGTTGTTGCTTTCGTTCGAAATCGTTGCTACACCGTTTTTTATCAATCTACCAGTCTGGTTTCGTTCGTTCGCAGAAACTGCCGTGACACTCGTCCTGCTGCTACCCTGCTGTCTGTTCACCTTTCCATCGCGAGAAGAAAGAGGACTGGATATCGACCAGAACCGATTTCGTGGGTCCAATAGCATCAAGGAAGACGAGGATTGAGAATCCGAGTCGAGAGACGACTCGGGTCTGGTGGGTAGTTGGCTCGAAGGGTTTTGGGAGACATGTGGGATACGTGGAGCCCATACCGGCCAGGAGGGTGACCTATAAAGATCACAACACAAATATTGAAGCATGCAAAAATAATAATCAACTGAATAATACATAAAGGAATAGTGCCGGTTCAAAGGTTGTCTGTCATCGATGTTACGTATCAAATTGACGATTTCGATGCAAAGAAAGTCTGACACGATTTCATCGCATCAAGGTACATGATTAGCCCTCAAATTACATAAACCTTAATCATTATAGAAAATTAATATAAAACGACTATTTAAATCGATGTACGATTTAATCATTTTTGTCATAATTAATCAGTGCTGTTTCGCGATATTTTTACGTCATCAAATCACGTCAAATTTTCCATGCTCCACAATCGACTGTCTAATATACAGCAACAACAATAACAACAACGACGACGACGACGACAACGACAACAACAACAACAACAACCCAATAGATAAAAACAGAAACGTGAGTATGAAATAAATCCAGAGTCTCTAATTAACAAAAAAGAAAAAAGAAAAAAGAAAAAAGAAAAAAGAAAAAAGAAAATGGAGAAAAAGATGGATGTTTTCGTCGGTACATCTTTCTTGATAGCACTTTGTCGATTTCAACAGTCATTCAAGTTCAAGTTCAAGTTCAATAGCACAGAGAAGAAAGTTAGTGTGCATGGTTCGTGTAAGTACTTTTGTTAAATGACAAGCGTCAAGAAGATTGTCCCGAGAATAAACCGACAACAAAGATCGGAGAACGTATTGTAGGTAAAAGATTGATCGAAATAAAGAGAAGCATACAGTTCGAAAAGCGAAATCAAATAAGCGCGAACGCGTTCAAAATTGCTATATAATCGCGTGGTTCGAAAAAGATTGTCTTAGCGAGTGTGTTACAACGATTATTTGCCGCGTTTTTTTTTTTTTTTTTTTTTTTTTTACTGAACGATTTTACAAGCAACTGTATTCCTGTCACAGTATTTTCCTTAATCCCATATCCACCTAACCATTCTAGCTTACAATCTATGTAAAAGAGTTGAAAATATTAGAGAGAGAGAGAGAGAGAGAGAGAGAGAGAGAGAGAGAGAGAGAAGAAAAGATCTTCAGCTGCTATCGTTCTCAGAAATGCTCTGGAAACGGTAAAATAAATAACAAAGCGATTAATGAAACGCGAAAGTAGTCGAACCGTGGTTCTTGTTATCGTACAAAAAGAATCGAGAAGAGAACTCTGGATCGGTTTTAAAACTGTAATTGACCGTAATTCATTCAGTCCTTCGATCGATCTGGATTAATTTTGAGCCCCTTGATAGCATTTCAAGTAAACAATTAACGCGATGCTACATTTCGAAAATATCTTGAATTAATTTCATTACGATACATGCGGTCGACTCCGAGTCAGGTTCAACTTAGCTTTTCCATAGTAAAGAGGTAACGTAGGGAAAGGAACGTTCCACCATTTCCTTAAATGTAAGTACTATGTGGGAAAGAAGTGAACCAACCTAACGTCAGTAGTAATGTCAGAATTAAGCCAGATCCATTGGACGCTAAGTGATCGAACCTTCTAGCAAAAGATAAACGATTCTCTGCTCTATTTAATTCGACTAAAGGTAGTTTTCAATCCGTCCAACAACTTTCTCGCTCATTCGCCAAGGAAAGAGTTTCGCTTGTTTCTTTCCGTTTTGTCTGCCAATTGGCCAAATGGCCTTACCTAATGTGGCCACTATCACCACTACTGCTCTGTCTACTGTGTTGACTGTGCGAATTCAAAGATCCGTAGCCTGAGCCTTTGCTCAGCTGGCTGGTGTTACTGCTATTACGGGAATGGCCCGATTCTGTGTGCGCTTCAGCTAAAGTTTCCACTGGAAGAGCCGATGGTACGATTTCACTGACGGTTATCGGATCGTACGACTCTGCCCCGCTAAGGAGCTCTGAAAAGTAAATATCACAATGTTATCATTACAGGAAGATGTAGAAATTCGGAGACATAGGAGACATAGGAAATAAAAAGAGAAACATGGGAGTAGTACCCGAGGAAAAGAGGGCAGGCCTCTTTTTAGGAAGACTGCCGAAACCGCTGCTGGCACTTGCTACACTTCCGGCTAACGAACCACTAGAAACATAGTCTTCACGATTGGTACATCTTTCGGATGCACTTGCCTCGTCCGCAGTTACACCGGAAACACCTGGGACACCAGGTACAGCGAGTTGAGTTTGCTTCAACGACGGAGAAGGTCTAAAAGATGATAAATTCGAATCAATTGAAGAAAAATTACACTGGTTACTAGTATAAGCTTACACTTTGAATAGAATATCTCCGGAGAGCATGTTCATTTTAATGGCAACTCGCAACATGGAGTTGTCTTGCCGATGCCTCGCGTCGTAACCTTCCAGAAGGCACCTCGTTCTGCAGAGACCAGCTCCTGCGAATTCGGCGAGGTTCAGGTCGGTGAAGCCGAGCTTCTGAAAGGACCTGCCTCCCTTTAATTCCTGCAAAAGCCACCAACAAGAAAATTCATTCAACGGAAGTTGGCTAGTTAAAATTTGAAGAAACAGAATTCAAGAAATTACCTTTCTGACGGATATCCTCAAAATGCAAGGATCGAGGACACCGGTGGACGCGTTGGCACTCATTTTGCATAAAAACTCAAATTTAGCGTTCCACCTGACTGTGTGCTCCTGGACTTCCTCCCTGAAACCAAGATGAACAATACAAGTATCAAGTAAAAAGAAATAGATAAGAAAAATCTGCATTCACGCAGTCAGTTTTTGAATTTTTTTCAAATGGCTCGATTATCAAAAACATATTACATATAAATCGGTCGGAACAAATCGTTGACGGATGAAAAGAAGAAATCGATGAAAAATATTCTCCTTCCGGTAAGAGAAAGCTTATCGCGTCGCCAACCAAATGTATCGAAATGTAAGAAGGGATTGAATTAGCTACTCGTTCTGTCATTCTTCTCTATATCTAGCAAACTGAATTACTTGCAAAAGTTTAACAACCCTTATTGTTAAGTGAAGGATATTGTTAAGCAAACTACATGTATGTTGCAAATGGTTGCTTGTGTTCCGAAGAAAATGATCATTGTATTTACCGAAACGGAACAGGTAGAAACGTTTTTATATCTTGCGATCAGTTAGTTGCGGAAGAAACTGGGACATCAGAGGGATAGAAGGGACAAAAAGAAGAAACAGAGAAAAAACTGGATTCTTGATTTTTCATTTATGATTCAACTTTCTCTCTCTCTTTTTTTTTTCATCCATCGCCATCCATCGTCTCCATTTCCGGTCGTTGGATAAAAAAAAGAAGACTTTAACGAGGATGAAACGTGATGAGGCATCGAGTCGTTGAATTATATCCAACACGAAACGGAAGTATGTACCCGCTAGACTCTGAATATCGATATAACAAGAGCAATCTTCTACGTCCAAACGTCCTTCTTACGACATTTAAGAATCGTTTGTTTGGCTGGAGGATAACGCGAATATCTGAGCACCGTTACACCGGCAAATTATTATCTAGCCAACGAATTTGATTATCCGAAGGTAACACGGGGATACTGTGGCAGCTCGTCGCGAAAACAGGGCGGAGGCGTTTCATGAAAAACCACGGTCAACAGTTTCCCTGTCAGACATTCGACGATCCAAAAGAATCGAGTGGGATACGAGTGGCTACAAGGGCAAACTGTTGTCCAATCAACGGGACGAGCCAATTACCGTGGAAATTGGGCCAACAACCTATGATCCAACGTGTCGAAAAATTTTGATCTCTGCGGTCGTGAGAAACCAGTCAATTTTCTCAAGTATTGACACTTGAGTGCTCGGAATATGTGAATTTCGATTAATTGATTAGTTGAAATTTCGAGCTCTACAAACACGAACAATCGGAATCTAATTGTTCGAGTCTGGACTTGTCTCGTGTCTGGTGGCAACGGTTTCACAACAGAAAGGTACTACTCGCCGCTACAAAATTTATTGATTACCTACTCAATAAAAGTAGATACACACTGACACGCGTGTGTATTCAGGGAATCGAAACAATCCGGAAACACGATTAACGTGTTTGGCTCGCGTGCCAGACGATGATAGTCTGCCGTGTGTAGTGTATACGTATACAGCCTCTTGCAATGATACCACCGCACATGCTACGTATTATAAAATATTATTTTTCAACTTTACAACAATGGTTCTTGGTTTCATTTTTCATTTTTTTTCGACTTGGTCGAATTGTCCATGGAGCCAGGATTGCAGTGGCTATCTTTCACTGCTGCCCCGGGTACCGTTTCGTCCCCCAGTCCAGGCTCTCCAGGCTTTTCTTCTTTTCTCCGTCACGTTGTTCTCGTTATCGATCCAATGTCGTTCTGGGACGACAGCCGAATAGAATGATTGAAGTAGTGAAAAAATCAAGTTTCGTTATTTTAATAAAGACAGAGTTGGAAAGTTGTGTAGAATAGAGTTATCCGAGTTTCAGCTGCATCAGCCGGTATAATTCACGGATCCACACGAACGATTGCGAGAGTTGCATTAGCCGTGGGCAAGGCTGCTCCAAGGCTGTCCAGATTGTGTGTCATTCGCGGTTTCGTAATCGAGCTCGGTCTCGTGCTTGCACCTTCCTTTTCGTAATGAAATCGGTGCACGCTTCTTCTCGACGTACCTATTATGTATCTATTATGTTATATTGTACTAGTACTTTCACGCTTAGCTTGGCTAGATCGCTACTGAATTACCGATAATAATCAGATTACAGATCTCGCTCGTAACTGTACGAATTCGGTCACAAACAAGTTGCATAGCCTTGAAATACATATTAGAATACTTATTAACCGTAGATAGGATAACGCGTCTTGCTCCGTCTTCTGTGTATGTAGTGGGGAAAAAGCAACCTCCTATAATCGAAATCGAACTATGTACATAAGTACATATGTACATAGGTATTCTGATTCACCTTGCGACCGAACAATGTCTTCACCGTCACGATACGTATTTCAAATTATCTCGCCCCTAATCTCTTCTAATAAATTAACCCACCTTCCAACGACCGTTTTATCGAACGATAAATCTAATTCCACTCGAGCTCCGTGGAAATTAAAAATCATTTTTCCCTGTCAAACCCATCCTCGACATAGTAAATTGAATTTTTTCATTTTCTCATCCTCGAGAAAACTTTCATCACTTTGGTTAGGAAACTTTGGCGAAAGAACTCTTATATCTTCTCATCCACGTAATTACCAATCACCAGTAGCAAGCAGATTTAAGCCAGTTTCGATCTAAGCAGATTTAGCTAATCTCGATAGCCCACATGATGCAAAAGCGTGTTGCGTCAAGTTCACTTTTCCACTGATTGCACAGACTAGACGATCCAAGTTTGTTGTTCGATAAAAAATGACGGGAAGATCGAGAACGTCGAAGAAATACAAAGATTTAGGTACGCTGCGCTTCTAGGTACATACATAGCTTGTACGAGTATATTGAGAAAGAAAGAAATAAATACATATTTGTCTCTTCTTTGTAGAAGAAGCCCGATTTCAACTTTCCAAGGAAGTTGGACGAACCATCAAGATTCGGAAATAACCACCGCCTACAATTGCATTGACGTAACAAACGACCAGGCAAAATTCGATCTTCAATTCCATGTCTCGCTTTTCCGTTAATTCAATTGTTCGATTCATTGACACGTTTGTACACCTCTCGGAATAGATTGTTAAAATTTTCTTTCTTACACGTTTCATTTTTCATTTTCGGAAGAAGAGTGTCGTAAGCTGATTGTCAGAGGAATTCGAAATCGAACGATTAAAGGGTAAATATCGACGACGAAGGGTAAGTGGTGCACGCGATTCCGGGTCGACCAGTTTCAACAAGCGGACTCGATCTTGGTATGAATTTTGAGCGGTTCGAGCCCACTTGGGCAGAAAGAAGGAAAATGAATAATGAATAATTCGATGAAAATTCAAAAGTCTACAACTCCGTGTTCGTAATAGATTAGAACAAGTTACTTGAGAGAGAAAAATATTTTTTTCATGAAAATTTAATCATGTCGAGCAAGTTGCATGAATATGCAAATAAACTTAACTTATTCGAAATCGAACATTTTTTTTCTTTTGTCGGTTACATGCAAAACTTGGTACGGTCGTGTTTTTAAATTAAATTACTGAACTGTTAACAGTTACAATTTCATATGATACTTGTTAAACTCAGAAGAAAAGAAGAAAAAGATAATTTTGCTTCCTCGAAGATGAATCGCGATACCGAGATCGACACGAGCCGGAAGAATTCGAGTCGGCTCGTCGAGGGGGACGATTATCGAATTGACTTGAATCGAAATGCACGCGTCTGAATTGTCCAAGGGAAATGGATAGTGGAAGAGAGCCGTTACGTAGGCGTAGGCTATATGTACAAGAAGCGGAACAGAGCAGGAAAAGAAACGCGGCTTTGGAGTTCGTTTCCGGCGCGGAGAACACGTGTACAAAATACTAATAATAAGACCAGGCTAATTATAAGCTGACAATTAACCGAGACCTTCCGTTCGAGAAATCAACACGATGGCCTCTCAAACATGATTTCGTTCTGACCAAAGAAATGATACAATTTTGAAAGCTAAATCGAAATATTAGATTTAATTAGACGATAATTGACGCGGTTTCAAGCGGCGCGTTATCAATCGTTATCAAGCATTTTATCAGCCGTTATCGCGAGTACCACGAGCCACGTTAATTAGCGATAAAGGTAATTAGCGACGGTGTCGCGTACCGTATTGTTCGATCATCACCTACCAGCTACATACTAGGAAACATCTAACAAGTAATCACAATAAGTAACCAACAATAATTATCATTTAAGGTGTTGAACAGAGTTTTCTGCCAAGCCACGCGTCTATCCGTTATTAACGCAACAATTGATTGTGTGAGACATTGTTGTTCCCTAGGTTCGCACGATCGCGATCGATACAATTCCGAGGATCTTTCTCACGACACTTACGCTAAACGCCCCATCCTCCCTTAAAGTTTAAACGACGCAACGCGGCCTACTGCGAACACATTATCGCCAACGGATCAATTATGGTAATCGTAGAAGTAGAAAGCGAAAGTAAAACTTTTATTTCCCTAAAATCGATACGGTAATCAACAAACTTTGGTGAATCGAGAAACTCGCAAGATGTGTCTTTTTCTAGTTTCTTCTATAAACGCTCTTCCTTAACATCATCTTCACTTTGCATTGTTATTACGATATTTAGATACATAATCGAGATTATCTAATCGTAAGTCGAGAGAATTTCGCTCCTGATGCAACATTCGGATACGTAAAACCCCAACAATTTAACATTTTACCCAACGAAAACTGGGAAAACTGGGAAAACTGGGAAAACTGTATGAATAATTTTTTAATAAAATGGCTTACTATGTAGAAAATTTGCTTCCGATTGTTGACAATGATTCATCGTGCCTTTTGATCAAACTACATATGTAGGTACATATCTACATTATCACTAATGAAAACTGATACGCTCGTAATCGATTCACGATTTAATATCTATCAAACATTGCTTCTCGGAAAAGTTATTTTGCAATAGGAACATACTAGGAGGAGGAGGAGGAGAGGAAGGGAAGGGAAGGGAAGGGAAGGTTTGGCAGCTAAAGAATCGATCAGGAGCGTACATATGTATAAATTAAGAGGGGAACGGCTGCAATGTGAAAGCAATACAAATCACAGCCTGACTTTGGGACCAATGCCAAAGCGCCTCCTAAACATTCTAATCAAGGCTAAAAAAGAGCGGTTCACGCGCGATCCGTTTCTATCTACGCGACCCGATTTCGTTCAACACAATCGACTAGGCTCCTTCCATTCTACAATATCAAAAGCGTTTCGCATTATTTGGATTTTTTGGATTTTTTGGATTTTTCAAATTTACAATTAGTGCTACAATTTACATTAGTGCACAACGACATTAGACGACAACAGCAGTCAGCAATAACAATGAGAAAAACGTTGGCGAGGTACGAAACTTTGAATTATTATCGGTGGCCTCTGGAATGCGATATTGGAGACGACCCTGTCTGCGGAAAGGTTTCCACGCGAGTTCATTTACGATAACGTTCGCCCACGTGACCGGGGCATGAACATAATTAGACTCGAATCAATAACTTTTTCTGAATCAGAAACAACCACCACCTCAACCGATGCGATTCGCCTAGAACCACTCCGATACCATCACTGTATATCTATGTATAAGAACAAGAAAAGAAAAATAATGCCAAAACTTAGCATTCAACATTCTTTGTCCTCGTTACATCAAGAATTGCACCAATTTAGTTTTATTCAGGTAAATACTAGACGTACAACAATTAACGTACGCGTCCGGCAGAGACGTAACTTAAATATAAAAAGATCAGAGATATACGAAATAATAATAGAATCGATTTAAAAGCGGACACGCAGCTTTCTTCTATCTATCAAAGATATCAATGATAAAATCTAACGAGTATCTAAAATAGAGCATCTAACCGATGATAGCAATAGCACGTAGGAGGTAATCGTTTCTCTATCGATCGATGGATTTAAGGTCACGAAATAACCCCAGCTTCGTTCCAAAGCCATATGCATAGAAAGAATTCGAGAAGAGAAGAGAAGAGAAGAGAAGAGAAGAGAAGAGAAGAGAAGAAAAGAGAAACGAGAAAATTCGATGACGCAATTGAGAATAATGCGGTAATCGTCGCGTCGCGTGGTAGAATTGAAATTATTTATCGGCTTAGCAACCTTGCAAAGATGGAGATTATTTTACCAATCGATACAGAGAAATAGCTCTTGCGGATTCAATGGCAATTGTCGCACGATAAATGAACCAAGCCGTGATTTAATCATTCGAATTAGCTCGTCTCTCTTTTTTACCTAGCAACCGGATTTATTGTCGCAATCGGTGTAAAATGATCCAAAACTGTACGTAAACATTATTTCTTCTTCAAACATCCTTCTTTACCACCGAATTCTATCGAATGAAATTAATTATAATTTCGAAGCCCAAGTAACTTTGGTATATCTATACGAAAACATAGTATTCATTATTTCAAAATGAATTATTTGAAAAACTATTATTTCACTAGAATAGGTATGTATGTATCAACGATACAAGATCTAAAGGGTTCAAATCGACCGTTTTACCTTACCTGCTTGTAACTAGAACACGACATTGACCTTAAGAACCTCAAGAGGATGCACGCGCAGCACTTGCTGCACGCCACGCATAAAATTATACACGCGTCGGAGTAACATTTAGGTATCAGGCTAGTCATTAGATGAAGTTGTAAAACGATCGAAAGACTCGATATTCTAATCGTAAGAGTGTAGATATCTTACCAAATTCGTGTGTATATTTCATTATATTATACGTATACATACCTATATGATATTTCAATCTATTAAACATCTTTCGTACAGGTTTTTACATATGTGGGGAAGAGGGGGACGACGACGACACCCTATAGAAAATTGCCTAAAGAGTTTTCAATTTCAAGCATTGCTTGAACACGCTAGCCCGATTTAACCGGAGTTGACCACGATGAGCATAATTAATGAGAGCCAGCTTGAGCAAAGCAATCGACTGAAACTCGTTGATTCGAGTAAAATGTCCCCTAATGATCAAGGTTTCATTATATTGTTATACACAGGCGAAAGAGAGCTTTCGTTACGTTTATTCGCTTTGAATCGGGGCTGCTTTAATCGGGACAAAATGGTTAAAGATGAACACCATCAACGTTTAATCGACCTACTTTCCATTTGCTAATTAACTCTCGAAAACTAGCTGAACTAGCTGAACTAGCTGAACTAGCTGAACTAGCTGCCTTACAACATTCTTTTTTATTCATCGATGGCGTCTCCAAGTTGGTAGCTTAAATTAAAAGGTTTATTATTCGTATTCCTGATATAATTAGAGTTTTCACCAACGAAAGAGATATGAATCCAATCCGGTCATGCATGCGTTACACCAAAGAGCTTTTGCGTCGCATACGAACTTACGAACACTTGTTCAGAGAAAATTCCAACACGATTGTGTCAAGTCCGCAAACAAAAGCGCGCATCAGTCGGACAGTAGGAGAGCCCGGCCTACGCGTAAAGTCCGTCCACGTTTCTCGTCATCCCGGTGATGAACCAACCGCTATATGTACCTCCTTAAACGCGATTCAAAGCCGAATTGACAGCTTCACCTGGGATTTCTCGAGCTACTTCCTTCAATTAATAACGTTTCTCAATTCGAACAAGGATTAGAAACGAACCTGTCGTCTCCTTTAAAAGCCCAAAGCCCGAAGCCCGAACAGTTCATTTCTTTCACCCGCGTCTTGGAAAGAATCAACCCTCTCTGGCTGAGCCATCGATTAATAAAAAAGAAAAAGGAGATGATAAACCGTTCCAGTTTCGTTTGCCGAGTCACCGAAACGAATGTTGGAAAACTCCTTTCCGCGGAAGGAAACTCGTTACATATCCAGCGTTCTCTGCTACAGCGGCACAGACATGACAATTCTGGTTCGACAGAAATACAATTCTGGGGCGTCGAGTGCGTGTTCGTGTTCAAGTTCGACTAATCGATAAGTTTCTTCACTGTAAACTGTAGGCTAAACAATGTCTGGCACGTGGCTTACCGTGCCTCTTAACGGTCGAAAAGGGATTTTTGAGACGAGTAGACTTTGCAAGGGTATCTTCTAACTTGCGATCAATTTGAAATTTCAACGAAAAGAAAAAATGAAAAATGAAAAGGTACATACATCTTTGGAATTTCATTGAATATCGAAAACTCGAATTGGTCAAGCTGACGAAGCTGAATGGTCGAAAAACTGACCAATTGAGCGATAATCGATAAAGAGAGGAAACGGAGCGATCGACAGACTCGCTTTTTCTTCTTCGTTAACTGTTCGAACATTTTAAACAATAGGTAAATAAAGGTTTGATGGAGACCCAGATGGCCTATATGTATCATAATTTTCACGTTTTTCCATTGATTTATTCTTTCAAAGAATACCAAGCAAACAAACTACACCGTTTGACCTTTCTGACAGGATGCTTTTTATCTGGTCTCGAATTTTCAATATCGAAGGTCGACCATGGATGCAAGTACTGGTCAAGGTTAAGCAATCAATGCTGGGGAAAACTGTGGCTTGGCATCGGGCCCTAGCTATCTACATCCCTGCTACGAAGACACTGAGAAAAAAACAAACTACCCTTTTTATACTTGCTCGTTTTAACGACACTGATACTCGCCTCAATTCGCCACAAAAAGCAAATTAGAATTGCTTTTGATGGAAATTTCAGGCTGGCAAGGAGAAAATACGCCTCGTGGATGAGACACGAGGGAGCTCGCGAATATATGTATGTATCCAGGAACAAAGGCAAAACGCAGCCTTGGCCAAGGTCGACATTGCACTATGCCACTATGCCACTATGCCACTACCGATAGTGTTCAAGCACATTAAAAATAGGTTCGAACAAAGGTTTCCTATAAAAGGAACTTGAGATATAAACGTGTCCATTTTCTGAGTACATATTACGTTACGGAAGCATCGTAAATACATGATATTCCATTCTGTGCAGTTGCGCAAAGTACAGTTGGATTTGACGGGCTGGTTCCGAAGCACAGAACGAGTAACTGTTGGATTATGTATAGGTATACGTACTTGAAATATATTTAATTATTTTCAAATTACTTTTATCTCATTCTGACTCGATACCGAGTATCCAGATGGAGGGATTTTCAAAAGAAAAGAGACGCGAGCTCTCCGTTGGTAAAGTCGTTATTCAGGGTGAAGGGGGATCATATATCGGACTGAGAACTTGGCTAATATGTACAAAGTTCTTACAAAGTTACTATGTACATACCAGGAAATTCGAGTGATTCTCGTGTTTCGTGGAACAGCAGGAAATCTAGGCTAACGCATTGTCCCACCCACTCACCCAACCACCCTCTTCTGACCTGAGGATGGATACTCCTCGATAGAAAAGCTGAATGAAGACGAACCATGGAGAGAGATACATAGATATCTGTTGGCGCAGCCGCGAAACGATCGAACAACGGTCCACCCACGCGACACGAGCAACCTCTTCTTCTACCGATTCTAGATTCCAGATTCCAGATTCCAGATTCCAGCTTGTAGATTGTAGATTGTAGATTAGCAACGTTCCTAAATACTTTGTACGCGACCAAACACGTCATTTCCTTCTTAGGACACTAGTTTCATCGATTAGTTACCACCGTGTTGATCGTTACGACCATCATGATTAATGTTTCTGCCCTCGTGTCGCGGACGTTATGAATAATTTCAAGATGGAACATAACCAGATTCGGTAAATAAAGGGTTATCAATGCGAGAACCATTGCAGCTACCGGCAATGCCAATTTTTCCAGATTCAAATTTGAAAAATCTGCAGAAGAAAGAAGAGAGAAGCAAAAACAGTGTTAAAATATGGTATTACATAGGTATAAACAACATCTCGAACGTGAACACGGTTAAAACATGACCCTTCGTGTCCCTACGAAGTTCTCCCTACGAGACTTCAATCCTCTATATGTACTCTATTCTGCAAATACATATGATATATGTATGCACGGTTATAACCAACCGTCTCAACACATAGTAGGTATCCATACATAATCGTTCCTGTGGATACACGCAGAAATATTCAGCGCTTTGCTTCGGGCCGAGCGTTATAATCGGGTGTTTCCTCATCACTGCATATTGAAGCAGTGTCAGGTCCTCCACGATGGCCATTCGCTTCCACACAGCACACACGAAACACGAAACACGAAACACGAAACACGGGACATCGGACGACAGGACATTGTCCATTATCATTCTCCTCTCTTCTCGTCTACTCCTAATGTAGACGGTGTCCCTAAAGGTTGCGGGCAAATTGATACGATCCGTTAATAAGCGATTATTAACAAGATTTCTCCAAATTTCCTAGTAAATTTATGCGTGAAATAATACATTATTAATCTTCTAATTAATCTTCTTCGTTAACAAAACAAGTTTTTTCTAAACGATTCACTCCGATTTCTTCTCTACTCTTGTCTAATAGTATTTTCACTAAACGAGTATGTAGTTGAAACTTTCCTCTTTCAATTTTCGCGGCTTATAAATCAGAACAAGAACGAATCACCGTACACTACACTTTCTATAGCGGTATCGAAGCTGAGAGAATCGCGCCCCGGTTTCTCTTTCCTCCGTTTCCCACCGTTTCCCACCGTTTCCCGCCGTCTCCCACTGTCGCTTTTCTTTTCATCGATGCTGACTTTCGAAACCTAACGATAAGTACAGGATTCTTCACTGTAAAATCACTATTGTTACTGATTTCTAACGATCAGCAGAACGTAATTTGGTAAGAATCATTAATCTTTCTCGCGTTGAAAAGACCGTGTACATATGACAATATACATATTGTAGGTACCTACATTCTAAATGATATACAACCGGGGACTACATACATATGTATACATAGCTAATCCAATTCATTTTCCAACGACTTTCCTCCCGTAATTTCCATACCAATCTTTTTTACCATCTTCGCGAATCTGCTTCTTCAAACTTTTCGTCACGAGACACGGTCTATTTCCAGCCCCTACCCTAGTTGATCCGATTCCACGGAAGGTCATGGTTCAAGGTAAAGGACTACATACATACCTGACGACTAACGATCAATCCAACTTTTTCTCCATCCCTGTAAGCCTTTCCACCACTCGTCGTCTATTTCTAATTATTCAATTTTAATCATTCATCTATCACAACTTATTATTAGAGAAGCGCGCGTGAACGAGAGAAAACTCGGTCGAAACTTGCATCGTTCTCGCTGACATAGATTCTTTCTGCTGCTTTCTTATGCTATTTTCAAAGAGCTAATCGGAACAAAGAGAAGACGGATTGAATTTCTTAATTCAATCACAAACTACCAATTCTGTGAAAATCCTGTGAAAATTCTTGACTGTAATAAAATTTCAGGAGAGATCAAGAGGTGCTTATTTCGGAAAACTCGTTTGAAAGATGCAAGAAGGGAAACTTTGACGATTGCAGTTATTCGAGAAAAAAATCTATCTACAATTCTACCAAAACTCTCTTAACTCTTAACAACAATAGCTAATAATCATTCCTTCTTTTCCTGGCAATGAGTTTTTTCGGTTTACTCGCGGCAAAACGTGTTCGGTAAACTCTATGCGAGGCCTCGATCGATTCGATTCGATTCGATTCGATTCCGACCTTCCTCCGTTCGATCTCTCCCGTTGAATCCGCTTCGAGGAAAAGCTGTGTTGTATCCTTGACTCGAGAAGATCTTGGACTCGGGAAATCGAGGGAATACGAAAAATTTCCATCTCCATTCAACGATTACAAGCTAACGGACTTGATAATTTCGATAATCGAAAGAACTGCTAACGATAACAGATAGAATTCGTAGAAAATTCTGTAGAATGTATCTTTCTCTCTCTCTCTGTCAAATGATTATGAACAAACCGAGACTGTGCTAAATTTTCCTTATACAGTCAATCGCGATTAACGAGTCAAAGTGTCCGTCGAGATAAACTTTAAGAAATCTTTTCCTCTGTTTAGATAGATAGCTTTAAAGTAGACCAAATCGCCCGTTTGGTGTCACGGTGAGCAAAAATAAAAAATCGATCCTATCATTTCCTTTCTTCCTTGCTATCCACTTTAATCGGACCACCTCCACTCGGCTATTTTTTTACCCATCAAATACTACATTCTATGTATACTTAACGCTTACTAAACCTTTTTTATTCGCCCTGATATTTCAACCTTCCCCCTCTGAATATCCAGAAGTAAAAAAATATATATACATACACACATCGAATTGAGTATCCTCCTCCTTTTCGAAGTCGGAAAAATGAATTCTCCTACTATCTTGTACTATCTTGTAAACCGGAACATAAAATCGAAAAGAATCGAAAGTTAGAAGATGGAAACCTTGTTACCGAGTTGACGATGCAACGATTAATTAGCGTCGAGAGCACATGTTTCATTCACAATTCACAGCCAATACACGGCGAAACGCGCTTCCGGAGCTGTACTTTCAACAGGAACTTAATCATATCCTACTAAAAAAAGAGACTATGTAGTCTAATTCGAGCAGTCGTAAAACGTTGTTCACCAAACAGAAGCAACGCGTGTTTAGGAAATTCTAATTGCTGAAAAATCTGACAAGTTTATCTTGTCTTTAAACATAACGAGATGCCAAAAAAGCTTACACATACGTAGGTAATTTTACAAACTTTCGACTTTATTCCTAAATATAACTTTTTCTTTTTCTTTTTTATTCTCAGCGATACTCGATACACCTTCACCTAGAGTCTATGAACAACCTGAATAAATCAACGCGTATCGTCGGTATTCTACTTTCTTCGTCGGAAAAAAAAAAAAAAACAATATCTATATAGATACAAATTTCCAAATGAAAAAGAAAAGATTAAACAAGATAATAAATCAGTTAAGCTTACCTTGTCGAATGATCGACGAAAGAACCACCGTCTAAAAGTCGAAGTTTGGCGAACAGTACTGCGTTCACGAACGGTACCGCGGTCAACTCTTCCAGGTCCACCTCAACCGAGAATTTATACTTCTTCTTCTTCATCATGAAGGCCATATCTCAGAGCGGAGCCAATATATATACACACACACACACACAATTCTCTTTTAATCAGAATCGAGCCAGTGGACTCGCGACGATGATTTTCCACTAAATACAAGCATCAACGCGAAAATATTTCGATTCGAAATTTTTATTCTCACAGAGAACGATCGTCCCCACTAACTCGTCTTATATTTAATAGAAAAAGAAAAAAAAATATATATATATATATACACACACGTGTGTGTGAGGGGTATGTATATATAGGTATCTCTTGGCGTGTTTCTGTTTTGATAATAAGGCAGTTCCAACTTCCCTTTCCGTCTTTTTCCCTTTTCGAATGCACAAAAGTTGCCTTGCTTTCTTCTTTTATTACAAGTAGATTGGTTATTTGATTTATAACAATCTCCAGCGACGAAATTGAACGTTTGAAATCGACCGAATAGATCTCGTTCGAAGCCTCTTCAACGACATGTTGGATTATTATTATTATTATTATTTTTCTTGACGCTCCCGATGCTCAGAAACAGCGATCGTTCTTGTACGCCATCCTCGTTGTCGAGCCTGAAAAATTCAGGGAATCATGTCAGTAAAAAAAAAAGTATCATCTCCTAACAACGTCATCTGACAAAAGGTTAGATAAAAATAAAAAAATAAAAGAAGGAAAGAAGGAAAGAAAAAGGAAAAAAAGGACCATTCAGTTCTGAAAAGAATCGTTGGTAAATAAACAGTGCGGTGTCGTTGTTCGTGGGTGAACGTTCTCGCAGGCGAATGTCAGTGAACCTTTATCGACATTTCCAATAGGCATGTTCGCACGACTTCGTATGCTACTACGCTACTACTCTACTACTCTACATGTATGTACATACATACATACATATGTATAATAGCTAGTTACTACCCTTCCGCTCGGCAAAGATGTATCCTCGACGGGTACGATGCGACAGACAACTCGAAAGCAATCGTCTTTTGAAAATGTTAATTACTCGAGTAGAAACGTGCGAGTAAGCGAAAATGAACGTGCACTTCCTCGACTCGGCTTTCAAGCCGCAAACTAAATGACCAACAGTTGTTGTCTACTACAAACTAATTACAAGATACCCTTTTCTTATGGACCACGTGCATAACCTATCAAACATCACAGATCACGTGGAATAAAACAAACACGAGATAAACAAATTCGCAAGTATATTGTTATCTCGAACAAAGTTTCAATTGTTACAATCAACGGTACATACCAAGTAATTTTCAACATATCAACTTATCAAATTATATATCGATTAGATGGAAGAAGAATTGATACTTATATATGTATGTAGATATAAGGAAACTTTTCACCTACATATTATTATTGTATATTATCGTGTCGGATATGGGGGGAGAAAGCATCCCCTTCTAACGGACATTCTCGAACGAACCGAGTACATAATACAAAAGTAAAAATTGTACAGCGTTTTATCGTGATGGCAAAAGTAGTACGTAATCGTCGTGTGCGGTTTGCAATTACGATAATGCAATGCGATAAAAAAAATAAATAAATAAATAAAAATAATTTTCAATTACGCACACACATTCGCGTTGCTGTTCGTCAAAAACTCAAGGCGAGAATATTATGATTTGTATAAAGAAAAGAAATAAAAAACACTACTTATTCGTCGCATTTCCGTCACTGTAGTTTACATATTTAAACAAACCAACTAAGTATCTGTCACGTGTTCACAAAGTACGCTCCGTTTATATGTATGTATAACATACGAAATTTACTTATACAAACGACGAGAGAGCATCCTAAGGAAATAACCTAAAAACGGATTTTAAAATTACGTACCTTTAAAAGTACATAATTCGACTATTTTCAGCTTAATGGATGGTAGAAACGACGCCCGAATACAAATCCCGATGACATTTTCCAACTGACATTGGGCTTTTCTAAAGATAACATTATACACGAGAATAAACAAGCGACAGATACATGTGTATGTATATGTATATCGTTGTCATTCGGCTCGTCCATTGCAATGACAGACCCGTGGATATTAATTTCCCAACAATTCCGAGAGGAATTCTGCACCGATATTTTATTCCTCCCTCTGTCAAACGACCTTATTATCACTGACAAATGAAACGTTAACGATCGTGTATCGCGTCGTTACAATATACATATGTATGTAGGTACTTATGTATGTATGTATGTATGTATGTATACCTCGTTTTTTTCTTCTTCTTTTACTTTTTGTATCTTCTTTTCCAAATCGAATGCAAACAATACTCGATGAGAGACAATCTACCGTATTGTCTCAACGTATTGTGCAATTCGAAAACAGCAATTGCAATGAGATAAGGAATCGTTCAGCGCGGCGGATTCGATGCTTCACAGAAATACAAAAAACCATCATCTCATGATGGCAGGTGCAGGACAATATCCGTCTTAACTTTATAACCTCTGCTTTTCGTTCCTGTCTTACGTTAACGTAACGAAAAGTTATACGCCTTTTAACTCGCGTATCTGTCAAATCATACGCAAACGGAAATAATATCGGTATCTCTAGATGCCAATGAAATTTTCATAAAACATCAATTGCAAACGATATGCGACGCCCGTTTCGAAAAAGAAGCAAATCCTATTCTCAACCTCTGAATTCTGTATACTCACTCGTTTTCGACTGCTTCCTCCTTCCTCCGATGCTAGCCAATCTCGCACAATCTCACACTTTTCATGATTACAAACTTATTCCACGGAAACCACGATATTATAACGAGCCTCGGTGCGGAAACCCGACGACAATTTTACGTCGAAAATACTTTATTTCACTTTATTCACACAACACACGAATCGGAGATCGGCTATCAACTACTATAAACTGACGCGTCGCGACTCTGGCTGCTGGCTAGCTCTTCAACGACACTGCGCCACCTATCGACAACCCTTCGTACCTTATCCACAAGCGAGAATCCTACTGGCTAGAAGACAGCCGCGCGACAAACAAGACGCGCTTTCTGATTGGTCCTCGTGGAAACGCACGCTACATCTTCTGACCTGTAACGTTCCTCCTTTAATGTTTAAGGTGATACAAGCATCGAGGCTGAACTTGGAATTCCGCATCGGTAAAACAGACCATGATTGATCGAAAACTCAGCTGAACAGAAACTGATTTAAGCGCCACCTGAATTATTGCATCCAACTAACGGCATGCTATACTACGTTACCTTTCGCAAATACGTCAAATAAATGCAAAAAAGTAAAAAATTTAATAACAATCGCGAATTCATTGATTACACACAGATCGTCACACATATTCACATATACGAGCTGCGAATGAGCACAGATAACGAACAAACTGCGCCCTACAGAAAAAACGAGCAACTAAATTTGTGGTCTGTTTTACCTTATTGACGTCTTTCACGAGTAAAAAATCAACCTATATCGTAGTTCTCACTATTTTTCTATACGAAAGCTTGTATATCATCCCCTGAGTCTCTATTTGGACATACGATTCGCAAAAATGTTTATATTACGAATAAATTAATGCAAGTGAGTCTGATCCGCCATTTTCTTGATCGTTGACAGACATAAATTTCAATATTTTATAACTTTTTGACGATTTCGATAATATAAGAACCATTCTTTAGGGCCTCCTGAACACGTTTCTCAAAATTTTTTTCAATTCTGTTTAGTAATGACGACGTAATTTGAAAACTCGTTTCTAGGGATTTTTCTATAGACTGTCGGTAAAGTTTTCAACGCTAGCTAGCATCGAACAACTTCCGTTTGTTCGATAACAACGAAAGGTAACTGCTGAAATCGAATACATAGAATATTGCGATAACTAAAATAAAATCAATTCCAATGTTACATATATCTTATTAGACTTGCGTATACAGATTTATACTTTCATCAAAAAATAAAAGTAAAAAAAAAAAGATAGAAAATGTATCTTCTATACATATTTTAAAACTCTCAACCGATATGTATAGGTATATATGTATATTATTTAATGTTTAAATATTGCTTAAAAAAGCTGCTACCATTTATTTCTAATTTGTAGGAAGTAGGAAACGTAGATGTAAAACCTTATACTCTTTATATTAGATATAACTACATGTATGTACTATTTAGAAACACAGATGAGAAGATCTGAAATAGATGAAAACAGATATACCTTTCTACAATTTTTTACTTTAAAAACAATTACAGTATTATCTGTTAAGATTGAAACGATGAAAATTACTCGAATCAATTCAAAGTTGTTGCGCGCTCTCAGCCAGTTGTTCGGTAATTCGTCGTAGTCGTAACAAACAAGACTTCCGGTACCTTAGTGCTCGAATGGCTGACTCCAAGGTTGTCCTTTCTGTCAAACCAACTTGATATTACCGATGCGAATAAAATCATGTAAAACGTTTACAGACCGTTTAAAAAGATGTTGTAAACGCGGGTAGATCGATGCGTGAATCGAGAAATCAGGGTGTGTCCGTGGCTTTAATGAACGCCAATGCATCCAGAGACACCGGTGTCCTCTCGAGTTTACGAGTAAACCAGAGGGTAATCCCTATTCTTTGCTGGGGGTGCAACTGCAAATAACAAGCGAGCAAATAAAGCATACCGCCGCGCCGCGCGCCGAGTCGATCAAATTCAGACTGATTCAGACTGATTCAGACTCGATCAGACTCGTTTGACAGATGCGTTTCAGATGATCCGAAACATTCAACAACCAAATCGACATAATGAATTCGAGTTAGTGTGTTTTTAGTGATGTCGCATGTCGTGTCGAACTTTGTATGTACATACACACATACGCCCAATGCTTCTTTTCCTTTACACTTGGAACCGAGTGAATTATTTTCTTTCTATTCAGATCTAACATACATACTGATAAACTATCAGGTTGATGCTCGTCAGTTAGAAACAGTTAGAAAATATCTCGTCACAGAGTGAAAATAATTCCTCTTCGCTTCAATTGTTTTCATCGAATTCATTACTCGTTGTGAAATGGTATTCCTAGACCACTGAAAATAAACATTATATTGTATTTGAAAGATATAGTGAGTAAAATATAATCAATTACGTGAGAAGCGTATTCCGCTTATGATTCATTATTATTCCATAAATAGAACATGAATGTTATGTATCTTTTCTTGCGTACAGTGAGCATGCAATTCAATTTATCTATCGATTTAATATGTGTAATTTAATATTTAATATTTAATATTAATTAAACACTTGTATCATTTTTATTTACCTTTTAATGTTATTCTTTCTTTTATTCCAAATTATACATAAATTTTTTCATCTACAAGTATTCCACTGTTAAAAACTAAATTAAAATCATATGTCGTTTGTGTCATACGTATGTATGTTGTTGAGAGAAATTGTGTATTAAATAAAAAATAGAAGATTTTTCTATGCTATGTTGTAGACATAGTTATGGAGGATAGTATGAGCGTTAAGTCAATGGAATCAGTGGCAACAAGCGATGAATATGAATTTGTAAACGATAGAGGCAACGGGAAACAGCAGCAAACATTGATTGAACTACCAATGTTAAAAATTGCCAACAACGGCAATTTGGAAGATCTTCAGAATAATCTCCGCGAGGTTTGTACATGTACATTTTTCTGATATTTTCACGATAAATGCTTTAATCTATGTTATCTTAATTATTGTATTGCAACAATATTTATCCGAATCACTGATAAAACTCATAGGTGTTAACAGAAGACTCAAAAATGGAAAGTAACGAGTACAAAATTGTAAGCAGCGGACAGCAAAATCAAGCAAAAGCGAAAAAAGTAGGGCATAGTAAATTTTACGATGTAACTTGTTGCATTGTTACTTCAGAGAAACAAGATATCATGAAACCAGAAGATTTTCATGACCAAGGTATAAATTTATTACTTTTTTTAAAATTTTATAAATATTATGTACTAATGTATATTGTACAATCATTATTATATTGCAGAAGTAAATTCTCTGGCCCATGTACAACAAGAATGTACTATTTTCAATGGTGTAACTTATTTGGGCTCGACAGCAATAAACGTACCAAAATCTGAATCTGAAATACAACGCAATATGAATATCTTAAATGCAGAGCAGACCCTTAATTTAGGAATAAAGGTTTCTGTTTCTGTGCCTAGTAGTTCTCAAGGTTCTGTTGTGTATGTATGATTTATACTATAGTTGAAGAAAATCTTATTTTTTTGTACATAATTATATGTATGTCATTTTCATTAATACGATAGTTTATACGATGCTGCTACACAACATCCAATTGCACATTACGAGGTACAACGAATTTTGTTTTACGCACGTGGTGAAAGCACCGGTCCATGTGCAGCATGTTTTGCTTTTACGTGGTCTCACGGGGATACATTGGAATCTGCTATATACCAGTGCCATGTTTTTCGATGCGATATACCCGAAGCGGTATGTTTAAATTTCATAAAATCATGAATTGAAATCAACATTGAAATAATAATAATAAAAATATATTGTATTATTTGGTTACAGGTAGGACAAGTGTCTGCTTGTTTCTCTAAAGCTTTTCATAGAATACCGCGATCAATGACCAGTTCTTTAACAGGAAGCGATTTCAATGGTTTCAATATTGGAAGTGAGAAAACCAATTCACGAGTATTTATTTTTGAAGTGATAATGGAGATAAAAGAAGAGGATGGAAAGGGTGGTTTTAGTACAGTTCCTAAAGATAGAAATTGCTTCAAGCTGAGGAGTAATGTAGCTAAACAAGTATGTTTAAGCATTCAGCAAGTATCGAGCAAAGAAGGAGGAATTACGCTTGAAGTTGAAAGGTGCTTTGGAGTTCTTGTTAGCCCTGGTCGTAACGTAAAGCACAGTGACATGCGATTACTTGAAATGGTAATAGAAAATTCTTTAAAATCTTTATCGCCAACTTCAGAAGCATTAATATTTTTTTTTCTTTGATTTTCTTTTTCATTAATAAACTACTGTTTTCTAGCAAGTGAATGCTGGTCCAATAGTCCAGGATAAACAATGTTATAACATATGCGGCCACTGGGATCCTGCAGATCCAGCTCTAGAAGCTCTTAATGTAGAAATTCCTAGAGAAGGGAAAATTTACATGACAGTTGCCGTTGACTTAGTGATACGCGGTATTCGAGAACCTGTTAGATTTATAATAGAAACTTCGGTCAAAGTATTTCCACAGAACGAAAGATTTTGGTATTTTAATAAACGAAATCTTGTACAACAGTTTTATCTTAATTCAAAAGAGGTACGATCGATATCATTATGAATGCAATAATTATTTATTTGACGTTATTTTTATTATGTTATATATTATTCCCAGGTAATATCCGGGGATGGAACGGAAGTTCACTATGAAGTACAAAGTATTGAAACTTCAGGGGAATTAGACAGGAACAGATTAAACCTTGCTCTTAATTTAGCTTCGATGATTCGGTCACCATCTTTGACTAGCATTGACACACTAACGCCAAAGGAAGAAATCGATTCAGGTATACATGTTTCAGATTACTACTTGGTTCGTTATGAAATATTGACAAGCATAGTAACGATATGTTTGTATCATTGTACAGATGGTGACGAACCAATGTTAAGTGGTACAGGCGAGGTATCAAAAGATTGTTCCAGAGCTGAACTAGACAGTTGGGCGGAAGTTTTGGAAAGCTGGCAAGTTAACGAACAACGCCCAAAACTTCTCATAAAACTTACGAAACAGGGTATTCCCGAAGCTCTGCGTGGGGAAGTATGGCAACGTTTGAGTAATTGTGATAATTCACAAGAAATGATGGACAAATATAGAACTTTAATTACCAAGGTACGGAAAATCGGAACGATTTATGATATACGAGATATATATGTATGTATATCTTTCCGTTATCATTACAATATGTATATCATATTAAATTTACAGGAGAGCAGTTGTGAAAGTGTTATCTTAAGAGATATTAATAGAACATTTCCTGCCCATGACTATTTTAAAGAAACAGGTGGTTTGGGACAAGATTCTTTGTATAGAATAAGCAAAGCATACGCAGTCTATGACGAAGAAGTTGGATATTGTCAAGGACTTAGTTTTCTAGTTGCTAGTTTATTACTTCACGTAAGTAATAGTCAGACCGTGTTTATACTTTGGGAAATTTTTATTCCTGCATCTGTAATGGTCGTTCATTAGGGTATTTAATGAAAAGAAAAATATTAGGTATTTCTTATAGATGCCGGAGGAACAGGCTTTCTGTGTTCTGGTTAAATTGATGTACGACTACGGTTTGAGAGATTTGTACAAGGATAGATTCGACAATCTCCATATGCGATTTTATCAGCTGAATAGATTGATCGAGGTTAGTCACACGTACATTTTACTTTTTATTACACAATAACGGCAGATACATTATATATGTATTTTAGGATCAGTTGCCAGAACTTTATAAACATTTCTGTGATCGTGGCGTAGAAACACACATGTTTGCTGCACAATGGTTTTTAACGTTATTTACCGCCAGGTTTCCACTTTATCTCGTTTTCCATATACTCGACGTGTTCCTTTTGCAAGGGCTCGACACATTATTTCAGGTCGCTCTTGCATTATTAATGGTAAGATATCAAATGTGTATATACAATACATATTTAATTATCGATCATTGTTAAGTCACGAAACAACAATATGTATAATGTGTTCCCTTAGTTATGTAAAAAGGAACTGCTCCAATTGGACTTTGAAAGTATATTAAAATACTTCCGGGTACACTTGCCTAAACGTTGCCGAAACGAAGAAGTATCACGCTACGTAATGAAGTTAGCTTGCTCGGTTACTTTAAAGAAGTTGAAGAAGTACGAAGCAGAGTTTATGACGCTAAAAGGTAATTTCATATTTTATGTTTGAATACACACACACACACACACACAAACTCCTACAGTACCATTGTGTATATTTGACAAATCACCTAATTGTTATATGACGAGAATATGACGGTATTTTTTGTGCATGCGGAATCAGCATAAAATTGAGAAAAACATTGATGAAAGGTTGTAAATTTACAACAATCGTTTCATTGTATCAGACCTTTTCACGTGCGTGTTTTATCGCGATATTTTGTAGTAGTAGTAGTAGTAGTAGTAGTAGTAGTAGTAGTATTAGTATTAGTATTAGTAGTAGTTGTTGTTGTTGTTGTTGTTGTTGTAGTTTGGCTAATTCGATTGTAACTTGGATTTTCAACTAGTCTTGTTTGCTAAGAAAATTGGCAACCATCTACCGACTATCAAATGACAATGGTACATATCACAGTGATGTTAGTCACATTAATATGGAGTTATAATAACTTTTTAATGGGATTGTTTAAGTTTGCATAAAGCACAAAATGTGTTCATCTAGTCTTGCAAAATGTTTATTTAATAATGTTTCTTTGTAAGTTGCTCTCTGTTATTCGAAATTAACTTATTGTACAAAACGTGAGGGTGTTGGTCGAAATGCTATAACATTCTTAACGTTGTGCAAAGGGTAAGAATTTTATAATAAAATACCGATCGTACGTCTAAGTACACTCGCGGTAATATTTCATATGAATGAAACACTCTATTAAATTCAGCGGGACAGCAAGCTGTATAAATGTGCTGATAAAACATGAATTCAATGATAATTAAGCGTAAGCGTGAGATTTCAACCAGTTGATGAATCAGAAAATATATGTACATACATATGTAATATTATTGTTATTGCCATCTAGGTTTACCGTTTACCGCTATTTAATATCGTATCGCTTCAAATAAGAAGCATTATCAAAAATATTGTACTTGAATTTTTCTTTAAATTCAGTAAACTTGCAGGAATCTCATAGCTGTTGTATGTGATTGATTGTGTTACGCTTAACTCAGGTATCTTTTTTTTTTTTTTTCACAACTGCTAATGAAGCAAAAAATTATTAGCATCTTTTTTTATCACGATCAACACGCATTTCCTACACTTATATTCAGATTTTCTTTGGTTTTTTCTTTCTTTCTTTCTTTCTTTCTTTCTTTCTTTCTTTCTAATCAAATTATTTATGTTGTAACATTTGTACATTTCTACAATTGTGTTGTTTATAATAAAAATATTTTCATGCTTATTCAGTCATGTTGCTTTGTATACTGTCTTATATTTATTTTTATACGAAAATTATTTATTAATTCTTATTGAAAATAAATCGTCCATTTAGAATATTGTTTTTAGTTTTGTCAATTTACCTATATACATCCTCCTGTTCCTGAAACATTCTTGGTTTGATTTCTCTGCTTCGGTTGGAATTGCATGTATATCGTGGTGGTACTTGGAGAATACAAACGCTTTCAGCTTTTATTTGACCACTAACTGTTAAATAGAATAAACTGTCTTGATGAACAATCTTAAAATTATTCTCAAAGTCAATACTGTATAAAATACATAACAATGATCTGTATACAAAGTTGTCCAGGCACTGATAAATCTTAAAAGTGATCATAAAAAAATATTCTAAACCACATGTCACGAGATACATTACCCCTTAACAAATAGATATTGAATTGGTATACGGTGTTACACAAACAGCTAAAGTATAATAATTATATGCAAATTGTGTTTGATTACGTTTTTAAACGCGTTGAAATTTCATTTACCAATATAATTATCTACACATTTATAATTTATAGTAGGTAATGTATCTAGTTAACAGCTGCTGTGCCAGCAGTTTAAAATTGGTCATGGTATGCTCAGCAGCAAACAACGAGTAGCGGGACATTGGTATCTGTTTTTGCAAGATATCGCGTGTCCGTCAGTAACATTGAAGCCATCTGGTTTCAATGTTTCACCGTCAGAATCATGAGCTATAAAGTAAAGTCATTGATAAAACGTAAGATTGTTTTTAATAAGCTTTTTGCATAACGACAAACTTGGAACATTGTTAAGTATTCCTCTAGATAATACATCGTATATAGAAATGTTTCTACATCTCACTTTTGATATACCTATTGTGTTATTTGAGACAAGATTCACACTGACGCGTAACGTTTGTTCGTTATATAGAAGCACAAGAAAATGCGGATGAATACAGTAACGAGGTAGAACAGCTACGTGGTACAGTGGCGAGGAACGAGGAAGAGAAACAAAGATTAGAAGCTGAATTGATTCAGATTAAAGAGATGTTGCAACGGGAAGTGGCTAGAGCAGATTCGGAAAGTCGACGAAGTAATATTATCATTGCTGAATACAAACAGGTAGACGTATATAATTTTCCTTCTTAGGTAAATTCAAAAATATACTAATGAATGTAATATTTTTTTTAGATTTGCCAACGTTTAGAGGATGATTATAATGCTGCCAAAACAACACTGAGCGAGTTACGGGTAAGTATTCTACTCTGTTTCATGTTTTTTTTTTTTTTTTCCTAATGGAGAGGGATAATGCGAGGTAGAGAGAAAAAGAGAAAGAGAGAGTGAAACAGAGAAAAATAACACCTGTATTTTATAGTCTAAAGTTTCCAAGTGCGAAAAATGTAGGAGTTGCATAATGGATTCGTCCAACATATTGGCAGACATTGCACATCCTTTGGAAAACAGGATAGATCCTATGTTGCACAGAGTGCAGGAAAGGGTACGAGAATTGGAATTGGAATTGGCCCAAACTAAGCTCGCTCACGTTGAGGCCGAATGTAGAAATCAGGTAAAACGAGGATACCATATATTATTCGCGTGTTTTGTCTAGAGTTTGAAGGATCACAAGGCTAGTTTGCTTCATAGGACTTGACGCATCAGTTGCACGCCACTGCCTCTGAACTTCAAGCGGCAAGAAATAGCTGGCCATGGCTTAGCAAAACGCTATCGAGTATAAAAGAAGCGGCTAATAAGAGGGAAGTAATCGGTCCATCCTTGATGAAAGATTTGAGACGAGACAGCGCACCTGGAGGTGAAATGCATCACCTGATACATTCCCGTAATCGCGATACTCGCGATAATCTCAAAGAAATTGTGTGATGCAGTAAGTATTTTGATTCGAGTGCACACGTGCGTTCAAAGCAGAATGGCTATGTTAAATCAGAAACACATACTTAATCATTGATATGTATAATTACGCGTATACGTATATATATATATATATATATATATATATACTTGAATATTAAAATACAGTTACTTTAACTAGGGAAAGCGTTGGAAGAAGAACTTGTACGTTACAAGAAAGAGACTTATGTCAGACACAATTTTGAATACACAATGTACGTCCATGATTACATGTAGTATTCTATTCATTGTCAGTCTGTACTATTCGTCGCGTGCTTTTAGCGAGGGCAGCTTTATCCTACGACACTGATATTGATCTTGAGATATTACTTGTTCAAGTTTGTTATTTTTTTTTTTACTATACTCATTTTCTCCTCTCTATTTTTTTAAACTCAAATTCGGTACGTATCTTATTGTTAGTGATATTATTTGACAGCTAAGTTTCGTGCTTTACACAGTGGTTCTATTTCAAACGATTGATTCAGAGATAATGCGTATAGAAAAAAGAAATCGAAAAAACGTTTGCGATAACAATTAGCGATAAGTTCACTACGTTTTGTATGAAACTAGTCTAAGATGTGGAAAACTAGAAGTGCTATAAGATCTACTGTACATAAATGGTACTCTCAGGCAACTAACAAACGTAACATACTGCAGATATTGAAAATTTCATGTTCAGCGAACCGTGACAAGTGTGGATCGTGTGTATCCGCAATTTCATTTTACTTTTTCTACCAATTTATTACAACGACATTCCAAAAGCACACGAGCGCGTACCTTTTTTTATTCGAATAACGTGTTATTTTAATTAAAGATATCGAGGATTTATCAAGCTAAATGACGTACACGTTTTCATAACTAATTTTATCACCGCGATTAACGCTAAATTAGTGAAGAAAATTAGTAAAGAAAAAGAAACATCACATTGTACAACTTTTATGTTCGACTATTTCGTAATGATCTTAATAATCATTTGAAATGTTTTTTATAAAGCATAACAGCTTTAATGATATAACGATATAGGTAGTGTAATATAAGACTAGTTGTAATCTTTTCCCGATAGTTTGATTTTCTATGTTTGAAAATTCATAAATGACACGTACAAAACGTCCGGCTCAAAAAGCATATTTAATTGCCGTTTGTGTTGTGTTTTGATCAAATCTATATACATACAAGTGTGTATGTAGGAAGTTAGACGTAAAGCCATAAATTATGTTAAGGCACACCACCACTTAAGGTCAGAATTGAATCAGACGTTTCATAAACAATTCACTCGCGCGAACAATGAAATGAACGCTTTGAAAGTATATTTTAGATAGCTAAACGTAGCTTCGTAATTAGTGCCATTCATTCGACAAAACAAAAAAACCGATACCGTAGAGTTATCAACGATTAATAAATATCGTGCCATTATTTTGCATCTTTCCTCTTTTCTATCATTTCTTCTCTGAAGATGATAATTATTTAATTTAGAATCGGTTTTATAATTAACACAGACACACATACACACGTGTGCGCGCGCGATGAAAGGCAAAGTTTCACCTTAGAGACTCGTACAGTAGTTAATAATAAAGAATAATAATAATAATTATATGAAATAAAGAATAATATACTTTTTTCTGTAAATACTAAAGAAACCAATATCTTATCAGAGGCAAACTTACTAACAAGTCATGTAAAGATTTAGAATTATTACATATGTATCACTGTACACCTTGTAATGTCATTCCACTATTAATGAAATAAAGAAGGATATCATATCTGTCTATTTCATAAGGGTTTAGTAATGTTAAAACAGTATACGAGAGCCTACCAATCCTTTGAAGCGAGTAAGTCAAGGAAAATTATTTACTGAGAAGATATACATTCATTTTATTTGTCCAAAATTGACATCATGATGAAAACGGAATGATATGCTATTTCAGTCTTTGATTTTAACGCGTAATGGAAAACGTTATTATAAATTAATGAAACATTTTATTAAATAGATGCAAGTAAACAAAAAACTTAACGTATTAATAAATTTTTGCAGACCATACATAAATGAAATAGCCCATCAGAAATTCTGCTTAAAAAACAACACCAAGAGGAGTAAGTCTTGAAAATTGTAAGAAAATATATATATTTTTTATTACTGCCCCCTCTCTCTTTCTCTCTTTGTTTAGTTTAAATTCGACGTCTTAATACTTGAAGGGACAACAAGTAAATCTTATCAATAGCATAGAATCACATACAGATACCGAAACACTGTTCTCTACGTTTGCTAATGATACTAATTTGTCGTTACAAAAAAGGAGATGCAAAGACAAATTATAAAATTGTTTTTGCGCGATTATACAGTGTCAACTAAAAAATTATTTACTCTTTGTATAAAATAAAAATCCGTCTTTTTCCCAACAAATCTATTGATTGTTTCTTTCTTTTTTCTTTTAAGAATTTTATATTTCAAAATATATTTATGATATTAATGGAAAAACTAATTACACAAGTTATTCAAGAAATATAGGGAACGCGAAAGAAAATATGTACAAAGTAAGTAATTACCTTTGAATTTGTCTTTAAATTTTGCAAACGTAGCAAAGAATGATATATATGTGACACCATTGGTAGAATGATCAAGTATCGTTTCAATAGCATCACGAATTACTTGCAGCGATCCACTCTTCACTTCCACTATCACTATTTTCGTTATCATTTTCAATATTATCACTGGCATCACTGTTGTTGTCATTTCTCATCTCATTGTTTTCCAAGTTGCTATTCTCTTCAGAACTACTGTTGAAACCCTCGTCGTGTTCCATATTTATATATCTTGCATCGTCACCTATTTTTCAAATAAAAAGAAAAATCATAATCGTTATTTCAACTTTCACTAAAAATAGACAATTACCTGCTGCTGCATTTGGGAATCTTACTTCTCCATGATCTCTCAAATGTATTTCAACATCAATAGGATTGGCCATGTTAAGTATTCTCAACAGCCAGAAGGGAAAACCATTCTCCAAGACGTAAATATCATTCTCATTTTCCATATCATTTTCAAGTACATTAATCAATGGTTGCAAATCTTCAAGATCATTTAATTCTGCAGCTATCATATTATTACCCTCGTTATCTCTATTGTTGTTTACAAGATCACCGTTTACAACTTCAATTACCTCAGGAAGTTCAAGCCTCGGTGCTTCCGCTATACTTGGTGGCTCTGAATCTGATATATGATCTTGTGCTATACTTGATAAGTCGTACTCCGGTGTCATGTCTTGAGCCGAGGTTGAATTTCGATAACCAGAATCCATTATTTCAGGTGACCAACTGTTTGGAGGAGTTTCCACAGTTTCTGAAGGAGAGTTGTTCGATATTTCGATATTTTCTACTGTTTCTAGACCATTTGATGAATTTACAGCTTTACACGTGGATTCGTTAAATTCAGCTCGTTTTTCATCATTTTTTAATACTGATGTGGATTGAACATTCTGTGTGTTTTCTACGTAAACACTAGATACAAGAGGTACGCATTCTATACTACTAATTTCTTTGGCATAATAATTATACGTCGACTTACTAGTATCTATATCTGTATTGCTTCTCAAGTTAGAAATATCGCGTGATTCAGATTTTCTTTCAGTCTTTTTTTCATCATTTTTCACAAAATGAACAAAATCCATACAAGATGCTGACTTAACGATTAACTGTTGATCAGTTAATGGAACTTTTTTATCATAATTTGTTGATTCTATAGTACTTGAATGCACTGCTGTTGCTGTTGCTTGAGCAATGTAACCATTTGGCTGTTCTCCTTCTTCGATCTCAATGAAATTATTAGCACGATCTAGGGGTAGCAGTTTGTGTTTCTTTAAATTATCATCGTTGCTTAAAGTACTTGTTAACGACAAATCATCTGTAACTTGTTCAAGATGAACATCATTTAACGTTAAAGCAGCAACTGTGGATACATCGGTACTTGTAGTAAACGTATCGTCTTTTCCATCTGTTGATATTTCAATTTCACTCTCACACAATTTTTCACTTTCTTTTTCATTACAACTAATCTTGCTATCGCTTTCTAATGATACTTTATTCGTACTTTCTAACGAATTGTTGCCATTGTGACTCGTTAAGCAGAATGGCTGTAGTCTTTTTAACGAACTGTTACTATATTTTTGCTTGGTAGGATCTAAAGATCTTCTTTGTTTATCTGTAGTATTTATCTTTCCAGCAACTTTTGGTGAACTTGTAAACTGTGGTTGATTTTCGGTCAAAACAGAACTGGTCAAAGATGATACGCTACTGTTTGAATGTAATTGATCATGCGATTGAGAATTATCTTTCGAGTCGTCAGGATGTTGCTCAACACTTTGCATTTGTTTTAAACTAAAATAGTTTGAACTAATGCTTTCGCTATTGGTTGAAAGTTCGAAATTAGAATGTTCATTTTCTATGTACGAGGTATTTACATGTATATTACGTAGACAACTATCGTTAATATTACTCTGTGGCGATAACTTCTTGTCTTCGATATCACTTGCGTTTCCGCTAACATTTAGAGAATTATCCAACATCCAATGATTACTCATACTACTATCGTGCGTGAAATGCTGCTCGATTCGAACAGTTTGCAAGAGATATGGTTCAGGTGAAGTTGACGCACGTGAAGCAGACAAGTATGGGAAAAAATCTAACGTTTCATTGAGTTTCGGTCCGGTATCTGATAATAATGTACATTGCGATACATCCGGTGGTGGTAAATTAAGAAACGGATCATCATCCTTTAAGTTTTTTACTTCAGTATTTAAAGAAGCATCTACGAAAAGCGTCGTAGATTGTTGTAAATCTAATGATAAATTATACTGAAAAGCATGATCAGTATCGGTTGTTTCGGGGTGTAAATTTCCTTCGCTTAGAGCAGTTTCGCTATCCTTTATCGCCTCTGATATGTTATTTGATAAAACATTTTCTTCGTCAAAAAGATAGGTATTGTCTTCGATGATGGAATTATTTTCTGGGATGATAATACTTGGCTCCTCGTTCCAATTCTCCTCGTCCCAAGCGTCTGAAGTGTTGTTTTGCTGTAAAAATCTCGAAGAATTGATAGGTGGTCCAGGATCTCTGTTCCAATCATCCTCATCCGTAGAATAGTCATTGGACCAGAAAGCTTCTCCGACGGTACTGTAGTCAGAAAATGTTGAACGCGGGGGAACTTGTACAACCGGACCGAATTCACCGTTCGTAACTGTCCAACCGGCTTCTTCTAAAATCGACTGCAATATGTCTATAGAAATTTGAAAGGATTTTAACATTTCCAATAGTTTTTTCAATGGTACTTCCTCTTCCATAGCGATATCTTGGAAGGATAAGTGTCTAATGTAATACTCGGCCTCGTCGAGAATCTTTTGCTCGTCGGAACGATTGTCTACCCGAAATGGGTATTCGTGTCTAGCTACAGTTATAAATAAACCCTCTGTACCGGTATTAAAAGCGTCTTTTTCGCAAAGTCGATGAAATATTGCCATCTGCGTACAACATCCTAAATGTTCCGAACCTTCGGGTCCTTTACAAATACCATCAAAAGTTACTATATAATCTGGGTATCTTAAAATTATATTTTCGGCCCTATTAATAATAAAAATCATATACATACATACATACATACATACATACATATTAGTACTAATACAGGATGTGTTAATTTAAAAAAAATCTAGCTTATTTACCAATCTTGGAACTGTTGTCTAGTCCATTCAAATTTATGATCAGCGTGTCTAAATCCAGAAAAATTTGGGAAGAGCACATTGAAATCTGCGTTTGGTGTCGTTATCACTGCTAATTTTGGTTTAACGAATCCAAAAATATTATAAGGAAGATTCATCAGAGTATCTGGATACAAATGCTCGATCCTGAGGGCATCAAAATATTTATTCTTTAATTTACTGATTAAAAGTAAAAAGTTAAAAAAATTATTTTCTATCTTATCATTGGACGATGATGACCCACAATTCAATGCAAATCACAGCATCCGTCTTTTCTAGTTTCTTGTCGTTATGGGTAACACTACCCTCGAATATTTCAACCACAAGAGGTGTTGTCCTTCTGTGTAAATACTCAGAAATCAAAGGAGCACCCTTCTCTTTATAACTTTCTAATAGTACTCGATCGATATCGACGCATAATATTTCTTCAACACCAGTTGTGTGTTTTAGATAAACTAAAAAATCAAGTTCTGCGCATCCAAAATCAACAACCTATGGAAAAGAAGCCATTTTTATTATATGTTAACAAGGACAATAATAGATAACGTGAAATCGAATGATTCGATCAGCATGTTCTATAAATCAATTGCTGAAAACGTATAATTTTATTATTTAAACGGTAAGTAAAACATATGCAATATCGTAAAACGTGTTATCGAGAACAAAGAAATATCTATATATGTATATATATAACACATATTAAATACCTTGCGTAACTTTCCTTGATACTTGAAACTATTAAGAACCTCGCTAACAGCAACGTATCTTTGTACGTATGCCGGTGGAAAGAATCTTAAAGATTTTTCTTTGAAATCCTGAGCTGCTTCAGGATCTATCATTCTATAATCCTTTTCGGAAATCTCTAATGGTTTCTGCGTGTTGGTCACCTCATTGTCTATGGCTTTTTCTTTCCTAATTCGGTAATTCTGGTATACAAACTTTCCAAAGAGGTAAAGCACGTGAAACAGTACAATGATCATGACAATGACGAAAATCAGTTACCACTTTTGTAAGAATGAAATTTTAACAACGCATCCCGATTCAGTTCCCGTTGTGCGTAGGATACATACTAGCGACCATATTGTTTTGTTTTGACGGCGGTCATAGAATCAAATTTCATTGGTCGAAGCAGTTTAAAATGGACCAATTAACAAAATGACGTTTTACATACAGTCTTTGGCAATAGTATGTGACATTGCTTCCCTAGGGAAAACTGGGGAAAACGGCGTTACTTAGTTAGAGTTAGTTAGAGGAGAATCCATCGTCAGTTTCAAGTTATACATACATACATATATTCAAAGGTTATGCGGTTATGCAACTCGGCGGTGACACGAATCCGGCTAATTTATGTTCCGTATTAATTGTTTATTTATATGAGGATTAACGTAAAATAATTAAACATGAAAACTGCGCCTGATCCAAAAGACGTTCAGGTATTACATTACGGTTACTCTTTAAAAAATGATTCTCTAACCTTTTATTTCATTTTTAAAGTCATTTACGACGCTAATGCAGAACATAACGAATCTTTTACTACGATTATATGTATATATATACACACACACACACACACACAAGTGTTTTTCTGATTCGTATGGATTTATTGTTTAATATTTGTACGTTTATCGTAATGGAAAACCTCTGTTTCAGGAATTTTTATTCAAACAATCGCATACTTCCCAAATTTTAGATGCATTTACATCTGTACCAATTGCTTGCAGTTTATTGACTGCAGATAAAAAGAGAGGATTATTATACGTAGGTCAAAGCAATAAGATAATCGTTTTAAAACCCGGCGAAGATAATGAACCGGAATGGAAGCTGGAGTTGAATATAGCGGTAGCTGTGTCCAAATTAATGGTTAATTGTGATTGCTCTTATTTAGCAGTGGCACCGCACGGACCATTAATTTTAATTTACGATGTACAGGCGCTTGTTGCAAATGTATGAACATTGAAATTTAAACCTTAAGTTAGTTGGATTTCGTACAGTCACGTTAAACGATTAAAGAAACTGTAAATTTCCTTTTCCAGAGCATACAATTATTATACGAAATTAGGATTTCTACGTCAAACACCGACGTCTTTGTGAACGATCTACGATGGAATCCCGCTATACCAGGAATGCTGTGTACAGTAGCTAGCGATTACACAGTTGGTAGTTTTAAAATAAAAGAAAAGAAGGAAAAAAGTATAGAGTTGAAAGCTTTAGAAAAATTTAACGACTTGGATGTTTTGTGCGCAGCATGGAGTCCTAAAGGAAAGCAAATAGTAGTAGGTTGCAAAAATGGAAGTATCGTGCAATTTAAACCCGATCTGAAAGTTGCAAGAACAATTCCTGGTCCTGATCCGTACATCGGAGAGGTTATTGGTATTTTATGGATCAGCAATTATCAGTTTTGCGCTGCTTATTTAGGTAGCGAACAGAAACTTAATGTTTTAATAATCGATGCTCCTAAAGGTGAAACAAATGCAATTTTTACCAGCTACGAAGATATCACTTATGGAATAACAGATACAACGGAGGAAGGAATAATCCCACGTTATTATTTTGATCATGTACCAGAATGGGGTTTAATCATTGCTGCTAGTAGTAACAGTAGCGAAGTGGCGGTTTTGGGATCTACAGACGGAGGAGTTAGTTGGAATCAGTGGCAATTGGTTGACAGTGGCAGGGCTGAATTACCATTGATCCGTACTACGGAAAGTTATCCAGTTGGTTTAGCTATCGACAAATCTTCTGTTCGAAAATTACCATGGGGCGCAGAGTCCACCTTACCTTATCCAGTTCCTATGCTTCATATCCTTTCAACATCCGGACAATTATGTACCTTCCATATGGTAAATCTGATTCCTAATTGTCCTGAGATTAATTCCCCGCCTACAGAAATAGTTGCACCTCCCTTGCATTTACTACAGTCGAATGTTAATTTATCCGAAACGTCTATCGTTATGAATGGTTTAATAACTAGTACCCCACGCCCTAAACAAGGAGATAATATTACTGAACGTCCGAAACCAATTCCTACGAGAAATATTTTTGACAAATCTATCCAAGGGAATAGTTTTTTTCCACAATCCGCAGCTGAGAAGCCTAAACAATTGGAAGAGAAATCCGAAAGTGCTAGCAGAGAAATGATGAAAATGGAGCCGGTGAATGAAACTCGGGTAAAGTCAGATATGAAATTGGCGGTGGTACCGATGAAAGAAGGAGTTTCGCAAGAATCCGTGAAACGGAAAGCGTCCGCAGACGAGGATGGTAGAGATATTCGTGCTTATATAGAGGAGCATAATTTATTTGAAAAAGAATTGCGTAACAAATTGGAACGACAGACATGGGAATGTGGTACCGAAGAAGAACGTCGAAAACTAGTCGAGACTAGTGTTGTAATAGATCAGTTTCTTCGAGAATTGCGAGAAACAACAAACAGTTTATCCAGTGACATTTCATATTTAAAGGCATTACTGTTACAGTCATTTGCTTGGGTCGAAGAAACCAAGTCAAAAAATGCAGCTACTAACGAGGTTACAACTCGAAATTGTGGAGATACTAATAAGATATCTGATTTACAAAAACTTTATTATTATACTCGCACACAAGTTAGTCAAGCTAGTAAAATTTTGGATTTAGAATGGTCGAATCATAAGTCTGAAGAGATGTCGCGAATGAAAATTCCACATCTCGAGTTTGTTTATCAAAATCTGATATTGCATAATAAGATAATACAAGAAGAGAAGAGCAAATTGGAACATCTTAAGAAACGATGGAAATTAATAACTCGTAACAATAACATATTTGGATTAAATCGTTCGTTATCTAATTTAAGCATCACGTCGTCTAAATCATCGACTTCGCTTCCAAGAAATGCAGGAGTAATAGAGGCGCGTTGCAAGGCTATCGCTTCCAAGACTTTAACTTTTACTCAAGAGAAAGAAATTAAATTAAGGGAACATTTGTCTGTTTCTTCTCCAAGGATTATAAAACCCGTCAATCCTTCGCCAATTCAACACCGTTTGGAAGCAACTTTATCCTCTTTAGCTTCTCTTGATACGACAGTTGCCGATACCAAGAATAAAACGGAACATTCTGTTTTAAAGCAGATCACGCCTACTAAACTAGTAGCAGCTGCCGAGAAACCGAAACAACAAAGTCCGTTAGCTTCTTTAAATAGCATCGTAGCAAGAATTGGTACAAGTGAAACTTGTAATAATGTATCAACGCAAAGCAAGCAACTTAACTTTAGTATTAATTTTCCGACACCATCTGGAAATAAACATTCACAGGTAGAGAAAAAATCAACTGTTCCACCAATAACATCATCTACGGTGTCTCAAAATGCTAAGCCAAAGCAAGATACTGTACTACCATTCGGTCAAGTTAGTTCTTCTGCTCAGCAGTATTTACCTAATTTGACGAAATCTTTCGCCAAAGTGAACACAATTACGTTTGGTACACCGGCGAAAAAATCTGAAGATAATACTGCAGAAAAATCATCTGCACTCGAAGAGTCTGGTACAAAATCTGGAAAAGAAAATGTACCAAGCGATTCCTTTAAGGTGGAAAACAATTTATTCGGCACTGGCAAATTAAAAGATGTATTATCAGAAACCACATCGGATCGGGTACAGGGAATTTATGCAAGTAATTCGGTAAAATTTAAAACGGCAGTATTTACAACGACAACAACAACAACAGCAGCAACAGCAACATCGATGATACCGACCACGACAAAGATTGAAGCAGCTACCACATTTAGTTTTGCTACTGCAAATACTACTGCTTCTGCTGTTGTCAAAAGTATGTCGCAAAATGCACTTACTACGCCACAAACAAGTGCACAGACATTTTCTTTTGCTTTAAAACCTTCAAACGTTACTACTGCGTTCAATTTAAAGATGCCACCGGCAGCGGCAGTAAAAACAACAACGGCATCTCAAACGCAAGACTCATTAAACGTAACAAATTTAATTGTAGGACTTGAAACATCTAATCAAACAGCTACTACTGTGTCTACCAGTAACGTTAGTGCCGAAGGAAAATATAACTATAAACCTACGTTTGGAGCACATAGTTTTCAAATGTTATTGGGACAAAATAATACATCTAGCAACAATCAGATTTCAATAAGTCTTGTAAGTGGAACTACTTCAAAAGAAACTATTACTACTACCACTACTACTACTACTGCATCATCGGTTACAATTGAGAATATACTCTCTACGAAATCAAAAGCACTCAGCCTTGCAACAAGTTCTGTACAAGCTTCACTTGCATCTTCTACTAGATCCTTTTTTAACAGTCAGATTAATACTCCTAATATTTCTGTATTTGGAGGAATGCCAAGTTCGACACCAAGTACATCTACATTCGCTGTTGCTACTACTTTGCCTGGCATTCAGATTACAACCACTTCATCTATTCCAATATTTGGTGGTTTTACAACCGCATCGTCAATAACAAGCACAGCAACTGCAGTGGTAACAACTTCCAACACAGTATCATCTCCATTTCAGAGTTCTTTAACGAAACCTACTTTTGGCGAAACTGCAACGAATTTATCAACAGTATCAGCCCCTGCTACTACTATTACTACTACTACTACTACTACTGCTACTTCTGTTACTACCGCTACTACTGCTACTACCACCGCCACCACCACGTCTACACTTAATTTTGGTAGTATTACAACTGCTTCAGTTGCTTCGGTTTTTGGTAAACCCGCTTCGACAATGAATACACAATTTTCTACCACTTCAGTCGTTTCATCGACTGCCAGTACTTTTGGAAAGTCAATTATTAGTCCTACTTCAATGCCATTTGGAAGTTCTACAAATGCATCCATATTCGGTCAGATTCCAACAACTTCAACGAATGCTTCAGTCTTTAGCGGAACCGGTGCTACCTCGATCTTTGGTGGAAATACTCAGGCATCGCCATCTGCTTCGATCTTTGGAGGGGATTCGTCGTCAGTAAATACATTTGGAACATCCCAGAAATCGATTTTTGATAATAATGCTCAAAATTCAATATTCGGCTCAGCGTCAAACAGTGGATCTACATCTTTCTTTGGCGGAACCATGAATAATACGACTCCAGGGCCATCATCGCCTGGCTCACCATCTGTATTTGGCGGTGGTACAGCTAATAATGCATCACAAATGGGTTTAGAACAACCTGCTTTCGGGCAAGCTCCTGCATTTGGTGCTAAACCAGTTTTTGGATCACCGCCTACGTTTGGAGCATCAAAACTGGCTGGTTTTAGCAGTGGATTCGGAGCAACAGCATTTGGAGCTAGTGCATCGCCTCCAGGTAACATATTTCACTATAAATTTCTTATCTGCTACAATAAAATCGATTATACATATATGAAAAAGAAATTCTATAAAATAGCGTTTGGAAGTTTACCTGCAATGGGTGGGACAACGACGACGACGACGACGACTCCTGCACCAGTTGATAGCAGCACCATGCCGAAAGTTTTTGGAAACGTTGATGGTAGCAACACGTTTGAATCCTTAGCGAGTCAATCGGGTGGTCTTAGTTTTAGTAGTCTAGCGCAAAAAAATGTAGAAGCACCAAAATCTCCAGTATTTACCAGGTATGTAGACGATTTTTAAAACGTGGTGTTCTCTTCGTACCTAAACAAGTCGAATCATATGAAAAAAGATTCTAATAATTAATTGTTCTTTATTACAGTGGAAGTTCGTTTTCCACCTGGCGGTAGTGTACGAATGTTCGTTTAAATCAAATCGACTAAATCATCTCATTATTTTTATATACCTATAGATAATGTAAAAAAGAAGAAAATGTAATACACACTTTCACTATCCCTTCTTACACCACTTACAGAGCTTTGATCATGTATTTATAATTGCTTTTTATCGGAGACATTACAAAACATCGTTCATTTTAAAAGAATTCTTGTTATCCGTACTACTGTAGAAAAATCAAAGCGATTTAGTATGTTTTGAATTTTTATTTACAATAAAGACATTTTATGAAATTAATGGTTGTATTTAATTGAATAATCTAATAAAAATTATCTACTACTATAATATTTAGATGCCCCTTTTGATTGGTTTTGGTGCAATTGATACTTTAGTCGGCTTACAAAGATCAATGACACACGGATCCTCGAGGGGAGAATGTGTGCAGACGGCCGACGAAGATGGGACAAAAAGTGCAAGAGAAATTTCTACGTTGCAAGCTTCCATCCATACTTGATGCGAAAGTAATACGGTCGTTTTCAATCTATAATCGTTCTGTTCTGTATTTTGTAGTCGTAAATCTGACTGACGCGGTAGCAATAATTGTACTTGTTGGTCGGGATGTCTCAGTTTTATACGTAATATACTAGGATCTCGCAAGTTGTATATTTTTGCCGTTAACGGGATCCCTAATAAAAGACCTCCTGTAAATTTCAATGCTGCGTCCGCATCGCCTCTAGGTTCTTCAATGATTGCTCTAGAAAATCTAGTGGACACCGATGGTCTTGGGAGTCGTTCTTCTCCCTGCGATGCCGGTGTCAAAAGTAACGGTAACAACAGCCTCGTTAAAGATCCCGGCTTGACGTCGGCTAACGTAGGAATCTGAAGTACAAGAGCTCTAGAAAATGATGGCAATTTCGACGTATCTTGGGGCAAGGTGTCAGCTTCGGAGAGAAAATGACGCGCTAGTGGAAGAGCGCTTCTTCCTGTTACGCTTCTCGTTACCCGAATTAATTCTATCGCCAATGCTTTTAACCAGACGTCGTTGGCTAGTATGATTTCATTTTCACTTAATCCACTAAAAAGTCGCTGTAACCTAGAAATTTATTTAAATTTATTTAAAATTATTTATTTGACGCGTAGAAAGGAAAAGATAAAAATTTATACTTTTGTGTATTTTGTAACAAAACTGACACGTTGGTGGTTGTGTTCGGTAAAGGACTCGTCGATACCGAATTTGTCGATGATATTGAAAATTCTTTCAATACAGACTTTAAAAGTAACAAACATCGTATGTAGAGGACAGTGAAACGTGCGGCACCCTCCATTCGATGATCCATTTCTGCTAAACGATCGAGATCAATCGCTGCAGCTTCTAAAAGTTGGGTATGAACTCTGCCACCGGGTCTACCATTTTCAACACCTGTCACTACTTTTTCCAAAAATTCTTTTCCGCGTTCGGCTTCGTCGTCGATTTTATCTTCATTTCCAAAGCCTGGTCCGCTAGTTGTTACGGTTGGTCGTAATCGAGGAACGAAATGCGGCATAGTGTCGCGTAAGTAATGATAATGTTTCGATGCGTGCTCTGTAAACAAAGCGTGCATACTTGGACAATGCAATGCGGCATTAAATATCAAAACCAGAACGCTTGCATCTATCATTTATAGTTAAGAATATAATTAAGGAAAGTGGTTACGAGTTTTACTAGTATTTGCTTATTACGAAGCAAAATTAATTTAAAAAAGAAAAAAGAAAAAAGAAAAAAAGGATACAAGACGGTTCGTCAACGTCTGGTTCGGGTGTATCGAAAAAGGGATGTCGTCCAAGAAGTTGCGGTACCAATGGTAACGTTAAATATGGGTGCGAAGCTCCTAGTGCCGCTAAACAGCATCTAATACTTTCTTTGTCTTGTGGATAACGACTCAAATTATCAAGAAGACGATTTACACACATATGGAGACAATTTCTAGTAGCAAGCCGGCTAGCAGCCAAAGTAGCGTGTAACCCTTCTCGTACTTCGCCTGAGAAATCCTCTAGCGCGCCCAATATTGTTTCTAATTGATCTTCCCGAAGCGTTACGCTTGCCGACATTTTTCTCAACGATTCGATAGCACGCAATCGTACATCTTGAATTTCATCGTTGAACATATCAACCATAAAATCTAAGGAAATTCTAGCTATATTTGGTTGCTCCAAAGATAACGTGCATAGAGCCTCAACTGCTGCTGTCCTTACCTGAATATATAATATGTAATTTAGCTGAAAACTTATTTAGCTACATGCATGTAAATAAATATATTATTACCTCTAAAAATTCGTCCTCTAAACCATGAATAAACGCACCGCAAGATCCACTTTTTTCTTCCACTTCTTGTCTATCTGTTTCTACAATTTTTTGTTTTTTATCTAACGCTTGTTCTATATATCGTTGCGATACACCTTTCATTGTTCCAAGAAGAGACATTGCCGAAGCTCTAACTCTTGCTGATAAATCACCCATCAGACCGCATATTTGAGAAAATGCACAATCCACCATACGTATATCTTCTCCGTCTGCTCCCATGATAATGCTATTATAAAATAGGAGGTAAAGTGGTAGAGATAGCCGAAAATGTTAATTTCTGGTTGGTTTAAATAAAAAAAAAAATTAATACTTTTCAGGATATTCTCTTCCTAAAAGCCATATCAATTTGAGAACATTTCGACGAACTATTTCATAATCATCGCGAAGCGCAGCACAAGCTTCTGCAAAGAAACTTGCGGGCAATCTGCAACCTCTATGAGAATGAAGTTCAGCCATTGTTTCAAATGCCTGAGCACGTACTCTTGGATCTTGAGAACGTGCGTAATTACCAACAAAAGTTAATGTATCATCCGCGGTATTCGCAGTCAAATATCTACCGATAATAGAAAGACAACGCGTTTGTACGCCGTGCCAAGTATCTGGCAAATGCTCACGGGCAATTTTCAATACAAGCATCCTAGAAAAATTCATTCGTTTAGTTTTCATTCGTAATGATCGTATCATTAAAGTAAATAAATTTCCAAAGAACGTGCTATGTACAGAAGAAAATGATAATCACCTATGATAATCTCCTAATTTTAATAACGTTGCTAAACCCTGACTTTTCACTCTATGCGATTCTTCGTTTCTTAAAAGTTCTGAAGTTTCGGTAACAATTCGTGTCTTTTCGGTTGCATCGTTTGTAACTTGTCCCAGTTCTGCAAAGATCCAAAGTATTTTCGCACGAACCGCAGCTTCGGTTTCTATAGTAAATCTTTCTGATAATTTTTTTACTACCGATGGAACATCTTCCGGAGAGATGTAGGCAATAGTATCAGATATGCGAACAAGAAGCTGTAAAGCATCATTGCCACATTTACTTTTCTCAAGACATTCGATATAAGCCAATGCTGAACTTCCTTCTGTTCCATTTTTACTACTACCTGGAGTAGCTGCTAGGCGTAATGTTTTTAGCCTCTTTAACGGTGGTTCATTTATAACCTGTATATGTAATATAAAAACACAATTGGATATAGAAAATCAAATAAAAATGTTTCAAAGTCGAAGAGTATTTTTACCTGGCTCTGGTTAAATTCTGCTAAAACTCTCTTCTTCATTAAAGCTGCCATACTCTAATATATTAGTACTGTCTTACTTGGTCTTACTACTATATATACATATATGCAGTATACATATAGTATTTGATGTATCATATGAAAGTTGAAGCTATACCTTCAGGTGTTACTGGTTCAGCATGATAAATACGAATAATAATATAATAGAATAATGTTTATATTTTTCGCATTACCTATAAACTTGGAATTATTAACATAGATATTTATACATACACACATATAATATGTATAAATATGTAGCCACTGTTGCTGGCTTTCTTCTAGTATTTCCTTGGCTTATCAGAAGATGGCGGTAATTGTTGGATATCGAATGTTAGGGTTAGGAAGGTAGCGGTTTTATTGTTTTCCGTTTTTGTCGCGTGCATATTTAGGTGCTTAAATAAATACTTGACTTGTATGTAACGAATATGAGCATATGTAATGAGAATATGTAAGAGCACCTGCGAATATACGAATTGATAAATATAACACACATGTTTAAGAAATAAAACCGAAACTGTTATTCAAAGTGATTAACACAAAGAACTGTATATATAACATACATACATACATACATATATATATATAAGAGAAGAAATGTGCTAAAAATTGTTGTTGTTTGTTCCTTGTGATTGATCGTAACCTTTGTTTATATATGCGCTTTTAGTTTCTATTTCGTAAGTTTCTATTGTTACATTCCTCGGAATTCGTTTAAAAATGGTACCACTTGGACCGTCACCGGGGCATCAAACGTCTGTTAATAATACTGCAAGTACTCCAACGTCTGGAACGAAGAGCAGTTCAACATTGGTCGGCAAAACATGTTCTTTTTTCTTTTTTAATTAAACACATATTTCCACTTTGTTCTTAAAATCTCTAATTCTTTTTCTGTTTTTACAGAAACCAAATTACACTTTGAAATACACTTTGGCAGGTCACACCAAAGCAGTTTCTTCAGTGAAATTTAGCCCTAACGGAGAATGGCTTGCTAGTTCCTGTAAATAGAAATTTCACGTTATTTGCGTTAACGTTAACTTATTTTGCGTAAAAGTTAACCAAATTCATAATTACTTTTATGCCCGCAGCTGCGGATAAGTTAATCAAAATATGGGGATCGTACGATGGAAAATTTGAAAAAACCATATCCGGTCACAAGCTTGGTATTTCAGATGTGGCATGGTCTAGCGATAGCAGATTGTTGGTGTCTGCCTCTGATGATAAAACCTTGAAAATATGGGAATTAAGTTCTGTAAGTTTAAATTTGGGCAGAGAAACGCGATAGAAGAAAATGAATAGAAAGAACCTTCTTTTACCTTCTTTTACCTTCTTTTGTCTGTTTCTAGGGGAAATGCTTAAAGACATTAAAGGGTCATAGCAATTATGTGTTTTGTTGCAACTTTAACCCACAGTCGAACCTTATAGTTTCTGGTTCTGTAAGTATTATTTTAACATTTCTATTTGTTTGCACTTAGGATAGGATTTATCGTATACGCTATGGTGTGCAAGCTTCTAAATTATTGTACACATAATTGTACTTTATACGGTAACAGTCGGTAATATTAAACATGCTAGAATGTAAGAAGAATGTAAAAACAGAAAAGGAAAAAAAAAATGAGAAAAGATGAACTTCAGTTTAATCATCCATCGGTGAGAGATGTTAATGGTATATTTTTAAAGATACTTTTAAACTTTTTCAACGTTATTACGTGCTTTCATAAAAGGGTTTGCACACACGAATCACATAATTATTCCATACGTACATGTGTCTGTTGATTTAATAAATATTGCTACCAGTTCGACGAAAGTGTTCGAATATGGGATGTTAGAACTGGAAAATGCCTGAAAACGTTACCCGCTCACTCCGACCCCGTAAGTGCTGTTCATTTTAACAGGGATGGATCGTTGATCGTGTCTAGTAGTTACGACGGGTTATGGTAAGCTAGCATGTTTAGTTTAGTTCATGTACATACGTGTGCGTGCTTAAATGCGAATAAATAAATGAGAATTATAGTAAAAGATACATGATTGTATAGTCGGATCTGGGACACAGCATCCGGTCAGTGTTTGAAGACTTTAATAGACGACGACAATCCACCGGTATCTTTCGTTAAGTTTTCGCCAAATGGAAAATATATTTTAGCAGCGACGTTAGACAACACGTTGAAACTATGGGATTATAGCAAAGGAAAATGCTTAAAAACTTACACAGGTCATAAGAACGAAAAATATTGCATATTTGCAAATTTTTCAGTTACAGGCGGGAAGGTATGTTATACATATGTAATCAGTAATGAATCGAAATAATCGAAATAATAAATTAACTAAACATTGTTCTGCTATTCAACAGTGGATCGTTTCGGGTTCAGAAGACAATATGGTATATATTTGGAATTTACAGACTAAAGAAATTGTACAGAAACTACAAGGACACACAGGTATAGCTAAAGAAAAAGTTATTAACATTATTGTACTGATAATGTACTGATGACAGTTTATCGATTCGTAGATGTTGTCCTTTGTACGACGTGTCATCCCACGGATAACATTATAGCATCAGCTGCACTTGAAAATGATAAAACGATTAAACTATGGAAGAGTGATACATAGAATGGGCACAGGTTCTTTACGATATTTCATCGTAGGTACTATAAAAAAAAAAAAAGAAAAAAAAAGAAAGAAAACAGAAAAAAAAGAGGTGTTCGCACCTGTTGTAGACGGCCGTCTTCACTCTTTTTCTCTCATTCTCTGTAATTTTTCAGTTTTCCATCTTTGCATAAAAATATGTAGCAATTTTAGCAATTTTTATTAGCAAACAATTGTATAGAGAGACAGTAGAATACGCGCACTCGAATGTTTAGATTTTATCGAATATAATTAGTACCAGATAGGCAGGGAAGAAGAAAAAACTTTTAACGCAGCATTGATCTATGCAAACTCAAAATTAAGAATTCAGTAAGAGTCGAATATAGGTGTGTAAGTTATTAACAGTTACGGTTGTAGTAAAGAGTAATAAGAGAAAAAAAAACTGAAGGATACAAATACGAGAATGTAATTTTTAAAATTATACTTAGGCGAGTGATTGTTTTTTTTATCGTTTTGATATTTATTGTATAGTTGATTGATTATAATTACGTCAAATGTTAAACTAATATACCGTTTTTTATCTATAACTAAAAATAAAATAACTGTATGTGTGTAGTCCGTCCAACGAAACGAGTCGGTAAATAGTATTATTAGAGAACAACTGTGCAGCGACCCTGCGCTATGCACGTGAATTTCTATACATTTAATGACTCGTCTCGTTGGACGGACTATCAAAGGACATATTTTGTATATATCTACACACAGCCACACACACACACACACACGCACACATGCACACAAAATGTATATGTAACAAATGAAGAAATGAAGATGAAGTAAACGAATAAAAATGAATTCTTGTAAACTTAAAAATTTATGTAAACAAAGCGAAAAGAAATATATTTTCGTACCTGAGATATGTGAAGTGTTTTGTTAATTTTATTCTCTTCCGTTATCAGGCTGAAATATGTAGAAAAACTATAAATCAAAGTTTCGTATTTTTATTAAAGCACATATTTGTTTTCATTTTTTAAACGTACAATCATAGAATCGAGTAATAACACCACGCGATATACTGAACGTTTTTTTTTTTTTTTTTATCCTACCGAAAGCAAAAAGGATCACCCGCAATGTACACAGCGGTGCGAGTATATTAATCGGAACAATTGAGGTCAAAGCAATCGGTGATTTAGCAAAAGACCTAAGAAGATATACACGAGCGACATTTTTTTCTTTTCTTTTCTTTTCTTTTTTCTTTAATATTATTTTATATACTGATGAAAAGCAACGAAAGTAAAAGAAACGTGGAATTCGGAAGTTTAACGCATTAAATCGTGATATTTCTGTTAAAAGTTAAAAGAGAAATGGAGGAGGAGGGAGGACTCATTTTAATAGGATTCGTATTATTGCTTAACCAAGTCTTCGCAAAAGGTCGCTTATGTACGTAGAAGGATTTGTTATATCTTCCAACAAGCCTGAAACAAAAGTGTGAAAAGTAATGAAAAATTAGAAAAGCCCCGTCGTCGTCGTCGGCGTCGTCGTCGGCGTCGTCATTCTTACCGAGAACATCAGAAAATTCTTCGAAAGATGTACAAGGTAAGAGTTCGTCGCGATAAGTAGCAAGTACGCGTTCCGATGCCTTTAGCATGGCTTCATCGTTATGTCTGATGTATTCGGCCAAAACCGATGGCCATTGATCGTCTGTCGATACGTTGACTTTCTGAAATAGAAATATGTAAGAAAGGAAATGATGGTATCTTGTATTGTAGAGATAGATGGTTTGAACGTTTTAACGTACCTTGAAGAAATTGGCATAAATAGAATCGATTAGCCCAAAAAAGATGAAAGCGCTTTTGTATACCGCGTAATGCTTCACGGTTACATCGGTAATGGTCTTGGTCGCAGCTGACGGTGAAATGTATCGTTGATGAGCAAGAACAATCAATCTATTGAAATGAGCAAGTCTATGGGTATTCCAGCGGGCTGGTGTAAGAAGCAAAAGTGACATGGTGCATTGGTAAAATGGTCCTTCGGCTTCGTAACAACTCTCGAGCCAGCTGGGTCCAGGAGGTGTTTCCAAGTATCCCATTAATGTTTTGTCTGCTCGAGCTGCTGCTCTTGTGCTGCAACCAAGATTTCAATAGAAAGTGTACAATATATCTATGTATAATTATAGGTACAATTTACGTACGTGTTAATCACGTAAAGAGCCGTGTGAACGAGATACGGAAGCAAATGCATATTCGACTGAGGTCCTCCTCCTCCGCTATCCTCGTGGAAGCTTTTCTCTTGAGCGAATCGTAGCAATAGCAATTTCAGGTCATGAACGGTGGATGGGTAGGATATGTCTCGATGGCTGGTACACTCCTGTAGATAGGTATTGTGTCTGGCTAAGCAACCAGCGAAAGCTGATTCCAAAACTTGAGGTCCCCATAACGGCAACAGTCCGTTACACTTGGTGTTGGCATTTTGTAAAGCCGCGCTTTCCCATTCGTCTCTGGCGCGCGCTAATCTTACCGCCGACATATGGCAGTCAACGTGAACGACGTTAAAGTGGGTAACAGTTGTGTAGCCTACCGTCTTTCTCTGTTTCGTTTCAAACTCTTCCACGTTGCAACGTTTCGAGAAGGTGTATATGCCCAAAACCTGTAAGAGAATCAGAGGAATACACGATTGATGGATGGATGAATGAATGGATCGATGGATGGAATGAGTTGTAAAGAAAGTTGTAAAGCAAGGAAAAAAAGTAGCAAACGTACCATGTTCGGTTTAAATTTGTACCCTTCCCGGCAGATAACGCAAACTAACCCTGTTTCGTCTCCTAGATCTTCCATTTGTTGTAGAATCGTTCCGCTGGCCATTACTTGACCCTTATCGTTTGTTTGCATTCCCAACGCGCCCAACTGTCTCTCTCGCATGGCCATTGCCAAGCGTTTCTTCTCGCTACGAGTATGTTGTCGAGCTTCCTCGATCAATTCAGCGACGCGTTTGTTGGTGCACAATGCTTCCAATAGATTCTCCGCCAACGAGCCAACGTGCTCGTCCGAGGATACCTGTTCGAGTCGGTGAATGATGCTGATCGTCACCTGGGAGACAGCGAGTTGCGTCGGCTCGTGATCGGTTGCTAGGCCGGTAAGAAAGCGTAGAATGTATTTTAAGGCCGGCTTCGATATGAAATCCTTCAGCTCGTCGCTGTCCGTTCTCAAGAGTGTCGGTTTTACGCAAGGCGCGTGTACGGTTATATATTCGAACGCGTGTTCCACGATTCCCATCCCGATCATGTAATCCTTCAGTGTATTACCGATAGCGTTGCGCTCGATAGCTTGGGTTAGAATACAGAAGAGTTCGAGCTTTTGCTCGTCTTCCGGCGTGTGTTCAAAGTCGAATTTATAAAAGTTTAGGACAGGCTTGAAGTAATCGTAAAGCAGGGCCATTTTCTCGGTATTCCCGTAAGTAAGCGCTGCCAATACGCGGGCAACGTGCGCCAATACGTTGCTACTTTGTCTGACAGCGGTCGACTGGGTGCAAGAGAGTAGGGCCTTTACGTGTTCCGGTCCGCCCAATGTACGGGAGAATATCTCAAACGTTGAGAGCGGTTGCGAAGCGGCGTGCGTTAAAATCGTTTCCATTATGTCCAACAGCTGTTCTGTAACCTTTGCCTGGGAATTGTCTGATTCGGCGGAGGTGCTGGCAAGGCAACGTTGCAGCACGTCGAGCAACACCGTAACCGCTCCGAGTTCTGGCTTACTCAGCACCTCTTGGTTCCTCTTCACCTTCACCGAAAGACGAAACAGCTTGAGGAGTACTTGAAGTAGCGGACGGGCTCGATTCACATCCTGGATGGCCGCTAAACGATTCAGCATCACCTCGAGGCCACCGCAGTCGGCAAGAACGTTCGCCATTTTATAAACTTCCTCGTTGTTCACTTCCTGTTCGCTACTAGCGTTCAGGCTCTCAACGAACTCCTCGGTAGCGTCACCGAGCAATCCTCGCATTCGATAGACGACACGCATCGCGTCGCATTCGCCACCCTCCATTACCCAAATCTTTTTGTACACTTCCTTCACCGGTAAATCGAGACTGACGATCTTGTTGTTGACCAACAGTTCCATTCCATTGTCGTCCTCCAACAGAGCGACTAGCTCGCAATCCTGACAGATTTTATTCTTCACGTCCCTCATCAACGGCCCTAATCCAGGTTCGAGGCTGCTGTAAGGATTTCCCAACATTCTGCCTTGAAGAAAGTCTTCTTGTTGCGAATCCTTCTCGAGGGTTAAGAAGAATTCACCGACGTCGTTCTCCTCTGGATAAATGATCGAGCATAGCCGTTCGAAGATAAACACCGGTGTACGTACATCCTCGACGCTGTACTTTTGCACCGTTTCCACGCAGATCGCCATGAACGCTTTCGTTTCCTCCTCGGTACCGGTAGTCATCTCCTCGAGAAGCTCGAGCAGTTTCTCTTGCGTGTCGTCGATCAGTCTCGTTCGCTGAACGACCAGCCTCCTCAGGGATAAATAACCATTGAGAACAGCGGCTACCAGCCGACCCTTGTACTGTTGTTTTATGTTCTCCTGTTCGAGGAACGTAGCCATCAATTCTGTAAGCATCTTTAGGGAATAACCTTGAGCCAGATCACTGGTCAGAGTCGTTTCTTCCAACCGGTGGAGTTCCTCGATTTCCCTGGTCAAAAGATCCGCTAGCAACGTCATCACCCCTCGTACTGCCAGGAACTGTTTCCACGGTGGTTGCCGTATCAAACTTTGGTACAACGCGAGAAATTCGGTACTGCTTTCGCCGGCTGTACGCAACTCTTCCAAGTAACAGGTCAACAGTACCAACACCTCCTTCTTCCGTTCTGTTCCTTGACAGAGACTCTCGATCATGTTGCAGGCGACTTGTCGAGCGAGTCGAGAACTCGGATTGAATAGGACTTCCTTCAGCCAAGCGCCATCGGCCAATTTCAATGGCTGAACTCCTTGCTGTTGTTGCCTTCTATTGCATCTATTACGCCATCTGTGTCCATATTTTTCCATTAAATAGAGTACTCGTGTTTCCTCCTTCTTCAACGGCTTCGTCGTCGTCGTCGTCGTCGCCGTCGCCGTCGTCGTCGTCGTCGTCGTCGTCGTCGTCGTCGTCGTCGTCGTCGATTCCGTCGGCTTCTTGCTTGGCATCCGACGAATCCATTCGGAATAGGAATGCTTTGGGTCCCCGTTTAACCATTTCCCTACATCGATGGTCACGCATTCGGGTACCTGTACGGTTGCCAATGATTCTATACTCTTGTCTTTGTTCTTTTTCGAGACCGGTTGCTCCGGTTTCACCAGACCCTGGAGTATCTTTAAGCAGGGTAAAATGATACTCTCCATAACAACGGGGCTCTTTGATTCCTTGCAAGCCATTAGGAACAATTGCATGATGCAGCGAAGTTTCTGCTCCCAGCATGCATCTTCCTTTTGAATAAGGGCAGCCAATAAAGCCATTTCGTGACGTACCGCCAGTGCCAGGTCCGAAGTAGAGACTCGGCCACGAAGCATCAACGTGATACGACCGGTCAACAGAGAGCACAGTTCTTTAGTGGATTGAGCGTTATCCGTAGTTACCAGACAAAGCAACTGTCTCACCTCTTCCTGCATCTGAACCGTACCCTTGCGTAAATTATGTTCGACCAGTTCTTGAATCAAGCCCTGTTTGCACAACACGTCTTTAGCGACTTGATTGGTAGCCAGAGCCCGTAACAAGGTGAGACAGTGTTCCGTGGCTGCAGTAGCGCAGCCGTAACAACGACCTATACTCTGAGGATTATTCACAGTTGCGATCGCGGCTGGTGTACTCGCTGAGCTACTGCTTATCGACGTTGTGGTTGTATTTGTTGTTGTCACCGTCGTTGACGTCGCTGCCGCTGTCGAAGTTGACGTCGATGTCGATGTCGATGTCGATGTTCTCAAACATTCTTCCTTGGGATTTGATGAATCGCCGATGATGATGGTGGTGGTGGTGGTAGTGGTGGTGGTGATGGTGTTAGAGGAACTACCACCACTGCCAGTTACCATCTGACCTCGTTGCTGTCGGTCGTATGCTACCAATTCTCGTCGGCAAGCCAACACCCTTTGTATGATTTTGCTTAATTCTTCAAACGAAGTTTTGCATTCGCCACAATATCTTTGAGCGAGCAGTTGTATAGCTCTGTTTACTTGTGTACTTCCGCTAGACACCTGAATAGCGCTGCTACTGCCACCATCTTCGAGGGTGCGATCCAACCGATGTTCCGATATTTTAACCAACAACATTTCCAAAGTCGGTTTATTCGATATTAAATTCTTGTACACCCTGTCAGCTTTCTCGAGCAAAGCATTGATCGTTGCTACAGTTTTCTTCCGATCGTCGTCGCTTTCGATCGGATCGACGGCGCAACAGGGTCTTCCGGTTAGCGTGTAGTCAAATTTCGCGTATTTACAGAAACCACAGGCGTGACACAAGAACGGATCCTTCTCATCGTAGTTGATTGCACGACACTTGTGGCATTGAAACACGTTCTCTCCGCAATTTGCGCAGACACCTGGATTTGCTGGTACGTTCGCTGAACAACGTGGACACTGAAGCGTTTCGGAAGAAGCTTGAATGTCCTCGTAAAAATCCGCGTATTCGATCATTAGATTACAAGCAACGATCGGTAAAGGGAACTCCATTTTGATCTCTGTTTGTCCTTGAGCTAACGTTATCTTCTTCGCTTTGTGCCACATGGCAGGTTTATTTTTCAACTCGACCACAGCTTGAACCGAGCGATTATTGTAATATATATTGATCGTGCGCACCATCTTTGTTCTCTTTAAATCACCGATACGAAGAGTGATTCGACTGATTGTGTGACTACCAATTAATTTCACAATCTGCGTCGTTGTCGTGAATTTCGAATCGACTTTGATCGAAGAAAGTTTGATCGTCGTCATTGGAACTTCGGGATTGTTGCACACCAAACAGGGCTCGCTCTCCAAATAATAGCCATCCAATTCGACGAACTGAGCCAAATTTGCATAGAGATTCGCATTCGGGTGACGCGCAAGCAATTGATTTTGTGCTCTTAAAACCGCAACCGCTTGCTCCATGTAACAGTGCATCTTCTTGTTCGCCTGAGGTGTCTTTAGAGAAAAGTATCCCAACAAGTCCACGAACTGAGCTGCTTTTCTGCCGTATGCAGGCAACAGGGGCCACAGACGCCACAACAAATCTAGCAGAATCTCTTGATCAGCTGGATTGCAATTTCTATAGAGGAAAAAAGATTATTTCTTTTTCACTTTGTTCATTTTTTCGCGAATCCCCTCCAGACAAATGAAATAAGACTTACTTGTAAATAGCCAGTATCAGAGAATGAGCCTGCCAGCGTACATTGGTATTGTTCGTTTCGAGTAAAAAAGTCTGAATGAATCTAGTTAGCAGGCTCGGAGATACTTGCTTCTGAATCTGTTCAACTAAAGCTAAGCACTGAGTTTCCTCGAATTTAGCTTCCGTATCAGAATCTTCAGACTTTTCGCGCTCTCGTCTCTCTTTGCTTCCTGCATTTGCTGCTTTCGACTCCTGTGTACATTATTAAATAATTAACTAAATATATATGGTATACACGTGAATTTGTATGTACATATTGTTACCTTCGTTTTACTATCCTTCGTCTCCTTCGACTTGTTACTCGAACATATAGCGCACTGCAATAGCTGCAACACCGTAGGGCTGACACCCTCGTCTAACAGCGTTGATATAGTAAACAGATAAGACAGCACTGTGTTCTGTTTCAAACAGAATCGTTGCCAATTTCCGGTACGGCTTGTAGCAATCTCGACGCAGCACTTGAGGTGTTCGATTAATTCCACCAAAGAATCGTATGGCAAATTGATGGAATGTGGACGCGTTTGAAGAGGGTCAAATCCGCCGGCGGTACAACACTGCTGTACCGACTACACTCGACAGATGGACAATTTTATTTTCTCACTACAGTTAATTATATGTAATTGATTTGAAAATAGACTTACCTGAACGTGGGAAATTAGAGCGTGCAAATCCCGTAACTGTCTGTACTTTTCTTTGTTACCACAGATGAAAAGAAGTAACTTGCGTACTTGACGTCTAACCAGAGGCGTTTGATACGACATCATGTATTCGCAGAGATAAAAGTACCATGGCTGTTCAAACGCTGCTTGTGACGAATTATTTTCTGCATATTTGTGCACTTGATAAGGTAATCTCAATACTATTTCAGTTAATAACTGAGGGTACGGTTCGAATATGTCACCGGCATGACCTTTCACGTGTTGCCGCAAAAAGAATGGTGACATATCTGGTAGCGAAGTCGTAAGATGTTCTTTAAGTAATTGGCCACCGAGTATAGTTCCTGTTTCCTCGGTCGATGTCCTGTACAAGAACAATAAATAATACGTATAATAATACATGACACGAGTCAGTATGTTCTACTTACGTTTTCCAATATTCCAACAATGCTTTCAATAACGTCAAACAATAGTCAATTACTCCTGCTTTGCTGAGTATTCCAGCTGCCATTTGAGAAACGAAATTTGAATTTTCGCTCTGTGTTTTAGCAGTATACTTTGAACGAGACATTAAAACACCTGAAAGAGTAAAGAATTATACATATAAGAATATAAGAAATTGAAAGCAACGATTAAATTTTTTTTTTATACTCACTTAACAGTCGCATAATAACCAAATGAACTTCTCTTTTATTACTGCGCTGACATATATTTGTTGTATCCGGTTTATCCATTTCTAATTCTTTCACTAATATTCGAAGCAGTCGTTCGACGCAACCTCTGTCTTTTTCGTCTTGTCCATCCAAGTCGGCCGTTAACATTAATAAAACCTAAAGCAGATATTTCGTTAACTCGATTAAAAGAAAGAAACCAATTGGAGGAAGTGAATCGAATCGAATCGAATCGAATCGAATCAAACAAACCTGCATAAATGGGATTGCCAAGACACCGGGTACGTTTGTCAAATTTGGTATAAATTGCATAAGTTTGTCGAGTAACAGTAAGCGAACGGTATGGAGTTTTGCTGTATTTTCGCAACTAGTATCATTTTCCTGTTCGGTAACGTGCTCCTGTTCCGTACCTTCTTCTTGTTCGATAACCTAATAAAATGATTTGCGACCCTTATGATATGTCGAAACATTTTCGCTTATTGTTATACGATAGGACGAGAGGAAAGAAGAAGAAAAAGGGAGAATGCGCGTTGGAAGTATGTACATATGTAAGTACACAGGGTACTCGTAAACCGGTTGATACGAGATGAGATGCGATGCGATGCGCGAGCATAAAGGTATGAGAATATCGATAGAGTAAGAAGAACGTGAACGAATGAATGCACGAAGAATGAAATAAATGATCGGCAGAGAGTGAAACGCGGCGGAATGACGGAAGCACTTACGGTGAAAGCCGTGGGAACACCCACGGAATTAATTTCAGTACGTGGTGCTTGGTTGACTGTAATTCCTCCGATCGGAGGTATAGAGTCGGGACCATTGTCTCCGTAAGCGGAACTCCTTCCCGATACATTATGTTCCCCCGTCATACTGTCTACAGCACTTGCTCCGCTTTCGCTTCCACCGCTCTCGCTACCCTTGCTACCACCACTACCGCCCTGACATAAAATATATTCCAAACGTTACTATCCTTCTCCCTCTTCCCCCTTCTACTACAATATTTTGCTCTCATTTCAATTACGCGCAATTAAGAGGAAAACAGAGACAGCCGAACGGCCAACTCACTTGTTCTGCGGGAGATGTCCTTAACGTGCTACCATCGGTAGCGGCAGTTGATCCCTCGTCGTCAGAACCACCAGCAGATGCTGTCGTATCTGAATAATGTCCTCCACCTTCCTGACTCTGGATATGGATATGAATATGGATAAGGATACGGATATGGATATAGACAAAATAATGATCAAAGATAAAAAAGTTTGATAATAACTCAATATGTATACGTGTACTTACTTGACTGGTGGTTTGAACTTGAACCAAACCCTGTGCTGCTAACGTTTGTAGACTCTGCAATGCTGGTCCACTCAAGTTCTGAAGGTTCTCCAGGCCTTGTAAGTTGGATATGTTTTGTTGAAATCCTTGTCGTAGTACTTGCAAATCGGCACTTCCTCCCTCATCTTGTAAGCTAAGCGCGATCGCTAGTTCCATCATTGCCTCGTCATCGGTGTCTGGTGGTACGTCTAATATTTGTGAAAAACTTCCGGAGCTTAGTAACGTTTCAAAAGAATTTACAGCCCCTCTTGTAGTCGCTGATCCGCTGCTGCTGCTAGCAGCAGCGCTACTGCTACCAGTCGCGTTTCTAATCGTAGCAGTGGATGTCGTCGCAGCACCGCTTGCAGATGAACTAGATCCTTGATTGCTCTCCGCAGCTAGCACCACCGCTAGAGGATCCACCGATCCTACAGAATCAACCTCCAAATGTTGTTCAGTATCAGCCGATGATGTTGTCGGTGCCGGAATAGGGGCTGACATTACTGCTATCGCCTCTCGATGCGATTGTCCGGAGGAGGATGATGGCTTTTCTTCAGCATCTACCGCTGTTCCTGTTTAGTTTGCACAAATGTATGTATGTATGTATGTAATGTATGGAGATACAATCACGAAACGAATAAAGAAAATACATGGCAATATTGTATACCTGGAGTACTAGAATTGGGTGGACTTGGTATGTAAACTCTTCTTTTCTTATATCTTGGTCTTAGAACGCGAATTATCGCCTGTTTAGCAGTAAAACTGATCGTGGTATCGGATGAGAGTAACAACTGGAGATATAATTTAGCAGCCAATGGAACATTTTTCTCAACGTCACACGTGGTAAATGCATGGATTATTTCAACTATCGCGTGAATCGTTCCTTCGGCATGAGTCAGTCCTGGGACTACAACAGGCGCCAGAGCCATATTCTTTGGATACGCCATATGCAAAGCCCACAAAATCTCCATAAGCTGAACGATCAAGTGCTGTTGGTTTCCATCGACGGTTTTGCAGGATTGGCTAACATTTTGTCGATCCTTTTCAAAAATTGCTATGTTTGTCTCATCTATCGACTTATTTGTATACTGATCAGTAAATTTAGCAAGGTTTTGTGGTCGTGAAACGGAAATACTTCGAACAATCAATACAAGCCTGTAATAATTTTCCGCGTCAATGTCCCGCGCGTCATTCAGTTCTCGCATCGATTTTAACGAATCTAGTACATGAGAGAGTAGCACATGATCCTGAAAAAGAAAAAAAAAATTTCATCTTTAAAATAACTTGTTCGTTAACAGCTCTATTTACCTTATGGAGATGATATGCCTGTTTGGATGAATGCAATGCCGCAAGAAGAGCAGTTGTATGAATTTGCACCAAAGGCGGAGTTGGCAATATTAACAACTTTGACGCCACGTCGACAGCCGTAGACTTTAACGATAATTTGTTCTCATCGTTGGTAGGAATATTGAAGGACAATTCGAGTACTTCCAACATGCCCGCAACCATTCTACAACAAGACAATTATTAACCCAAGTTTGATCATAAGATTCTTTTATTTATTGTCAACATAATACGGGATACATAATTAGACATATTTTATACTATTAACTAATAAAATTCGTTACATTTCAATCAACTTCTTACCTTTCGATATTAAGGGAATTGGCCTTCCTCGAGCTAACGCATTATGCAACGATAAAAAAAAAGATTTCGTTGTAACACGGTTAAGAAAGATTTACTATATTTCAAATGACAAGACGCAACTTGTATGTACTTGATATTATTTTTCACCTACCTATCAACAGACGATAAAGGAGCAGGTGCAACCAGAGCACTGTCCGTATCATTGTTTATAGCGGTTACTGGTGCAGATGTAGACTGACCAGATGGAACATCCTCTATCTCTTCCGGCCAACCGAACGCGTCTTTCGTTTTACCGTATCTAAAAATGTAACATAGACAGATAATAAATGCAATTGCAACTATTTGAGAAGAAGAAGAAGAAGAAGAAGAAGAAGAAGAAGAAGAAGAAGAATACCACTTACATTTTAATGGAATCCACCATAATAACACCTTCAGGATCTTGAGACGGTCCAAACGTGATGGTTAACTTTTTATCAGCTTGAAGACTCTCTTCTCGCATTAAGGGAATATCAAACCATCGGCTTCTATTCAGGGTTGTGTATATGCTTCTACCAAATACCTTAAGAGACACACAGAAACAACAGTATTATCACAACGTGTACAGTGTACGTACACACGTGAAACGTTAACGTTCAAGACTTTATATAAACCTCTATATAAACTGGGGCCCTCTGAATATCTTGATTTCCAAGGAGTATCCTAATTCCAGTCATTACCAAAACAGGATCGTTATTGGTAACTTCAACGTTGAATCCCATTGCTTTTGTAGAAACAACGTACATGCCGGTGGTGTTTAATCTATGCTTGATTTGCGCTACATTGTAAATTTGCAGCAAGTCGTTGCCGCCAAATTCAACGTCGTTCATCACTTGACAATGTTCGAAGAAATCAATGGGAAAACTGATGGAATTCGAAGGTTTTCCAGCCTTGGTTGTTTTCTTTTTTCTCGCTGGTTTTACGTTTGATAACGTACCGATTGGTTGAACCATGGATGACATCCAGTATCCGGTTTGTTCCATTCCGGCCATATGGATCTTTAGACTTCCATCTTCGCATAATAATATCAAGGTTGTACGGTGTTCACCGTTCGAACTCGGATGTCTTATAGCAACCATATCCATTATTTTAGCCTTTGCTGGGATCACTTTAATCTCTTGAATCATTATCGTGTCCGGTTTGATCATCAATATAACAGGATTGTTTGTTGTTTGTATAACAGAGCAAATCAGTCCAGGATGATTTGCTACCTCGCTCCATTGACATAGTGGTTGTGGTTGATTGATATTCGATTTGTTACCGTTCGAACTTTTATTACCAGCGAGATTGATTTGGAAAACGGTCGTTAGTTCGGTATCCATGTACTTGAGAGGCGCGATGAAACTTTTACCACCCGTGTAACTGAAGAAAAGCAATTGCAAAGCATGGGAATAATAAATTGATACACCACCACCGCCAACTTGACCAGTATCCTTTATTTCCGGATGATAGATATCAAGGGTATTGGTCACGTAGAACGGGCCATGTTTCGCTAAACTTTCTTCGTCCATTACTTGACTGTAAATGTATCCAGCCGACGACATTATTAACAAGTAAAATACACCGTCTTCGGAGTACATGAACGTACAGTCCCGTATTTTTCCAGTGGGTACTAAAAAGTAATACTGAGGGCAAAGCGCGTCCTTAGCAAGATCATAAATTTTGACAAAGTCCGCGGTGACCAATGCCAGCTGAGTTTGTGAGCCAGGCAGCCAAATCGCTTTTATAATGAAATTACCAGTTTCCAATTGAGGATGCAAAACTAAATGATCAGAAACCGTTCCAGATGTATTGAAGGTTAATACATGACAGTCTTTGAAACCGCAAACGGCCAGGAAATCTTCGTTCCATTGATTACCAGTTATCGAGAGTACGGTAAAAGGTACAGGCGCCGAAGCGAGCCTAGTTAAGGTCAGTTTTCTTTTCGAAGAATCAGGTTGTTTTAACAGAGCGCTCAACTGTAACACCGTTATCTTCCCTTTTTCATGCGAGACCGCTAGATGCTGCCTTTTACCGTTTGGCGACGACAGACAACACATTGCGACTCGACGTATCATATGCGCGGACAATAATTGTCTGATAGTTTGTCCCTGATCTCCAGAATAATTCATTCGAACATTTTCAAATGCACCCTCTTGGGATCCCAATGTCGGAAGCGTCAATTGATCGGTGTATTCAAACTTTTTATCCATCGTATGTAATTGTTTCAGTGCCGTTTGAGCACGCGCGTGACAACCAACAGCCGAGTTCTTTTTGCATGACGCATCCACGACTGGTAGCAACGTACCGGTCAAATCTACCAACGATGAAACTAAACCAGCCTTCCAGAGATGAGTTTGTATCCACTCTTTCGATGATTCCAGCTGCCTCGCTAAATACGCGTGCCTTTGTTTATCGCGCCCTTGTTTTTCCTGTTTTTCAGAGAAGTAAAAAGGGCTAGAAGTTCTTCGTCGTAAACTGTTATTCGTGAGGAACAGATCGCCGCGATTATCTTGGGAGGAATGTTTGTGCGCATTGCTATAACTGCTGGGGCCGGCGGTGACACCCCCGCCGGTTGAACCACTGGTGGAAACAGCTGTACTACTTCCACTGCCAACAGCAACCGCGGCGTTACCACCACCACCACAACCACCACCTTGATGCTCGGACGTTTGAGGACTTCTTTTCGTCAAAGCTTGGCAGAAACCGTCGTCTTTCGCTCCGCAATCGCAAAAGAAATTTCCATATTTCGCGTAAGTTACATCGTGCCCACGATGACAGACGCGAGCACAGACTGTGCAAACACCGACCCCGTCTACCATGTTGCAAGTATGGCAATGATACCAATGTTGATTCATAAATTCCTTTTGCGTGATCGTGAATGTACAGAGTTTGTTACAAAGGCTATCCTCGTCGGAATCCTCGGCAGCGCTATCCTCGTCTTCGTGTGGAATTTCATCCACCCAGTCGCTGTCATTTACGTCGTTTACCGGCGTACCACCCTCCCAGGGTGGACTTGTTGCTCGATCTTGAGAATATATCGATTGAGGAGAAATCGCGCTTACTATATCTGCTATATAATTCAATATACAGCAACCAGCCTCGACGAACGGCAATGGTTTATCCAAACTCTCAAGATCTTTATTCATCAATTGTTCTTTGCATAATTCGATCCACTCGATCGCAGCTTTAAACAATAAAGTATGACCCTTTTCGGAACCGGCATCTGCTAACGTCGACATGACGTTCATCAGTTCTGAAAAGCCATTGCCCTCGATCGTTGGGGAAAGAATATGATAAGCCAATGGTATAAGAGCTCGAAGAATTGTCACTGGTACACCTTCGTCCACGCTACTTTTTTCTTTTACTATGTAATTCGTAAGTGCTCGCAGAAGTCGACTGTTTTCATGCATCGAATGTTGTTGCTGTTGTTGTTGTAATTGCTGTTGTTGCTGTTGCTGTTGCTGCTGCTGTTGCTGTTGCTGTTGATCATCAGTGATGCTTGCCGATTGATTATTACTTACAGAATCATCTGGCAACAAGATCAACCACTGATCCTGTTCGTTATTCGGCGCGTTACTGACTTCGTCCGCTTTTTCTGCATCATCTGTTGTTCCTGTTCCACTAACGGCAACCAACCTATGTGATTTTCAATAATAACAATAATAATAATAATAATAATTATTATTATTATTATTATCGTTGATAAACATCATGCTGATTAATGAAATCAATGATTATTCATTCGTTGTAAAGTAATACTCACGCATTTGAGGTTACTACCGTAGGTGTTTGGACATTGGTCGATGATGCGCTTGGGGAAATACTTGTTGCTCCTAAGATGACTTGTTTTAACCATGTTTGTAATTTCTCTGTTTCTACGTGAGCTAGGTTCGATACAGATCCGCAAAGACGTTCCAATGATCCGTAATTTCCTTTTTCAGCTATCGACATATATGTATACAATATACGCGTAGAAAATTTCAAGTAATAATAATAAAAACGCATAGAAATTCTTTATCACCATAGTTACCTGTTCTGAATAGCGTGTTGAAGAAACGTAAAACGTATGTAGCGAATTGCTGAGACGACTGTGAAGACGTTATACAGAGTAATACAGAAACAAGAGACCGATTGGTATTGGGAGCAAAGAATAAATCCAAAGCTTTACATCCAACTGGCTTTTCCAACAACTGTTCCCAATATTTGATACACCGTTTCAAAATTTTCTCATCTATCGTGATACTGAAATGAAAGAATCGAGCAATCGTTAAATCAAGTACTCATCCACGATAATATCAAACGCTGAAGCAGATACTACATACTTTACAGGATCCTGGGAATCATTGGTATATTCGATTATCAAATTATACGTGTCACGCAATATAAACAAATGTTCCCGTAGCTGTCGCGCTTCGTTGTCGGTATCGCCTAACATTTTTGTCAAAGCCTTGTTGGTCATATCTTGAAGGTAATCCGTACGAGCGTCCATAGATAATGCGACAAGAATATTCAGCGCCTGAGAACGTATCTCCGAGTTTTCCGGTGCAGTACTAGGACTACAGCAACAAAAAACAAGTTTCATAACCCAAATTAAAGAGAAGAGAAGAGAAGAGAAGAGAAGAGAAGAGAAGAGAAGAGAAGAGAAGAGAAGAGAAGAGAAGAGAAGAGAAGAGAAGAGAAGAGAAGAAAAGAAAAGGTATGAAAACTTACGTAATATATTCTACTATAAAAGCAACCAAGCTATGCAACAAATTCTTCAGAGACGGATTAATAGAAAATGTTGGATATTCGGAAAGCGAGCTCACATGATGATTCACAGTTATCAGAATGTAACTTTCAGCCGGTATAATATCATTCGCGTAGGTATTCTGTAATTAATGTAATGTAATGTAATGTAAACAAAAGTGCATAGTATGTATGTTTAAACGCGTATACCGCTTACCCATGGTATGTAAGTAACGTTGATGGCTTTCCATTTATCGAGAATTAATTTTACAGAGTTTGGTAGAAAAGTGATCAAGGATGCTTCGGTAGCCCAATTTGCACCCGCCATCGCAATTATATCATCGAGTACCAAATAGTCTCGTTGACCATATTTACCATCTTCTTCTAACGACTCGATCATTTGATGAAGTATACTTGATCGACACGAGGCCAAAATAGCCTCGGTTAGAGAAAGAACGTGAGGAAGAATACTAACCATCATTTTGTTTGTATTTGTATTTATATTTGTATTTATATTCGTATTTGTATTCGTATTTGTATTTGTATTTGTATTCGGATTCGGATTCGGATTCGTATTCGTATTCGTATTCGTATTTGTACTTGCAGGTTCCGAACTTTGTGTATTTCTGTATATAAAAGAATAATTAGAATTTAAATTTAAATTTTAAACACGTATCGAAAGATGATACAAGATACGAATAACTTACTTTGAACTTTCCACATTCTCGTTTTGATTTTTTGATATACTTTCGTCGAAAAGAACTTGTAATTTACCGATGACGGCAGCCAAAATACATAACGAGCTAAGCTTCGGTAATGCGCTTTTTGGCATTATCTGATCATTGAAATTAGTTTCTGGTTTCAGCGCCGTGATACAATTCTTTGCCACCGTAATATCGTACTTGAGAGCGTTGACAGTAGACGATACAGTTTTTAAAAGATTCTCCGCGTACTGAGTATACATTCCTTGCCTAACCAGGTAATCCTACAGAGGGAGAGACAACGATAACGCGTTGTTTTTTTAATATGGCACCTTTTTAGGCTAAAGAGAATCGGCGATTTACCTTCATCCAACTGGTAAAAGTTTTATAAGCAGCTCTGGGCCCCCAAATCAAAGAGTAAAGCAGCATAGGTCCAGCAGGAATTTCCTCGCCGAGAGCCAGTTTATCCATGTACGGAGTAGAGGGTGGTAACATCAGTAACAAACTATCGATGATTTAAAAGATTCAATAAGATTCGAACAAGTACTATACATATACGTATATATACATATGTATGTGTAACACAGTAGCGTGTAATAAAGAAGCATTATTTACCGCCAACATATGGAAAAGCAATAACGAATAGCGCATAGACCTAAAAATGTTGACATTTTTTCTTTATCGTCGTTATTAATTTTCTTCTGCATATCTGTCTGATTCAGAACATTCAGGATATCTATTAACGCATCGACTAAAAGTGGATACTTCATTTTATCCGGTGCGCCCAAAATGAAGTTGCATGCCTGTAAAATTCAATTAATTTCTTGTAATTATATATAGAATTTTTAAAAAATTATATCAACTTTAACAATTATCCATTTAATAGTAACCAATCCATCCAACTTTGGCGTGTCTTGATTATTGAAATCCGTAGTAGAAAGGTTGTAAAATCGTGGCTTCATTGAGAATTCGTCTTGGGTACCGTATTTACGATAATTATCTTCAATTTCGGTCCACGAGGTAAAAATTCGGGCCGTTTGTTTATTACCATCTTTTGCATCAGAAACCAGACTTGTCGCCGAAAACAGATTCCACTGAACCTATAATACACAATTGTTTAATCGTTCAGGACGTTGCTTTTATAATAAACACGCTCAAGAAAGAATTTATATTACAACATAAGTGTACAAGATTCTTACTACCACTCAAACGTATCTTTCGATTTGGTGGCCCTGGTATCTTATTGCCTTTCGTTCACAATATGAACAGAGCACATTATTACTTTCGCATTTGATATTAATTAACGTTATTCAAGCTAGGATCGATAACGTGTAAGGTTACATCCCCGTAAAAAAAAGAAAAATTGAAATGAAGAACAGAGAAAAAGGAAGAAAAAAAGATTGAATGGTATCTGAAAATTTTATGCGAGAATATAGTGTCGAGGAAATGAATGAGATTTTTAACGAAGGGGAACTAACGTCAAATGCTTTTCCGAGATGATCCCAATCTCAATAAATAAATAAATAAATAAATAAATAAATAAATAAATAAATATCGTCTACTTACTTGTTCGAGTAACGCAGGAGGCGCGTCATAAAGGTGTTTCATCATGTATTCGAGTAATAATAATAATCGTGACAAATGTAGTAACTGAGAATCTTTCATAGGAGTTTTAACTGCTTCGCTGCAACGTACAGCGCCGCTGCCAGTTACAAGCAATACAGATTTCTTTTGCATTAAATTAAGGGAATGAAATAGAATTAAAACCAGCTGAGCGTGTTCCACGTTTAAATCTGAAATAAATATATATTAAGCAAGCTGTGCGATTCTCACGGATAAAGAAATCTTAGATTACCTTCATTTTCCGCTTCGAATGTAGAAGGTGGATTGCACACGTTCTCCACCATTGTTGTCACCAATCGATGCCATATACTTATGCATGCCGCTTCTTTTTCTGACTGAGGTTTCAGCAAAAGAACCTGTTCGATTTTGTTGTTAATATTTAGAATTAGTCAAAGTTTAAAGATATATAAAACGGATCTGTTCCGAAAAAGGGATACAACACACCTGTGCTAGTACGCTTAACGTTCTCGGATAAACTTGAAGTGGCCAGGTGTACGGAGTTGTACTTTCCGTTCCAGCCCAAGGATTTACGCCTAAATGTTGCAGAAGAGTGCTTTGTAAACTCTCGCTCAATGTATTGCGAGCAAGTAAATTGTGGGTGTAGCGGCTCAAAGCTTGAGAGAATTCAGAGTACATGGTGCCTAAAGTTGCACCATAGAATACCGAGATTGTACCTAAGAACAATACACATAAGTAAATTATTAGAGGTAGGAAAGAAATGGAAAAGAAAAAGTAATGGATAATCACCTGTTTCCGTTCTAGCAGTTTCATGATCCAAATCTCTGATTATTGCTGCTAATATAACCATCTGTTGTTCAACCAAGCCGTTTACTACGTATTCACGCACGTAACAGCTTCTACTACCGATTAAATGTTGATTCATAAATTGAAAAATTTTAGTGGCCAGGGATATGTACTGCAATAAAAAATGTAATTGGTTATCAAGTACCCGTTATTATTGAAAAAAAGAAAGAAAGGAAAATGGATAAAAATGAAATTTACTTACACCGTGAGGTTCACGATTGTCAGGAACAATAGTGGTTACTGTTCGTTCGGCGCTTGTTTCGTTACTGGGTTCCTTTGTACCAGTCGCAGGTGATTCGTCGGACGGTGCGATGGTTTCCTCAAACCATAAACCCAAAATCGGTTCGCTGTCCTCCTCTACCGAAATAACAGTATTTTCTGTATAGCGAGAAAACGCATTCACTCTTATGGAATTGATAAAATAATAAAATAATCTCATGAATTTTACAAAGGGAACTATGCATTTGCAGACAGACAAATTTTACACATACAGACATTTTTTTTTTTTTTTCCATTTATTTCTGAATCTCTCCTTCCTTCTTACCTTCATCGGTAGAATTATCTGAACAACTTAACAGATCCTCGTAATAAGTCGTCGAATCGGACTGACTTAAGGCATCGCCTTCGAAAGGATGCTTCTGTACCCTTTTCAAGGTACAAGCCTGTAAACGATACACATTTATATAGAAAACGTTGTTAGTATGTTTCATCAGGAATTGAATATGAATAACGATGAAAGCAGCAACTACTAACCTTTCTGTAACTAATAGTGGCTAAATAAAACAATAAATGATTAAGCGGTACTGCTTGAAGGAAAGTGACTGCTCTCTGAAGCGCAGTTGCGGTGGACAAAATATCTAACGGTGCTGGCTCAGGTGGAACCGAAGAATCGGCAATCGCTTCGACCGATACATCTTCCAATAGAGCGCTCATTAAGGTGAGCGCATGAGAAGCCAAGGCTACTGAAAGCACTCCAAAACCTTGCTGGCTGAAATCCAATAGTTTTTACGATTCTTTATTAATTTTGATCTGTTGCCGAAACAGCAAAAGATATGTCTATATATCTATATGTATGTATACGTATAATATCTTACACTTTCATCAGATTGACACGAGCAGTTCCATCGCGTGCTTTACTAGGTGATTTTCCCTTTTCTTCCTTACCCTTGTCTGCCGCGCTAAAACTGCTTACTGAAAGTTGAGCTTGCAAACCAGTCACCAACAGCCACACACCAATTAATAAATGATTCTGTAATATCTGTAACGGAAACGAGAAAAAAGAATTTCTTAGAACGTTTGATCGGAATAATTAAGAGTTAAGAATAAATGAATAATTTAAGAAAATAATCCCTTACATGGCCACCTGCTCGCGTACTGTTTTTTATCACATTCGAGACTAGTCCAAATATTTCGAGACTCTTTTCGACAACCGTAATTGCCAAACTATCGTATTCCTCTTCCATATTTTTCCCACTTTGATTCATTTGTGTTCCAGCAGAGGTATTTGTACTACATTTTGGCGATACCGCATTCGTTATTCCAACGATGCTGGACGCGGTCGCGTTCGCGATCGAACAATACAGACAAGACATGGTCAGGACCGATAGCTTTTCTAGCTTGACCGTAGTCAGCGGTTCCAATAATGGCAAAGATATTACATTATGCACGATATTAATGTCATTTGCTACGGAATGCAGACTATGGCGTATAGCGTGTGCTTCCGAAGCATTAGCAGGTAAACTGAAACCTTTTTTGTTTAAATACGCTTGATATTTACGAATGTACCGCGACAAGTGTGGAAGATTCAGACACATGTCCAGAAGGATGTCACCTGCACCCATACTTTGGAGAATATTTATATTATTTACAACAAATGTTGTCTGTAAGCAAAGAAAAGAAAAGAAAATTACATTCTTTAAGCAGCTTAAAATCCTACGCGATACCGTACCTTTGTGTCGGAGTGAGGTTCGTTTGCTGTATTGTCATTGGTAATTTTATTGCTGCCATCGCTGGAGCTTTCGATAACACGAGGCACAGACAGCGTAAAGTCTTGTAGAGGCATAGTCAATTGTTCTAGAATGCTATTGGAGAGATCGCATCGTACTCTCGCAGAGTCTTTCGAGGACTGAGAAGAATCTTTTTCAACTCCAGGTGATTGGGACTTGACGCAGGGAGGTATCTTGGAATTTTTTATAGCAGCTATTAAAGCTACTTCATCAGCGGATGAAAGCAACGACTGTCCCATACAAAGAGCACGAATTGGAAGCAACAACTGCTTTGTGCTCAAAATAGTAGGAGTTCCATCTCCCAGTTGAATTTCAGACAATTTGTCTACCAAGCGGCCAAGTAATATTCTACACGCTTGACAAACTATCGATATTTGACTTTTGGAAACTGTAAAATAAAATAAAAAAAAGAGAAAATAATAAAATGAGGTAAATAATAAAATGAGGAAGAATCATAAACTTACATGTACTGGCGCAACCGCTGAGATGATCAGCCGTAAGGGCTGCGACAGACGTGTAGAAGGTGTCATATTGTTCTTCGTGAAAGACAAATTTATTTTCGCTAAAAATCATGAAAAAAATAATAATAAGAATCGATCTCTTATAGAAACGGTACGAAGTGATATCAATTCGTTTCTGAATTGTCATTCCGAATAGGAAAGAATCCTGAACGATTGATAGATATATTCTTTACACAAGGAGCGCTTTTATTTCTAAGAGGATCCTTACCATTTAACGATACTCTTTGCCAATTCAATGACATCGTTTTTATCAAACGATCCATGCGATACTGCTAGTATTGGTTTCATTACTGATGACCACTCATCACTGCCACCGCTCTTGGCCGCCATTTTCGCAACTGTTCGACTTTGTTCGAACTTATCCTCTTCTCTCGACTCTCGAGTCTCGACGGCAGCTTTTTACATACACAGTTTCACAAAAAGTGCCCGTAAACGTATCTTTTACGTGTCGCGTATCTTCTTCTGTCTCAGCTGCTTGCTCTTCCTTCTCGAAATATCAAACACTTTATTTAACACGTAAACGTCGTCTACAAAGGTACAACTTACGCCATCTGTCTCGATCTATACATCGCAATAGAATAACGGCGCGCGTAAGAAAGCGTGATGCAAGCGTCGAGGCTGAACTCCGAATTCCGCATCGGTAAAACAGACCATGTTTGATCGAAAACTGATTTAAGCACCACCTAAATTATTGCATCCAACTAACGGTATGCTACACTACGTTACCTTTCGCAAATACCTAAATGACACATGTATGCGATATGTATAAGCACCGACGAGGTACTGGGTATATCTCCCAGAGATGGTGTTCACGGTTGCATTTGCAACAAAGAATTAAGCACGCGCATTTGATGCGCATTGTGTCCACGTGCGTATTATAAATGTTAACAATAATAAAAAAATGATGATTAATTTATTATATTAATTAGAAAACGAAAGTAAAATGTAGAATAAAAATACGTGTATATACTTAATTAATATGAGAAAATGTTTATTATTATCGTATGTATGTACAGAAAAATCTATATATAAATATATATTTATAAGTGTCGGAAAAAAATACAAATTAAATAACCTATTTTCGTATTTTGCAGTTGAATGTTTGTTATGACGATTTTTACTCTTTTCCTTGTCATCTTGTAAATGATTACATAATAAATGATACCAGATGTTTAACTTATTACATAAAGTAATGCAAATGTATACATTTAATAGTCACTATGTTTGTACGCTAGCAAATTATGAGGTAACTTTTGTATGTATAACATTTACTTTAGTTATCTAAAATTATTGGAAAGTTAGCTTAGTAAGTAGCATATATACATACATATAATCATGGAACACAAATTCAATAATATCCTTCACGATGATAATTCATACAAGGTATATTATTCTCACCTGATTTGTTTTAATCAAGAAACAATATCTAAGAATTTGTTATCATTCATGTACCGATTATTGTAAGAAGTTGTTATCATTCATGTACCGATTATATTTGCAGGCTGCTTTGAAAGCATTATGTAATTTACAAAGCAATGCTCACTATTTAAAATCAGCAGTAAAAAACAATCCGAATGATTCTAATAAATTATCTGAAATGGAAAAATATTTACTCCGGTAATGATTCTTTCTTTTTGTTATCTTAGATAATAATCTAATACATTTACAATACTTTCATTAAAATATAATTTTTATAGATGCGATATTACATCTGAAAAGTTGGATACTTTATCTGTTATACACGTAACAGGTACAAAAGGAAAGGGTTCCACTTGTGCATATACCGAAGCTATCTTGCGCGAACAAGGCTTTAGCACAGGATTCTTCAGTTCTCCACATTTGGTTACCATAAGGGAACGTATAAGAATAAATGGAGAACCAATAAGTCAAACGCATTTCAGCCGACAATTTTGGAAAGTTTATAAGAAACTAGAAGATATGAAAGAACATGAATTTGATATGCCTATGTATTTTAAATTTTTAACAGTTTTAATGTTTAACATATTTTTAGATGCTAACGTGGATGTTGCTATAATTGAAGTTGGAATTGGGGGGGAACAGGATTGTACAAATATTGTAAGAAATCCAGTCTGTGTGGGTATAACTAGTTTAGCATTAGAGCATACATCTTTGTTAGGTGATACTATTGAGGAGATAGCTTATCAAAAGTCTGGAATTTTTAAGCCAAAAACCTCTGCTTTCACCGTTCCACAGCTACCTCGAGCAATGCGCGTATTAGAAAATAGAGCTGTAGAAAAGAATTGTACGTTACATCTTGTTCCTCCCTTTGAAGTATATAGATGGGAAAATCTTTCACCTATTCTGGAGATATCAAGTAATATCCAACAACAGAATGCATCCTTGGCTATACAAATGGCTACTACATGGATGACTAAAACAGATAAATATTCAGATATTCTGTATAATGCTGAAAATGGTAATAAATTTTACAACAAGTATAAAGAAAATACTCGGCTAAATGCAGTCATAAAGCCAAACATAACATTCATGGATAAAATTGCAGTAGGTATATCTTGTTGTAAATGGCCAGGTAGAATGCAAATTTTAGAAAGTAGTATTGCTAATTTTTTCTTAGACGGTGCACACACGATTGAAAGTATCGAATGTTGTGTTTCTTGGTTTAACGATGAAACTAGTAAAAGTAGGGGAAAAAGGTTTCTAATTTTTAATACATCTGGGACTCGGGATTCGGAAAAATTATTAACACCGTTAAAATCTTTACATTTTTGCAAAGCATATTTTGTACCAAATTTTGCGGGGATCCAAAGTATAGACGATGAAACGAACTGTTCGTCGATGGATGAACAAAGACACAAGTGTGAAATTAATGCCAATATATGGGGAACGGATTCATTAGTTAAAAATAGCGTTAATGAAGTTTTGCAGGATATAAAAAAGAACTTTGAAAAAGAAGTTAATCGCAATAACGACGAAAAATATCAAATACTTATTACGGGATCGTTACATTTAGTAGGTGCAGCTCTTACTATTTTAGATCGAAATTTAACGATGAGTTCGCAGTTTTAACGGAATGTACATAATAGTAATATTTTTCTTCTTTCTTTGTTTTTTTACAAACAGTAGAATTATATATTAAATAACTATAATAACAGTTGTATGAATTCATGATTTAGTAATGAGATATTGTATCATTACTTCGATGACAATCATTAAGTACTCGTTGATATTTTTTCTTAACAATTTTTATCTTTTTTTTTTTTGTACTTTCGTATAAATATGTTTTTCATAAAACTACGTAAACGTAATGTAATAATAATAATAATAATAATAATAATAATTTGTACATGTGAGAAGCAAGTGTTATATACGTTCACGTATGACATACAAAATACGTGATGTTAAAATAAGAATTGAGAAAGTGTTTAAAACATTTTTGTATGGTAATCTAATTCTGATTCTGCTTCTGTGTCAGATAAACTTAAAGAAACACCAGCTCTTCCTCGCATACGGCTATCGTCAGGACTCTGAAATATATATATATATATAAAATATTATACAATGTTTCAAGAGCATACAAAGATATTTTTTATACTGCGTGTTGTTTTTCAATCAGTTTTTAGTTGAATATTAAAGATTATTTGAAAAAGATTGTAGACTAATTGTAAGAATAGAGATGAATACCTGGTCTAAAATACCGGCAGTGGGTTCAGAGGCATAACCTACTTCTTGTGCATCTTCCTCTAAATCCGCCTCATATTCTTCTAATTCATCTGTATCAGTATCAATATCCAAATCAACGTATCGATTCCCTCTGGAGACTTTGCAAACCATTTGAGCCAAATCTGTAAAAGTATACGAAGACAGGGACTGCTGATTCGCCGCTTGATGTTTTGCACGTAAAGCCCGTGCATTTTCTCTATCGGCATTAAATCTAGGAAGAACTCCAGCTTTCGATTGTCCCTCGAAATATGTTTTCCCTGTAAATATATTAATAAGAAGCTTCACAGATATTGCGCCTCACATTAATCTTCATTTGTACAGATGGACGACACAAGTAATTAATATTTACCGTGTTGATACCCGACATCTTTAATTTCATCAAAATTAGTAAACTGAAGAGTTTTATATTTGTCAATTGGAGGCCTGATATATTCACAATAATCGGAGTTTTTAACTTCTTCTAGTTGTCGTACACAACTCACGTATGCCAATCTGGACTGTATATCAGGTAAATTTGGAACTTTAACAGGCGTGGCGAAGGGATTCCATCGTTTCCATAATAACCACCAACCGGATAAAGAGTCTCCGTAATTTGTTAAGTCTGTATCGTCTTGTGAGCCAACATCAATCGCCAGAATGTGATGCGCTCCCTGCCTCAACATTTCGTCAGCTTGAACAAACAGATTATAAAACTGTACGTTGAAAATTGATTGCGCTACCGATACCATTAATATCTACGATAAAATAAACAATACACGTTTAAGATACCTGGCACGTTATTAACATAACACCCATCGACCAAAAGATGCCCGTCAAGAGGGTCGCAAATAGGAGGAAAAACCCCCGCAATCGTCATACTGGCTCGAATGTATCTCCATAGTAAACCTGAGTTGACTTAGCTATTCAGAATTTGACAAATGCATCTTTTATCAACGGGAGTGAGCTTTTTTTATTATTTTCAAATTTACATTATTCTTTTATCGAATCGTTATAAATTAAAGAAAAAGAAAACTGGGTAACAAATACACCGTTATCTATTCGTTGATGTATAACTACTTATAATGTCCAGGTAATTGTATGGAATGAAAAGAAAAAAGAAAAGAAAAGAAAAGAAAAGAAAAGAAAAGAAAAGAAAAAGGAGGATAATGATAAATTTAAACATAACATGACATGATATAATATGTATGTATAACAAACTTAGACACGCTTTGTTAACGTATCGTTGAAATTACCTGGAAGGTTATTGACGTACCCGCCGTCGAGCAGGAGATGGCCATCAACTGGGTCACACATGGGGGGCATGTAACCAGACAAAGACATCGAAGCCCGAATATACCGCCACAGCGATCCTAAACACGACGAATTAAGTTCTTTAATTTATGATGTTCGCGTATTTCATTTCGATACTTCCTACGCTCGTTTACGCTACAATAAGTATCGGTAGCTTCAAGCTCTTTGTTACCATAATTCAATTAAGCATATACAGGAAAATTGTTCTTTATACATTTATGTTTCGATACTTTTTTCTTTGTTTTTTTTTTCCTGTTCTTTTTAACAAACGATACAGAACGGAGAGTACGTCAACAACGATTTATTCAGAAAGCTCACTCCCGCTGTTCAAGCTTATTTCTATGCGATGCTCTCTACAGTAGCACATATTTAAAGATAACAAATTTTTTTGGGTTTAAAAATAAAAACTTTGGATTAGCATAACTGCGAGCGCTACAAATTGCACGAAAACAGCGAGAGAGTTTCCAGTTGTTTAAAGTGCAAGGAACTTAAGTTTCGTGTGTTAAATATATACTTAATCAAAGAGAACTGGAAACTATCAATGCTTTTTAAAATAATGCGTTGAACATTTTGTTTCTATACAGACCGTGCGTGTGCGTACGCATACAGGAATCAGTGATGTCAGTGGTTATTATAAAGTACGGTAACCAGAGATCTTCTATATACGTATCTCCGAATGTTGTTTGAATCGTTTTATTAAAATCCTTTCCTGAAAACATGGATGTTACTGGATATGTCAGATCCATTATTTGTCTCCACCACTGTGTCATTTTCTGTAAGAAACAATGGTAAGAACTGGATCTATGTACGAATCACATATTTAAATGTGTATGTTTATGTTTATTTAAAATTTGAAATTTGAATACCTTGGACCATTCACGTGCTTTCTGAGTGGTTGTTGTAATATTCTTTTCCATGCACCACAGTGCACCCATAAATGCTCCAATACTAACTCCACCAACCATATCAATAGGTATACCAGCTTCGAGAACTGCTTTGAGCATTCCTACGTGCGCCGCACCTCTAGCACCACCACCACCGAGCACAAGCCCTACCGAAGTTCCGGTTAACCAACGAGCAAGTCTACTAAAATCGCTATGCACGTTTGGTTCAGACATAAGAACTTTCGAATACAGCTCGTTCTAAAAGAAAAATAATATTAATAATAATAATAATAATAATAATAATAATAATAATAAGAAGAAGAAGTTAAATTATTTTATAAACCGCGATGCGTTATATCTTACAATTCTATACTGAGATCTTCTTGTAAACATTCGTTTGGGACACTGAATATGATGATGACTAGAAACCCAAGATCTCATATTTAACCATTGTACTGTATTTGAAGGCCGTTGCCCACCTTCTCTGTGCAAAAGTACCAATTCTTTCTGCGTTCTCATCACTAAACGTTCAACTTCTCGTTCAGTTCTACCTATAGATGGAGGTCGGTCCCCTAGTCCTACGATAAGGATGCAATCAGCTTGTCGGACACACCGTTGAGTCCACAGTGTATATGTCGAATCACATTGGTATAACGAAATTCTGTGCTGATCTTCTTGCTGTGCAAGCCACGAAGTTAATCGATATTCATTTACAGGTTCCATGATAGTACTACCTAATGTCTATCGATAAGAAGAGGAAAAAGAATAACTCATCATCTCTATCTGTGTAGGAATCGAAGAAATTTCTGATCGATATTAATTACTTACTTTGCGAACGACTTCTGAGGTGAGACGTAAACACGGCCCAATAGCGCATAATGAATGATAAAGTTCATATGTAAATGCAGTTAATGGTACATCATCGGATACTGGAACTATCGCGACAGTTGAAAAATTCACTTGGGCTGGTCTTGCATCGACTGTCGCAGCAGCACGTCTATCGATCAATGTAAATATATTTAGGTGATTTTTGACGAAAACAAGAAATATGTACGATCATAAGAAAAGTAGCATTCAGGTACGTACTGTGTATCACTACTACCGTTCTTTGCGTGTGCTTGTTGCCAAGTGCCAAGAATACGATGTCCAAGTAAATTTATCAGTCGTGTAACTACTATCGGGAAACGTAGTTTAATAACATTAAATAATCCTTCAGGGAGTTTTGCTAGCTCAGAGTCTCGTACTGCCATTACTGTTGTTGATCGTGGAGTCTGAGTGACCATTTCTACGATACCAACTAGATCTCCTTTACCATACTCGGCAACAAGTTCTTTTTTCCCGTTTGTATACGTGATTACTGATCGTAATCGACCACTTAGAACGATGAAAGTCGAATCAGATTCATCTCCTTGTCTATATACTGCTCTACCACTTTCTAGGAACAGCCAATCGAGAGCAAAATCGACCTTTGAAAGAATAATAAAAATAAAAATAAAACTAAAAATTAAAATTAAAATTAAAATTAAAATTAAAATTAAAAGAATAAATAAAGTGTATTTTTTTTTACCTGCCGTACGAAGGGACTAAGTCTTCGAACAACCGAGTGAGCTACATGTAATACAACAGTAGGTTGTTCTCGCATAATAGCGAAAAATGTTGGTTTACTAAGAAGAGCTATGCGACTAGGATGTTTCGCTCTAATAGTATAAAAAGAAGGTTCTCCAGTCAATACAGCTAGTCCTCCGACTATTTCACCTTGATGAGCACTAAACATGTGGACTTCTTGACCTATGTCTCTTCCCTCTGAAACGCGTTGACTAACTAATAACGCACCAGATACAACATAGACAAGTGCAACATCCTAAAGAGAAGATAAGAAAACAATACAATACGACATGAGAAATATCATCATTAATACATACGTATTTACGTAGTATAAACTTTCACAAGTATGGAATTACAACCTTATGAGATTCTTCCTTCATTAAGTAAGTTCCAGCTGGTACTTCTCTGATTTGAACCTTGCCATCTTTCAGTATAGAGTCATCTTCTAAGCCAAGTTCTCTAACAAATGCTTCTGTAGCTATCTGCACAAGATGTGCATCATCGAGTTGTTGCTGAATTGGTTCGATCGTAGTAGACCGTTTTTTGTTCTGATGAGAATTTCCACTGTGTACAACGTCCGGTTGTGATCCATGTTGCGATTGTTGCGATTGTTGCGATTGTTGCGATTGTTGCGGTGTCATGGTCGAAGAATTCGGCCAGTGAGAATCGCATTCTGGCACCATGTCTGCTGTGTTCTGACCTGATTGTGCACTTAAATTTTCATTTTTCCAATCAAGATTAGTTTTCGACCTTTTATGGAAGAAATGTTAAATACAAATGTAATACTTTCTTTTTTACTTTTCTCTTCTTCTTTCGATTACTACTGTAAATTTCGTTCAACTTACCGTCGACTTATAACAATAGGTACAGATTGATGACTATTTAACGAACAAGTTTCACGATGAGGTATTTCACTCGAAGCATGTTGTTCCGATGAAGTGGTTGCAGGCGCGCTGAACTGATTTTCTGCACTTTGGCTAGTAAAACTTTCTTTTGTTCTCGATCTAACCGGAGATCCAGAAAACGGACTCTGTTTCTTTTTATGCGTTCCTTGATTAACTAATTCCGCAGATAGTCCAAGATACTGATGTAAAGCAGTAAAAGTGACTCTCTGAAGGCGAACCATAATGACCTGGATAACTCGAACAAATGCATCAGGATGATCTTGAAAAACCTAGAACAGAGAACTCGGAACGTATAAAAGATGAATTATTAATTGTAATATGTATACAAATGGTTTCTACCTCTTGAAATGCACTCATTGGTAACTTAACTACGATAGAATCCTCGACAGCTCTAGCGGATACTGTTTTATAGGTACTTGTATGCCCAGTAAGTACGTCGGTGAAACTAAGGAGGCTAGTGACCGATTCTCCTGTTTTTACCAGCTTTAACGATATCTGAGAACCATCAGGTCCTGTGATATATACATTAACCAAGCCTTGCTGTACAATAAATAAATTTTCATCAGGATCTCCAATTTTAAATAAAGTACTTCCAGCTGGTAAATTCATAATTTCCGTATGTTTGCATAATTTTAAGAAAACAGGTTTTTCAAAATGACCAAATACTCTAATACTTTGTAACATATACAAAGCATCGGGTGGTACTCTATCACCAGGGCCTAAGTCTTCTTCTAAATATTCAGCAGGCGGTTCCAGTACCTATTTAAATAAACAAAGGTAACAGAAAATATAAATAGAATAGATTAAAAATGAAGAGAAAAATGAAGGGAATGAAATGGAAATACTTTTAGTTGCAGGGGCACCGTATCTTTCTTGAGCTGTAAAAGTCTTCGCGCGAATCGCATTACAGCCTTTCTTTTTTTCCCTTGTCCAGTTGCGTGTACTTGTCCACTGATCGATTTTGCTTTGCGTAACATCTTTCTTCCATAGAAAAGTAATTTGTCTCTTTTTCTGAATCTCGGTTTGCCTGTACCTACTCCGACAAATTCTTTTACTTCCGGTAGAAATTCTTTGTTTTTCCATTTTCGAAGAATGATTATCGATATAATTAATACAATTAACAGAACAGATATTATGATTATAAATAAGGTCTTTGATGTTTGATATTCTGTGATTAATTTGCCAATCCATCTTGATAAAATAAAAGATCCTAGTTTCTCGTTGTATTTATTAAATAATTCCACCACCTGAAAGATTAATAATAATTAAGTAAATTGGTAACGATCAACTTGTTGGTGAAAAGAGCAAAACGTTTTGTATACGCTTAGCGTTTTTTAACTGAATAACAGACAAAAGATAAAAGAAACATTATAAAGGTAATATGTAGGTATATACATATATACAACCTCCATAGTGGGTATTCATTTCTTCCGTCAAACTGTAGTAGAATTTTCGAGGAAAAACACGTCACGAACTCATAAGTAAAGAGACAGAAGCAAATGTAAAATAGACGAATGAAACAATGTTTATTGCTTCTATGCAAGAGATCACTTGTCTAAATAATCTGAATTAATGACCTTCGATACTTTGCTCGAGTCATCCAGCGCCATTTTAGTCTTTTTTACGTTCAGACGATGCTCGAGCGCCCTCAAGAAGCAATAATTTTGAAACTGCAATCTGCAACCTATTTCATCTCATTTCATCTATGGATATTGCTTTCGATAAACATGGCGTTGTGCTCGTTCTATTTAATACATACACGTGTTTGATCAGAATTGTGACAAGTATATTTAATCTTTAGCGAAACGTTAGTTTGATCGTTGATATCAGAATAATTTTATTGAACGCAAAATGAGTTCAAAAGGTATAGTTTTTTATTTTTTCATTGTACAAGTATATATATATATATGTATAGTTTAAAATTGATTTACTAAAGATGCAATTACTTACAGAAAGCAGATACCATGGTCAAGCACCTATTAGTAAAGAAAAATTAGAGAAATATGGTAAAGGTACAGGAGTTGACGTACAACGAAGAACATTTACAATAAAGAACAAAATCTTAAGACAAAAATTAAGAAGAAAAGAAAGGATTATTGACGATACGATTAAGGACACTGCTTGTACTGAATTACTTTTAACAGAAGAGTATGGTTGTTTAGAGGCTGATTCGGGAGAAACAACGTTACAATATAAACAAAGAGAAATTGCAAACAACGTAGATATAACCAGTGCATCCAAACAATTTACACTGGACTTGGAATTTGGGCCATATTATATTAAATATACAAGAAACGGCAGACATTTAGTTTTAGCTGGAAGAAAAGGACACGTAGCTGCTTTTGATTGGGTGACAAAAAAATTGGCGTGCGAAATAAATGTTATGGAATCTGTGCACGACGCGTCATGGTTACACGTAGAAACAATGTTTGCGGTAGCACAGAAGGATTGGGTGTATATATACGACAATGTCGGAATCGAACTTCATTGTCTGAAAGCGATGCATAGAGTTAATAAATTGGAATTTTTACCTTATCATTTTTTACTCGCTAGTGCGTCTAAAGAAGGTTTCCTCGTATGGTTAGACGTTTCTATAGGCAAATTTATATCCAGTTTCAATTCTAAAGTGGGAAACGTAGCAGTAAGTATAAATATACATATGTAATGATATTTATGTACGTAGAACGTTTAAAAAGGTAACGACATCGTTTTATAGGTAATGACACAAAATCCGAGTAACGCGGTACTTTGCGTGGGTGACACGAAAGGAATAGTTTCTATGTGGTCCCCGAATAGTTCGAAACCGTTAGCAAAAATGTTATGTCACACTCAAGCGGTAAATAGTTGTACCGTTCATCCATATGGAACTTATATGGCGACCAGTTGTGCAGCTGGATACGTGAAGGTGTGGGATATCAGACAGTTGGCTGGTCCAGTAAATAATTATCGTGCACGTACCGCCGTTAATCATTTATCTTACAGCCAACGAGGTCACTTGGCAATGGCAATGGGAAATGTAGTGGAAGTTTATCGGTGAATTTTCAATGATAATCTAAATCTAAATCTAAATTTAAATTTATGTAATATTAAAAATTGTATGTACAGTACATGTATAAAGTGATAAATTTTTTTTTCTTTTCTAGACCTTTTGCAGAAGAAACAAAACCGTATTTGCGTCATAGAGATAAGCGAGGTGTAACTAGTATGCAGTTTTGTCCATACGAAGATATCTTGGGTATCGGTACAACCGGAGGAATTTCTTCCCTCTTGATACCCGGAAGCGGAGAAGCAAACTTTGATGCTCTTGAGAACAATCCTTTCCAGACTAAGAGTCAGAGACGCGAAACCGAAGTGAAGGCATTACTGGATAAAATTCAACCAGAGTTAATTTCCTTAGATCCGATCACAATAACAGAAGTAGATGTGCCTAGTTTGAAAGATAAGATAGAGGCAAAGAAGAAACTTTTGGTAAATTAGAAAAATTAAAATTAAGTTACTGTTACTGTTACTGTTATTAAGAAGTTTGTTTAAATCTCTTTGTAGCATCTTAAACCGAAAAATATAGACTTTAAGCCTCGCAGAACAAAAGCTAAGGGAAAAGGAGGAACGGCTAAAGTAATCAAAACTAAGAAAATTTTGAAGGATTTAAGCAAACGGGTAAGTAACGTGTATTTATTAGACGGTAAGCAATAATAAAATACTAAGAAAAAGAATCGTTTCAGGAAAGCATTGATAGACTTGGTCGTGCAGATGTTGTTCGATCAGAAACGAATAAGATTGAAGAACCTAAGAAGGATTATGGAGTACTGAATAGGTTTTTATCAAAATCTAGTAAGAACCAGAACTGATAATGTAAGTCGGTATACGTATTTCTTTATATTGTCGTACAGAAAGTATGTATATTTATTATATATTTTATTATATTATATTTCTCACTATTTTCATTTTCATAAACAGTTTATAATATGTTAATAGAAAACAAATTAATGGTATGTATTATTGATGAAAATTTTACGTATGTATGTACCGCGTTAAAGTAACAAAGGTAATTTAATAAAGGTAAGCATTTTATATTTGACTTGCTATAATTTAATAACTGTTACGTTCGGGGGGGGGGGGGGGAATAAATTATTTGATTAATTCTGGAAAAGGGTGCGAGTAAATTCAATGTAATCCAATGCCCCTGTAATTGGTCGTTCTGTTTTTGGATCAACGTAAGGTTTCATGCGAGCTACGCAGTAATCGGCCATTTCCTTGGTAAGATTCTAAAAAATATATATAATGCATCGTTAATAAACGTAAGATAGATAAATAAATAACTACTACTGATACACAATATGTACTAGAAAATTGTAGATTTTCTACTTACAGCATATAATTCCTCTTTCGTAACGTATGGTCGATCTGCAGCGGTAATCGCACGGAATGCATTTTCTATTTCTTCAGAACTCTGTACGTTTTCTGTTTCCTTACTAATCATGAAAGCCATGTATTCTTGCAACGATACGTAACCGTCTCTATTAGGATCGACGATATCAAGAATATTTTCAAATTCCGGATCAGGCTGACCTTCTTCCACCATTGGTAAATCGTAGCCCAACGCTCTCAAGCATGACTTGAATTCTTGATGATTAAGACGACCACTCTTGTCTTTGTCGAAATGTTTAAACATCATAGAAAATTCTTTCAGAGCATCTTCGGAAACACCCGACTGATTACGCGCTTGTATCTGCTGCTCCAAGTTGTGTTGCATACGCATTCCCAATTGATCTAATTGATCCCATTGTTGCGCCAATCCTACGGTACTGTGTTCCGTGTAACGATTGTCCAAAATTAAATGTTCCTCCAAAATTGCACCTAGGTCTTCAATCTTTTTTAGATCTTGTCGACGCGCACGAACTTCTTGAGTCTTTCTCTGTGATGAATATAATAAATGAATGTATAAAATTTGATTATTTTACAGGAATCAATGAAACTAGAACGTGAGACGAACGTGCGTACCTTTGTTGCTTCCAATTGTTGTTCCAGTGATCCTGAGCCTTCCATCATGGATGTTCTGTCGAAATGAAATAAGATTAGTTTAACCAAAATAAAAATATGGATAGGATTGTAGTATAAAAATAAATGAAATACCTTGTCTCTGCTAGCCATTGATGGAACGCGTTAGCGTGTTTAGCAAATTCTTTACGTAATTTGTCGTTTTCTTCTTGCCGTTGAGCTTCTTTCGCAAGCTCGACGTCGCGTTCTTTGATGATCTTTTGCAAGTTGCGCCATGTGTCTTCCAACGCTTCCATGGTGAACCAGGTGTACGGATTGGGACCAACGTTGAAATTTTTAATTTGTCTGTCAAGCCCTGCGAGCGCCTCGAAATCAGCTTCAGCGGAAGATAAGCTTGCCTGGAACTGTGCGTGCGCTTCTCGAAGAGCGCGAATCTCCTCGATGCTATTGCACCGGACAGGATCGGTTAGATCTTCTTCAGCATTTTCGAACCATGAATTGAAAGCGGACGCTTTTTTCGCGAACGTAAGATACAACTCTTCGATTTGTCTGAATTGATCCTGCATTCTTAGCAAACGTTGCTTGCGTGCATCAGAATCAGCCAAAAGTTTCTGCCAGCGTGCAATCACGTCTGCGTGACGTTTCTGAATACTCGGTGTCTGATCGTGTCCAGAATCTACCAACATCTCCTTCAAGGAAGTGATGTTTTGTATTCCTTCGTGTTCAAAGGCATGGAGTCCCGCGTCGAAGGTCTCCTGCTTGGTTAATAAGGTTTGAACGGTGGACAAGTCTCGGCCAAATTCTTCGGAACGAACATGGGTCTCTTTGTCTGCTATCCAAGACTCGACAACGTCAGCCTTCCACATAAACTGTAGATAAGCTGAATTATCGTTAAGTCGGGCTTTTCTTCTGGCTGCAAGGGCACCAAGCTGTTCCAGTTTATTCCGAAGCTGGCCGCATCTTTGACCTATCGCATCTGCACGGTGATTTCCGGCTTGGATCAACGCTTCGCCAGCTTTACAAATATCCTTGCACCGTTCACCGTGAGCGGCAAAATCGGTTTCAAAGGCATCGTGTTTCTTGAGCAAACCCTGAACAGCAGCCATCGTGTCGCCGTAATCCTCGACCGAAAGCAACTGTTGTTTCTCAGTGATCCAAGCTTCTTCCTCTTCGACTTTGGCGAGAAACTGTTGGTACGTCAGCGATTCGTCTAATTTTTGTCCTCTGTTAGCAGCCAACTGCTTTAATTCGGCCCATGCCTGGTTCAACAGCTTGAGACGTTGCTCGATCTCTGGTACACCCAAGTTGGAAACGTCCATCAATTTCTCTCCCGCTTCTTGAACAGCTTGTATAGCAGGTTCGTGACTTCCTAATTCCGCCTCTAATCTCTTGTGTTTCTTTTTAAGGTTCTGCACGCCGGTAAGATCACGACCATAATCGTCGGAGCCAACCAGAAGCTTCTTCTCTTTGATCCAAGACTCTTCGTCGGCGATGTCTCTGAAGAATTGATGCAACGTATTTGCTTCGTTAAGCCTGGCTTGTCTGTGAGCCGCAAGGTTACGAATCCTTTCGTAACGTTCGTTTATACTTTGTCGTTTCTCCTGAATACCCGCCGCATCGAATTGTCCGCTCTCGATCAGAGAATCAGCCTGACCGTTCATGTCTTTGATCCTTTCTTCGTGCGCTTGAATATCAGCCTCGACCAACTGGTGTTTCTTCATCAAATTCTGCACAGAGGCTAGATCTTTGCCCGCGTCCTCGGACGTGAGCAAACTTTCAACTTCTCCGAGCCAAAAATCAAGATCCTTAACCGCAGCTATGTAGGTGCGTTGTTTGTTAGCCTCTTTAAGTTTCATCGATTTTTCGGTCGTCTTTTGAGTCAGATATTCCCATTGATCGGCAATGGAGGCTAATCTTTTCTGTACCGCGTCCTCCGAACCGGCACACTGATGTTTATCGATCAAGTTACCACCCATAGCGAGGACCGATTGAATTCTGTCCGCGTTCGCTGCCAGCTCGGCCTCGAACGCTTGGTGTTTCTGATGTTTCGACTGAATGTTTGCCGGATCTTTGTAGTTCTCCTCGGTAGCCAATTGCAGCTTCTCGGCGATCCAATTTTCCATTTCATCAGCGTCCCGCGAGAATTGCTGGAGAGTTTGAGATTCTCCAAGCTTGGATCGTTTCTCGATAAGAGCATCCTTAAGATGTTTCCAACGATCGAGAACTTGACAACGCCTTTCATCGATCGGTTTCGCCGCATAATGTTCCGCAGCGATCAATTGGTCCGCCAGGGTCTGTAAAGTACCAATCTTCTCCTCGTGCGCGTTGATCGCTTTATCAAAATCCTCGTGTTTCTTGATCAAAGCCTCCACGTTGTCGGTACTGTCCACGGTGTCCGCGCTGCTCAAGAACGCTTCTCTCGCGCTCATCCAGTTTTCAGCTTGTTCGCAGTCTCTACAAAACAATTGCAACTCGAGATTCTGATCGAGCTGCATGCGTCGTTGTATCCAAGCTTTCTCCAGTTCTTGACGCGCCTCGGCCATTGATTCTAGTTTCTCTTGAATCTCGACGCTGGCATAATGACTGGACTGTAATAATTGTTGGCCAAACAGCTCGAACGCTTGGAACGTGCCTGCTCTGGCATCGATTTCCGTTCGATGTTCCTACAAATTTTAACTGATATAAACGTTTTATATCGACAATTATATTAACCGAATAAGGCAGCGAACTAACACAATGGCATTATTACGTAGTAAGTAGTTAGTTAGTTAGTTAGTTAGTTAGTTAGTTAGTTAGTTAATTATTTTATCAGTAACTCACCTGATGACGTTCCAAAAGAGCTTCCGCTCCGGTTACATCGGAGGCCAATTCTTCGGAAGCGACCAGACCCATCATCGAATTTATCCAAGCCATTAGATCTCGATAATCGCTGAGGAATCGCTGCAAGTCGTAAGAATCCAACAATTTCTCTTTTCTGCTGTTAGCCTTTGCCGTTAATTGGGTCCATTCCTCGTTGATCTCTTTCTGTTTCGCGTACGTTTGTTCGGCTGTTTCAGGATGCGATTGCATCAAACGATTTGCCGTTTCGTCCAGTTGCTTTATTTTGTCTCCCAACGCGGCCAAGTCTCTCTCGAGACCCTCGTGTTTACGTTGCAGGGCCTGCACGCTACGGAGATCCTTTCCAAGATCGTCGTTGTTCAACGCGGCATCCTTTTCACGGATCCAATCCTTCGTCTCGTCAACGTCGCGATGGAAACGCTGGACCTCGTGAGCCGAACCCAGCTGATTGGCGCGTTCAGCGGTGAGAGTTTGCAAGCTGGTCCATTTCTCGTTCAAGTCCTGTATCTGGGTCTGAATCTTGAGCGCTGCTTCCGTCTGGCCAAGACTCATCAATTGTACGGCAATCTCGTTCATTTCTGCCAGTCGCACTTCGTTCGCCTTCAGATCGGCTTGGAAATCGTCGAATTTTTTCTGCATCACCTCCACCTGCTCCAGGTCCTCGCCAACGTCCTGAACTTGCGCGTGGTTCTCCTTGTCCTTGATCCAAGTGGCCAATTCCGCGGCTTCTCTCACCAATACGTAAGCCTTGGCGGTTTCGTTAAGCTTGTTCTGTCGTTCGCGTGCCAATCGGAGAAGATCGTCGTACTGGGCCTCGATCTGGGACTGTCTGGCAGCGATCGAGCTCTGTTCTCGTGCCAGATTCTGTTGCGACGCGGTCAAACCGGCCTCGGGTTCGACCCGTTTCACGTAAGCGGCCGGAACGAATCCTTGACGGTCGTTCACCTCGACCTTCCACCAATCCTTGTTGTTAGAGTTCAACAGAGTCAAGGTATCCCCTTTCTTCATCGACACCTCGCGCGGCGACTTTTCCGTGTAATCGTAGAGAGCGACGACGCATTCCTTACCGGTAATGTCGATGGTCGGTGTTTCCTGTTGACGACAGGACGCTGCCTGTTCCCTCAACGCTGCTATGGTGCTAGCGAACGCTTCCAAATCGCTGACCAGCGCCTCGTGTTTCTTCAAAAGAGCCTCCGAACTATCCTCGTCCTTTCCGTAGTCAGCGTTCATCACGATCGGTCGTTTCTCCTTCATCCATGACTCGGCCTCGTTCGCGTCGGCAAAATACTGATGAGCTTGAAGAGAATCGTCCAGATCGTTCTTCCTCTGCCTCGCTTTCTCTTTCAACTGACCCCAATGTTCGTCCAACGCGGCCAATCGTTGGCTAATCTCTTCCGCGGCAAAGTGGCTCTCTTGCAGCATCGATGCACCTGCTTGACAGACAGCAGCGACCCGTGGCTCGTGATTGTTTATTTCCGCCAGTACGGCCTGATGTTTCTTCTGTAGATTCTGCACGCCGATCAGATCACGGCCACGGTTGGTGGACGCGGCGACCGGTTCCTTCTCCCGTATCCAGGCCTCCTCGTCCTCGATGTCTCGAAACAATTGCTGCACCTGCAGGGAGTCGAGTAATCGCTGTTTACGGATACTCATCGGCCGTTGCAAAGCACCGTAACGTCCTTGCAACTGTTCCTGTTTCGCTCTGATGTTGTCCGCGTCAAAGTGACCGGAATTTACAAACTGTTCCGCGGCTTGAGCGATGCTCTCGATCCTATCCGAATGAGACGCGACGTCCGCTTCGAGGAGGGCATGCTTCTTCTGAAGATTTTGCACGCTGGTCAAGTCTTTCCCGTAGTCTTCCGACATCAGTTGCCCCTCCACTTCGGACAGCCACAATTCGATGTCCTCTACTGTACGATTGAATTGTTGTTGCTGAGAGGCTTCTTGCAGTTTCGCGCCTTTCTTCTCGGTAGCGTGGGTAAGACTTTCCCATAGGGACATAATCTCGTCGGTACGAGTCCGAATTCGATCGCTCGCATAATGACCGCTCTTTATCAATTCCTGTCCGGTTGCTACCATCTCTTCCATACGGGTCTTGTTCGCGTTTAATTCTTGCTCAAAGTTCTGATGCTTCTGCACCTTGCCGTTCAAATTCGTAGGATCCAGGTAGCTGTCGTCGGTGGCAAATTTTAATTTCTCGTTAACCCATCCCTTCGTCTCGTCGCAGTCGCGTTCGAATTGTTGCAACTTGTACGCGTCCTCGAGTAGACGCCTTCTTTCGGCCGATTTCTCTAATAGAACACCCCGTCTCTCCAACAGAAGCTGACGTCTCTGTGCAACGTCGTCGGCCGCGTAATGCTCTCCCTCTATTAATTTACCGGCGAAATCGTCCAACACCTTGATCTTCTCTTCTTGGGCTGCCAGAGACTTGTCAAAGTCTTCGTGTTTCTTTATCAGAGCCTCGACGCTATCCAAAGAGTCTCCTAGATCCTCGTTGGCCAAGAACGCTTCTTGTTTTGCCATCCATGCATCGGCTTGTTCCGTGTCTCTGTAGAACAGCTGCAAGTCCATACATTGCTCGTACAAAATCTTTCTATTCTCCCAGAGACTCAACAGGCTCTGTTTATCCTCCGCGAGAGAATTTAACTTTCTAGCTACTTCCTCGGCGGCGTAATGTTTCTTCTCTAGAAGTTTGTTACCAGCCAAGGTGGTCGCGTCGAAACTGTCAGCCCTCGCGTCGATTTCTCCCTTGTGTTCTTGATGTCTCTCTACCAGAGCTTCCGCGCCGGCTACGTCTTTCGCTAGCTCGTCCGCCGATATAATTGCACGCATGTTGTTCATCCAAGAGACGAGATCTCTATAGTCGGCTAAAAATCTGTGCAAATAGTATGACTCGTCGAGCTTCAAACGTCGCTCTTTCGCTTTTCCGGTTAGACTTTCCCACGATTGCAAGATCTCCGCGCGTTTACCTTGAATCTGCTTCGAATGATCCGCTTGATGAATAGCCGCCAGCCGATCCGCTTCGGCTCCCAGTGTATAAACTTTATCCTCTAAAGCTGCCAAATCGCGTTCTATGCCTTCGTGTTTTCTTTGCAGAGTTTGTACGCTCGCTAGATCTCGTCCAAAGTCATCCGAAGACAGTACAACGTCTTTCTCCGCGATCCAAGCCATCGTTTCGTCCGCGTCACGATTGAATCGTTGAATCTCGTGGGCGCCGAAAAGCTTCTCTTGTCTCAATACGGCAAGTTGTTTCAATCTTTGCCAAGATTCGTTCAACTCCTCTTTTCTCCGTAGAATGGTGTCTCGTTCGGGATGTCCATCCAACAAAAGTTTATCCGCCAGCTCGTTTACCTCTGTCACTCTATATTCCTGGCTAGCCATATCCTTTTGGAATTCGTCGAATTTCCTTTGCAACACTTCCACGTGTTCCAAGTCGTGTCCAAACTCGTCGGTCGTTACAAATGCTTCTTTATCGTGGATCCAGAACATTACCTCGTCACAGTGGCGAATAAATTGTACAAGAACCAAGGCCTGTTGTAACTTCAGACCCTTGTCCGCCAATCTAGAGAGCAATAACTCCCATAAACGATGAAGATCCTCTGGAACGTAAATTTACTTATAAATTAAATCGACTCGATTTCTACTCGAATCTATTTACCTAATCTTTTACGAATCACGTCGCTCGCAAAGTGATGTTGAAGTATCATTTCGGAACCGGTATTGTCCAACGAAACTATCGCATTCGAATGGGCTGCAACTTCAGCCTCGAACGCTTGATGTTTCTGTATCTTTGCCTGAAGATTAGTTGGATCTTTGTAACTCTCGTCCGAAGCAGCTTGCAGCTTTTCGTAAATCCATCCTTCGAGTTCGTCCGCATCTCGCTTAAAATACTACGGATTTCAAAGAAAACGGATCGTGTCAAAAAGAGAACAATAGCACAGTGACAGAAAAACAAAAACAATCGATTTTCGGTACCTGAAAGCGACGGGAGTCCTCGAGCTTGTCTCTCTTGTTACGAGCTTCCGCTTTGAAATTTGCATATCTACCGAGGACTTGTTCGCGTCTTTCTTGAATGTCCTCAGGATTCTCCAAGATTTTTACTTCCTTCGGCGTAATCTGATCCATTTTCTACACCACTTATCTCACGCGCTGTACGTCCAAACGGAACAACGTCCAAAATGGCCACAGGGTGTGGCTACACACACAGTCCACTGTCGCAGTAAAAATCAATAATTAAACCTTGACGATGCGTTTCTTTCTTCACGTTTCTCAATGTTAATCAGAGATTTTTCGAATCGTTTTTTTTTTTTTTCTTTTTTTCTCAAATTATTTTAATGCTAAACGATGCAAAAACGTCACGTACCTCGCACAATTTCTTCACCTTTGATCGCTCACTAGAACGGACAGCGCTCTTCTTATATCGTCTAACGACGAATGCAATTCGTTCCTGCCCACTACTTGGAGCGCTAGTGTCGCATACGCATAACCTAATCTAACCCAACCTAACCTAACCTAGTTATCGACTTATCGATCGGCTCTTCGACAGTCGGTAAGTTGTCGCGTAGCTTCTGCTACTTGTCGATAGGTGGCGCCGGTGGTCCTTAGTTTCAGAAAACCGATCGGTAAGTTGTCGAGTAGTTTGCGCCACTTTTGTATAGATGGCGTCACGGTCGATAAAAATCCAGCGCTTTGTGTTCAAATTTGCTGAAATAAAATTATGTGTATACCAAATTCAAGACACTAGAAATTTATAACGATACGTAATTTTGTATTTATATGTATATACACACACACACACACACACACACAGAAATGTTCTCGTTAATTGTTAAAATTTAAAATTAACAACAATTTATTTGGTATGGATGTAACAGTACATACTAACATATGTAACGTATAAGTCATCAAATACCGCATGCGGATGCGCGCGCGTATGAGCTTAATGATTTACACCAGATTGTTTGCCTGCATTGACATTCTTGCCGTCCGAAAAAGTTGTATCTCAGATAAAACTGCTTTTTCGGTATTGTCTTTAAAAGCGATTCGTTATTCAGTTTTAAAAGATCTAATATATAAATTTTCAACGATGGCAGACATGTCCATGAATATTGTTACCCCGCGAAAAATGTCCTTTGGTATTAATGGAAAATTAAATGGGTTGGAAAGTAAAACACCATTTTTAATCGGAGTTTCAGGTGGTACTGCCAGTGGAAAAGTAAGTATGATATCTTTCCCATTTTAGTCAGTCTTAATTTTACTTATCATTCTGTAAATAATATATTTTCGAAAGAACTTAACCTTTGTTCAGAAACGTGGTGCCTGAAGTTATAAATCTTTTTAATCAAGTACTTTACTATGTAGCTAGTATTTATTAATGTTTTTTTTTTCTTTTTTTATCATTTCAGTCAACTGTATGTAAACGTATAATGGAAAAACTAGGGCAAGTAGATATGGATCACATGCAGCGACAAGTAGTTTGTATTTCACAAGATAGCTTTTATCGAGATTTATCACCTACCGAAAAACTTAAAGCTGAAAAAGGTCAATATAATTTCGATCATCCCGATGCATTTGATAATGATTTGATACTTCAAACTTTACAAGATATACTGGCTGGGGTGAAATGTGAAATACCAGCTTATGATTACAGAACAAACAGTCTGTATGTATTAATAGAATCTAACTACGTTTAAAGTTATGCCAAATACTTTGATATAATATTGTTAATGATTTTTCGGGGAATTTAGAATGAAGGATCAGATTACAACAATCTATCCTGCGGATGTAGTGTTATTTGAAGGAATTTTAATATTCTATTTTCCTAAAATACGAGAATTATTTCACATGAAACTGTTTGTTGATACCGATTCAGATACCAGATTGGCTAGGAGAGGTAATAATATAACATAAACGCTACTTTTAATTATTAATACCATTTGTTATTAATATATTATTATTAAATGAATATTTTTTATTATTTTTGCAGTGCCAAGAGATATAAAAGAGAGAGGACGAGATTTAGATTATGTATTAAATCAATATATGAATTTTGTGAAGCCTGCGTTCGAAGAGTTCTGTCTTCCTACCAAAAAATTTGCCGATGTCATTATACCAAGAGGTGCAGACAATACAGGTAAATTATATAATATTGTTATTACATTGTGTTACAAAATTACATGTAATACTCTAACATAAAAATTGGATTACTTAATTTTAGAAATTTTTCTTGCCTTTATTTAATACTAAATGTATGTATATTGAATGTTATTAAGTTTATCATAAAAATAAATTTACCTTATATTATAATCTTGATTCATTTTTAACAAGTCTGCAGCTAATCAAGCACATATATGTATAATTCAATGGTAACTTGTTTTTTCTTTTAATTTGAAAACTTATCATTTATTTGTATTATTGATAGATCATACTATTTGAGAATATTTAGGTGCAGACTTGAGATAGTAAGACAGCTTAAATTTTTATTGTTTGTATTTGTATACATATCTATAGCATTCATGGGTGCTGCCTGGTATATAAGGGCTAACAAAACAAGCTGTCTTAAGTTAGTGCAGAAATAAAGGTCATATAAAAACGTACATGGTTTGGTTGTTGTATGTTTCCAGTGGCAATAGACCTTATAGTGCACCACATCTGGGACATTTTGCGTTTGAAAAAGGCTGAAAACTCATCCGGGCAGCATCCATACTTCTACCAACATAAGCGTTCCTCGACTTCATCCGATACACTCACCAGATGATTTAAGCATAATATGCTCACTTATAAAAACTATGTCTTTATATATCATACATTTATGTAGAATCAAATTTTCAATAATCTTTTAATTTTTTTCTTTTCCTCTCTTTCTCTCTCTTTTTTCTTTCTTTCTTTCTTTCTTTCTTTCTTTCTTTCATTTTTTATTTTAACAACTTAATACAATCCCCCTTCTATACTCTCATACAAATGTATTACATTTACACTGAGCAACCAAAAATATTGCTTCTAGTGTGTATGCATTCATCCAACTCTGTGGATGAAATTAATTTTACGCTGTTCCTAAAGCATGAACAAAATACATAATTATATGAAGTACCTTGTTCAACCATTGTAATTCTAGTGTTGCATAATTATTCAAATTTATACATAAGGTTAAAAGGATTTTAGTATTATTTACACATATAAGAATCTTTATAAATATGTATGTGCAGTTTTACATTTTCAAAAGTTTGAATTTTTTATAGAATATTATCCTTCAATCGCCGCAGTGATATAAACCAAAATGTTTTATACAAAACAATTTAAGTGAGCATAAAATACATTAGCATAATAATTCTTTGTAATGTGATATTTTGAATTTAAGCTAATTCATTATTCTCATACTGCCATATTCAAAAAAGATTAATTATACAATTCAGGGTGATACTAATCTCCTTGTTTGGTACTATTTTTTTTTTTTCTTCCTTTTTTAAAAGCTCAAATCATTTTAATCCTAATAATAGGATACGACGTTATTATACAACATAATAACCATTTTGATTATGTAATTGAATATATTGTTTGTTTAGACTGTAAAATGAAATAATAATAAAGAAATCGAATTTTCATCGTCATAACTTAACTAATTTTTAACCATTCATTTATATTTTATATTTTGTTGCAGTGGCAATAGATTTGATAGTGCAACATATAAGAGACTTCTTAAGCAACAGGGGTAGGGTTACAACCCAACCAGAAAGTTCAGTGTACAAAATTGAAAAATTATCCAAGAGGCCACATTAACGTTTTAAAGATTAAAAAAAGAAAAGAAAAAAAAATGGATAAATATAAGTTAAATTATTATATATTTGTTATTTTTAATACTCATATTTTTTAATGTAGAAATTCTACATTAAATTAGTGATATATTTAAAGCAATGAGCATTAAAAGAATAAATTAAAAAACATACACTGTAAACTATATGTATTTTGTTTTAATTACTTACAAATGTATAAATTTTAAACTACTTAAAAACCATTTTCAAGTGATCTAAAACGTTGAATATGAAGTATTTATGAAAAACGTTATAACGTGAAGATTATATTTGTGAAAAGTGAATTTGTAAAAATAATGTAGCAATACTTAGATGATAGGCAATAATATTGAACGCAAAGCTTTTATGATGCAAATGTTGATTAATAGTAATGTTATAACATAAGACCACTTTGTGGTTACTACTTATGTTTATTGTATAGTTATTATGTACACTGTACGCTTAAACATTATGTAAGATAGAAAATCATGAATTCATTTAAATATACAAATTACTATTGTTGTTATATTATTGTTTACGTCTAACGTTAATTTATATAACATTATTAATAAATTATTGGTAATAAAGTTCCAAATTCATACCATCATGAATTTCATCTAAATCGTTAAATTAAGGAAAAAATGATTGAAACCTACCTCGTATTGTATAATAATATAATTAATTTAAAAGGATACAATCTTGAAGTTTTATGTGATCTTTAAAGATAGTATACCATTTTTTCAAGACAATCTTTTCCCAATGAGTACCAGTTTGAGCTGCTATTAATTTTTTCAAGTCACCTATTGTATCATCTGGATTACACTTCACTCTAACTTTTTTCCCAAGACGATCGTTACATGTTATTTCTAGCATCTTTTGCCTTGTTTAAATGTGAAAAAAGAATAATTATATTAAAACGTACTATATTTAAATAATGCCCGTATGTGTGTGTACACATAGAATAAATTAATAATACATCATTTTAATGGACAATGTTGTTGAGATATACAAAGTATTATTGACTTTGCAGGTTATGACAATAAATGCTGAACAATTTATTAGTTTGTGTCTTGCACCTACACTACTGTATCATGTAATAATGTAATAATTTACTTAAATAAGTGCTTTTGAATAAGCATGATGTATTTATATAAAAATAACATGTAATATTTACTTACAAGATAAATATATCAATATTGTTCAAGAATTAATATTCGTTTAAAAAACACTTTGATTTTATTTATTCATAAAAGAACATCAAAACTGTTTGTTTAAACGTTTCAATGATCAGTGTTATAAAATTAAAAACGTTAATCGAACGAAAAGGAAGTTCATACCACATACCAGTGATGCTACCTGACAGTGTATTATATATATGTAGATACCTTATGAAATTCTCTTCTATTTAGAACCGATATAGTAGAAACATGAATTTTACTCTTATTATTATAATATATCGTAGATATAAAGAACGCGGTGATTATAAAATAGAATAAAAGTAGAAAAGAATACGTTCACGTATTTTTAATATCTTCTGCCATTACCGAATCCTGCCGAATCTGTACACGACGATGGCGGACGCAGCAGATCTTCCCGGCGCTTCATCCAGTCAAAAGATGTCGTCGAAACTTTTAAGACAAAAAGCACAGGAATTTCTGACTTCTAGAAAATATGCAAACAATTTAGTAGACGTAATTGCTCAATGGGATGTAAGTACGAATTTTAAAATCATTTCAAATTGACGAATATATAAACTTTTTAAGGTTATGTCATTTACTAAAATTCCTGATCACTCCATCAGGAATCCACCTCGTCCTGTCTACTTACCATAGAAACAATATTTGTTGAAGTTTTGAAGAGAGGCGACATGTATTTGGAGCGTACGATAACGCTTACAATTTCAGGTATACTTAAAGATTTTAACATCTTTTACAATGTTACTTGACAGTGTTTGACTCTGTATAGTTTTTAATCTTATGATCAAAATATTACGTTAAAAACATTGTACGAGTTTATATTTTGTGAAAATATGTTTTTGGACACAAAGTGTAAACGTGAAGATAAAATGCTTTAATTTACTAAATATACTTAGAAACATGAAATAGCTTTTCCATAAGATTTATGCAACAGAGCCAAGTCCTGAAGCAAGATACATCAACTGGTTGAGAAACTGTTACGAAGAAGTATGGGAGAAAATACTTGTATCAATAGAAAAATACCGGCCTGCCATTCAGTTACAAGCTCTCACAACTGCTATAAAACTTATGGCAGAAGAGGGTAAAAATCCATTGGAACCAATTGGTAATTTAGGATATTATTTTCCGCTTCATCGATTAAAACCCATCTTGATGAGCTTACTTTCACCGGAGAAGGACAATGCTAGCTTAATATCTAGATTCCAAGAGATCATAGAATACCCAGATGCTCTTTACTACACATGGAAATGTCTTCCCTCTCTTACTCCAAAAAGACAACCGCATGAAATCTACATAAAAAATTTGCTCGAGCTTATACACAAATTACCACTGCCAAAAGAAACAGAAGGTACAAGTTTAAAGATATTTAAGTACATACTATAGTTTCCTTTGCATTTCGATTTAATAACCATAAATTGTAAATTTTTTTAGAAAACGAAATATCTGAAAATAAGAGTCTATTGTGTAGACCTCAACAAGGTAAAGAACAGTCTGTTTTCTTTCTTTTTTTTTTTCTCATTATCTCTTGATATTTGTCGTGTCAATTATAATTTGTAATTTGTATATACATATGTATATTGTATAATTTTGAACAGCCATTAAAAATTTTACATGGGATCAAGCTGGAGCCAGACGCGCCCTTAATAAAGTCTGGGCCTGTGTCATGCATTGGGTGTTGACGCCACAGTTACACAAACAGTTATTAGTAGTTCTTCTAGAAAGAGTCATGCCACATTTGGAAAAGCCTGTTCTATTAACGGATTTTCTAATGGATTCCTTAGATGCAGATGGGCCTATCGGCTTACTTGCATTACAGGGTGTATTTTTACTGGTCACTAAACATAACTTAGAATATCCAAATATTTTTACCAAACTCTATTCCATGTTTGAACCAGAAATTTTTCATACCAAGTATAAAGCTCGGTTGTTTTACTTATCAGATCTTTTCCTTAGTTCAACGTAAGTGTATTTGCAATATCTTATTTCATAATAAATAAAAAACTGCTAACTAACTACAATGGTATTTTGTTGTTCTCAGACACTTACCAGAAGCACTGGTTGCTGCTTTTGCAAAAAGACTCGCACGTTTAACCCTGGTAGCGCCGCCCGAAGATATTCTAATTATTTTACTTTTTGTTGGAAATCTTTTACTGAGGCATCCTGGTTTAAAACGTCTCATCGATCATCCGCAAGGAGGAGAAATATCATCGGAAGAAAATAATGGTGCTGGTGATCCGTTCTTAATGGAAGAACGAGATCCGTTGTTAAGTAACGCCCTTCTTAGTAGTCTCTGGGAAATTAAAGCATTACAATGGCATATTGTACCAAGCATTGCTAGCGCTGCACGTTTTATTCGTGAACCACTCCCTTCTGTTGAATACGACATGGCATCGGCTTTAGAACGTACCGGCGGACATTTGTTTGATAGTGAATTAAAAAATAAGATCAAAGATATTATGTTAACGTTTGAAAGACCAAATTCTATGGCTTTACCAAAAGGTGAAAGATTATTGCAATTTTGGCAATTGACAACAATGCACTGATCGATCGGCGGTAACATCGAAGTTATGCATTACATACGCATATTGTGCAATATGCATTGTTATATAAAAGAAAATGAACTGTTTTTTTCAATGAAAAACGCAAACGAAATGATCAAGGACTTTCTGCGTTTCTTTTTTTATACAGTAAAACAGTAATAGGAAAAATACTGCAACTTTTTTTATTATTTAAAATCTAAAACAATTGCAAAGGAATTGATTCAGAGTATATTGTTTCACGAGCAACATGTAGATATGTATTTTTAGATCTTTAATCATGCAGCTATATAGCATATTAACAATTACTCGTGAATGCTACCAATTCTGTTAAATAAAGTCATTTGTATGCATGAATGTGTGATAATAATAAAATGAAAGATATTTTAATTTAATAAATCACCCGTGTTTCATTTGCATTTTGTAATGCATTGATCGACGAATAAAAATATCATACAGGTAAGCATAAATGGATTTATGGATTGAATATCATAATACAATTTTATATTTTAAATTAGTATTCAAATAATCCCATACGTTGCTATAATACATTTATATAAGCGCCTCACATATGTATAAAAATTTTATGTACATAACTGGAAGTACTTAATCTGAATAGTATTATGTATACCGTTTATTCTACAAAATCTGTAACAAAAAAAAAATAATGTTGATTATTATTTTGAATAATGTTAATTGTATATATTACGAAAGGTAAACGAAACTTGTACAAAAAGCCATTGTTTTATAATGATACAATTTATTGTAAAAAATAATAAAGAAAAAAAAAAGAAAAAAGAAAAAACCATTGGAGAGACTTGAAATTTAATTGAAAGTTACAAACCGATATTAATTGTCGCCATTCGTCTTCGCTCAATGCATGCTTTATTTTCACTAAAATATTTGTTGGAATTTCAGGAACCGCTGTCAATGTACGTTCTTGTTTAGTAGGCACATATTCTATTTGTAAAAGCTCGGCTACCGTTGGCCGTGCTTTAGGGTCATGCCGAAGACATTTACGCATAACTTCGATTAAAATTGGTGGCGACGGTATAACTTTATTACCTTCCCCTGACGACAAAGTTGCAGGAAAAGGAATGTTCAGTTTCGGATTAGTTATAGCGTTTACTTTGGCCCATTGTGAACGAATATGATGAAAAGGTGTATGACCATAAACTAAACTATACAAAATACATCCTAACGACCATACGTCCGACTTAAAACTGATCTGTAACATAAATATAATTGTAGTATGATTTTATAACTCTTAACGGTTATCACGTGATTACAGACAGAATCCACGTTTACTTTATATTTAACATTCTGGCTAGGAGAATCTGAATTTCCACCAGTGTCCATCAAAGCTTCTGGGCTGATGTAATTTAAAGTACCAATCGGACAGTTTTTTACAACCGATGTCATATCTGCATTCATACTAGAAGCAATTCCAAAATCTATAAGTTTCAATCTTCCCCGCACCAGTAAAAAATTTGCTGGTTTCAAGTCCGAATGAATCACTCCTAATGGAAATTTATGCACATAAGAAAATCTTGGTGGCAATAAATGATTCTTTTTTTTTCCTTATTTTGCATTAAAATCTTTACCATTATCGTGTATATGTTTAACGGCTGTTAACATTTCTGTCCAATAGTACAGAATCATTGTAAGAGGAATCTGTTTTTCTTGCAACATTGATTTTATAAGACGACTGAGATCAGTATCACCCATTTCCATCACCACGTAAACCATGGGATACTTAATTTCACTGAAGCAGAAAACAATTTGAATGTAAACGTCACTGGTACGTGTGCGCATAAAATACATATCTGTAAAATAAATTCTTACTAATCAAACATCTTAACGACACATGGTGCCTGTAACTTATGCAACATTGAAATTTCTTCTAAACAACCCTGTGCCGAGTCCTTGTCCATACAAGTAAGATTAACACATTTAATGGCACATAATTCAAGCGAAGATAAATCTTGTGCTCTCAAAACTTTTCCACTCATACCATGACCAAGTGTACCCAAAATTAAATATTCTTTTCCTTTTATTAAAAGCGCTCTACCTTGTTTCGATTTAGGTATATTAGATGGAATTGAAAATTGTACGTTTGACGCATTATCTACAAATTTTTTTAACTCTTGCTGCCGATTTTGATTATTACACGTTAAATTCTTATTTTGAAAATCATCGCATACCGATTTCAAGTTTTCTTCACTACTATCTTTGATACAATGAGTGTATCCATTATTTTGTGTTACCGACATCTTATTCAGTGTTCCTGTTCCTTTAACTGCTACATTTTTTGCATTTGGATATTCATTTTCTTTTGATTCTTCGTTAAAATCTGATTTCAAATGTACAACTTCTTTCGATGTTTCAAATATCGATTTTTGCATACTTAGTTTATCGCACAAAGTTTTGTTACATAATTTATTTTGAACCCTGGGTGTTATTTCATTTACTTTTAGCGGTTGAGATTCTTGCAGCAAGCGTCTACTTGAAGTATCATTTTGTGTGAAACCTCCTGTATCTGCTACAGGTTCTCTTACTTTACTTCCTGTATTAAAATACCTACAATGAAAAATAAATTAATAGTAGATATAGAGATAACACGCACTTTGCATACCTTGGAGTATCGTGATTGGCCATATTTGGTGTAAAATAAACAGAATTTTTTGGAGTATGCATTAAGTCTCTCAAATTGTTACTTTTATTTTGTAACGGTGTTTGTTTTACATTATTATGAGAGCGATGACATGAAATTGTAGCTGGAGTTAATCCCTGATTGTTAGATGGTTTGGATAATTTATTTTGCGGTGTTTGAGTAATATTTCGTCTGGAAAAACATGGTTCTGGATGTACAGCACCAATTAGTGCATGTTTCAAAGGAGTTTGTAATGCCCAATGATCAACAGAACCTACTAACGTTCCTGTATCTAAGCACTTTGATTTATCATTAGAACATACATTCTCATGATGTACATTTTCTTCGTTTATCAATGCCTTTGATTCTAATCTTTCCACTTTAATGTTTGTATTGTGTAAATTATGAGATCCAGATTGTGGTACATTTTCAATAGTATTAATTAACATAAGTTCTTCAGGCTTTGAAGAAATAATTGTATGCAAAACTCCACTAATTTTTAAGTCATTCTTCTCTTCTATATTATGTAAAGGTAACGATTTATCCGATTCATTTTCAGGGCAATCATCTTGCGGTAAAGGCTGTGGCTCATCAGAATCTGAATCGGTATTAGAATCCTGCGTCTTATCCTCACTTTCATCGTCATCACTCTCACAAAAATGTTCTAATTCTTTCACACGTATCGGTTGAAACTTTGGACGTGAATTTGAATGATTTTGAAAATCCATGTTATTCAACATGAACCTATCATCTGTTGAAAAATCTAAGAAATTCTTTGAAGAATACTATAATTAATTCACATTAATTACAAAAGTAAAGAGAACTTAATCAATGTAAACATATGCAATGAGACATCAATTGAGGATATGAAACTATGTTGTGTGTACAAAAACTGTTGAACTTCCAAACAATTCGGTATATTCAGAAATTATTAATTACTCTCAAGAGATACACAAAATAGATTGATTCCAACTATTTCGTATCTGTTGATTTGTAAGCATTGTTACTACTATTGTATATGTAAGTTTGGTTTCCGTTTATGTCATCAAATTCAAATACTAAGGATGTGCAATGATTGGTTAAGGTTAACAGTGTTGCACTATGTACATAATTCATAAAACTAGGGATATTTCATGAAATTTTATTAAGTTTGTAGCAGATCGATCAATTCATCTCAAACATCATTTTTATTGAATTACTTGCTATTGTAAAGTTAACATAAAATACTTTTAATATTTTACATAAAAACATATTATACAATATGTTATGTACATTATAATGACATATCTCACAGTATATTTATGTATGTATATATTATATAGAACAAATGATTGAAAAATTAATACTATGTATTTCTATTATATGAAACACAGCTTACACTTGCATTGCACTACAAATTTTTGCTAAAACAATAAATACAATCTGTACAATTAAATTTCATTCCGTACAAATTGTGAAAAGGTTTTTCTTTCTTTTCTTTTTTGTTAAAGATTTTATTTTATAACTTTCAATTGATTTTAAATGTTTATGTAAGTAGTCGTTCAAAAATGAATGAGAATACTATATTTAAAAAGTACGAAAACTTTACATATATGTATCATGTAGCTATGAAATTTAATATTGAATAATTTGAAGCTTAATTTTGTTTTAATGCGATACTTGTAAGAAAAAGCTGACGAGTTCAAAGCATGTAAATTATATTTAATACAGTTTTAAATAATTATAATGATGATAATACAAACACAATTGTATCACTAATTTTTTCTGTATGAGCTGTTTATTCACATGTATGTACCTATATTAGATTAAAAAAAAGAAAATGCATGGAATTTTGTATCTGATTATTAAACATTGCACATTTGTCTCCTACGAATGGCAATAGAAAACAAGAATGTAAAATAGCAACAGTCTTTACTTTGAAATTTATTCCATACTTAGTTTATCTGAACTTGGTAATTTATTAAGATAAATCATGTATAAATAAATTGCAGTTTTTCGCAACTTAATTCGTATTTTGTTGGTACATTAAATTATATTTAACAAATTATCAAATTATATATATTGTTTTTCATATTCGAAAAACCAGAAACCAATGCTACCTACTCCTCTATCTCACGGTCGGTCTTCACTTATGATTTTTCTTACCCGTAGGAACTAGTTGGTAGCAATCATGGAAACGTAAAACATCTAAACAAGTATATTCTATTAATAATCTTCATCTGCATCCTTATACCCTAGCAATTATCTTAAGTATGCATTTCATTTATTTATTTATTTTTTGTTAATCGTCCAGATTTGATGCAACAATACAAACACGATTTGCAACATAAAAGAACATTGTTACTAAAACTGAAATAAAAACGAGCTCGGCGCTTAACGAATATTAAAAATTTGCTATATTACTCTTCAATCTTTTCGGTATGCTACAAATACCGTGGAAATGTACGAAAAGTATCGAGTGTCACGTTCAATCTTGTAGTCGATGAATGATTAATTAAAGTGATTGGTTTTTTAGCGCCTTGCTAAAATGTGTAAAGAGCAATATAAAAAATAATATTTTATTTAATCTTTAGGGACGAAATTAGGAATTATTATGAGTAATGAAAAAAATGTTCTAGACTATGCTGCAATATTCTTAACGTTTTCCATTGTTATAATTAACCGCTCGCAATGGTGTTTTAAATGTTGATGCAGATTGTTGTTGAAACTGATATGCTAAAGGGTGAATTTTAAAGCCATATAACCTGCAAAAATATTATTTTTCTATTTATATAATTTTATCAAAAATGTAAATTTGTGTTTACATTATCATTCAACAAGGTCTTTATAGGAACAGTAAGAAAATGGTTTCTCTTTCATCTTACCTAGGTACAAATTGATTTGTTGGACGTTTAGGTCGATACTCTGGATGAACCATAAAAAGCATATGTGGGAATCCTGTTCCAAAAAATGCTCCATCTGTGTGATGGTACCGAGAGCTTTTTGGTGTATAAACATCCATACATTTGGGGCAGTAACTTTTTACCATCGCTTCTCCAGGGACATCGCTGAGACCCAAAGGTAACATTGGCTGGGATTCACAATAAACACGTGGACAGTGGCCAAAATCACCAGCTTGATACTTTTCAATCATCTGAGCGATACCTCGATTGGTAAGAATGTAACGTGCATGAATAAGTCCATAGAGTAATTCTGCTGCTTGTTCAATTAATTCAGACTGATTCGGATGCCCATCCAATTCATCATCTGCATACAAACGCGCTTAAAAGTACTTTTATATTTTCTAATAGAATGTTAATATTATATTTACCAGGTTCGAGATCAAGAATCATATCTAATGCTTGCCTATAATGTGGTACTTGCTCGTTTAGTCCAGTCAAATTAAACTTATCTTGAATGTAATCCTCGTCAACCTGATGTAAATAACGATACATTAATATCGGTAAATATATACATATATATACATAATATATCAAATACAATATTTTTATTCTAGGTTCTGGATTGTATCAATTTATAATATATAGATCTCTTATTATAAAATCAACATAATTTTGAAGCTGCATTACATTGTAAGAATAAAATTTCAAATAAAAATCTAACATCGATACTGATATTATTCACTATAATCAACAGCAAAATTTTTAACCTCAAAAAATGATATAGGTTAAGAAAGTAAAATATCCAAAATGTAATACATGATATCACAATCTCAAACCGTGCTCACCTCACAAAAGAATTCATTACCCCTGAGGTTGCAAAACCATGAAATCCAGGATACCTCCTCAGAACTGCTCATCTTCCTGTGAATAAGAAAATGGTAGAAGTATTCTTTTGACACTATGTAGTGCAGAAAGATGGATCACCGCGTCAAAGGCGCGCAGGATTTGTGTGGAATGCGTAAAGATACGTGCGCAAAAAAAATTCTCGAATCTTCGGATATTATGCACACGTACATACGCGACGTCGATGCTTAGTGTGTACGCCTAGCAATTGGTTAGAAAGGCGCCAACGAAAAGCTAGATATGGGGAATTCAGAAGTGAGGGGCGCAAATGGAGTTTTCACTTTACTAGGCAAGATGCTCGACGTTACAGCCTGTCCTGCCAGTTCACCTACGTTTTGGTAGTCATTGCTGCTTCCTCAACACAACATTTTCAACATTTTCAACATTTTTAAACACAATATACAATTCGACACGGTCGGGAAGCACATTATTTAAGAAAAAATCTTGTAGAACGAATGAAAACCCAAAAATAAACAGCCCTTACGGCTTACCTTTTGGTGCTTTGATTAGCCACGCTTGCTCTTCCCAACAATGTAGATAGCGCTGTCGTGCTTTATTCAGTTCGCCACCTTCCGGACCTTTTTTTCATAAATTATTATTATTATTATTATTATTATTATTTATTTATTTTTTTTTTTTAATTGAAATATTCCTATAATCCAATATTTTTCTTCTATGCGAAATGACAAATTTGAAAACTTATTCAATGTAGCTAAACCTAATAATGGTTACGATCAAAACCCATCAAACAAAATTTTGATAGCCTTCACTTTGAGATTTCTGTCATTTTTATCATTGACCAATGAACGGTCAATGAATTTTCGATAACTATTTCAGTTATAAATTTTCTTATTAAAAATATAATTGAACGTCGAACGTTCTCTTTCTTCAAACCTGATGTTTGTAAAAGCTCATTCAGTACTGGATAGCAATGAACAGAATTTAAATTATATATATATATGTGTGTATATACTATACCTTACACGATATGATATAACGTGCCTTTGTATTCTAATGCTGCAATGCAACTTGAAAAACACTATATGTATTTATATTGTATAGAAATAATTTTTCTTATGCGTGTATGTGCAAATGGACATTTAATGCTTGATTTGTGATTATTGGCAATTTATACATATGGTTTAATATTAAAGTTTAGTGGAAACCTATTGTATATTCTATTTACGCCTATTACTTCTGAAGAAATGTCTAATTTTACTTGACCTTATTACTATGCATAATAAACTCTCAAAGCAAAATGGAGCATACAGTAGTAATCTGATAAAAGTGTAAACTTTTATAAATATTACATTGTTTTTTGGTATGCTATCAATAAACTCTAAATAATGTGCAGTTGAGTCATTAATAAACAATTGGGTAAAGCTAGGTAGAGTTCAGAATGTGAGACAATCATATCCATAATCCTTATCAGTTTGAGTAATTAGCTTAAATTTCAGTTAATTAAAAAAGATTAAAATTGATTATGGTACGTACAATTTTGTGCAATTGTATAATTTTTTTTTCTTCTTTTTAAATACCAGATTAAATAGCAAATTTATGTATTTATTTATTTATTTATTTATTTATTTATTTATAGATGCATATGTGGTTTTGGTTTGGAAGCAATTTAGGTGATTTTCTTTTACCAGGATACAATGTTGTCACAACTTCAAGTTTCTTTTGCACTTGTTTAGGTTTAATTGCACTTGCAATATTATATGAAGGTATGAAAATCTTACAAATTAAACTACTGCAAAATGCTACGATGCTTATACGAAAACAAACACCCAGAACATCAGAGAATTCTTCCTTACTGTCTAAAATGTCTTCAAAGTCTATTGGGACACAACTTTCTTTGCACTGGTACAATGCCTTACAAATTACTTTTATGTAAAGAACAAATGAGTGTATAATAATGGATTAATATTATTGTTAATAATCCTCTGTCAGCATATATTGGTCTACATGGAGTTTTCAAGTGTTACATTGGTCTGTACATACATTTCTTGGCTATCTTTTAATGTTGGCAGTTATGACATACAACGTGTATATTAATATTGCTCTTGTGTTGGGAGGATGTCTTGGATATTGGATATTTGGCCCTAAGCTTATAGAACTCAATTTGAAAGAATTTTATAAAAGGCAAAATATATTAGACTGTGATAAAGAATGTGCAGGTATGAATTTAAATAAACTCTATAATTTGCTTTATAGAAACTTGATAGTACCTGTAATAATTTATAGATAATGCAATAAACTATGAGGGACAAGGATCAACAGTTTCTGTTGTTACAGAACAATTAATAACAGAGGCTACTATTGAGGTCCACATGCCAGTTGATGTTTAAATTAAACAAAAAATTATTAAAATAACATTTTATTGGTTTATATACATATCTATAAACTATTTTATACAATATATATGTATATTGTATATAACTAAATTAATACCTCTCACAAAAAACAAGGCAACTATACTCTATCAAAGATAATATATATATATATATATATATATATATATATATATATATATATATATATTATTTAAAAACATAATACAGTTTTACAAATTAGAATCACAAAAACAAAATGTACCAGTTCATAGTATCTGTTAACGAATTTTTAGCTATGTATAAAGAATGTAATGTCACAGTCTTCTTGTATTCTCCAGATCTCCAGGAATAAAAATCATCTTAAAGCTTATCATTTTCACACGAATGAACGAAAAGAATAGGAAATGTGTCTCATTGGTGTATCACTCGGCAAGAAACTATTTTGAAGATCACTGTAATTCTTAAAAGTGTAATACAAAGGAGCTTTCATAATTATTGGGTTGTAACATAAATTCTTTCGATCGCCGCAAGTATATGTATTAAGAAGTTCAACCGAATGAATTTATGTTACAACCCAATATAATCTCGCTATTGTGTATATTACATATCTTCGTGAAAATTATAATCAAACAACTTATGGAAACATGGTGAAGTGAAGTCAGTCGTAAAATGGAAATATGGTTGTTTTCCAGTAAGATGTTGTCCACAAAGCCAGCAAAAATGAGCTTTGCAGTAAGTACATGTTATTTTATTACATCCATCTATTTTTGAAATTGGAGTCTGACAGTTTGGACATGATTTTGTATTTTCCTAAAAGTTTTATTATTACATTGTGGAATTATTAATACAAACCATTTTATTGCCAAGTTTATTAATTAAAATACCTTTATATACTTTTTGGATAAATGTTTTTCAACTTCTTGTATTTGTCTTTGACCATACTTTTTTAGTAATAATTGTTTTTGACGTATGTTACCTTTCTCATAATTTTCCATAAGGTTTACCAATTCACTTGATGATATAGTAGTGCATGGTATATTTCCATGGTATGCCTGACATATATTTCATTAAAAAAAGTCAATGGGAACTTGTTAAAACATGAAACATAAAGTTAAAATATACCTTACGACAGTCTCTACAAAAGGCATGATCACATTTGCTACAAGTAATCCAGATGTTATCATTATCATTTACAACTGGACATTGGCATGAAATTCGTGGACAATAAACTATGTCTTTCATAGAATTTAATGTTATTTGTAATAATAAATTTTCGTATTTTGAAAATAGATTTGGACAAAGCTTTTTGATTTCATTATGCGTAATATTAAACTTGCAATTTGAATCAGGGCACATTATATCTTTTACCATATTCTCATTAATCTTTGCACCGAGGTATTTTTGCATGCAATTTCTACAGAATGTATGACCACAACTTTGAAGTTGTATACATTTCTTTCCAGAATATACTTCAAAGCATACTACACACGAGTAGTAACTGCGTTCAAAGTTAAATTGCATTTGATATTCGTTGTAATCCATAAAAAGTTTTATTGGATTCAAAACTAGCACGTTGCATATAGCTCTAACATCATATGAAAACGTAACATTTAATTTAAAGTAATCTGTTAGATTATAATATCTCAGAAATAGAAGTGAAATATCTAACGTCTCATTGATTTGAAGAAAATTAAGAAGATCGTGCCTTAAAAATTCAAACCATAAAAATAATACTTCTTGTTCCTGGTGACTTGACCATATTTCATCTAACTGTTGACAAATAAAAGATATTTGCCAAGGAGTAAGCCATGAGGAAGTTATATAAAAATTTGGTGAATTGTTTGTAGGATAATCCATTGGAAGTTGCACATATATTCGAACAGGTGGTAGATATTTGATTAAACATTTTAAATACATTTTACGAAGATTTTTGAGCATTAATACCTTATTATTGGTAGCAGGATAAACATTGAAATAGATTTGTATCATATCATCATCCTTAATGCAAGAAAATTCATTCTGATTATAAATACATGAAAGTGCTAAGATTTCGTTTTCCTGTCGGTCTCGATTATTCATTGTTTTTTTAGAATAATTTCTCTTCTTGTTATGTATGTATTGTATCTACGACACGCTACTTTTTCTTTATATAATATTAACACTAATAATATACTTTTAAAATATATAATATTTACTTATTTAATACCAACCAGTAGCTGCATTTAATAAATAGCCGATTTCAAGGCGTTAAATACGCGCACTTTTCTAGGAACGATCACTTATCTGTACTGTATAGTGTGTTTATACCATTATACACAATGGCGCGTAATTAGAAAATGATACCTAATACTTATACGACTTATTTATATACAAATTCTATAAGTAGGAATATTATGCGAAACAAATTTATATAAAATCAAACAGGTAAGTATCATAAGAGAATTCCTTTTTAAAGCTATTTATCATTATTTAGTATAGAAAATAACAATTGATGGATTTTTTTACCTTATCATGCTGACGTTTGATTTAATTTTGCAATTCAAAATACTTACATATGTACCTACATACGTACAATTAAGATTTTGAGAAATTAGTTGCATTTACGCCAATAATAAAGGAACCGTGAGTTCAATCATTTATCAAATAATATTAATAATTAAATTGTAAGTAACAAAAGTATATTAATACAATATTAATGTTTTTTATCCTTCTCTTTTCAAATACAGAAAGAAGTGTATGTATATAATATATATATATATCATCAATTATATATATATATAGAGAGAGAGAGAGTAAATTATAATATTTATTAAAATTATCTTGTGTGTGTTTAAAATACATAATTATAAATACATTATACACATTTCTGAAAGATATAACGATAAAGAATTGAAAAATAGGATAGTCTAAATACTTGTAAAGATAAAAAAAAAAAATTGAGGCTAAGTTCTACAGGCAAGTAGAGGCTAAGTTTCAAAACGTACATGTTATAAAATGGTAGAAGTAAAAGCGAAACATACACTTCATAGTGGCATTTTTCATCCTGTTTTACGACAATGGCAATCACCAAATGTAGAAATTACAGTTAACAATCTTATGTATCCAATTTTTGTCTTGTAAGTAAAATTCATAATTAACGCTTATGACACTAACTTATGTACATACACTTACATACGTATATACATTTATAGATGTACACATATATATATATGTATATATAATGAAATATGTTTGCATTTTTATTTCCAAATAGTAATAAATAGTATTAAAGTAAAAATAATTCGATTTTATTTAAGAATTTTTTTTACACGTTACATAACGATGCAGAATGTTACATTCACTCATTACTGTTTAATTTTTTTTAGAGACGAACAAAATGCTAAGGAGGCAATTGCTAGTATGCCAGGTGTTTATCGATATGGTATCAATGAATTACGAAAAGCATTGTTGCCATTGGTTTCAAAGGGTCTACAATCAATATTATTGTTCGGAGTATCGAAACACTTGAAGAAGGTAAAGTACATGTAACAAGTATTTAGTAACGAATGATTGAAAAGTTGTTTTCTATTTTTGATAGGATCACATTGGAAGTAATGCAGACAGTTCACAGAATCCTATTATTCAAGCTGTACCTTTAATAAGACACTGGTTCCCAAATTTATTAATAGCATGCGATGTTTGTTTGTGTCCTTATACTATTCATGGACATTGTGGAATTTTAAATGAAGATGGAAGCATAAATAACAAAGCTAGCATTGCACGTATTTCTGAAATTGCTCTTGCATATGCAAAAGCTGGTAAGCATACTTTTTCCTTTAGGTGTACATATGAAATGATGTTCAATACTTATCAATAATAAAATTGCATCCTAAAGGAGTACAGATTGTGGCACCATCCGATATGATGGATGGAAGGATCGGTGCAATTAAAAACATATTAGCAGCAGCTGGATTAATTAATAAAGTTGCAGTTTTATCATATTCAGTGAAATTTGCATCAGGATTTTATGGACCTTTTAGAGATGCTTCTGATTCTGCTCCAAAGTTTGGAGATAGAAAATGTTATCAATTACCTCCAGGAAGTAATGGATTAGCCGCAAGAGCAGCTGTTAGCAATATTTTCATTTATTTCTAAACTGTTGCATTTTTGAATAAATATAAAAGACATATGTACACATTTTTTTAAGGCTAGAGATGTGTCCGAAGGAGCTGATATGCTTATGGTAAAACCAGGTCTAGCTTACTTGGATATTGTTAGACATACGAAGGATGCGCATCCAGAATATCCAATGTTTGTATATCAAGTATCAGGAGAATATGCCATGTTGTATCATGGTGCTCAAAATGGTGCAATTAACTTGGAAAATGTTTTAAACGAAGTTCTTCTATCAATGAGAAGAGCTGGAGCTGATTGCATCATAACATATTTTACACCTTTAATTTTAGATATGTTGCAACCAAAAAGCAAGTATTAATTAAAAATGTTGCTACCCAGGGTGTACATAGTTATTTACACTGATATTACTTAATATAAATAAACATATCAGTAAATTCATTTTGTTTAGTTTTTAACAAAAATTACATGTATGCACAGTTCTGGTATCGAATAGTAAGTATTTATTTATACATATATGTAAATAAATAAATCATGAAATAAAAGAATTTACCTTGTTAATTAAAGTACTTATATATACATATATGTATATGTACCGATCTAGTCCCGTTAGATTCCAAAAATTACATTAAAAAATAAGAAGTTCGCGATTTTAGCAAATGTTGGTGCTTTTAATATACAGATGATGACTAGCTAACTCATAGAGTTATTGATGTAACAACTATTTAATCGTTTTATAATAAAAATAAATGTATACTAGGGTATGTTAGATAGGGGGTTTTATTATTAGGTCAGGTATATGTGAATTAATAATAAAAAGTATCAGAAATATCTTTTGACACACGATAAAATATTGACTGAAAATATTGGTCACACATTAACGTAATCTTTTGACAATGATTCCTCCAATTGTAAGAGTATTCGAAATTTCCAGAATACGGTATCATTGTGACGTGGGCCTATCGATAGCAGCCAACTGTATGCGGCTCAACCAACTGGTGTTCGCTTTTCCATTGGTACGGACTTTCTAAGACCAATCAACATAGGCCACGACGAAATCGCCCCGTTAATATCTCGGTCCTGAGATCGTTCCGTAGTCAGTCATTCCGAGTTGTTCTTGTTGTTCGTCGAGCTTGTGACAAATTAAAAATAATTTCTACTTATAATAAAAAGAGATTGTATATAAAGATTTTCGATCTGGTGGTGAGTATTGCATATAATAAAATATAATAGTATTATTAAATTTCGAAAAGTATTGGACTTGGTAGTAAATAGTTGATTGAACGTTAAGAATATTTTAATTATTTGCCACGTCTTGCTACGAATAGATCAATTAATTTTTTTTTTCATCTAGTTTAAATTTACTTACCTATTTATATAGTTAGATGCTTCTAAAATATGTTTTATACGATTCTTACGCTATTTGCACTTTCTGTAATAATTTATATGAAAATTTTTAAATTGTTCACGCGCTACTATACGTGTCAGAGTATATGTATAATATAATATATTCGCCGGAATGAAACGTTGTATGAGTAAACAGTAATTTATTTTTAGTTCATTGCTCCTTACTAATTAAATACATTTTAATATGTATTATGCTACTATTTTTTGTTCCTGTTAATAAAGTTTTTGTGTACGTGTCGGTACTAATTTATAAATGTTTATGAAACTTTGAAAATAGAAAGATTTATTTACCATATGTATGTTTTGTTTTAGAGCTGTTTTTGTATCAAGAAAAATGAAGGGAGCTAAAGCTCTACTTTTAATAGGCTTGTTAGTAGCCTATGCTTCTGCGAAAGAAGAGAAGGCAAAGGAGGATATTGGAACTGTGATTGGAATTGATTTGGGAACTACATATTCTTGGTAAATAGGCTAAACTGATCTTCGAGAAAAACACACGTGTAACGAGAAAATATTTTAACTGTGATTTATCATTTTAGCGTTGGAGTGTACAAAAATGGAAGGGCAGAAATAATAGCCAATGATCAAGGAAATAGAATTACTCCTTCGTACGTGGCTTTTACTTCTGACGGTGAACGTTTGATCGGAGATGCTGCCAAAAATCAGTTAACAACAAATCCAGAAAATACAGTTTTTGATGCCAAAAGATTGATTGGTAGAGAATGGTCAGATCCTACAGTACAACACGATATCAAGTTCTTTCCATTCAAAGTTATAGAAAAGAACAACAAACCGCACATAAGGGTAGCGGTCAATGGGGAGGAAAAAATATTTGCACCCGAAGAAATCTCGGCTATGGTTCTTGGTAAAATGAAGGAAACCGCAGAGGCATATTTGGGCAAAAAAGTTACTCATGCTGTTGTTACTGTGCCAGCCTACTTTAATGATGCACAGAGACAAGTAATTGTATATTTTTTATTTAACAAGTCAGATTTAATTTTGAAAAAATTAATAAATTATATTTTTGGACTTAGGCTACCAAAGATGCAGGTACTATTTCTGGACTTGTTGTTATGAGAATTATTAATGAGCCAACAGCTGCAGCAATTGCTTATGGTTTGGATAAGAAAGACGGAGAAAAGAATGTATTGGTCTTTGATCTGGGTGGTGGTACTTTTGACGTCAGTTTGCTTACCATCGATAATGGGGTGTTTGAAGTTGTGGCAACAAATGGTGACACACACTTGGGTGGCGAAGACTTTGATCAGCGTGTGATGGACCACTTCATTAAGCTTTATAAGAAGAAAAAAGGCAAGGATATTCGCAAAGATAGCAGAGCTTTACAGAAATTGCGACGTGAAGTTGAAAAAGCCAAGAGGGCACTCAGTGTTAGCCATCAAGTACGTTTTATGAATATATTTTTCTTTTTCATAAGAATTTTATTTTATTTTATTTTATTTTATTTTATTTTATTTCATTTCATTTCATTTCATTTCATTTCATTTCATTTCATTTCATTTCATTTCATTTCATTTCATTTCATTTCATTTCATTTCATTTCATTTCATTTCATTTCTTTTAAACTGATTATTTCACGTTTGTATTTTTTCGTAGGTGAGGATTGAAATCGAATCCTTCTTCGAAGGCGAAGATTTTTCGGAGACCTTGACGCGTGCGAAATTCGAAGAATTGAATATGGATCTTTTCCGTAGTACCTTGAAACCAGTACAGAAAGTTTTAGAGGATTCCGATATGAACAAAAAAGATGTAGACGAGATAGTACTTGTTGGAGGATCGACTAGGATTCCAAAAGTTCAACAACTTGTTAAAGAATTTTTCGGTGGTAAAGAACCATCCCGAGGTATTAATCCCGATGAAGCTGTCGCATATGGTGCTGCAGTACAAGCAGGTGTTCTTTCTGGTGAGCAAGACACGGATGCCATTGTACTTCTTGATGTCAACCCACTTACCATGGGTATCGAAACTGTTGGAGGTGTAATGACTAAACTTATTCCTAGGTAAGGAAAAAATATTATGTATAGATATCTACTTATATGTATACAATTCACCTTTTGCGTTTATGAAAATCATTCATTTTGTTTTTGATTTTGTTTTTACAGAAATACTGTCATTCCGACGAAGAAGTCGCAAATCTTCTCTACCGCGTCAGATAACCAACATACCGTTACGATCCAAGTATACGAAGGTGAACGTCCGATGACAAAAGATAACCATCTTCTTGGTAAATTTGATCTTACCGGCATTCCACCGGCACCCCGAGGAATCCCGCAGATTGAGGTCACCTTTGAAATTGATGCCAACGGTATTCTACAAGTGTCCGCTGAAGACAAAGGAACTGGAAACCGCGAGAAAATTGTTATTACCAATGATCAAAATCGGCTTACTCCTGACGATATCGAAAGGATGATCAAGGATGCTGAGAAATTCGCGGACGACGACAAGAAATTGAAAGAACGAGTAGAAGCACGTAACGAACTCGAATCGTATGCTTATTCTCTGAAGAATCAATTAGCTGATAAAGAGAAACTTGGATCAAAAGTCACCGATGCAGATAAAACAAAGATGGAAGAAGCTATCGAAGAAAAGATAAAATGGCTCGAAGATAATCCGGATACGGACCCAGAAGAATATAAAAAGCAAAAGAAAGAGCTTACCGATATTGTTCAGCCCATTATTGCCAAATTATATCAAGGTGCTGGTGGTGGAGTTCCACCTCCTAGTGGGGACGATGACGATTTAAAGGACGAACTTTAACTATAAGAAAAAAGCAGTACTTGTATTCGTCCTAATATAGACTGAATTAACAACAGGCTCATGCAATTGCTGCAGAGATTAATACGTCGTTGATACGTCGACTATACAAGACTGATCGACGAACGTTCGTTTATTCATTAAGTTACATACATCAGAACTAAACAATACAACACGGCTGTAAAGGTCGCCCTGTGTATTGTTCCGTAGTGTGTATTTGTCGCATAAGGTAACAGTCATCTTGATCTTGAAATGAATTTTATGAAATGGAAAGAATTTTACTACTGGAAGTAGCTTTTCCAATTTCCAGAGAAGATTCTGCGCGTTAATTTATTTTAATTAATTGTTTTCTATGTTCCATTACAAGTAATCGAATAAGCAGTTGTATAATTCGCGTTACAGATTTTCAGGCGTGGGTGCGAATCAGAATGATTGTTTGTGCAAGTGTGCTTGACTTGCGCCTATTATTATATCTGTAGAAAAACTATATCGTACTGTGTACAATATAGCTGTTCTGTGTGAATGAACGTCATATGTATCAGCATCACGGAAATAAACATTTTTTCAATAAATTATACATACCGTTGAACGTCTTGTATTAGAATAAAATATTTCTGCTAATTGCAAGTTGTGATAAATGTTCAGTTGATGAAAAGAGACACATGTAAAATGAATTTCGAACAAATTTTATTTGAAGATGCAGTTTGATCTTGTAACAGAAACAGTTGAAACTTTACAGGCAGGATTCATTCTTTATAACTTTTTGTATCGAAATATAATATCGACAGACATAATAATAATAATAATAATAATAATAATAATAATAATGATAATGATAATGATGATGATGAACGATAACATACTCTTTTGTATTTATAACTTGCTTTTTGATATTTTATCGTTAGTTCATATCGTAGCGTTTCAATTATTAAATATATATTTCTAAAGTGTACATACAGATCATTTTGGGTACAAAAATACCATTGGAATTCCATGACAATCATTTTCCATTATAGCGAAGAAATCTTTTGTCATTTAATTTCATATGATTGCCTTTTTTTTCTGTTTCCATAGAATAGATTTTGATTTTATAATTTACAAAAGTAACGATGTTAGAAAAAAAAAAATTAAAAAATAGTAATACTTTTTTTAAGCATAAAAACATACTATATCATTATACCATTCATGGATAATAAATAACCGACAACTACATATAACATCTTTAAAGGTTGTCGAATGAATGTCTACTTTGCAGAAAGTTTCCAACTTTTTCTCTTTCTCTTTTTATTTTATACAAAAGTAAGGCCGAAAAGTAGGCATTCCATGTGAATCATGATTTAAATACTTGAATTTTTGTGAACATTATTAGTGCATACCCATTTCGAATACATACATACATACATACATACATACATACGTATTTACAATATTCAGAATAAGGATTAAAATTTAATTTTTCTTTTCTTTTTTTTGGCATTATTTCAAAAGATTTATACAAAACGATAGCCGGTGAGCGTTTTTCTATTGGATTCGTTGATGAGTAATGTACTAAAAATGCGAGTACAACAACTTTTCTCATTTTTTGTTGGATTTCATTAATCCTAAGGAACATTTTTTGTCATCGTATTCACCTCCGTTCTGAGACTTTATCTGAGAATATATTATTTGTAGACAAACGATTTGTAAAAGTTCATTTTTATCAAGGAAGCTGATTTCTTTCTCGCTTGTGTTTGAACAAAATGCAACCACAATCAAGATTACCCGATACTTTGTGTAAACGATATATTTTGAATTCTATTATAATACAACGTATTGTTTTTCAGGTTTCAATCGGACAGAACGGCACGGATTGAAACCAGTATCTTCGAAAGAGAAGCATGAATGTAAAAGGTATCGTTCAAGCTTTTTACCTTTCTTTTTTTTCCCCACTATGTTTTCGTTCCTTTTGCAATAGACAATAAACATGTCTATTTTACGATCGAGAAGAAATTTCATTACGATTTCAAGGGCGACTGAATGTTTCTAATTAAATTTTAACAAATACGTAAGATTGTTGAACTAGATATTATTCGGTGAATTAATTAAACCTTGATGTAATTGCATCGATTACTTTTCGTATCAATGCTAAAGTTAGTTCACGATTACAATGTTTAGTACATAAAAAATGGCAGTTAAAAAATGACAGTGACCAAACGTAAGATTATGTTCTCTTCGATCGTTAGGTATAATAGCACGTATAATACATTAAGCTAGTTTTACGTGATATTATCGAATATAATAAGCTACAAATACAAATGTAGCATACGGTTTGTTACCTTTACGCAATGAATAAATAGTAATTAGATGCGCGACTTTTAAAAATATTTAAAATATTTAATCATCTATTAGCGTAATGATTTTATGAAGAGAAAAAAAAAAATTTCATTTTCTTTTCCTCCACGTTTCAATGGGACGACGGGAGAGACTTCGCTATACATATATGTATAAATAATCTTTCGAGCGCATTGTAGATCCATGAACTTCGATTAGGAAAACTTGTCTAAAAAATACTATCATTTCTTGATAACTTATGAGTTATAAAAAGTTCCATGGTGTCGCGCAACTAACAATAAGATTAAAGATTACAAGGTGAACTTCAATTCGAAGAAATATTAACGCTAATGCATATACCTTTTTATCCGATTCAATTTCGTTTCTTCCATATAGGGGAAACTATAATATCGCTATGCATCTCTCTATAATTTATGTACGTGTAATTCAAATTAATCATACACGATTGACATCGATCCATGAATTACCGAGAGGGCTGCAAAGAACACGTGAACATTTAGGCACTTAATTTAAATGTTTGTCAAACCTGAGAATTCATCCACGCTGTACTTTTTAGCGACATACTTTAAGAAAAAATCTTGCTTTTCACTTTGAAAACTAAAAGTCTTTTTTTTTTCTTTTTTTTTCTTCATAATGGTAATTCAAGGATCGATTTACACAAGATCAGAGGTATCTCTGGAAATTATCTCGTATTTTTAACAATAAAGGAAAAAAGAAAATTGGTGTACTAATAGATGTACTAATCAACAAATAAAGCAGGCATATGGTGCGCTTCTGGTTTTACTTTTCACTTATCTTTTCTCCTAGTTTGAACAATAACAATGTACTTTGTATCACAGTATTATATTAGTATTGTATTTAGTATTTGTCGTATTTACTTTGGATATGGCAAATATGAAATATAACAGTAAAATTATACTAATGTAAGTCTATATTCTTTGGGGCTAAATGCATATCACAGTGGGAAAATTTTCAACATTCTATCTTTTTTTCTTTTTTTTTTCTCTTTTTAAATTCTAATTCAGACTTCCAGAAGCGCACCAGCCCTAAATGTGTAATATCTTAAACATTACGTTACATCTATATGTATATATATATATATATATATATATGTTTCGATAGAGATTTTACAGACACCTTTACCGTTAACCAGTTGAAATAAGCAGATATGATTAAAGTAAAAGTATCTTTTAACATTAATTGAAAAATGCCCCATAGGCTGTTTTAGATACTTGCCTCGTATCTAATATGCAGTCTTATCCTAATTATTTTTTTTTTTTTAGCTGCGCAACGGATTTTATAAAATGGAAAACGACACATTAATAAATCTATACCTGTTTCTAAATGACATAAAGTGGTCCATGTCGTTTGAAATATCTTCCTTTATCTAATCAAGTGGTCGATCACAGATGTATCACATTCATTTACTTGTCAATTATCGATTCATTTGTCATTGTGTTATCCGTTGTGTAAAGAAATATTTACAGAGTTCATTGGACCACCCTTTAAACGCAAATAAAATTATATCAAAAATTACACAGCTCACTCTAAATGCTAAAAACATGCAGTAAATATTTAGTAATGTTGAGATATTAATATTGATATTGGATAATTATAATGTTAGGAATTAGAAACGAATTAACGTTAAGTGCCGAACAGTTCTTTCTCTCTAATCGTACCAAACATATATGTATGTATGTATTAAATTAAATATATAATGTCAACTGGTAATTTTTAGAATTAATTCGAAATCGTCGAGAGAGATTGTTTTAAATTAAATAATTTTTTCGGCATTATTTTAAAACAAATTTTTTTTTTTTCTTTCTTTCTTTAATATCCTATTGAAATGTTCGCGTTGTTTCTGTTTGAATACTTGGGAACAACAAGTTAACAACAAGCTCTCTACTTTTCTTTTAACAGTAGAAAATAGTAATTTTCTATGCTTTGACTACTAGTAGCATCAGCATCAGACTAGTAGAATTGATAGATTATTGGAAATTACTTTTGACGGGTCTAATCGTAACAGTGTACGTGTTTGAATGTATTCCTTAATTGACAATGCCATAATCGTATAGCGTAGTAATTGGTCAGCTAGTACTTGCTTGCCAAAGAAAGAACTGCTATGCATGCAGTAATTAGAAGAGAGATTTTGCAAAAGCCTGTATAATTACAGGTACAGTAGCGTCAAACCCGTTAATTGTTAAAATATTTCCATCAACTTTTTTCTTACGGTACGTCGACGATGAACATACAGCACAATTTATTAACCTGAAAATTAATAAATAAATAAATTATTATGTTATTTACCCCTAACCCCGGTGTAATTATTTCGAGACATACTTACTTTGTATTTGGAAGTTTAACTTTAGCTTTGTATGCTTGAAGAGCCTCTTCAGAAGTATCAGTTTTTTCGAATATTTGATCTACGACGTTAATAAATACGTCGTATTTATTATTTTGATAAGCGGCCCACGACATCGGTTTACCCAAATTTACATTTCCAACAGGCATCTGTTGCAATCTTCTCATAGCCTGACCAAAGGAAGCAGTTTTGTCAATGTTTACAGTATGAATACCAACATTTTTAAACGTCGCTATGGTGACATTCTTCTCACTGCGAAGAAGCGCAAGTGCTATCATGCACCCTGCTTCGGCACCATTTACATTTCCGCTACGCCAAGCATGCGTTTCCAACATCACTTTGTTCATATTAATTGTTACCATGTAACGTAAACCAGTTGGTTGAATATGCTATACAGAAGATAGATTAAGTAGAATATATGGATAAAAGAGCTACTATATGTATATGTATACTTACAGCAAATGAAAGATTTAACAGTTTATAGAGAGCATCAATGATTTTAGAATTCGGTTTAGGTGGAGCTGGTAAAGGTTTATCAAACTGTTCTCTAATTTTTCTTTTTTCATACGTTAATGGTCTTTGAAAAGAATATATTATATAATTATTTTTCAAAGAAAAGTTTTTTTAATTGCTGATTAGCGATACCTACTTTCCAGAATTTTCATAATCCCTTATTGTAACTAATACTAGAGCTGGATGAACCTTACTTCGGGATATATTTTCGTCATTAATAAGTTGCTCTGTTACTTTAGAAACTGTTGGCGAGTTTGGTCTTAATAATTCAAGATTATGTATTCTCTGCAGATTAGTTAAGAGCATGTGCAAATCCATTGACGGTATTAATGCATTCCAAATCTACAAATGATGAATAATTATTTAGCATCTATACAAAATACACAATATCGTAATAACAATTTTTGTTATTTATGATATATACTTCTTTAGACTTTAACAAATGTCCAGGTACATGATCCAATGTCAGTTTATAGGTTTCTAAAAGAGCAGCAGCCCGAACTTGGTCGCTGCAGTGTTTAAAGTCTTCAACATTTTTAATGTATTCTATTATTTCCGTGAATTCAGAATTCTCATCAAACGATTTATTAATTTCTTCCAAACCTCGTATTATATATTTAAAAACAATTTCTCCACCTATTTAATGACGCATTATTTAATCCATTAAAACGGTTATTTATCCAATAAGTGCATTTTAATAAAATAAATACCAGGATTCTTGGATACAGGATGTGATAGTTTTATGATATCTTTATGCTTCCAACCGTATCTGCCTCTATACCTTGTTACACACTTTGCCAACTCCATTGGAGTTTTTGACAAATACCAATGATTTACAGCCTTTCTTAAGCCTTGACCCCATCCGTGCTTTGAGCTACTATTTGCATCGAGTTCTTTTTGTTTACTTATTTGGGAGGCAAATTTGATAAACAAGATAAAATGTTGCGGGGATGAACAAATTTTATTCAGGGCTGCGTAAGCTGCATGACGTAAAGTCTCACTTTTCATTTGTCTACAGCAAACAGCAAGTGCAAATACTAATGTCTCTGGATTTGGAACAAGGTTACTTTCAAATGCCTATGATAGAAATTAATTATTAAAATTAATTAAAAATCTGTAGATAATTACTTGTAGATAATTGTTTTTTCTATGCAAAATACAACTGTACCTTTGTAATAATTTCCACTGGTAACAGTTGCTTCTCTATATTCTCTGCGAGTTCTTCTATAGATGGAACATTTTTAGCTAAGAAGTAATTATGGACAAACCAATTTCCTGGTTGATAATCGGGATATTCTTTTCCAACATAAAGAAATTGTGATAAACGTATTTGAGGATCATTCGGATCCAAGTCTACTGCCATTTCTTTTAATACACAGTGCTGAAAGTATTATTTAAAGGTTTATATATGCATATATGTACATATGTATATATATATATATATATATGCCTACACATGAAATGTTTAAACATTTATATTCCTTTTACAACAAGATTGAGTATTTATTTGACTCTTTATAAAAATAATTTATAGAATCTAAGCTTGATGCAATGCATAACTAACGCAATAACAGGTATCACTGGATGACCTGATAAGGTAATACGAAAATACGATATATGCTATTATAATAAACACGCTCGACTTTGTGCATCGTACAACTAGGAAAATGTTCCCTGATTATAACAAACTTTATTGTCGAATAATAGAAACGTCATTATGCATATTTTGATTATTGTTACCTTGTGTTAACTGAAAAAGAAACAATTTGAAACACAACCATACAGAAAGACGTTTTGTGACGTATAGAAATGTTCTACCATGTACTTACTACTGTGACTACTGGCCAGTACAGACGGAACAAGTTATAAGATCTGTAGATCTTGCGTCAAGTATAAAACATGAAAGCTCATTGACCCCTAGAATTATTATAAATGTTTGAACAATGTCCAACTTTCTGTTCGATTAAAAGTACAGTTTTTTAACTTTTTGAAGTCTTTACTTAATCTTGTTCTTTCTCTTTCTATTAGAAATTAATAGATTTTCAAATATTTTCAAATGATTTTTTACCGGACAGTGTCACCTTGCACAGAATTTACATTTATTGGTGTATGTAAATTTGTGTATTTCTAAAATTTTATAGGATTATGATTGCAAATATCTGTGGATTGTAATGTTTTTTTATTTCTTGTAATAATTGAAGTATGAACGGTTTATATATATATATATATATATATATATACATTATATTTTTATAAAAAAGTAAATTATTGTTTTATAAGTTGGTATTTAATTTTGATGGTGTCACGAGATCTTTACTAGCAGTGATCTTTGTTCACCTTCGATCATGCTCGGCCACGCTCGGCTCGGCGTCCTTCTAGGGAAAATGGCGGTCTAAGCCAGTGGAGGGAAAGCCTCGATGAGCCTCGAGCGCCTCGAGCCAGCTTATTACTCCTTGAAATGCCGGAATGAATACAAGTTTGTCAAGCAATGATAATAATAATTGTTCACTCTTGTGCTGCTTTTGACTGATTTCTAAGAAAAAGAAAATAATATCAAAGGGAGTAAAAATTTGGTCTTTTCGGTTTTCAAACGTCAGTCTTTGGTGCGGTAAAAGAGGGACTGGTAAAACAGGTACGATTATCATACCGGGGAATGCTAGCACTATCTATTAGGTACTCGCGGAAACTACACGTCACTTAGTTTCCCACGTATTTCCGATAGATGGCGCTCACCGTCCCCTGTTTAGGAATATCGATCGGTTAGTTGTCGAGTAGTTTGATTCGCTTGTGTATAGATGGCGCTGAGATTGAATTTTGAAAAAAATACTTGGTTTATGGAGGTCTTTTTAAAATACAGGTTTGCGAACCCAAGTTTGTGATAGAATTATTTTAATTATTTTTTGTTCTTGCGCTATTTGTAACTGATTTCTAAAAAGAAGAAAAAATCAAAGAGAATCAAAACTATGTCCTTGCGGTTGTTAGTTGGGGTGTCTGGGACCCCGTATTATCATGACTTCCTCAAAAACAAAGGCATGTCCAGTTTTATTGTAATTACCTGCCTGTATTCGTAGACTGGTGAAACTTTCAAAAAAGTAATGTCAGTATATGGCGCATATATGGCGGCCATGGCGGAGTGGGTGCAAATGAAAATTTGTCGTCTTAGCGAACTAAGTGACGTTGAAGAGAAGAAAAATGTTCTGTCAGAAATAAAGATTAAATTGGGAAATCAGAATAACAGAGAAGCTGAACAAATCTCTCGTAATGTGGATTTTCGTCAATTATTTACACAATTAACCTCGAATGACAGGTATAATAAGAGGGATATTTTTTGTTTTAATATAATTAAAAAGAAATATGAAAGAAATTTGCTATAAATGACAAGGAACACCTTTCGTTTCTTCTTTACTGTTTATTTAGTTTATTACCGTATCAATGAGTATATTGTTGGAAGTATATTATTATATAATGAAATGTCTGAAATTATACATTTACCAGCCGTTTTTCCATTGCAGAGAAGTTATACAGGAGGTGTGTGAAATTTTGAAGATATTGTTTACTATCACAGAAGCTGGGGAAGTATACGAAAGATATTCAGCAGAATTATTGGAATTATTAAATCATCCAGATGGCATAGTTAGATCGGTTGTTTTGCATGAAATTTTATGCATTGCTTCTAATCCCGAAAAGATATCTTTGTTGTTGACAGATATCAATGTGCTGGTGACTGTTATAAATAAAATTGCAGATGATAATTTAATGGTAGCCAAATGTGCAATGTGTATAATGAAAGAAATTGGTAAAAATTCAAATGGATTACAGATTTTATACACAGGTGAATCGTTAAGAAGTTTTGCTAGGCTATTGGTAAAAAATGATATCATCAGTTTTCGTGTATACGAAGTGGTTGTGGATATTGCAAAATCTTCAAAGGAAGGCTTAGAAGCAACTGCTCGATCAGGATTTTTGAATAGTTTGTTCCACATCCTGGAAAGCAATGATATATTAATTGAAGTAAATGCATTAGAAATTTTGACACAGTTGGCATTAACGGAAGAAGGGTTGCGTTATTTAGAAGAGCAAGATGTGTTGAGAAAATTGATTGAGAAAATAGCACAAGCTAATGAAAGTCCATTGTCAAATTTATTGGTTCCTGGTTTGATGAAATTTTTTGGTAACGTTGCACGTTATTGGCCGAATGAAATTTTTTCAAAATATCCAATTGTTGTTTCTTCGCTGTTCGAAGTAATAGAAAGCGGAGATGAAAGTATACTTGGTGTTGCATTAGATACATTGGGACACGTATCGGCGAGTGTAGAAGGTAAATATACTTTGCAAAGTTTAGGGGATGCAATGCCATGTGCATTAAAAAAAATCGGCGAGGTAATACAGAGAATGCCTACAGAATTAAGAATTCGTGGGTTGAATAATTTGGCTCTTATACTCGATGTACCAAAAGTAGAACAGGACAATAGAATTTTGTCATTAACGAAATCATGGTTCGATGGTTTATGCGATGATTCATTGGGCATGATTGTAACGATATGCAGACAACCATTTGCAGACATTAGGCAAGCTGGGTTAGAAGTGCTAGCGGTTATAGCATCTCAAATATGGGGTCAAGAATACATATCGTCTTATCCAGGCCTTGTAGAATTCTTATTGGATAGAAACATTGAAAGCTTCAAGGAATGTAAGGAAGCGAAATACGAAGTTGTAAAACAATTAGTCCAGGCTGAAGAAAATATATTTGATGCAAATACAATAGAAAAGTTGAGGGAATTTGTAAGTCAAGGAGCCCACTATGTAGACGTCGGTACAGAAGTCGCAATAGATGGTGGCCTGTGAAACGTTATTTCTATTTTTGTTACTGTATTATTATATTAAGAGACTTGAGATATTAATAAACGACAGTTATTTAAAGCATGGTATGATATAAAACAGTAAGTTTTAAGGTAAACTTTAATAATGAAAGAGAAAATGAATACATAAAAATGGATAAAAAAAAGAAAGGTAGAAATTCTTTCCCGTAGGATGAAAAAGTCAGACATACAAAGACAAATAATTTATTTTATAAGTAACAATATTTTAGTAAAATTAAGACTAAGTATTTGCATTAATGCAAAGGAATGTGTGTTGGACTTGCACCATATTTGTAACATGTCAACGTTTTCTCACTGGTTTATGCTTTCTTTTCTTTTTTTTTCTTCTTTTTTTTGCATCACATTAATTACATTAAAACATAAAATAAAGACGTGTAAATAGTTTTACGAGACATGTTTTACCACTGCCTCATTGTATGCACTTTCGTTTTTTGGGAGAAAGTATTTTCAACATGCTCACAATAGGAGCCTCGAAGGAGACCGAGATGATGAAGGACAACAAGTACGAGAGCACCAGTTGGCCGAAGAAAGTAATCATCTGAAAATCGTATAATATGATTGGGTGAATCTATGAATCTACGAATCTAGGAGAAAAAAAGGATCAAATTAAGGATGAATACTATGTAATTACCATAGTATAGTTTCCTAAATGAAACGGTGAGTCCAAATTCATAGCTGTTAATCGAATGACGAGCGGATGCACCAAGTAAGCACAGTATGTTATCCTGCTGACCGGATAGAGAATCGGTGCCGACAGAATGCTGTTGACATATCCTGTATTGAAAGTAAAGATTTTTAAATGAAAAATGAAAAATGAAGAATGAAAAATGAATTACCAAGACGCTGTTGGATAATTAGCGGGGATAAATGTTTACCTCCATAGCCTGTGCTGCAGGCGACAACGATCCATGATAAACCAAGCGCCCAGATGCTATGACTTAACGAGGAATAAGCTGCTGACATTATAGGAGTAAGTTCTGTCTCGTACAAACCGTACAACAAGCTCAAAAGACATGCCGAAGAGAGTAGCCAGCCAATGAAGACGGTCGTCTAAAAAATGGCCAGCATATTAGATTAAATTTATCTATGTAGTAGAGTTTTCATACGGAACAGAGAAATGTAACCTTGATTTACCTTTGACATGTTCACTTTGCAATCAGTCTTAAAAAGAAAGTATCCTATCGACATGCCTATGAGATAGGGACCTAGTCTGGTCCACGGTTTGTCGTAGATTTTATCGAATAATGCCAACGGGTCGTCCGAGCTTGGCATATGATTGTTCACCAAAGCGATGTAACCCGTGGTTAACCAGGAACTAAGTAACAGAGTGGTCAATGCGAAAGTAGCAATCTTGAAATGGTTAGTAGCCAAGATTAGTATTACGGCACCGACTGTGTAGAATTGCGTGTCATCCGCAACGTACCAGCTCCAAATCATACACTAGAATAAAAAATGGAGTGGATGTGCGTTTTGGGAGAGAAGATATTATAAATACATGAAATATCTACATATTAATATATGAAAACACTCACCATTTGATCGACTGGGAAGAGTGTATTAATATAAAGGAAATTTCTCCACCAATAATTAGGACAATTGTAATGATCAGCTGTTGGTGGTTCAAAGACAGAATTGGAATGAAACCATTTCATCGCGACTTGTACCATTCCAAGAACATACATGTACGGAGCTGTCAGTCTACAGAATCTGTACATAATAAGTCCGACGAACTTGAGACCCCCAGCTATGAAACCCCTGGTACCGTGGGTTAATTTATTCAAGTCTCCTTTCGCGTTCGTTCGAAAGTACAAGAAGCTGACGAGTAAACCACCCATAAAGAAAAACGTATCGACACTGAATGCTCCATTGGTAATAGTTTGGAAGAGAAATTTCCTTTCTACGACTTTGCGATACTCCATGTTGTCGGAGTATTTGAAGGCAGTGATGCAGGTATGACCAAGGATAACCCAGGCCATGGATATCGCCTTCAAACCGTGGATAGTGCTTATAGTGTCACCGCCAACCTTGTCATCGCAGATGATTTTGACGTTGGCGCGTACCGAGAACGAAAGCATCAGTTCTTCGATGACCGCTGCAAACGTTATCCGAGGTAAACATGAAATGTTATTTTACCAATTTTTCAATGCTTGGAAATGCGTTAATAATGAAATAAAAAGGGCCGCGATTTCCAACTTTTCAAAATTCTGATTACATAATATATCTACATACATATATTAGATGTAGTTTAGGATAATAACTTACTGAATTGATGTACTTGCGGACTATCCGATCGTAGGCTACCACCCTCGTGATCATTGTTGTTATTAACCGGCAATGACTGTGATCCGTTGATGATAGTTTCAGTTGCTGGAACAGGAAGGTAGACCTTACCTTGAAAAGCTACGGAATATAATAGTTAAGTGTGTCACTGTTCTTAGCGTGTATTGTCCTTGTACCGTGCTAGCCCCCCTCCCCCGCAAACGTTAGTTTACCCTCTTGTTCGTTCTCCATGTATGTATGTACCTACTTATGTAAGTACATACATTGTATGTAAAGCGTATTAAACGGAAATCATTCGCGTCCTTACCACTTAATGGCTTTTCATTTCCAACAGCCAGTTGTTCTAGTTTAGCGTGTCTTTCTAAATCGTACATCATCACGTTTCTACCACGTGTGTATTTTCTTGTTATATAAAGGTCGTAGCCGGTACCAATTGCCATTAGAGTGATAACCATGGCGCTTACACCGCTGAAATAAATTTGTAATATTCACTCGAAATGAAAGGATGATAGGTAGTTACTTACGATTAGGCGAGATTCGAAGGTTGATGGTACAATAGAACGTACAATAAGATCCAGAAGACTGGGTCCGCGTACACGTTGTACATGTCGCGTTGATCTCGAATCTTCTCGATGGACGAGTGTTTGGTTGCTAATTGACTCGCGGCGAGTTTTGCTATTACGGAAACATCGGAAGCGCTGCATGAAAATGGTAGACAGACTCCAAGATAGATGGTTCTTGTCTGTGAAGAAGAATTAAATATATTTTTTTTCCATCTAGCCCCGCGTCAAGATTATTATTTACCATAGAGGAGAGTGATACGTTTACTGAAATGGTCATCATATAAAATCCCAATTTGAAAGGTGCTTTGTCCGATCTAGTTTCACTCCAGAGATTATTTCCACTAAAACCGTCGTTCCGTTCTTCAATCTCTTCCATTTTCATTTTTCTGCTATAGTCTTCGTTAATATAAGTGCACTCGGTTGACGAACCAACGTAATAAGAGTTTCCCCAGAAGAAACCATTGGTGTATCTGCCCGAGGCATCGTCCACTGTAATAGAAAATCAGTAAAATCGCTTTAAAATTTAAAACATATTATAAATATATAACATATTACAAAATGCCCATAACATAGCACCAACGCCCTTGAACGTCAGGTCAGCAGGGGTCGGTACAGTCATAACCAAGAATCGAAGCCGACCCCTGCTGACCTGACGTTCAGTCGGTGACGTCGGTGACGTCGGTGCCGGGCGGATTGCAGGTTTCAGGCGCTTTTTACTCCAATTTTTAAACGTTAATTACTGGAAAACAAAGCCGCAAACGCTATTTCGTTATTCTTGATTTTCGTCTTATTTTCATCCGTAGAATCACCCCTTAAAATATTGCCCACCTGTTATCGAAGATGATACCCTGTATAACTGACCACCAGTTGCAGTAGAGATAAATTCGGTTCGGTTTCACGTGAGCCAGCTTGTTTTACGATTAGATCGAGTTAATTTCCTATTTATAGGAAGTTGTAAGTTAAAGTTTCGTGTTTTTATTATGTTTCTCTTGGCTCTTTAGGAAGAAGGAAGAAAGTTGAAAAAGTGCTTTCAAAGACGCTAGTATGGCATTGAACAAGATATGTATGTACATACGTTATTACGAGTAAAAAGAGTTTTACAAAAGTAACGAATGGCATAGGTTCTGTGCAAGGAGTATGACCGGTTTGCAGGAAAGTCTGTTCCTCGAAGCATTACCTCGACCGTTCATGGTCGAGGTTTGCTCGTCACAGTTCAAGGGCTGTTGTAATAAGCGTTAGTGAAAAGAAAAAAAAACCTTGGTCTTAATTCGCTGCATGCATTCTTTGTTCGTTGCAACATTGTGCACTCGAGTTCAGAATTGTATCGTAATCTTAATCGTAATCGTAATCGTAATCGTAATCGTAATCGTAATCGTAATTGTTGTATCGGCGCGTACACCTTCTTTGAAATTCTTCTTTAACATTTCCAAGATTTAAACTTTAAAGAGTAGAAAGAGTTTACGATCAGTTTCGAACGACCAATTTCCTTCGGCCAGCAAAATTAGAAATATTATTGGATCATTGACCATGACAATATGATCAACAACCACTACTTTTAGCACCATGAAAACGTGCCAGATATCACGTTCCGGTCAGGGAAAGTAATTTGAAAAGAGAAAGGCTCTTCTTTACATAGCTGATCGTGTTGCAATATTAATGTCCCTCTGAACAGATGTGTTTGAGTTTAAAAAAGAAAAATGAAAGAGAATAACGTGGACGTGGACGTGGACGTGGACGTGGACGTGGACGTGGACGTGGACGATACAGACGATGAGAAAAAGGATGCACTTTGGTTGCATCGGAATAAAATTATAATTGTACATTTTATAGCGGATCTAGTGTTTAATCAAGTAGAAAGATGCATCAGATTCATCTTGGAATCATTTACCATTCATTTTTCTTTGTTAATCCAGTGGCTTAGCTTGTATTGTATTATTTCGCCCGTTGCGTTGCTTTCTACTTTTCGTATATTTTTAATGAGCGATCACGTGTCGGTAAATAATCACTTTTTATTAATCTTCTTAACCATATTTCAAAGGACTTTTATTGATTTTCAAAGATTCAGATACGACAATAATAGAGTATAATAGAGTAGAGAATATAGTGAGACGCGTTACTCGCAAGCGTTTTACAATTTATTTTTCAGAAGAAACTTGTTTAGGCGGTGGGTGCAGGTAGAAAGTACATAAAGGAACATATCTGTCTTATATAATCGAAACATTAATCTCTAATACAAGTTGCAAGTCTGCTATCAGGTTGCTGTATAACTTGTATCTATTATGAAACAATGTAGAAAGATTTCACTTTTTTCTGACATGAGTGAAATATGGAGTAATAATGCTGTTTTGTATGAAAATACTTTCAACAATTTTTTCATATTAATTACCTCTGCCAAGATAAACGAGAGTTAGTTACGTATACTATATTACGTACTGGTACGATTTAAACGCGAATATTACATACATAATATTGCTAATAGGAAGCTGTTCAGCTAGACGTGCAGCTTTTAATCGTTATGTTACGTTTCTGATAACGTAAGAAAGATAGAAAGAAAGAGGATAAAGTGAAATGAAATAAGAAGAAATATAATATTCAAGAAAAGTTTGCTTACGTGAAAGTTACGCGTTTGCAAACCCGGCTTCCACGCAATCCTTTCAATCCAAACCCAGAGTGACGTAATTTCGATAATTGTCGCGGTTTCTACTTCGACTTGTACTCTTTAGCATGAGTCTTCCTTAAACTTTCTAATCTTACTATTCATCTTACTACTAATCTATCTATTTATAATATTTATAAATTTTATAGAAATTGCTAGCATAAAAAATCGGAATTGTTGGCGTTTTGGGTGTTGTAGGAGTACATAAATTTACTAATACGAGTACATACTTTTACGAATCTTTTTATTACCGGCTTTTTATTATACGCCATACGAAATCTCACAAGGATTGAGAATAATTGGAAGCTTCTGATGATTGGCCTGTAAACCATGGACAGATTTGTCGATTTCAAAGAATTTTCAACAAGTAAACTGATCGTGAGTATTGTGAACGTTCAGAAAGTGAAGTATAAACCGGAAGTTTGAATGTAGGTTAAGCAGGATCGAAAGTTAAACATTAATGGTCGTCGCTATGAAAGTCATTTGTAATGTCATAACGGCAATGCTCCTAATCTTTCGCGACGCGACTCGACGCGACGATCTTCTTCCTTTCACCTTTTCCTTTTGCAATTGTACAAATTTAATCTTCTCTACGATGATAACAAAGCACGCTCCTCCCTCAGAGGAGAAAGCGAAGAAATTTCCTTCCATTCCGTTTCGTTCCGTTCCGTTCCGTTCGAATTTTTCTCTTGGAAAATTAACAACGAATTCTAACCGGAAACAATGAATGTCATAGAATAACAGTAATATACGACAAACTTTCTATCTGATAGCATAGGTATATTTTTTATTTATGATTTCTTTTCTTTTTCTTCAAATTATTCTTAAATCTTTCATCTAAAACCTAAAGTATGGAAATACGTTTAAACATTCTAAAATGATAGAAAGTTTGAAAATTTCACTGGTTTCCTCGAGTTGTTTATTACCGTTCGATATTTCATGTTTGATACTTCTTCTTCGTAACGTCGAAAGTAACGTCGAAAGTAACGGCGAAACAATTCGTACCGTTTATTTATCTGTATAATTTCGAATTGAAAGATATTTCGAAGATATGTTTAGAAGATCGTAAGAAATAAGGAAGCAACGATGTAGTACCTGTTCTTCGACTAAGGGATAACCTTGGCACACTTAACCCTTTCACCTGTATCGTACAAGATTTTTCAAAATGAGACAAAGGAAATATATTCTATTCTTAGGCGTTGCATGACTCTGGTATATCGGGTGACATTCTTTTATCGACATGTTGCAATTGTCGCAATCGATAATTGTGGGTAAATTTATATTTACGATAGCTTGGGTTATCCCGGGCGTAGTTGTAGTTGCAATTAAAATAAAAAATGAACCGAAGTGATCAGTTAAATATGACCGTTGTCGAGGCGACCGTGGAAGTCGCTGGTGTGTTTGCTCTTTGTGTCGCGAAAAGTGAAATTTCACGATGAAAGTAGACAAACCGGGAGGAGGAACTACCTGCTGGATGGCAGATGTCTAATCGAGGACATTTCTGGCAAAACCACTCGATTGACCTATCAAACTCTCCATTTTCTTCCTCATGAAAGTGAATTAGCTGATTTTTCTTTTTAATTGATCTATAAAAGAAAGAGAGAAAGATAGAGCGAGAAGAATACTGATTATACGAATGAATTAGGTAAATACTATAGACCTTTAAAGTGTTAAAATATTCCAAATTTTCAACTAAATGCTATGTGTATAGGTATATCTCGGTTTAACTCGGTTTAACTCGGAAGGATAGTTATTTAAGATCAAGTATAAGTAACAAGTTTGACTTGCACTTTCTATTGGTAGAATAAATTGTTGCCCGCACGACAAGATGTAGTACCGTTGCTCCGTTTCTCATCCATTTATTATGATTTAAATTTTCACTCTACCTTTCATTGCCCATCCTTCGTTTCTTCTCAATCCTTCGATATATCTTGTCACATCTTTGTCGCATTGTCCTTCGACCGGATACTTCCCTTCGGTCCAGTTACTGGCAAGGTGGTGCACGTTAAAAATCTCCAATACCTCTGACAAGGTAGTCCAGTTTTTCTTTGGAATTCCTTCGATAATGCCTGCTGTCCAACTTTGTGTTCGTTGGCTTGGCAAAAGATCTTGTATAGGATTCTCTGAAACGTTCGAGGACGATTTTGCCCGGTGTACTGCGAGCCACACCAAAACGGCCCAACACCACGATCGGTTCATTGTATTTATATGAAAAACCGAAACACTGCTCTGTATTACAGATGATATTGTTCGAAAATTTAATTAATTCCGAGCGATCATGTTCAAAATACAACGTTTTTTTTTTTTTTTTTTTTTTTTTTTCGTACACTGCTGCAAACTCTTCACTGCTCTCAAGTCCTCTAGAAACGTTCTTCTCCTTGGAACGAATCTTGTTAAATATCACAGCAACAAGAAAAAATACTACGTTCACTGGTCGAGGTTGATCAAAGAAAAAATGAAGGAAAAGAGAAAATGAAGAAGAATAAAAAGAAGAAGGAGAATTTCGATCAGCTTCTTCTACTGTAGAGTCACGTGAATATTTGCACTCGCATCTTCGAGTTCCTCCAGGATATTTCTTCAAGAACCTCCGCTTTCGTTCTCGTTCTCATAATTCCCGAGAAGAACAGTCGCGATTCACCTCGAGCAGCCAGAAACGACCCGAATGTCTCCCTCTGTCTAAGTATCTGCTGCTGGTGGTTCCTCCTCGTTCGGTGGTCAACAATCAGCTAGAACGACGAGGCTGGCTATGGTGGAAAAATGGCTCCTCCGGATGAATATCTTGGTAGTAATGAAAGTACCAAGATACATGGTGGGGAGCAAACCTCCCTGTACTGAAAAGTGAGTGCCAGTGGCCGGATACTTTAGTCGGCCGACACACGCACCATGCCTCTCGTATTTAGCATAATTTCGTGTCCGTTCGCGTACGAAATTTTTTCTTTTCAACACGTACCAATTGCTAAACATGCCTAAAACCTTTCGGTAGTGGTGTAGGCCCTGGGCTCTATATGTATAGATCCGCCTGGAACCTGGCTACACCGCTATACAACTTCCTTGTAAATGATAAATATTTACGAAACTAAACTCTGCTACATATGTATATCGTTAAGTTGATCAATTGAATTCGAACGTGCGTTCGAAACCCTTTCGAGACTAAAGATATTTATCGTTAGTATCGAATAAGTAGTATAAGACACGCTACAGGTGATCGGTTTGGAACACGTTAAATATAGTCAAACATTGTTCTTCGGTGGGTAGGATGTAAAAAAGAGGAAAGAGGCCAGATTTAGCTCGTTAAAATTAGAAAGCTTACATGAAACCAAAGATTTATAATACTGACTCGAACCGAACCGAACCGAACCGAACCGAACCGACAAGAATGTTTGAACAGCGACCGACCTTTGTAACTAGTCTCTTCTCTGGTAGATATTTTTTTCTTTTTTTCCATAAAATATTTTGGAATTTCGTATGAAAATAATTTTCACCTTTTTCTCTTTTATTCTCTTTTATTCTCTTTTATTCTCTTTCTTTTGGATATTATAGAAAACAAACGTTGATTTTACATACACGTATATTTAATGGATACAATAATAATGAGCTTCTTATTTAGATGTTGCTTAATTCTAAGATACAGACATTGCTAGAAAAAGCGAATTAATAACTAGTAACCAGCAATGATGTTACGTAGCTTTTGACAATGTTTCGCATGAGTTAGTAGGATATTTTCCATATCTATCGTATAATAAAAGTTTCACCGTGAAACCATCTACCTGCAATTAGAGGAGGATGGTTTCTCTTTCTACATTCTACAGAGTAGAACAGTGTTTTGTCGAACGCTGTCATTTACTGCTCGCTCGTGCTGAAATTCAATTTCATTTTCCTCATTTTTCCTCTTTTCCTACCCATTATTACACCGATCTATCCCCGGTGTCGAAACACCACGAAATTTCTCGTAATCGTAATTGTAAGTAGTTAATTAAAGTGAACCGTAACAGAAGCATCGGTAAATCGTATTCGAAGCGCATGTCCAAATGGCAAACTGAATACGATGCACTTACAAAACGTAATACTTTTTTTTTTTTTTTTTTTTTTTTCACCGTAGTAAATATTCTGGTAAATATTTATCGACACGTTGTTGCCTAGCAAAGGAATGAGCAATTAGAAATAGTAAGCTGGAAATGGTAGATCTGGCTCTTCGCTAGTTGAAAATAGATTTGTGATCATTACCCAACAGACAGCATAGACTAGAATAAATTTCGGTATAAAAATGTCCTTTTAACAATTCGTCGTGTTTAATTCTACTAAACATGATCGACATATTTAATTAGATCAATCGAATCGATCGATTATAAAAGCGAAATCTTTATTTAAAATTAGAACACAACCAATGAATTCAACAGTGAAAGTATTAGAAAGAAATCGATAACTATTTTCGGTATTGCCACGCACCACGTGTTATGAAGTTCAAACCAAGATGAATATCTTTCGTCATGGTAATTAGTTCACCGTTCAGGTTTGAATAATAATAAGAATAAGAATAAGAAAAGATTGTCGTATTCAAAGTCTACATCATATTCTTCCTTTTCTTCTTGAGTTCTTGCATTCTTAATGTTTCTTCTACCTTTTCTTTTCCTTTTTCTTCTGTGCAACTTATGTTGCGAATACGTGACAGCCACTATCAAATTGTTAATAAGAAGAAATAAAAGAAAGCTGCAAATCATCGTTACTTTGAAGTTTCATCATGTAACGATTACCTTTTATCGAACGCGTTCATTTAGAAATCTGCCAAATCATTCTGAAGAATCTTTCATCCTGAAATCATTGTTGATATGGTATTTTATAATAATTCAATATCTGGTCAAAGTAAATTAAATTTCGTATCTTCTTCTTCTTCTTCTTCTCCGAAAAAACAACTTTTCTATCAGTAGGATGTTTGAAAGTAACAAATACATAGGTTTATCGTTCAAATTAAACGAAACGAAACGAAACGAAGCGAAGGTCCAAAATTGGCTTTGGCCGATGGTTGACCTTTCTTGTAGAATGATTTCCATGTTTCATCAATCATCAATTTTTTGTTACAAAATTTTTCACCTTCGGATACCGTATCTCTTCTTGTTTATCTGTCTCTCTGCTTGCACATTTTCCTGAAATATCGTTTATGGTAAGGATAATTCAAGGTGACGATGCCACCGGCTCTCATATAGATTTAAATCTGTTCATAGCAAATGACAACGACTCTCAACAGAATATTTTAAACAGTATCTTGGGATGGTAATGTTGGTATTTTAAGTAATTCGTGTCTGGAAACGAACCGAGAAGTTTAAATAATCCACTTATACAAGTATGTATACTGTATACACAAACAGATATGTATACGTTGATACGTATAGGCTGCTTTTTAATTGCTCGACTAGTCTTCCTTGAAATTCTTCCTCCGGTTTGTAAATTTCCTGGATATTGCTTTCGAAATTTTTAATACAATTCGCTTTTTTTAATAATCTGGTGAAAACATGTATGTATGTACATAGTTGTTGTGAGCTCAGGAAGTGCTTGTTATTTTTCTACGTTTTGAGCATAAGTAAATCTTACTTTTTACTTATTTGCCAAGTTTCTTATATAATGTGTGCCGTTTCGCAATCAGTTATTTCGTGTATGTTGTTAATCAGAAAGTAGACCAGTGAGAAGTTGATTGTTTCTGTCGAACATACATACATAATGTTGTTGAATTACTTGGTTGTCTTCCATTGTCTCAAAGGATGAACTATTCTTAGTAAAGACACCATGGGAGCTTCGAAGAACAAGCTGAGGAATAATGAAACTGCGTACGTTGAGATTACGAATCCAAAAAATAGTATTGCCTGTAATAAAATATAACGATATTATCTACCAGATTTACGTTATACATGTATTATACATGTATTATACATGTATGTAGATAAAATATTTCTACAGACTAAATTTTGTCTCTGTTTCGAGCGGTATTCCTGAACACTTTCTCCGGTAGAAAGGAGGAAGAAGGTGAAAGAAAAGAGTGGGGGATGAAATAAAAACCAGAAGAGAAGTTGTAGGAGTCGAAATCTAACGGAGTCTATCTACAAAAATGGAATTGGATAGGTTTGCCAAATCGATAATTGCCAATTATTCAACTGTCGTGAAAATCTCATACCATAAGCCCTTGCGTTAAGTGCATTGAAGCTTCTCCCCGTAACACAACTGCTCGCATGATGGCAGGATGTATCAAATAGGCGCAATAAGTCAACCTAGAGAGAGGATATAAACCTTTCCAGGATAATACTTTATTAACTATACCTGAAAATATCTATCATAAATATCATAAATATCATAAATATCATAAATATCATAAAATGTGTAAAACTACAAACCTCCGTGTCCAGTGACGCAAGCTATTAAAATCCATGCTATGGAAATCGCCCACCCAGAATGTGATAACGCGGTATATACAGCAGCCGTAAATGGTCCAAACATGGTTCCGTATAATCCATACACTATACTCATCATGATGATGAAAGAGAGAATCCAATATACTAAGGCCATAGTCTGTAATATTAGGGAGAGACACTTGATAGTTGAGAATATCCTCGCGTAATTATATTGTACTTACTTTACTGACTGACAATTTGCAGTCAGATTTATAAAGGTACCATCCTGTTAGCATTCCAAACAGATACGGTCCGATTCTGGACCAGGGTTTGTCGTACAGGCTCTCGTAATGCGCGAATGGATCCTGAATACTATAATCAGTCTTGATTTATTTGAAATTCTTCTTTCAAATATTAATCGTTATATGTAATTTCAGAAAAATTACCTTGGTACATGGTTCATGTTTAAGGAGATAATCGTTGTGGTAATCCAAGATATAATTAGAATGGATATTGTCATGATGCTGGCAGTACGAAAGTGTCTGGAAAAGTATTGCTTTTAACATTTTAAATAGTATTGCTTTGATACAGATTTAAAATTGAAATCAGTTTGCTGGCTTTTAGGATAATTCGGATAATACTACCAGCACCATCTACCGATCAACAATAAGTACCTTTTTTTCTTTGAGAAAAAGAAATGATAAAGCATTCTTCATTTACCTTACAGTAATTATAAGAATAATTATCCCAATGGTATAAAATAGCGTATCATTTGCTAAATACCAGCTCCACACGATACACTATTAAAACAGAAAATTACGAAATAAAATGCTTTTTACTATAACGAGGATCGTCTCTACTCACTCGCTCATCCATATCGAAATAAGTGTTAATGTATAAAACATTTCGCCACCAGAATTTTCTGCAATTTTTATAATCGAGTGTGTATATGTCGAGCATCGTGTGATTATAATACCAGCTCATAAACACCTCGATCAAACCAATTACTAAAAGGTAAATCGGAGTCAACCGAAAGTATCTATACCATATCATTCCTAAGAACTGGAAGAGTTGACCAATGTTACCCTTCACCACCTTCTTCTTTTTTATAACATCTTTCGTAATCGTACGAAAATAAAGAAACGATACTAAACATCCACTAGAAGAAACAACGTTTCATTTATTTTTAGTTTTATAGTAAACATAATATATACTGCAAAAGTGCAGTTTTCTTAATACCTTATAAAGAAAAACGTGTCCACAGCGTACGTGCCATTACTGATGGTTTGATAAAAGAAATCATTTTCCGCGTTTGATTTGAACGTTTTACCCTCTGCGATAGAAAAGAAATATGCTTTATTTATCTTTATATTACTATGTAATTAAGTTTTTATTTACCAGAAAGTACGTTCACGGTTAAACAAGTGTGAACAAGAATGACCCATATTATAGATAAAAATCTTAATCCGTGAATAGGTGCCAAAGTATCAGTTCCGACATCGAAACTAAAAAGTTTTGAAAGATTCAACAGCAAGCTGAAAGATAGCAGTGCTTCCGAGAGTGGTTTCGGTACGCTATCTGAATCATATATATCTGAAAAATCATTAAATTCCATTGAATCCATCATCGTCATCATCGTCGTCGTCGTCGTCGTCGTCGCTTATGATGATTTATGGAATTGAAGAGAAAAGAAAGGTACCCAACGTTCCATTATGTTTCTTGACCGACCATAATTTCGCGATCGTAATTTCTTCGACTGTAGTAGTTTCATTAATGTTCATACTTTTCATTTCCGTCATAATGTTTCTCATGTTTTGGTTTGTTTTTTCGGCGTATAATACTTGATATCTCAGATAAATGTCGTAGAAAGTAGCCAGGATCACCAACACGCCCACTATGATGAATGTCACTCTGTAAATCGTGTCTTTATTCAGTTATCAAACTATGCTAATTATGATGATTTTATGAAAGAATTGAGCATAAGTACAATAAAGCATAGAATACGCTGTCGTCCCAAACCGTGTATCCTTTCGAGAGGTTCCTAACATTTTCAATCACAATTTTCATGGATGAATTACTTCTCGATGGATCTTGAGCAAAGTATAACAGCTTTTCAGTGTCCTTTGTGTCACAAATATCGGGTAAGCATAGTCCAAAAATGATTTTGTAAGTCTAGAACAGATTGATCAAGTTTAAATATATAATTTATACATATGTATACATATGTATGTACATACTGAACTACATATATTGAAAAACGACTGATATAAATCGTAGATGGTTACGAGTTGTGCTCTCGAGAAAGTGAATGTAATCGTGTTGCTTTTACCCCTTTCTATAAAAGTTTTCTTTCACCTCTATTTAGAATCAAAGTTACGCCAGAAACAAGTTACTTACGTTGTAGATATAATTTTTTCCGTATATCGCTTGAAATTACTTGAATCGTTTTTAAACGGTACCGGTGGTTGATTCAGATGATGAAACTGAAATCTGTATGTATATACTCGCTGCGCGTTAGTTATGTTGATCAAAACTTTACCGAAAACTAACAACTTTAACGCTACACCGAGAGAAATCGTTTAAACATACCTCGTTAAGCTTAGAACTTAGTACGTGTAGGTTGAAGGTAACGGATGACATGCTGACTAAAAATGGTGGTAGATTACTTTCGCGTTCAATCGTTTTGCTCTTTTGCCATTCGATGAATTTCATCTCCATTTCACGACATTGGTCCACAGCTCCTAACCAGTACACATTGCCGGATAACAAACCCCACGTGTATCTTCCGGTTGCATCGATCACTACGGACAAGAATGTTAATCGTATTACACCTATGTACCTATTAGGTACGTACTTATTTCGAAAGATTCATTCAATTTCAATATAACGCCTCCTTCCTTTGTCTGTCCTATTAGATTAGGTATTTCTTTCGTAAAAAAATGATTAAACCTTTTAACTTATTTCGTGAATGTTACGCGATTGAGAGTTGTAAGAATTAACTTTCCGAAGAAAGTCTCATCCATCACGGTTAAACCAGTCTTCTAAGGTGTTCTAACGACTTCCGTACATAGTACATAGTACATACGTTACCAATTGCGCATTTCCTCATACCATGAAAACTTCAAACTACTTTCCTTATAATTGCATTCGAATATCGTGATTTACAGATAAGGAATAATCTTTTATGCAATAGGTATTTCATTATTACCATAATACGTATATACATATATATGTATATACACATGTGTATTTATAAACGTTAACGTAAGTATACTGCCATTTTCTCGTGTCTAAAAATTTAAAATATCACTAAAAATTACATTGATATAATTATAGCAGACGGTAATTTTCAATGTTAAATAATTCTACTGTGTATGAATCTGTGAATGTGTTGCGTATGTGTATAATATGAAATTCGTTTTTCTAATATTATACATATATGTATGTATGTATTTTATTAATTTTACTTGCTTTTTAATGCCCATTCTTCTTTTGCCAGTAGAGCTGTCAAGTATTCTGTCATGTCCTTTTCACAATTCGCTGAAACGTTTAAGAATTTTCGAGCCTCGATATCCCAAAATTTTGCCATTGTGTAGGGGTTCCAAACATTTAAGTCATATAGGAATGACATCGATCGATTATCAGGATCCTCGGTAATATTCGATAAGCTCAAAATGTTAGTATTCACCTTTAACCGATCTACGTTTTCAAATTTCCCCGGTTTTTCATTCAATTTTAATCCTGCCACCAATCCACTTAGAAGTAACACAAATGGTAAACGTTCACAAATCATCATTTAATAATAATAATAATCACTGACAACTGCAAGTACCTATGTATTTTTTATGTATGTATTTTATTATTTGCAAACTTTATAAAACGATCAAAGGCGTTGTACTCATAGTAGTTACTGTAACAATTTGATTAAGTGCATGGTCAGATATACCCAGTTTACCGTCTCCCACCGTTCCAACCTTTCATTCTATGTATTCCACTGGAACCAACGATTACAATTTCACATTCGTTTTTAGACAATTTTTCCTTGGCAATGTATTATTGCTTTCTTTCCGTTGTTTCGATTGCCAATTCGTAACAAGTATTAATGTCTTTTATGGAAAACTTGTATGTATGTAAATAGGGGAAGGGCGGGTAGCCCCGGACACTTGAATAAAATGCAAAAAAAACATAGAATCAATCAATTTTAATCAAATTTCTCTTTCAACTAATAAATATAGGGTCTATCTGATTCATTATATCACAAAAAAAAACATATTTCTTAAATAACTTTAAGACAACAAGCAATAAACTGGATCCTCTGCTTTTACTCATTCGAAAAAAGGCGAGTAGCCCCGGATACCTTCAGGGAAACTAAAATTTGTACATAATATAATGACCTAATTTGCTTGGTGTGCATACAATTACTGGTTTGCAATTGTTTTTTAAGCACAGAAGCCACGTTGTCATATGTCATTTGTATTTCTATATGACGTAACAATAAAGATATAGTAAAAATGTCCGGGGCTACCCGCGGTAGTTTCGCGTGGTGACGCGCAATCGTTATGAAAAACTTACTTTTAACATCCTCGTTTCTTCTGACAATTTTTCTTGTCCATTGTTTGCAATATTAAAATCGTTACACTTTAATATACTTGTGCGTTCAAAATTTTTAAGGATTACTCGATCAAGTACTCGATTTTTCTGTGCATTTCTATCGAAAAAAGCGCCTTTTTCTTTTCGGTCTGAACTTGTTGCGAAAGATACCCATCAATATAACATTTCAAAGTTACGGAGTAAAGGGATTTGCCTGTTTCTTTTTTGTTTTATTTTGCAGTAATGGATATTATTGTAGACACCACAGGTCAGACAGATTTATTAACAAGAGATCGTTTAGTATACAGTGACGATGATGATTTCGACTTTGAAGATACAGGTAATGAAACGTAGTTCCTGATATAGTTGTAATTTAGGTTAAAATCCTGAGACAGGTTAACAATAATGTTCTGTTGTATTCACCTTGTATTATTAATTTAACAGGTACTCAGCGGAGAAAGTTTTTTGATATTGAGGAAAATTTACTAGAAAATGACGTTCGAAAGAAAAAGATGACATTCAATGTGTCAAAAGACATTAATCTCGATGAATTCGAAAGTGAAATGGGATGGTCAAATACTGCTCGACGAGATAAAAATAATAAAACGGCCCCAAATGTGATAGCTTTAAAACAAGAAGTAATGGCAATAGATGCCATTGTGAAAAATAGTGTTATCAAACCTGGGTCGGAGCAATTAAAATATGTACATAACGTACACGTAAGCAAAAGAAAACTGCAAGCTAGAAAACATAGAGAACGGGCTAAAACCAAGGGTACAGGCTGGTTTAATATGCCTGCTCCTGAAATAACTCCAGAAATTAAACACGATCTTCAAGTTCTTCAAATGAGATCGGTATTAGATCCAAAACATTTTTACAAAAAGAACGATCTGAAAGTTTTGCCAAAATACTTTCAAATTGGTAAAGTTGTCGATACACCTTTGGATTATTATTCCGGACGTCTTACGAAGAAAGAACGTAAAAAGACAATTGTGGACGAACTGATGGCTGATGCTGAATTTTCCAAATATAATAAACGTAAATATAAGGAGATCATTGATGAAAAGAAGAAGTCGCATCATAAAGCTCATAAGCGTGCAAAGAAACTTAAAGGAAAGAAAAAATGATGCTTGTAATTATTTTTAAATATATATTTTAGACAAATAAATCACGCTTATAATCAAATTCATGTATATAAAAACATACGTATATATTAAAATACTATCTAATTCAGGTCATTCCCCCTGTGACCTCGATGGAAGCACCATTGATATAGGAACTTTTACTAGATGCTAAAAATACAATAACTTCTGCTACTTCTTCCGGCTTTCCCATTCTACGAAGAGGTATTTTTTTTATAAACATTCCTTTTACGTTATCGGGTACCGTTTCTGTCATGGGGGTTTGTATGAAACCAGGCAGCACTGTATTGACACGGACTCCAAATCTATAATCCAAATATACATCTAACAGCGTGTTATAACCTGACAACATTGTAAAGTTATTACTTTCCGATACTTACTGTCCAAATTCTAAACAAGCGGTTCTTGTAAGGGCTATCACACCAGCTTTTGATGCAGCATAATTAGCTTGACCCATGTTTCCTACTTTGCCAATAATTGAACTTAAATTAACAATCGAGCTATCTTTGCTTACATTTCCATCAATCATTTCTTTCACTGCTGTCTGGATCATAAAAAATGTTCCCCTTAAATTTACATCCAACACTTGATCAAAATCATCCTGTGTAAGTTTTAAAATGAACTGATCACGCGTAATGCCTGCAGAATTGATGATAATAGTTGGCGGTACTGAATATTTACTTATTATACTTTGAAATGCCCCCTTAACGCTTTGTTCATTTGCAACATCTATATTCAATGCTAAATGATTGGAATCTAAGACAATAGTAAAACGTAAGTACATTATGGTATTATAAAAAGAAAACGTTAACAATTGCTCTGAATGTGTACAAACCATTTAAAGATGCAACAGTTTCTTGAGCATTGTTTAGGTTTCGATCGGCAGCAATAACTTTGGCTCCTTGCCCTGCCAAGGTACGGCATACTTCTCTGCCTATACCGCTACCTGCGCCTATACTTTCAATATTTCATATTAATCTTTGCTTTAAACGTAATCTTCTTTTCAAGATCAATTTTTTACTCACCTGTTACAAACGCTAGCTTACCGATTACCATTCTTGTTTCTTACATTAGCGGAAAATAACTGGTTACTGGTAATAAGTATATATGTAAGTGAGTACAAAGTCTAACGAGTTAATTGTTGGTAATATCACGATATGTGGTACTAATGCAGTGAATTCTATTGGAATTTTATTTATTCTTACATTTTATGATTGGTTTACAGATTGAAATGTTAATTACAATTTAATTGCAAAATTAAATCGCCAATAAAAATTAGTCTCATCAGATTGCGTCACTTATACAAAAACGGTGGAAACTACTCGATAACTTACCGACTGAGTTTACGAGAAAAATTTGGTGGAATTTTCAACATCGATTTATGTACCTATTTCGAAACGAATACGATTGTTCTACCAGGTTAGTATATATATATATACACACAACATACACACACACATATGCACTTGCAATTAGGACCTTTGTTGCCTAGGTAACCGTACCATATGCTGCTGACGTCAAACTACGTCTGCAGTGACGTCAAAACGCAACACGAGTAGTACTAGGTACGTTTACGGAAAAATTGAACTTGAATTATAGTTTTATACTTGAACCGGTCGTTCCTCAACAATGATGGAAACAGTTTCTGACGTTACATTTTACGTATTAAAAGACAGAATACAGTGTGTTAATTAAATACCGTTTTTAAGTAATAGGTTGTAAAATCTAAATCAATAGTAACAACGTCCAGTACGTTGCTTACAAAACGGAGATAAATGTCCAATTATTTTATTTTATTTTATTGTTAGAATTATTTGTAATTTATCTTTCCAATGAATATTTAAGATTTTTTAAGTTTTTTAAAGTAAACTTTATAATGGTATCACATTGAATGCAATTTGAAAAATGTGTAAAATTGGACAAAGGTAATAATATTATTTATATCGAAAAAGTTGTAAAGGAAACTTTTTAAAATAAAAAGATGGAATTTAAACAGTGGGAAGGGGCGAAAGAGGTTATACGTAAAAGGCTGGCAGCACCGGCGTTTCAAGAAAATAACCATGCGCCTCTGTTCTTGATCACGCAAAACTCGTGCCAATTTCTTTACGCAAAGTGTTCCAGTGAAGAAGCAAGCAAGCAAGCAGGGCAAGGCGATCAAGGGATTGGAGAGTGAAATGAAAAATTTCGTTTAAACAGAAGAAAAAGAAAGAGATAGAAAAGAAGAAAGAGGTGTGTGAGAAGAAAATTGTACTGACGAAGAGAAACGACGCGATGACGCGATGACGCGGTGAACGCAGGAACTAGAGAAAAATTCAACGCGGCAGTAACTGGTAGTATCTTAATTATCAAGCAAAAGAATCGTTTGAAAAATAAAATCGTTTACAAAAACAGCATATTATTAGAATGTTGTTGGACGAAAGACAATAATGAGATGGTTATAAAGTTTTCGTGCTCTAGGTTCGAGGTAGAGAAAATTATTACTGTATTATCATTGCCGCTGTTTTTCTCCATCGTTCCAGCTTATTTTCCTGTGATCGTTAGCGAAAAAGAAAAGTTGCCAAGTTTATTCGCAAAGATTATCTAGCGGTGGTTAAATCCCATAGCGACAAATGCAGAGGACATGAGAAAATAAGGGAAAAAAGAAAAGAATTCGTGTTTTATTTTGATGTCTGTCTGCCAGTTAATCTTGTAGCAGAGTCCTGCTTTTGGAACTGGAACGTCAAAGGTAAAGTTAATGTTTACGTACGTACGTACGTATGTATGTATGTATGTATGTATGTATGTATGTGTAAGATGAATATTAGCAGAAGGACTTTCGAGAACTGGAATTCCAGATGATCCCCCTGGTGGCAAGAGCGGAAAGTACCGCCACATCACCCCCCTGCCAGTGGTTAACGATATTCTGGTTGACTGTCCGGCGTCTCTTCCTTGGTGCGTGGTTAGGCGTTGTTGCGACGGTGGATGTTCGCTGAACCGCCGTTGCTATGTCCTCTTCTCGAGGCAGTGGCCCGGAATCGGGAGAGCTCAGCGATTCCGAAGATGGTTATACAGATACAGATCCATTAAGGTACGAACTGAGAAATATCCAAAATGTGATACACGTTACTCGACAAAACATTGATGCACTGAACAACCGCTTTGCTGGATTTCAACATCCACCCTCTATATATTTGAACGAATATCAAGAGCTAACTAGTAAGTTGCATGATTTAGAATCCAAGGAACAGAAGCTCAATGAATTGTTGAATGCCAGTCGAATATCTGGTAGTGCTTCCACGTCAGAAAATGAATCTCGCGAAGCAAAGGAGTCCATAAGGGGTCAGAGAACGCCGATGAGATCTCTACTGAGGGCGTATTTACCTAATCAACAGCGTACCAGTGTACAGGTTCGCGAAGGACTTCCGTTGAGGGACGCGTTGGCCAAAGCGATGAAACTAAGGAATTTGACTACAGAAATGTGCGTGGTATACATTTTGGGTGTAGACAATACCAAATATTACACGTCATGGGACACTGACATCTCTTTACTGGACTGCGATGAAATATCTGTGGAAATTTTGGATAAGTTTCCTATAACTACTTCCATTTCGCATAACTTTGTGCGCAAGACTTTCTTTTCGCTAGCGTTTTGTGAATGTTGCAGAAAACTCCTATTTCAGGGATTTTATTGTAGAACATGCAATTATCGGTTTCATCAAAGGTGTGCAGCAGGCGTACCGGCTTTATGTCATCAAGTACGTATGCAAGACGCTTATTACCAAGCGTTATTGGCGCATAATCTTGAGAGTACCGCTGGGATTCTGCAACTTCCGTCTGGTTATGGTTTAAGCAGAAGTATGTCTCCGTCTCTAGCACCTTCGAGGAATCAGAGGCATCCGCGTTCTTTGGGACAACAAGATCGCTCGAGCTCAGCGCCTAATGTTTGTTTTAATATGGTCAAACCAAGCGGCGAATCCGGTAATTTAGACGAATACAGTAGGTCTCAAAGTTTAGGTCGGCCAATTGGTATTATGCAAAGTGCAGTATCACCTGGTAGTAGTCCAACGAAACATAGTCAGTCAACGCAGGCTAGTCCAACTAGTACTTTGAGGCCGAAAAGACAAAGAGCAAGATCAGCCGACGAATCGTCTAAAAATCTGTTAGCACCTAGAGAATCCATAGAGGATTGGGAAATTCCAGCGGATGAGATTTTAGTTGGAGCTCGTATCGGATCTGGTTCATTTGGAACGGTGTATAAAGCTCATTGGCATGGACCGGTAGCTGTGAAAACATTAAACGTTAAGATACCTACTGCTGCTCAGTTACAAGCATTTAAAAACGAAGTAGCGGTATTGCGTAAAACACGACATGTAAATATTCTTTTGTTTATGGGATGTGTGAGCAAACCGCAGCTTGCAATTGTTACTCAATGGTGCGAAGGTTCTTCGTTGTATAAACATTTACATGTATTTGAAACGAAATTTGATTTATTCACGTTGATAGAAATTGGAAGACAAACTGCGCAAGGTATGGATTACCTACACGCAAAGAACATAATCCATAGAGATTTGAAAAGTAACAATATATTCTTGCACGATGACCTTACCGTCAAGATTGGCGATTTTGGCCTGGCTACAGCAAAGACTAGGTGGTCTGGTTCTCAACAATTCCATCAACCAACCGGATCTATCCTTTGGATGGCACCAGAAGTTATAAGAATGCAAGAGGAAAATCCATACAGTTTTCAATCGGACGTTTACGCGTTCGGCGTTGTTTTGTTTGAATTGTTAGCTGGCCAATTACCGTATTCACATGTTAATAATAAGGATCAAATACTATTTATGGTCGGACGTGGAAATTTACGTCCCGATTTAAATAAATTACGTTCAGATACTCCAAAAGCATTAAAGAGATTGACGGAAGATTGCATCAAATTTTCCAGAGAAGAAAGACCAATATTTCGCCAAATTTTGGCTAGTTTAGAGGGTCTTTCACGAGGATTGCCGAAAATCACAAGATCAGCATCTGAACCAAATTTGAACAGGACACAACTGCAATCGGATGATTTCGTATACACCTGTGCTTCACCAAAAACTCCAGTGAACTTTCAGTTTGGGGCATTCTCTTTTTATCCTACTGGTGGGAACATATAAAAAGTATATCACTCGAAGCAATGAGTTTGATGGAATTTGAATAAATAAAATATTTGAAGAAGGAACGGAAGAAAGTGAAAAAAGGAAAAAGGAAAAAGGAAAAAGGAAAAAGGAAAAAGAAATTTCAAAGGAATCATAATAAACTTAGCTACGAACAATCTATGCAATTCTTTTCAACTACACTTTGACTGTGTTGCAAGACTGTTCGCTCGATGTAGAATGTGATTTAAAAAATACTTAATGCAACTAAGATAAAAAAAAGAAAAGAGACAAAAAATTCAACTTATTAATCATCGTATCTGATTGTATTCGGCAAGAACGCATGTGTAGCTTTTACCTTTACATACTTACTATCTATGAGAAGGACGTTATTTGATGAGTCGTCACTCGTGTGTAAATGCATATTTCTAATGCGTATACATCTTCTTGTGTATACAAAACGACGATGGTGTGTGTAGAGGTCTGTTACTTTTGTGGAAATCCTTATGAAGGATGTAAAAATAAAGTAAGTAATAGAATTAAACGGCATTTAATTCGCGTCGGTCGTTGTTTGTCTGTGAAGTATTTTTGCAATCACCGAAGTGATTTTTGTACCTACTTCCTTCGTAATGTCTTGAATATGCTCACATAAGAATTGTTCCTTTTTTTCATAACTTGTAGTTTATTGTTAGAATGTGTATTAGGTTTCGTTTAAGATGACCGTCAAACTTGTGTATATCGTTTTTAAAAACACATCATAAACACCCGGCGACTAACTAAGTTGATACTCTAGTAATGGGTTAACACAAATTTCACATTAATAACTTGATTTTTTCTTCTCTCTCTCTCTCTCTCTCTCTCTCTCTCTCTTTCTTTCTCTCTCTGTTTTTTATTTTTTATTAAATTGTCATTTTTAGTATCAATCTTATTCGACTGATGATTTTTTACTTACACGTTTTTATTATTATTATTATTATTATTATTTTCATTTTAATAAATTAAAATGTTTTGGTTAAAACGAAACTGGAAGAAAAAAAAAGAAAGATTATGCGATATCGAAATGACAAATCAAATTAAAAGTCAAATAAAAATGAAAGTGATATGTACACTTGACCTATTGACTTTAAGACTTCATTAATAAAATATTCGACTCTATGAATTGTGCGAGTCACTTATTCTAGCTTAAAAGTTTATCGAGAAGCATAGATAGGAATTTAGGGCCTAAGCCAATATAAATTTTATCAACCGACAATTAAGGGAATGCGTACGCAATTGCGACTTACCTCATTCAGAAGAAGAAGAAAAAGAAGAAAAAGAAGAAGAAGAAGAAGAAGAAGGGAACGTTATCGATTAACTTTCATTTTCCTATCTTTATAGTCGACTCGTTGTTCCTCGTATTTTAATATTTATTCGCTTATATTGCAACTACTTTTTTCTTTCTTTTTTTTCTTTGTAAGTCGTTCATTGTTCGAGACGGACAATGCAGGAAGGGGCGCGAATTTCACTTCGAGCCTATAAATCGGAAAATAAAAAGATAAGAAAAGTATTTGTTACATAGCATCGAAGGTTCGAGTTGAATATGTATGGCAATTAAAGAAACTTTTGTTACAACTAAACGTGTTTCAGATAACGGCTCCGACGAGTAGTAAATAAGTTAACAAATAAAACTTGTATGAACTACGAGTATAACTACAAGTGTATATACAGGGTGTCTCGTGCAATTACGTAGAATAGTATTTTTCCATTTTCTTTTTTAAATTTTCTTTTCAAGTGAAATGAAAAGTTAAATAATCGTGTATTTTATTTTGAGGGATAATAAATTGATATTTATTTTCTTCATTAACGAGAATGATACGATACCCTGTATATATAATAGTAGGGAAGTACTTGAACATCGACAAAGTTCGTGTATCAAAATTTATTTATTCCTCTCGAGTAACTAGAGAAAAGTTAAGGAGGGGGTGAAAAATTAGATAAACTTGTTCGGTATCAGCCCGAAGCGATCGATAGTATGTACACTTTACAATCGCGTTAACTTTGCGTTATATTTTGCATAATTTTGCGCTTAAATTCAACAGTCGACCCGGAACACGTTTCCGGAACAAGTATATATATATATAAAAATGGCCTAAGAGGAAATCTTCGAAATTGATTATATTAGTTGTATAATATTATAGACTATTATAGTGGTCTTGTTTCGAAAAGAAAAGCACGCGGCATCCCAATTTTTATTATTTATTTATTTATGTATAATCCAGTGTGATATAGACTGCGATTAAAAAATATATAAAAGAGGAAAAATATTTGTTGGAGTGTAGAATCTCGTCGTAAATGTATGAAAAATAAACTGAGGTGTTCAGTGATATAAAGAAAACGAAAGAATAACATTGAAACGCGTTCACTGGACAGAAAGAGTCGAGTCGAAACGAAAAGAAACAAGAATATTGCGAAAAATGAAGAAAGGGAGGAGAATGAAGCAAATGTAATTGCTTTGCGAAATTCTTTTACGTTGTATACATATTGACACTTTGACGCCTTAACATTTCATTGAACCTATGACTTTTACAATTTTATATTTCCTCTCATACCTGTTATTTATTTACACAACTATAGTAAGGTATCGTGTTAGAGTCAAAGTAGACCCCGTCAAAGTTAAATCCAAGTTTTTCTATGAAAAATGAATAGCTTTGTTTATTAAATTTCATTTAATAATTAATTGGAATTAAGGTTTTGTGATCCCGTGCTTTGCTTTCCTCCTTGATCGATCTTCCTGTGCGTCATTATCAGATTTTCCAATGTTATTATTACTTACTATTATTTTTCTTAGGAAACATTCCTCTGTACATTGCTTCGATATTTATATCGTATGTCGTATGGTATAGAAAGATTTGATATACGATTACAAGTGATCGAGGAGAATGTGTTTTTGCGTTGATTCGAACACTGAGTAACTTAGGAGGTACGTTGTACAGGATGTTTCAAAAGTTAAACGAACAAACTTTGTCGTTTTATTTTATTAGTAGAAACGAGATAAGATATAAGAATGAATAAAAAAGGAACTCATCGACAGTCTGACACGATTTCACGAGGAAAAAGTATCGCAAAATATCATATACGATACGTTTATTTTAATTCTTTGCTAACATAAAATGACTACGTGTCAATTTTAATTTTAATTTTAACTCGATAAAAGGTAGCGTTTAATTTTCAAACATCCTGTAGATCTAACAATAAGAGTTATCTTTTCGAGACGTATGTAGAGTGAAATGTCGGCTCAATTTCAATAATTTTTAGTCGTTTAAGAAAGCAAAAAATAAATAAAATGACTCGATGGATCGATCTGCGAGTCTCGAAGAGTTAACTTGAGTTTATGGATGAAAACTGATCTCCGATGTTTCATAGATCAGATGTTATCGAAGCAAAGTGTGATTACTCTAGAGAATATAAGGCTAAACAGCATCGACATTGGTTAATCGTGTACGAGTTTAAAACGAATCGTTTCCTTCGAATTCTGCCAGATAACGTAGGTTTGACAGGAAAGGAAAGAAAAAAGACTGGATCAAGCGAGATTTTTAGTTTGATCGTAACAAGATTTTGGGCCATCGTTTTTGTCAAATCACACTGACGATGAAACTGTTGTCAACCCGAAACCGCGTGACCGAGATTGACGATACTTAATTAAATCAATCATACCGATCGATTGATCATTGTATTCAACCAAGGAAAAAAAAATAATAATAAAACAAAAAAATTGACTCTTCATGTAAACAAGTCTCGTTCTCTTTAAGTTATCTTTTAGTTATTTAGTTTGATCGAATATTTTTTTTTGGTAATGCTCCCAAGAGTAATAAACGTTTGATCGTTGGAATTTTAAATAAAATTGAAATATTATTGATTGAACCGTAATACGATTTTAATTGAAGGATCACTTGAAAGAAACCGATGAGTACTACTGGCCTAGATACAACGTTCTTGTACATACAATGTATGTGTACAGTCAAGTGCACCGTAGAAGGTTCTACAAGGGTAGAATACCTACGTGGAAGAGCAAAGGCAAACGGTAACAGGCTCTTCTTTCTTTCGCCTTAGCCCTTAACCAAGGGAGAGCTACGTTACACGCGACCGTACAGCATAACGTGTACGATAATATCTTGGCTTGAACTGCAATACGTAAGTACCGCATGTAATTGCATCTGAATGAAATTAAATATCCATAAAGTCCATTAGCATTCGATGCAAAGGGGTGAAGAAACGTTAAAACTATTTGCAAAATGTTTCCCAGTAATTTTAAATTTTAGATTTCAGATGATTACATATTGGATTATGCATGCGAGTAATTTCAAGTTATCGATCTTCGTAGTATAGTAATTTGCATTTCGAATACGCATATAATAGATACATACAATCTAATTATGTGGGTACACGTGTACCTACTTACTAGTATGTAACGACAGCAATATGTATTAAACAAGTATGATGACGAAAATGAAGAATTCATATTTTTACGAATGCTGGATTAATTCCGCCCCGATATTAGAACAAGTGAAAAGTAACAGGTCCATACAATCCATAAGAAATCGAATTGAAATAGCCCATTGATACAATATAGACTGTGATATATGTACTTGTGTATATTTTCCTTTTTTTATTCTGTATCGCGTTAGATTAGCTTCGAATTAATTCATAACGATCAACTATTTACGTAGTTTAAATAGAACTTGGAACCACTTGATTTCCATAAAAATGCTTCTTGTATCACCTGCTTGTACATTTGAGGCTACGATTTGTCGTGGGTAGTGTTCGTATGCGAGTAAGTACACGTGTATAATAAAATACATAGTTTAGTGTTTGCATAGGAAGGAAGGAAGGAAGGAAGGAAGGAAGGAAGGAAGGAAGGAAGGAAAGGCTCGCATACATACATGTATCTAGATGTTTGTCAGAAGAATCAAGTTTGCTTTGCAGTGCGCGAGTTTCGTGCATTTATATTGCGCCGTAAGTAGTGGGATGTAGGCAAAGGGAGCGCGCAGGCGCAGATCTAGCTGGCGCTTTGGCCGGCCGAATAATAGTCGATGCTGGAACTTGGAAGTGAGAGTGTCTGTGTTTCGTCGTCGTTTACAGCTCGTAGTTGTAAATTCGTACGCGAATTTATATCCACGTACTTACATAGACGTATCTATATACCGAGATATAGAATAGGAAAAGAGGGCCGTTCGTTTATGTGCGATTGTCGTAAACAGGTGGACGTGTCGAGGTCGCTCGCCTTGTTGCACGAAACGAGGTTAGTTGACTTCGAATCGAATTTCGGCTAACGTCGCTTCCAAAGGGGAACGACATTGCGTGTAATATACGCGACGAAGAACGATCCTTGTGTGTCTTTCTTTTTTACTTATTTACGTTACAGTTACTTACATAGATGAATACATATGTGAATGGTTGCGACTTCCCAGTTTGCGAATTATCGAATTATTGAATTATCGAGTGACAGTGCTGGTGGGAAAGATTTAACTTACGAAATTCCGTTCGAATCTAATTCTTTTTTCGTTTCTTTTTTCGTTTCGTTAATATTTCAGAGCGTAGTGTATCGGACGAAAATAGTATCAGAGATTCAGGAGTTTATTTGAATTTCTCGAGATTTCTTTTCACCGATATCCAAGAGTACGTGGTAGGTACGTGGTGGCGTGGTACATATGTACAATTTGCGAACCGTAGGGTATTTGTACGGATAACAAAGCCCGGATATCGGTATGCGAACCATTAGAGAACATTGACAGATCGTTCAAGCTAACGTTTCAATAAACGGTGAATAAGTATCTTGACGTCAAACTATCCTTTTCTTTTCTAACAAGCACCGAGCGTAACTTAATCGAACGAAAAAACGGTTATCATGAGAGAATCGATATATGTGTGTAGTTACAACATAACAGACAGAGAATTCGATTAATCGTGAATCGTGTGAACGTATTGTGTGGCTGCAATTAATGTTTCAGCACGTTAGTGTAACGTAATATGGTACTAATTAATCTTGTTCAGTGGAGAATCAAAGGAAACGACATTGACCGAGAAACTGGAAAGCAAGTGTCCCGTGTAAAATTGACACATTACGCTTCTCGTTTATTCGATATCGACACGTTTTTACACGCGTCATCTATGTACATACATATACCTAATTATGTACTGCAAAGTGTAGTAGACTGTAGTAAGTTATCGAATATAATTACTTGAACTTATGTACATAGTACAAACTTTTCTTCGAGACTTTTGTTCAGTTTATGTACTTGAATTTTCGTCAGGTCGGCGGCGACTATTCTGTTGGTAAGAGGCGATGATAAGAGTCCCGATAACGCGGAACTATCGACAGAGATTGATTTTCACGGAAAATTGTGAGCATACCGCGAACATTTATATGTACGACTTACAATTAAATTTTAAACGTGTAACTCGTTCCATTCTTACGTTAGACACGCGTGTATGGCGGGCGCGTTAAAATCTGGATCGCGTTAGACATCGTGCCAAAATGAACAAGAGATGGGAGGAAAGTTTCATTCTGTATTTTTTTATTTTTACTTTGCAGAATCCGACCAGAAAGCGAATTCGGTAGAGTGGATCACGTAACCGAAAAAACATGTGTCAGCCACTTTTTTAACCACGTTCAAGCGTGGTCACTGCCTGAAACCGGAAGTCGATTCTACGATGGAACAGTGTTGTACGTTCCACGGTTGTTCAGACTCGATAAGTCGGTAAGGTGGATCGTATAGAGAGATCCGGGTTCAGATACGTTCGTCCTTTTGAGAGAAGAACCAGTGACGAGCGAACGAATGTACAGGACGACGATAGATTGGGAGGATGCACGATTGGCTCCTTTGGACATGGGATAGATGATAGATAACGAATGATGGGGTGGTAGAAGAAAGTTGAGACGCAACATGGATTGGGTGACTCGGCTCAGGTAGCCAGAGACGAGAAAGTCCACGGCGACCGGGGCGAAACGAGCCCCGATAGCCAAGTTCTTTGGTCAGAAGAAAACAGAGAAAGTTATGTTAAGATACGCTCTTTCTGTATATACAAATGTCTATACATATATACCTATACACATAATACATACACAAATGTAGCTGCCCTTTTGAAATCGGTTCCAAAGACTGATGAACGTGTTAAAAATCAGTTGGTTTAAACTGGTGATAGCGTTAGTCGAATGTAAGAGGAAAGTCTGTGGTTGATGAAAAGACTGAATTCGTTAAATCTTTTAGACTTTGTCTTTCGCGTTTACTGTTTTGCATCTACATACAATACATATCTTTTGGGATCTCGTGTGATTAACAATCTGCCTGCTTTCTTAATACATACATAACGGATGCGTAATAAAAGAAATATACGTACATGTATGTATCTCTATGTAGGTAGACATGAAAAAGTTGTTTCGCTGCCTAATATGTAGAAGAAAATTGTATCTTTGAACGACCACGCAAATGTTAATGATAGACAATGAGGGCAATGAGAACAATTCTTTCGAGTTAATTTTTTTTTTTTTTTTTTTTTTTTTTTTGAGCCAAACGATTGTTTACGAAAAGTTGTAAAAGAAAATTGAAAAGTATTGGAAGTTGGTGAAAAGTGAAGTTCAGTGTGAGCAGCGTACGAGCACGCAACAAATCAGGATGGGTTGTGGACAGAGCAAAATTGGTAACATCTATCCGAAGAATAAGAAGAACAAGAACAACAATGGCAAGAAGAACGGTGATTCTGTGGGTAAGCGAACAATTACTTACCTATTATTTTCTAACGTAAGCTTTGAATAGATGATTCACATGAATATTCTCAAGAATAATCGTATAGTACATATAACGTTTAATTAGACGTACGTAGATATGTAAGTAGATACATACGTCGAATTAGGTTCCAGAACAGGTGGAACGTTACGGAATATTGATATCCATATTTAGATTTCGCGTATCCATCTCGAGGCTAAGTCGTAATTCTCTTTGTATAATTACTATATTAGTAGTTTCTCGTCCCGAACGTAATGTAATGTGCTGTATGTAGCGTCTTGACCAACTGCTTATCTTCACTTCTGCGTATATCGAATATACACCAATTAACGAGTTTATTTTTTTTCTTTGGGAGAAGAAAATGGGTGCGTGGTGACACGCACGCGTGTGAGAACGATCGATTTTCTTCTTAACGTATATCACTCGAGGTAGATTAGGTTGTGCAAAAGGGGAACGTAAGCTTTCAGAACGGTAAATCGAGGTTCAGCAACCCTCTGTCGTGTTGTTTGCTTCTTCTTTATTCGATAAAATTATTCAAATAATTTTCAAATTGTGATTATTGATTAGTAATTAGTGATTAGTGATTAGTGATTAGTGATTAGTGATTAGTATTTGATAGAGCGAATAATAATAGCTAATGGTGTGTCGATACATTTTTTTGTTTCTATAGATCGATAATCATGTACTTAGATACGTTCAAATAACGCAATGTCTATTCCGAGAACAGTGTTTGTCGCCCCAATTTCACTGCTAATAAATTATCAACGATTTAATCGTCGTTGATAGAATAGATTTTTTAATTCGTCAAGTCACGTGCATCACTTATGTGCATACATTCGAATAAATTTAGTCACGAATCTCTACCGACTGGACTTGATTTTTTTACTGCTCACTTAAATTTTTCACCATTCGTAATAAGCAATGCTATGTATTCGTGAGCAATTATAAAAGAGAATAGAAGAGAAAAGAAGAAGAAACCAATCTGCATGATGGCCGTTTTGAAATCGTATGACGGATCGTGGTTTGTTGTTTACCGACTTCGACGTCTGTGAGCTAAATATACCATGCGATAATTCTGATATTTATATCATTACGATGGCTTCGCTTATTACGGTACTTTGAAACATCTTGCGTTGAAATGTCCTATTCTCACATACTCTTCCACCTTTTCTTATTGTTAGGTAGCAATCGTTTAAATAATACTTGAACAACATCTGGTGTACCTATTGTTTATCGTTGTCCGTTGGTAACGCTGAGAAATATTCATGCATCGTCTTACCGATGAACGTGAAACTATGTAAGTACGTATGTACGTTAGGAATTTATTCGTTACGTCACGAAAAAGGCCGTTCTAAAAATAACACTACGTTTCATTCAAGATCTTTTTTTCATTTTTTCATTTTTTCATTTTTTCATTTTTTCATGTTTTTTTCCTTTATGAAAAGTATGAAAAAACGAAGATAAACTTAAATAGATAAAAGGCGAGGGTTGTACACAAAAGAATAAGCATACATACATGTACTTGTTGTTGTTGTTGTTTGGAAAATCATAAATATGTTTATTTCTAACCCGATTATTAGTGATTATGAATGAAAATTGGCGCAAATAACAGTATCATATTTAATTAATATCATTTAAACTTTGATTAAGGGCATTAATTTGGTACTTTTGATTTAAAACTGACGTCAGCCCTGTTGATTTTGTTTATACTCTTCTTGTTTAGGCAGTCTAGTTGAGACATTTTACCCGTGTTTATAAGCCACTCGATGCGTGCTGTCAGAAAATACAAAAAAGTTACTAATTTTTGTCGGCGCGGCGGCGTAAAAACAAAGTTCAACCTTAATATCGATCGCGTGACTCGTTCGATTGTTTACGAATGTAAATCGATCGATTTTTTGTCGATGCGTTGTTTACAGCGTTCTAAGATTGGCTCGATCGTAACTCTGAAATTTATCGAATAATGTATTGTTCTAATCTTGGTTATAAATATAAATCGACGCAAATAATGTGTTGCATTGAATTAACGTTGATCGTATGACCGCCGCGCCTAAGCACTTAAGTACATACGTTACATATTACATATTGCAGTTTCCAATTTTTCGCTAACTTGAAAATGGTGCGCGCGCATCTTGCTTGTCAGTTTACACTGTTCACAGTGTTGCCATGGTTCGAGCGGGAGAACGCGTTGCTTTAACGTAAACGCGGGACATTATTGTGTTTGTTTGTATGTATGTACATATTTTTTAGCAAGTCGCGTATATGTATATACATACATATATAGTTTCGACCGAGTTCGAAAGCAATTGCATTTGGCCGGTACTTGGTCAAAATACATTGCAGTTGTCGGTACGACGTCGCGGCGCGGCACGACGATTCGCGGCCAGTCGCGTCTCTTTTCTTGGTAAACAAGACAAGTTCCAAGGCCCGAGGCCGATATTATCGTGTTCGGTAGTAGAGCAGCGAACGACTTGCCTACGTGATCGTTGTCCCGTCTATAAAAGGGTCGTGCCTCTCTAGCGTCGGTGACTGTCTGTCGTAGGAATTTCATGTGCGAGCATCGTTAACTTTTCAATTATTTTTGAAAAACACACTTTTGTTCGTTCGTTTACTTATACAAGTATCCGTCGTTGATCGTTATTCGTCGTGTGACCGTATACATATATATAAGTACATATAATACGTGGAAAAAGTGAGGTTAAGTAACCGGCGGCAGCGGCGGCGTTCGGAAGGAAGACACTTGTACGTTCCCGGTGACAGTGAACGACGATCTGATCTTATTTAAACGACTGGAGGATCCTTGTCCTACCAGGACGTCGGATTGTGAGAATAAAGAAAAGGGAGCAAAGATGTGGCTGAAAGTGCTCAGACAAAACATATCGCACTTAGCCCGTAGAACGAAGGGTAAGTGTTTGTTGCATTTCTTCTTTGAAATCAGAGCAGTTTACATACTTACAATTAGAATCCGAGAGGAAGAGATATAAGAAATTATTTATAGTTGTATAGTGGTTCGAGTCAGTTTACGCGCTGTGATCAATGATAAATCTAATTATACATATATGTATGTATGTAGTTGAAACGAAGGTCTTTCTCTGTCTCTGTACTAGTACTGTAGTACGGGTAATTCTACACTCGAATTGGGCTGCATCTAAATTTAAGCTGGTCTCGCATTTCGGGTTCTTTCGGAGCAGGGAATCGTGGAATGCCGTTGATGACGATGATGCGTTGCAGCTATGAGTGACTCACAGCTGCTGCTGCTTCAGCATGTAACGTACATGTCCATACATATGTATATCCTGGCGCTTGCATTGTTCGACGTTTGTTAACCTCGTAAAAAAATGGTGTAAACTTGGTGTATATTTTCTACTTATTTAGGTTAGTATCTGATTGTAAGTGAGGATACCGCGTGACTCGAATAATTACAGTAAGCGTGATAATAGCCACGTACATACATACTACGTGTCATTTCTAACCACCTACATATCGCGCTTTGCGGAAAGAAAATGAAGAACGAAATTATAAATCTCCTAGTTATTATCGTAAAAAAGGAACATTTTGTTTTTCATTTGAACGCTCTAACTAGCGAGGTAGACACAACTTCCGTGTGAACCTTCTCCGACAGTACAACCTTGGGAACACCAGATACGTAAGACGGACGCTTATTTCGGGCATTCGTTTTTTCTTTGTTATCGATCAGTTGTTAATTCTGACATTAGCAATCATCACCTGTATCCTTTTTAGGCTTCTTGTGTATACTTGTAGGTACTTACATATATATATCGTGTCGGGGTTTCTTGTTTGTCAACATCAGATATAGCTGACAATGATATACGTATATGATTTCTCGTTTATCGGAAAAGTTTCCCTATTTCTAATTCCGAATCAAGTTCCCACTTGGCATTTTGCATCTCATATACATACATACATACATACATAGGAAGCATCATCGATCGAAAGGTGTTCGATGTAACCTGACAACACATACATATTATGTATAGTACATAGACGTCACTTTCCACTCTGTCGTTCGGCGAGAGAAAAATAGGGGAGAAATAATCAGTCGCCTTCAATTCGAGCAAGATTAGGAAAAGAATAAGCTTTATCTTTTACGTGACATCGATCATGAAAGCAAATATCCAAATGTACCATGAAAGTAAGAATAGAAGTAGAGGAAAATATAATTGGCTACGGTTTTGCGCGCTTTTACGGTACCAGCTGACCGACTGGGTCATTAGAGTTAATGGAATACAAATGAGCAATTTATTTCTAGGATCGTTTATAGTTTTGTTTTTCCATACTTGGATATACTTATTTCCGCATTTACAAGTAATTTTCCACGGTTTCGTTGGTTCTAGCGATTAGTTGATTTTACTAATTAACGATGACTCATTAAATCAATACGGTCATTTATATCGATAACTAGCGGAATTCGCGGAATGTGCAAAAGTAGGTAACGCAGAATTACAGGTCGACGATAATGTATATTTTGAGAAAGATACGTTAGCTTTTATGCGCATCGGTTTTTATTAGAATAATTATTCGCGTTATTTGAAAAGCATGCATCGAAGATAACGGTAAGATATTCGGTGATATCTTGTTCTTATCTGGTAATTAAAAAATTAACCTTACCTCTTCCTGTCGTCTACTCGAGTGACTTTGTGCCAGTGCTTCTCGCGCCTTGTACTATACTGTATATTTTATATTGTATATTGTATATTGCTACATATCACAATCGTCGTCAAAGTATTGATTTCCACGGAAACCAGTTATACCGCGGTAATTTGAACTCGTAACCCATATCCGGTATGATACAATTCGACGCGACGACGGATCGTGACGTACCTTAAGGTATCTTTCGTTTCGTTCTCGTAAATATCATTGTCCGTAAACGGAAAATTTCCTTCCGTTATACTAGATAACTTTTTGATAAATTCTTGGCCTGGAAAAAAAAAAGTTTCCATCGTGTGCACCTTTTTTTTGTGATTCCCTTTGCGATTATGCAACTGTCGACATTGAAATATGTATCTATTAACTGCTAGGAGCATCGTTAATGATACGATATCAGTTTGGATAATCGAGGTTAACGATTGACCTCAATTTAATGGATCTCGTGTAAACGCGCGTTCATTGTCGTTCACTCGATATCGCGTGTTTCATCAAACGACCAGGCTTCGCGAATGCTCCTTTTCTTTTTCTTTTTCTTTTTCTTTTTCTTTTTTCTATGTTAATAGGAAACATGGGTCACCTTTGAAGCATTTAAATATGAACAGACATCGGTGAATGCACACTGTTTGAAATTTTTTATTATTTTTATACTTGTATCCTAGCTACAAGTATAGGAGATTCGGTGAGAACATCGATAGAACGGTTCGTTTTCATTTTCACGACAACTTGAGATCGCATCGCTGTCGAACGCTTGTTGCCTGAAAATGAATAATTCATCGTTTCGTCTAGGTCTTCTTTCGAACCTGAAAACATGTGTGTTGGCACGATAGCACAATCAACTGGTTGGTTTCGAGCATACGACAAGAAATTGAGCTTATCAAGTTCGGCCTAGAAAGAAAAGAAGAAAGAAAAAAAATAACAAAAGAGTTTGGTTTGCAACCGGAACAGATAGGCGACGCGTCGGTATCGAGGTCAATTTTAGCACGAGATAAAGCTACATTCTCGATCGAGCTGGCATTCTTTCTCACTGAAATATCGATCCTACGTAGAATTTGCTGTTTCCTTTTTCTCTCGTAACTCGAGACTCGTGACTCGTTGTGACTCGTGACTCGTGACACAAAGTAGAACAGAAAGCTACTCCGCTCCGTGTTGCAGATCGATGGATTTCTTGGCGGTTCTGCTTCGCGGATCATTCACCTCGAGATATGTAGTCACTCTCAACTCCTAAAGAAATTCAATTCGAACGAATTGAGGGGACAGCTGAAGAAGAATGCCGTACTTCTTCGATCTTGATTAGATCAGGAAAGTTTTATTTTATGGAATTTAACTACTTACTACATATTTGTAAAAATAATAAGAATATAAATATGTAGTAATTCTGTTGATTCCGCGAAAAATTGATAGGTGAGAAGGTTGGCGGGAAAAGTAGGTCGGCGTCAGACGACCCTATTCAATCGGTGGCTTGCTAAAATTAACGCACGTTGTTTTCTTTTCGTTTCACATAGGCAAATCTAATTGTAGACGACGTTGTTGGATAAGCCTCTGAAGCAGGATTTTATTGAATTAGATTATCAAAATTCCGTTTTCTGCTTTCCGCTTTACGCTTGTTTTAATCACCCATTTCATTGCATCTATGTACATATGTAATTGGAGTTTTCTTTTAGAAACTTGGTGACAAAATTGGTGACAAAAAATCTTGAGATACTCTATAAATCAAGTTAGTTAACCTGTAGTTCAGTCCGGGTAAAATATTCAACGCGAGACAGACAGATCGAGAACATTAGCCGAACGGGCGGGCGTATAAAGAATTAGTATTCGTCTCTCATTGTCAGTCTGGTATAGGATGGTAGATCGATGGGTTACGGAGTTACGAGTTACGAATTACGAGCTCAAGTGTTACGGATGTCCGGCGAATAAAAGGCGCCGCCTATTGTGCTGGCCAAGTAACGAGCCAACGGAAATCTGCGGTTCGACTGGCTGAATGATTATTAACCCTTTCACTCGTGAGATTGCGAATGCTCTTTTACACCTGTGCACGATCCAAATTTTATATTCTTGCCGAACGTTGTTCGCTGTAACGTTGACTCAACGCTATGTGCCTACGGCCTATGGGATGTGAATTTTTCCCTAATGCACCTAATAGGCCCCGCGGGATAAAAAATTTTTTACGTCTTAGGAGCTCGTCGCGTGTATCAGTCCCGCGAGCACGTGGAACGTGTTAATGAATCACGACGCTTGCTTGTCACGATTGCGATTTCAATACTGCCAGCTAAAGATAGGCTATACAACTATATATAGACCATCCGCGAAACACCACCAGTGACAGCATGACAACGTGACAGGGTGTATTTATGGAATACGGATCTTGGTTCGTTCGTTTTATTCGAAACGAGGGTAGATAGATAGAAAGTAAATCACGAAATTTTCTTCACGAAATTGCTATGTTGCACGAAAATCGTGGTGTGTTAATGGAGTTAGGTCCACCGAATTGCTGTAGAATTCAATTTACCGAGTGCACACGCACAATGTGAATCTATTAAGTGCAGGTCGAAGCTATCGAATTATAGCACGCGACACCCACGTATCCATGAATAATGCATGGGGCCAATAACGCGACATACTCGACCGGAAGCTTTTACCTCGACGGAAATATACATATATCTATCGAGACTGGCCATCGTCAACTATCATATGTAATATCGGAAAAAGATCGACACCGACTTAAAATTTCATTCATCCGTTTTATCGGTTCAATCAATAATGGTAATTGTTTGCTTGATTCGAGTGCCGAACAGAAAAGTTATCTATGATTGTAATTACCGATGGACTCGATCGATCAGACGATCAGTGTTATGTACCTTGAAAAGTGACACTGATAATCGCAAATATGTATCTTGTTTCAAATTTGCCTTGTTTCAATTACACTAAAAATGTTGCTGTTGATGAAATTGAACCGACGCGACGCGATAAATTTCTAACGAATCCATTGAGTTTTATTTATTATTTCTAGAGTGGAAAGAACGTTGATAAAGAGTGAATATTCGTAACGAAAATTGATCGATTTCAGGGACAATCCTTCGGTATCGGATAAACATAAGTATTCGCGTAAAGAAAAATGAAGCAACGATAACTCGTGATGAAAAGAACCGATAAATAATGTTTTGCGAAACGAATATCGCAACATGTGGATTACTCTGTAAAATTTTGTGTGGGCCAAATAAAAAAGTTGGGTTCTTAATAGGAACAAAGAGAGAAACAGAGTTGTTGAAGTAAACGGCGGTGGCTCCTCTCGATGTGGAAAACCATTAACAAGGTTTAATAATATAACGTCGATGAAAGGCCGTCGCTTTGAGCGACTCCAGGTCGGAGCTGGCTCGCTGATGCACGATAAACGTGCGCGTAAAACACGTACCAGATGCGTAATTAACTGCGACGTAATTAGCTCACCTTCCAGACCGTCGTGTGCTTTTGCTGCACTGTAACGGCCATGATATTGCTTCTCTATCTTTCTCTCTCTGTGTATCTCTATGTGGTGAGATTTCTAATGGCTGCGCTCCAAGCGAGGGTAAACGCGTCTGTAACGCGTATGCGCGGTCCAAGTATGTATGTACATACATACTTACAATTAGTGGGAGCAAGGGAAGAAGAGATGCTTACCCTCGTCGAGTCTTAACAAGTAAGACCCTAAGGGTATGGAAGCAACGAGTTGCTTTAAAAGCAAAATTTATGCTTTCAATTGCACGGTTGGGCTTCTGTTTCAAGAAAAGTACATATAGCTACATACATACCTATTACCGAACGTTGTAAAGTTAGCTATACATATTCGAAACCACTCTATGAAATTTCAGAATTTTACTCTGTTCGTGGACGTACCATGCGTCGCACGTCGTCGGCTTTGACGAGTGACAACCGACACGACAATGAGAAGAACGAAATAAAGTTTGAGCAGTGACAGCCGCGTAATTGCCGATTCGTCCTATCTTGTTTCGCACAACCGTCGCGCGTCGCCTCGTTGATCCAATCTTCCATTTGATGCATCAGAATTTCAATCATTTCAAACGACTTTTACTTATTATACTTCTAGTCGCCTAGAGTACTTGAGTAATTATAACGAAGCGGACGTAACGTTACGATCGTTAAGATTCACCTACTGACCTACACACGTCTACAATGAGCCAGAGCAACCGTGTCTCTTTGCGCATGTTTCTCGGTGTCTCGGGTTTATTTGCGTTTCATTGTAATACGACGAGTTCATTCTCCTTTTCCTTCCCTCTTCTTCTCTTCGTTTCGCGCCTCACCTTTGCCAATGAATGGACCACCTATATGTATGTACATGACGTGTTATGTGTCTTTCAGCTCCTCCATTTATTCTTCACCCCCTCGCGAATTATATTTGCAACCTTTCATTGCGATCACATTTCACGTACTGATTTATTATTGGATAAAGCATTTATTTTAATTTATTACCTGATTTTATCGTTATTTTTCTTTTCTTTTCCTTTCTTTTCTTTTTAGCACTTACATATGCGCGCGCGCGCGTCGTGAAAAGCGTGACGAAAAGCGTGACGAAAAGCGTGACGAAAAGCTCTTCTCTCGTCGCTGAGCGTTGAACGGGTCATTTATAGACGACGGTCGGTCTATTTTAATCGAATATTCTGTTTGGACTCGGGCCTGAGTGTATAATGGCCCTTAAAAATGTCGAGCTACTCGTGATAAGATTATAAACGTGTTTACGAGTTAAATATCGCGAACCTTGCACTCGCTGCCTCGCGTTTTTACGATTTGAAAAATCGTTGTACCCCTTCTGCGTGTGGCCGTCATCGTTTCTCTTCCTTTGTTCGACTAATTATGCACGATAATATCCGAGTTCGCGACCTTTCCTCGAGAAAGGGTTCCCCCCGCGTCTCTGACGCTTTTCGCTTTTCGCTTTTCGCTTTTCGCTTTTTTCCACGCGAAAAACCGTCTTATTCTCCTATCCGTTAACCACTCGCGTTTTACTTCGCGTATTTCGTGTTCAATAAACACTAATTGTAAGTGAATTTTATTATCGTTTAACTAATATGTCATTCGTTTCTCTGATGTGTTTCAGGCTCTGCGTCCGTGGAACAGAAGAATGGAAACGGTAACGCGAAAAATAATAAAACAAACAATAACGGGGTCGAGGTGAATCGAAACGAAGAGCAGAACGGTTCTGGCGAGATAAAGGGTCAAGCCAAGAAAAAGTCGAACGCACCTGGAAGCGGTCCTCTGTTGCAACAGGCGTAAGTGTCGAGAACCTTTGAAATGAAAGAAAAGAGAAAAAAAAGGAGAAATTTCAATTGATCGTTATTTGTTTTCAATGTTGCAGAGAGATATCCACCAGTCAGCTTGACTTCTTCAAGATGTTAGACGAGAAAATCGAGAATGTAAGCGTTGCATCTTTCAGAAAATACCTTTCAACCCTTTCAACAGCAACCGAACAAGTCTTTTTCCAGTTAACCCAGTTTTTTTATTTCTGCGACCGTCAAATTATTAAATATCTACCATTTTACGTATCGTAGGAAAAATTGTTGGTCTCGTTGCACATACCTTGTGCCTTCTATGATGCAACATTGTCACGGTAATCCACTACGCGACGAAGCTTTTAGCTTGGCCTATGTAACGAGAATCGGGATCAGCCTCGAATTACGCGGTGTATTCTCTATACTCTATCGCGTCGGCAAAATACATTGGAATCAGGCCATGTAAAATAGATTGTGTCCCCTTAAGGCTTCGCCGACCTTGCCTGGCAGCCTTGTCGCAGTAATAATAATAATAATAATAATAATATTAATTCGTGCACCACCAATTGGTCAACCAGTTGCAACTTTTAACTACTATGGGATATGAGTTTGCTCGGTATTTCATCGGTTAAACGATCTTGCCTTCGTATCGAAGATGCCGCCGCTCGTTCCTCATCTTTTTTTCTTTTCTTTTCTTTTCTTTTCTTTTCTTTTCCTTTTCCTTTTCCTTTTCCTTTTCCTTTCCTTTCCTTTCCTTTCCTTTCCTTTCCTTCTCCTCCTTGCGTGCCGGTTGTTCTTGACCTCTCTAAGCCGTTCTCGATTTCTTGTATTCCTTATTCGTTCTATAATAAAGGATACAAGTGTAATTTTGCTCCGTAGATTACTAAATGAACCTAATCTTTTCTTTTTTAATTTTATTTTTTCAAACAGATAAGAGATAACAGATATGGTAACTTTCGTATTCGCAGGGTCCTGATTACGACGAAAGTTTGGACACGACTGCGAGAGCCGAACGAGTATCTAGCCTTCTTCGTCAATGGGAGCTTGCCAGCGTAACCTGGTCCAGCGTGTCCGATCTAAACAGCACCTCTCCCTCTTGCACAACAAAGAATCGTAATTCTGGATTGAACTTGTCCCGTCAGAGTTTGACTGCTAAAGATAGAGAAGGTATGAGAAATATAGTCGGTGGCAGACCGGAGAGTGCTCCGATCTACGTGAGAAACGCGAATCGCGTAGACGGCCTCCAAGAGACTCACTGCCCCTCGCCGAACATGCCGAGGCACGTGTTGGAGTCCATCACCCAAAGTCCCACTCAAAGTTTGAAGAACGTCACTCCACCAGGCTCCTCTCCTACCAGTTTGATGCGTTATCATCAAGATACCTACAAGGACAGCTGCAACGCCAATCATCCATCCGCAAAGACCGTCAATGTTCACTATGCTGCTACTCAGAATCCCGTTAACGGAGAATACGTGAGCCAGCAGGCCCTCTATCGCGAACAGTATTTACAACAAACCGGAATCATTAACGTACCCTCGCAATATTCGACTAGCTCGCCCGGTGGCAACGTTCTCAGGAACAATCCGTATATGCAACAGTATCAGATCACAAACCCTCAACATTTTACCACCTCTAGGAAACGAGGCTTCAACGCCGCTCAAATGACGTGACCGGACTGACCCTGTACCATCAGATAAAAAGACTGACAAATTATATCCTGCGAGAGAGCAAGAGAAAACGAACGCGCGAGCTGGACTCGAACTCTTCGTCGAGACGATTCAAGAAGGAAGGAGAGAGAGCCTCTACAAGGCTGCAGACTGATCAACACACGGAGAAGAAGATACGGATGTTTCTCTCTATGTTCCTAATGATTCCGTACATTTTTCGTTCCGATCAAAACAGATTACGAACATATACAACAAAGGTATACATACATATTATTATGTGGATTACTGTCGTGGAAACATCATGGGGCGATGCACAGCAATGATGAAGCGCGTCGTAACGATGGCCTAAAAAGATATCGCGATTGGGAACGATAGACACAGCATCGTCTGTTTCCTGGAAATTCTTCTTAACTCTGCTAACAGAATTCTTCGCTACAAGTGCCAAAATGCTTTTCTAAGCAATTCACTAATTGTCACGGGAAAAAAGGAAGAGACATTAAGGTTCATTTATATCCAACCCTATACTGTGGTGTCTGTTTTGGGTCTGAGGCTTCCCCCTTTTACTTATTCCTTTCACTTTCATAGGTTCTACTCTTGATGTTTTATTCTACTTTGGTAAATTATATAATTTTCCTCAGGAAATTATAGTAATCAAAATTCATTTTGAAATGAACGTAAAAGAGCAAAAGTCCCAGACGTGGAACGAATGCGATGTGATTCATTATAAATGGATCTGTAGCCGTTGAACCAATACTCCGTTCTTTGTAATTCGTGTAAATGAAACTTTTTCCACGTGTATATCATATACATACATATGCATATATATATATATTTTTTTTTTCTTTTCGTTCATTCTTGTATATTCGTCCTTTTTTTTTTTTTTCAATCGGTAGAATCTTTACATACCATTCATACCATTGATAAATGTATATTTCTGTAAGAGAAAAAAAAAGAACCACACGCTGTAGCGTTTTGTATAATTGTATAACTAGACAGAGGATATTTCCAAGATATATATATATGTACTTGGCATATACGCGTGTATGCATTTATGTATGTATCTAAAAGCGTCGATGAAAAACGAAGAGATGAAACGTGTTTAGGAGTCTTACTTATATACCGTGTATAGATTCAATTGTATGTATTGTATGGATACATTTAACTTAACGTGATGACTGTATATTTATATGTTGACCATGTTCAAAGTTAACGATATATATAGTTGATGATGAGAGTTTTATATTTCATGTTACGAATATGCTCTATATTATGGAATACACTTGATCGAATTCGCTGCATCATTGTCAAATTTAAGACTACTGTGCAAATTCTTTTCTCATTTTTTCTCTCTCTTCGGTTCAATAACCTGTGCTATTTTTTCTTTTCTTTTTTTTTCTTTTTTAAATAAATTTATCGTTTTTTTCCCCCCAACGAATGAAATGTATACTGTCGATTGTCGGATACCACGGATTTTTAAAATCCGCCACAAAAAGATTACCGTATGTAAATTGAATAAACATTAAAGAAGTCAGTATACTTAAAAGTGTCAAACTAATGAATCATTCGTGTTTCATTTTCAACTGAATTTCATGACTTGTTTATTTCAAAGTATTTCGGTGTTTCAAATATTTGCTTCATCTAACAATGGAATTACAGTAGGTTGGCAATTTCTATATTAACAAATAACATTAGAGTCGTCGATAATATAGAATTCTAGTTGATATCGTTAATCCATATACCCACAGCAACTTTCTAATATAGGTTTTGTGAGGATCCAGCCAGTAATTAATTAATTATAATAAGGAAAAGTTGGAGAGAAGTCTAGATACATAAGTATATACATCATTCCTGACATCAATTCAACATTGTCTTTGGAAATGCGTAGGCAAAACTTTTTTACTTTTGCTCCGAATTTAGATACAAAACACGGTGTTCTCTTAATTATTTCTTCTCTATATCGATAATATCTTACTTTATTTTCATAATTTATCGTTTTAAACTCTGAACAATTATTTGGCCTTTTCAACTTAATTAAGGTTATCTATTCGTGAGTTAAAATCCCCACCCATCATTATGGGTACATTGAACCGTTTTTTGTGATTTTGACCAGGTGCCCAGCCTTGTTTCCTTTTTTGTCTTTTTTTCTATCTACATATTCACCTTTCATTTATTCATACATTAGCATATAATATAATTTTGTCTAATAGAATCATCACATACGATACTGTAAGTAAGGTATATTTCTCTTTTTCATTTGTTAGATAATTACAAATAAATCAAAGTTAAATCAAGATAGGTGTTGCTGAAAAAAAAAACATAGTATTCGATTTTTTCTTTGTTATTAATTACGTGAACGTTTCCATTAGTATTAAAGTCTCGAAGTAAACAATTTTCAATTTCTATCGATGACAGTGATTGGTCGACCCATCATGGCGTCCTCTCATTTCGACCAATCAGATTCATTGTTAAAGGGTATGATTCGCGGAGTGTGGTGGAGTGCAACAGTCCTCTTCGAAGCTTCGTCCGTTTGGCACGTGTAAGCAACGGGTAAGATTAAATTATCTTCAAATATTAAATTAAATTGTCGATCGGGTGTTAACAGTACAAAAAACAGAAAGAAACATCGAAGAGAAGTCTGAATTCTTGATCTTTAACGTTAATTCAGCGTCGTTTTCAAAAGTACGCGAGTTGAAAATTTTTGCTCTCGCCGCGAATGCACAGTAACAGTGGAACAGCAGAATCTGAATTATTTTTTTTCTCTCTTATATCGTTAAGTTCCTAAATATTATTGAATGTTTTTAGTACTGTTTTACACAATTTGCTGTTTTTAATTTAATAACGTTCTTTTTTGAGCATCGTAATATTTGTCCTGTTTGGACCTGTTCGTTGGTTAGGTATCGGCCATCGGCCGATAACAGAATATACCGGACAATCCCGAGCAAATGCCGACCGGTCTTCGTCGGAAAGGAAGGTCTCGCCATTTCTCTCGCGAACGTCGAAGTGACAAGACGTGTTGAGAGTATTGTAAGTATTTATTAAAATATTTTGCATAAATTATAGTTCGGTCGTTTATTAATGATAACTTTATTATTGATGATTAAATTTTATTTATATAAATTCGTATTTCTTTTTTATTACAGATATTTGATGGATATTGAAAGGACGCCATGACACCTGACATGGGTTTGAAATAGAATTTTGTAAGAATTTATTGTAATCAATCATTAACGTTTATTATTACTTTTCTTTCATTGAGTCATTGTTAATTGTAAGCATTTTTGATAATTAGAGATTTAATTTTAAAGATTAGAAGAATGTTATTTTCTTTGATTAATTCATAGAAAAAGGATAATTAATTTTCCATTTTATTGAATAATTTTAACTAGTAGTTTCATGCATCTGTTGTAAATTAGAATAAAATTGAAACAATTTATATTCTACTGCAGATAATTCCTTCTCTTCTGCAATTATTTAATTATGTTTTGATTATTTTAAACAATCTATTAATTCTTTTTTCTTTTGTTACAGATAAATCTTTTGATTTTGCCGAGTTCCTGGATATCCTGATGGCCTTTTTCACGGCTTCCGTTTTGGGCGTTGCTCCGCAAGGAAAGAGCGTAAGTATCTTATTACTTTATTGCTTAATTGCTATTTATTAAAATAGAATAATTTGAGATTTCTTTTTAATTGCTAATATTTTATAAAATCCAACTTTATATACATAATTTTATTACAATAAGAATTGATAATTTTCAAAATTAACCGTAATTCCTCTTTTTCTGTTACAGATGAATTTTTGAACTTTGGCGAGTTCCTGGACATTCCTGATGGCTTCTCCTGTAAGGCAACCTCCTACTCGGTGTGCATCCTCCTACCTGGTGTGCATCCTTCTACCTGGTGTGCATCCTCCTACCTAGTTGTTGACTGTCGGGAGAAGAGTATATCTGCGAACGGTGAGTCGCATGGTTTATGGTTCCTCCGGTGCCCAATCATGTCGTAGGACGAATGGTCCGAATCGACACGGGTTACCGGTTGTATACGTAGTTAGCGAGCATGGTGACCATGAGTATGATTATACTCATGAGTAGTAATATATTTATTGTGTTTCATTTCATTTAGTTCAGGCTAGGTTTTCTTGTACTCCGCGTTTTAATATCATTTCAATTCCACATATTCCAATAGATATTTTTGAAATATAAGACGAATGCTCTTAAATGTTTTTAAATGTGAAATATGAAATATTTTAATACCGAAACAATTTTATTTAGTTTGTCTGACTTGGTTATTGCGAAGGTTCAAAGCAATATAATATTGATAGTATTATATGTATAATATGTATACTGGATATACATATTAATGATGCTATTACATTGATTTAATTACATTTTATACATTGTATATTCAAATATAATTTGAGAATTTCTTACGCGTAGTAAAGTTCAATTACACGTTCATGAAAAATTGAACAATTTATGTGCAAGAAGACAATTCGTGACGGGTAGATTTTCAAGTCAGAGTGATCTATTTCAACACATTTTGCGTATTCTTGAAAATTCACTCTGAGGAGGGAGTCGCCCGAGGATGTTTTATTAATTTTCAGAATAAATTCTTTTTTCACTTCATTTTTCAACAAAGAATTTTTAATTAGAGACATTAAATTCTTTTTTATTAGAATTTTGCATTTCTTAAATTAGTGTTGCGAAAAATTTCCAGCGCGGGAGTAAATGTGACGATGCACTGACTAGTATTCGGTGGGAATCCTTTTGGTTTTTAATCTCAATCCTATGTATTATTTAATTAATCAAATTAGTTGGAAGGATTCCGCGGCATAAGACCGTGAACACCATCTCTGGGAGATATACCCATGCATTACTAGGCCTTTGCAGGCGCAGCTTTAGAATACGGAACATATAAAAATATGTAACCATATTCTAAATTGTAGTCCTTTTGTCTATACTATGGGCGTCCGTCAATCTGACACCGTTGGATGCAACGTGTTGGACGGGCGGGTAGCGCTCTTAGCGAAGGGGTGCACTCTGTCCTGGCGTTACGACGTCCAGGCGGGGTGGGTGGTATGTAGCGTCTGGCGTAAGACTAGGGGGCGTGAGACCCTTCGTTGCCAGCTGATATTAGCAGTGCACCATGTTTGCGTCATAGTTGCTCTATTTTGTTTTTCAGTTCTTATTTGTTCTTAAAGCATTATACGTATTTACAAAGTCGAGTCACTTTTATTAAATTAAAATAGTGGAATATTAGCCCGTTAGATGTTTATGTACTAATCAATCATGTTTGTAGATCAGGATTTTCAGGTTTAACCCCTTCCGTGTTTATTGCCAAAGCCCATTCACGTGCCCAGGTGCTACTTGGATGGGTAGAGGCAATGGGCACGATGACCTAGTTCATAAGAATAATAATTAATAATAAGCGGCTGGCATTGTGTTAGTATATCGTGCACGACGTAATTTCCACATATGGTGTGTGTGTTTTTAGGCTGTGGGATTGCGTCGGTTTAATAACTTTTTCATTTAACTTTTAATCAGAAATAATATTTTATTCAATAAGATGTACATATGTACAATGAACGTACAAACCAAATAGTATTATTACCATTACTATTACCATGATTATTACCATTATTATGAAATATATTCTATATCAAAGTAGTTAATTAAATTTTGTAATTATCATTATATACGCAATGATTGCTAGCCTTGCCAGACGATTTCAGTGAAAAATGGTACGTACCGTAGAGTGTGATGTGAGATGAAACTCGGGTGACGGAGGCGTCCCGGGACGTTCTCCCTAGTGTAGGCTCTTGCGCCCGGGTGGAGTGTATGGGGGTTGTGGAATGAATTTTTGTGAGAATGTGATTTTGCCTTTTTTAAATATAGCGTTAGGTAGGTAGGTAGTATACCTTCTGGTGTGTGTGTGTGTGTGTGTGTGATAGATTGTAAGTAGGTAGGGCCGGGACAGATTGACACAGTCTCTTGGTCGGGTAGGCGCGGTTTCGCGTGATCAACCTGTACCTGGAATATATTTGAAGAATTGACGATACCATCGATACGAACGGAGCATGCCGTCCGCTTTCGATTCTACCTGTACAATTTTTCAAATTTTTGGCGACTTGATAAGTCGTCATACGCGATCGCGATGGCACCAAACGCACAAGTTCTGCTCGAGCACGGCACGTGTGCACGAACAACGACTTAGGTATATAAAGTCCTTTTTCGTCCACGTGTCAATTAGAGTTTCGCGATTTTTCTTTTTTTTTCTCTTTTGCGAATTTGCAAGTCTCGAGCTTTAGATATAAGTTTTAGGTGGGTGGACCGCCCGAAGAAAGAAGAGGCTACATGCCGAAGCGCCCCGACAAACTGTCTTTCAAGAGGGGAACTACTAATGATTTTGCATCCTTTTGCAAAAAAGGATGGGAAATCATTATCGTTACTACTTTTGTCACTGTGCTCGCCTGTAGTTGTAGTTGTAGTTTTGTAATTGCAGGAGAAGAGGGGGCCCGTGACCCCCATGATTTTGGGCAAATCGCGTTTTCAATTTAGTGTTGCGAATGAATATCGATCACGGTTCAGTTTAGTGTTGCGTATGCACAATTATCGCGATTTTCATTTAGTGTTGCGAACTTTAAATATCGCGTTTCGTTTTTGTATTGCTTCAAAATAGAATTTAACTGTTCAGTATTGATTGCTTTATGATTTTTTAGAGTTTTGCTTTGTATTGTTGATTGCTTTAGTGTTGCGAAGAAAAAATGCACGGTTTGAGAATCCCATTTCACGGCATTTCAATTGCATGTCTCTGTTAAAGATAGCGTTGCGAATGCGCGATTGGTTTGCATTAGTTTATAGAGTTCCCTGCTAATTGGTATTGCGATAAGGAATATTCGCGTTTTGTATTAGAGTTGCGGCATACGATGAAATGCCTAGAAACGATTCAGTGGAGCTGCCATGGTCCATAAGGGAGTAATTGAACCAGCTGCAGAAGTACAGCCTTGGAATGGCTGTACTGTATTTTTTTTTTAGATTAGTGTTGCGACTTAGAAAATTCGGTAGATTTTAGTAGTGTTGCGTTACAGTTCGCGTTTTTTATTTTCTTTTTTTCAGCTTTGCGTTGGGAATAATGGAGCAGCCTTTACGCGAAAGTCTTTGTATTATACATATAATTAATGAAATTAGTGTTGCGTGTAATTTCGATTTGTTTTATAGGGTTTGCTTAGGGTTTTCTCTTATGGGCAGTCAAACTTTTCTTTTCAGGTTCCCCTCTGTACGCCCCCCACCGTGCCCCATTTGAGCATTCGGTTCTTGAAAATACTGTTGTTAAATAATATATGATTTTAATGTTTTCAGAATATTATTAAATACGATAAAGTTTTAAATAGAACTTTATCCAATGTTTTATTTAAAATGGAAATTAATTTTTATTTTGTGATGATTGGTGATAAATTATTTCAAAGAATATTTCAGTTGTTCGAGTTTAATTTTTGATCGCGATGTTTCGTTTCAAGCTAACGGAAAATATTAATTTCTAATTAAATTCCTTATATAAATTTTCAAATTCTTTTACGAAATTCTTTAAATTTGCAAATTGGCTACGAGATCTGTAGGTTGTTTTTCTATTTTATCTTCGCTGTATAGGTTTATCAACCAATTTGAATAGCGATGAATGGTAACTACCGAAAATGGTACATAATGGAGCTGTGTAACTTACCGACACATGCAACATAAAGCTTTGCGGTTCTTGTATATGCTACCTTGGATGTCGTTTATAGATTTCTGTTTCTTTGCAAGAGTTGGCCGCATGGTGCAGCATCAGTGCAACGCGGCAAGTAAAACTCGGGCCGAGCATTCAAGCCTACTGTGCTCGATACTGAACATACATTGATTAAGAATTCTTAATTCATAAATTCAAAACCTTAAGTGTAGCAGTTTGATGATTTTTAATTATTAAATATAACAAAATTTAGTATATAGTTAAAAATATGAAGAATTAAATAAATGTGAAATGAAATGAAATGAAATGAAATGAAATTTTTCCGCGTAAACGTTTGTACGCAGATAGTGGGATATATGTGGGGCCTTCTCCTTTCCTACATCGACATTTCCTATTCTACATGTATAAAACAGTCACGTGACGTTGCAGCGTAATGCGAATGATATATGTAGATTGTTGAACTTTTTTTCGATCGCCATATGGAATTTCGATAAATCTGTATTATTGCTGTTCTACAGGACAGAAGGTATATGTATGTATATCGATGGAATCGAAAGAGACGCGACTGCGTTGTTTCTTAGTACATACATATATAGTGGTATCGTCCTCGTGCATCGCGGCAAAAGAGCAGAGAAAACTGGCTTGTATGCGAGAGCTTGGCGCCGCACTGTCGCATCCTATATACAGAATCACTCTCGCACGGACTAGCAGCACACTTATGTTAGACACACGTACGCACCGCATGACTACGAGATACAGACAGAGGGACGCATCGCGAACAAGTTGCAATCGATTTTCTTAACAACGATATCGTTCTCTTTAAACTGCTTTTCTAGATCTAGTTTTCTCTTACCTCTCCTTCTTTCTCTTCTTTTCATTATCCTTTAACACGTTCGCTACCAGCTTCCCGTATATACATACGTAAAGGTATACATACCTATGTGACGCCATCGATTTCCCATACGAGATGGGATAATTTTTTGGAAACATTGAAAATCAAAGTTTGTCATATACGTAATCAGTTGGTAGGAGTTAACGTTGGCATCGAGGCCATGCGTTCTCGTGGTTTGTTCCTCTGGTAGCAATGTATGTAAGTAGTAGTAGCAGCCGAAGCTGCGTTAATTAAACGCAGACACCGATGCCCTATCAACCGCCATTTACCATTGCTGTTCACGTTCGTTTGCAGGTGGACGCATACAGGTAAACAAATGGCTGCATATGCGTACGTTTAATTCGAAGCGTACGACGAAGCAATTTACGAGCAACGTTGAAAAAGTTTGGTTAGTTTTGTTGTAGGAACTGCGCCAAGAAATCGGTGATTCAGTCAGTTGGTCAACTAGAATGCAACTGGCTAGCTAAATCAACTAGTACCACTTTGTTCCAAATAAGTCAGGTTCTTTTTATTCATTTCTCATTAGTTTGCAATCACGAATCTTCCAAGTTGGAACTTACTGGGCCCCAATCCATTGAAAAGAGCTTGGTGACAGAAGAAAAGGGAGTACGCGACGCGACGCGACGCGACGCGACGCGACGCGAGGTTGGTTTACGTGGTGAACCAGGAGGGAGGGAGGGGCGGTCGGTCAGTGGGTAGTAAAGGCGCGCGTACCGTATTCGCGTAGGACCTAGACGTCGTAGGTCGGTCGACGCGACGGCGGTCAGCTGGCGCCAACTCTCTGCCAACCTCCCACCATCAAACACGGCATTTCGCCTCGTTAATCTTGCTTTATGATTATTGCCGCTCTATCTAAATTCCCCGTTCCACTCTTTTCTCGTCAGTTTGTCTCACGTATTGTCCTTCGTAATTAATCGATAATAAACCAAATCTCGAGATACGTAGAATGCGATTCGTTAGGGTGTATTAAAAATGAAAAAGAAAGTACCTATTTATAAGAAAATGAGAGAACGGTGTAGGAAATTCGAGATACAACCAGCCCATTATTATTCGTGGCGCGTAACTGCCAAAAATTAAGCGATGTTCATGAAACCGGCCAGACACACCTGCGTTCGTTAGCAGGTGCGCGCGTAAAATTTCTCCCCGTGTCGGAACTACGCTGTTAAGACTGTTAAGACTGTTAAGACTGTTAAGCGGTGTATCGCGACCCGTTTTATTCGGCCTTGCGACCGGAACAGCAATAACCGTGCCTCCTTTCTTTTGCCATCCATTTTGCGATCCATTTTAATTTTCTTGATACATATTATGAAATAATCAAATTACGACTTATATTATCAACTTTTGTCTTTTTGCTCTTATTCCTCTTATTGCGATTGCAGGATCGCTAGTTGAACGCCGATGATTCTCATAACAAGCACATACACGCGTACTTAGTTTTATCGTTGCATATTAGCTGAGGTAGGATTGATAACGGGCACGATTTCACGTGGATTGTTGCTACCGAACCAATCTCGTCACACGTATCTACATATGTATATCTTACCACTCGTTTGTTAATCGTTTAGATTTCAAAGGAATATCGTTCAACTTGAGCTACGCGTTAATTATGAAACTTTGGTGGGAAAAAAGGAGGATCGTAAAGAATATAAAACATGTATGTATGTATGTATGTATGTATGTATGTACATACCACCGGTCTACGTTCATCTGTCGAATTTTATTTATTCGAATCATGAGAGATAGCACAAGCATGAAGCGTGTACGTACGTACACGCTTCGCAACATCAACTTTACGCAACATCGAAGGGTTACAATTAGATCGTGTTCGATCGATGTACAGAATCGAAATAGGGTGAACAGTTTGGAAAGACTTTTCTGTTCGCGATGAAATTCGCGTTTTGCATCTTGCATCTGTTGGTATTGGACCAAGAGAGTTTTGGCAAGTTTGTATTCGCTATTCCGCCTCGAATTTCCCGCAAACGATCGAAAGAGAGAAAAAGTAGAAAGATTAAATGCGTAAATGGTAAACGATTCGAGGCGAGGGTCGGTGGGATACGAAAAATGGTACATAATTGGTTACGCGTATCGTAATTCTCACTCAGTCTTCTTTTCTCTTTCGCAGTTTGCCTTCGGTTTGGATGGTCCTGGAAACGAGATCGACGCAGGCCCTCAATGAAGCACCATTGCTCGGCTCGTTTTCCACGGTAGGGTTCACGATTTTACCAAGAGTCATAATGTAACTGCAGGCGATTCTCAAAACGGACAACTTGGACAACTTTTGATTATGAGAATAAGCAGGAATGGCTCGTCTGAGAGTGTCGAACGCGGCGCTTATCGTATGCACTCTCGTTCTTTCTCTCGCATTCGCTTCTATTCTCCTTTCTCGGGTCATATTCTTGTAATTTCTCTGTTGACCCGCTACTGGATGTTGCCTCGAGTGACCGGTTTGGATGTTCGTGGTGGTGGTGGTAGTTGTGGCAGTGGCGGTGGTCGTAATGGTTGCGGTCGTAGACATCGCCGTCGAGAAGGAACCACTGCCAGTGGAGGAGTCGGTTCGATGATTCGGTTGACGATGAAACGACGAGGAGGATGATGATAGAGAGGAGGAAGACAATGACGACGACGACGACGACGACGACGACGAGGAGGATGAGGATGAAGACGAGGACGAGGAAGAGGACGAGGACGAGGACGAGGACGAGGACGAGGACGATGCGGAAGATGACAAGGAGGATAACGAAGAGAGGGAAGCGGAGGAAGATGACAATGGCGGAGGCGGTGGCGACGAGGATAACAAAGCGGACGAGACGTTTGGTCGTTCGACGGTGTACGAACAGGGTTTTTCGTAACTTCCGTTTATTGCTGGATGCGAGGGCACCCTGCTAGTTACGTCTTCTCTCAGGACGAGCGACAATGGTTCTTCTTGCAACCTCGTATGCATCGTCGTGGATCGTAGTACAGACGTTGAGGTGACCGTCGTGGTTGTTTCCGTAACGTTGGTTACTGTCGATGAATCGAATTTTTCACGAGTCGCATGACGCAACCTTGGCGGTAGATGGTCTCGGTTTGTCTGTAACTCGTTTCGTCTTCTTCGGGACTCTTTGTTTCCCTCGGCATTTCCAGAAACATCGTTATTCTCTGAATTCTGACCGCGTTCGCGATCATCCTCGAGGATGTTGTCGCTGTCGTCTACACGATTGATTCGCTTCGAGGTAAGAGACGTTACGGAGAACGGTGGTGCATCCGACAGTAAGGAGAACACACTCGGTCTTTCCACACCGATGCTTTTGCTGGAACAGTTCCATGGTCTGAACGGACTCGGTGATCGAAGAGTTCTGGACTCTTCGTCCTGCACGATTTCTTCCTCGATTTGCTCGAATCTTCTCTTCTTCAATGGTGCCGTACTAGGTTCCTGAATCTTTCGTGGTTCGGCTAGTTTCCTCTTGTTCTTCAAGGATATCGGTGTTACCTGTACCTCCACGCTATCCTCCGAGGCGCTCGGCGAGTGGAGACCAGACATGTCGTCCTCGTCGCCTCCGCTGCAGAAACCAGCATCCTTTTCGGAACCAGTCATCCCACCACCGACTAAAAAGAAACAAACATGAACGCCTGTGAGACGTGTTAAATCGAGTCTAGATCTAATAGAAAAGTTGGATAGTAATTTTATAAAAACTATCTCTAAATAATAATATACATATAAGAGAAACAACGCTAGAAATTGGGGAGAAGACAATTTTTGTCTCGTCTCGTCTCGTCTCGTCTCGTTTTGCCTGAAATGTCTGAAATGTCTGAAATGTCTGAAATGTCTGAAATGTCTGAAATGTCTGAAATGTCTGAAATGTCTGAAATCTCGCCCTGCTAAGGAAACGGAATGTTTTCAGGTTTGATGCGTCATGCAACTTGTACCATCTGGTGCACAGGACTGGTCGGAGATTATAATACGCCTAACCCATCCCTCTCTTCTTCTCTTTCGGTTTCGTCTACATATTTCCATTACCGCTTTTTCCTTCGGGTTCGTTTTTCCTTTCTTTTTCGGTATCATTTTGAGTGTATCGTTTTAGGTGTTATTTTACGTGTCGGATTCGACGAATTTTAAACCTGTACTTGATACAGAAACAATAGGTATTTAAAGGGTAAAAGGAGCGTAGAGTTAACTGATACTAACGCTATCCCCCGTTTTGTGTCGGCAGTCTCATTTGCTTCACTTTTGCGTCAACACATGCCTGATCCTTCTACGGATCCTGAATCGTATCGTACCAAATTTTTTTTCTCCCAATAGTTGCCACTGTATTCTTCGATTTTATCGAGAACCGAAAGGATAGTGATCATTCTATTGTATTTCTTAGTACGAATCGCGATACGTTCGAGTAGATAAATCGACGCGTAACCGATTACGTAGATTGATTTTCTTCGAAATCAAAGATACCGAGGACAGGGTCGAGAAATAAAACGGTTCGTGTACCTGGTGACAATGCGAGTCCAAAGAATGTATCACAACCACGATAACCTCTTTCTTTTTTTTTTCTCTTTCTCTTTCTCTTTCTCTTTCTCTTTCTATTTCTCTCGTCGAATCAAACAGCGTGTACCTATTTGTCGAAAAGTTTGTAATCGCGTTGAAAAATGGCAGACGATAACAGTAAGGAAATTTTTCGCTTTCCGACGCGAAATAAAGAGAAACGGGTATCTATTTTCACTGGAATAAGATAACGAGAGAGATGCGTTGCAAACACGTGTCTTTGGATTATACTGGCGAATATGTTGGTACCACCTTTGTCGTGTCTCGTTCAGCAATTGTTCAAACAACCGAAAATAACATCTGGACATCTGTGTAAACTCGCGGTAAGGCGCACAGCTTAAAGCATACTGGCTGCTATATGTATATCGGATCTTTTCGTTCGAGCTCGAGTGGGCGATTTGAAATTTGTGCGATGCCTGCGACATTTGTATGTAGAAAACAAACTGTATCTCAACTATATGTAATTTCAGCTACGATCAAAGTTTCTTTAATTCTTTAAACGATCTTACAAAAGCTAGATACGCTCGAATCTAACGTCTGAAGACGCAACTGCTCCGAAATAAGGAGAAGAGGGGATCGCGGCCAACTCTCGCGGTGATTATAAATAAGCGACATCGACCAAGTTGAAAGAGCGAAAGAAACGAACACCGACCAACACGAACAATTTTCTCCTTTTCGTTGGAAAATTCGGATAATTCGGATAATTCGGATAATTCGGATAATTCGGAAAATCGATAGAAACGTGGTTAATCCTCGAGGAAAGACAAGAGAGGAGTCGAGGGTAGTGAAGCACGGGCAAAAAGAGAAGGTGGCGCTAGCCAGATGGTGTCCAAGCGTGAGTGACGTTTAAATCGATATCATTGCCTGCAACGATTAAACGATTAAACGATCCTCAGCGTTTGTCTCCTACTTTATTGAAAACAAAAATACGCAAATCGTATAAATATTTACTCACTAAGAGTGATTTCCTCCGATAGCGCGTTGCTCGAGTAGTCGCGTGCGAAAGATTTCTTTTCCCTCGAGTGTGATAACGAAAGAGAAGAAGGAAGGCGGATCAAACGAAGAGAAGTAAACGAAGAAGCAAGGAGCGAGAAAGGAAAAAAGATAAAGACGGGTTTCACGGCGAAGAGAAGAGAAGAAAAGAAAAGATTGCTGTTATCGAAGAAAAGAGAGGCAATACGGATCCGACGGAAAAGATCCGGTTCAGGTAGCAGGTGCGATTTTGCGCACAGGTGGGTGGAAGTTTCGACGCTTAGTTAGCCTCCGTTGCTTTTCGTTTCTTTCTACCTGTGCGTACCTTTGCGTACCTTTGCGTACCTTTGCGTACCTTTGCGTACCTTTGCGTACCTTTGCGTACCTTTACGTACCTCTGCGTACCTGTCCCACGCACAATACGGTATCGATTACACTCGAAAAATCTACTTTTCCGGGCTTTTCCTTCCCTTTTCTGCCCCTTTTTATGCTCGTTGTCGTTTACGAACCAACTTGTCACGGAAATGAAATCGCTTAGTCATTGTTTCCATACGATCGGAATTAGCCAAAGGTCAAAGATTTTTCTTACATCCGTTTGCATTAAAAGGTAACGAGTAAAACGAAATGGCACGCGGCGCGGCGGCGTGTCGCTGTATGTCGAAATAAACGATGAAGAAAGAAGTACTCGGAGAAGCGTGAGAGCAAATGGGTAGCGATTAGATGGGTATGTAGTGAGTTTCGAGTTTGGTCAAGGGGTCGTTTGTTTCGTGCGAGTCGGTTTGCTGTTTGCTGCTGTTGCTGCTGGCTCGTCCGCGTCTGTGTGGCAACCCACGCTGGCGCCGCCGCGCCCTATCTCTCTTTCGCCTTCTCTTTCGGTGTTCCTTGCTTCATTCCTCACAGACAAGTTTCTCTCTCACAATCAGCAGAGCCTCTTGGTCGCGAGTCGCAGCCACGCTCGCACACATACCTAAATCTACTACTTTATCTCTCTCTCTCTCTCTCTGTCCATCGTCTAGACTCTAGACTCCAGAGTGTAGAGGAGTTTGCGTTTGTCCTTTTCGAAGCCGCGTGTCTCCGCGCTGCTAAACCAGTCGATCTCTTTCTCGGGGACGGCTGGCGCCGTTCATAACAATAATTATCGTTCTCTTTACAACTCCCACCATGCACGATACCGATCGACGGAACAACGATGTTTCTCTATTAGGTATAACGTTACGATTTTTATCGAAGATTGATCGCAATCATTAGAACCGATGGAGTTATTCCGGAAATCTCGACAGATATTTTGCATCCATAATTTAACGAAGAAAGATCGCTTAACGAAGGGGAATAGCAGCAGCGCTGAAAACAGGCTTGAAAACATTTGAAATATTCACCTTTCATCAATGTGGACAGCTCCGAGATGGATTCCAGCACGCGATGGGTCATTTTTGTCAGCAGCAATAGTCACGGGTGGTGCTCTTCTATTCTTGATCACCGTACATCCACTACTACTTTCACACACTATTTTTCATGGGGTGGATACCACCGTACACGTGTAACACGGACAAGGTTTCCTTTTCCTCTTTTATGCTGTTCTCTTCCACCACGTACACTTTCTGTTTCTTCGTTACAAGAGTTTTAGAAATCACTGGAAAAATCGAATGCGATCCAAGCACGACTCGTAAACAACAATCGACAAAGTTCAGATTCAAGTAAAAAGATTGAAAGAATTACGGAAACGGAGCACGACCTCGCTCGATTCCCCTCGACCATCTACTGACTCGCCTCGTGCTTTCGAACCTCTTTCATCGCATACGAGCGCAACCGAGTCCCGAGTCCCGACTACTGGCCTGCACAACTTTGCTGCCTCTAACGTTACTACCACCACCATCATCACCACCACCACCACCATCACCACCGCCACCACCACCATCACCACCACTACCAATGTTTGTCTGTTCGATACTACATACTAACTACCAACCCAATGAATCTTGTCTTTTCCCGCTTTTCACGGTATCATCAACGATACCGAGTACCAACCGAATAGCTTAGACACTAGCACAAGATGGAAAAGTTAAATTCGATTGCAAGTTTCGTGCAGCAGATTTGGTTTACGAGTTTTTTAGCGAGAAATCGTTAGATCGTTTGTAAGGGAATGTAAGGAGAATAACGTTGACATCGATGGTGAATGCTGGTGGTATCGGTATCGGTATCGGTATCGGTATCGGGATCGGTATAGGTGTTGGCGTTGACGTTAGCGACGATGGCAGGCGAAACGATTGGCAAAGTGGCGAGGAGAGGAGAGGAGAGACGTACGGCGCGCATTGTTGGCGGCAAGAGGCAGCGGGGGCCGACAGAACGGCGCCAGCCGGCGAGAGTTTGACTCGGCTTCTCTGCACCGTCCATCTTTCTTTCCCACCTCTCCACTGCTCGCTCTTTCTTCCCTTCCTGTCTCGTGATGTCGTGCCTTTCTTCTCTTTCGCCTGCCATGCCCCGGTCTCGTCTGTTTCCTTCGTAGTCGCGCGAATATCTTCTCGACTCGAATTCGAATCGAATACTTTTGTTTCCCGTTTCTTTATCAAGTTCTCTTCTTCTTTCGTTTACTTTTCGTGTTCCTTTACCATCGAAGTCAAAAGGTTTCTTACCTTCTAAACGTCTTAAAGCTAAATGTTTCTTCTACCTCCCAGACCCTCCCTCGAAACCCACTCGGCCGCTCTTTCACCCTTGTTTCGAACCTCTTGGAGCTTTTCTCAACAGCCTGTCCTTTCCGTCCGTACAGCGTTCTCATCTTGTTCATGCTCAACAGCCGAAAGGGCCGAAAGGGCCGAAAGGGCCGAAAGGGCCGAAAGGTTTTCCTTTCCACCCCTTGTTCGACTATTTACGAGCGGAAAAATCCCTCCAATTGTCCCGATTACTCGATGATGACGAGTATCGTTGCGCCTCCTCGTAGCTGGCGTATGTTGGCCATCTGCTACTATTCAACTTAATCTCTGTTTCGACTGGTCGGATTATCCTAATCCGATCGATTGTTTGATCGCACCTTCGTTGGCCGAACCAACATAGTTCCTATAGTTTGGTACTATTTTCGCGATTCGAGGAAAGTTTAAAGCCCCAGGCTAGCTTCTTTCGTTTGCAATCGGTGCAATCGGTGCAATCGGTGCAATCGGTGCAATCGATATTTCCGATCAAGTACAACGACCGGCAGCTATCGTTGCCGTTATCAGCGATGCGGCTGTCCTCGAATCGCGAACAGATAATCGTCTTCTATCGCAACGCACTCGTTACAGCTGCGAGCCAGAATCGATTGCAATTTGCAAGGCGTTGCGATACCACGAACGAACCGTTGCCAAAACAATTGACATTTATTCTTTTCGACCATTCGAACCTCTTTTCCTTTCTTTTCTCTTCTGAATGGTCAAACCGAAGAACGTTTTCTATCTTTGGACGAAATGGAGCGAAATGGAGCGAAATGGAGCGAAATGGAGCGAAATGGAGCGACAAAGGACGGGGAACCCCCGATGCGAGCGCGATCGGATCGTCTGGTATCTGCGAAACATATGCGCAGATAGGGGTGTGTTAAGGGTATTAAAGAGAAAAGGCGAACAGGCAGGCCGGGCCATCGGATTTGTTGGGATGCGTGTCGACCAGATGCGACGAAAAAGGCCAAGGAAATTCCCAAGGGTACAAACTGCCCTTCCAACTCGGAACACGTTCGACCGAGTTTTGTACATACGAGTACATATAAGATCAATATAACAACGATGAGACGTATCTGTAGACGATTCGTTTCCTCGAAAATGTTTCCTCGAGATGTCGCGAAATCTAAAAGATGATGGGGAGGAATCGTTGACAATTTCTGAGAAGGATCCATGTTTCCAGCCCGAGTACGAGGTACATAGTAGTAACCTGTCGGGCAAGTTTGGCAAGGGTCTTCTCATTTCCGAGGGCGTCGCGATTTGTCGGTATCCCCACTGTGTTGTAAGTAGCGGCACACGCACCTGCCGTTGCCACTTGTGTATAGTAGTTGCCAGTCGCTTGCTGCTAACAATAAATCTTACACCTTGCTTCGTCCCTCATCTATTCTCTTATCCGCGCCCCTTTAATTCTTCGATTCGGCGGACTTTTCAATATCGATCAGTTGTGTTTTTACCTTTGCACGAGTTTACGTATCGCGCGTATTACCGACCACGAAACGTGTTTGCGTGGACACGGCCGTTTAACGTGGCGCGCGCAAACCATGTTACAGCAACATGTGCGTACTTTATATCTCTAAATATTTGATAGGCGGATCGCGCGGCTGCGTTCGCATCTGCGCCACTGTCAGCTTCAATTATTAAACCTTTGCCATATGTCCTTTCTCATCCCTACGAGCCCACCCCTCTCTATCACCATTTCTCTCTCTTTCTTTTTCGTGGCTGTTGGTAACGCGTACCGCTGTCTATCCCGATTCGGGCGGGCGCAATCGAAATGTTGCGATTTCGTTCTCGCAAATAGGTTATCAGCGTGAAATTCAATTAATTTCTGTTCTGTGGAGTCAAGGTTCGACGTATGTACCTATCATTATTCGATCACGGTCGATGGGTGCAGAGTAGCAGGTGTCGATTGACTCGGCTCTCGAAGGTAAATGCACCGCCGCCGCGCCGTGCCGCGCCGGGGCGACCAATGAGAGAAGGTGCATGCGTGTGCGCGCGCGAGCACCAACAGCAACACCAACACCAACATTCGTGTCATCGGTGGACGGCTGAATTATTTCGCGTGGTCCGCGCGGTTCTTCGCACCTGCCGTTGTCAAAAAAGACAGCGTCATCTTCGGCCGTCGTCGACGCACGATTCCGATCGATTCGCTTCGAAATTCGACGTCTTTTTTCTTCGGTGAATTTCGCGGTGTTTTACTCCTTCGCCTCTCGGTCGCTGCTTCGATAAACGGAGTCGAATTCTGATTAATCCACATTATTGCAGCTGTTTATTTCCTCCATTTTTTCTCTCCAAATTTGGTGCTTTCGAATGGAAGTACCTAAATGGCGCGTTAATGACGGAGGAGGTGATTGACGCGCGTTGACCAGCAGGATGCTCGAGGAACGAGACGCTTCGGGCGGTAGCCGGGTATTCCAGCGTTTTCGTTCATCCTTGGAATTCGAGAAGGCGTACACGTGCTGACGAATGGTTTGATCCGTAGGAAACTAGCATTAAAAGTGTATAGTAGTAATTTGTAGCCGCTCAAGTTGGAAGAGAGATCGGCAAACGCTCCCACGCTTGCCTGCGTAGCTATGCGATAATGGAGCGACGGAATCTTGTTAGTACATGTGTACCTATATCGTTCGGTAGCGATCGGTAGGTAGCCATCGGTAGCGGTCGCGAGTTAACGAGCAAATTCTTTTCTTTCATATGGCTGTTTATCGATTAGACTGAACAACCTAGAGCAACGAACCACGGAATATTTTCGAGTGTCGAACGCCTGTTTTTCTACGAAATTCAAATTTCGCACGCGACGAACCGTGGGAAACATACGGTGGGCGGGAGTACCGTTCGTCATTTGGTCGTCAGTTGGTCCAGAGTTAAATTGGACGCGTTTAAACGGACAACTACTCATTTTTCATTTATCGCTTTGTATTACACGGCAGGGATGAACGCTCCTCGATTATCGCGACCTTAATCGGACTTTTACGTATTCCTTAGCGAATCTTTGAAAGTAGAGAAAATTACGCTAGAACGTAAGTTGTTCTACATATAGCGCGCGATTGGTGAAGGAATTGATAATGGAATTGATGGGGAAAGAGATAAAGAGCGAAAAAGGTATGTCGTGGCGGTGGCGCCGTTGATGGAGGGAACGAAACTTGCCGAAGCTCAACAGGTGGCTCGATCGAGATCTGGATGAGAGAAGGAGAGAAAGAAAGAGAGCGTGCAGGGGCAAGAGGAAAGGAGAGAAAGAAGAACGCTGCACCATGCAGCAAGCGTGTATGTACATACATACATATTACAAGAGGGAAAGAGAATATGAAAGACAGAGAGCATTCTTAAGCGGCTTTTCTCCGAGCGCAGTCGCGCTGCGATCGTATTTCATCTCGCGCGTATACGGTATCGTTTATTTCTCACGTTCTCGAACCTCGAGGGCTCTGGCTTCCTGACTTACGATCCTTGAAATATTGCGCGCCAATTACCTCTTGCCGAAGAATGTGCCAGGCGGATCGACGAACCAGTTTCATTAATTTCTCCTTTCTTTCGTGCCTTACGATTAGAAGAAAATCTACACAGTTTACAAAATTTCTCTAGAGTCTAGAAATTGAAGATCGAAGCAACTGGCGTCAACGACGACAACGACGACGACGAAGAAGACGTAGAGTGTAGACTGTATCGTTCTTTCGAAACGATTCGTTCGGTCGACGAAACGTGTTACAGGTGCACGGAGCCTGGGACCGGACCACTCGTTAAACATGCCACGATGCACCTGCCGCGTGGCATCATTCATTGCCTTTATTTCTCTACCCTCCGCCTTTCTACCCTTCTTCGTTGCCCCCGTTCATCCTTTTGCATTCTCCGTTCTTTATCCATCAGCGGATAATCTGTTAGTACTCGAAATCTTATCTTTCATTCTTTCTCTTCTCATTACGCTTCCGTTCTTTTAGTCGTTTGATTCGTTCAAGTTGTCGAATGGAAGGAGTCTCGATGGGTCTGATTGTCAGCTGGAAGAACGGAGAAGGATTCGTTTCGGTCCGAGGCAAACTCGGACAGGTGTAGCAGAGAAAATACGAGTAGGTTAAGGGTCTAGGGGTATCGGTTACAAAGCTGGGTAAGAGTTTAGAAGTTTAGGGGGCCCGGTCGCATCAAGAGCGTATTGTTCGTCGAAAGAAATTTACGAATGGCAAGGGTGCGGGGGTGCGGGGGTGCGGGGGTGCGGGGGTGCGAGGGTGGTGGCGTAACGAGTCCCTCGACGCGAGTCTGATTTATGCCTGGTTCGAAGGAAAGAAGGCGTTCTCGACCTACCTTCTTGTCTCTGCGTTTCTTCCGTGATTCTCGTCTCGAGTACCGCGCACGTACCGATTTTCCCTTGTTTAGATGTCCTGCTTTTGTCTCGGTGACCAGGGAACGTGAACCGTCCAAGCTAATGGATTAGAGAAAGAGAAGAGGAGGGAAAGAGAATTGGTCGTTGGAAGAGCGTGCTCAGCAGGCACCAAATATCCAGGTGTTGGGTCGTTCGAGGTAATAATGGTGATGCGCGGACAACGGTTCGATGACCCAGGTGGTAAAGGAATTGTATACGGTGACACCGATACCCCAAATACGGCCAGCGGCGTCATTGTTCACGGTGTAACCGATACCCTCTGCTTCCGAGAACAGGCTGATCTTCTACCTGTTCCTCTGTCCGCATAATTGCTCGGCCTTTACACACCTCGGCTTTTGTATTTCGACCAATCTTTCTCGCTTTTGCCCTCGCGCCAAACGCAATGTTTCCTTGTGCTTTCTTTTTTCCGGAATGGAAACTCTTGGTCTTTCCTCGAGAGGAAAGAGAATCTCTCGGAGGTACATATTTGACGCGTTGAAACGTTGAATTCACAAGCTTACGGTACGACGCATCGGCAAGAAATGCCGTTCAAATCGGCAAAGTGATCGCGGGTAAAAAGTTGCAGCTCCTTACCGTCGCGACTATGAAACACGATACATACGAGGAGCCAGAGCATGGCGCTTCGTTCTCGAACGCTTGCCAGTGCAGACGAGCGAGAAAGAGGGTGCGAACGAGCGTGTAGCGTGTAGCGTGTAGCGTGTAGCGTGTAGCGTGTAGCGAGACCGTCGCGGTGCGGTGTGGTGCGGTGCGGTGGTTTGGTCTAAAGATTACGGGGCGCGACATCTGGCGCCACATGCCCATTTAAAAGCTGTCGCGTACACGTAATCGGACGATGGATAGAAATCGTTCACGGTTTTCGTACAATTTTGTCATTTTTATTAATTGTACAAAGAATTTTATAATTACAGGATAGTCGGTGGTCTGTTGGATTTCGATTCGAATCGTTTCTTCCAAGAAAACGTTGAAACCTTACAGGTTTCAAGCGAGACACGGTTTTCTTTTTCTTTTTCTTTATCTTTTTCTTTTTCTTTTTCTTTTTTCGGTTTTAATTTTCCCCTATGAGAAAAATGAATTCCTCTGGCGACAGGGAGATCCGTCGCGTATTAGAACGATTCAAAGGGTTTCCCGAGTACGGAGCTGGGTGAAAGCTTTCGCTTATCCGGCGAATCGACCGCATGAGCAATAATGAGCATACGCGTGAACGCGCGTTTATGCATAATTTGCTTGTACAGCTTGGTCCATTTCTATTCCAGTCGTATAACAGCTGGTTGGAGGATTGGTTAACTGGACGAAGTTTCAGTTGGCAGTTTTCTGAAAAAGTATTTAATCAGCCCGCGTGTCATTTTCTTTTGCGACGCATCGTGAAACGATCCGTTTCAACGTGGCGCATGGCGCGGCAAAGATTTTCACGTTTTCGTTACGCTCGATTTGGCTCGTTTTCACTCCTCTTTCCCCGTCTTTTCCCGAGCGTTCTAATTTCGTGACCGACACGTGCCCGGATGGAAACAGATGTACCTCGGCATCGTCGTATAAATACATCGATGCTCGCTCGGGTAACTGGGGGCGGCCGAATATCCCCGACGGTCGACGCGACGCGACGGGATTTCGAGAGTCGAGAGCCGAGAATCGAGCCTTGGAATCGATATAAAGTTACCGGCGTGGCATGGCATGGCGCGGCGCGGCGCGGCGCGGCGGTACGACTGGCGCCAACGTGACTGCGCGATTCCAGTTACTTGGATCGTGGTCGCGGTACGTTTCGCGGTCGTTAGCGAGACTGCTATCGCATAGATTTTTCCCAGTGATTCTCTTTCTTTTATTTTCTTGCTTTCCATCGAAAGCATACAGACTAGAAATGGAAATTAGATTACCAACCGAATACTGAATTAATCTCGCTTGAAGCGAACCGGACAGAGTTCGGTTTCTTGCTGCGTTTCACGGCGAAGGTACCGATTACAGCGCGGCGTGGGCACGTTTCTCTCCTCTACTTCGAAGTAACTTTGCGCCTACGTGCTCCGCGTAAAACGCCTTGTCCGACTCTTGTCGTTCCAGCTGGCGCCGGTTTATTTTCTTGCGTTTCAATTCTTAAGTTTTGAAATCAAAAATTACATGGAATTTCTAATAGAATAGCGCGGCGTGGCGCACGTTTTTTTTGCCGAGCAATTCGTGAACGGGAGGCGCTTTAAAAATGCACACGGCAAAAAGGCAGGTGATCGCGAACAGACCGATCCCGACAGAGACAGAGCCAAAGGGTAAAAAACGCAATACGTCGAGAAGCGCGAGCTACTTGCACAAACTACAAACTGCGTGTCAGGTGTTGTGCCATAAGGGCGAAAGCGTGCATAACGGGTGTTTTACGAAATTTTACGAAACCTATCGCAATAGAACCTATGAACGCGATAGAATCGAGTAAGTCGTAAGGAAAAGTATTACATATTATTATATGTATGTAATACGAGACGGTTTGTTGTGACTCGAATTCGTCTCGGTATCGTCGGAGTGATCTGATGATGAGTGTTCGAGGGGCGGGAGGGAAGAGTTTGTTGCATCAGGTGGAAATTTCGAGCAAACGTGGACAATTACGACAGGTGGGAATGCATATGCGAACGCGGTTCGAAACCGGAAGCTGCTCGAGCACGCAAACACGCGGCGAATCCGTATAAATTCGACGTTGCTTATTACACCACGTTTCTCACTTTTCTGTCACCAGTCGAATTCGTTTTACCTTACCTTTGATTGACACCGGTGGCCGCGTTTCAGCTCGATCGAGACAAGTCGTCTAGTTGCACCATACGCGAAAGTCCCTATATCTCATCGTCAGTATCTTCTCTTCTTGCTCGGCATAAAACTCGCTTTCTCCCCTCAGTTACTTTCTTTTTTCAATTTGCGAACGATTGTTCTCAACGAAGCGGAATGTCGTCAACCTTAAGAGAATTTTTTCCTCGAAAAAGTGGTGTTCTGTCCGAAGTTTGCGTGAGGGTGGCGTGTGCCCGCGGGGGCGTTGGATTTCGAATCGCGTGCAGGCTTATTGGAGCGTGGTTCTCATCAGCCACGTCGCAGAACTCGTTCGCCTACAATTCGAAGGAGCATTTTACCACGCTCGGCTCCCACTGCTTCGAATCCCACTGGCGCAACGATGCTGCGCGTCTCTAAACGTGGGCGGATCGGCCGGTCAGCCGCCCCGGGTGTTTCTCACCCGCATACCTTGCGTACGTGCTCTGCTCATCCTCCTCTTCCCTCTTCTCTCTTCCCTCTTCCACACAACTCCCTTGCTACCTCTTCTGTCTTCTCTTGTCTCGTTCTTTCTTTACACATCTTGCGAGCGAACGATTCTTTTTCCAAAATCGAGATCGAATCCATGAAGAGTGAAAAGAGGTAGAGAGAGAGAGAGAGAGATGGAGCAGAGAATCTGAATGGGGAAAGAGGTTCGCATCGCCTCGAGCTTGTTCCCATGAGTTGGGGGTGGTAGGGGAGCAGTTTGCAGCGCCGATAGTTGTTCTTCGACTACTCGAGGGCATCGGCGTTCCTCGAGATCGGTGCGTGCAACCGTTCGCTTTCCAACGCGTTATTACGAGAAACCATAATGATCGGCCAACATCATTTCTTCCTGCGCTCTTTCGTTTCGTGCGAAATCATCGGGCCAATTATATCTTGAAAAATTCTGCAACGTCTCTTCTTTTCTCACTCATTGTCAGTCAGCGAAAGAATTTTATCCGATATCAATTAAATTAAGAGAGTAAAAATTCAATTATTCAACGCTCTTAGATTTTCCAATTATTTCGTTTTTTTCGCTTCTTTTTGCAATGCATTAATTCAGATTTTAACCACATGGTTCGAGACCAGAGCCATTCTTCTTGCAATAAGGCTCACCGTGGGATTGAAAGATGCGTCTAACGTTCCGCGAATACCGCGATCAGGAATGTATACGAAAGACGAATATACCCGTTTGGCTTCTGGCTTTTGGCTTCTGGCTTCTGGCTTCTGGCTTCTGGCTTCTACCTTCTACCTTCTACCTTCTATCTTCTATCTTCTATCTTCTATCTTCTACATACATATGTACTTGTACCTTCTGGCAAGAGATAGACAAGACTGGATAGTAAAGGGTGGGAACTAGAACGCGTGATCTTTGTCGTTAATAAAAAACTGAGCAAGATTTTCAACGCATCCAAGGGTTTTCCATATCGGGTAACGTGGAAATATTGGCAGGGATTATCATGCGCGTGTATGGATGAGGAAAGAAGTTTAGCTCGTAAAGCTGATTAAACCTTAGTTAATCAGAAACGAGCAAGAGAGTATCGGATCGAGGAAGCGGACTCGTGGTATTCGGTAAGCAACTCGTTAACTTGTGCTCCTGGTGAACAGTTGCCTGAGCGGGCGGTCCCGCGCGGCAAACTCTTCGCGGGGCTACCTCCGTTACTCTGATGGTCGCCTACTCTTTGCGACATTGCGATTGAATTCAGTACCGCAGTCCGTGGATTCTTCGCATTCTACATTCTTTTATCCTCCCTTTCTCACATTATTCCACGGTCCATTTTTCTCGATTTACTTGCTTGCTTCCACCTGAATGTCTACCGAGGAAATATCTACTGCTGTTATCTCGTTCGATCGACAGCCGCAGTGAAAGCGGTCATCTGCATTACCGAACCGTTAATGATATTCAAACTTTATTTATCAATAATTATCGCAAAAGTAGTCAGCGAGAAGATAATATAATATAATCTAATATAATCTAATATAATCTAATATAATCTAATATAATCTAATATAATAGAAAAAACATTCTTTTATGACAGATTCTGTGTGTATGTACATACCTTGCGCGCTCTGTTCACATTTTTAATTTGCAATTGGACTGTTTCCCGCCAAGATTTCTTTATCATCGGGCGCGAAACGACGGCACGAGGTTGAAGGCAGGGTGATAGTTCTGTTGCGAAAAAGAAAGGAAAGGAAAGGAAACGAAGGGAAGAGCAGAGAAATCAGCTTCTCGATCGGCTGCGTTCCTGGCATGACGGTGAAGCGCCGCAGCGCCACGCGTCACGGCGAGCATCACCGCAACGCGCGGCGCCTTTACGCCGGTCATCGCGACGCGGATCCACCGTCGTCTTATGTCTTCTTCCCTTTTACAGCTTTCCTTCGAGTCCATTCGAGTCTTCCTTCTTTTTCCGACAGAATTTCTTTCACTGATTCCGTTTCGCCAATCCGCTCTACTCAAGCGCCTCGTTACCACCGACAGACGAAATGAAAATTGCGCGGGCTCGCGGCTCACTCTTATTTTATTCAAAAATATCCAAGTCGCGCGTATTCGTATTATCGATAGTCGATAAATCGCACCGCCCAAATGGAAGTTAATTTAAAATGGTCGGCTAGAAATTGAAAACATATACATATATGTATATAAATAAGCAACAATTACAAATATGTTCGAAGCAAAGGCTATTAATTAAATTTTTTTTTTATTTATCTTTCTCAATTACATATTGTGCGCGTTTTGAACATGGTACAGCTGTAGCCATCTAACAGTGCAATGTTAAAACTAAAAGTGGTAAATTTTCATTCACTTTTTCTCGGCTTATTAGAAGTCGCAAGATATTCTGCATCTATCTTATATTTCGTATAATTATAATAGCATTAAAATGCATGAAATGCGTTAAAAATATAAAATGTATGTATACATATAACTGATACCGAGTTTGAGATACGCAATCATTTTCAAGCCGCTATCATTCTTTACACCGGCATGCGGCAGAGAGTGTTACGAGTAGCATCCTCGAAGCGCGAAAATTCTAACTAATTTGAAACTGTAAGAAATGTTGAAGAAATGGTTAAGAAATCATTTCTGTCTGGTCTTTCAGCGGTATAGATTCGCGTTTTGAAGTAAGAGATTTCGCTGCGTCTGCCTTTTCTCTATCTTCGATCTGCTCAGGATTGTTCCATTTCTGCAGTTCGCCGCTGCCGAAGATAGCAAAGGTAAGAGCGCCAGAACAATAAGTCGAAGCTAGAACCCAGAAAATGATACTCCATCGAGCGTAGGTCTGATTTTTGTAAGTTATCGTGCCGACCATATAACTGCTGAGGAATCCACCGAAAGAGCTAAGGGTGTTCGCCATGCCGAAGATGGTCCCGGAAAAATTTGGTGCAATGTCCAGGCTGTTTCCTAGGTAACCTGCCGTTACCGCTCCGTTGATCGTTAAAGCAATGGTGAAGATGGCTACGGACGTGACACGGTCGCATCCATGATAAGCTTGTACTATCATCAACAGTCCTGGGCTCAGAATGGCTATGAAGAAGCATTGAAAATGAGACGCGACATAATGTCGTAGTTTTACATACATATGTATGTATTTACATATAGATGTACTCACCGAACGTAGTGAAAATTTTTCGAATGGCAGTTACAGACAACCTTTTTGTTCTTAGTAAATAGTCGGCCAAGGAAGACATCGACACGGCGAATATGTATTTACCAAGATACGGCAAAGAAGACAGTATTCCATTCTAATTGTAAGCGAAAAAAAGAAATTTCGGATTAACGAAATCGAAGAGGTATTCTCATGTGTAATACGAATAGGAGCAAACCTCTTTAATGTTAAAATTCAAAATGTATTTCATGTACGTTGGTAGTTGATTGACAACGGTGAAGTAACCGAACACGCTGCATGCGTGCGTCACAATGATGGCCCAAACTGGAATCGAGGTGAAGATGGACTTCCATGGAACGGTCAATCGCTGAAAGGGGAAAGACATAATATGTACATATGTACATATCATGTAGATACATACGTAGATTCTTCTCGCTGAAAAGTTTTATCTCGAAATATTTTTTCTCGATTACCTTTGTGGTGGCAGTCGAGCCAATCGCATTTTCGATGTATCGACGTTCTTCGACGGAGATTCTTGGATGCTGAGCTGGAGAGTCGAATATCAATAGAAACCAGGCTATGCTCCAAAGCAGCCCGATCGTACCGGTTACGTAGAAAACGGATTGCCATCCGAAAGAAGCGATGAGAAATCCAGACATCGGCATCGTTATCGCCGCACCGAGCGACGAAGCTGAAACGGGCCGAAGAAAAAGTCTTCTTTGAAAGGCGCGCGTTTGTAACGCAGCGTTGTACCCGATCGTTATTAAATACCCATCATGTTGGAGACAAATTTGCTTCGGTCGGTCGGTGGAATCCATCGAGCAGTCATGGGTTGCATAGCGGGCCAAGTAGCTCCCTGCGTTCAAGCAATCGCAATCGCAATCGTTTCGAGAACTGTTTCTAGTCTACACTGTACAATTGTAGATACAGTTGAACGTTTAAAATTGTAGAAACGCACCAGCATGAATCCAAGAACGGTTCTTAAACCTGCCACCATAATGTATCCATAAGTGGCGGACAACGGTGTTAAGAGCGTTATACCACTCGATAACAGCATACTGTATCCAAACACCCTCTTCGGGCCTATGATCTCCGCCAGCCTTCCGCCTGGTAATTCGGTGCAGATATAGCCCCAGAAGAAGCTTCCCAGTACAAGATTCACTTGGTATTCGTTCCACGAGTACCTAGTTTCATTCACTTCCTCCTGAAACGGAATGAAACGGAATGAAACGGAATGAAACGCGTTCATTGAAAATGCGTCAGAAGCAAAAGTCGTTTGAAGAGAAAAATAAATGCGGCATACATGTGTAGGGAATTTAACGAAAGAAGAACCGTTGGTTGCATCATCAGTGGTGGTCGTCGTCGTCGTGGTCGTCGTCGTCTTCGGTTCTCTTCTCGTTGTTCCATTATCAAATAAGTTTGCAGCGGTTCGCTGGGGGGAAGATTCGAAGCATTCGTTGGAAAGGCGAATTCCGCTGGAACGAGAGCTATCGTTGCTCGGAATTACCATCGACACGATGGCGATCGTCATATTGACGCGTAACATATAGTTCAACATGAAACCCAATATCACCATGATGTTTAACACTTGTCTGCACGTGAGCAAGTCTGCAAGTAGGTACATACATGAAACGAGAATAAAACGAGTTCTTGGTTGACCGGGTTAACTCGTTGACTCGTTACGTGACATATTTTTTATCTAATTTTCAGTTACCGTTTCTAACTTAATTTATCCATTGAGAAGCGATCGGTGCGGTGTTGATGGGGTTACAAGGATAAATTTGAAACGAAGGGAAATACGATGAAGAGTTTGGTCGCGCAACGACCCTCCATGATTGCTTCGACGCGTATCTCGAACGTAATATACGGACAAATTAGTGACCCCTATGAGTAACAATTTTGTCTCGTTGACGATTATTTAACTCGGAGGGTTCGTCGTTTCTTCGAATCGCGAGGAGGAACTTTTCAAAGAAGAAGCATTGCCTTTGAAACTTTGCTATGACGACCTTCACCCAGAACTTAGTTATTTATACTCTTGTTGGCCGCCGGTGCATTTGTCAAGAGCATGGACGTCGGAAGCAACGCCTTCGACACGGGTCGATACTGGTATACTTCTTTTTCGAACGCAGCGTGGACCGTGCCCGTTGAGCGCGCGTTTATGCGTCAGATTCAAATACGAAGGTGAAGGGTTGTCGCTTACCTCTTATGTTCCGGTTCGACGCCATCCCGCGTGCAGAAAATCGCTCGAGGGAAAGAGAAAGTTGACACTCGCGTTTTTCGTATGGCCGTTGTCGCGAACCAATCGGCAGACTAGAACATCTTTCGAAAGAAAGACGTCGTCGTCGATGTTGGCAAAAGTTTTCGGTGCAAAATCGCCAAGTGGGAATACGCGGTTGGCAGCTGTCGCCCTCCAACTGGTCGCGCGATGCGATGGTTCAGTTACGACAGAGCGTGGATTACTCGAACGGTTACACGTTACACGCACGTGTAACTGCTTGTGTTGGTGCTTCAATTCCTATTCCTATTCCTATTCCTATTTCCGTGATCGTAGATGTAGATATTCACGACGCGGCTTGTTCTGCTGTTCCACGAGTGGACCGTTAAGGTTGCCGCAACTAGCAACCATTGGCACCGTTACCGTTGCTCTCGTCCCTTCTGCCGCCGATTGTCGCGTCACGACAACGATGGGACCATTAACAAACATATAGGACGTATTACGCGTATCTACCGAGTTACTAGGCAAATTATTGTTCGATAAGTAGAGCTTTATGTAAAAAGATAGTTGAGGGGACTGATTGGTAGAAATTTTACTGGATTCTATGTACATTCTGTGTTTCATTCGCGTTGGTCACGACGACGACGACGACGACGACGACGACGACGACGACGACGTTCGCTTCGGAAATATTAATCCAAAATGCTGAGCTTGCTGTTGGTTTTCCGAAGTTGTGCTCGCCAGGGTATGATCGGACCGTCATCGTCCGCGTCGTTGGCGTTATTCTCTTCGCTTTCTGTCTTGTCCTCTGCTTTCTCTTGTCGTTGCGCATCTACTTTCGGTGATAAGGTGGCATCAAGTTTGACCGTTGGTGCCGCTGATGTCGCTGATGCCGCTGATGCCGCTGGCACCGGTTGCACCGCTGCCACCACCACGTGTGCTTGATTCAGTCTGTAAGAAGATAGAAAACAATTATTCCGATTTTTCACCGGAAACAGATCATCGCCATCGTGGATTCCGAATATCGAGAGCAACCTTTTTTCCTCGTTATCCTTCTTCGCAAGGAGTTGTCTCTTCCAAGCAGGAATTGCCTTTTGTCGTCTCTCCTCGTTCTCTCTGGCAATCTGTTCCTCCAACTCTTTCTTTGCTCGCTCGGCAGCCTTTCGTGCCAACATTTGACGTTTCCATATCGGTATCAGGTTGCCGGAACTATCCTTCTCCGGAATCTGAAACGACAGAGACCGATAATAGTGTGGATTAGCTCGAAAGGAAGAGAAAGAAAAAGAAAAAGAAAAAGAAAAAGAAAAAGAAGAACTTACCTGATCGACAAAATTTGAAACGTTGAAAGCCTTGTTGATCTCCGATATGAGATTCTGCTCTTGCGTTTTCTCCACTTGAGCCATTTCCACTTTAAGCTTCTTGATTCCTGGAATGTCCTTGGTTCGCTTCAGCTCCGCGATCAAATCGGTCTTCTGGACGAAGAACGACTCTGAAACTGAAGAGAACGCGGAGGAGGAGGTGTGAATATACCGTTGGGTAGGAGGGTGCGAGATACGTACCGTTCGTCATAGACACGCTTCGCGGCGGTGGCGCGGAAAATGTTTTGGTCGCGTTCATTTTCGCGCTGGTTCTTCGCAGCTGGATACTGGTTAGGTCTTGAATGCTGATAGTGGCCAGAGGTTGGGGGTTTTTCGGGGATTCCGGTTCCGTGTTGGCGTTGTTGGCGTTGTTGTTGTTGACGGAAGCAGCAAAGTTCTCGCCGTTTCGTCGTAACTTTTGAAGCGGGGACAGCGGCGGTGGTGGAGGGCCCGATATAGATCTTCTTCCCTCCTCTCCCTCTTCTTCCGCTTGCTCCTCCTCTTCCTCTTCCTCTTCCCCCTCCTCCCCCACCTCCTCCTCTTCCTCCTCCTCCTCCTCGTCCTGTCGCCGTTCCGATCTCGAGCTAATTTCCCTTCGATCGTATCTTCTGCTCTGTATGTCCAAATTGTCCACCGACCTACGGTAGTCTACGGTTACCCCGAACCTCCAGGTTTTATAGTTACGCGAGAAAAAAATGACGAACATCGAGTGACCGACCTTGCTTTCGACAGGCTATTCTTCGAGGAAGCTTTGCAGATGCTTTTTAGGTACTCGGACGGTTTGAGCAAAGTGTTGGAGTCCGCGTTGGTGAACTTGGGAGGTATGAACGGCAGCACCATATGTTTGTTCACCAGATGCGACGTTTGACTCGCCTTAATTTCCTCGGTGTCTGCAGCTGGACTGGCAGGAGGCACTTCCGGCTGGCGATGCTCGCCGCAGGATACGTCGGACTTGTTGGTCGCTGTTCCGAAACAGAAGCGGTAGGGAGAAGGAATCGCAGTAGGTCGGGCAAGTGAAATCCAGGTAAGTGTATTATATGCCCGATGAGCGCTATGGTCTAGTAAGTGGTAGTCTACGCGATTCAGCGGCGGCTTAATTATTGTCGTTATTATTGCCACTGGTTAAGTCGAACAATCGACTGACTAATCGATTGTTCAAACTGGATTACCTGCGGATACGAAGAGGCCGGTCTCGTTTCTTGCATCTCGGTTGCTCGCCTCAGCACCGTTGTCCTTCTTCTCATCCCGGCCAACGTTCACCAACAGCACCACGACGTCTTCTTTGTCTGGCGGTGGAGGTGGTGGCGGTGGTGGCGGTGGCTTAGCGAAACTGAGAAACACGCAGGATGGAAGGGGATATCGCGAGATGATGAAATTTTCTTCGTACGAAACGATGGATACAGGTTCGTCGACGGTTCGCCGTTTCGGTTCTACTATTATCATCGCGAGAGCGCAACAGTCGCGAGCAGAGGAGAGGAGAATTTGTTCAATCGGGCAAGATCGAATCGGATTATAAGCGAACCGTCGCGGTGGTCGCGGTGGTCGCGCTCGCTTATCGCTCGACCTACTTACCTAGCTCCGTTGCTGACCGGTTTGATCTCCTTTTCGCTTTCTACTTGGGAACTCGTCGAGTCTTTTTTCTCTGAAAATCGAACCGCGACGTCTCGTTAGCTCGGCGACGATTCGATAACGCGTTTTTCGCGTTCTTACCGATTCGTTCGTTGCTGCTGTTTCGCGACAACGACGGAGTGGACGCGCTCGAGGAGAAGCAAGGAATCTCGCTGCTCGCGTTCGACGACTCGCTAGCGCTACTCGATCTGCTGTATCTTCGATCGGCTTTCCGGCAGCGGCTGAAATTCATTTTTATACTGATCGCGATTTGCCTCGAGCTTCTCTACTCTGTTCTTTTAATCGTAACACGTTCGAGAAATCGAGCTGGTCAAATCGAGCTGACTCTCGCGTCAGCGAAATCTGTCTTTTGCAGAGAGAGAGAGAAAGAGAGAGAGAGAACGATATCGTTTTATTCGTACCTGCCGTCGGATGCGTTGTCGGACAATTTCTTTTGGGCAAGCGCAGCTGGTACACCGGCAGCTTCTGATTCCTGGCGTAGGCAGATTTGTTCGTACGCGTGCTCGGATGACTCGCGAACCATATCCGACTTGACCGCGTAACCGTTTCCGCTGGATGGTCGATCGAGGAGTCCATTGTTGATGTGCACGTCCACTTTCACTGTAATCGACCGGTAGAAAAGATCAAGTGCCGCGATATTTAAAATCGCGATACTCGGCGAGGAGCCGAGTCTTGACTCTTACCAGTCAAAGGTTCGTCTTTCTTCTCAAAGTGGCGATGCTTGTCCGTGTCGGCGAACAACCGCGTGATCCTGGTGTAGACGAGATCGTGAGGACTGTGCAGGTAGAAGGACTCGGTGTCTTTTGGCTTAGCAGGCTCACCGATGTACGCGGACATGGGGTTTATGTAGATTCCATCGCGAGGCCTAGAGCCGGGCGGATGGAGGAAAAACGGTTCTTGAAACATGCCGCAGCCGCGTAACGAGCACTGAAACCAGTAGAGCACCAGCGACCATTATCGTATACCGCACCGCGCCGTCTCGCATACCTCTCGCACGCTCTTCCGGAAGAGTGACTCGCGCCCGCTCGGAGCTCGTGTACCGTTCGTCGCCTCGTCGTCGTTGCGAACTCGGTCGATCGGAAATTTTTCACTCCGCGAGCAACGAGTCTCTCCTCCGAAGAAAGCCGTAACCCGCGCCCCATTCGACCCTCTGCCTCTACTAGTACTAGCCTTGTCGACGGAACCCGTCGTGCAACTGCAGCTCGTCGCGTCGCTCATATTCTCCGAATATTCCGAATCAGAACGATCCCTGGCCATTTTCCGGTATTCTTCCTTCTTTTCCTACGGCACATCGCGTTTCTCTGTTAATCTGTGTTCGTTATCGAAACAATCATAATTCCAACACGATAAAACACGGTAACTTTCTACACGGAAGGAGGAATGAAAGCCGAGATAAACGCCGCGATGAAGCGACGAACGTAATCGCGATTGCAACAGGGTCACCGGTTATGCACGGTTGCGGATGTTCGCGCGCACAGGGATTTCGTAAGTGAGCCTCACGAAATTCGTGTCAACTCGTTTAAAAGCTTTGTTCGCCGTAAGTCTGGACCGTGAAACAGAAGGCGCTGTTTCCACGCGGCCTGACCGCACCGTTCTCCGTTCTCCGTTCTCCGTTCTCCGTTCTCCGTTCTCCGTTCTCTTTCGGTCGGTGCGGTGATCGCGCGCATACGGAGAAAACGGGTTGCGATTCTCGAACCGATACGGCCGAGTTACCCTTATCCAGAGAGAATCGAGCCTTTCCCAACCGCGCTAATACTTTCCAACAACTACTACTTTAGCTCACGTTTCAATGTCGATTCCGCGATTAAAATCGATTATCGACGCTTCCCAACGTTACTCCTTTTTATATCGCTCGACCGTTTATCCGGTAGCGTTAGATCGAACGCGTCGCAACGACATGCTGTGCGAATAACCGGGTGAAGGATAATCGTAACGCGTGATATATGTACCTACTCGTAAAAGATTCCGTTCAACGTAAAGAACAATCTCTAGAATCGATCTTCAAGGATCGACGCATATGGAAGGTGTATGCGCGCACCGTGATTCAGTAAATAGAACGGAAAGGTTCCGCTACGACTTTTGCTCCGATTTTTCTCGATTCGTACGATCCAACCTGTCGATCGGTCTGAACGTTAGGATAACATTCTGTAACAACGACCGTTCTAATATACCCTTTGCTCGCCTTTCACCGATCTCGTTTGCAAAAACACGTCGAATTGCTGGTTCATTCACGGATGGTCGTTTAATTTCGTTTCACTTACGTGTATGTACACCCATGCAAAAAATATTCGTCGAGCCGACGATCGTTGCTCCTATTACGGTGAGAAACGTCTTGTGAGCTTCCAAAGGATCAGTTTATCAGCTGGCAATGTTTGCCTACCATTTGTTTTTCCCGAAAAATTTGACGGATTTCAAGCCCGCACCATTCGTGATCGTTGGCGAGTCTGCGTGGACGCGCGGAGTCGAAGGAAACTGGTGTAAAACTGTTAGTCGGTCTAACGGTTCGATAACCGACTGCTTTATATATACATATTTCGGATAGTCGAGTGTAACTTTTCCTCGTGGCCGAAAGCAACAAGCGCCGAGAGAGACCGGACCGGACCGGACCGGTTGGACAACGAACTCGATCCGCGCGCGGTAAGCGGCAGACCGAGACTCGATTCGATTCGATTCGATTCGATTCGATTCGACTCGACTCGACTCGGCTCGGTTCGGTTCGGACCCACCTGTTTCGAGCGACAGCCAGCTAACTGGCTTCCTTTCTCCCCGTTTGCCTACCTTTCCTTCCTGATCCTCCTCGTATTTCGCTGAACGTGGTGGTCCGTCGAGGTTCGCTGAATCGCGATAGACTCGATTCCGCGAGCATTCGTGTCAAGCTTTAACCGGAAACTAGTAAACTGGACCGATAGTTGTGGAAGGAGCGCAAACGCATTGCAAGGATCGTTATCGTTATCGTTATCGTTATCGTTATCGTTTTCGTCCTTTAGGTAGAGCGAAACATGCTCTCGACAAGATATCGAAGAACTATATAGCTTCGAACACCGCGTCGACTCTGGCGCTCGCGCTCGTTTGCGATCCCCGTTAGTCGTTTCGTCAAGTAGGATGCAGAAGAAAGGTTGCTTCGTTGTTGAGAAAAGGATTCCTCCGTGTAAATCTCTCTTAACTGTAAAAGGCCCCTACTCTTTTCCTACGTTTTCCCTTCTTCTCGTCCGTTCCTGGTGTTGTTGCGTCGCACCGTGTCGCACCGCGACGCAATCCGGTCAATTACGCGTAATTAGCTCTGTTCCTTCTTCCAATTCTTTTTCCCCTATTCGATGATTCGTCACGACAGTCATTCGATCGACGTTGACATTTTCTTGAACGTTCATCGTGCTCGTGGTTACCGATCAAGGACCGGTTTTGCCAAGCGAAAGGCCAACTTTACCCTCTTTTATTACATATCACCGATAGTAAAACTATCACGTTATAGCTGTCACCTTTCTATCTCGATCACTGCTTTTCAATTTTCACTTTACGATTTACGATTTACGATTTTCGATTTTCGATTTTTTATCGTCGATCGGTGACTCGGGTCTCTGACCCGATGAACAAAAAAAGATCGTTGTTACGAAACGCGAAGGTTTTGCAACGTCGTTTGCATATCACCCGTTTGGTGTCCAAGAAAAACATGGATCGTGTTTACGTGGTGAGAAATGAATCGTGATTAGAACAGCTCTTTCCCCCACTATTCGTTCTGTTCCGTTCCGTTTCGTTACGATTAATATAACGATCCGTGAATCATTATTCGAGGGAGCGTGTTTTTATTCTTTAATATAACTTGTAAATTGCTCGATGATACTTGTTTTCGATGGAAATTTTCTCGACAAATCTTTGAGAAGGTGACCACGCGACGCGAGGATCGGTTGACGAACTTTGGGCGGAAGAACACCTCCACCTCCACCTTCACCTCCACTTCCAAATATTTCACTTTATTTCTCTGTTTACCTTTTTTTATAATATTATAATTGATTCGCGTGGAACGCGAAAAAAAGGAGAAGGAGAAGGAGAAGGAGAAGAGCGTCGAGTATCGAGCATTGCTGATTCGTCGAGCATCATCGGCCGAGCCCTCTAATAATAATTAATTCGGGTCGAAGAAAAAAAAGCAATGAAACGCAAAATGTCCTACGGGGGGAATATAGCTGAGAGGCTCGCCTTGAGAACGTGATACAGCGATAAATTTTCATAGCACGCGTGGAATTTCTGGCTTTGAAACGAACGTCGAATGGACGTTTTAATGAGTCGCGCCTTCGTATGCACGGCAAAGCGATTGGTCGATATCATAGTAAAACGGGTAAACACGTTCTTTGCATAATGACGATCTCTTTGCGATTACGTGTCTTCTAAGGACGGCCAGTGTCGTTGGGGTATATATAAAAGATTACAGCCACCCAGAAATCTCGTGTGTGTTCTGTGACACGTCGAAGGCGCGATGAAAACGGAATTCAAGGTACGTGACACGACCCCTTTCGAGACGTTTTATCCATGCTCTTATAATACTTAACAATTTACAACACCCTGTCGTTTCAGTATCTGACAGGCTTTGGCTGTGAGTTTTCTACCGAAGACGAACGTTGCCCAGCTGCTCTGCCCGACGGTCAAAACAATCCCCAAAAATGTCCTTACGGGCTGTACGCCGAACAGTTGTCCGGTACAGCGTTCACTGGTAAGCTTATATATGTACCTCTCTCGTGAATAGGAAATTTCAATTTACGATCATTACGATCTACTCGCAGCTCCACGGTCTCAAAACAAACGTTCTTGGCTCTATCGAATCAGACCGTCCGTCGTACACAAACCGTTCGCGCCCATCAACGCTAACACTCGTCTCGTCTACGATTGGGACGCGATTCCTCAGATGCCGAACCAGGTATCTACTTACCTACATATGTACATATGTAGTACGTTTGTCTCCTCCTCCTCCTCCTCCTCCTCTTGCTTCGTCTTTTTCTTTCGACGCTGTCGATTCTGTGTTTCAGCTAAGATGGAAACCGTTCGACGTGCCGAGCAGACAAGCTGCCGAGGTAGATTTCGTTGATGGTTTGCACACTCTATGCGGTGCCGGTGATTTTCGTACTCGACAGGGTGTCGCGATTCACGTCTACCTCTGCAACGCCTCCATGAGAGATAAGGCTTTATACAACGCGGACGGAGATTTCCTTATCGGTTCGTTTACCAACGACTCGTGAGTGAAAAACTTTGTGTAGAATCGAATGGAATGGAATCGAAAGAATTATGGTTGTTGCAGTGCCTCAATTAGGCGCATTGGTGATAACCACGGAATTTGGGAAAATTCGTTGTGAACCGAACGAGATATGCGTAATTCAACAAGGTATGCGATTCAACGTTACCGTTTTCGGACCGTCCCGTGGATACATCTTGGAGGTGTTTGACGATCACTTCCAGCTTCCAGAATTGGGTCCGATAGGTAATAATTTCTTTCTTTTTCCTCCTCTACGGAAACTGAATGAGATATTCTCCAACAGGAGCGAACGGTTTGGCGAACCCGCGAGATTTTCAAACGCCAGTCGCTGTTTACGAAGATCGAGAAGTCGATTACGAGATTGTGTGTAAGTATCACGGCAAGCTGTACGTCGCGAAACAAGACCACAGTCCGTTCGACGTGGTAGCCTGGCACGGAAATTACGTCCCCTACAAATACGACCTCGACAAATTCATGGTCATCAATACGGTTTCCTTCGATCATTGTGTAAGTACCTGCACATAAATGACTTGCATGACTTTCGAAACTGACAATGAGAACAAAAGAAACAGAAGATCGTTTCCGTTCTCATTCTGCATAGGATCCTTCGATCTTCACCGTTTTGACGTGTCCATCGGGAAAAGCTGGCACCGCGGCGGCCGATTTTGTGATATTCCCTCCTCGATGGTCCGTGCAGGAGCACACTTTTCGTCCCCCGTATTATCACCGTAAGTAGCAAATATTTTTTGACAAACGGAGATAAAATTAAAACGATTCAACTTTCCAGAGAAATTTCCAGAGTGTTCTCGTGCAAATATTTCCCTTTCCTTTTCTTTTCGTTTCTCGATTCTCGCTTTCCTCGTTGAAAAACGAAATAACACCACGTAATTACATCCGTCATTCCCATCCATTTGCTTTTCCAATCTGATCCGTTGCTCGATACCTATTTCGTCATGCTAGACCGCTTCTAAAAATCGCTTAACCGAGATACCGGTGAAAACTCGGAATTTTCTCCGACGATATCGATCAACTTTTCCTTTTTCTATCAGTTTTCTATTGCCTTTCCTTTCGTGCGACACCTACCACTTTTATTCTGACCTATCACGTGCACCTGCAATAGATGACGATTTAAAATTTCTACGATTATCTTAAGACGGAACCCTATAGGTACATACGAGTCAATGAATCGATGCGTTTCGATCTTCAGGAAATTGTATGAGCGAGTTTATGGGCCTGATTAAGGGACGATACGAAGCTAAAGAGGATAGCTTTCATCCAGGCGGTGCATCGTTGCACTCTATTATGACGCCTCATGGACCGGATACGCGTTGTTTCGAAACCGCCTCGAATTCTGAGCTTAAACCCGAACGCATCGCAGATGGAACTCAAGCTTTTATGTTTGAGACGTCGTACAGTTTGGCGATAACCGAATGGGCAGCGAAAGTTTCCAACAAATTGGACGATGATTATTACAGGTGTTGGGAAGGTCTGAAAAAACACTTCACTCCGTACGGAGAAAATGTCTAGAGACCACCGATGATTTTTATCGTTTATCATATTGTATGTACGTATATTCAACGTTATTCCTTATCTCCTTTCAATTTCTCTTCTTATTTTTATTGTCTAATAAAGACGACAAAGTTTATTTATACTCGTTATTCACTCATCTTTGCCCTTTCTGACAAAATTATTACGATAAGGACCAAGAATATAATTATACATCGTATAATTTCAAAATCAAATTACCCGCAAAAAGTAATTAAAAAATTGGACCATTGCGCGATCTATACAAAGACGGCTGAAACTGCAAAAACGACTAACCGACCGATTTATCGAAACTAGGTTAGGCGTCATCTATTAAAAAACAGCGGAAACTAGTTGCCGGCTTATCGATTGATCTACTTACCTCTCGTGCTTTCCCTCCGCAATACTTACTACTTTTTACGTGATATAAGGCGTCGTGTTGGTGTGGCCATTTTCGCCCTACATACGCATTTATTATATCTCTGACAACGGTGCTTTACAATAAGAAAAAAAGTTTCGATTAAATGTGGTGTTGCATCGTGAAAGAGTCGAAGCATTTGTCGTCAGTTGTTAATATTCTGTGCACGATAAATATGGTGACTGTGATACGATTTACATTCGATTGTTGTGGTTGATTCATAACTATATATAACCTTATGATGAAAAGACTCGTAAGTCTTGTGATACTTTTTTGTTTTTACGATGGAAACGTCACCGGTTTCCGTTGTTTTTCAGATCACTGTAAACACCTGGTAAGTATTAATCTTGTTCATGTAACAGTTGTATGTATGTATGTATATATAATATAAATACATACGTGATCTTATTTGCTAAACGATCATCCATTTATATACTTTTACAGACCAATATTACTACGACGGTTGGAGCACAATGCTTATTGACGGTAGTTGAAAAGGGTGAAGGTATGGTTTTCATTTTTTCATATACGATATGTATACAATTTTTACTTCTTATTGATCATGTTTAAATCTATCTTTGGTTTTGTAGATTGTACCAAAATCAGGATCGCCGACGTGAATCGCAAACCTCCGGAAAATGCAACGGCAAAATTTACTTTACGCGCGTACGTGTACAAGGAAGACGACAAGAAAGTAACAGCATTTAATTTAAGCATTACCGACATAGATTTCAATGGTAAGAATCGATGGGTAGCATAGTTTATTACGTAGAACTAAACGCGCATACATACTATGAAACAGGTTTGTTTACGCGTTATCAAAATTTAATGGATGAAAATCAGTCAGCCTGTAGACACGTACAGCTTTACAAGAATAAATCTGACCCTGCTCCGAGGGAATTATACGTGTCTTGTCCGTTTGCTGATATAGTATACGAAACTCTTCCTTATCAGTTAGAATATGTTGTTAATAGAAATGGGTACAAATATAGCAAACAATACATTTTCACAGTACCTAGGCATAAATATATTGGTGAGCATAAAAGATAGGTGTTAAGGATGAAACGTGTTGCAGATTTAATGTCGTTCGAATTTGTTTCGTTTTAGAAGAAAACGTAAGCATAAAGGAATACGTGCCGTTTGTCTATATCGATAAGACCCATGAACCGTATTTTTTGTTGCACGTTCAGCCTTTACCGGAAACGTATAATGTAAGCCAATACAGAATTTGGTGGATAAACAATGACACCAATTCCGTGTTGTACGCGGGTCTGTTATCCGCGTCGGACAACGAGGATATTACGTATAATTTTACCGGTCTTGCTGGTGCATTTTATTTCAAAGTTTCTCCCGTACATTCGGACTGTGGGGAATATGGATGCGCAAACAATACTACACCCTGCATCGTTAAACGTGAGATATAACAATGATAGATCTATATGTATATGTATAAGTAAGTCATTTATACTCACGGTGGGTGCATCGAGTTTTATACTTTTACAGGAAAAACATCTCATCGTCTTATAATTATGATTATCAGTACGGTGTGGATACCACCGGTGATACTGTACGTGCTGTATCATCTTTACAAATTGTATCAAAAGGGTAAAGACGTAATACCGTATATCACCAAGCGAATGTTTTAATTTTTCTTTGAAATTAAATGAAACTATTCTTGTCTCGTGTATCTTTGCAGTAGCATTGAAAAGAAGAGAGAAACCAAAGTGTTTATTGGTATATTTACCGAGCCGTCAATCGCATAATAACGTGATGATCGAATTGGCTAAATATTTGAGATATTGCCATATTAACGCTATGATAGATGAACCAGATTTTACGGATACTTCAGGAAAAGTTAGTATATCAAAAGCGAGATCGAGTAACTGGTATTGTCGTGGCAGTAATAAAAATTACAATTTTACGATTTCCCATATCGAACGTAGGATTCAAAAGAATGGTGTAACGCTGCTTTCCAAAGTGCAAACGTCGTTCTTATCGTAACGTCTCCGCCAATTAAGAAACCTGCAGTGTCGACCATTTGTCAGAACACCGACAGTTATCTCCTGAGATTGATCAAAGAAAATATTGGTGAAAAAGGCAAGAGGTATTATGTCGTAGACTTACCGTATTGCAAATTCGACGATGTACCCGAGGAAACGAGGCACCTGAAGAGATTCCGTTTACCGAAGGAGTTACCGAGACTTGTCAAACTTATTCACGGAATGGAACGTGTTTTTGGATGCTTTCCTTCCGTCTGCGACAAAGACTTTTTAGACAGCGTAAAATTAGCGAAACTAGAAATACTGAACGAAGATGAGAGTATGTCGAAAGAAAAGCCAGAAATTGGTCAGTTTTCGCTAGATTGAAAAAAGCGAACGGTTTTACCGAAAATCATGAATTTACTTTTCTGATCGATCTTACGATGCGATGTTTCAGAGAATCATCCGGTTGATACACCACTGCTGCCAGATACTCAGTGGGTGACGAATATCGGAGAATTGAATTTACTCGGAGAGAGTGGAGAGGATGAACGCGTGTTCCTTTATAGATCCTCGACGAATCATGACAACGCATTTCATATAAATCAATTGGATTTGTAACTGCTTCAAGTACCTTGCTTTAGTAACGTGTTCGTGAGTAAATTTTTTAAGACCTTAAAATATTTATAGCTATACTGATTTACTTTAATAAATACCGATGTTTTTTTATTATTATTATTATCATTATTATCATACAATTTGTTGTATCCGTTTTATGCGGTATAAGATTTATAACTGTCGATTTGTCGCCTTACGGACCTAAAACGAAACATTTTAGCGTGTGCGTGTGCGTGTGCACACGCCCTCTATATATGTATAAACACGATGACAATAGTTACATTTACAGTATGTGTTTGTGCCAAAGATTGTATGGAAAAAGAAAAACAAAAAAAAAAAAAAAACAAATTTTACTTGAACGCTCGCGTAATTTATGGTAATCAACTAACTCAGTGGAATGCTGTGCTTTTTTTTACATAAATACAAAGAGGACGAATTTATTCGTTGAGGTACGAAACGCAGTCTTTTCTGGATGTGAGTTACATCGACCGGAAGTCGAATATTTGAATTCTCGCTTGCCTGGTGGTGCATTCGATTGTCAAATCTTTATTTCGTGCACGCGTACAAGCCGGAAGCCTATTCAAGGAAAAAGTTTAATCGGAAGCTTAAATGTTTAACAATGCAAGTTGAATTATGTTTTTCTTCTAAAGAGATGTTTGCAAGCTTATTGCGCAAGACATAATCAAATAAAAGTAGAATCTAGTCAACGGTCAAAATGTAAACGAGCTTATTGATTAAGATTTGTCAATGGGAAGCCATTCTCTCGTCATGCTCCTACCAGCTGAAACGAGTCCTCGTGTATTCGTGTAAATGACGAAACGTAGGAACTATCTATCCCTTCGAGTGAGAAATTGCTTCTCATTTGGTATCAGTTTCGTGATCGTTGTCGTTTGTACCGGAAAACACGAGAAGATCTTCAGCTTCCGCGGATCTCTTTCCTTTCATGTCGATATAGGATTGTCGTTGTTCGTTTATCGGCGTGACCAAGTCATTTTCGCTATTGCTGGTAACGCTAGTGTTTCTTATTTTGATCGGACTCTCGTAATGATTACTGGCTTGTTGATCATTCGCGTACAAGAGTTTGACGGGTTCCTCGGGAAAGGACGCTATAGGCTCGTGCCAGAGGGTACGAAGTTTGTCTATCTTGTCGCATTTGGTCACGGTATCGCAGGATGGTTTCTCCAAATAGTTGATGTCAGTTCTCAAGGCGTTTTTATCGATGCCATCGATTCCATCTATGGCATCGTTGCCAGAGCCTGTTTCATAAAAATCGTGAAAATGGAAAGCGATTAGAAATAAAATAAAATACGTACTGCTCGGACTGTCCAAGGCGTGAAGAGAAACAAAGTATGCCTGATTGTGAACGGTCCTGGGATTCAAGTCCAAATATTCGACGCTATCCTCCAGCATTTTCTCCCACTGACTTGTAAGCTCTTTGAAGGATGGCCTCATACCAGGTTCTTGGTGCCAGCACGATACCATCAATTTGTACCTACCCACATATACATGTATAATAACGAGTTCGTACAACGATCGCGTCGCATTTAAGAGCGAGTAAATCAATTTACTCACAATTGTTGCGAACAATTCGCTGGCCTCTCCATACGATATCCTGCTTTCAGCAGGTTGTACAGATTGTGCACGTCCACGCCAGGATAAGGAGACGCGCCCAACGTGACTAATTCCCAAAGAAGAACCCCGAAACTCCATACGTCCGACTTGCTGGTGTAGACGTGGTCGGCCAGCGATTCAGGTGCCATCCATTTAACGGGTACTACGCGAAAGAAACATCGACTCTTTGTTTGTAACGAGCGAAAGAAAGAGATACGAAACAGAAGAGTACCTCGGCCTTTGCTGCGCTTTAGGTACGCGTCATCCTCGTACACGTCTCGAGTTAGACCAAAATCGGAAATTTTGCAAACCTTCTCCGCCGCTAGCAGCACGTTTCTGGCAGCTAGATCTCTGTGAACCAACTTTACGAGAGGGCACAATTCTCTCTCTTAGTCTCGATTTCGATCGATCGAGCGAGCTAGCTGTTATTATTACCTTAATATCGGCGAGATAGGTCATGCCTTTGCTGATCTGCCAAGCGAACGAAAGAATATCGCGAGGAGTGACCGTGTAGGTCGCCGTCGACTCGGTGTCGAGTATCGACAAGGAGGGACAACCGGCGGCGATCCTCCCTTCGGATTCCAAGTGTCGGCTACGTCTCAAGTAATTCCTGCAACATTTCCATATCTCCGGTGTACGTGAAAATGCGACTCGGAAGAAGAATTTAATTAATCCACTTCACCGCCGTTATTGTCCCGACGCGACGTCGACGAAATGGAATTCCATATTATTATAGTCGGTACACGCGTCGCGATCTCACCAAACTAGAAGAGGAATCCTCGCGGCGAAGTCGCACTCACCTCAACGAGCCGAATTCCGCGAATTCGATGATGAGATAGACCGGAGCCCCGGGAGTAGTGCAAGCTCCCAACAGTCTGATCACGTTCGGATGCTGAGCTTCTTTCAGTAATTGATATTCGGAGAGTAAATCCGCCAATTCGGAAGCGCAAGCGTTCTCCTTGAGCGTTTTTACCGCAACAGTGGTAGGGCCGGCTATTCCTGCGATGTCGATGGCTTTCGCCCGCAACACGCGGCCGAATTCTCCTTCGCCCAACACTTGTTCGATGCTTAATCGCGATCGTGGGAATTCCCATTTCGGGTCCGGCTAATTGTTCAACAAACGTTCAACAATCTTTATTCGTGTAATTTACAGCAGAAAAAAGAAGTTGAAAAGTAGCTTTCTTCTTTTCGTTGAATTTAATTTACGATATCAATCTCGTTATTCACAAGGTGGACGATGTTTCTCGGAAACCATTTTAACGTCAGAAGATTAATAGCTTTAACGCTAGATGGTTTGTTCGAAATTCAAAAGTACTTTTTCATATTTCCCTGGTAGCGCAATGATTTTTTTTTTTTTTTTTTCTTTTTTCTTTCTTTCGTTTATGTTGGCGTTTGTCACGCGCCTCGTTTGCTTCGTTTAATGTTGCAAGAAGCAACATGGAGCCGTTAAATCGATAAAGCAATCGACGACAAGAATGAACGACTCCATTGGGAACAACTTACCGGACTCGTCTTGGGAAGAAGATGACGATTGGCCGCGGTGAAAGTGTCCAAACCTACGAGCAAGCCATCTCCTCGGTCGATGTAGTCGGAAGAGGGTAATATTATACCAACTCCGTTCGAATCGCGTTCAACCCTCCGTTTACCTTCTCTTCGCGCTTCTTTTGCGGCCATTCTGGAAACGGGAACGGAAACGGATACGTTTTTTCGGCTTACAATAAAAAGCGAATAAACTGGTCGGTTAGTGAAATATAAAAAAGTTGGGAGATTCTGTTCGAAGAACGAGCAAACAAGAAGAAAAGTTTATCAATTTCGCGTCGTTTACATTGGCGAATAATAGGTTGCGCGATCTGAAAATGAAAAAATTGATCGAAAAGAGAAGAAGGATAGGCGTTGAATGAAAAGAGAGGATCGATAAAACGAAGATAAACGAGTTGGATAATGCACGTTGATAAACGTATCTCTGTTCGTTGTGTGTCGACGACGAGTAAAGTATCGGAGAATCGGCTCGTTCTATTCCTCTATCGAACAGAGTTTGTTCGCGCGAGGATAGTTGACCAAGCTTAGCGATCAACGTGACGCGCACAAAGGATTCGTTTCGAAGTTATCTGGATTTCGGCCAGCCATCATTCTCCAGCTGTCGCACGCACCCGCGTGTATTTTCTTCCCTCCAACGCAAATAACAAGTTTTCACTCTGGTCACGTTTCGCGTTACGATCACAATTCAAACGTACAGGAAGAAGAATACACATAATAATATATTCGACCGATTGGTTTGCGTTGCTAATTTAACTAACTAGAATTTAATAGATTTAGCTATCTACTGGCTTACCTGTATCTCGAGCTGACGAAAGAACCGACAATCGCTAGCAACAAAAAGAAACTGCCTGCGATTACGCCTAGCATACAAATGGGTCCGCATGGTCCGCTGGATGCTGTGACAACATAGAAACTTTGTACTTAATTCGTCTTCGAAGCTTGTTCCATTATTATTGGAATCGTTTTAATTATGAATCAGGGAACTTTTGTAGTATGTTAAACGATGTCGCAAACCTTTTCTCGCACCAAGTACGTTATCTTGATAGCGCGGTTTAGCGTCCTTATCATCCTTGTTATTAGTCCCTTTACCAGGGTTATCGTTCGGCATGCGATCTACGTTGCAGGTACACTGCAGCTCGTCGTTACACGAGCACGTTCCCAAACCGCTCTTTATTCCACGGCCACCTTTGTTCATGTCGGCAAAGTGTACGTCCGCTGAAACGTTAGTTGGTTGGAAATTTTCCTGTTAGGAAAAACAGGTGGAAACGGATGAAAAGAAAGAAAGAAAGAAGGAAAGAAAAGAAAAGAGAATGTTTACATTCGACGGTACAATCTTGCGGGCAAATGCGAGGATCCAATCGTTCGAGCTCGTCGCATTGGTTGTCGGGACAGTAAGTCAAATCGGGAGAGCAGGTGGGATAGTGATCCGACATCATCGAGACTTGGTTCGATCTCTTGTTCCATCTCCACACGCATTGCCCGGAATAACTGCCTTTACTGAAAATTCAAAGCGTTCCCGTTTCGATAGGGAAGAAGCATTCCGATGATCGGAAGGAAGAGAAAGGATGATATAAAAAAGTTTTGATTGAAAGGCGCGAAGACGTAAACGGATGGGAAACGGTGAGAAGCGAGGCAGAGCCGTAACCTGTATAATCCGGTGGCGACACCGCAACTGGATTCGCAGTCCTGCGGCTTTTCCGCGTTCGCACATGAATGCAAACGAGTCTGATTGCATACGCTCGTTTCCGTAACTGGCACTGTTATTAGACTGATTTTAATCGACTTGGAACCGACGAACCTATCCTTCTCGGTCCATTTGATCTTCAGCCTATAAAGTTGTTAAGATCATTTCCAGGAGAATTTCAGTAGAAGTCATTTACAATTCTGACCACCACTGACAACTTACACGAAATTCGATGGATCCGTTTTAAGTAGATTCTCGTTAGCCACGTAGACGATGCCTCCTTTCGGAGTGACAGCGAACGCATTCGATCCCTCAGCGGTGAAATTGGTGAAGGGATGCGGTTCGCTGGTCGGTTTCGCTATTCGTGAATATTTCGAGGCGAATCGAGCAACTTTGGCGCTCGAAGGATACGAGAATTGCTGTCTGTTGAAAGGTACGGATGACACCGTGGTAGTGGTTGTTCGGTGTTCCGGTCCGTAGAACGTCAACGAGATGTTCAACTAACAAGACAAGACAAGACAAGACAAGACATAAAAAAACATGCATGGAAAATGCATGAAACAAAGTCGACGAACAGAGACAAATAGAGAAGAATAAAGCCATTCGATTCGTTTTTTTCGACAGTGGGCGTGAACTGAAAGGTACGATTAATGCGTCGAAATCGGAAGTTTGGCGTACAGATAATAAGGATCTTCCGCCTACGCGAGTGCCGACGAACAATTTCCATTAATTCTCGCTTGGCCGGATCCGCGGAATCAGCCTCGAAACCGCGCCCATCGAACAATCTAATTGTTTAATGAGTCGCGATTAAATGAGACGAAGCAAAGTGGAAATGGAACCGGTTAAATCGCGTTCCACTAAAAAATATCGTTGAAAGCAGAAGAGACTTACCGTATTCTCTCCGTATCCTGGAATCAGGGATTCGTCCTTCACTTGAAGCGTCACCCTGTAAGGAGACTTTGGTAGGAGCGTGGTTTTCGCGGAAATTCCTGCAACAAACCAGAGAGAGAGAGAGAGAGAGAAATTTCCAATGACGGATCAGCGAGAAAGAAGTTCTCACTTGTTAATATGGCAGTGTAAGGAACACCGTTGGAAGGCTCGATCGGCAGAGTGTTGTACGTGACGTTTAGAGCATCGTGTGCATCGCCTAGTATGCGAACGGTGTAACTATTACTGCTTTTCTCGTCCGCGTCTTTCAGTATCAAGTTGTTGTCGTCCACCAGCTTGTCACCCTGTTGGAACGAAGAAAAATGGTGGACGCTGTTTAATGGGAAAGAAACGCGACTCGCAAAATGTTTGGAATGTTTCGCCCCGCGAATATCAGGGAGATTCTTCTCCGAGCATCATCCGAGCTTAATCAAGATCAGTTCCTGAGGGCTTTTTCCCTCGTCGCGCCCTTTTCGGAAACAATGCGACGCGATCGTGGGAACAATGCGTCGCTGATTAAGTACGATTCTTTAGACTTTCGACTTTCGACTTTCGACTCTCGACTCTCACCGTGGTAAAATCTCGAAGCGTAATCGCGATGGAATCGTTTCCTTGCGCCATAGGAGGATTGTCGTCCTGATCCAAAATGTCTACGTGCAGGAGGCTGATAGGGGCGTACTGTATGCCTGTGGTTTCCTCCCAGACGATACACTGCACTTGAAGAGTGATCCGCGGGCCCGGACCTCCGGGTGGACCCACCACGTCCCTGTCGAGAAACGCGTTCGCCACTAACGTGTTGTTCGTCGCTTGAAAGTACTCTGTTCCTAAAATTGATCGTACGTTTCCAGGTTATAACCCCATCTTGTCGGTTCCCCGGAATTTCAAGGCGTGCTGCACGTTCTAACGCGAAAGATTTATTTGGTCCGCCCGCGCCCGACTCGACCCGGCCCGGCCCGACCCGGCCCGGCCCGACCCACTCGGATTATAGGGATACGAGTCTGTTCGCTTTAGCGACTCGAGCTCGTTAATCTCTCTCTAGAGAACGTGTGCGCGACCTCATGTTGAGCTGTTTCAGCATAAAATCGAATCGAGGATAGCGTTTAACACTTGCCGTTTAACAATTTGTAGCCGGTCACGTGAAAGCCAGGACAAACGTCGCTGTAAATATTCGGTCCGAACGTGCCGATCATCGTGATCGGTTGATTCTCGTAAATTCTGTACCTACATTCGTACCAGAAGCACATATCCTGAAATTAAACGAGATCGCGTAAGGAATGAATCCTTTAAATCCGCTGACTTTAGTTTATCCGGCTGGAAGGCGCGATTACCTGAACATAATCCGTGCAATTAATTTGCTTGCCCTCCAAACGAATCGGTTTCAGCTTTATCTCCAAAGCGGCCTCGCTGCTGGCATTTTCCTTCGCCAGCACTACGATCGTCTCGTTTTCGGATCCACCTTTGGACGCAACGAACCACCCCATAACTAATAGGTTCGATTCGAAAATTTTACGCAAACGAACCTACCTGTTTTTTTTGAAAAACCGTGCAGCAACAAGTTATTCGTCTCGGAATCTATCGAAACGGTTGGCTCCCGTGGCACGGTAATTCTATAGCTGGCTATGGAACCTTTCGGTTCCGTCGAGTCTTTTCGAAGCGTTCTCAATTCGAGCAGCTTCAAATTCCACGAAAATTTACCGTCGTCTCGCGGAAAATACGGCAGTCTCACGGCCAAATCCGACTGTGGAAAATAAACGTCTGAAACAAACAGAAGAATTGAAGGTAACAGGATATAAACTTTTAGCCACGACGACGAAACAATGTCGCGTCGCGTGTCCAGGCTGTTCGGTATGCAACGTAATGTCACGGGCAAAGTAAAGGGTATTGTTTCGATCGAACAGCAAAAATAAACGTTTCTGTAGTATAAAGCGCTGTTGTATAAAGTTCAACGGTGAGAGTTCGCGTATGGTCAATTTCGTGGAAACGCAACCTGTGTCAAGGTGAACGTTTAATCGATATACAGAGAGGAGGGTAGTTAAAGTCTCGTCCGTGCGCACAAGTTCTCGCCGAAAGAATCGCAAACACGATACGCTACCATCTCCATTCCTCGAATGATTTTCTACACGATACTCGTAAGAATAAGCAAAAGCTCGTATAACGTTGGAGCTTCGCTTAATAGGAAACGGTTAAAACTTTTTGGTTGAACCGCGTTTCTATACAATGTCGATGTCGCGACAACGCGCGCGAAACCTTTTAGAATCGAGGCGAAATTATATCGCTTTAACCAAGCCGTCGAGTTTATTGTAAAACTTCGCTATGCAAATAATAGATAACTGAACAATGTCCTGCGGGGCTGTTTGAAATAATGTATCGCAGACATGTATATGTATAGAGCATAGAGTATAGAGTATAGAGAAAGAGATGATGGGGTTTGGTGAAAATGGTAACGAAGGGAGATATTTTGGTGGTTTTTCAGTTGCGGCGGGGTGGCTGAGTACGAGGTAAACGACGTGCAACCACGATGCGTCGCGTCGCGTCGCGTCGCGTCGCGTCGTCGCGTTAAGTCACGCGAAAGTCGAGTTAAAGCTAGAGTATTTTCAACGCGTTTCGCACAAGCCTCTCCCATGATATACGTTGATACGTTTACGAGGCTAATCCTCGTATAGTATAGGGAATATCAACGAACCGAAATATTGCCATGATATTCCTAGTCGAACGCAAAATGGCCAACGAATTTCGATTAGACGAGAATCGGGTGGAAAAACGAGGCGGTCGCGGCGCGAGATCGTTGTAGCTGGAAACCCTATTCGCACATCGAGTTACAATTCCCGAAAACAGAGACCGTGAATACGATACGCGCAGCCATACGACCGACACAGCCCTATTCTGTCTCGTTCGCCGATCTCCAAGGACCTTCCGCGTTCGCCTTTGCGTTCGAGTTCCGGTTCCGAGCGAGGTTAGACACCCTCGCCACCGTGGATCCCGATACACGCGCCCTGTAAATTGATTCGCCGTCGCCATCGACTCAACTAGACGTATAATTTACTTCGCTCTTTAGAAAAGGTATAGACCTTTTCTACATTTTCCTCTCGACCCCTCGATCCCTCGATCCCTCGAAATCTTCTTTCATCTTGAACGTGTCAGGGAAAACTGGAATAGTATCGCACGTGTATAAACACGCGGTGGGTTGGAAAAAGGACGAGCTTCTTATTGTCACGCGACACTTGCGCGTCCCCGTCCGCGTCCGCGTCGTCGACTCGATCGGAAACGTTCGAACGCGGCAAAAACACCTGCGCGCATATGGTACATATCGATAAATTAATAGCTCTGCGTCATGCCAATTTCTCATCGTCCTTTAAAACTATTGTATCTTTCCTTTTTCACCACTGGTGGGGAGTTTTCCCTACCTTTCTTCCGATCACCAAAACGACGCGCATTTACGAGCTACTTACGTCCTACAGAATTCGGAAATAGCTTAACTATATTTAGGTCACTTCTCTCGACACCCCGAGGAAAAAGTTCGGCCAACTTTTAACCGTTGTAACAACGAGCTTACGACCTTCTTAAAATCTCCTCCTAAGATATTTATCGGTTTTCTTTCTTTTATCCCGGAAAAGAGAGAACGAATTTCGAAGGACGAGTTTGCTTAAAACCGGCCGTCAACGCTTACGCCCCCTCGCCAGCATCTTCCTCCTTAGCAGGAAGAAATTTATTATTTTCTTCCGAATCTTTCCAACCGTTTAAAGAATCGAAACTTTCCTTCTTTTTCGCGTTCTTACAAAGAACACCTTGATATCGATCGTTTCTGCAATTCAGTCTCTCCTACTTTGTTCTTGCTCCGCGAATGAGTTTACCTCGAAGCCGTAAAGTAAGCACATCGTGGTAGTTTCACTGGCAATAAGGTGGCTAGCGCTTAATCAAAGTTCCGGTAAACATGGCCCACTTTCTAAGCAGCGACTACTTTTTAGCGGCTTCTTCGACTTGTTCGAATGATCGCGTCGCGTCGAGAATGTTTAACGTGTAGATATCGCCGTTTTTAATCCAGGAGAGATGCATCGTCAGGGCAAGGTTTATCGAGAAAACAAGCTACGGTAGTCTAATCTAATAGAAAGAGTCGACGTAAAAACGTTCATTTTCGTTTTTAAAAGCAACCCAACTTTCCTGCGCTTGTAATCCCACTGGCCGAGATACCTATCTTCCTAATAAATCTCCCGTATTCTCTGCTTGAACAAAACTACGTTCCTTGTATCGGTTTTCCATGTGTTTTTTCCTGCGACTGTAAAAAACTACTTAAAAAAGAAATGTATCTTTAGGTGATGCGTAGTTTATTCTTCCATCGTCTACTACGTGGAAGAATCATTTGCGCAGTTATAGCGTTATTAACGAGGCTGATTCGTGTACGTGGAGGGTTCGATCGCGGTCTGTCAAACACAGGCTAGCTAAGCGATGTTGACAAGGGCTAACTGTGTGTCGTTTGACGCGAGGTCTACCTCGATTCTGTTTACTTGGTATACATCTCGCGTCATAATACCGCGGATGCAACGTGAAAACGATACAGCAAACGGACATACTATAATACGATGATTAATTTTCTCTTCTACCTCGTGTCGTTCACCGATCCCCGATCGGTCATCGACCGATAGAAATTCGTTCGTTTCTCCTCGTCGTCACGAGCCTTCTACGTATCGGTGAAATTAAACGAAAAGAGATTTTCAGCTAATCCTGTAACTTTGCTACATTAATCAAAGTAAATGGAATTTTTTATTAAATTCAGTACAAGTACAAGTACAAGTACAAGTACAAGAGTGTACGCGTTAATAAATATCAATGCGGTAGTTGAGCAGCGTTATATGTATACATAGAAATTGTAAGCGGAGCCGTATCGTTCATGCGAGTTCACAGTAGCGTTCCTCGACCATTTGTCCGACACGGAACGCGCTTTCGCTAAGTTTAATCAACGGCTGCTCAACCGTGTAATAACGAAAGAACATAGGTAACAGAAATTTTCGATACGTGCAACGGTACGTTTCTTCGAACGGATAGCGTCAGACGGTTAATCCGTTGGATCTGTGTTTAATTATCATCGACGTTAAGAAGTTTGACATTAGCATATGCCTGTGGCGTTGCTTCGTCCAAAAGAAACCTCCGCGGCGAACTTATATATTTTCCAACGGCCAACTGTCCGTTCCTTCTCCGTCCATATTCTCCGCGTTTAGACTTTTAAATTAGCTCTACCCATTCGTTGATTGCCCCATTGAAATTGTTGTTTCAACTATCAAGAATCAAAAGGAATGGAGTATCGTGGTAAAAGTTTGTCGATTCTCGTTCTATCGAGATCGCGACGCGATGCGACGCGACGCGACGCGACGGAGAAGTTGAAAAAACAAAGGACGTTTGTTTTAGTATTTGGGTTATGGGGTGTGGCAAAAATGAGAGCCCCGTGGGATCGTCGGTGTCGGTTCACCTAGATACACCTAAAGTTTTTCCTAGTAAACCTTACGATTAGATTAAATTACATCGTTAACGAATTACCGCGAGAAAGCGTAAGGGCGCGTAGCGTTGCGACGCGTTCGTCGATAAATTCGTCTCGATTCTACCCTATTGTCTGCTATGGCTTTCGTTAATTTCGCTAAACGAGAGAACCGCGGCACGTTAAGTACACTCGGTTGGAGCAGAAATTCCGTTACTGTAGGAAACGAAGAGTTAGAAACAGAAAATAGTATAGGATTACGTTGCGAATTGTTTGCTTCAGGATCGGTCTGGCAAGTTAAAAGGCGCGTGTATACGGCGAACGCGAATAACAATAGGAATGGCAAACGCATAGATAGGTACCTACGAGGACAGAGGTAAACGTTTGCAGGCTAGCCAAACATCGGTTTCGTGTCTTTGGCCGATCAAAGCTCAAGAGCGGCGGCAAACGTATCGAGGAATGGCATGCTTAAACCGTGAGTAGCGTTACATCGTTTCAATCAACGAATACGAAAATTCTTTCCTATTTCGAACGTTGATCGCCTTACATACGTCGAGTCGCTTGAACCGTGAGTCTGTGAACGAGTGTAATCGCTCTCTCTCTCTCTATTTCTCTTTTTCTCTCCACCTAGCGCCTGTCCGATCACGAATCGGCGTTGCAGTTAGGGCGAGGGTTGCTTTTAAGACCGGCGTTGATTAACGATTTTCCGGTTGCACGCGATCCTTGAGGTTCGTATTTCGTCGCTGGTTACCTTACCGTTGCCTTCTTCGATTTTACGCGTTCACTGCCATCATGAAAACAGTGCCACGTTGGAAGCAACCTTTTATTTAAGCATTCGCTCCTGCCTCCCTATATTTGCATACCGTTAATACCATTGCGATCAACTAGCTCTCTGGTCTTTATCGACCACGAATATTAATTATAGTCGTACATGGGTCGTAAAGTTTATCACAAAAGTGTAATTTTCAGTGTAAAAGGTGAGGCTTTTCGGTTTAAGTTCGTCGAATGAATTCGTTTAGGAACGATTCTCAAGGAGATAGATGGTGCGCGTTTGGGATGAAAGAAGGTAAACAGAGGTGTCTGTTAATTATTCGCAGCAATGTGTTGGGTTGTGTGTGCATGCGGGCGTGCAGGTTAATCGGCCGCGTGCCTGGCCTCGGGATTAACGCTCCTTTCTTTCTATCTGTCCTGCATTTTATCGAACAAGCGGATAACTCGCATTTCGATCGTGTCCTACGCTTTGCTATCCACGTCCGTGAACATTGTGTAACACGGCGTCGCATCGAGTCGCACGCGATTGGAAAGCCGATCTCACCGAATACCTAATGATCGACCGATAAACGTAATACGTTTTCGATTCAATTCTCCTGGCAAACTTGCGCTTTCTCACCTTTTCGAGACGGACGAACATCGATCGTTCGATCTTCGATCGCGTACATACACTCGCGTGTGTAGCTGCCATTAAATGACCGTTTCGCACGTTATGGAATCTTGTAATTAATCGAGTCGAGCGTGTGTACGAACTAGCGTAATAACGCGTTAATGAATTTACTCTAAACGATAGTCTGTAATTGCATTTGCGACGCTACGCGAACTGCGAACCCCCATGAAACTCCCGATTCGCGTTGCGTTACCATTATCGTTTCGAAATGGAAAATCAGCTGATTACGATTAGCACGAGAATCGTTTGAAAAAAAAAAAAGAAGAATCGCATAGGAAGAAAAAGGTACGCGTGGTCGTGCATCGTCGACCGAAGGGCAGTATCGATTTTTACCCTGCATTGGAATCACGTGAGTCCTAGGTTGCACGCGACATTACGATATCATCGCATTCTCTGATTACGGTCAAGTGCGAATGTCGTTCGACATTCAACTTTTGAATTACAAAATTTCTTCCACGAAAGACTTTCCCCATCAATTTGTGTAGCGTCTTCGTAGACTTGGAATAGTTTGACAAGAGTTTTAGCGGCGAGTCGCGGAAGAATTTTGCGATCGCTTCGATACTGGAGAAAGTTAAATCGGGTTAGAGCAGCCTTGGTTCGCAGGCAAATTTTAGCATACAATGCTAGGCCGCATTAATTTGTCGTGGATTTAGTAGCGTGACTTTGCGTAACCGAACGTGTCGCGACGTTAAGTTAACACGCGTGCTTCTCGCGTTTCGGCAGTTCGCCTGTTACTTTCATCTGTTCCACCTACATAATATAGTACATATACTGTGCGTACACGTAGAAAGTTCACACGCGATCGGATCAATTTGAGAGCGAAAAAAAGTCGAGACTTACCGGAGGCAGGTGTGCCTAATGGTAATAACAACAGCAAAAGAAACAACATCGTCGTGGTCGAGGTTGGTCGATCGATTCTAACGATTGTTCGCACGACGGAACCGCCAACCTAATCCTAGATGTCAACGTAATCTCATCCTCAATTTAATTTTCCGTACGTTCAGTGGCTCGTCGAGAATCGGTTCTCCTCTTCCCGTGGCTCCTCATTCGAGTTTTCCTTTCGCGTTGCGCTCTTTAACGAGTCGAAGAAAAACGCGCGAAACGCCGCTCTTTTCTTTCCATGGAAAATAAACGACGAATCCACATGTCGACAGAGCAATTTTCTTCTTAACGTGTTAAAAACGTCGGCGTATCGTTTCGATATGAAGGCAATCGTAATCGATTAGCGGAATAGCGGAAATGTCGTTGAAAGATAGAATTGGAGGCGTCGCGACGCTAAGACGCTCCAAGCGTAACTGACTACCTCGAGGCAATCGCGGCGTTATCAGACAATTTTCCAGGTGCGCGCATGCGTGCACGCGGGTCGGAAGCGTGTGCGCACCCCGAAGAGGAATCGGGGCAAACAGAGCGAGGGAGCCGCTTGGGGAATAGGTGCGATCCTTCCACGCTCCCCCTAAAAGTCCCAAGTCCTACGTTACGCGTCGTTCCAATGCCTTACCCCTTCTTTTCATTACTTTTCTCCTCGAATTCTTTTCCCTCGATAATATACACCTTTGATACGTTAAATTCATTAAATTGTTGAATAGCAATTCCCATATCGGAGGAAATTACCGGTAGGTATAATCGATTAGAATTTCCAGTGAAAGAAGGAAATTCATTTGCATCGTCGTTTTCCTTTCTCAGGATATCCTTGGACTCGACGACGTCCCGAAAGCTCCGTTTCGGCGAGGAGAATCAACTTTCCCCTTTGAAACGATAACAGAACGGTACGCACGAGGCGAGGGGTGCATTTCAATTGATCCGTCGCTATCGTCGGAGGGTTCGTTGACCAACATTATCGTACGCTACTGCGTGCACGCGAACTGTTCGGCTGTTCGACTAAAGGACGCGCCGAGATCCTTTCGTTTAGAAACACGGTATGTAATTCGTAATTCCACCTAGAACGAAACGAGTTTCCGATACAAATCGAAAACGGAGAAGAAATCAATCTCTCGCGTCGCGTCGCGTCGCATCGCTTCTTTCAAAGGAAACGTCTCGATGACAACTGAACAGTTGTGGATAACGTGATGGTATTAGACATATTTTATATTGAATAAGGGGATTATTATTATGATTTTCATCGTAGAAAGAAAAGACGAAAAGATTGTGAGTCACAGGAAGATTCCTTCGTTTCATCCCGCGACAGATCATTCTTTACGGTGCCTTGTCTCTGCGTCATCCGCATCGCCTATTCTTCTCTACACCGCAAATCGATCGATTCAATTCGTCTAACTACATATGTATTTATGAAATTAATTTCGTTTCCTTTACCTGCAATTCCGTAATTTCGTAATTAATATTTAATTAACGAACAATAATATAATAAATGGATCATTACCGAGACTGCCCATGCAAAACGGTTAATTCATCTACACCCTTAACTGTCCCAACAAACTCTGTGCTCGAATAGTACCCATTCTAATTATGGTTCGTTCCATTTGCTAAGATTAATGGTTAAAGAGATTATTCTACCATGGTCGGAATTAAAATGTAATTGTGTCAAACGCGTTTAATTCCTACTCTTCTACGCGCATTAGATTCGACCGAGAGCTGGTAAAAGAATGTAACGTCGTTGATATGACAATACATGGATTTCGTGTAGCATTTTTCACCGGTAAAGTGAAATTATCATATAACAGTAATATTGCGCAATAGGAACGTTAACTAATACCTGCAGTAATTAATATCGTACAGATTTATTGTATGTTGTGGGATGCGATTCAACAGAGAAGCTGCAAACAAAACATATACATAGATGTAGAAAATACGATTGAAATCAGGTATGTAGTCGTTCGCCGAAAAAAAATTTATCAAGAATTGAAATGTCATTCGCACTCACGTTCATAAATCAACTGTCCGTTTTATATCCGCGTCTTCTAACCAAAACAGTTTGCGCGGCTTTTTCTCTTTTTGTTTTGTTTTTTATAGTTAACTGACGATGAGAGTGATAGCTTCGCGATAAAAACTTTTTAAATAATCGCAAGGGGATGACCTGATTTCTGTTTTATTAAATTTCCATATAAAATCTGGTTTTATATTTAAAAATGAATATCACAATACTATAAATTGGGTAATTTAATTAACATGCAGAAAATATCTTGTCGGATAAAAGAAAAACTGATCTTCTCTGTGTCTTTTAATTTTACATTGATGAGCATTTTGAAAATGAAACAGCTAGTGTCATCTGACGGAACCCGAAGAAATGAACGAAATCGATTTGATATGTATGTATATACAATAGAGCATTGATCTTTCGTGCCACCTTGGTTGGAGGCGCTCGCCTGAAGAATGACAATACACGCCCACTACTTGCGTATAAAGGTTTAGGTGGGAGAATTTCAACTTCGATCGTGTACCAATATCGATAAAATAGCGATTGCTCTCTGGTTATAATTTAGCACCAGTAGATGGTATTGATAGTACCGTTTCTGCGATGCTCAAGAGAGCAAACTCTCTTGAAACAGATGTAATCAACTTAAACAATTGATGAATGAATGAATGAATGAATGACATATGCAAATTAAATGACCGCGCCAAGTGCGTCAACTATGCACGTGACTATCAATCCGCGATGACGCCACAATCAACGAAATGCAACGTTTCAAATTATCCACTTTAACGCTTTATAAACGAACTCGCGTGACTTCGTTTCAGTTACATTACGACCATAAAAGGTTCTAGTACTTACTCGCCCCAATAAATCGTAAAACTCGGTTATTACAGAGGAAAAATAAGCAAGTTTCTGTTTCGTTAGTTGCGCCGTTCGTCGCCAGATAACACTAGAGGTACGGTTTTTAAAAGGTGTACGGTTTTTCTGATAAGATTTTTTCAAATGTTATTACAGTTTTGAATCATTCAATTTACAATTTACAGTAACAGAATTAAGTAGATAACAAAAAGGAAGTAATTATAGCATTTTGATTGAGAATCTAAACTTTCAGATTTCTGGTCATGCACTCAAAGAATCAGTTGAATGTATAAGAATGATAATTTTTCGCTAATTTAGTATACAAACAATTTAGTTCTTTAACCACTTAAGATCCCTATTTAAAAGCACGTCAACGTAATATTACGTGCCTGGACGTTAAGTGGTTAAAAGCGAGCGACGTAAAAGCAAATATTTTCGCATAAAGATTCAGTATCGCAATTACCTTAAAAATATAATACCTCGCCTGTAACTTGACAAACATGTAACACCAATTTGAAAGTTGCATTAACGATAGTCATGTAATATCGATGAAAAAGAAGAACATAAAGAAGAAAGAAAAGAAGGATCCTTTATCTAGTACAGAGCAACTCTTTCTTTGTTCCTGCTTATCTGTTGCAATGAAATTCGAGTAGAAAAACGTTTTATTGTATTTTATCGATGCATGAACTTAATCGAGCGTCAAGCAGCGTAACCTTCGATTCCGATAGAATGGTTTTCCTATACGTATAACGTTAAGGCTATCACAGCAGCTTCGTTTTTCTATTCGCATTATTGACGTCCGCAAATTGACGTTCGGCGTTAATTAAATCTTACTTGAGCATAGTTTTCATGTATGTTCTGTTGATTAAGGCATAGGAGATAATAAAGACAACGAGAACTAAGATTGAAACGATGCCAAACACATATGTATGTAAGTAAGGATGTGGCATTTAGAATTTTTCAAAAGTCAGACTAGACGATAGAAATAGAAAGGATATTTCCTTTCTTTTTTTTATCTAACGCTTATAAAAATATATTTCTACTTGTTCTGTCTGATATAGCGATCCGTCCGTTTGATCCTTCGAAAAACGAGAAGAAGCGTTTTAATTCCCAAACGATATCACAGTATTGTTGCGTTTCCTTCTCTTCTTCCAGCAATCGTTCCATTTCGAGAGTGGAAAGATCAAAATGGCACAAACGTTCATCATCCGTATAGTGGTTCACTTCATGCTTGGAGAACTTGCGTCGAAGTTTCCCTCACGGGTTTCGGTTGAAAGAAAGACAAGCAGAAGCAGGCTAAACAGAGAAGATACAGAGTAAAAGAGTCGCGGAATATACTTACATATGTATATGTATGTAGAATTAGTTTGGATAGTTTGGTCTTCTTACCGAGCAACAAACAACCCATTCCCATGAACGCGACCAGACACTCGACGTCTAGCAAGGCGGAAAATAGAAAATTTCCTAAAATAGCGGCTACGTTTCCAACTGTGGTGAGCATTGCGAGGCTGGTGGATCTGCATTTTTTCAAATACAAATTTACGAAACGATCATATATAAATCAATTTTACGTGTAAACCATTACTTATGGTTAACAAATTTATTTAAACAACTGCAAGAGCATTTGTCCAAACGTATGTATGTATGTACATACATACATACATACACGATTAAAGGTCGATTTATATTATCTTCGTTTCGACAAATCTTTATATGTACAATTATGTATATATGTATGTATACCGTGATGGATCGGTTGAAACGCGTTCCGTTTCATTGTCAGACATACATAATATGACGATCGACATTCTCGAAAAGAATAATTTGACTGAAGTGATGCGTGACTGAAACAATTGAGACGCTATCGTTTGATACGCGTTCATTTCACATACAACATAATGTATGTATGTACATATACATTGCGACATATACTTTTTTGTTCGATCAAGAGCATAAAAATTCCAAAATCTTTTTTTTCTTTAATATTTTCTTTAATATTCTCTTCCTGTTCATCTAATAATATAAATCGACCTTTGTACGTTTTTGTCGAATTGCGATACAGAGAGGGTAGTTAGTCCGACGCGACGAAGGTACAGATTACCTTAATGGTATCGGGATAACGTCGACGTTCACGGCGGTAACGATATTACCCGTTATTCTTGTCGTCACGATGATGGCAGCAGCGAGGGTGAGCATGTAAGGTGGAAGCTGTGCCCAGTTCATTCCGAAGCTGCTTACCACCGAGATTAGAAAAGCTGCAACTGTAACGCAACAAGCTACATACATATGTACATACATATGTAGATCTTACGATTAGGCCGGACGAACGTTTAAAATAAACTTTGCGTTAATCTCATATGAAATCTGACGCGAGCTGGTGAACGCGAAACGAAGCAATTCTCACCCAGTATCAGTTTCTTTCGCAACTTGCAGGTGGTTATTAAGCCGGCAAGAAAGGAGAAGAAGACTGCCGTAAATGCTATTAGGGTAGAATTTTGATATATTGCCGCGTTGATTTTCCACTGAAAGAGAAACGAAGGAGGAATACTAGTGTCTGTGGTCGAGCGTCAATGAAATTGACGCGCAGATGTCCTCACCGTAATGCAAATGTCCTGGAATTCCGGGCAATCTAGATAGTCCCTGGCAGGCAGAGCGTTTCGACGATCGAGCATCTCGCGCATAGTCGGCGCTCGATCTTTGTTCCACTTTTCGTCGTCGAAATTGTTCAAAATGATGAAGAGGTGCGGCACCCAAAGTCTCATCGTGTTGAACCTACGAGTGTACGAGTATACCTAACGTGGAAAATTGCTTGAGAATAAAAAGCTCGCGAGATGCGACCCCAGCTTACCCCAGCATACTGCCGAACTGGAGGAAATTAAGGAAGGCAACGGTGCGAACATACGGACTGGAGAACAACAGTTTGGTATTATAACAGGAGAGTCGTATTTTTTCGGTAGTTTCCTGGAATATGGATTGTCGCGATATCTGCGAGTTTTCCCATACCAGTAGCGTTTTTATCTGGAACGAGATAGATAAAAAAGGGAAATTTGTTATCTCGAAATTTGTTACCTACGAGTACATGTAATACATGTACGTCGAATCTTACCGGAAACGTGTTTGCCGGCTTTCTCTTGTTGATGCAGTACATTCTGCGGAGCAGTTTCATAGCTTCCTCGGGTTTACCGATGTCCATCAGGTACTTGGGTGTTTGCGGTAGCGCGCTTGCTGTCACCAGGCCTAACACCGGAACAGTCGAACATATCAGCAGATAGATTCGCCAGCTGGTGTATCGTCGGTAGAAGACGTCGACGTTAAGAGACCAGGGTAGAATCACAAAGCCGATAGCTGCGAGGAAAATATTGCACGTTCGACGAGAAGAAAAGCAGGAAGAAAGAGAGTGGATAGAAGAAGAAGTACAGTTTGGCGGGGTGATGCTCACCCGCGGGGACGATGATCGCCGCGTTTACAGCCAGTCCTGCCCATCTGGCGAAGCTTTCTTTATATTTTGCCGAATGAAACTCAGACAAATAGGCGATCACCATCGAGAACGGTCCACCCGTCCTGTGAAATTCGAATTGCTATCGTAATTAGCCTTTGATCGCGATTCCGCCAGGTGGGAGGCCGATCTAGCCATCTGCGGGAGATACTTACAAAACACCGCTAAGAAATTTCATTGCCAGAAAGAGGTAATAATTGTCGACAGCGCTGGATAGCACATTTAGAATGGAATCCGCGAACAACGCGAAAATGAACAGGTTTCTCGTTCCAACGTACGGCGTCAGGTAATCCCATATGAAACTAGTCAACACCATTCCTATGCATATTCGAGAGGAATGTGTAATTGGCGCGAAAAACAGTTTTCATAAAGAAGAGGAAGAAGAAGAAGAAGAAGAAAAAGACGAATGTATACCTAGAAAGGGGAACGCAACGAGAACGCCCTTGCGGAAGAAAGTAAGTTGGAGGTCACACTCGGCGGAAGCGAGAATGAAGGCTGTCGTGGTGGTGTCAAAGATCCCGGTCCACGCGACCGGCAATGCTGCCAGAAGCAACAACACGTTGAACGTTCCGTACCCTGGAAAGTGGGAAAACACGAGTGTAGATAGAGAAAGATGAAAAGTCGATGGGTGAAGATGAACGGTGTTGCTGACCTGTCGCCGATATCGCCCTTTCGATGTTCGCCGTTCCATCCTCGTGGTCGTTTTTCGCTGAAAATTACGTGAGATTGACGGGAAAGCGAGTAGTCGCTCGATTCGACGATGCGTTGCGCAACGTTCACGGTTATGCAAACCACCGTCAGCGTTCTATCCTCACCGTTTATCGTCAAGATTTTCACGTCGATTTCACGATTCGTCACCATAGTTTGTCGTTCATCCAATGCGGTCAAGACACGTTTATTAACACGATTTCGATGTCGATCGCGAAACTCTATCGAATCTCAGTCTCGAGCCGAAGCCGCGCGAACGTCGCTTGACGCTCCACTTCCGCGTTTATACTTTTATCCCCGTCGAGGATGCGAAACGGCAAACCTTCGCACCAACCACGAGATTCCGTGAAGCCAACGAACGAGATTGTAGACTAACGCGAACACCGATTCCTCCTCTGGTCAACTTCTCTCATTCGCGATGCCGTAACTTGCCAATTAACACGGGTCAAACGATTCAATTGTTGCGGTCTGTTCACTCCGTCAGCGAGTTATCGTCAAGAGTCGTGCTAAACTGTTACCCGATATTAGACGACTCGGACAATACAAATTACTGCGATGTCGTCAACCAACAAAGTGGCTATGTAGTTGCAGTCGCCAGTACGAAAATTAACTTTATTCGCGACCGGACGTATCGCATCGACGTCTATCGATTTTAATCGTTTCTCGAATCTTGCTACTACTGAATTCGTTAAATTGTAGGTCGAAGTAACGATTATCAAAACTTGTATCACGATAAATCTTACGACAGATCTTTTCTGATAAGATAACAAGATCTCAATGCAAGATCGCGCGTTTATCGTCGACTTGAGTGTCTGCTTTTTTTTTTTTTTTTTTTTTTTTAGGTGGAAAAAACGCAAAAGAATTAGATTATCGATAGGATTCGATCAGCCGTCACGCGTTGCGAGACAAGGAACCTCGGTTGCGTTTTCTTTCGCGCCGTTCGCGAGAACTGGTTTACACGACCATCAACACCATTCCTATTACCATTGCAAATAATAACAAATCCATACCTATAGTTAATATCGCCTTCTATTAATAAGATAAGATAAGACCCACACCTTTAAGTTACGGCATAGCCCGATATGAAAATATGGTAAATTGTCGTGACCACTCGCTATCGAATCGATGCTGAACGGAGACGAGGATGCGGATTAAGACGCGCTTGCACGCTCGAACGAGCTATTCGAAGATTCGGTTCGTCGATACGCGCAAATATGCAAACCACGAGGTTCCGGTGTCGCGTCAAAAGCTAATGGCACAAAGATAATCCCTCTTTGAGTGGATCCCTCGATTCTCCTCTCTTCGTTATCGCGCGCAGCCTTCAAAGGCGCAGTTCATTTACGACCACCGTGCTTGCGCGACCGGCATTTGCTTTCGCGGCATCGCAATATTTCCACTCTGCTGGTTTTGCTCTGCGAAACAGAGAGGTAATAAAGGAATGGAAGAGAGAGGAAACGCGTTTACATTCTGGGCCTGGACAATTAGATCGCACTTGAAGACAGGAAATACTTTTGCACTTTGTACAATCCTTGTAACCTTCTTTTATCCGTCAAACATTATAGACGGAATACGTCTATTGGAATCGTTTCCTGATTCGATCACATTGTCTAGCGATTGCATCTAGAGAACTGATTTAATTGATTCGGATAATGAAATAAGCGAATCAACTCGAGAGATATTTAGATATCTAGGATTTATCAGACATTGTATTAATATAAAGATACTAAGAAAATCTAGTTCATTTAGCAACTAACAATAAGTTCATCGTTGAATGAATAAAATAGCGGATCGGTCGAAAGCAAAATGGAACGAGACACGTGTTACGAACACGCGTGTTGATAAAATTTCGGTGAAAATTGGTATTACGAATGATTTCTCTGGCGAATCTTGCAATCCGCAAGCTCTTTCGTCTTTGCGTTTCCATTCTCGGTCCATTCTCGGTCATTCCTTATCGCTATCAGCGAAAATCCAACGCGAACAGGGAAGCAGAGTGAAAAGAGAGAGAGAGAGAGAGAGAGAGAGAGAGAGAGAGGGTTGGTGCGTTCGTGAGAACGACCACAGACCTATAGAGAAACGGCAATGTTATTTATTCACCCCACGTTCTCCCTTAAAGATAAGCGTCTGAGCAATACCTGCATACTAGCAATAGCAAGGATAATAGTCTTCTGGTGAAACGATCGTGTTTCGCTCCCTATTGATAAAGTTTATGTTTCTCATAATCGGAGCTCGTAATTGCACCCCGTCTGTTTAATCAAATTTTTCAAACTATTCCATTTGTTTAACGTCAAAACACGCATCTCACTTTGTCGCAAACGAAGCAATGAAATCTCGTTACACGGGCGGTTTGCTTTAAGTTTACGCATAGTATAACTGGTCGAAAGGAACGTAACACCGAACCGCGGATCGTCTTAATTTCCTTTTGCTTCAAAGCAACGTCGTTGCTTTGGAATTTTCTTGTTCGAGGAGAGTCCTTTTTAGTTCTCCTGAAAGGGAACGAGCCGGCACTCGAGTTTCGAGTCTTCGTTCTTGATGCACAATCGAAATCCAGTTATCCAGTTCATCTTTACGCCTCGTTTCTTGGTAAAAGCTTCATCGTGCTTAGTCCTTCATAATGAAACGTATTAAGAAAAAGAAGAAGATTGAAGCAGTATTCAAGAGAATTAATACCTTGATAGGAACACCCTTTCTGCTGACAACGTTGATTAAATTCCATCGAAAGAGAATGCAAAAGAGAAAAAGGAAAAGTAGTCTCGTTTCGTTTCGTTTCGTTTCGTTTCGTTTCGAATTTTTTCTTAAACGGGTAACAAAGCTTCTGTTCGAGGTCGTAACTCTTTTAGTCGGAAAATCTTTGACGACTGCGAGGAGAAACGGGTCTGCTACTGCTCTAGCAGTAGATCCCTCGATCGCTCCCTACTGGCCTCAGGCTCGAAACCGGAAGTATCCTTTCTTCTGCTTCCTCTTTTTACTCAAACACATTCTCTCCCTTTTCCTCGAGGCATCGTTAAACCCCGAATAATCAATCGAAAATAGTCCTTCTGTGTTTGACACGAATCTTTCTCTTCTGAAAATTTCTCAGAAATGAGAAGAACGAACGAAGAACGATGAATCAACTACTATCGTGTTCAATTTCTTAAAAGTATTGTAAAAGTCTTAGAGTAAACGATTTTCTTTCTCGTCAACGAGAAGAATGTAATTGTGATAGTCGAGGCTGTTTTAAACGAGCTCTGTCGTATTTTCTTTTGGTGCTTTACAAAAAGAAAAAAGATCGTTTTCCCGGTAGCGAGAATCAACGCAACGCGCAACGGTTGACAACTGAATGCACGTTCGTCCTATTTCTTGTTCTGCGACTGGGCAGAAGGGGAGTATGCGGAATTTTCTGGCTTTTCCACTTGGAAAACTCCTTTTCTCTGTCGAATTTATAGGAAAGACGCGGTCTACGTTGCCGAGCATCGATCAATAATTTCGTCGAAACGACGCGACGGTGGCCGAACGGTCGGAAAATAAAATCGCCGTGAGGTTCTGCAAGTAAAACCGATGTAGGTCGATCCATTGGTAGTTTCGCGCGAAAAAAGAAGAAATCATGTAAAAGAAACGCGATATCTTTTCTTCTTTCAGTTTTTCATGAATCTCGCGAATTTGCAAAAACTTGGCGGAAGTTTGTTGGAAGGATTAATTATTAACGTTTATGTTTGAAGCTACAGTTGTTCGCCTCTCGAATCGTCTTTCGAGTCGATAAAGGAGAATCTACTGTAATGGTTAAATTGAATTTGGAGCTAATTCGCTGCTCCAACTGGAAATTATCGAGTAATTATCTCCACGGTGGCTGAATATTATCACTTTCTACTAACAATAAGACGACCCGCGATATAAATCGCGAAAAAGGGAAAAAGGATAAGGGTCGTAACGGTGCAGACTGGAAGGATGGACTGGGAGCATCGGGAAGTAGGCAATTTGAATAAACGACGCGCGACGTCGCGACGAATCCATTACGCGCTGACGATGTAAAGATAGGAAAGCCGCTGCTATGCAGTCCTTTTCTCTATTCAACCTGAATATTTTCTGAATATCGTTTGATTAAATCTTTCTTATCGATATACATATGTACATAGGTACGATAGGGAATACCGACGATAAAGAAACATGAACATTTAATTATCAGTTTTAATATCAAATGACATATTTATATGTAACAGTTGGTTGGCAATTTGTATCGAAGAAGGAAAATCCTGTTCGAGGGAAGAAAATGGATGAATAGAGTGGGGAACGAGTGGAAATGAGGAGAACAGTGGTGCAGGACGAAATTGGAACGATGCGCGATGGTAGAAACCGAGAGAGACCAAACTGTCGGCAAACTGTATTTACCGTTGTTGCTTGCGAACCACGGCTTGCATTTGCTCTCCTAGCTAACTTTCCTAACGATCTCGTGGTTCTACTCGTGTTTTCCTTAAATACAGCGAAACTCGTAGATAAGCCGAAGTCGGTTAAACCGTCGCGTCGTCGCGTTTCCTTCGCCTCTTGTTACCACCGTTGGTCGTTTAATCTTACAGAGAAAGAAGAAAGAGTTAGGTACGCGGCTAGCTACCCTTTGCTGAATTCGCGAAACAACGAAAACCGAGAAAGTTTCTTGTACCGTTTCTCTCCTTTTATCTGTTAGGTTAGGGGAACTCGCACGAATTACAGGCTTTTTATTAGTTACATAATAATTTAGATAAAGAGTTACAGCGAGACAATGAAATTAGCCCCGGATAGAATAAAGGCCGAAACATCGGTGTTCGTAAAGTGACGACATTTTGGAGAGCGGCATGGTTCGCTTACGCGCTTCACGAACGCTATGGTCGCGTACAAGCGTTAATTAGATACTCGCTTCAACGTTCGATAATTGCGCGACGTTCCACGAGCATCGTAATCATTTGAGAGGGCATTTGTTCGACCAGCTCATCCTGACCATGAGAAATACAAAGCTCCCTCTTTCGTTTCCCACGGAAAAAAAAGTACAGGAATCAAATGAATTTGTGAAATAAATAAAAAACTGATTATTATTGAATTCTACAGATTAATAAGTTTGATCGGAAGGAAAGATAGGATGTAGAAATCGAACGATTCTCGTTTCGCTGTGCGTAAATGTAACATTTATTTCGGCATAAATTATGACGATAGATACATATAGATTAGGTATAAATACAAAATGAATTGACTGTAGACAGGACTGTAGTGAAAATACGTGGATGCGGCAGCGGCGCATCGCGGTATTCCTACTCGATTCGTTCCGCTCGCTTCCGTTTCCTGGAGAACCGAAAACAGCCCGCGATTTCCCCTATCTTTCTCCGCCTAGGTCTCAGTGTCTTTGTTTTTCCAGAGAAGCGGAAGCGTAGAAAAAAGAAATTGAGAGCGAAAGAGAGGGTTAGGGAGAGGAGGGTGCCCTTTCGGCTCTATCGCTGACGGAGAATTAGAATCGCGTTGTTTATAGAAAATACAAAAAGTCTCCTCAAACTTTCTGAGCAACGACTTGTCGCAGGCCGAGCTGCGCTTCCTTCGCAAAATCTTTACATACTCCTGACACGACATTCGAACATGCTTTGATTTTCGCAACATCACCGGAAGAGTGGCGCGACTTTTTTTTATTTTTTTTTATTTTTTTTTATTTTTTTTTATTTTTTTTTTGATTCATCGCAAACTTGTCCGGGTTGGCAAAACGTTCTTTGATTCCGTCTCTTTGATTAAACGAAGGAGAATCGTGTAAGTGGAAGCAAATGACACGTTTGAATTAGGTAGGGTGAAGTGGACGCGAACGTTGCGCGTGATTTTTAGCACCGAATTAGAGAACGTAATACGCGTTCCTTCCTGTGGATTCGAGCTTGCAGGTGTGTACGACGTGTGTATAGGGATGTTTAACGCGGAAGTAAGCCCAAGTCCGTGGAACGCAACGATTTGGCAAAATATCGCGTCGCTTGTCGCTGCATGCGTCGTCATAACCTACTTATTTCTCATATAATATATTCATATATGGTATATAATATATACGTATATATGTATATAGTTCTTTTTTTTTTTTTCTTTTATGAACCGTTTTACGATTAATCAAGATCACAGCCATAGCTTTGAATACGAATGTTTCGTTCGTATTTCTGTTAAGACCGATATACATTTACAGCTAACAATCCGTTTGATGATAATCGTAAAGATACAAGTTGCAGATTTCCTATCGACATCCGTTATAATTTTCTAAATTAGCTACACATCGATTACAACGACACTCGAATGAGATACGGGAGGAGAAAGATTTTCTGGACTAGATAGAGCGTACGAGTAAGATTGGAACGAAATAATAATTCGACTAGGCGAGAAGCAAACTAACTAGTATTCTACTCTACCTAATTACTCGAATTTATGCACGATAACGGTAAAGAGGATCTGATTAGGGTGTGTTCCAACGATAAGCAGAATCCGAGCTTTTTCCTGTTTCCGGCGACGGACAGTAGTCGAAGAGCGTCGTTCGCCTGTCCACGCTACTTACGTTTCATTTTGTTAAACTCGCGCTAATCGACGATCTTAGCCGCCTAGAAAAAATAAAATTTCCCGTTTGGACTAGCCATATTTCGAGTCGAAAAAGGAGACGCGGACGAACGCCAACTAATTTCCGTCGCGCGAAACGGAAGTTAAACAGAGACGACGACAACGACAACGACGACGACGACGACGACGACGACGACGACGACGACAACGACGATGATAACAATAATGATTACGATAACGATCACATCGAACTTCCTACTAATTGCTACGGTACTTCTACGTTGATAAACCTCTGTCTACTGGTAGGAGCATACGTAGATACGTTAGTTGATCGCTTTCTATCTTCCATCCGAATCGTCGAACCGTGGACGTCGGAAAGCTGATTGGTACCTACATACCTAAGTACATATTTCGTTACTTCGAACGATTTCGTATGAAAGCTCGAAAGCGGACAAGGTTCTAAAGACAAACTAAAGACCCGTCGTGCAGTTTGACGAAGATAAGACGTCGCTTCTCTTTCGATCGCGAAGAAAGCGTGCATTCGTGGGTCACAGCTACGGCTAAGTAGTTAGGAGGGACCGTGATATCGGACGTACGTTCACTCGAACTGCTGAATCTACGAATCCATCTAAGTCAGCTGCTACTCGAAAAGAAGCGAACACATCGAAATCGTGCCGGTAAGCAAGAATAAGAACAAGAACAAGAACGCTTTCTACTTATCGGCAGACCCGAGTGAGTCTTTTTTGTGCGGTCCGAGTTTAAAAAATCAGAATCTACGAGCGATCTACGTTACACCTAACGACTAGAATCTGCTAAAACGAAGCGCGTTACATTTCTACGCTAAACCATCTACGACATCGATCTAGCTTCTCGAAAGTGTATCAAATGCTGTTTTCATAGCAACTTTCTATTTGACTAAACTACCGCGCGAAGAGGTAAGGAAGGATAGAGATGCTGGTTCGCTAGCACCGAATCGCGAAAAACCATTGAAACCTGTAACGCGTAATAGCGTTAATAGAGACTAATAGATAGAGTTTTCTAGGAAACGATGGCATGCACGAAAGAGACTAAAGAGACTAAAGAGACGAAAAAAAAACATAGATAGTTGTAAAAAGTGCGAACGCGTAGCTGTAAAATGATTATCGAGAGGTACGGTACACCGAAGCTTGTTTTGGCACGTGGCTTCCGTCGATCGTCTAACGCTAATTAACGATCTCTGGAACATATCTTACACCTATTTACGTGTCGTTCGTATTTGGCATTAAATAGAGTGTTGAGCAAAGCTGAAGGTACAAAAATTCTTTGGATCGCGATCACGAAGATCGACGAGCAGGATCAAGAATTTCGCTTCGATCGAGACGCGTCGTGTAACGGCCGCGTATCGCTACTCGTTAACAAAAATAGATAAGTATCGCGTCGACTTTGCGGTGATACACGACGATCCCAGGACGATTCTAGGACGATTCTAGGACGATTCTAGGACGATTCTCGGTTGTTGATGGCTCGAGCTTTCCTCGCAAAAGATGAAAACTCGAAATTACTTGCGTAAGCAAGCTGCTGCTAATCTGCTGCTGCTGCTGCTGCTGCTACCGAGGATGAATACCGCGAAATAAAGGCGGATAGAAAGACGCGTACGGTTGCGTGTTTATCGCCTGCGAGAAATTAACGACGACTTACGTGCTAATACTTTGGAACGACGGCATCCTCGATTACCGTCGTTTTGCATACTCGACTTTGGTATCGTTCGTCGCTAGTTAAAAACTAAGTACTTAATTCGATAGATAAGTTAAACGCTACCTTTGGACGTGTTTCGCTTTTGCTTTTTCGTTCACGCGGCTGATTGCTGGCCGTTACGTTCGTTAAATTGGCAGGTGACGCGGTCAACTTTATAAGATACCTTTCGATTTCGAAAGGCTGAAGCTCGTAGACTAGGAGTTGCTGCTGCTGGACGTCGATCGCGAAGAAGAAGAAGAAGAAGAAACTCTCTCTGTTGCGAAAGAGCTAGCACGCTTATCGAAACCCCTTTCCTTCTACGTGTAGTGTTCGCAATCCCCACACTCGGAGAGCGTGGGTGTGGACGGACACTAGGTGGGATTCGAATCCTCGTAGGCCTTTTCGTAGTCTCGTCGACGAATCACCGCAAAGTGAGTCATCTGAAAGGAGTTGGTCTTCTTAGAGCCACGCTCCAACGTACCGGTCATGCTGTAGCCCATGTTGAAGTCGCTCGACGACACGTTCGATGTCAGGTACAACTGTCGACAGAAAGAAAAACAAAGGACGGTCCACCTTCTTCTCGCTCATATGTAGATCGGCCGATAAAAATGACAATACTTTTAGAATCGTTGGAGAGGGAATGAAATCGGGTGGTGGTGATACGCCGAGGCAGAAGAGGATCGCCCTGGAAGGTATTAGGTATATGTATATACCTTGAAATCAGGATCGGTCGTCATTCTTTTGAAAGAGCCGATGATGTAAAGCGTGCCCGTTCCCGTGTCCACCATTTTCGCTTGAGTGCTGTACCTGAAACAGCAATTAATTCGATGAGTAACGCGTTAACCGGACGAAACGGGTAAATGGAAATCGCGATTTAAACGGTTGCAAATTTTACGAGTTTATTAACGGCGCTTGTCATTTTTGCCAATGTATACGTCGAATAACATTCAATTAAGGCTTTTAGCGGCTGCCGGTAAACCGTGTACCGCAATTTATTCGAAACGCAGGATCGTCGCCCGAGGCTGAGATCCTCGAGATCCTCGACATCCTCGACATTCAGCGATAAATTAAGAAAACGAGTTGATTCTCGACGCTCGACAGATTGCAGGCGACAGACAGTGCTTACACCCCGTAAGTATTTTATCGCGCCGTAAATCGGTAATGCGATTACCTTCGTCTGGACTTTCAACGGCTTATGGCAATTTATTAACGCCGTTCTCGTTATTCCGTTTGCACGATGCTCGTTTAGTTAGTGCAAAAATCGTGAAGGAAACGCAAAGGGGAAAAAATTCGTCACGAGAATGAAAACGATCGGTGGGAGTGCCGACGAGGTAAGGGAAGAAGAAATAAAATATGCCGTACAATCGTGTGGGCGAAACGAGCCAAGAATAATTAATAAAAGAAGAAAGGTCAGAAGAGAGAGAGAGGGGAAAGATAAAGAGGCGAAAGGAAAAACTAGCAAAGGATGGGGCAAATGCGTGAAGCTTGGAGCATTTTTGGAAGCGAAAGGATGGAAAAGAAGAGCGAGGAATGGTTAACGAGCGGGTGAGAGAGAAAGAGGAAGGAGAAGAGGGCGCAACTCTCCCCAGTGACTCGAGGGGCTTATTCCGGCGGCCGCTTCAACCGGCGACGATCATTAAAAGTTTAAACGCTCTCCATTGAAGTGCGGCGGATCCAACACTCGGTTTAAAATCCACCGTGGCTGCTGGTGCTTTGACTTTTCCACCGGCCCTCGATTCGCTTCACAAAGGAAACTTCTAACCGAAGCAGAAGCACCCTTTCGACATTCGACCTGGCCGGCACGCTGCGTTTCAACAGTCTACGTCTACGGCGTACACTCTTTCTTTCTTTTTCATCCTCTATTCCTAGATCAATGTTGCGCGACGCGTCTGATAATAACGAACGAACGAACGAACGGATTCGAAACCACCAGCCTTAAAGTAAAGAGCAACGATGCGGGAAACAGCGATGGGTGGTTTGTTTCGAGTTCAGACGATAGACCGATGGACCGATGGACCGATAGACGAATCATCCCTCGAAGCGAAAATGGTGAGCTTTGATCGGTGTCGCGTGCGAGCGTGGTCCGAGCTCGCAAACAGTCGCGTATTTGCGTTGCGGTAGGAAAGTTGGAAACAGTTCGAATGGAGGACCAGTCGCGTGCAGCGTGTTTGCCTCGACTTGACTTGACTTGACATGCTCCTGGTATTGCGGCACAGCGACAAGATTACCGGATAGAATATTTAGGGAATCTCTCGAGACCGCGATAGAAAGGAGAGCTAGCCAAAATCAATGCCATAAATCGGAAAGTTTATCGAGCAAACTGACGGCCGTTTTAACAGATTAAGAGTGTAGGAACGTGACTAGCGCGCTATCGAGGACAAAACGACGTATTCCAGAGCGATAACTCAAGTTAACGGATACGGTGCAATTAGCAGCTTCAGCAGTGAAACACGCCGCTTTCGCTATCAAAGGTTCGTGTAGCGGCTCCTTTCGATACACGTACATACATATGTAGTTATGTAGTGTCGCGCACGACACAGATTTTACATTTTACACCAACTTTCGACGAAACAAAATGTTTCGATTAATTGCTTTCTCTTGGCAAATTCTCAAAGTAATTAGTTGTCGGTAGTTTGGCGTTACGAGCTAAAACAGATAAGCTAACGATAAGCAGAATGAATCGAAAGGACGAGTCGCGAATACGCGAGATCAGTTTACGAAGAGAAAATAAGAGAAATATCTCGTCCCCGTAATTTTCGGCTAGTAACGTTTGGCAAACAGCTCGTCTGCATTCCAGCCACGTAATCCGAAAGCACAAACTTCCGTCCGCGAAAGGAATACGATTACGACAAAACGTCATAACGGTGTACGTGCCCATCGGCATCCTCCTCTTCGAACGACCTCGTTAACGTCCCAACAACGCCATTATCCGTCGCCTCGACGAGCTCATGACTAAACGCTTCTGACAGGAGAAAAAATCCTGTGAAATTTCCACGCCGGCCACTTACCTCCTGGTTCCAGCAACTTCCACCACTTTGCATCGACTTCGACTCCACCAGAACGGTGTCAAAGTCCAGTAGGAACTGCTCGCGCTTCTCGCCCAACCCTCTTCCGGAAACAAAAGCACCTACGACACACAGAAAGGTTCGATATTTTAGATATTTTAGTTTTTGCGCTGATGCAAATTGAGTAGTTTCGTGATAAAACTATATCGCTGGCTCGTGAAATTTCACGAGTCGGTAGAAAGAGAAAAAGGAACGACAAGATGCTTGAAAACTATTCGAAGAAGAGAATATCGAGAGTAAGGAAGAAAAGTTTTCTCGAGAAGTAGCTTCGGTATCTAAGTACGACTCTTCTTCTTCAGCAGAATTCCCCTTTCTCTTCTTTCTCGAAAACGTAGAAACACCGGCGAAACCAACAACAACGTGCAAGACGAATGCACGCGTATGAATCGTCGGGTTTTTCTACAATAAATTAGCGTATTTTTCATTTTTCAAAACTGTTTGTTTCGTTGTCGATAGTGATTCTAGTCGAGCATTTCGCGCGTCGTTAAATCTGCTGGTGGCACAGGGTTGCGTTTAAAATTTGTTCTGCACCAAATAGAGCGCAAAACCGAAACGTTTCGTTTCAAACGCGTAACTATTCCATATTACTAAACCGATTATTTTTTTTACACGATAAACTCCATCGTAGTTTTCCGGCTTTCACCTTACTTTTTATACTCTCGTAACGATTGTCTTGAAAGTTTCTTCGGCATGACGTGAGGCGACAAGGCAGAAAATTCTCCCTCGAATACATCCTTTCGTTTGAGTTGAGATCATCGACCTGACGTGTTCCTCGCTTCATGGCGAAATTTTTCGCCACGATGCAGAAGACGCGACAAACGAAAAGTAGCGAAGCGACGACAATTTGATTTCATAAAAGTCCGCGTTATTTCCGATTCGACATCGTCCGATACACGCAAATCCAATTGGAAGCTGAATTCAGCCGGCGGCATACGATATCTAACTGGCGTCGCGTCGCGTCGCGTCGCGTCGCGTCGTTCGGCTTGTTCGCCTACTTTACCCATACTACGCACCCCGGATATACCGGTTAATCCGATAATCCGCTGCTTCGGTCCATTGCTCTGTCGATCGCTCTATTCTTGTCCCCGCCTCTATACCACCACCATCTCCCACTTTCCACCTCCTTTTTTTACTCTTTCTTTTCATTTTCCCTTGTTTATCCAACAACTCGCGCATGTTTATCATCTTATTTACTCCTTTCCTTTCGTCGGCCGGTGTTGCGTTTCTTTGGCCCCATGGCTATTTGAAAGTCGAAACTCCAAGTCTTGCGAGGATCCCAAAAAAGAAAGCGAAAGATGACATCCATTGAACAGCAACGTCCCATCGCGCATCGTTGCGAGTGTTCGTATTTCCGAAAGAAACTTGCGAGTTTCACGGTGAAAAGTTTAAAAGATTATGGAGGTGCCCCGAGCGAAATTTTAACCAGAATTTCAAGTGGTAACGAAAGCCCAAGTGGTCGGGTTCCCAAGGACAAAGCACCGGGTATTTTCTGGGTTAGTTGCCCGAGAAAACGGTAGCCCGACAGCACGATACCCTTCCAGACAATAAATATATATACACACACTCACACCTTTATGTTTATACATGGGGCGTAGGTACATGTAAAAGGTAGATAGACGCGCAACTATGTACAAGTTAGATTAAATCCGGCTCTGTACGAAATCCCAGAAATCGCGGTACCTACCGATCCTACGCGAGGCGACGCGAGGCGACGCGACGCGACGCGACGCGACGGTCAGCAATACTTTACACCTGTCACGCTACAGACCTAATTAGATGCGACGGGCTTAATCTCGTTACCCGTTCGTTCAACGAAACGACCTTTTCCTATAGCCCTATATTCCTATACCGAGTAAGCTACGAGGGATTTCACGATGAAAATTAAACGACGCTTCGATCGAAACGAGCACCGCTACTTCGATGTTACAGCATGCATTAGAGATTCAAATTTTTTAACTAATCAATGTCCAGTTAGCGGTTTAAATTCCCCACCTAATTGAATTATAATAAATTCAAAACTGCCAACATGGCAGTATACCATATCTGTCGCATTACTCGCGAAGACGATCAGTGACCCAGATTTTCCCAAGAGAGCTCCTCCGTGATAGTTCGTCTCCGTTCGATTTAATAAACTCAGCTTTTTAGATTCCCTCAGCTACTTTTCCTCTTCGGACGAATCTTCCTCTTTCGTTCGAAGTCGGTCAATCTGGAAGGTGGTTCGTCGAACGACACCCGTTCTGTGTGGCTTGGCTCGATTCCGATCGATCGATCCCTTTGACATCAGCCTCCCTCTAAATTGAGGCGCTTCTTTCTTTCCACTTTCCTTCGCAGTCTCTTACGTTTTGCGACCCAAACAATTGCTCTTTGCCCGAAATTCGTTTACATTCGACGATTCTGACTCCTCCTCATCTTTTTCAATCGCCTTCGCTTTCCAACTTGATCGTACACCTTCGTTGACACCTTGACTGTCACGCTGATCAATTAATACCATAATTGCAGATTTAAATTGAGATCTTTCATGAGCGTAACTTTCACGTGTCTGACTAAGCGCGTCCATTTTTAGCGTGGCAGTCGGCGCCGAAATTACGTTTTATACTACTTATCCGATCGAGAATAAACTTTGCAAACGAGATTCGATCTGGAAAGCGGAAAGGGCGAACTGAAAAGGGAATCGTGGTTCGATCGTTTGCTCGTGAAAGGGTTACGAAAAGTAGACGCGATTAGGAGAAATACATAGGGGGTAGTGTGGGTAACGGATAACAGGAAAGGTGAAACGGGTGACGAGTGACAGGAAACGTGCTGCGGGACAGAGTAGGCGGGAGGCGGGAGGCGGGAGGCGGAAGGCGGAAGCAGAGGTTGGGAGCATCGCATCGTAGGGTTGAAGCGGCGTGTAGTAGGGACTTAAACAAAAGAGGGTCGTTAGAAACAAGTGGCGCCGATTAAAAACGCCGACGCCACTCGCCGCGACTCATCGACAAACACGCCGTGTTTCCTCCCTTCAACTTTGCTATTCTTTCTTCTTGATCGCGTTTAATTTTCCTCTTCTTTTTAACCGATCGATTAATCGACGTTTTCAAGCGACGTCAGAAAAGGTAATAACGTTTGCGATTAGAGTTAGAATCGGCTCATTATCAGATAGGAAACAGTCGCTGTACAATTATCGGCATTTTGGATTAGCGAAAAAGTGGGGAAGTGTCAAAAGTGTTAAGAGGCAAGAAGTTTCGAAGGAGGGAGGGAGGGAGCAAAGTTAGGGAAAGAGCAGGTAATTGCGCGACTCGTGATACTATGTAGGTCGAGAGGAGGTCGCGAAAGGTCTGTCCTACCGCCATAGCATCGTAACGTCCTGCGACCTACATCAACGAAAACGCGAGGATACATTATTACTATCATCGGAAAGCAAAGCTCCGATGGTGCGACGGCCGCAGGGTGTTTCAGGGTCGGTTGCCATGGCAATGCGCTGGGACAGCCACGGGGTGCAGCCTGGAATATCCACCCTCTTGCCTCTTTTCCGCGATTCTCCCTGCTTCCCCCTACATTCGCCTCTCTCCTCGACCGTTTCTCTTCTCCCCCTTTCCAACGTCCCACATCCTTTCCACCGCCTAGCATCCCCTCTTCTCTTACCCTCTCTCTATTGCTCTCGCACTCGTTCCCGTTCCCGTTCCCGTTCCCGTTCCCGTTCCCGTTCCTGCTCCTGCTCCTGCTTCTGCCGTTACTCCGAATCCTCATCTCCCTCTACTACCCTCTACTACCCTCTACTACCCTCTACTACTATCTACTACCCTCGTCCTTTTCGGTACACCGTCTCTCTCGCTGATATCGTTAAGCTCTTGGACCTACTCTCTTCCTCTCTCTTTCCTGTATGCTTTCTCTTCTGCCGACTGTATACTCCGCCGTCTCCGATACTCTGTCTAATCGCGGTACTCGCGCCCGCTTTATTTCGTCACGAGGGATTTTATCGGCTCGCGAGTTTCGTCGTCGCGATCGATGACGCGTAAGCGACGTGCGTCGCGTCGCGTCGTACCGAAAGAAAAAGCGTCACGTTGCTCGAACGATCTCGGCCCGGTGTTGACACCAAAAGAAAAATCTTTCAGTCAAGGATGGTGGTGGTTATGTTTTACAACGCGAGCACGCGCTTGCTTTCCCTCGCTTTCTTCTTCCTTTCCTCGATTCCCGTAGTCTTCCGAATAGGTAAAGGGCAAACGGCCGCGGACTAAACGAAACCTTTTCATCCAGATATCTTTAATCGCGCCGACACAAAGAACGTCTGGGACACTGAAAGTCGGAGGCGTTTCCATCTGAACCATTCAACGAGCTTTTTCATCGAGATCATCGACACTGCTTCAATGTGCTAAACGCGCAAAACGCGCAAAACGCGTTCACGATATATGTATGTACGTATCAATATTCTTTCTCTTTGAAAAATGACGTGAATGAAAATTTCAGGAAACCACTCGTGTCTTACTGGAAGGAAAATTCAAAGCGCGAAGAACGGAGCAAACGTTTGCTTAGCAAAACTCGTGACCGACGTACGAAGAAGAGCTGTCTGCCGGTGAAACTGAGGTCGAAAGACGGCTCGTGTTTGATAGTCTTTAATATGCAGATAACGAAATCAGCCGGGGAAATCGTACTCATGCATATTTAAGAGCTTCGCCAGCCACGGCACGAGGCAAATTATCTACTACTGTACTATACTGTTGTACTACTGTGCGAACGCACGAGAAAGAATAATTTTGAAAATGGACATTGCGGCGACAGAGTGACGGGCAACGAAAAAGTTAACTTGCAAAAAAGGAAAGAACAAACCCGTCGAGAAAGTTTCCCGTCGAAAAGTGGTAAAGCCAGATAGATAAGGTCGACAACGTAAGCTTCTTTTTTACGAGACTCGATGCAATATTTTACGGGCGATCGACGACGGCCGATCCAAGTAGGTAGGTAAGTACACATCCCCTTGCGAAGAAGATACGTTGGATACCGGTTTCTGCGTGGAACGCGAATTTTCTTTTCCCCTTCAGTACGAATCGCAGGAATGTCGGCACGCCACGGCATCCCCTTTGCGAAAGAAGGGGAAACTTTGTGCAGAGAAGAAGGGTAATAAATGGCCAGAATGAATAATAACTCGGTTATTGAAAGAAAATTCCGACCGATACGAGTTCTGAAACTTGGAAGCATTAGCCCAGTTCCACGAGCTTGCACGGATAAGGCATCGACTCGGTTCTCGGTTCTCCATCTCTCAGCCCCTTTTCCCTCCTCTTTCTCTTCCCAACCAGCCAGTCGCGCGACCCTCTTTTGCCTTTCGTCTTCAGACTTCTCCGACTATACGCTTCGGCTGCCGTTACCGACCAACCAACGTCCCAAACCACCCCCAATCTACCGAGCCTCCAAGCCTCCAAGCCACGTCCGCATAATGGCTATTCAGATAGCGAATCGATTTATTTCCCCGGGGGGGGCGCACGGATACTTGGAACGATTTTGGCCTTCTTCTTATTCTTTCGTTCGCCAACCATCCGGCAGCTATCGGACAGCGTGACAAACCTTTCGATAACGACTAAGGATAAAAAGAAACGAGCCGAAGAAGGAGGCGGAGTCTAGTTTCGAGTGTCAGCGAAGGCTTGCCAAGAATCTCGAAGGAATGGTGACCGTCTATAACCGATCCTTCCCCATTCCCTCATACGGCACTAGCAAATTTATCGAGTTATCGAGCGAAAAGTGACCGCAAAGAAATCGACCTTCGCTCTACTCGTTTCGTGTAGATTAGCAGAGCACGTTCATCTTCGCAACGTTTTCAGACGAAAATAAAGCGGGACAGGAAAAAAAGGAAGATACCGTTCCTTTTTCCCTTTGAACGTGACTCGCGTTCGAAAGCTTCAACCATTGCATCGAGGAAAAGTATACGAACCGACGCGATGCGCGACGCGACGTTGAAAAATTCCTGAGAAAAGAAAAATAAGGTAAGACTGAAAATGGAATAGACCTTACCTTGTTCGGATAGCCGTTGTATCTGAGAAGCTTCTTGCAGCATTTGCCGCGATTTTCGTAATAAAACATCTGGACCATCTCTGCGCGATCGGTCGCGGCACTGACGGTGAACGGTGCACCGTCGTTCCCGAAACTCCTCGACGAGGAGGCCGACTGTTGTTGTTGAGCCGATGATTCTCGGCGGCCGAGTGGCACGCACGGACACCACCCCGAGACCATCACACCGATCGACCCGGATCAACCCTGATCTACGCGTCGCCTCTGCCCTTCCGGCCTACCACGATCCTCTCTTCTTCCACTCAACCCCTTTTTTCATCCTTCTTTCTCTTCTTTTCTTCTTACCCTTATCTTCCGTCTACTTCCTGTCTCATTGGCTCCTTAACTTTATACATTAGTACGCTTCGAATAGTTTTCCACAGTTCTTTGGCACTTTTTCCCCTCGACAAATACTGTTTGCCTTTGTAGCGACTCGTTTTCGTCGATCCCTGTCTTCTTGTCACGGTTTTTAGACTCAACCTGAAAAAATATCGAATTCTGATTTGTATCGAGCAACGTGTACTCGAATTTCGGCGAAAATCAAACCCCTTCCGGCAAAGAAGGGCGCGTACCAAACGCGTGGCTGAAAGGAAGAGGCGTCTCTGGGAGTGAAAGCAAAGCGAATACTTCCGCAGGAAGGGATTCAATTACGCTGCAAGCAATCTCCTCCTCGTAGAATTTCGCGCGAAAGAAAGCCGAGGAAACCGATGAGGTCGATCGTTCGATAATCCGACGGTATAAAGTTAATTTCGGGGTGGAGGAAACGCAGTGCGACGTGAACAAAAGTTAAGATCGACCTTAGAAAAATGCTCGACGAGTTCAACTGGTAAATCGATTATTTTGCGAACGTTATTCGGTAGAAGAAGCTGGGAACTCGACTAAGCAGTACGTACATATACCGTTGGGAAATGCGAATAAAAAAAAAACAATGGTCAGATTTGCAATTCATGAGAGAAGCCGACGCGACGCGACGCGACGCGACGGTATTTGTCGGCATCGGATCGCGGAGGTAACAATTTTCGCAGGATTCGTTGCTCGACCTAGTTCAAGGATGGCACCGTCAGTCCTTTTATACTCTTTTCTCCCGGCACGTAAGTACGTAGGTACGTAGGTACGTGGAAGAGTCACAGTCGGAAATCGGAAAAACAGCGTAACGTCGACTTGAATTTGTGACCCTATCCGGTAGAATAAAAAGGGATACGCGGTTTAATTCGATGGACGTGTCTAAATGCGAAATTGATCGGTTTATCGGCTGGTATCGATCGATTTTTCTAGTCGACGTCCTTTTCGCGTCAAACGATTCGAATGTTTACCAACCGCAAAAAACCGTCGATGCGTTTTATATGGAGCTTTGGATAGAGGATGACCGACTGGATCGGAATGGAGCATCGATGCGTCGCGTCGGAGGGTCAGAGGGGAAAGGGGATGCGGCTAATGGAAACCGCAGCTACGGCGAACTCTCGGAAAATCGGACGGAAATTCGCGCTTCTGACCGATCTGTACGCGTCTAGCGTTACCAGCTACGGTAAACCGGTATCGAACGATGCGGTTTTATTCCACGGCAGATACGAGCGCACCGAATCAAACCTACGTACTCGCTTTCCTACCGTTCAAATAATCCTTCTCCTTTTTCCCTTTCATTCTTCCGCGCCATTCTACGCTTTCTACGATTTCTACGATTTCGAAGCAAACGATACGTCGTTACGTTTTTCTTTTGCCCATCACCCATCACCCATCACCCCTTACTTATTATGCTCTCTACTCTTTCCTAATTACGACTAATTACGACTAATTACGACGCCTGGTATTGTTTACTTATCTCCGAGATACCGTGTAGCGAAACTCGAAGCGTTTTGGAGACACGATCGAAAAGGTACACCTTCGATCTTCGAGTTACGAGACATCGAGATAGTAGACACGGTAGTAAAATCAATTTCAAACTCGATAACTGATCCGTAGGAATTGAGGACAATGAAGTTTCTTTGGAAAGTGACCGCGATAAGTAGCAAGAAACTATTCGATGCAATCGAACGTTACTCGCACCTAAAGGGACCTTTCGGCTAAACAGTTCTTCCGAAAATAAGCTTCAGTCTCGTTCGTGCTGATACCTATTTCAAAAGTACGATATCCATTCGTCGGTGAAAACGTAAAAATAAAGAAATTTCCTTTAAATAAAAAAAGAATTCTTCTTTCTTGACAGAAATCGAATAGGTTAAGCTTCGCAGAGCTGTTTTTCTCGATAAAAAAGGTAGCGCGTAATTACGATCGTTCTAAAAACGCGGTTTAAAGCCATTCTACGAACGTGAACGAGCTTCCGTCAGGTTGGACACGCCAGCAGAGCAATTATTCGTCGACAGGGAATTTATATACCAGCAACGCGGTAAAGAAGGTACATATGTGTAAAACAAAAAGCGCGAACCAGTCAAGATTAATAAAATGAACTTCTTAAAGATGGTGCGCAAAAGGGAATGCAATTATAGCCATCGGTTTCTTAGACTCCAGGGAGATTCGAGATCGCGCGAATTAAACGCTGTCTGTTGCGGGGAACGTCTCGCGTTCCTTCTAATTAAACCAATCATGATAATACACGTTACAATGTAGTGGTAACAGAGCGATGATTCCCTGTCTAACCTCTGGAAAATGAAAGAAGTCGTCGCAGATGGGGATGGTTGCGTTCGTTAAGAAAAAATCAAGTGGACGTACCCGAATTCGAAGGTGGTCGATGCGCAGCTGACCGACGAGTCCGTAGCGATCGGTCCATGGCTGCGTAATACGCTGCTGTTTTTCCAACAGATCCACTTTCAAATAGTCTCCAATGCGTTAACCGGATGAATGGCAGGAGCCATAGGAAACGAAAAAGAAAACACAAGGGCGGAAAGGGTGTGCGACGGAGAGACAGAGACAGAGAGACAAAGACAGAGTGAGAGAAAGAGAAGAAGAAGGGGAAAAAAAGACAACGAAAAGGCGGCCAAGCGAACAGAAAAGGGGATGATATACGAAAGAGAAACAAAGTCAGTACAGAAAGGAGAAGGGAAAGAAAGAGAGATATATATATATATATATATTGAGAGAGAGAGAGGGAGAGGGGTAAATGGGAAACCGGATGGAAGAAAGTAGGTGTTGATTACACGAAATTCTAACGAAGCTGACACGGACAAACGATCGTTCTCGGTTCCACTGAAGAAAACTGACAGAAGGAAAAGAATAGAAAAGCGAGACGACCAATCGCGCAACCGAAAACGAGTAAATGTCGTGTTCGAGACGACGAACAAACGCGAACTAAAGGGTACGGGCTCGTCGGCTCGTCGCGCTCGACGTCGCGCTCGACGACGAGCGGCGCTTCCTTCCCCTCGACAGCGCAGGACAGACTGACGTTTCGCCACCCGCCGCCGACCGCTCAACCCCCTCTTTTGCCAACCCTCGTACGTTCCCCTTTCGCTTACCACCGCCATTCCCACCGATTCCTTTCCCTCCACCCACCACGCGTGCCTTCCTTCCTTCCTTCCTTCCTTCCTTCCGTTCTACCCTGCCTTACCTTTCCTTTCGACCAAGCCGAATTCCTAGAATGTGTGCCCGTTACTCCCCATACTTGCCACCAGAGGGATCATACGCGATGCCAACTTTCTCGCAAGTCCTTCCTAAACTATCCCTCCACGTACGCGCACGCGACTATAACGTAACCGCATCTTTGTCCGAAATTTAGATCGCGTCGCGTCGCGTCGCGTCACGAATGCAATTGGCCAGCCTCAGCCTCGTGCAAGACGTAAGTTTCTTGCTAAGCTTAATTTCGGCATGTTTCTATCTTTAGACACGTTCGAGGACAGAGGGCCGTGTATACGCGTGTGACACGTTCGTTTGCTCGCGAATGCTTTCGACTATGTATACGCGCGGCAGTTGTCCGTACCGTGTCTACTCTCGTTTCAAACTCGTTCGATTCGAGGAGACCAAGCTCCTTTTAGTAAGCATAATCCGGACATTTGACAGATAAAGGCTTTCGAGAAGGTGGGTTGCGTGAGCAGGTGATTGTTGTAGATAAGTGGCATTGGAAGTTAGACAAAGTCGCGAAACGGTGCGAAACACGACTCGGGTACGACCGAGAGTATCAGAACGATTAAAGATGGAAGAGAGTATAATCTTTTCTCCCAGTTTCCTAGTCTTTGACGGAACCCCGTAACTAGCGAACGCTCGCTCCAAATTTCCTATCGACCGTAACCTACGCTCCTACCTCCTACACCTGAAACGATCGTTTCTTCTCCATTTGCTCCTACCACAATTCCAACTAGTGTTAAATATCGTCGAAATGAGAAGGAGATTCGGTAACACACGCGTAACTGCTTCTCCTTCAGGGATCAGATTTGAAAAGACTGACGCGTTAAATTGCCAGCCAACCATCTTATTAGTTCGTGTGATACAATAACTAAATGCCTACACCTTCCGTAGTTACGTTGTTCCGCGATTGAAAAGCGTCGATTGAAAATCGATACGATATCGTATGGCCGGGAGGACGTTAACGAATGGAGCGTTCGTTTCGATTCTCCAACTATTTTACCGAAATACCACGCATACCGACATAGAATCGTGTCCAGACAGGCGCGAACCGCGCGATACAATTTCGAAACGTTGAAAACGTTTCCTTCATTAAATCGTCATTGTAAAGCTACCTGTTGCGGTGCACAGGCAGCTGGCCAATTGGTTGACCGCAGCGGATGCGATCCACGACGAATTACGATCAATTTAGAAAATTAACGATTTTTGCGGTTAACCGTGCGTTCCATGCTTCTAGTTTCGCACTGTTACCGAAAGAAACGTGATCTCGTATACGCGGTGATGCATCGCCGCGATTCAGATAAAATCTTTTATATCGATCACGGGAACACGGGGGGAGAAAGTGAACAGAGAAACGTCCGTCGTATTCGTTCGTGCTCGGAAACGAGACCCTAACGAACCTATTTACATTCGATAATTAAACGAACGCCTACGCAACGAAGCGTGTGTGCGCCCACTTGAAAACAAAACTGCGCCCCCGGCTTGACACGACGCGATTCGACGCGACTCGACGCGACTCGACGCTCTCGTCTGCCTCGATTAATAGTACAACTTTAAAACCCTCGCCTACTCGCCTCGTTGTCTTAGAAGTTTGAATGGGCGTTACGAGTCTGGACCCTTTGGCAGAGCGTACCAAGTACCGGCGACATTGTCTTAGCACCGTTTCCACTTTAACCCTCGCTGAATGCACACCAACGATAACGGAAAAACCACCCTGATTTACAGCCTATCCTCTTTCTAACCAATTTCAAATATTAATTAAATAACCTTTGCCCAGACTGTTTGCGAAATACGATAATTTCAGTGAAAAAAAATAACTTCAGAAAATGACATGGACGATAGGAAAATTTCTCAAATTACGAACGAACTGCAAACGATGAAACAAGCAGTAAGAAGAAAGGGAAACGCGTAAACTCGTTGCATCGGCAAACGAATAAACTCGAGAATGGCAGAAGAAGAAAAAGACGAGGAATATAAAGTCGGACGGAGCGATGTAACGCGATAGTACGGGATTGGCCGTGTTCCAGATTTCCCTAAAATCCCCGCGGGAAAGCTATTTGCCAAAGTTATAACGGGGCGAAGGGTCGATACTCGGTTTCGTCGAGGATATAAGCGGATTTTTTTGCACGCGCGATAATTGAAGCGCGCTCATTGTTTCTCGACCCCTTTCTCGACCCCTTTATCTGCCGCGCCTTTCATTGGTCGGCTTTTTCGAAAACACAGGCTGCCAGGCTGCCAGGCTGCTAGGCTACTAGCCTGCCGGGCTACGCGAAAAACGGCCACGTTGATGGATAAACAGACGGGATAATGGTGTCTGCGATTCCGAGTATTGTTTCAATTTCTATTCGCGAATGTGTGTACGCGCGCGAATACCCTGGCTAGTATATACGAGGATAGCAATTTGGTTGCTCGATAGACCGGACGTAACTCGAACGCGGGTACCTCTACCGATTAATAAAATACGCTCCGTTCTCTGCATTTGCGTTTCCCCTTTCGTTCGCGTTGCCTCGTTGCCTCGTTGCCTCGTTCGAGCTTAGCCACCAGCCAAATTTCTCTCGAATTAATCGCGTCATTGACGTCTTAAACGGTTTCCAAAATAACCGAGTCCTGGATCTTGTCTACATTCTTTCATCGAACAACAAGAGAACGAACGAGTCGCTGCCGCTGCTCGTCGACGTTCGGGAAACTCGGTGTTTCCACTAAAACACCGTCCGAGTTTTCGCCGTAGTTGTCTGTAACTCGCGTCGTCGTTTCCTGCGATAACTATCCGCGCATCGTGGATAGTGGAACCCCTCGAGCGATGGAAACGTGCAACTTCAATTCGAACAGAACGGAGAAATTCGAGGACGTTAGCTTTGTTTCCAAACTTTTCGCGCAAAGACGAAGAGAAAAAAAAAGATAGCATAGAAGGAGAAATTCGGTGCGGTCAACTTTGGTAATAGGAGAGCGCAGAATCCTTTCGGTGGTAGTTTTCGGTATTATGGTCGTAGGGGCAACTGTTTGCCGAAAGTCGAATCGAACAAAGTCGCGAGTACCGGTTGGTTCGCTTACCTTTGAAAGCAAACCGGGCTAGCCTCGCGTTAAACTCGCTTTGTTCGTCTTTTCATCCATCGCGCAATTTCAAACATCACGATTTTCTTCAGGGTATTTTTTGAATCGTTGCGATCCGAATCTCTGACGATCGAGGATCGTTACAGGCAGGATTTCGGTGAATGGTTGGTCGATAGCGATCTCGCGCGGGGTAAAGCTCTGCTGCGGCTAGTGACGTGACGCACCGTGTCGCGATAACGTAACTTGCTCCACCAAAATCGGTCCACGTTACTCTGAAATTACCAGCGAAGCTGCTTCGTAAGCCCCTTTATTCCCTGCTTCGCGTCTCCGTTCCATTCTATTCCATTCCATTCCATTCCATTCCATTCCATTCCACGCGCGATTTATTGATCCACGCACAATTCCACCTCGACTGTCGACTCAAACTCGACTCTGCCAGTGACGCTCAGCTACGCGCTGATACTTCCTTTAAGGAGCTGCTTCCGCGTAATCGCGATTATGATACAAGGAATATTTAGCAAAAGCGAAAAAGAAAGGAAGGAAAAAGGCTGGCCGTTTTATTAGACGGTTTACGAAGCTACCATAATTATAGCCAGGCGTTTTCATTACAAATTTAAATATTGATTCTCGCCGCTGCGCTGGCTGCGGTAATGGAATCTGAAAAGGCTGGAAACTGGGCTTTGAAGCGTCAGTTGGTTCGAACCGGCCTGAACGTTGCTTCCGGTTCACGCTCCGCTTTCTACCTTTTCCAATGCATTCCGAATGAGAATCAAAGTTGCCAGTAACTAAGCAAAGTCAGAAGCTAGGCCGTTGCGATTCGTTATTAACTTCGAAATTGACTGGATATCACCGTCTTACCTTCTCTTTCTTCTCTTTCTTCTCCTTTTATCCGATTTAGAAATGCATCGAATAAGAGGAAACAGAAAGGAGAAAGAGAGAGGAGCAAATGGCTGGATGAAAGGCGTATTAATTGGCACGAACGCTCGCGTTCGCGTTCGCGTTCGCGTTCGGAAGGAAATGTGTTTTTATGAAGGTGGAAATTGCTGATCGCGTCCACTTTTATTGACATTCGATATTCGGGTTAAAACGAGTGCGTGTGCGCGATGGAAAAACGAATCACGGAAGAGAATGGATAAGCGATGTTTTTTGCGTTTCGTCTATCCGAGCCGTCATCGACGTTCGCTATTGATCTCGATTCGAGAACCGTCCACCTTGAGTCTCCGCACACCCACATACCTAATCGTAAGTATTATACGAAAACGGCTTGAATTTTAGTCAAGCTTTGTGTCATCGATATTTTCTTACTTTAGCGAAATCGATAACCGAGGAAGAAACATCAATGGAAATGTCTGTAAAAAGGCTCCTTCGGATCGGATCGAGTCTCCTCCTTTTCCTCTTTAACTTTCTCTACGCGTACGCGTGTATCCTCGTTTTCGTATCCGTCCCATCGACCAGTCAGCGAAACGAGATTGATATTGACAACCAGTTACCTATGTATCAAGGTATCTCTCGTACTACTGTTTTTTTCTATTCGATTTGAACGAATTTTATTCATTCGATCGTTTACAAGGAGGAGAAAGGTTATCGTTTCATATTTTCAAATCAAATTCTAACATTTTTCAAGGCTGTAACGACACGGTTGACAAATACATGGCGAAACGAAAACGGCAAACGAACTCGTTGTTTTCGACGTTCAAATCCATTCGATGAAATAGATAAATAAAGAAAAGTAATGTAATAGCAGGACTAGAAACTAGTAGTAGTAGTAGTAGTAGCGCGTTATCGTTTGGCGAGCTGCCTGACGCTTGATTCGCAACCTAGCTAAGCTTTAGTTACGCGTGGCAGATTCGACCGGCAGTGTCCAGACCGATTTTCCGCTTCTCCGAGGTATTATTGTCCGCATCCGTTACTATTTCGGCGAGATTAACGATTCGTCAATTAGCATCACGAATGTTACGAGATTTATAGAATCAATAACGCGATCTAGTCGCGAAATAGCCTTGCTCCAATGAGACAATGTAAAAGCAGACAACGAATTTCGCCTAGAATAATAATAATTTAATTGGACAATTGATAGAGGGTAAGTGCTCGTAGTTGCGCCTATGAAGCGCCCTATTATCACCAGCCAACTACCGTCTTTGTAATGCAAAATCAATTTCCTCTTCTCCTAGCATCGTCTCGATCGGCCATTTGCTCCTTGACACCTGATTCAAATTCGATCCTCCTTTGAGCCGATACGATACCTTCGTTCGCTTCTTCACCTTTAGTAACCACTCTGAAAATCTTCTTTTCTCCAATAACAAGAACATTCTCCAAGAATGTTTCGATCGATCAGTCGATTAAATTACAACTAGAAGTGCGCGTTTCATGAAAGAGAGAAAATTTCATCCACGTTTTGCGCAAAGTCGTTTAGCAAAGAAAAGAGTTTCGAGCCGACTCGATAAAAAGATAAACAGCGAAAGAAAGTGTTTAAAAGTAAGAGAGGGGGATATAAAACGATGGGAACGCGAAGCGCGAGTTTACCATCATTTTCCACTCGATTTAGATTTTAGATGGTTCGTAAATCTTGGAGAACAAGCAAAGATCGCCGAAGGCTCTTTAGAGTATTTCTGGCGTTTCTTTTTGCTGATCGGACGCAATTTATGGTGTTACGGGTCGGTTCCACGGCACATACCTATACCCAAAGGACGAGCCATGACGAACGATTCAGCAACCATGTTTACCGGCCCTGAGCGTTAAATTAACCGAAAACCATGACTGACCACAGGGAATTTCAACTTTGTAGATTGTAGAGTTGTGTACAGAGATACTAGCTGCTTTCGCTTGGAAACCTTTCACCGAACAACTTTTTCCACATACCTTTCGCGTAAGCAAGGAATACCTTGAAAAATATTCATTTAAAACGAAGATCGTTTAATTTCTTATGTTACTTATAAAATATTAACTCGTTGAATGAAACGACAGCAGAGTGATGAACGCGTTGAAAAGAAATTTTAATTAATCTCACCGCTGGGTAAGGAGGAGCGGTGAAAAAAAAAGTGAGGAAAGAGAAAATGATGGGTCATTGAAAAATGCTTAGACCAAGAGAATCGATAGGAAAGACCGTGAAATAGGGAAGCTAGTGCAGTTGCAGTACGTGATCCGGAACGTAGTGCCGTCTATTGGAAAATCTAGCTATTATAGAAGGCCTGGTGTATTTTGGCGATGGAGTCGAGTCGAGTCTAGTCGGCTGACCCCTCGGAGGCTAAGGCCGTGCTTTATTTTGCCTCTCGGGCAACCCATCCGAGGGAAGACGGTATTTTTATTCAAATTTCATTCGATCCGTCCTCGAACTTTCCTACCACCCATTCCACTTGCAATCGTATTACTCGCGGCTTCTCCTTGTAAAATCGACCCGCTCTCTAATACCGAGACTTTGCAAATTTATTCTATTTGCCGAAAGCTGATCGTCGCAACCCCGTCGCATCTCCTCCTTTCCTTTCTATAAACCCGAATTTTTCACTTTGACTTTGTTCGAAATTTTTATCTTGCTCGCGATACCAAACGAACGTCAATGCTTACTTACGATCATACATAACATAGGGTTCGTTTATACAAACTTGTTTTTCTCACTCCACGTAAAAGGAGACAAACTGTTCTCGATCAGGAGCAATAATTCCTTATATTATCGAAAATACGTGGTGGTTTTTCGATATACCTTCACGAACGTTTGCTCGTAATCTGCGATAATTTAGCGAATACTTTAGCGAAACTTGTATAACGTGTAAAAGTAGGAAGAAAAATCGATAGGGGTATTTCAGTGTCGATAGATTGGAAGGACGGGTGCTTTTCTAAAGCCAGGAATCGCATAAAAGAGAAAAGTCTTTGAATGGTAGAAGAGAAGAAGGAGGTAAACGATGATGATTTAGGAAAACAGTTTGTTACGAGTGTTGAATTTCTGCAGGAAGTTGCGCGTCAATAGACGAAGAACACCGCGTTCACCGGTCTACGCTTTGAATAGACAGCACCTGAGGCGGTCGCGTACCCGATAAGAGTTGCAGGTGTCGGTGGCAATGTCAGCGCTGAGTTATCGTCTCGTTGTTTGTCGCGAAGTCGAGCCACGTTTTGCCAAAGGCGTTCACGAAGCAAAAGCGGTAGAAGCGGTAGAAAGGAACGAATAATAGGGTGGGTGGAAAGGTGAACGAGGCCGAAACGAAAGTTAAGACTACAAACAAGAACCGAGCTTTTAAAGAAGACGAGGGGAACGAACGAGAGAGCCAAAGTAATTTCATTGCTAGAAGAAGAGGAACCGATCGTCCCCGCGACAATCGTCATCCTCACCTCCACCATGCTTTACCGCATTATAAAATCCTCAAATACCTTTTCCCGCTTGTATTGGCTACAGGCCTTCGAACATTCGATATCGGCTACACGATGACTATTTGCTGGTTTCTACATCTTTTTTTTATCCACCATAACCACCAGCACAATAAAATGATATGTATCGTGGAAAAATATGAATGGAAAGGAAAGGAACCAAAGAGGAAGAAAAGAGAGAGCAGAAGATTCGTTGCGGCAGCAGTTACAGTTGCAATTGCAGTAAGAAAAGAGTTGCTAATGATTCGCTAACGAGATACGTGCTCGGTCTGTTTCATACGGTAACGAAAGAAAAACCGACCGTCTTAGGACCAGAAGAGAAAGAGAGGGAAAACCCTTTCTCTCGTGACTCTTCGCCTCCCTCTTTTTTGCACTACCCCTGATGAACTTTGTCTTTCGCTTTATCTCATTTTTCCTCGCTCTCTTTCATCTCTGTCTCGTTGTCTCATTTTTTTCATCGCATCCACAAAGACTCGAAACGTCTATCGCTTCCATCTTAAATACATCCTTTCACCTATTCGTCGTAGATTCCCGAGTCAGATTGCGTGGCATAAGGGTCGCACAACCTTTCACAGCTACTAGAGTTACTAGTTCTGTGACTAGGATAACAGAAAAATGTTGTACTACGTCGTATCGAGATCCTCTAGATCGTAGAGTCTGCGTCGAGAAGACGAACGAACAAAACTACCCCGACGCGATGCGACGCGACGACGAGAAACGAAACAGCAGCGTTCGCCGGTATGCCAACCACTTTTTCTCGATCTAGACTTGTTTTATTTTCCAACCGCTTTACCTTCCAACTTTTATTTACGTGTCGGTCGGAAAAGCGTTCTCGTGTCTCGACATCGAGGAAATCCTCGCCTAGCTGACACTGTGCCTACACGGATATTCCGATCCGTCGCCAACTCCCTTGCTCGCCTTTCCATTAAAACCTTGCCAACCAAGCACCTCTGCGATCCTATCGACTCCATCTCTGCCTACGAATATGTATTCATCGCTCGATCTGACCGACCGTCAAATTTTTCTTCGCTTCGTAAGTATGTATATACATACACCGCCATACATTTACCTTTACGAATATCCTATCCTTTGCTTTCGAAAAAATCCAAACGTTGAAAAATATTGTGTCCTAAACATTTCATTTGCGGAATCATTCGAAATATAGAGATCCGTGTTTCCTCGTTAAATTTCGGTCCCTTCGTAAATGACGGACGTCACGATGACCGATCGGCAACCATTAATATTTTCAGCAATGTCCTTTCGCGACCATTCACGCTTCGCATTCGTCATCCGTCGTCATAGCTCACAGTATGCACAGGGTAAAAGTCTATCATATGCCATCCCTTTATTTCAGACCAATCGATCAGTTATCAATTAACAGTGCGAAACGTTTATACGTTTGCGACCCCGAGCAGAGGCCAGCAATGGGGGTAACTTCTATTGTCGGCCAAAAAGTGATAGGCTCCGGCATTATACTTACGGTCTCGGAGCCTCCGTGCGACGTCAGTAAAGGTCACCGTGGTGGTTGTAGTGGATTAAAATCCCACACTACAATAGAATCTTAATAGAAACAATAGAATCTAAGGGAGTGAAAATAGGGTCTTTTCTTATGTTAGTCTAGTACATATGCGGTGAAAGAGGGTCTGGTAAAACAGGCTGTGCTCTCTGCACGCAGACCTAATCTCATCGAGGGGTGTCTAGGACCCCTATAATCATGACCCCTCGAAAACAGAGGCATGCCCAGTCTTTTGCATCTGTAGTCACTGTACCAACCAACGCCCAATAAATAACATAGACCTCAATACCCACGATCTGTAGTGTTTGTTCAGTATCAAACATTTATTAGAATGGCGAATAAAAACTCGATCATCAATGTCGTGTGTTTACTATTATTGTCTATAGTGATAGGTAAGGAAAAAATTTATCTAGTAAAAATAATCCGACTAGGTTTTTAAATTAAATCAAGTGAAAGTTGTTTCCCAAAACCTATATAAATATACCATTTTAAACACAATATATTCATGCTTAGGTAATTTTAATAAAACGTATACTTTTTCAAAAATCCTCTAACAAACATATCGTAAAATAAGATAAAGTTACAATCACAAAAGTAAACGTTAATAGAAATGTAATCAACATTACGGTTGCGCCCTATTCTAGGTTATGAAAAGACATTTATTTCGAGCGAAATTTTTTACCAATTTAAATAAATTTTAGACACTAACGCGATTCGCTGCTATCAGTGTAGCAGTGATACTGACCCCAAAGGAGAAGATTTGTGCGGGGCCTACAACAAATTTAACAAAGATAAAAATATTGCCATTGAATGTAACAGCGAGGAATCTCATATGCCTGGAACGTTTTGTGTCAAAGTAACTCATCAAAGTCCTCGTGGTTTCATTTGTAAGTTTTCTTTTCAATAATTTCGTATTTCATGTCTGCTTTGTATCTTCTAATTTGATCATTTAAATTACCGAATTACTTTGGTTATTTTGTTATTTGTGATTGTTTTTAAAGGGGACGGTAGATGGCGACAGGTAATACGTCGATGCGCTTCTGTATCCAGTACCGGCGTCACGGGTGTTTGTAATTGGGGAGTACTTCCAAACGGAGTATATTGGGAAGAATGTTCTTGTGCCGAAGATTCGTGTAATGAAGCATCAACTTTATCGTCCTTCTCGATAATGAGAATTTTACTTTTGCTTGCTACTTTCATATGTATACAATTCTTTACACGAATATAGAGCTGAATGTAAGCAAATTATAAGTAAGGTCAATGCATTTGCTACAAATGCATTGTGATCATTACATGAGGTGAATAATTCCGTCCATAACAGTAAAGTTTAACATACTAAATAAGAAGTTATTTGTAAAATTATTTTTTAGAATTATACATAAGCGCGTATCCATTTCAGATGAATTTTATACAAATCGATTTTAAAAGCATAATGACAAATAATGCAGTTTTTTGTAAATAAAAGTTTGCACTGTAATATCTTGCTTTCTAAATGAATTTTTCACGCAACTGAAGGAGGCCCTGTACTTCTTACTTCCAGCTTCGTGAAAGAAGGGACAACATCGAAAGTTAAATAATGTGCTATTTGATGCAACAATATGGTTGTACATACACACAAGTAAAGTAATGTTAGTGACTACAGATGTAGAAGACTGGATATGCCTTTGTTTTCGAGGGGTCCCAGACACCCCCGCAAAAGTTCGACTACTGCGCCATCTATACAAAAGTGACGGAAACTATTCAATAAATTACCGACTTATCGACTGAACTTCCAACAGTCGGTAATCGACCCTTTGGCAGTCGACAAGTTAATAAATGGTTTGCGCCGTTTTTATATAGATGGTGCAATGACCGATGGCTTGGGGTGTTAGGGACCCCGAAGCACCGGTGACGCTCTGCATACAGACATTATGGCATCCGGGTTATCAGGGACCCCGAAGCGCTCTTCATGCACTTTGATGAATAAATCATTTTAGAAAAGCAATAAATTAATTAAAGAATCGAAGAGTATTTGTACTGTTATTATTGTATAACGTTCAATAACAATCTGATAAAAATCAAATTTATACTAAAACACAATAATCACTTCTTAATATTGTATAAAAAATTAAATAATTTAAACAAGTTTACTGGATATCCGTGTATAAAAGTTATAAAAATAATGAATTTCAATAGATATAACAATAATTTGATTAATAAACAATTGTAAAATATAAAATAATAATTAAACAAATATTAACAAATATCAGATAGAAATAGTTGCTTGATTGCGCGCGCCGCGCGCCGGTACAAGAGCGACCTGGAGGGAGGTCAAATCTAGTCAGTCTTATCGCGACCGCCGAAGGATCCGGATTGAGCTGTTAAACATATACCAGTACGGGTTGATACCATGGATATTCGTGCATGGATTTATTAGTGTGTTACTACATGTGTTACTGTGTGTGGCTATGGTGTTTCCTATGGTGTTTCCCATGTGTTTTAGAATATTTATACGGATTTAGTAGTAGGTTTTATGGAGTGATACCCTGAGTGTTTTACTATAATTTTGCAAATATTTTATGGTGTTCTATGGTTTTGATCTTCATGTATTTTGGAATGTATTTAAATGTGTTTTACCGTGTTTTATGGTGTAGTTATTCCCATATAGTTTTGCATGCATATATTTGAATTATCCTATGTATTAGCATATTAACTACAACAAATTGAGAGAAAACATATATCGTTCAAGAATCGTGATTTTTATGCTTTCAGATGAGTGCTTTGGCCAGTGGGGATACCGTTTCTTCGACGAGCCAACAGACGAGCTATGGGTCAATCTAACAATAAGATGCGTGGCGAGTGCAGTAGTGCAAGTCAACGATATGTGAGTCGCATGCTTTAAAGTTCCTCCGGTTCCCATCATGTCGTAGGACGAAAGGTCCGTAGCGACACGGGAATTGGTTGTAATTTTTATTTTTTGAGCGAGCATAGTGACCCACGAATATCACTGTATCATTTTATACAATGATAATCGTGCAAATTGTTTTCTTGTGTATTTTATGCCTTAGCTCAGGATAGGGTTTTCTTGTACATATTTACACTTTCTTTTTTATATGTACATGAAATTACTTCACGATGAGCAGATTTCAATATTTAAATCGCTCTTGAAATTCAAACGATTTTCAGATTTTATTCGTGAAATTGGCATCAGTTTGTTATTTTGTTAATTGTTACTGAAATTATGATGTTAATTATATTTTCTATTTTAGCATTTTATTGTTGAAAGTTTTATGTTGTTTGTTTTTGGGGGTTTTATGATTTTAGGGAGGTCACTATTTTATTTCGACATGATTTAGATAAAGATAAAGATGACTTTTAGAAAGCGATATCAAGCTGAGAGCTACGATAAAAAGATTTATATATTTTTTAATTGAGAATCAATAGTTTAAATTCAGAAACGTATTTTCGCTACGTTGACTAACAAATATTTTTCTTTTAACAATTTTCGAGAGGAATTTATTATTGAATGAAAGTAAAAATTTGCATAAATGGAGGGTGGATGGGATGAGATAGGACGGGTCTCCAAACCGCAGCAACCTCCTCGTGGTGAGACCTGGGCAATCGTTATTATTTGATGACTAATTAATAACTGTGTCATTATTTCCATGGTACATTTATTAATTATGCAGCAAATAATACGAGCGAATTGGCTGCGAAATTTATAATACCACAGTATCGATCGAGTATCGATCGTTGAATGATGACCGCTTCATTAGCGCCAGTGTCGGTCGCCGTGGTGTTTTAGTAAAAAGAAATCTAACACTCCCCCGCCGCCCTCCCCCAGGGGTCGCTGGGGGGTCTTATGTAAGATTTCCCCACGTTAACAAATAAAATCTTTACATCTCTGCTTTCCTTACATTCCTGCATCCCTTACATCACTGCCTTCCTTACATCTCCGTATCTTTTACATCCCTCCATCCTTTACATCTCTGCATCCCTTATATCCCTTATGTCCCTGCAACCCTTATAGCACTGCCTTCCTTATACCTCCGTATCTTTTACATCCCTCCATCCTTTACATCACTGCATCCCTTATGCCCCTGCAACCCTTATAACACTGCATCCCTCACATCACTGCCTTCCTTACATCCCTTAATTCTTTACATCCCTGCATCCCTTACATCCCTTATGTCCCTGCAACCCTTATAATAAATATATTACCAAAACTGGTTCGAGCAAAGGTAAGTAAAGGTAAGTAATTTTTGAATTTTTGAATTTCTGAATTTTCAATTTTGGCCCTCTAGCGGCAAAAATGCGAACTAAAATTTCGATGTCGGATCAGCGCCATCTGGTTTCAGAAAAAGGAACTAAATCATGTCGAAATTTTGGCCCTCTAGCGGCAAAAATTCGAACTAAAATTTCGATGTCGGATCAGCGCCATCTGGTTTCAGAAAAAGGAACTAAATCATGTCGAAATTTTGGCCCTCTAGCGGCAAAAATGCGAACTAAAATTTCGATGTCGGATCAGCGCCATCTGGTTTCAGAAAAAGGAACTAAATCATGTCGAAATTTTGGCCCTCTAGCGGCAAAAATGCGAACTAAAATTTCGATGTCGGATCAGCGCCATCTGGTTTCAGAAAAAGGAACTAAATCATGCTGGAATTTTGGCCCTCTAGCGGCAAAAATGTGAACTAAAATTTCAACGTCGGATCAGCGCCATCTGGTGTTAGAAAAAGGAACTAAATCTTGCAGAAATTTTGGCCCTCTAGCAGCAAAAATGTGAACTAAAATTTCGACCTCGAGTCAGCGCCCTCTGGCGGCATAAAAAGGAATTAAATTTTGCAAAAATTTAAATTTAAAATTATTTTTCAGAAGACTTTACTTACCTTTACTTACCTTTACTTGCCTTTACTTACCTTTACTTACCTTTACTTGCCTTTACTCCAACCAATAGCCATAAGTATATTATTTATAATACATTTATTATAAGGATTGAAAGGATACAAGAGATGCAGGGAGAATTCAGGAGTGTAAGGGATACAGGGATATAAAGGGTACAGAGATGTAAGGGATACAGGGATATAAAGGGTATAGAGATGTAAGGGATACAGGGATTTAGAGGGTATAGAGGTGTAAGGGATACAGGGATATAAAGGGTACAGACATGTAAGGGATGCAGTGATAAAGGGTATAGAGATGTAAGGCATACAGGGATATAAAGGGTACAGACATGTAAGGGATGCAGTGATAAAGGGTTGTGCGTTGTGAGGCCGTTAAAGACAAAAAAATAATAAATAAATGGGAAGGTTGAGCCGAGTCCCATGCAGAGGGATAAAATAATAAATGACTTAGGAGGGTGGTCCATGCGAGGCCCGAAAATAGGGGTGAAATAATAAATAAAAGGATAAAATAATAGGCCAGGCACACAGATGTAATAGAATCAACATGTTCATGCTCCTAATGAGTTTATTCAATAAGCTAAGAAGATAAATACAGCAAATCCTTCCTTTTAATAACGTGGAAACATGTCTGTGAGTGACGTTGAGAAGTTGCACGTATGCTCGAATACAAGGCAAAAAAATGTTATATGTGTAGTCTTACAATAATAGTACAGTATAACCTGTTAAAAAGGACATCTGAAAATATTAAGTCGGTGCGCAGAAATAGTCGCTGGGGTCATTGACACCCCAAGATAATATTATGTCATTACGCAGATTGAGTCGCCGGGGTCCTTGACACCCCAAGAAGATATTACGTTGGTGCGCAGAAAGTGTCGGCGGGGTCCTTGGCACCCCAAGATAATAGGTCGGTACGCAGAACGAGTCGCCGGGGTTCCTGAAACCCCAAGAAGATATTACGTTGGTACGTAGAACGAGTCGCCGGGGTTCCTGAAACCCCATAAGATATTACGTTGGTGCGCATAAAGAGTCGCCGGGGTCCTTGGCACCCCAAGATGGTCGATATGTAGAGCGAATCGACGGGGTTCCTGAAACCCCAGGAGATATTACGTTGTTGCGCAGAAAGATTCGCCGGGGTCCTTGGCACCCCAAGATGGTCGGTACGTAGAACGAGTCACGGGGGTTCCTGAAACCCCAGAAGATATTACGTTGATGCACAGAAAGAGTCGCCGGGATCCTCGGCACCCCGAGATGATATTAGTTCGATGCGCAAAAAGAGTCGACGGGGTCCCTGACACCCCGGATGATATTCTGTCGATATGCAGTCACCGGCGCTGCGGGGTCCTTAACACCCCTAATGCCATAATGTCGATATGCAGAAAGAGTCAATGGCCTTCGGGGTCCCTAACACCCCATAACAATATCAGGTCGCTATTCAAAGTATGCCACCGATGGAACGGGGTCCTTGGCACCCCGGATGCCATAATGCCGGTATTGATTGATTGATTGATTGATTGATTGATTGATTGATTGATTGATACGTTTCCCTCATTTTAGGGCGGCATTATCTAGGGGCCCCTCTCTGCCCAACGATAACTAGCGTCTACACGCGCACTGCGCGCCTTTTTTCAGAATACATTACATCTATCTTTTCGCCTTACTTTTAACACTTTTGTCATTCACATCCTCTTTCCCATACTTTTTTTTCTCTCCTGCCTTTTTCGCTTGCACCCCCTTTTAGTCGCCTCTTACGACAGGCAGGGGATACCGAGGCTGTATTCTAAGCCCCCCAGCCACAGGGGTAATAATGTCGGTATGCAAAGAGCGTCACCTATGCTCAGGGGTCTCTAACACCCCGTAATGTAATGTAACGTAATGTATTACGATACTGAAACTAGCAATTTTACCATAAACTTGTACGTATGTACATACTCATTGTGGGGAATTTTCTATTAAAAGTTTTGCACAAATGATTTTCACGATTTACGCATGCTTTTGCGCGGATCTGTGGAGTTCGTTGTATACAACTATTCTTCCTTTGGGAAAACCTCAAGTTGCAAGTAAGATTTAAAGTGGCACGTGGGATTTAATAAAAAAATTATTGATATTATAAGGATCAAAATAGTATTCTAGTGGAGTTGTAATAAGTTTGAATAAACGATGAATGTTGCTGATGGAGTCGGATATTCACGATCAGAAGTATTCGTGCTCGTGGCCAGGGTATCTTTTATTGCGGCCGTTGGGTTTTTTAGTATGAAATGGATTATGAATCAACTTGATCCTACGAACAATGCGAAGAAGAAAGCTAGAAAAAAGGTGACACATTTTATCTTGAAAGATTGATTCTTACATAATTAGCGATTCACACATTAGGGAAATAACCTTCTTGTACAGTTTTCCTTTTCTTAAAAAGTATGATAATCGTTGTAATTATAGGCACAGGAACAATTCCGAAAATTGGCCAAAACTGATAACTTATTATGGACAGTAGACATGGACCAACTAACAGATTATGAAATGATGATAGCTAATCATATAGTGGATCCTCAAGATATCAGAGTTTCATGGGAAAATATCGCAGGCCTTGAACATGTTATTCAAGAACTTAAAGAAACTGTTATATTACCTATACAAAGAAAAGAATTATTTGAAGATTCTCAATTAACTCAAGCACCAAAAGTAGACAGTTATACATTACAAATTGATTAGTCCTTTGATTAATAAATTTAGCTTAGAATTTGTATTTAATTTCTAGGGAGTATTGTTACACGGACCACCAGGTTGTGGTAAAACAATGATCGCTAAAGCAACAGCAAAGGAAACCAAAACATGCTTTATCAATTTAGATGTAAGCATCTTAACTGATAAGTGGTATGGTGAAAGTCAAAAATTAACTGCGGCCGTCTTCTCATTGGCTGTGAAACTTCAACCATGTATCATTTTTATAGATGAAATAGGTCTGTAATAGAAAAAAAGGAAAGAAGAGAAAACTTGCCAACTTGCTTCTATATTGTTTGTTTGACAGATTCGTTCTTAAGAGCACGTAATTCACAAGATCATGAAGCAACTGCAATGATGAAAGCACAATTCATGTCTCTTTGGGATGGATTAATCACTGATCCTTCTTGCACAGTAATAATAATGGGTGCTACCAACAGACCTCAAGACTTGGACCGAGCTATCCTCAGGCGCATGCCAGCTACTTTCCATATTGGTTTACCAGTAAATAAAATTTATAAAGCAGTATATTCGCCGAGTAACGAGTTTTCTCGAATATGTCAGGCACATTCGTGCGCGGAAGATTCTATCGTCTTTACGTAATTAACTCGCGATAATTAAATTACATTTCAGAACGAGCAACAACGAATGCAAGTGTTAGGGTTGATATTAGAGCATGAGCCAATAGCGGAAAATGTGGATATTGCGAAATTGGCGAAAATGACCGAGGGTTTCTCTGGATCGGATTTGCAAGAACTTTGTAGAAATGCATCTGTTTATCGCGTCCGAGATTACTTACGGACTCATACACAGTTTGTATCCAGTACCAATAATTAATGAATATGAAATCTTTTATCGATTCTATTTGTAATTTATTTTCTTATTACAGAGATGCAAGCGCTGGTATTGACGATGAAGAATACCATGACGCTGTACGACCTATTACAATGGAAGATCTTCTTACCTCGTATAAAAAGATGAAAACTTCTAAAATACATACGGGTACCCTTAGTACAGCCAAATTAGATCTAGATTAAGAAAGGGTATTTATAACATATTACTTAACAGTCTTTTTTGGAAAACAAAATTAGGAAAACAAACAATTTTATAATAATGTTATATAATTTTATTTTTTCATGTATTTAAATTTTTTTGTTTAATTGAAAGAAACTTTGTTTTTCTGGCGCTTTACAGGCTGGGTGTAATCATTAGATATACTCATTTTATTTAGGATAATCAGCATCAAATTGCTATTGGTTATTATCAGTGTTCGATAAATTAGATTTGTTGGATAAACTGTTAGTTGCTGATGATCCGGTGTATAGCTTAAGCTGATAGCATTTGGGGCTAAAGCTTACGAATGGATCTATAACATCACTGTAGAAAGCTACTAGAATTTTTAGTTAGACATCGTTACGTAGAATCATAATTCGATGTATCTCGAACGGCAGAGATATATCTTGTGGGTTCCTTGGATCTCTAGATACTACAATTGAAATTACAGATAACACTCTATTGTTCTAATATTAAAGAGGATGTATATACTGTTCAAGTCAGGAGGTTACATGCGTTGAAGTACATACATGGTTACTGTGGCTATCGTCCGACTGCTACAAAAATTTAACTCTCTTTGAATTTTATGCTGTCGAGGGTCAATAGGGAAGTTATTCAAACAGGGAAGCTCTCGAACATGTTTAGAACAAGTGGATGTGTACTTTGTAGGAATTTGGCAATTCGATCCCGTAGAGTTTCACTCTTTTGTGGCTCTATTCGGAATGTAGTATTTTGATCTCAGACCTTCGTTCGGAACTTCACTTCGAATGAATCCGACTAATCACCGTGATTATCCTTTTTATACCAAAAATCAGTCAAGAGAAAGGTAGTAGGGATGAAAGTGAAGCCGTACACCGTGGAAGATACTTGACAGTAAAGATTTTCGCTCAGCGACTTTATCCCGGTTCCCAGAATGCACTCAAATCTAAAGTGCCTGAACTTTGAATAAGAGAAAGAATTTGGCGAATACAACAATACCAACAGCATACGAAACATTGATACGAAGCGACGAACTTGGTGTAAATGGATATAGAAGAATTTTACTTTTTGCGAGGTAAAGGATTTTGTATCACATGTATATGAATACGAATGTGTATTTGTGTATAAATATAAAATCGTACCGTGTAGTTACGAACAGAAGAAAATTTTTGTAACAACTGATATTAGTAACGTTTAACATTATTTATAGTATTAATGAAAGTCTGCAAAAGCTAATGGTTTTGTTTCTTCTTTTTTTTAATCTAATTTGATGAGCTTGATTCAAATCAAACAAAATCTTCCAGTATTTATGTTTTGTCGCTATTAACTTATCGCATCGCTGATTAAATATGTTTTACACTGGAAGCTTCGGACCGCTTATATTTTTTTTTTCCAAAAGTTACCTCTGTATGAGTGCGTGCGAGTGTATTATGCATTTTAAAAGATCACCTCATAAAAAGCATTCGATATATATCTTACTGTTGTATAAATTTTATCGTGTTATTGTTACATCTGTACGTACAATTTCTGAATTTTCTGTGTAGATAAATTTCAAATGATATTGCTAATTGCGTCCTTGTAACTGATACGAAAAAAAAAAAAAAAAAAATGTAAAAGTACAATACACTGACTTGTGTAAAATAATTGATAGTTTGTATGATGCGTACTTAAAAAATTTCAAAAAGTACAGCTTGATTTGTTAGTTAAAATTAAGTCGATTGTATATACCTAGTAATACGTTAAATCAACTAACATATTTTAAGGACTACATTATGAATTTTAAAATAATGTGTGTGGGTTGTACATTATTACATGTACATATATGATGAAAAATGTATAAATTCTGATAAAAAATCATTGCGTTACGAATTCAACAACGTTAAATGCAAGAAATTAAGTACTTCAGAAGGTATAAGATATTTGACTTATCCTTCTATTAGGAAATCAAGAATTTGAATGAAACGTGTAATCTGGTTAATAAACAAGTATAGAAAGTAAGAATCATCAGAAGAGTTCAATTACAACAGGAAAGATGATACATTGATTGTGCAAATGTATAGGATAAAAATCTTGATCTTTATGATTCGGCGCGAATATTTGGTAAGAACGAAGAATGGAAAAAAATATGGTGAAAAAGAGGATACGCATGCGTAGACAGGTAACAAAGTGTTTCGGCGAGCAACGCACAGCAACGAAAGTTTCCCGGAATGAAACTTCTAGGAGCGCAAAGTCTCTGTGAGTTTCTACCCTTCCCTTTGCTTCCTTTTGACCGGTAAGCTACTACGGTCATAAAGTCGGTGGTTCGCCGAGGGTAGGCCAGATAAAATAATATTTCTTCAAAAACAAAAACAAAAACAAAAACAAATGCAGTTAATGGTGGCAGGGAAAATCGCAATCAGGCGCGATACAAACGCGTCATTGTGAATGGCGCTGCTAGTGATAAAGGTGGCTGCAAATTTTCGGTTTCATACCAGACATAAACTGTGCTTAAAATGGATGTTACAATAAAAAATACTTACGTTCGCTGATTAAGCGTAACTGATTTTACTTTACCGATGGTTTAACAAAGATACGGGGGCAATAATTGAAAGAAGAACGATGAGAGTGATCGAATCCCGGCACGATTGTCCGTAAAATCCTGCCTACATACCATCGTGATGGTTGGTTTGCAGCGTGGACAACCGTTCCGCAACACCCGTGGTGGATGATCTTAGCATTGGCGGTGGGTGTTCGTGTCATGTGTCCGCGTATTACCTGTGTTGGCAAAGTGAGGATGTAACATAAAGATTGCCATTCCTCACGAACGCATACATAAATATGTGCGTTCAATGCATCTGTAAAAGTTACATATCTGAAAACCATTGTTGTACATACCTTCGTACTAGAACAGGAATGAAGTTTGTGCGCTACTACTTTGACACGATGACACAGTTGTTGTATCAAAACGTGATCCTCCTGTGAATGAAGCCTTTTAAATGAAAGTTTACACCTTGTTTAGAGCGATTAAACGCAACTTGTCAGCCAGCAAGGAAACTAGACTAACGAATCCGATGGATCTTCCGAAATTTCTCTACATGTTAAGATTATTTCTTAGAAATTCACCGTAACTGGGAGTGCCGCTAGACCGCGGTTGAACATGCTCCGGAAGGATTGGACCGAATTTCACGTTATACATTGTATACAAGAAAAAGATTGGTTTTTTACTTTTCAAAAGAAGAATGCTACCATGAACGATTTATCTAAAATCTTACGGATCTTACGAATTCTTCGTAAATAACATGTGAAGTTTCAATTAAGGAGGACTCGAACAATGTCTTTAATGAAACTAGCATGAAAATGTACCGCGATGTTAAGTGGCCTCTGTGATGTATTGCGAACGATGCTTAACCTAACTTTTCAGTCGACGCTCCGACACGGCGTTTTCTTGCGAGTACATGATATTCTATCGATAACGAACTCGTAACCAAACGAACGTAAATCACGAAAGATTGTCATTTCTTTTATATTTTCGTTCTTTTTCCTTCTTCGATGGATCAAGTGCCGTTCTCGTCTTTTTCGCGTTCTTCTGTGTATCTAATTTATCGTAAAACATGAGACGTGATCGTAATTTTATAAAACTGAAAATACTTTTTATTAACTGTACCCTCGATTTTCTCGTGGAACAGTATAAAGGTTAATTTGACAGTATTTCTGCAAATATGTTCTTAACGGTTTTACGTCCAACGTTTATGTTCAAATTGAAATGCAGGTTTATTTATATTTTTTTTTCTCTTCGACCGTGATTTTTCTACCACTTGCCAGTGCCTGTATAAGACGTGTCTGTTAATACTCGTTACAAGAATATGAGTAGTAAAATATACTTGTACATACATATATATATATATATATGTTTCATCGCTTGTAATTGGTGATCCATCTCCAGACTTTGATAAATTTTTTATAGCAAAGGTGATGGGTACAACCTGACATTTTATTATCTGAACCTTATCCGTGCGAAAAACTTACCTGCATACTATGGTATGCGGTTTCTTTATCCTTGTGCTTTTAAAACTGGAAAAGAAGTTTATGGTTATCAATCGCCAGACAATTAGATGGAAATCTTGTATGGTATTCAATTTTGAATCGTGTTGTGCGTGAATTTTATCAAGTTCCACTTTTGTGAATGTTATGTACTAATTATTGCATCGAACCGGCGATGGTTTATAGTGACATTATTATGAAATTGTAATCGCATGGCAAACCATCGCGAAAGAAGATATAAAGCTCCATGAGTTGGATAATAGAAAGGACACATGCTCTGGGAATTAATGGGTATATGCTTTTCCTGCAGGAGACCTACAGGCAGCAGGTTAAATAATAAAATCTCAGAGCATATCTCAGCATCGGTAACACCCCTCCATGTTTGTCTGGAGGAACAAAGAGGACCAGAACTGGGCTCTTGCAACGCCTCGGCTTGTAGGCCACAGGTAGATGAACTAAGGATTTAAGATGAAATACAAAAATTTGGCTAATAGGCGAGCAAATAATTATGTTGTATCTAGGCGCAAAGGTTATTTGAAACGCAGGAATCAGAAGAAAGGTGTGGCGAAGAAGAAGCGGAGAGTGAAATCATTGGAACTGAGGAAGAAGATTTGAAATTTAGTCAGCTGAGTATGGCCAACACTATCAGTAATATGAAGATGACGAATCGTATCAAGGGGCTTGTAAGCAAACGTCGTAAGCGGTTTACAGAAGATGGTTTTGACCTTGATCTCACGTGTATCCTTTACCAAAATTGTCAGTTGCATAGATCGAATAGAAGGAGAAAAATATCGTGGCGTATAATTTATTTTCTTGATACGTTCCTTAATATTAACTATGTTTCGTAACAGATATAAGGGATAATTTAATAGCAATGGGTTTTCCAGCTGAGAAATTAGAAGGAGTATATAGAAATCACATAGACGATGTTGTTAAATTGTTGGAATTTAAACACAAAGATCATTATAAAATTTACAATCTGTAAGTGTCTTAGATATTTCGTTATCTAAGTACTTTTATCTTGGTTACGAGTTAAAGGAGTAGGAAAAGCAGGCTAACATAAATTGAACATATATGTTTTAGATGTTCCGAAAGGTCGTATGATTTTAAGAAATTTAAACAAAGAGTAGCCACTTATGCGTTTGATGATCATAATCCACCGATGCTGGATCAGATCAAACCGTTCTGCGAGGATGTAGACGAATGGCTTTCTCAACATCAAAAGAACGTAGCGGTAGTTCATTGTAAAGCGGGTAAAGGTCGAACAGGTGTAATGGTTTGTTGTTACCTTCTTCATACTAAACAATTTCTCACTGCCACGGACGCTCTTAACTTCTATGGAACTAAAAGGACACACGATAGGTAATTATAACAAGGATAATTTTTCTATCGGTATTGTTCCGCGTGTATTGTTTTTGTTGATGTTATTTGTTAATTAGGAAGGGTGTAACAATACCTTCTCAGAGGAGGTACGTGGATTATTATGCTACTCTTGTCCAAGAGAGATTGAATTATCAACCAGTTACATTATTATTACGAAGAATACAATTAGATCCAGCGCCCATATTTCACGGAGGTCAAGGATGTAAGAATAATCATGTAGCCAGCATTCGAAAAGAGAGAATTAGACAAGAAGGAAAATACGGTTACATACAGTTTATATGTTTTAGACTTGCATTGCGTTATATCGGAATCGAAGAAGAGGATATTTAGTTCCGACATAGTGGAAGTACGAAAAGGAATGCATTGTGTTAGTATTCCGTTGAAACACAGCGTACCGTTGACGGGTGATATTCGAGTCGATTTCTTTAACAGACCAAAAATGAAGCGAAAGGTATTTCTCCTTGTTAAACTCTGGAGATAAAAGACAGTGGATTTATACAGTTTATCGCGACATAATTAACCACGATTTCTATCTGTTTGCTTTCTATGCAGGAGAAATTGTTTCATTTTTGGTTCAATACCTTTTTCGTGCGAGATTACTTAACGTCAACGTCAGAGTACGATAACGGAGAGTTACCAGTTGAACGTTCGACAAGGGCATTGAGTTGCGACGGTACAACTATGGAATTACCAATGGTTATGTCGCATATGAAACCCAGGGCTGGATCGTTAGCTAGTCTCGGACCTATGCCACCCACTCTTTTTTTAAGCATAGATAAATGGGGTTTAGATGACGCACACAAGGACAAACAAAATAAAGCGTACAGTGCAGATTTCAGGGTAAGTTAATTATTTTCGTTTTTTATTTCCAATAATATGTAGAATCGTTTTATGTCGCGGTGGATCGTTCGAATGTTGCAGGTTAGCTTATTTATGGATCGAATGGGTGGTAGCGGTGTGTCAGCTACGACGAATAGAACAGGAGAAATAGGAATGGGAGGAACAGGTATACAGATAGGAGGAATGGGCGGACAAGAAAGCCCTAGCGAGTCCAGCGAAGCGGACAGTAGCGAATGTGACACGACCGGAGATACAACGGGAGATGAAGATGGGGAATCTGGTGAGTCCTCTGCATCTCTGGTGGTGAATCACCATCTTCTTACACACAGCAGTAGCCGTACACACGTTAGTATCCACCAAAGAGCTAGTCTCAGAGAAACTGCAAAGGGTTTACTCTCGCGTGGGGATAAAAGTAGAAGTAGTCATCGACAGAGTACTGGCAATGTGAAACGTTCTTCGGCTCTCGTACGTTCAGCCACATTAGACACGTAATATATTTTATCGTATTTTGTACTTAACACAGCTGAGTTCTCTGAACTGGCATTCAAGCTTTACAACTTTACGTGAAAACATTTTTTACAACATATTTTAGCTTTTCTTTGTCATGCTAGCATGAAACCATAGCATTCGATTACTACTTAGTTGAAACGTATCGATTTTTACTTTTATCGTTTGGTAAATATTTTAACAATGTCGGATGGACGCGTATTCGACGATTAATCGATCTGTTTGAAAGAATTTAAAAGAATTTCCAAGATTCGATTATAGTTTCAATGTTAGCTCGAAGGATCAGTACGATTTCTGTTACATTGAATACATCGAAGATTCCATTGAACGTTCCGAGTTGAAGGAATCGTAAAACAGAGTATCGTGTTTCTTTTTTTCTGTTTCCTCTCGTAGCGTCTACTATTTGCAAAATACAAAGGTGTTCCAGTATTCGATGGATTACGATTTTTAACATACGTTATTGGGTATTTATTTAGAAGCGAATAAGAAATGTGTATCTAATATTACGTACGACCTTGATGTACATTCTATATATTTTCATTCGATTTTTCGAGTATATCGTCTCGGTGACTGTTTATTATTATTATTATTATTATTACTATTACTATTATTATTATTATTAATATTATTATTATTATTATTACAATTACAATTATTATTAATCATTTTAGTAGTTGAATTTAACGTCGAACAAGAGAATCTTCAAACGACGTATATGTAACGATGTACTATGTACGAGACACTAGTATTTATTTCGAAATTGTGTAATGGAACCGATTTGTAAAGGTTCATTGACCAGTACGACTAGTACGGGGACAAGAAACGCGACAATTTATTATACTCGTATCAGTTTTTACCTTACGTTTCTGCTTGTTGTACCTATCTATTCTTTCTTCGTGGCATTAAGATGAGAACGGACGAGTTAAATGTATCCCGATTGCCTTACATCCTGTGATCGTAAACATTTTTGCAAGTAGCGCGAAGCTGATTCTTCGTTATAGCCTCGAGTGGACAAGTTGATAGTCGCGTCAAAATGCTTGTACGATAACGTGTTTACGCGTGTACAGAAAACAAATTTCATTCTCTCGATATTCGTAAATAGGAATATGTTAAATGTAAACAGGCTGTGCAATTTTTCGAAACATTTATTCCTTGATATCTAGTAAGCATGATTTCTTTTCTATCTCGTATCCTATCGAGTAAATAATCGCGATCTAATTAGGCAACCGATCAAAATGCATTAACGAAAGAAGTAACGAATTTGATTTTCTCTCCGATACGAAGCGATGATACGCGTGAGAATTTACGTGGAAACGAAACGAGCGATACCGTGAAGTTTAGTTTTAAAGGAGCGGTCTTAAAACTGATATTTTACGTGTGTTCGCCTTTTCTTTTCCATAAGTAGGTATGTTATTATTGGATCGTTGCTTGTGTATCGATTAGAAAATCCTTTATCAAGTTCGAGTATTGAGTATTACGAAAATGTCGTGATGATTTTTACGAGTTTAAGACTTGAATAGCATGCAAATACAGCATTGATCGATGAATTGAAAAGAAGAAAAAAAAAAAAAATAATTGATCGACTTGATGAGTCGGTTCTGTCGCGTTTTTTTTTTCCTTTTACCGTTTCAAACAATTTATACGATTTTAATTTAGTTTGTTACGAGAGTATGTGGATATTGTTACGAAGTAAATGCGCATATCGTTAAGTACCTACAAACTATTGATAAGTAAATTATGATACGGTTCAAGGCTGTCGTTTAAATGCGATCAAAGTTTTTTTTTTCTTTTTTTTTTTTTCTTACGGATGCGCTCCTTTGTGGAAGGTTGCTCGTTTCCATTTTCCTGTACGTACAGATTCGTTTCCGGTTGTTGTTTTTTCCCCTCCCGTATAATTTGCACGTATCAGCAAGTGTCGCAAAGTGCGTTTCATTGGTAAACCTCGAATGTTTCATCATTTTCTTTTTTTATTTTTTTATACTCATTTATCATGATGGTAGAGCAATTTTTCAACGACTTTCTCGTATCGACATTTTTATAGCGAAGACACGACCGATAAATTAATTTATTATTATCCCGCGAAATATTTAAATTCATTTATCTCTGGGTGATCTGCGCGCGTTCGAACGTGTGATAAATTTTTCAATTTTTACGTACGGTGTGATTGTTGTACAAAATCGGTAGACTTTTTAATTGTGTATAACAATAAAATAGAAAGATTACGAATGGTTTGACGAAAATCGTGTGATTGTCATTATTATTATTCTTATTATTATTATTTTGTATTATTTGCAATTTTGTTGACGAGAAAGCGTGGCAATGATACAAAGTTCCAAACGATAAAAAATCACGATCACGATCGATTGTGTATACGTGTTACTAAAGTTATTGATACACAACGAAGATTACCATCTTCGTACGTATTAGTTTTGTAAATATGTAGTAAAAATATCGCAATAATAATTGGGCAACTTTTTTTAAATACAGGGGCTGGATGTTCAGATATTTTCGCTTATCGATAAGTTCCTCTTTGAATTACCTTACGTACACATATTGGTCTTGATTCGAACGTATGCTATATGAATGTACAAAGATTATAACAATCTGACACTTGAAAAACATAGAAGGAATATCAAAGCCCCGATACGTTTTAATTCGACTCTGGTTTTTTATATCGTTGCATGTTGATAGTTGATAAATTGTAGTCATCGGATGTTTGTAATATCTGAAAAGTTTATGAAATTCATACATTGCATCTCTATTTCATATTGTGTAATGGTCATTTTGTGATACTATTATATTTATGATTATTATCTGTATCGTTGTTATATCCCTATTCTCGTTCTTCTTCTTCGTATTATTAATTATCAATTATTTATTACTATTATTATTATTCGTCATCTTCATCGTCAGTTATGCTGCTACTACTATTACTACTACTACTACTACTACTATTACTACTACTACTACTACTACCTACTACTACTACTACTACTACTACTACTATTATTATTATTATTACTGTTATCATTATGATTATTATTATTATCATCATTATTTTTACTACTATTATTATTACTATTACTGTTATTGTTATTATATATTATTATTATTATTATTGTCGCTCATAAAATGGCGATTTTTAAATGTAGCTGTATATTATAAAACATATTCCTGTAACAAATACTTTAAGGAGGATATTACACGTGCATTACATTTATAATGTAGTGTTTTTAGTATCTTTTGCTTACGTCTTCCAACTCTCTGTGATCCGTAAACTTGACACCTCCATGTCCTAGTGCTGGCTGCTGACTTACGGTTTCCTTCTATCTCTCTTTCCTGCCCGTTACTCCTTAGCAAATAAATGGGCATACTGTTTGCAATGCTTTCTATTTGTTATTTTCACCTTGTTTCATATTTTCTATCCACTTGAAATGCGTTTGAAATAATCTAACATTTTAACGGACACAGATTTCACGGGATCTACGAGTTCATATTTTGTCAAAAAATCACATCAGTGTTGGTACATATTTTGTATAGTTTGTAGAATGTTTTTGTTTTATATATGACGTTTTTCACATAGAAACTCACTATCTCGCACGCTTATTTTTTCTTTGTCCACGTAATACATAATTAAGTGGGCGTCGAATATTTTCCAATCTACTCTGAACGTTTAGAATGATTGCAATCGATGTTGTTTTGGATTGATCGTTTGCTTTAGCATGCTTATACGTAATGGCACTTGCTCTGTGCCTTTCGTAACATGTACATACCTAAAGCAATATTTCACACGGTGAGGGTACGAGTGTCGAATAGTCTTGCTAATATTCTTTTTCTATAATAAGAAAAGAAGGAAATTTCATTAGACGAAGCTTCGCTTTACCCTCGACCGGTTCGTATTTAGTTGTAAAGTTGATCCAATGATATATGTAACAGTAACAAACACACACATCCACATGTAAATATTAGCTGTGTACGTAACAGGTATTCCGCACACATGTTTACTGACTTTTTCCGTCTCTGTGTGTCTGTTCACCCCTTAGTGGACATGGACCAGCGTGTTGGCCGATACCGCCTTCTCTCAGACGGAGGAATGATAGATGTTTTGTGAGCGCATCACCAGTCATCCTCGTACATCGATTTTGCTCTCCTTTATATACCGTCGTTGCGCGAACATTACAAACTCGACTATCCTTCGAATCGTGTTCAATCTATCGAGATAACTGATCGCGATCGGACAAACCTTTTCCTCCTTTTACGATTAACGATTAAACTTTCACGGATTAACGAGGGCTAATTTCACACGACGTTACTTTCTTCCTTTATCGACGACTACCTTTTGCTCCGTTTGAATAGCATTGTATGGAATATCGTATCGAGACGATTCGTTATCTGTTCACACTGGCAAATGCCATTTTTCGTCGTTTTGTGCTTATTTCTCGCAAGTTTGCGTCCTATAGTTTTAGCAAAAGTTATATTTTTATAATAGACAATGTTTTTATACACTCATCTCACCGACGAGCTTGTAAATTCTCTGAACCGCGTACACACCATATATGGTTCTGAATCTCGGAAGAAATGTGTTATCGTTCAAAGAGAGAAATTTCAAGCTCAGCTTTTTAACGATATACGTACGTATGTATGTGCTTTCTGTGTAACGTTTGTCCTTTCTTATTGCGCCGATGAATGCAAAGCGATCTTTTCCTAACAACGCGAAAGTTTAGTCGAGTTGTGCAGCTTCGTATATAAACGCTGACTTGTGTTTCGAAGGAATGTCCGCGTTGCTCTGTAGGCTAATCAAGGAGATGCGCTTATATAGATTATGGATCCAGATGAAATAATGCTATAAAAAATGGCAAGACTATTTTCGTAACGTTAATAAATTGTAAGTCAATAATAGTAAGAAGAAGAAGAAGAAGAAGAGGAAGAGGAGGAAGAAGAAGGAGAAGAAGAGGAGAAAGAGGAAGAATAACGTGAAAAACAGCGTCAAAAACAAGAGCAAGAAGAAGAAGAAGAAGAAGAAGACGAAAAAGAAGAAGAAGAAGATGAATAGGAAGAGCAACGAACAAGGAGGATGACTGTAAAGATAATAATAGCGATAATGATATTGGTAACGAGGTCGATTTAGAAGGAGAATGAGAATGAGAATTTCGTTACTACTTATCCTTCGTTCGATAACCGGTGACATTTATCGTTTAACTTTACGTTAACTTTCTTTCCTTCGTAGAAACGATCGGGTTGATACGATTGCGTTTCGCGAATACACGAACGATTCGTTCAACACCGCCGCGCCGCGTAGCTTTATATTTTTCTATGAAAATCGACACGCTTTTCCGCACCATATATGGGAATGTGTATAGTTCACAAACGATTATCTACTCGACAAAACTGAAAGAGAAAAATCGCGTAACGAAGGAAAAGGAAGCAAACGATGAAAATAAGATACAGTATGTACAGTGTCGTCGGATATCCAAGCTAACGAGAATCAATTCGATTCGCTTTACCATCTTCCCCTCTGTTTTAACCGAACATTCTCAGATAAGAAGAAACGTGCGACGCGTAGCTTTCAATCGTTTAGCGGCCGATTTTCGAGCAGATCTCGTTATGAATCGTCGTATCGGCAAACTACGAGTTGGATTTCGAAGGAACGTTTCACTTTGCACCCGTCTCTCGAATAGCAAATGATTTTCGTCGATGTTAATTTTTTATTGGATGTAAAGCGTGAAAAGGGTGGAGGAGAAGGAAGAGTAGCATGGTTTCTGACGCCGTCCTTTTCTAACGCGTAGCTTGTACATCGCGATAACACGATCTGATAGCTTGTAAACTCGGTGCGTCTGATCGTTTATAGTTTACTCGAATTCTCGCATTGTGCATCAATTTTATTCGCGTTTCTTCCTGTTTCACGATCGCTTCTCTCTCCCTCTCTCTTCTGGTTGCGAAAGTTTAGGAAAAACGAGGGTTGCAATCGGAAACTTGTATTATAGGAGGTAGGCTGGACAGTTGAGCGATAAAAATGTTAGAACGGAAGCTTAATTTCCTGATAAATTCGTACTAATCTAAAGCAAAATTATTCGCGCGTCGATCGTTTATGCTGAAACGGGAAAATCGTGTCGTACTGATAAAATAGTAAAACAGCACCGCAACGAGATCTGGCCGAAAGAATGAAAGGAAGAGAGTGAGAGAGGGTAAAAAACGAGAAATTGTGGATAGAAGCGCGAAAAAGCGGACAAGACTTGACTCGACTCGACTCGATTTGCCGTTGAGTCGAAGTACCGAGTTTTGTATTACCTCGAACGAATTAGTAAATTTACCTCGCTCGAAGCTACAATTGGGTCATCGAATTCGCGTCAACTCGCCAGGCGATCGTTACGACATTTCACAATTTTTTTTTTTTAAACTTGTTGTAAAGTAACGAGAGAAAATGAAGGTAAACTTACTAAATGCGTTTTGTTTTTTACCCAGCAGCCAGCAACGGTTATGGTATACGTATGTACGATATTGTTAATTCGTCTGACGTACGCGCTTCTCGAACGTATTTTTTCTCGTACGAAGCTCATGAATACCGTTTTATAAGTGACACCTTTTAAAATTAACTTTTATATGATTCAATGCGGAATGTTCAAAAATATAAATAAGATGCATTATTTTCTCGGTGATATTGTATACGAATATGTGTAATTGACCGAATCTAGTCCCGTTCAAACTTGTTTGCCCTCCTTTTCTCCTTGTTTTGATTAATTTTACACACCTTTCTTTACGCCTATTCTTCTTTGTTCTATTTTCTGTTTTCATTTTAACGATGATTCTTTTGTTTGTTCCAATGAAATACGCTAGGAAACACCGTGTATAGAGTACAAAAGAAGGAACTGCAAGAACAGAATCAGTCGCAATCGCAGCAATTTAAATTTATTATCACAGGTATGCATCTCCTGCATAGATTCGACGTATCATTTTTCTCTTTCCCCTTCCTTTTTTTTTTTAAATCATCAACACACACCGATAAGATATTCACGTGACTGACGCTGACTCTGCTTACAGGGGAGTCGACGTATTTGTGACTTTGAAAACTAAACTGCTCCTGCGGAGCGAGGATCGATCTCCTGCCTGACTGCAACGCATCGCTTGATTACCAGTCAATCGATTGATAACCAACCAACTCTACCTGTGCCTGCCAGTTCACCGCCACACACGACGCATAACCGTATTCTCCTTAACTGCTGGTAGAATTTCATGCTTTCTGCGTTTCTTCTCTCTTCTTCTTCTTCTTCTTTTTTTTAAATCTATTTCTTTCCTTCTCTTATTTCATTATACTCTTATCACTCGTAACGTTTTTCTCCTTTAGCGAAAACGCGCGAGAAGGAGAGACGCGTTTTTTAAAATGCATCGACGATCAACCTCTGTGATCTACTTTTCGATTTTAATTTATCGCAACTTTTTTATCGTCTCTTTTAATCGAAACTGTTAATGGTATCTGACGAAATAGGTTTTACTCGTATCGACTAACGCTGATTTTAAATTTTACAGAAGTAAGAAAACTTGTCGATATCTCGTCTTTTCTCTTTCTTTTTCTTTCTCGCGTCCAAGTATCTGCGGTAAATGTACCAGCAGGATTTTATATAGATTTTCTTGTCGCGAAATGAATTCTCGTTTCCTCGATGCGATATACGGTGGACGCGGCGGTTATACGAGTTATCGTATGCAACTTCCAGCAATGCCGATAGAAAGAAAATGAAAAAATTGAAGGGGCGATTCCTTTTGTATATTTTGACGAACCGTCGTTAGGAAATATATTTTACGAATCTGTGATCGTGAAGCGCGATCTACGAAAAACGAGAACGAGAACGAGAACATACACGCATTACCGGAAGTTGAACCGGGGCCAAGAGATTTCAAAGATTTTACGTGTTGTTGTCGTCGTTGTCGTCGTCGGATAGAAATTGTAAATGTGGTTAATTATTTTAAGATATATTTATAGAAAAATGCGTACACGTTCTCGAAACACAAAGTACAAAAGTAACACGATCGGATCTCAGACGTTTCGAAATAATTGCGCTTGCTTCTTTAAGAATACGTATACTTAAGATATTTTATATAATGATTATTTAGCAATTAGTCGAAAGTTTACCCAAGTATTGTAGAAAATTGTTTCATCGAACTGTCGAATGTCGTTAACGCGAAAAAGGGGTAATCGATTAACGTAGAATATTTGATGGCCGAGTTGCATACACACCGTTAGGGTGTCTCCGATTCGACTAGTTTATTTGATTTCATTCGAAGAACGATGATTGCGCGATTTGCATATAAAAATGAATACACGAGACGCTGCCAGTCAGTCACGCGCAATTCTGTACACGCTAAATTGTAAATTCTTATAAATATCGTCACACGATTACGCAACACGATCGCTTTCCTTTCTTTACGTACAAGTATCGAAATAAGAGAACAAAAGAAAATGGAAAAACATTTAGGCAACAAGCGCGTCAGCGTCAGCGTCAGCGTCAGCAATTTATTTACAAATTAGAAGAAAACTGTGCCGCGTCTCGATCGAATCTCGAAGCTTTAGTTGGCTGTAAAACGAGCGTTCGATGGCGCGCTACTTTAAAAAATATGTAAAAAGGTAAATATCGCAGAATACAGAGGTAACAAGTTCCGTCTACGATGACATTTGTAACGGAACAAATATTTTCCTCGGATTCGGATTCTATTCTCTTAGTGCGTTTTACCAATGCGAAAACCCCGTTTACCTTCCTCTGCCTCGTCCACGATTAAAACCGCCTCTACCCCGACCGGCAACTTTTCCCTTCGGTGGCGGAGATTTTGGCCTGAGTGCCTCGATGCGTTCGGTACATCCAGTTGTGATTTGACCGTTGGCAAAGTAGCTCGTGTAAAGATCCGCGTTAAAGTTCGTGTTGGTCAATTCGGGGCCAACGGTGAGCCAGCCAGGTCGAATGGTGCTGTCGCGACCGAACAAGTGCAACCTGAGAAAAGAAAACGAAAGCAACGAAAGGTAGGTTGATTCGCGGTGGTTCTTTTCGCGGCTCTTACCGTCGTCTGCCAAGACAGAAATGCTCTATTATGTGAAATATCTCGACGGGCTTCTCTATGGAACCGTACTCGGGCTCTTCCGATATGATCAGATCTATATCGACGTTCGCGTGAATGAAATCGCCGTCGGTGGATCGTCGGACGGTTCCTTTGATGCCCATCAGACAGTGTTCTTTCGTTCTCTGAAGAACCGCTTTACTGTCCAGATTTTTGCTGTGTCCCGGGTTATTGATGTTCGTTCGAATCCAACAAATGTCCTCGCATCGTCTGAAGCCCCATTTGCGAAGGCAAAAACGTCCCATATCTAATCCGTCGCTGCTACCGCACCAGAGAAACACGAAGCTTCGATTGGCTGCCACTTCGCCGATATCTAATTCCATTATCTACCAAGTTGTTTTTAATACGCGTGTTTGCGAAGCCTTTTTCAACTGACACCCTCTCGTCGGCGTTGCGCGTTCCCCCAAATAATTCTTCCCTTCGGTACTCACCTGATCCCAATTCCATAGCTGAACGTTCGTAGCACCGCAGGTCCGCTGATATTCCTCCAACGGAGGCTCTATCAATATAACGTCGAATTTGCAATTTAGCTCTTTCAAATTATACGCGAGTAGATCCGTCTTCAAGTACATGGGTGGCGTCGCGGTTTCCGCTATAAGATCATCTTTCAGCTTGATCAGTTCTCTTAGTTTCGGATATTCCTCGAACCTGTCGGCCAAACCCACGTCCCTGATGAAATTTTGCGGTCGTTGGCCCGTGTCGATGAAATGTTGACAGTAATCGTTATGCGGATTCGACGACTGAGTTCCCTTTAAACATAGAGCGCGCTTATTTGAACCGACGCGACGCGCGACGTACGCATGATGCATAATGACGCTGACCTACCTTCAAGAACGTCGAAGAGTCTTTGTAAACGATCTCGTCGGTCGGAACCGCCTCGTTTTTCGAGTCTTTCGCAGCATTTTCCGGCTTCTCCGGTATCGATTTCACTCTTTTCCGCTGCGCCGTGTCGTCCACGTCCGTTCCTAGAATTTGCCGCAGCTCGTCCACGCTCGAAACGCCTAGCTACACGACAGGACAGAAGAAGAACGACATAACCTCAACGAGAAAATTACATTCAAAGTTTCTTCTCCTCACCGTCTGAGCGAGCAATTTTTTGCGTTTCTGCGAACGTTCGCGTAACGTTTGAAGCATTTTTCGATGATTCGTCAAAAGCCTTTAACAAAATCGTTCAACTTCTCGTGCGTTCGTCGGTGTTCTTCGAACGCGTTCTACGATCGCGTTTCATCGACGCGGCTACTACCGTTTCGCTGGAAACTCAACACGAAAAGCACACGCGTTTACAGCTGAATTTACCGGCGTCTTTAACGTTCGATTCGCAGAATATCATATTTGGTGATTCGTCGTGACTGGGGATTCCTCGCAACCACTCGCAACTCGCAACTCGCAACAATGATGAAACTCGTGCACTTTACACGCATGGCACTTGTGTCGAGTGTCGAGCAACAACGGCGACTCGTAGCCCTCTCGCGGCAAACCGTATTTACCAACAAGAGCGTCTCCGTTTCGAACGCGCGGAATATCGCCGTTCAAAAAATTGCTCTTATTTTTATTTTTAAAATCGCGCTTTCCGTTTCATCGTATGTATGTACACATACACTGGATGAACGAGTAGACAGAGGTAGGAGTTAGAAAGGTGGTAGCGATCGAAAGCGAAAGTTACGGGAAGAGCGCGAAAGAAAAAAAAAGCGTGCCGTGAAAGCGCGACTTAGCGAAATAAAATGAACGAGATAAGGGAGTTGACGCGTACTCGGACGGGAGGCGGACACGATCGAACGCGAATAGCATGCAAAGTGCAAAAGCATTTACCGATTGTCAGTCGGCGTTTAAATCGACCGACGAGCGGGCGGTCGGTGTCCTCAGTTGCGACCTTGATCGTCGCGAGCGAAATCGTCCCGCGATCTTGTCCATGTCAGATGTACCAACGCGTCCACTAGATAATCGCAATTGCTTCAACCGGGAAGTTGTTCATTTTCACGCGCGACTTTCAGGTGCTCGTTTAGCGGTAAGTGTTTTACCGTGTTTACCTGGAAGATTGCAAAAGCTGAATCGCACATGATTTTCAATTTATCGCCACGTAATCGAGGACGCGCGTAACGTTGCAGAGCGTTGCGAATTGAAATTTGCGCCGTTTCCATCCGTAATCTCGATCGATAAGAACCGGTGAATTCGGTCGATCGGTAACGATCGATACTAATCGCTGTTAGAAATGGAAATACAAATGACGAGAACGGTAAGACGGCGGGAATGATCTCGCGACCGGTGTCAAGGTAACGGTTGTCGTTTATACCGATTCCAATTCTCTCGGCTGGTACCGAAGCTGTAAGTCGGAAAAGTATTTAGCGGAGGAGAAAGGAAAAAGGCGATAGCGATAGAGGGTGGGAATTTCGGATGGGGTAGGATACTATCGGTTGGATAATCGAATGCATTGTTTTGATCGAAGAGTAATCGACACGGTATGAGTCACGTAGGCTGATTGCGAGCGAGCGAGCGAGCGAGCAAACCCGTTGGCGAAAACAATTTTTTGCTAATGTTCGCGCTGGCAAAGGTGTTGGAGCGAAAGCAGGAAGCGGGCGGACGGACGAGGGGAAGGTAGAGGATAGAAGCGTCTGGCGATCCGTCGGGGGGTTAAGAAAAACCGTCTCGAGTGAATCGTCGTCGGGCTAAGTTGGCTGCGATTGGTCGATTGGGTGGGTCTCTTCTCCGAAATCCAGCCGAAATTCCGAGAAATCGGCTGCGGCGCTACGCTCACACCGGCATCCCTCTTTATCTGTTTGCGTAGTCGGTGCCGGCAACACGTCCAGTCGTCGTCCCTATTCGTCGTCGCGATAACACAGACGGAAACAGAAAACCAGGACGACGCACCGATTCCAACAGGGTTAGAAAGAAATAGAGTGTCGGTGAAAAAGCGAGCGAGTGGAACAGAGAGGAGAGAGAACGAAAGAGAACGAAAGAGAACGAAAGAGAAAAAGAGAATGCAACCCTGCGGGGTCGTTGCGTATTGGGAATGGATTCACGATTTCTCGATGCTTGCAATTTTCCGTTCGATCGATTATGCACCGCGATGCCTTTCGATCCTTTCTTTGATCGTATGATCGTATGCGTTCGTTACGTTAACGGATTGCTACACACGTTTGTTTCCGCAGGGAAGAAGATCGAGTCGAAACGGTGGAGAGTAGTGATCGAAGAATTCGGACAAGATGAGACCCGACGAGGTGATACAGAACGAGAGGAGGGCGACGGAGACGATGTCCGAGACGTCGGAGGGCACAGTGACAACGGTTTCTGGTAAATCGGGCTTCGAGAGCCGCGAAGAGTTGCGAACAATCGCTTCTCTGTTAGCCATCAGCAATCCAGACGAGCTGCATCAAGAGAGATTTCGCGTTGATCGCCGCAAATTGGAACAGATGCTTCTAGGTGAGAGATATCTATCATTTCTTATTTCTCTGCTCGAATTTTCCTAACTGTGCCGTCTTCGTATCCATCGATTCAGCAAAGCCTCTCGCGTCTACCGTCGACGTACGATTTAAATCGATTATCTGTTTGTAAACGGAATTACGGCTACTGTCAAACTATCGAGCTACCTGCTCTTCTCTTATTTATCATCGAACCGAAGCCGGTGCGGATCTTGTAAACACGTACACACGATTAAGTTTCGAATCAAAGTCGAAATCGAAATCGAAATCGAAATCAAAGTCGAAGTCGAAGTCGCCGCCCCCAATTTTCTCCTTCGTTCGCTCTATTTAATATCTTGTCGATCTGATAGCAACGAACAGAGCTTTAAAGATCAATTGGTGCTTTTCACGATTCATTTCTAACTCGATAGAAACGATACAATTATTTGGGTGTTCCACCGTTCGAATGACCTTGATAACATAGATACGTTACTAAAAGAAGTTAATTGCCGCGTGTTTTCTGCTCGATACAATGATTAGCTTTCGCGCGTTTTCCAATCAACAGGTTAATGTCATTTCTCCAAACGTTTCTTTGACCTCGCGCGTATTTCGCGAGCAAGAAAGAACGTGTAGAAAAACAGCGTGGAGTGGAGGGAAAAAAGACGGAGAAAAAAGGGCGTAGAGTTCGTTGTACTCTACCCATAAACTATTTTTTTTTTTTTATTTTGTTTGCAGGTGATATTGACGTACCCAAGCCAGCGGACACATTTTTTCACAACGTAAGTTACGTTTTATCGACCTCTACGACCTATTGTCCGATAGATCTCGAGATTGATTTCAGCCCTTTGCTCGCGATTCCATTTAAATTAGACCGTATCGCTGCGCCATATTTTTCTTCTTCAGCCAAAATAAATGTACATACTCGGTGACATCGATAACTTGTTGTTCCATCGTTCGTCCCTCCTCCTTTTTCTCTGTACGCGTCGCTTTTACAATTAATACGTCCATCGTGAGATAACGTGGTTGCGCAATGTTCTCGACTCGACTTTCTGTGTTTAATCGCGTAATCGGGTAACGCGTTGGCACGATGGGTTTTCCAGCAAAACGCGGTGTCAACGGGGGGATTTTTGCCATTTTTCTTTTTTTTTTTTCTTTTATAGCGAATTGCGTTCGCAACCTTGCGATTATACTAATGCTAAAGGATCCGAACGATCCTTGTTCGCGCGAATCGCAATGTGGTTGATTTGGTGTTGGTAGCGCGGAACACATAGCAAAAGAATATGCAGCCGTTCGCCAGCAAACGCGAAGGCAACGTTCGCGCTTATCCTTATCGGTGACACGTTGCGTAAAAGGGGGCCTGGAAATACACCGCTCGATTATTTATAGACCGGCTTTACTCGACTCGACTCGGCGCTACGCGCTCGAGCCTACTCCCTCCCTGGTTTTCTCGAGGAAAGCTGTTACGCTTCGTACGGGACACGATGGTGTCGGCATTGGTGTCGTTTAACGAATTATCGACTCGACTCGACTCGATTCACGGATTTTCCGGGTTTCCCTTCTAGAAAATAGAGCTCGTTGATCGAATATCGTAAAGAAAATTTGGAGAGAAAGGAGGTTTTTGCACGATTTTGCACGATTGCCCGACAAAGAGGTTGCAGTTTGAATCGGTGTTGCGCGTTTCCCGAAATACCGTATTACACGCGATAGGTAAATTTAGCAAGAGTCAGTGGACCTCGGAACTCGATTTGTCCCTACCATGGCGGTGGTGGTTGGCAACTTTAGCGAATATCGAATCGGAGAACCGATACGCGTCGAGTAATGGCAGGTGTCCTTACCTGAAGGATAATCCAGGATTCCGAAAAAGGAGAGATATGGTTAGGGCAACGTATACCTCGGTTATCGACATCGCGCGACTTTCCAAACGATTCTCCGTAGTACATAGTTGTCGTAAAAGCGAATTGACCTGTGCTCGAACGGGCATTTAGGGTGGTCCAGGTAGCCTCGTACGATTTTCGAGCAGCTGTGCAACGCGCAAAGTAACTACCTGTTTGTCGGAGCGCGGCGTTTAAACGGTGCATCGCATCGCATCGCATCGCATCGCATCGCATCGCGTGTAAGGGAGAAGGAGAAGGGAGATGGTGGTCGTGGCGACGCGTCGCGTCGCGTCGGTGGAGGTCTGGCCGTTTCTCGGTCGAGTCGAGTCGAGTCGAGTCGAGCCGTGCCGTGCCATGCCATGCCATGCCGTAGTTTCGATGGAGGGAGAAGGGAGGAAGGCGTAGAAACGGAGACGGATAGAGTGGTAACGGCAACGAGTGGGAGGCGGTTCACCGAGCCGTCCCGTTACATTAGGTATCTGCTGTTAGTCAGTCAGTCGTGGCAGCGATTTCGAGGCGGTAAAACGAGAGACGACGCGTGCCGTTCGAAAACACCGTCCTTTCGAGGAGACCGCCGCGCCGGTGTCACGGTGAAAGCGCCGCTTCGTCGAGTCTTTTACACCCCGTTACATTCTTGTCCGTGGATCGAACCAGCAGTGCGGCGAAAAGTGTGCGCGAACGTTCACTCTGTCGGCCGGCCGGCAGTCGATCCAAAGAACGAGCCGAGTCCCCGATCGACTTTGCCTCTGTTGGATCGTGGATCGATCCGGCTGAAATTTCGCGTCGCACAGACAAACGCGATCAAGTGAACGGATAACGCGCCGATAATTGTTCCAGTGAAAGTACGCGCCATCCGGAGGAGTTTCCGTCGCCGCCTCCTCTAGTTTCAGATTATTTTCGCGCCGCGCCGCGCTGCGCCGGTTCGAGCGCTTCCTCGTGTCGTCAATCGAGATCATGTCGCTCCTCTGAACGTTTGCGAAAAGAAGGAAAATAAGTGGTGAAATCCTTTTCTCTACGCTCGCTCAGCATTTTTTTCTCCGTATCTGTTTGTCGACGTTTCGTCAAAGATTTGGCAGACCCGCAACCGGTCGAGATACACCATCTGTCGACAACGATGACCGTGGTAATGGCTGGAAATTTTTTAAACGAACGCGCGCGCCCTTGCGATGCAGCAATGCGTTCTTTGCTAAAGTTCAACGAGATTAATTTGTTCCAGGTTATGGAGGAAACAAACACCTACGTTACGTGGCCGTCCCGACTGAAGATCGGAGCAAAGTCGAAGAAAGGTAAGAACGCGTGCGCTTTTCGAATTGTCAAAGAGATTGGGAATGGGAGAGACGCGTACCGGAGGTTCGACGACTTTTGGCGACCTTGGGTGACGGGGTCGAGCAACACGTACCTTGCGTTCATCGTGGTGGATTGAATCGAATGGAACGGAACGGAACGGAACGGAACGGAACGGAATCTCGTTACATATGCACTGTAGCCCGATTACGTCAGTAGCGGATCGGCCGCGTCGCGCCAGCTGACGGTTCGTGTATCGGCGTATCGCTTATTTTCTCGCCACGTCTATTTGCGGCTGGTGGTCGCTTACAGCTCGAAATCGTCTATCGTAAATTTCTTCCGTTGCTGATTTCTTTGCTGAATCAACTGTTTCGCGTTCCGGTTGGCGACACGTCGCGTCTCGTCGGCCAACTCGAGGAACGTAGGCTCGATAATTAGAGCGCACCTATTAATCGAAAGTGATTACGAAACGCCTCGCATGCTTGCTCCGGTGCAGCAGCGCGTGTCGACCAAGTAAAACGGCTGCGGCCGTAGCAAGGAAATCAGCAACGTCCGTGCTCGCGCGAAATTAGCTCTTTGCTGGTTGTTCGTAGCGCGCGTCTGGTAATCGCGATGAGATCGAGCGGCGCGAGTGGAAAGGTTTCGTGGAGCATCCGTTCGTACGTTCGTTCGGTCGGTCGACCGTTCGACCGTTCGACCGTTCGCTGCTTCGCCCGTTGGCCTTTCCTCGTGTTCGTTCGTCGTGGAAACTTTTCGGTGATTCATTCCTTCCTCGTGACCTGAACAGCTGTTGCGCGCCTCCACTCACCTCCTCTCGCTTCTTCTCGCCTTTGCTTCCTTCGAGCTCTCTCAAGCAAGGAATCGTTTGTGCGTGACAAGCCGCGTAATCCGGTATAAATAGGTCCTCCAGAGTCCTACCTCCTACGGATTTCCTACCTTCCTTTGCGAATTCTCTACCTCCTTTGCCTCTCGATACTTTCCTTTCGACTGAACGCGACTCTACCTACTATGTATGTACATATCTCTTGCATTTTGCTCGCGGGGCCATTCCCGATGACATTCGACGACCGAATTATTCCGCTCTCAACTGTTTGAAAGGTCGTTCGTGACGCGCCGATCGTATTCGACTTTGTACATTTTTGCCGCTTTCCCGACGATCATCAAATTATGCAACTATGTTTTTACCAATGCAACGCGGCAATTGTTCTGTCGTAGTCGCGTCGAATGGAAGTATGTAAATATGTATGTAGGTTTCTCGGCGCGCGCTTCGTTCCTGTTTCCTACTAGACTGATCGCGGCCGTTTCGTTTCGTTTCGTCAGTCGCATCTCGAAAATTGCTCGTTCAACAAGGTAGAGTAACTAAGTATGGTCGCGAAATAACGGGAAGCGTCCCAGATTCCTCGAGAAAGAGAGAGATTCCAGGTTTCAGCGATAAACACGAAACGGTCGAGCCAAAGTCGACGAAGGAACTGTTGCTTTTTCCATTTCGAACAGAGGGGAAAATTTGGCGAATTTTCAACGTTGCGAAAGCTGTTTTGCGATACGTGCGAATGCGACAACCTCTATCGCTTGCATAGAGATGATACGTTGGGCGTCGCGATAACTTGGCCATCGCGAAACATCGAGCTCGAAAGATCGCTCTTTGAATCCACGTTCTTTTCAAAAACAGTTGTCCGTTATCTTGTCAAACTCACGGATCCGTGTCTCTCTCGCTCTTCAAAGATTGCACGAGGATTCAATGTCAAAATAAATTTCACGAGTAGCAATCGTGAAAAACGATATTTGCGAGTATTGCGCAACCGAGAAATTATATCGTCAAAAAATGATTCCATACTTGTTAGACTCGATTTCTCGTTGTCTTCGCGATCGGGTGGCGCGTTTCGTTTGCGTCGATTGGATAAACTTCGATATCGATATCGATATCGATCGCGATCGCACGGTTCGCGTTATCTCTGAAGAATAACAGGAAGAAAACGCAACTTGATCTATTTTTCGGTCAAAGATTTGATTCGATCGAGTTCTTTTCCCCGTTCGCAACGAGCAACTCAACCTTTTTAATCGGTCCTCGTTATTTTTACGCGAATTCGTTGAATATCGATCGTTTCAAGGTACTGTGATAATCCGAAAATTCAATCACGATATCTCCTCGGCGATAAAACGCGCGTTGAATTCGCGGAAGGAAGCAAGGATCGTGGTAACGCTCGCAAAATATTTACACGGCCGAGAGAGCCATTCCAGCGTGTTCGTCGAGGAGCTACAACGAGTTGCCTTGCCTTGCCTTACCTTACCTTACTTCACCTTACCTTGCTTCACCGCTTTCCTTCCTTCTTCGAGATCGATTACGACATCTTTTCCAACGTTCGATTTCCTGCTTTTTCGATCGTGTGCGCTACGACTCGTAGCAGACCCGATTAATAGCTTTTGCTCTGCTTCCGCGCTTCCGTTCCTCCGTTTCTCCGTTTCTCCGTTTTTGCACGCAACCATGAGATCAAGCGGTGTACGCGAACGGACGATTGATCGATCGATCGTTAATTACGTTCCCGCGACGACGCGTCATCGTCCTCGACTTTGGAGCGTATCGTATCCAGGAAGAAAACACGCTCGAATGAGTAGGTTACGCTTGAAGAATATTAAAAGCCGCTTAGTAATCGGTGTCCCGCTCGTACAAGCATCGGCGTCGATCGCATTCCCTCGATACTCGTTACTCGTTACTCCTACAAAGAATAATAACCTATGTATTGCTGCGTTGTTGCATAATTGCTGTGCTCGTTGTTTTACAGATCCGCATATAAAGGTCGCGGGTCGACCGGATGACGTGCGAGCTGCGAAGGAGAAGATAATGGAAATTTTGGACACGAGGGTAAGAGATCGCAATGTTCTTCTTTCTCTTGTCATTCTTTTCTTTTCGTTCGATGAATCGAGAATCGAGAATCGTAATCGTTGGTGAAAAGAGAAAATAAAGAAAGAAAAAAAACGAATGTAGGAGAGAAGAAGAAAGATAAGGTAGAGTAAGGCGATGGAGGAGCGAGTGGAGTGGCAAGCAGGCGATTTGCTGCTTTTTACCGAAACGTTACGTCATTTCGCGAGCAGCAAGATTAGCGGTGACCTCGTCGATCAGCTTTCGACTTTCAGCGTACCGAATTGATCGACTCCGCGTGTCGTGCAAACATTTTGCTCTGCTCTTTATCAAAGATAATCCTTCGTTCGATAAATAGCCTGATGGTCGGTGCGCGTTAGTACGTCACGCGTTATGCGTGTGCCGTATACCAACGTTTTTAACGATATGCGACCACGATCGATATCGCGGTATCGATTTTTCTTACCGCTCGTTTTTACCTTGCAAATTACGCGTGGTAATGTCACGCGATGTTTCCGCTCGCTCGTGGCTCATTTTTATCAAAAAACAACAATATCGTCAAGATTCGACGTTTCGACGTTTCGACGTTTCGACGTTTCGAAAAGCGAGGAAGAAACGGAGCGCGCGACGCGACACCGCATAGCGAGAGGCTACGCTATTTATACGCGAACGTTGTCTCGCAAATTCTCAGCCAAGAAAGCGAGACGTTCTACGCGAACCAGTCCCGCTCGCGTTTGTCGATCGGCATTACGTTGAATAGCCTCGTACCGTTAACTCCAACGCGACTCAATCCTTGTCCACTGTTCATGCAAACTGCACCTTCCTCTACTTCTCTTTTTCTCTCTTTGACGATTTCTATCTCGAAAAGAAAGCAATAGAAAATCAAATAAGAATCGCGCGTACTGGCTCGTTGTTTCTCCATTACAACGACTCACCTGCTTCTGGTGTAAACCGCATACCACACACAGCACCGCGCGAGCATTCACTTTTTGCCACACGATTCGATTCGATTCGATTCGATTCGATTCAATTCGATTGGTGCGTGCGTAGAAATAGCAACGATATCGTTGAAATAGCGCGGCGAAAGAGCGCAGCGGGTTGCATAGGCCGACAGGGCAGAACGCTATCGCGAATGGTGAGCGGCGAACGGCGAATGGCGAACGGAACTTTTACATAACACTCTCGATAGAATTGATTCGACAACGGTCGTTGAGATCGTGCTCGTTGAACTCGATCGGTGGACGATGCGCGACGCGTGTACAACGCGCATACGTAAAACACGAGTGCAAAAGTCAATATGCCTCGGCGGAAAGTCTAACGGTGTTCCCTAACGTCGTCGAGGACGTTTTGTATTTTTCCATTTGTAACGTTGCGTCGCGTCGCAACGTTACGAGCAAGTTATACTCTTTATCGAATATGTTTATCTTTTGCGTCGTCGTTACACGCTTTCGCGCCGCTTTTTCTCGTTGCAGCAGAGCAATCGAGTAACCATGAAACTGGATGTAAGTTACACCGACCATTCGCACATCATCGGAAAGGGCGGTCTGACGATCAAACGAGTGATGGAGGAAACTGGATGTCACATTCATTTCCCGGACAGCAATCGTAGCAACCATCAAGAGAAGAGTAATCAGGTGTCGATCGCTGGAGAAATGGAGGGTGTCGAACGAGCCCGTGCTCGAGTCAGGGTAAGTTTCGAAGACGAAAGTCTCGTTGAAACGAGCCTGCTGCAATCATTTTTCTTCTTCTTCTTCTTCTACTTCTTTTCCTTTTCAGAATCTTACGCCTCTGATCTTCTCGTTTGAATTACCGATCATGGGCTCTTCGCAGACCGTGCCGGATTCCACTTCGCCGTACGTGGTTAAGATTCAAGAGAAATACAACGTCCAAGTGATGTTTCGCACCAGACCAAAACTGCACGCTACCTTGGTGGTGGTGAAAGGTTGCGAATGGGAGGTATCTCAGGTGAAGGAAGCAACCGTGTTGCTCATTCACTACATGTGCCAAAACCTAGCTGTAAGTTAGTTCTCATTATAAATTTCCCATCTTTCGTGGTTTTTGCCGTGTGTCGCCGCCTCGTGTAGTTCGATAGGTATGATTGTTTCAGAATCAAATACAAGTACAAATGACGATGGAGATTTCGCCGCAGCATCACAGCATCGTTCTCGGGAAGCAAAGCAGTAATCTGAAGATGATCATGCAACGCACAGGCACTCAGATAATGTTCCCCGATGCCGGAGATCCAAACATTCCCAGCCTGAAGAAGAGCAACGTGACGATCACCGGTGGCATTCACAACGTCTACTTGGCTCGGCAACAATTAGTGGTAGGTCATGTTGTTCCAGCGATTATTTGTCTTTCTTATCGGGATCTGCGAACTGCTTATCTACTCGTTTCTTCTTTGCTTCGCTTGATTTCGTTAATTATCACGCAACCTCGATAACGTCGTTTCGATACACACAAATACACGTTGCAACGGCAACGATCGTTTCTCCATTCAGGGTTCGCTGCCTTTGGTTCTGATGTTTGATCTTCCCGAGGACTCGATGTCCTGCGTCGACACGGAAAACATTTCGCAGTTGATGCAGTCGTTGGACGTTTTTATAAACGTGAGGCACAAGCCGAAACAGAGCACGCTGTCGGTCATCATAAAAGGGATCGAACGAAACGCGAGTAATATTTACGAAGCGAGAAAACAGCTTTTGGGCTTGGACGAGCCCCGGGTACACGCGGAGATACCTGCCACTTACCATATTCCGAACGCAGGAAATGTCTTTCAAGGAAATACCAGCAACGGTACAGGTAAATCTCGTCGTTACGTTTCCCTTTACGATTCATCCTTTCCACGGAAGCAGACTACACGATCGAAACGATACGTCTCGACAGGTACCAACAACAATCTGATGGGCAATCTATCGGAAAGCTTGTCAAACATCTTGACGATAAACACGCAGAATCCACCTTACTGCGTGTCGCCGATGTCTCATTCGCCGAACCCTCTGGGCTTGTCGCCTCACTGGGGCTTGTCAACGATACCCTCCATGTTCTCGCCGATTCCGCTTCATCATTCTTACCCATATCCGCATCTTAATCACCTGCTGACCACGCAGCACGTGTTGCACAACAACGGGATGCCTCCTCATTCCCACGGACTGACGAACCACGCTTTGACCAACATCGGCCAGCTTCACACCAACGTGCCTACCGGCTTTCACAGTATTCCCGGACTGAACGGTAGTTCCTTGCCAGACAGCAAAGAAGGCAGTGGTAAGTTTCGTTTCGGTAACCAGTGTCTGCGATTTCTTCAGTTCACGCTCGATCTTTTTCTTTTTTATTCTTCGTTCCAGCTTACTCGTCGTTGAGCAGCGTTTCTAGTTCTCTATCTAGTCCAGCAATCAGTCCTCGTAATGTATCACCGGTCAATCCTATCGAGACTAGTCCTAATTTAGGTAAGAATCGTTAACTAACCGACGACGAATAGAAATGTTATTGTTGTTGTTGTTCTTGCTGCTGTTGGTTACACACAGATTTATCGAGTATGCTGTCCGATCTGTCGGTCCCGGATCGACGCGCACCAGGTTGCGAAAAGAAATCCTTGGAAATGGCTGTGCAACAGAATTTCGCCCCGTTCGACTACGAGCAGAAGAAAATGTTGGCGGCGAAAGCGATTCAAAGGAAACCGAGCTTCAACGATTATCGCGTGCCCACGTCAGCTTGGTCCGGTTATGGGCTCAGCCAATCCATTCCTCCCGTAAGCACGACCGACTTGAACAAAGTAAGCGGACCTACGCGTATCTCTGCTAGCAGATGAACAGTTTTTCGTTGTTTGCAGGAGTTAACGGCCACTTCTCATCCGTCCGATTTGTGGAAAGAACCGACGACACCGGTCTACGGCAAGGAGGTCGAATTTGCTATCGGTTCCAGCAAAGATCGCGTTGGACAGATCGGTATAAGCTCCAACTACATGGAACACACGCCTACTTCGCATCTGAACAGAATCACTTCTCATCGGTACGACGACTTGACCAGCATGCTCACCAGTGTCGGACTGGAGAAATATATACGTGAGTGGAATTCCTAACACGCCGCTGCTTCTTCTTCTTCTTCTTCTTCTTCTTTATGCTTCTGCTTGTTACTTCAATCGACCAATCCATGTTGCTTGTTTTTCGTTTGCCAGGCCTGTTCACGTCTCACGAAGTGGACATGGCTACGTTTCCCTCGCTAACGGATAAAGATCTCTGCGAAATTGGGATAAACGCTTGGGGTGCGAGACGTAAAATAATGCTGTTGATCGCTGGTACGTAGTACGCGCTTCGGCTAATTAATAACCAGGCTGTTTGTCAAACGTTTACACTTATCATTCTCGCGTAACGCGTCGTTCCGTTTCACTTTTTTATAGAAATGAACAAACGAACCAGCCCGTTTTGCGGGAGCGCGGCTCCCGGTGCAGAGCGCAAGTCGTCCAACGCCACCATCGCCTCCAGCACGATGGAAAAGTGTAATCTGGACAGCAAGTGGTAAAACGAGGACAAAAAATGGTGATATTCTTAGAGAACCGTTGAAAAGCAACGGACTTGAACAGGATTCTCGTGCTGCCGCAGCAGATATTGGATTTCGAGACAGCGGAACATGAGAAAATCGAGATCGAATCGCGCGAGTTGCCTCGTCGATTCGACGCTAGAATCAAGGTATAATTAGTGTGTTAATTTACGATTCCAGGCACCAAAAGGATAACCCGACGATTCTTTTTTGTGAACGAGGACCGTTTGTATTCTTTTTTTTCTTCTTTTTTTTTCATTTTTTTTTTTTTTCACAGTCCTCGATTCACATGCTCGGAAGGTGCCTTAGATTAAGTAACTCGTTGTTAATTTTGTTTCGTTAACTTTTTCTTACGTTGCTAAATGGTCTTTCTATTTGTCGCGCGGTACTCGACGAATCGATGATTCCCTGCATCGCTTTGCGCGTAGTATCGTTCGACTCGGTTGTGTGTCCTGTGTGCTTGTGTAACGGTGAAGAGGTTCGTGAATCGCGAACGATAGGCGTACGGTATATAAATTAATGAACGGATAACGGTTCGATTGATAGAACGAAAGCTTAGCAGAAGCGACGCGACGCTTCGAAAACTCGACGTTCCGCGCGTTCAGCGGCCTTTCGCTTTAGCGAAGTTATAATATTTATCTCGACTAAGCTCGAAATTCGGTGGAACGCAAAGTGAAAAAGAAATGGGGGAGAATCGAGATGAAACTGGTTCTTTGCAGCTCCGTTTTCGAGTTTTACAAAATAACAAAGTATTTATTATTCATTCGCGAGGGACGCTGGACGCGCGTCGAGCTACGGATTATTATCGATTCCATTTCTGGGGTACATCGTGATTTTCTTAGGTTTTCTTTTGTTTTCTCTGAATTTCTTTTTGTTTCTTTTAAATCTAAGCACTCGATAGAATGGCGCGGAGAAGCATCGAGTGAGATATTTTTGTCGAATCAATAAGCTGCATGCGCGTGTTTTCTTGTTCCGTTTACGTAGTAGCAGTTTTACAGAGGTAAGGTAGTCGCTCGATATAAATTATTAACGTTTTAAACTTGTTTTTTTTTCTTTTTTTTTCTTTCTCTCGCGAGCACGAATGAAACGGAAGCGTTAGGCAATCGAACGGAGATTTTGCACGCAGTAATCGACAACGATGTAGATTAGAGAAAGTATCGTATCGAAACATTCGTTAATCGCGATTGAAGCGGTTCGTCGATTGACGCGGTCAGCAATGCAAATCGTTCTTATCGCTCGGTGTATGTGTGCTAATGAAAATCGTAACACCGTCTTGGCCAAAGCTACCGAGGATGCCTAACGAACAATTTTACCGCTAAAAGTTCTTGACTAAGTCTTTCGTGAAGTCTTTTTAAGCATAAATTATTCTCTCGTTTGATACAGCACGATCGACTCGTGCTCGATAGCGATCGGAATATTAGAAAAGAAAAAAGAGGTACTATATGTTAACTAGTTGTGTGTACCTAACGATAAGTATACGTATGCGCGCGCGGCTGAATGTGTGTGGGATATATTACAAGACTGTGTCCGATCGTCCCTGTTCCTCGTGTTCGTGTTTCACGGCTAAATAATAATATAATCGTTTCTTTGATAGACGAATATACAACTAGCTAGCTTCGAACTCGTCACTGTTCGTTGTTCGATCGTTGCGACGATCGGACCACGGACATATTTTTCTATTTTGCTGTTGCCTTCGTAACGGAGAATTCTTGTTTACGTTTACGTTTACGTTTTCGTTTTCGTTTTAGTTTTCGTTTTCGCGATGGAACGTCGTACAAGCGTTCGATCGCAACGCTGATTCGTTATTCGCGAGATGAAGCTTGATCGATGGGCGCAAGATTTTTCTCTCGGAGCTCTTGCACGATCGATCAGAGCTCGATCTTTCTTTCGCGTTTCTTTCGACGTAGAAAGAACAACGCGTATCTAAAAGTGATAACGATGACAAACTATGTGATCCGATATAGCTTTCATTAATGGCTGTAAGAGTGTCGAAAAACGTATTGTTACTGCGATTAACAAAGTTAGTATTATTAACTTGGGATCTTGGGTATGCTCGTTTTCCTCAAAGAATTGAAAAAGCCTTTGAATCGGATAAACAAAGTATTTAGCAGCGATGATTATCGATCTAGTCGCTGAAACACGCTCGCGCAGCGTGCCTATCAGCTAGTGGAAAAGGCGAGAAATGAGAAATAAGACATTCCAGAACAGCGAGAAACGCGAACGAGTCAAAGGATTAAAAGCGAATACAAACGAGTTTTGAACGTTGTTTGTTCAAACTTGTTTCGTATCGATGTTGTAATTATTATTGCTAGACGATCGAAGGACGTGCCCGCCCATCGAGCAAGCGAAACAACATAACGAATAAATTAATCGACCAATGTATGTACATAATATAAAACAAACAAACAAACAAAAAAAAAAAACAAACAAACAAACAAAGGAGAACAAAAAAAACCAAAAGGTGTGTATCGCGTCGGGTGCACGAAAGGGAAAGCGTTTTATAACGATGCGGCATGATATTTTTATACGGTAATCTTTGGTTATTTCGATAAACAACGAACATATCTGGTAATTGATCCATTATCGTTTGTTTCGAAGGAAACGCCGAGTAAATGAGAAAAAAAAAAAAAGTTAAAACCTTGTATCAAAGTGAATAAAGAAAATTTTTGTATTGCAATTTTTTAATAAAAAAAAAAGATTAATACGTATGTGAATGATACACATCTAGTTTCTCATACAGACCAGAGAAATGTAAATACAATATGATGATGGATGGTTTTGGGTGGTTAACTCGTTGCCAGTTCGCCGGACGTTGTTGCGAAACTTGCTTGATACGTTTTCATGTCGCCGGTGTACAGTCGCGTGGCACACTCGGGACACTGAAACTCGTTCATCGCGGCAAAGTGCGCTTTTAGACAATAGTAACAAAAGATGTGTTGGCAGCCAGCGTGCACCGGTAAAATCGGAGTGTCGCCGCAGTGAGCGCAGTTGGTCGATTGATCCATGATGGGGAAAGAGCGTCGTACAGCGGCGTGTTTTCCGGATCGCGTGAAAAGCTTCTTGAACGCGTGCTTGATATAATGGAAATTAACCATGGGTAAGCCGGTGGTGAACAATTCCATTAAACCGTGCCAGAGCAGTTCTCTCGTCATATAAGAGTAGCCAATGTTTCTGGGTTTCTGAACGGTCGTCGAACTGTTCGCTATCCCCAACAGATACTCGACCAAGCGAGGTTGCCTTCCTCTATGTAGAAACAACAGCAAGTTGAGGAACTCGAGTAATCTTGAGACGTCCGTGATACGATCGAACGCGGTCTTTAAATTTTCATTGACATCGGTGTTTGCGAGCTTATCTCTTACGTATGCCGGGACGATAGTTAAAATTAAATAGAGAACGGACTTTGTACGTGTGATGTTCCCGTAATGCAAATTCAACAGTTGTTGGCCAAAGGTCGAGTTTCCTCGTCGCAATGAAAAGTTCCATACGAAATAGCGGAGAAGAGCGTCGATTTCAGGCTGCCATCGATCAATCTTCTCGATCGGTTGGTACTTGGTAATCTCTTTCACCTGCTTCCTAAGCACTTTGTAGATTTCCTCGTCCAATTGAGCAGCGTCGATCTGATTGATTCGAGAGACGTAGGTAGTAGTCGGTGACATTTCTCTCGATTCCGTTGTAAACTCCGGAGCAACGTAACGCCGCGTCCGAACGTGGCGCGTCGCGCGACACGGAATGACGTCGTCGTAGACTCGTAGCGTGTAGATCTGTCGAGGAAGCGATTATTTTCGTTGCGGCGCGATCACGTTTCGCGTGTAACCGCGCATTGGAAGGGCGAGTAAAGTGGGCAAACGGAACGAGTCGAGTCGAGTCGAGTCGAGTCGAGAAGAGTCGATTCGTCCGAATCGGTGAGCTCTGGGGTTCGGTTTAGTTGGTTCAAAAGTCGTAAAGGATAAGGACGTCGCAGTAAACGTACGAGTCGCGTATCGTTTTGGAACGCAAATTTGATATTCGGAAAGCTTTTGACGGGAGAAGAAGAACGAGTAAGGAGAAACTGGAAAAGTGAGGTTAGGAAAAAGGAGAACGGCGGGGTTGTCGAAACGAAACGGCACGACGCGACACGAGCCAGCACGACTCTTCACGACTTGCCACGACTCGAGACGTCGGCTCCGTTCGGCTCGAACGAGACGTCCCCTAGTCCCCTAGTCCTAGTCGAAAAGCGAAGGAGGCATCGCGACACACAGCTTCGATTACGAATCTCTGGTTACCCGCAGTGAAGGAATCGCAGTCGCGGGGCACGCGCGTACCACTGCCCTCTGTTAGCGTTCTCTTGGAAATCACGTGTGAAACGGAAGGGATTATAGTCGCGGACGGTGTTCTTTAATACGGTTTTCGAGAGGAAAAAGCAGTGAACGATCGCTGCTAGTTGTCTGTCGCGAACAGTTTTTGAGGTTAACTCGACGGACAGTTCGAAGCGAACGCGACCCGAGTCGAGCCCGCGTCCTATCGCGTTTCTTCGGGCTCCATGTTGCCGCTGGTGGAATGACGTCATCGAGTGTTAGTGCTTCGAGAGTGAACTTCTTTCTTACCCGTTCTTTCAAAGTTACTCGATCATGTTTTCGTGATAAATTTTAAAGTCTTAAGACGGTGCGGAAGACGGTGAATCGATTGAACCAGCGGCGAGTCCTGCTCGCCGCTTACCACTGCCCTGCGCTATTACATTACCCATTCACTACTCGAGGTGAGTACTCGAAATTATGTAATATCCGTTTTTTTACTTCGCATTTGCAAGAATTCACGGTCGAATCATCGTTCCGTCAACTGACATGTTAACCTCTGATCCGACCTTCCGATCTCTTTTTTTTGTCTCTCCTCGTTTGTCTGTCTGTCTGTCTGTCTGTCTACTGCCCACTCCCCCACTCTCTCTATCTCGTTCTTTCCTTGCATTTTCCTCGTTATTTCGCAAAATATTTGTATCCGTTTCGATTTTGGCGTTTTCGCCTCTCTCCTCGCCTGCTAAGCATATATCTTTTGAGGAAAGGTCTCGCAAAGTGACAGAGCCATATAACCTCCCACGATATCACTGTCGCGAGTACCTACCAGTCGAACGCGTTATTTTCGAGTCGGCCACTTGTTCGCGACCATCGTCTATCTCGAAAAAATATCTCTCGTTTCGAGTATGTAGCGGATACATTGACGAGATTGACTACCGCGTTAAAATTCGATTAGGATCGTAAGGTTATGCTGTGTTTTTCAAATATCTATGTTTTCGCGGCGATATATCGCGACAGATGCATGGCGCGTGACACGATCGCTTAATCGCATCACGAGGAAAACATGCGGGCGAGTCTTGTTTACGCACGATTTCGAGCAACACGCGCCACGCGTTCTTCGAGGACAAATTTTCCTTTCTACTTTACTGTTTTCGCATTGATTTCTTTTGCCGTTTCACGTTTTTAAGTTTTCTTCTTTTTTCTTCTTTTTTCTTCGAGCGCGAATACAATTCGGTGCGTCGAGGTTGGGTTGGACTGGCGAACACCGCGTGTACGGTGTACTACTACGGGCCACGGAAGGTGGGCGTGGCGTGCAAAAATTTCCTAACAACCTGACTATTCGGAGACGTTTCTTTTGTCCGATTTTCCTCGTGCACGAAACGGCGTAGGCGTACGCGTTTACTTCAACACAGAAGGTTGTTATTCGAGACGTTTGTACGGGTAGAATGGGTAGGAATTTTTGTACCGACGTACCAGGTGCATCCAGCTATTTATTTACGAATAACATCCTCGATAAGCTTGCATTTCGATCGAAAGAATCGCGTTTTTCACCTCGAGTTTTCCTTCCCTCTGATACCTTGATTTATCAGACACGTCCACGTCCACGTCCACGTCCACGTCCACGTCCACGTTAAACCGTGAAATTTTCGTCCCTACTCTACCCCTAGCGATGTTATCAAACTTGAACGCGGTAAGCTTTCGTTATTTGAAAGCGTGCTCGTAAAACGATCGCCTGACGTCGATTACCTTGCATATGTTGGCCGCGTTCGTTATACATATCGTTTTAATGAAAATTTCCTCGCCCTCGTGAAGAGAGGAAAGAAATGGGGTACGGTTTTTAATAGTCTGTGAATGAATTGCTTTTTTGTTTGCGTACATACACGTGTAAAGTATGAAAGTCAAAGGATGCAAACGGTGTCGAAAGTTTTTGTTTGACCGTAGCGTGCTGCCATCTCGTGTTTTCACGTTCCGGTGTATGTATCGTGACCCCGTGGAACGGGGTCACGTGTATCAGCCAGCCGCGGCCTGCCACTTCCGACCGTTTCCTCGCATACGCAATCGCCTCTAAAAGCGCCTTCGATGCTTCGTCGAGGGAATTTTGAATTTCAAAGCAGCGAACTTAGGTTGGTCGAATCAGTCGAACGAAAGGATGCGACTAGGCGCAGCGGTGCGGCAACGGAGAATACGAACAGAGTCGGTCGGTCGGTCGGTCGGTCGGTGTTGCGAGTGACCGATCGATCGATCGCGTATCCGAATCGCGGGGAAGGTTGGAAAATAAACCGAGGCGGGCCCGAACGATATCGAGGACGGTTTTCATTCTTGACCGAGAGACGAAACGGTCGGGAAAGTCAAGCTTCGCTCCGGCTAGATAGGTGGTGGCGCGAGGCGTGGCGAAGTATTGATCGTCGTTGCGATTTCCCTTCCTTCTTCGTCCTCGACCAACGTCACCCCCTCGTTCGACCCACCTACACCTCTCCTTTCGCCCCTCTCGCCCACCCTCTATCCTTGCTACTTTCACCTCCGTATTCACCTTTCTTCTTCCCACCGATGAATCTCTGAGCCTGCTCCTTTGTTTCGTGTCATCTCGTAACTCCAATTCCCCGAATCTCGATCGCGTTACAATCGTACTCCTTTCCAAACCTAAGCGATTACCGTCGTTCCTCATCTGCTGTCCTTTCCTGTTTTTCGAATAGACACGAGCACGGTTCAGTGTTCAGAAATCGGTTGTCCGGTCGATGACGTCTTCTTTATCGATACCGAGCAACGGGAGCATCGCCATCTGTGAAGGGGTGGCTGAGTTACCCCGATCCTGCCAAAAAATACAATTCCCTAGAGTGATCGATGTCTCTTTGCGAATCATTCTATGCTCGATGGTTACGTAAACTGTTAGTCTTTTTTAATACGTATCGAATTTTTTCTAATGGAAAATTTCGAGAGATTCACTTGAGAAAAATCAACCACGTTTCGAGGATAAACGCGTACGCTTCTCCAGAATTTCTTATTCGCTTTGTCTCGAACTTGATAACGAGCTTTCTTTTTTCTCTTTTTACCTTCAACGCGTAATTAGCAGAGACTCTTTTATACTTGGAAAAGTTCGTGCTCCATCCGAACTTTCTTTTCTTTTTTAACCGGTCTTCGTTTTCCGTCGAGAAAAGGAAATTAAATTCTTTTGTTTTTTACGTACTTCTGACCAATTGTAACGTCTACTCTGAGCTTTATATTACAACGTTGAGCGTAGAAGAATGAATGATATTAACCAACGCGTGTTTTGGAGTATCGTTGGAAAAGTCGTCGAGGATTTCATTTTGTTATTATTCATTCGACGGTGCTGTTCAACGAAATTTGTCAGTTTACGAGGCGAGTTCGCGTTGCTCGGCGCAAGCTTGTGATCGGAATTGCTAATACGAAATCTCTCTGGTGTTGTTGAAAATTCTTGCCACGCTTCGGTATCGCGTTGAAAACTTCAACGATACGCCGCATCGATGAAGATTCCCTCCTTGGTTTTCCCAGGAAAATGCGAGACCTTTTCTTGTTTGCCTGAGATCGCCGATAGCCGATACAGGTACAGGTACAGGTACAGGTACAACTACAGGTACAACTACAGGTCTGGTTAAAATTTTATCGGGCTTCGTGAAAGGGAAGCTTTTTTTTTTTCGATTTTTCACGTGGATAGAATTTTCGCTTCTTGCTTTGCGGTGGTGCACGTTAGTTGAGAAGAAAATTCTTGCAAGATGGATAGTTGAGTCGCGTTTACGTTGCAGCCACATAAATCTCTACTGGTGGTGATAAATGTAAACCGCGTTACCACTGTTGCGATCGTTCGAAGACAGAAGCTTATGTTTTATTACCAGCCAGTTAACCGAGGAAGACGAGTTAAGACTTGTAACGTTCTCACGAGTTTATTCGGGTGTTGTTTAGTTGTAATTGAAAATGTGTAAATCGAACCAAACGACGCGACGCGACGAGTAATCTGATCGAGTCGTTGAACGACAGCGACTGGATCCATGTATGGGTTCGTTGTCCTGAAAGGGTTAATGTCATTATTATCAGAGGTTCATTTTTTGTCGTTCTATCGAAGCAACCGTGTACTGGACAGGAAATTAACTACAGCTTCTTTCCGACCCGTTCTTCACCTTTGTACGCTTTCTCTCTGATAGAGTATCGTGTTTACGCGAAAAAACGATTGTTCCGCTCGAGGATGGCTGCACCTGTCGTCACTCGATCTCATTAGCTGTTTAAACCAAGCATCGATAAAATATTTCTTTCCGTTCATCTTACTGCTCTGACAAGCCGAAATGTATGATTTTCAATAGAGAAGATCGGTGCATCGGTATTTTTTTCTCCCTCTGGAAGCGAGCGATTCTTCCGGTGGAACGTGTGCAAGCAAAACGCGAGCCGGTTCGTTTGTACGCGTATAGGGGAATCAGAGAAGAGCCCTCGACGCGCGCCAATCTAAATAATTATTGCGAGAGGGATAGCTGTAGCCGGCTTGCCGTTACGCAAGGGTGTACTCGTTCTCTCGAAACCGCGTAATCACGATATGTATACCTCTCGTTTTTTGAATCGAACCTCCAAATTTCTTACTAGTTCTTCTCTTTTACGATTAGAGTTAGTATTTAGACAAGCGTTAGACTTTGATCGATAAGATTCTTCGGAAATCGGGGTTGTGATTTGTCGAAAAGCAAACGCCAGGATCCTCTGTAGAGTAAGTTCAGGGTGTGAAGAGAAACGTTGCTTTCAATTAGAGGATGCATCGGGATAGCAGGCAGGATGGTCGAAGGGCAACGAGTCTTCGTATGCGCGAAAAGGATTCTCTCGAATCACTTGTCTCCCTGTGGAGTAGCTCGTTGGAATCTCCCCTAACGACCGAAAGAAACCGCGTTCGCGAAAACAACATCCCCACCGTTCCCTCTTGTCCCCGATCGTCCCTCATCGTTCCCTCTGGGGATGCGTGTACGGTGTACAGGGTTGAAAGCCGGCTAAATCCCGTCAGTCAGGAAACAAACGGGAATCTTCGCTCGATATGCGTCTACGGTCTACGCGATGACGGAGGGTGACGAACACCCACTCCCCCTTAGTATCCCCAAGTACTTCGTTTCCTTCGTACAGAAACCGATGCATCCCCCTTTTTCCTTCTTCTTGCTCTCATGTTCCCTATATTCGTGCCACAATTATACGATCTCTACGCGTTTCTGCTGCTCTTCGAGTATCTCGTTAATTATATTGTTTCGCCTTGACTTTTGTGTTGCAGAGAGATCACCGAGGCGAGGGACATGGAACTCGTGGTAGCTTCCTGAATCGGTGAGTGCTTCTAACCCCCTTTTATATTGGACGATCGTTGTCTCGTCGAGTTAGAGGCGTAGCCTTTGATTAACGCGTTCACTGCTAACGAGGTTCACCAATCACGGAGCTTGCAAAATTTCATTTCGCTCAAATATTTCAGGAATAAAGAAATAAGAGCTCTAATCTGTGCCATGCCTTGCCTTGCCAGTCAACGCGTTAAAGTTACCCCCGGCTATCTTGTTTTTAATTAAGAGTCCTCGATCTAATTCAGCGTTTATGAAAGTTCGCAAACGTTTAATCGACTCGCTCGACGACGAGAGTTAATCCGTTGGTTATTTAGGGCAACGCGATCGGTTGAGAATAATCAATCAATCGCAAACTGGAATGTTGCAGTGTCGCTGACAGAGGAGAGGTCGAGGTTTGTCTCGAGGACGAGCCTCGATGGCTCTCGAAACGAGAATACGATGCGACGCGACGCAGGAATCGCTTTCGTTAATAACGGTTAAATGTATCGTAACAAAGATAGAGAGGTTTAGTCGGCATTTCCTCGATACCTTTGCTCGAATCGCGCAAGCGCAACGCTCGGTAAACGTAATGGGGATGGTTATGGATTTTCGGGCTGCGCGACCTTCGCGCGTCGCATCCCACGCTTTTCCCGCCCGGACATCGTCCTTTACTTATTCCCCTTATATGTACATACCTTTCAAACGATCCTTGGATTTTCAAGAAAATTACCTATTCGATCGCTCGTTGGGATCCTTTAGATTTCAGGGTTGACCTCAAGCTTGACGCTCCACCTTTCGTTCTACGATCGCTCTCGTTTCCCGCGATTCCCGAAGAAACGAGGTAGCTCCGCTTTAATACTCGCGTTTCGTCGCGTGACCGTGCCCATTCGTCCAGCGAAAAGTTATGGTTAACCCCGTCGGCAGGAGTCACCGACTTTCCAGCTTTAATTTTCCTCGATGGAAAGGCTCGATAAATCAGACGCCTTTTTTCCCACTTAGAAATTCCATTCCCTTCTTCCGTTCCCTTTAACGGCTAATAGCGATAATAGCCAATAGTCTCGTTGTTTACGCTGACAATCGAGAAATTGCGCTATCAGGAAAGTTTTAACGAAGGTCTTTGATCTTTTTGGGGATTCGATCTGGATGTATTGTGAGGGTGGCTTGAAACTAATTCGCGAATAAATCGATCGTCTGCACTCGATTTATCAGGCGATGATTGTGCAAGGTATTATACGCAAAGGAGTATAACCAGTTGGTCTGATCAGTGTTTTTGGCGCGAGATTCGTAAGCTTGTAAAGACGTAGACACGGTGTAACTAGTTTCGTGACTACATCGATATCCACGGTGTACATCTGTAAGTGGTGTCTAGGTAGGTAGGTAGGTAGGTAGGTAGGTAGGTAGGTTGGTAGGTTGATAGGTAGGTAGGTAGGTAGGTAGGTAGGAGTAACAGCGGAGGATAATCTCGTGGTAGCTAGGTTGCGGTACTCTGCGGTACTGTATGCCGCCATCTTGCTTCATCGATTTTTACCCCTACTCTCGAATTCGTCTGTCGAGCCTCCGATTCCCCCGTGTTTCTTCTTTTCCCTTATCCCTATTCCCTTTCTTCGCTTGTGTTTGGTTATCGTCCAAGATTACAGAAGCAACGTACCGAGGGTTTATAAATTTTCATACAACGACAGGAACGCAATGTCAAAGATATCGACGCGACGTTTCCGTACATTCAGCCTGCACTCGTCTTGTTTCTAAATGAAAATCAGTCTTCTTTGTGCTTCGGAAGTTCGTTGAAACACGGCGAAGGTACATACATATATCGTACGCTTGACACGTAAATCGATGCAGGCAACAGTCATTAATGTGGCGTGTAATAATTAACGGGAGAGCGCGGCTCCAGATTCGCTAAAGTTTCCGCATTCCAAGAAATTTTTACGAAGAACGACGCGACATTTCGTTTTTCACCTTTACGATTGTCCTTCGAATCTTTTCTTTTTCGTTTTTACGTAACAGTCTTTCGTTCGTTTCTTTTGGCTTCTGTTGCTACACGGCCACGAGAGGCCGACGCGTCGCGTTGGCTTGATCGAATTACGCGGACATCCTTGGCGGTTCGCCGATCATAATTAACTTCGAATAGTAGCGACTGTTATGCGGAAGGGAGTAGATTCGGGGGCGAAGAATTGGGGTTGTAACGGCATCGAGGGCACCGAGGGCACCGAGGGAGTGTTTATTAATTAACGAACCGCACGATGCACCACTTGAATCGCAAATAATGCACCACGATCCTTCGAACCGCTATAAGACAGACTGGCAGCGGACGCGAAAATTGCTTTACCTGCTTTGCTTCGCCTTGCCTCGCTACCTACCCCTTTAACGAGGATACTATTCACGAGGCTAATTTCAACGAAGGAACCTTCTTTACGCCTCGTTCTACCGATCAAAGGAAACTCCACCGTTTTCTTCTTTCGTCAGTTTTCCGTTGGAGTAGTTACGTATTAGCTGAAATGTAAGGTAAATTGAGCTCGACCGAATCGGGGTTTCTCTCGGCTCCGTTAAGCTTCTTATTGTTAGTTTATCAGGTAGCGCAGCGAAGGATTTTGGCCTCTCGAACAAAGGGCCAACAGTGTGTCCAACAGCTATTACGGCAAATAACGTTCTTAAGCGAGTTGAAGGCAGGATACGAGATAGCGCGAATCGATTGTATCGGGAAAAGTCAAGATTTAGGGTTTTCTGTCTAGGATTTTAGAGGAGAGATGAGGAGATGGATGTGAAAAGGAATAAGAGGAGACAGCTGGGAGGAATGCGGTGGCATGTTGGTTGCGTCTGGTGGAATAACGCGTGACGACGTTAGGGATCGTTAGCCACGGTATGCAGTCACGGTAATAAACAGGATCTCCGTCGAGACGATATTTTGGAGGCAGCAGTGGCGTCGTTCTTGTCCGTAATAAGCGGCAGGTGGCCTTTCTACGCTTTCTTCTAACGAACAGACGCGAATTTAGTGGTAACTGGTAGGTAGCTGGTAAAGCGAACGGTTTGCGAATCGCTCGGGAAATTCCTGTATATTCGCGAACGACGTGTCGGTTGTGTTATGAATATTTGAACAGCAGCTAGGGACGAGGAAAATACGTTAGAGCATGGCTCGTATTCGCAGCTGTCGAGCGTAATTTCCAGGTTGTCGCGCGTTTAACATGCCAATTCGACGGACGTGCGAGTGTTTCGGCAAAAGCATCGAACCGACCAGTTGTCTCCTTTCCACAAACTTCGGTCGCAATTAACGCTAGATATCGAACCGTAAAAAACGGATATTTCTCTCTCTCTCTCTCTCTCTCTCTCATCTTCCCTCGATTCATTGATGCGATGGTAAGAGTCGATTCTGTTTTCTTATTCGCGATCGTTTCAGCGCAAAGAGTGTCACGAGTGAACGAGTAAAAAAGGAGACGAGTCCTCCCCCCTTTTCGTAAAAGTAGGGTTCGATCATTTGATCGAACGATCGTGAGAACGAGTCGTAGGCGTTCGTGTTTCTCTCGTCTAAGAGCACGCTTTTAACCTATTTCGTCCGATTCTCCCGCAGAGTGATACTCGAAGGGATCGCGATCACAATCTCGCTTGCGCCGCGTATAAACTCGTGAACGAGGTCATCCTCTATCACGGTAGAAAGCTACGTTCTTGAAAAAGATCTTTAATTGAAAAGGATCTTGCGTAATACGCAAATTTTCTATCGCTTTCCATCTCGTTACCTCGAGAGACAACGCGCGTCACGTACCGTGCTCCCTTTCACCAAGGGGGGGGTGAACTTGTTTCAAAGGGGTTATTTTAGGAAAAGCAAGGTGGCTGTTTAACGATGCATCCGCACCAACGTGTCTTACGCGTACTTGCAGAAATTCTTTCCGAAGCAATTAGAATTTTTAAGTACAATTAAGTCAATTTTTTAAGAAAAAATAAACAATTTGTTTTCCTTGGTCGATCGAAGAAAAGGAAAGGGAGTAGCATAAGATCGAGTGGTAAGCTCGCAGGTAATGCAGCAGTCGGTTTCCAGCGATACATCTGGCGCGGCGGCTTTCGCGAAACGTTGCGGTGGCCGCGCTTAATTAACTTTAATTAATCTACAGTGGTCGAGTATTACTCTTTTGCCGAGATTAAGAGGAACGAGATTAATCCAGAGTCTGGCATCTGGCACGTGTCTCGACCGCATTCCCGTAAATGCGTTCGTTCCCTTCCTTCTCGCGTAATTTGCCACCTCTCTATACTGATTACCAGAATTTGGTAATTTTGGAATCGAAGCATCGTTGGTCAGATTTATCAGACTAGTGACAAGCACGTCAAACACGCAAGAATTCCGTTTAAGAATTGGAACGATCGATCTCCCCATAGACGGCGTGCAGTTAGTTTTTCAGGAAAAAGAAAAACAGTGGTGGGGAGGATAAAAAGATTACTCGACGTATCGTCGCGATACGCGTACGCCTGTAGAGGTTATTCTGGTATTTTTATCAGCGCGTAATTCTGCAGGAATGCAGCGATTCGAGTTGAATCGTATCGTCCGGAGCGTGATAACGAACCAGGTGTATTATTAGATCCGTAACGGGTTCGTTTCGCCACGTAATTTCACGGTTTTTCTTCTGATGCAACGAACGACTTGTTTTTCTTTCGCTGGGCTGAAACGAAATCGCGGCTATCGAAGAAAAGGGAGAAAAAGAAAAAGAGACTGGTAAACGGAGTTAACGCGTCGCGTCGGTTCAAGGGAGCACTGTGAACGGTAAGAGGATATCGCGAATCGTTGCGATATGTCCGGGATGGTGGGGGTGCTTTGACCGCGAGCGAGGACGAGCTGTTTTAACGGGGCAGGGAGGCTGGTATCGCGACGTCGGCGTCGGCGTCGGCGTCGGTGTCGGTAGCGGCAGCGGCAAAGAGGAGAAAGAAAGATAAGGAGTGGGAGAAGGACGAGTCGCGCAGGCGCCAGCCCCGAACTTCCCTCGAGCTGATCAGTCGTGCGTGCTACTTTACACGCGTCGTGTCTTTCGTTCGTTTCGGGGTGTGTTACGAATCGTCCACCCGCTTATCTCCGCTTTTCTACCTTTCGCTTTGTCCCTCATTCTTTTCCTTTTCTCTCTCTCTCTCTCTTTCTCTCTCATTCGCTCTCGTTCGGTGCGGCTCTTTAACTTTACTCCGTTCCTCCGTCCAGTATCTCGCGAGCGGACAATCAGCCGAACCCTCTGCTTTTATGCTCCGATCGCGAGACGCGTCCGCAGTGAAGTTTCCACGGAAAAACAGAAACGGAATCTTATTCTCAGCGCGACGCAAAGTTTCAGTGAATAGAAACCTTATTTTATTTATCGTGTTGTTCCCGGCAAAGTTTCTCTGTGATATCGTGCAATATTCGTTGAGGAAAATACCGGCCGACCACGTGTCTATTTCGAACGACGAAACACGGCAAAAGGAAGATTTCCGTGTTTCGATTCAACCGTCCATACTCATTAATTGATTCGTTGAGTTTTGTCAACGGCAGAATCTTCGTTATCAAAAACAGCGTTATCGAACGTTCTTCGTCGATTCGTGCCAGCTGTATTCGAGCGAAGGCGAGTACTGCCCCCAACGAGGCAGACAAAGATCGATATTTACGAGGTAGGCAGCACGTTGTGTCCTGTTACGAGAGAAATTTCGTATGTACCGCATACATATACGTACATACCTATTATCAACGATTTGAAAGTTTTCAACAACAGTCTACTTTGTTATAACCGTATGTTAATTGTAAGTTCATATCCAACTTTCCAACAAGTTTAACATTGTTGTTTGGAAAGTACGCGAATTCGATCGCGTGTAGTTGAAAAATGGTTTTATAGGTTAACTTCTTATCGATAGGGCTACGTGTTGCATCGAAGGCACGCGATCGACGTAAAGGAACGGCTGATCAAAGTACGAGCTTTGTAAATACGACCGATCCAATTATACTTGGTGAACGGTATAAAAATTCGTGTAAGATAGCTCTTTGATCGAAACACGGCACCCTAGCAATATGTATGTATTGCTTTCTACTTCGTTTCGTCGAAATCTACGCAGACGCGCGTTTTACCGCGCTTTAACCCTTTTTGCTGTCGGGTAAAACTATTCACGCTTGTACAATACCTTATGCGAAGAGAGTAGAATGCGTTGTAAATTAAATTGATCGATTTTTGACTTTGAAAATAATTGTTGGTAGTAAGTAAGTACATATTTGTGATGAAAAGTTGTCTTCGCTTCTCCGGTTTCTGCTTGGCAAAGATACGAGGGTGTTACCTGAGCGAGTCACGAGGGAGTTGTTGGTCGTACCCTACCTAAGCTACCTACCCTTGCCCTGTCCTGTCCTCTTCAATCGCGTGGAATGCCCCTTTTAACGCCGCTCGCTTGGACGCGTCGTCCCGTGTGTCAGAGAAAAGCGTTGCAAGGGGAAGGAGGTGGTTGGTGGTGGCGGCTACCTCAAATAATACTAGCACATATACTTGCCTATTGATTTTCTAGCAACTACATATACATACTCCTACACGCTCGTTACGTGTCGTCCGTGTCTGGACAGGGTACATTATTCTTTCCTACCTTCCACCAGCTAGATCCTGTCTATTTGGTTAAACGCGTTGCACGTGCGATTCGTTGAGCATAATAAATCGCGAAAAACATCGTTTATGTATACTTTAAACGAACGATCAACGGGTACGTTTATTAGCTCGAATCGACTTTCTTTCGCCGACTGGCTGCTACTCGACATTCAACGCGTGTCGGTCGAGTAACGTTACAAAGTACAAGTTGCGAAGCCACGAGTATTCTTGGTGCATAGTATCTCGGAATTGGTCGTTAGGTCTGTCTTCGGTTAGTAATGACTCGGCCGGTTGATTTAACGGCGTCGTTAGAATGCTTGCAGTTAGCCGAAAGACGTACACTCGACGCGACGCGCGCCTTCCAACATCCTTGCGTTCCAGTCTACCTGTGAATTTCAACCCTTACCTTTTCCCTTTCCCTCTGCCGCCTGTGGTGTAACCTATTATTTATATTTCAGCATAGCATTCGACATGAAAATTTTCTGGATTTTCTCTTTCTAAATTGTGTAGCCGATCGACGCCAAGTTACGTAACGCATTCCTTTGCCACAGTGTTCGTGAATTTCAGCAGCTATTTGCATTGTCCGCAAATACCACTGCTTCGCGACGATTAACTTCCACAGTTGACACGCTCGCTTTCGAGTAATTGGTGTATCGAATTTAATAATCTCCCTCTTTTTCTCTCTGTCCACTTTGCCAAGCGAGCTTGTTCGTGTTCTTTTGCGATGCAACGAATTTAATTTCATCTATTGTAAGTTACCAAAGTATTAGCAGCGATAGAAATTGGATCGTTTCCGCCGTGTAAAATTACTCTCGTTTGTAATACCGGTGACGGCAACCACCTGTGAAAAAGGAAACGGAGTCGAATTCGCGGAAAATAGAATCGATAGGGTGGTTCGCGTGTTGCCGGTCATCGTGCATCGATAAAGAATCAGGACACTGGTTTTACGGCATGGGGTTGCAGCGCACGATAGGACGAAGCTCAATCTCTTCGGTTTAGTTTCTCGTCGTTGTAACGCTACCGGAAGAAACGAATTGATTTTCGCTAATCCAGACAAAAGAGTACATAGACGAAGGGCAAGGGAACGAAGGTCGCACGCGTTAGTAGACGGGTGGATTGATGTACTTTTCTACTTATGCTTTCGTTAAATCTCGAATCGTCGTCTATAAAAGCAGGTGCGATGGGGGAGCCTCATAATCGGTGGTTAATTTAATCGAGAAGACGGCATTCGTGGAATTTGGGTAGCGATCGGTCTGATGGCTCGAGGCAGCTACGTTTATCGATCCATCGGTGTGGCAAAGTGAGGTGAAGTGAGGTGAAGTGAGGTGAGGTGGTGAGTTTGCAGCGCACCGATTTTCGAACCCCTGCGCGATCAAGGTTGTCCCGTGAAAAAAAGCGGGAAACGCTTGGACTCGAGGGAGGAACGGGGCAACTGGCTCCACGAAATTGAAGAGGGTCGTTTGATTTATGGCCGAATCGTTCCACGACTCCCTTCTTTCTCGTTCGACGCTCGAATTTCGCAAGTCGTTCGCTCACCCTCCCCAATTACTCCTCTCTTTCTCCCTTACCCTATTCTACCCTCCTAAATGCACCACCCACTTCCCTTCTTCGGCACTTTATCTCGATCCATTCGATTCGATTGATCCGATCGATCGATAACAATTGCAACGCGAGAAGAATAACGATCCCTTTCCCTGCGTATCTCTGCGTTTACAAGGTAAAATAATGACAAGTTTGCTCGTTCGTCTTCGAGAGCAAAAGAATGGTGGAGAATTTCGAATCTTTCATTATATAGTACATTCTTAGGCGACCCATATACTTACTTTCGTTTCATCGTTTCCAATAAAGGGGGATTTTCCGGGCATACTGCGCGCATGCGATGAACAGCGAAAAGGCAAAATAAGCAAAGGACTCGTTTAAGGAGTAGACAGCTTAACAACGAGATCATCCCTGCAAGCTAGTCGAAAAAAATTGATGGAAAAGTTTCGTAATTGTACACATGGATGGCGCGAAGGGCTGTTCAGCGAAGAATTGCACAGAGGAGATTACCGTTACTAGAGGGCCCTGTTCCATTCGCAAATGCGGGATAATTAGTCCTCGACGATGAATCAAACAGTTGGCTGACTAGCATATTTGCCTCGCGGTACAGTTAGTTTCCTGATTAATGGATACCCCTTACGGCACCCGTTTCCATAAAGTCTCCAGCCAGAAACCCTCTTTTCACCGAACCGTTGAAACACACACTCTCTCTTTCTCTTTCTCTTTCTCTTTCTCCACGAATAAGCGTGCCCCTTTTCGTTCCTTGTTCCGCAAACTACGGTTTCTGCGAGCGTTCAGGCGTATGTATTAGAGGGTGGCACGTTGCGCCACGCCGCTGTAATATTTTCGTAAAATTGCCGAAACGTATAACTTTTTTTTTTTATTTTTCAACAGAAGGTCCATAGCTAATTTTTCCCAGCTGCGTGCCACGCTCGGTCTACAAAGAATCTTTTTTCCCAGAGAGGTCAAGCACTCACCCGCGCGTGTTTTGTTCCCTAAAATCGGCACGCTTCACAAGTTTGCTTTTCTGAGAAATATCGGCGTAATCAGTGAAAGCGAAAAGTAATTAACGAAAGAAAGAATAAAGGTAGTTTGGAACGGTGTAGATTGTAGATGGAAGATTGCCGTCAATGAATTTGCCTGGCGTTCGCTATTTCGGCCAATGAATATTCATGTAGGTGGACTATCGATGGGGAGGCGCGTAACGTGGTAGCGCGCGACACTCGTATGCAGATTGAATAATAGCCGAGGGCGTAAATGTACGCTGCGTGTAATTGGAGAGTTAACCAGAGTGCTTGTGTTCGAGCTAGTTTTCATCTCGAATCGTTCGCGCACGCGTATACATCTTATTTTTATTAACATTTCCTCGACTAGTTTTCTTCCTCCTACATGGATAAGGTTGGAAAAGTGTTGATTTGCCGGAGGTCGGTCGCGTTTGATGTATCAGAGACAGGGTTGTTGACAAATCGAAAAGAAAAAAAAAGGAAAAAAAAACAGCGTCGAAAAGGACAGTTTGGGGACAAAGATAGAAAGGATTGCCATTTGTAGGAGTGGTCAACGATGTCGTGCTCGTGACAGGGTACGTGACATAATTCTGTAATGCCGACCGATTCGAACATCAACAGTTTCGAGTGTCTCGAATGTAACGCGAGAAAATCGACGTTGTCGAAATTTACGTATAAGTCTCTTTTGCGATATTCGATTTCACTCGTTATCCAGATTCTATATCTCTGTCGTTATTTTTCTTTTAATCACTTTCGATCGATGCGATGTAACTGAAGAGCAAATAAACGAATAAATTATCTAGCTCTGTGTGTTTCATTCGAGCGATGAAGTAACGCGTTGACGTCAACCTTGCGTCAAGTGTGTGCCAATAAATTTGTGTATTAAATAAAACTCGAACAACGACCTGATTTACCCGATTATCGAACAAAACGTTCGATAAACGATTCTCGCATAAATCATTCGCGTTCATTTAATTTTAAGCCTGACCACTCGGTTTTGTTTTCCCGGTTAAATTGTCGGCGAATGGAAAATCGGTAACCACGAGGTCTTATACCCTGTTGCAGGGGTTGAACGCGTCGGAAACTCGAAATAATTCCGAGACACGATTTAATGGGGGTTAAAGGTAACGCTGTTTGGTTTAATTACCACCTGGGACAACGAACGGTGGCAATTAAAAGTTTCAGCATGGTTCGTGCGTTTCGAAAGATCCCTCGAGTACGAACCGCCCTCGCCGCCCTCGCCGCCGCGTTGTCTGCCGTATGTTTCTAACATGCATCCTGCTTTTAGTTATAGGTACATGATTTTGGACCGCGCTAGTGTTCGCAGTATCCATTATTTTCTGGAAAGTTTGATCAGGTATCTCGATTCTTCGAAACGAAACGAGTGCTCCGAGTTCTCGAGAAGGCGTCAGCGAAATCGGTCTTGCTGCGAAATACGCGACGCGATAAACGTAAAGTAGAATGCTGTTTGAGAAATGTCTTTTACCGCTCAGCGACGAGAGAAAATCCGTCGACGTCGGGAGGAAGGAAGATGCGAGAGCTTAGTATTTTAATTTGTTCAAATCTTTCTCTAATCTTTCGATCGATTAATTTTAAACGAAATGTAGGACACGCAATGGGATAAAGGGGTGGTGGTAGGTCTTGCTAGACACGCGATTAGTCGAGCGTATCTAGATACATACACCGAACGAACGAGTAGTTTTATAGCTTGCAACCAAGTTTATTACATGCTTTATTCTATTCTACACAGCACATACCTATATAATAACGTTATCATGTAATTGTTAGTAAATCGGTCGGCACCGCTCCGAGTGGAACGATGCTGTTATCCTTGGACGGTGTTATTCGTGCATCTCGATATCGAGTCTGGAGAGCTCTCGTAGAGGAGCTGTCGAGATCGGGGTGCAGTCGTCGTGGCGTTTAGTTAGTTGGGTGGGTGGTGGTAGTCCGGTCGTTGAAATATCCTGTCCGAATGAAGGGATGACGTTTAGATGACGTAGTAGGGTGCGGTGTAAGCAGCAGCGTAGTAGGGGTAGGCGGAGTAGGCCGAGTAAGGGTAGGCGAGGGCAGCAGAGGTGTAGGCAACCGGAGCGGTGTAGGCGCTGTAGGCTACGGGAGCGGTGTAAGCCGCACCCACCAACAATCCTCTCTTGTCCCTCGCTGTGTTTTCAGCTTCGGCCAACACAGCAGATTCAGCTTTTACCGGTTCCAACGATTCCGTTTCCAAAGGTTTCGCCAGGGCTACGCTGACCAGAGCGAGCAGAGCGACAACCTGAAATCCAATCGAGAAAATCGTCGCGATCAATGTTTAAAGTTTAGGCTAGGCTTTTGGGTAAAGTTTGTAGAAGGACTCGTATCGAGTTACGAAGCTTAAGTGTAGAGTGTAGATTGTAGATTGTAGATTGTAGATTGTAGATTGTAGACGGTAAAGGAGTTTGAACGGGTTTACTCACTGCGATGCACTTCATGTTGTAGTTTGGTGGAGTAGATGAGAAGCTTGGAAGAGCTTGGAAGACCGTTGACGATCGATTGATGCTCGAAACATCGAAGTAGCCCTCTTTTATACCCATTGGATCGCGGTGGCGATAGGTGGACGATACGTGCATAGAATTTCGATATTTGTCTGTCGCGTAATCGCGCATAATTATTAAACCTCTGGGCGTTGCGTCGGTCACGAGTTACGGGGCTGCATGGAAAACGAGCAACCTCGTCGTCGTCGTCGTCGAAGCTGGTTCGTTGGTGACGCGAGGTTGAGTAACGCGTCCTTGGCCATTGTCCAAAGCAAGTCGAAATAATGCTTTCGGTGGTTCTCGGTTACCTTTGAATCGCGGCCGGATGGAACGTTGCACGCGTCGCTTCCGCGGAGCAGTATTCCATACGCGTTGAAAATTCGAAACTATCGAATTTTCGAGCGATTCGGTGAAACGATCGACCTTGCCGAGGACGTAAGAGCTGGAAACAGTTCCCCTATTGAAATTCCATTTGGGCGCGTTACGCGCAACCTTGTCGCTAGCGATCATTTTCACGACGACGATTTAGCTATGCCGTCCTTGTGCTCAATTGGTCCTCGTTTGCGACCACCGAGCCTAAATATGTAGTCTCCCTTCTGTCGAATAACAACGCTCGTGCGCCATTCAACGAGAAAACGCGAAGGGCCCGCTATCGAGACGCGTTAACGATGCTTGAAATTTCAGAACAGCTTTGTCAGTTTGCACTGTTTAGTAACTGCACGATATCCGTGAAATTCTGGAACACAAAGTCGCTCTGCTCGAATTTCGTTGACTGGTTATTTTCAGGAAACGATAAGGTTTAAGTAGCGCGTCGAGTATATTGCCCGCACCAGCACCAAGAAAATTTGATTAAACGCGCGAAAAGGTATCTCGACGGCTTATCTCGATGATATTAATGTTTTGAGAGAAACCGCGTTTCCTCTGCTCGTTAACCGGAAAAGAGAAGAGACGAGACGAGACGAGTAAAATATCGTGCTCTAGCTCTTGAGTAATGCTTGCTTGTGATGTTACGCTTGCGAAAACTCCACGCTATTTATCCGACGAAAGTTTTCTGGCCGACGTAATTTCATTTCATTTATTTTGATTAATCAAAGAAATTGTAGACGAAGGATGAAACGTTGTTGAATGTTGCTACAAGATTTTGTATACCATTAACCTTTCCGCTTTCTCTAATTATTTTGAAATATATTAAATTATTTCTTTTGGTGTCGGCCACCTATAGGTACACCTATACATATATGCACATCCGAAGGTCTACCTTCTCTTAAGATTATCAAAACAAGCAGTAAACGCGAATTACTTATCAAATTATTGGGTTTAAAAAGTTAAGCGAAAGCTTACAACAGATAGAGTTCTTGTAATTCAATGTTTACAGACGTTGAGGTTCGTACGAATCGCGGTATGGTCTGATAAGCGGTAATAAAGATGGATATAAATCAATAGAGTCGAGAAGAAGGGTATCGAGAATAAGTACGTAGGTGTCACTCGCCGTCAAATTCTCTCTCGATAAGACTTCTTGTTGCGAAAAAAAATTTAATTAACGGCTAACTTTCCCGGAAGAAAACAGGCAAAGTCGAAAGTGCGAAGTCGAAAAAGTAATGTCGCAAAATCAATCGGTATCGATTAATGAGGAAAACGCGAATCTCCAAGTATCGTTTCATTTCGTTTTCTTTCGCGTCTCGTGAAATTTACCGATCGACGCTCGACCGAATTGCCTTCGAGAATAATGAATTTTCTCTACTATAATAAAAGTAGAGAATACGAGCAAGAAGATTTGTCGTTTAAACGCGATTAGTTAATCGATTACGATACGATTGCAATCTTCAGTATGTATCTGGAATCGCGCGTAACCGAGCACGTGCAGCCCCTCTATCCACCGATGCCTCGTGCATCGACGCCGAGCGTCGCTCGAAGCGTCGTGGAAAAAGAGAATCAGAGCCGGTGGAGTGCCCCCATTGTTTCGTCGTTCTTTAGAACACTCTGCGCATTAGCGTCGTGAATCGGTACAATGCTTGGAGCTTTCTCTCTCTCTCTCTCTCTGTTTTTCCCTTGCTTTTTCCACCTATCCACCCACCCGCTTACCTGACTGCCACTTTTCCCTCTCGGCCGTCTCCTTCCTTTCTTTTCTCCTTTCCACCCTTTAGCTCGGCAACGATTTATCCCGTGAAACGATTCGCGGCCTGGATTGGAATCGAGAAGACGTCTGAGATCGCGACGGTATCGACGTCGTGTTTGCAAATACCTCGAAGGAAATCGAATATACGGAGGGAAAAGACTCGATCTTCCCTATTTCCGTGACATTTATAAAGAGAGATAGGGTGGAGCGAAAGATCGAAAGATCGAAATACGCGAAATGCCGCTCGTTATTCGGGCTAGACGATTCTCGTCAGCTTGAGCCAGCGTGACAAACGACGAACATTATTCGGTTCGCTCGTGGCTTGCCACGCCGTTAACGATAAATCGCCGCCCCGATAATTAATATCCCGCCTTTGGTCGCATCTTCTGATTATAAATAGCGAGAGAGTATCGTTGGCAGATACGTTTATACCACTCTCCGTTCGCCTATCAAACGGCGTATGTAGCTTGCTTTAATAATTAATTATCTAAAATCGTCCACGTGAAAACGCTTATCGATGGAAATGTTTGCTGAACATCGATTACAAACGGATTTACACGAATAGAGCGTCCAACGTTGACCGATCGAAAATCGATGAGGCTGTTTGAACGATGCCAAATGCCGAGTGTCAACTCGCGATGCTAAGTCGAATTTCGAATCCAACGATATCCAGATTTTGCTCGTGTTTGCTTCGACAAGACGACGATCCGTGGAAATATTGGTTTCGATCTTTTCCTAAGGCCAGAGAGAGTCATCACGGCGCGTGTTAGCGAGAGCCTCGCTTACACGGCACTTTCAATTAAGTATCGAGCTTTCGCTGACGAGGCACGCGATCTTTCGCCTCCCCTTTAGACGCACCCCTTCGCCATCTTTTCCTCGTTAACTCTTAACGACGCGACATTTATCCTTTGCGATAGGATCCAAGGGGCTCTTTAACTTCCTTTGTTAGACTCGTTTCACGAAAAAAGATACAACTGATGCAGCGAAATAACGCGGGGAGTTTGATAGATCAAAATAGAATCGTTGTCGTTATATCGTTATGCAATAGCTGTCAGTGGTTGAATAGACGACCGATTCAAGCGATAAAGTTTCGATCACGGTGGCTAAAATAATGGTGCGAGAAATAATCGGTGGTTGCTTGGCAAATGGGACGTCGAGGGATGGCATTTAGGGTGGCGTCGCGTCGCGTCGCGTCGCGTCGCGTCGCGTCGTGGCGCCATGCGAACTCAAAATGTCTTCTTCCGCGTCTGGTTGACGGGTGCGAAAGATTTTCATTGAGTTCTCGTCAACGTTCACGTCCACCTCGTCAAAGGTCGTCTCGGTATAAATAACCCTGGCGCCGTTGTTGGCTCGTTCCGATTTCTCCGCTTCTTCGGTCAATTGTTTAGCTGTTAAACCTTCTAACGCGTTTGAACGTTTCGAACCGGGTTTACGTCGTTAGATAGCAATTCTGCGAAAGAATGACTGGAAAACAGAAGTTTGAAAGTTGGAATCAATCGTGTCGCGTAGCCTGATTGTCCTCTCACGGGAAAAACGAGAGGACAAAGTCGTCGAATCGAATCGTTTCGATGTCGTCTTTTTCTGTACACGATTATCGAAGATCGAAAGCATACCCTAGGGAGGACGGATGTTAAAGTTCTCAACGATAGAATGGTACTTCGAAATCCGTTTAGAATAAAGAGTCGAAACGAAACGGAGCCATTACGATCTCTTCAGTTTCGGCCAAGCGTAATCGGTTAGGACAAAAATTGGGCGGTAGCAGCTGGGGATAACGAAATTTTTAACTTGCAACCTTCTTCTTCTTATTTTTTTAAACTGATCAAAGAATTTTCTTCTGTTTCAGAGAATTCTGAAGGTGTCGTAGGCGCGTCGTCGTCGCCGTCGTCGTCGTCGTCGTCGTCGCCGTCGTCGCCGTCGTCGCCGCCGTCGTCGTCGCCGTCGTCGGTGTCGTCGTCGTCGTCGTCGTCGGTGTCGTCGTCGTCGTCGTCGTCGTCGTCGCTGCCGCCGTCATTGTCGTTGCTGTCATTGTTGTTTCCGTCATCGTCAAAGTCGTTGCCTCACGGTAAGTTTGTTACTTATGTATGTATTATCACGCGTGATAAGTTAGCGTTGATTCGAGCTGTTCTAGGAGTAGGTCAGGAGGGAAAAAAGGCTCGAGAAAAGGCGAAATTATGAGTTTGCGTGTCTCGCGTGGCCATACGTCGTTAAAGTAGGCTATCAGGTAGGATCGAACTCGCGTTTACGTTCGCAAGCTTTCCGCACCGTAAGAGAGAACGTAACATCCCTACCCGTACGAGATTTTATTTCCCGTGGACGAGGAAACAATGAAAGTTGGAAACTTAATTCGAACAGTTAATTCAAGACGGTTAACCCGAGTACACGGTTCAGACTAATGCGCTAGCTCGTTTTCGAGTTCGCTTAACGCTTTGGGGTACGCTTTGGGGAAATGGAGAAGGAAGAGAGGGTAGTTTCCGGGGTATAACGCTTCTTCTCTGGGACATAATCGTAAGCGATAATACTCCGGGGGTCTGAAATTTGGAGGCTAGCTGGCACGCATGCAGTTTGCGAGCTTGTTTAGGCTACGAGTTAACGCGTTTCCTCTTGGGCTCGTTCCGTCTTCCTGCAACGCTTCTTCTTTCTCACAGTTCTCTTCCCGTTTCGAGCATCGGACAACGATCGCTCGAGGATAACTTTGCAAACGGTAGAAAACATTTTTGCGCAAAATACTTTTCCCTTTACTTGGAAATTGAGCTCCATGGCTCGAAGCGAAACGATAGCGCATTTTCCACTAGCCAGATTAAACGTAACGCTTTTCTAGCAATCGCGACGATCGATGCTATCGCAGGTAGCGAACTTCTTAGAAGATACTGTGGATACATGGTAAAGAGAACGGCCGAATCGTACACGTTTCTTTTTCGTAATACTTGGGAGGATCCAACCAACCCTCCAGGAAAGATCCTTTTTTCACAGCCACGTCGTAACCCACGATCATCCAAGGATACTCTTAGATTGCTGACCTTTCTCCGAATATCTTCACCCTCCTCTTCCCCGAATCTGCCCGTAAAGGAAAATTTTCTTCCTTTCGTTATTGCCTCGGCCAGACTTTCGCCTCGAGATAAGGATCGCGCAAATCAAATAAGCGATGTAGATCGTTTCACGGGAAGATATACGAGCGGTAACACCGTTAGATAGGATGATTCGAGTTTAACGCTTTTTATTTTTAACCAATCTAATTTATCATCGTATCGTGACGCAAACCGTTGATAAGACAGTGGCCGCCAACTCGTTAACACAGTCGTTATTATGAAATCAATCGTGCTGCGTTGACCGGCAATCATAGAATTTAAAACGATTTGGCAAAGAACCAGAGAACGGTCGCCTCCAATTCGTTCGCGATTTTTGCAGCCGATAAAACTTCTTTCCGTCGCCTGTCACCCTTATTATGGATGATTTCTTTGTTTTTACGATGCTCGATTTCAATCTGACAGATCCGTCGTTCTAGCATCGTTCTATTGCGTATTTATTCTCCATTCAGACGGACAAATTACCGGGATTTTGTAACGGTCGAAGGTGAAATAGCTGATTCGCTACCTCTTGATTTCCACGATTCATGGCAGTGTCGCGTCGTTTTTCTTGTAACATACATATATTAGGTGCTTTGGGCGCGAGCTATCGGGTCTACTGTCCACGGCCACGAACTCGTTTGCGTCGACGTTGACGTCGCGACGCGACGGTAAACATCCGTGAATAATCGACCGTTCCCTTATCCGCCTCTCGTTTATAGGTACGGCTTACTCGCGTCTCGCATCTCCTAAAAACCGTACCTTTGCTTTCCTCCGGCAGAAATTTATGCGCGTCGTCGTACCCTAATGCGTCTGCCGCCATTACCACCCTCCAAATACTCGTGGCGAGAAGCTATTGTTGTCCTTGTAATCTACGCGATCGTTCCTCTTCTTCCTTTCTACCTGGGCGCTCGAGTTGATTCAGTTTGTTTTCCCATAGAATTTTCCATAAGAGCTTCGTTTTCTGTCTACTTTTAGTCATCAAGGATTATTTACACAGTTGATTATCATCGAGGGAAAAGGGAAGGAAAAAGAAGAAAATGGAATGTCCTCGACTCGTTTCGCGTCGACGCGACGGTGATGTTTTATCGGAGGAAAAGCAGCTCGCGACTTTTCGATGGAATGCAAATCGTGAGTCTCTCCGCTCTCTCGTTCGTAATCTCGCACCATTCAATTCACTAGATTCCAATTCGAGGATGGTTCTGCTTCCATTCGATGCAAATACGTAGCCTCGTTGGGTTTTCGTGTCTCGAGGAGGAGACGTCGCGTAAAGATGCACGGTCAAATTCTCTCAACTACATACTCTAAACTTCCACGAGTACCACCCTCGTTGGCTATCTCCCTCTTTTCCGTTGATTTTGCCGCCCTTCGGCTCAAACGGTCTGCCCGATCGCTTCGTTTCTCGTACGAGAATCAAATTGATTACGTATTTTCTCGAGAAGCTTGTTCGAACCAGCAACCCGAACTTCTCTCGCATGGTACGATAGATTTAATCGAAACATTCCTTGACCGTTAAACGGTAAGTTTATAGCGAAGGAAATTACTTGATACCGTTTAGTAGAATTTGTTCCATCTGAACCGTTCCCTGTGTCGTGGAACGATCGATAATCCCCTCGATCTAGAGCAGCCAGTATTTCCTTCCCTCTTAACCCTTCGATGACGGAGCACTTTAAAACCGAACCCGCTGTATCCAGGGAATACTCTTTATTTAAGATCAAGTATATAGGATTCCAATTCCCTTTCCTACCTATCTATATAACGTCTTATAACTTTGTTATTTAAAAGCCAACCTCGGTTCGGTTACGAAGATCGTTCGTACTTATAACGAACTTGTAGGGATTTATTATCAGAAGGCGATCTTTAACGCTTAAACGATTCCTATTTATATCATCGCACTCATTGCAGCGCACCGGTTCGCGTTTGCAGAAAATATCTAGTAGCATATTATTATAAATACGAACGTTTCGCGAATTATCATAGCATTCTAGGGTTAGGTTGGAGAAGAAACACGAGACAAGTTAATACACGGGCCAACGTATTCGTTAGAGCGTTGGAGTTGCAAGTTGCAAGTTGCAAGTTGCAAGTTACAAGTTACAGTTTACCGCGGTAAATCGGCTTAGGCGTTGCGTTTCCAACTCTCTCCGCCTCTCTCTCCTTCTCCGTTGGTGTACATAAAGTTTCAGCGAATACAGAACGGCGAGATAAGCAAAGGATGGTAAAAAGGGCAAGTCGTGGAGCTCGTAGGAAACGCTCTGTTCCGGTTACCGAGCGAACCGGCAACCGGCTACGTAAGTCGAGTTTACGATATTCGAGGTAACGTCGAGGGAGGGACTGTTCCCTCTCTAGGAAGGATGACAGGATACGACGAGGGGACGAGGAAAACGATAGGAAGACGAGAGGTAGCGAAGGGTGAGACCGCGTTAAAGAGCGAATCAACCCTCCGAGAATTACGAGACTCTCGACTGTACGCATGTTTCAGATAGTGCGCTAGGGTGGTATGTAGGCAGGGATAGGGAGGAAATACCGATTTGCGTCTTCGTTTCTACGATTCGACAAAGAATTTATGATCTCTGCTAATAACGTAGATATAGTATATACGCCCGGTAAAAATAGAGGTTGTAGGTGTGAAGCCTATCGTAATGTAGAATCATAAGCGTCTCGTATCTTATGCGGCGATTAAATTTCGGCAAACAAGAAGACAGAGGTTAAAGACAATAATTGCTGGTCGCGGCTCGAGTTGCAAGGCACAGTCGAAGATATGTAGTTGGCATTCGTTCAAACGGTTTCGCATACATATTATTAAGTTAACGCGCGAACAGTACCGTGTCACCGGGCGCAACAAACACGCTACGATTATAAATTAGCAAATTACACTTTGTTTCGTTAATTGACAGGACGCGTCGCGTCGTGGGTGTGCAGGTGATTGCAAGCGCTTCAGCAAGCAACGAATAGATCGTCGAAAAGTACGAGGCCTCGATAGGTTAACGCGGGCCAACCTCGCACCCTCGGCAGGGTCTATTCTGTCTATTTTTCAGGATAGATCGTCGTTAACAAAATTTCTATTTCCCACGAATATTCGCTGGTCGACCGCGAAACTTGGAAAAGCGTTTTATGGGAAATCGAGAAACGGGTTTCTGAAATTTAATCCCGCGATGATCCAGGTTTACGGGTGTTTTGGAGTTGCGCTACGCCGCGCCGCGCCTCGCCTCGCCGTAGGGCATGTGAAAATGCGGCTGCAGAAAGCTACGAAAGGGTATCGCGTATCCTCCATTACCCGGTCGAAAATCCCTGTATCGATTTCACGTTTGCCTAGTCGATTTTTTGCTTTGCGGTTCGTTAGCCGTTAGGGTCTCCCTCGTGCGGACGCTATTTTCGTTTGCGTTAACCCGACCAGCCACCCCTGTTTCCATTTGTTTTCACAGACCGTTTCGATGCTCGAGCAAAGTGGATAGTTTTCGGAGCGGCGATGGCGAGCTTGAAAAGCAGCCGGTTTACATTTATGCCGGAAGATTCGAAGCGCGTGTCTCCGGTCAATTTCTAAACGGAGTTTCTCGTCTTCTTTTTCGACGCTCGTTCAAACCATGCGATGTTTAGAGAACGCGAAGAGAAGGAAGAACTTCTCTCTAGTTTAGTTGCTCTCATCGTCAGTCAGTGGCATCGAAATGAAACGCAGCCGATATACCTAGGTATTTGACTGTTTATGTTAATTTATGCTAGCGTAATGTTATCGATTAGCTGAGACTGGAGAGAGGAAAACGTCGATTCGTATTCGGCGCCCACTGCGTTTCAACGAATCCCAGTAGGCATTCTTATGCAAATCGACACGAGTCGCCGCGTGACGGGATTTCGCGCGTAATTTTTGCACCGGCACGTAGCCACGAGGGCGAGTTCAAAGGCATTAACCAACGGGTTATAATTGTTCCTGCTCGATAGCCCAAAGCCGAATGCTCCGTGTCTATTCCTCGACCATTGCAACGTTGTGCCCGCAATCGGACGCTTACGAGCAATTAGCGCCAATGCAAATCCGCCGCTGTTGCTAGAAACCTCGGAGCTCCTCGTCGTCTCTGTCTTTGCATCGGCAAAGGGACGCTTTTGGAGCAAAGTATGCTGGTGTATGTGTGTGTGAGCGCGACGACCGGGTTACCGCTTTCTCGTGCTGCCTATAAATACGCGGAATCGATAGTGGCACGAGGAAGAGGCAATGGTTACCGGTTAATAATTTTATGCAAGCGCAAAAACGTCATCGCTAGCAGCCACCCTTTTCGTCAACGATCGCTTCTCTTTCCGTTTCGACTACCTAAAACGATTTTTCTTTTTCTTTATCTACTTCTCGTTTTACTCGAAACGACCCTTTTACCCATCCACTATCGCGCAGACGCACCAATCGATCCGCTTATGGAGCGAGTTTCAGTTTGTCGCAGCACTCGCTTCTTTCGTCCTCGAATAAAAACCATTTTCGATCGGTTTCAAACGACGGAGGTAGCAATCTCGAACGGAATGTCAGGTTAATTAGACATAAAAATTATTGGCGAGGACACTCGTGCCGATCGATACTTTCTCCGCTAGACTGGAAGGTAATCGTAATTTCGTGAGACACGAGAATCTCCGGGGGATTCAGACGAAACGTCGCAGCAACGCGTCGATTAGTTTATCGGAATGTCGAAAGTTTCTTAAATTCCTTGGGAGAGTGTGTCGCATCCGTTCGCACAGGAAGGTATTAACCCGTTGGTTTTTAAATGTATGGCACCTGTTTGAAATTGAACGTTCGCCAAGCTGTTGGCAGTTTTCTTAACGCGTTATTACCCGGATTGGTACGAATAGATACCTATTTCGATGAGGGGGTTCGGTGGATCGAAAACATTTGACGTAGCGGGAGAGGGGAAAAGAGAAAAAGGGTGAGTAGGATGCGCCGTACATCATCCGAGGAAGGGTGATTCGGTCCGTGCAAAGTTAATACCTCGATAATTCATTCTAAATCCAGCAAATGAAGCGGCTAAAGTTCTCGCGACGGTTCGTAAAGCGTTCTGAGAAACGAGCCAGCTCCGTTTCTGTCCGCGTGTCGCTTTGAAGTGGCACCCGGTACGCTGGAAATCATTGCACAAAAAAGACACGAGTTTCAACCTCGGTTTTTCTCTTCTGATAATTGCAAATTACGCCTTGTTCACAATCGCATGGAGAACAAGACAGTGTTAAAGAGCGAGAAAGATCGTTCTGATCAATCGACGACTCTTCGCCGTTTATCATTTATCGTTTCAAGTTCGCGTACGTCAGTGGTTAATGCCGACGGATCGCGCATAATTTGTATCCGCAAATGTTTTCGTAGCTGACCCGACGTCGACGTCGGCGTCGGCGTCGAGGTTGGCGTCGGCGTCAGCCTCGCCGTCAGCCTCGCCGTCAGCCTCGCCTTCACGGACAATTTATGTGGCGGATCTGCGCTGCCACCGACGCTTCCTGCCTTCGCTACACGACCGACTTACTCAAACCAGAATTAACCTACCACCTTTTTCGATACTATTTTGCTTTCCCTCATTCGTCAGCCATCGATCTCCTCGAATGCTGTCCACTTTCGGTTAGGGGCGAACGAAAGCGAGATTTACGAAGCGTCGCGATTTACCGTTAACGACGAGCACTAGTTGGCACGAGATTTCTTTTACGAGCCTCTTTGCGCGTTAATAAATCCTGTTATTACGAATCTTCCTCCAGTGTAAGTTAAAGCTGAATGATATCCGGGACGATCCTCGGGGATCGAATCGATCCACATATGGCTTTGTATAGCCAGCCGGTCGCGTTCGCATTCTTGCAACCCTTCTCGAAAAGGAAAAGGGATCGTAAACGTGGCATCGAATGCTTGGAATTCCCGTGCACGATCTATATTATTAAGCTCTATTAACTCGGAGCGGAACACGCGAATGAGATATCGCGCGGTATTGTCCACGATACCGGTGGCCAGCGAACGTTTCATCGATATTCCAAACGTGCCTTTGAAACAACGCAACGGTGGTGCACCGCGATAACGAGTTTTTTCCTTCTTTTTTTTTTTTTTTTTTTTTTTCAAGTTGTTGCAAGCTGGATATTCCAAGATAAGAATTTATCAACAGTAGTAGTGCGAACAAGAGAAGAAATATTAGCCAAAGGGGTGTTTAAACTCGAAGCTCGGACGCATCGTCGAACTCGTAGGCGGTAGCCAGGATAATTTTCTATCCGTTTCATCGAGAAAATTTGCATTTTAAATGAATGCTGATGCACTGGTGACTTTTAACGACGTCTCCGTTGGTCGAAATAGCCAAGGATTTCGAGTCTGGTTCTTCACGAGCGGATTACGTTACGTTTCCGCCTCGACAACGTTCCTTCTTTCATCGTATCGGGAGTAAGTCTATTCTCTCGTTCCAGTTCGATTTGGGCAACGTTTTAAGAGGTTTGAAAGCAAAGGTATGCGATAGGATAGTCTAAGAAATGGAGCGTGTTGAAGATCCCGGTGGTGCAGTAGCAATCGCGTGCCAGTCGATCGTTTGAACGCGCACCGGTGCTTATCCTCGATCTCGCACAGCTGTTCCTTCCATATTGGCGAACGTTGTTTGTAACGCGTGTCGCGACCGCATCGTTCCCCGATAATTCACCCCTTGAAACTTTATGTCGGACATTCCAACCGGGCTAACGACTCTCCTCTAGTGGGAATCAAACGCAGCGGGATAAAGAGGGAAAGGAAAGAGAATTTTTACTCAAGTAAATGGGTCTGAAAAGGATAGTATAGGAGTGGCGTGTTACAACCGACGAAACGAACATCTGGAGCAGAGTCGAGCGCAAACGAGAATGCTTCTTTGATTTCCCGCGAGCGCGTTACTTTTCGCGAGAAAGCATCCGAACGAGGCGCGAACAAATGCAGCCAGAGCCTTTCTTCGAGGCTATTGTTTCGTTGCTAGTGGAGCACGGAGACGGAGAACTAGTCTCTCTTTGAATGTCGATGCTCGAGCGAGTAGCCTCGCGTCGTGTACCTACAATTCCTTCTACTCTCGACGACGATCTTTACGCTTCAAATCGAGCGTTCTTCTATTATAAATCGAACGAAAGCTTCCAGGGATTTGAATCCGGAACGCGTCTACGTACATACATATGTATATGTATAGACAGATTGAAAAGAAATGTTGTAGTCGTGTATCGTGATAGCTAGAGAAGATTCTTTACAATCGAGATATCGTATAAGCGATTCAAATAGGATATTCATATAGAATATTTTCTTTTCCGTTTAATTAGACGACTCGATTCGACTCGACTTGACTCTGTACCTACTTGGTCTTTTTTTTCCAACGAGCAGCGAACGACACGCTGCCTGGAGACATTTTCAGGGTACACGCGAGCTTGAACGAAAGATAGAAAAGGGACACGGTTTATTCGCCTGAAAAGACTGGGAGAAGCATTAAGAGGAGGGTGAGGATCATCCTAGATGTACTGGAAAGGGCGGCAAGGGTAGAAAGAAGGAGTGCTTTGATGCAAATAACGGAGAGCTCGGTGGCAGATAGACACGCGCGCGCACACTCTTCCTACTAATCGAAAATTCTTTTTTCCCCTTCTCATCCCCTATTCAAAGTTTGCCTCTTTTCCATCTTGGCATCCGTGTTCCGTTCGGCGAGATCGAAACTCGACGCGAAAGCAACGCAACTGATTAAATGAAAATTCTTCGTTCGAGAATTCGTCTCGCGAGGCAACCCGCGTTTCGTTACGAAGCAGAAAATTAAAGTTTCGTTCTCCGTGGAAAGCGGAGAACGCGAAGGGACAAAGTAATAGAGTGAAACGGAGCGAAATCGTTGGAAATTTTGTATCGCTGAGCGATCAGCGAGCAACGAAAGTATTAAGAGAAGGAGACATTTACATTTTAACTTTAACGTATATCCCTGGCGTGCAACGGATTGCCGGCGGAAATTCTTGAATTCGTTTAACGAACATAACGCGTCTCTGTGTGCTTTGAAAGCGAACTCTTTCTCAGCGCTTGAACGACCTACTTTGCTAGCTACTTCGTTAGCTACTTCAACCCCTAGACTGGCACGTTGTTTTAAAAATGTCAACGTTACCGACTAAAGACAGGATGCTTGTTCAATTGGACAGAGTTTACGTAGCCCATAGCTTCCCATAGTTGGTTTTCGTGGAAACAGACGGAGGGTAGAAGGGTTGACGAGCAATTGGCAGAAAGAGGAACGTGACGGCTGCCAAATCGACGACTCGTCTGACTCGCGAAATCCTCCAGAGAATCGTTCGACGCGCGGTTTACGTGACGTTCGTCTACGTGCATCGGTTGGATCGAACCGTCGAAAAGGAAGAGGGACGACGACCAGGACGATTACGAAAGGAAAGAACTGGAAGAATCTTGGAACGCGTCGCTGGTGGTTGGTAGTGGACGATTAGATTTTTAGTCGAGTGCTCGTTTCAAGGTCCAGACGGAGACGGAGCATTCTTTCTCGGAGACGAGGTATGCGCTCTCTAAATAGATGCGAAGCTAGAGGAGACAGTTTGAATCCGCGTTGATCGTTTTCTTTTCGTCTTTTCGCGCATCGAATCGTGTTTCGCTGTCATTGCATGCTCGAGCTATCTTTAAAGTGTATGCCGACGGTGTAGCGGTTTGTCGTAAAACTTTTAGCGACAGGATTCGTAGCGTGGTTCGTCGCTCGAATTTTCTCGGGACGAAAGCGGAGGACAACTAAACGTACCAAGGAAACGAAGAAGCAGAGTACGTAGCAGACGGAGAAAATGCTTGTTCGAGGGCATTTATTTTCGGCCAATTAGCGGCGTTCCTCGACGAAAGCCGCTTCTTCGCGAGTTGCATAACTCGTCGGGCAACGAGATGAGCGAAAGAAACGAGCGCGGCGCGAAATAGAGAAAGAACGGACGGAGAAGACGCGACGGCACGCGACACCCTTGGCTTCGCTTCGCTTCGCTTCGCTTCGCTTCGTTTCGCTTGGCTTAGCTTTCCTCCTTTTCTTACGGGGCCACAATTCGCCTCCTTTTTAACCAAGATCGAGACGGTTAATCTTGGCCAATGCGACGCGACGCGACGCGCCTTTCCACCTTTTGCTCTCTCTACATTTTCCAGCCTCGTTCGTCGTTGGGAAATTGTTGAAATTTGCAGCCGAAAACAGTTTGCTTCCCGAGAGATCAAAGAAGACGTCACGGTGTCGCTCTTACCCACGTATTCGAATAAATTAAATTTGAAACGGTAGCCATTGCTGACCTCCGACCTATATTTCCCGCGTTACTTCATTATGTATCGTCACGCGAAGCAACTCTATCCGAAATAGGTAGAATACGGAAGAGCCGTATTATTCTCGTTCTGTATTTACTTGTGTATATCGGTCCCGGAAGTAGGTAGGCGAAAATCGAGTATCGATTTCGTGGCGGGTCTGGTGCAAATTAGCCGCGATGGAACGGAACGGTGAGACTGAAATATGGAACGTATACATATTAACGTTGTCAGTGTCGATGGCAACGGGCTATGCCATTGCATAGGCAAGGAGGCCGAGTTGGATGGTCGCGGTCGACTTGGAAATTATTCCGCAGAACGAACCACCCTGCGAATCCGCGTCTCCTCTTGCTTTGCCAGCGGCCAATTATCGTCGCGAGTCGGCTCGCGAGAAGCAAACGTTTGCTCGGTTTCTCGTTTACGGACCATTTCGATCGTTTTCCGTCTTCCTTCTCCCCCGTTTCCCCTCTTTGCGAAATTTCGGTCGACGAACTTTGCGAATTTCTCCTCTTTACCCCTCTGTCGCTTTTCACAGCCTACCACCGCCTCTGCCCCACCGCTCCACCGCTCCGTTGCTAATTACTCTCGTCATCCGCGGAGGTGAGACGCGTTCCACGACCGAGCCGGAATACCGATTGAAATTAATTACCGTGACGAGGTACGCGACCAATTTAACCTTCGATAACGAACCACCGTCACCGCCACCAACCAACATCCAACATCCAACATCCAACATCCAACATCCCTTTCTTCTTCCCACAATTAGACTCGTTACCCCCTTTCAAACAGACATCGAAAAAAAATGCCCCTCCGTTGAGGAGCAGTAGCTTTTTTATCGCCAAGATTGAAGATTTGCATTCCTTCGGGCAGGAAGAGAGACGACATCGATAATCGTTGCGTTATCCAGGCGAGACACCACCACCGCTATCGACCCTTGCGTCCTTTGCGTCCTTTACTCGCCAGCCTTTCGTATCGTATCGTATCGTATCGTATCTCTTTGCTCGTACATCACCTCTGACAACTTGAAACCGGTATTTATGCTGGCCCGAGTTCTTTGAACCCCTCCGTTTATCCTGCCTCCGCGGAGCTCCGATTCGTTCCGCGGGGAAATCTTTCCTCGAAGCCGTCGTTCGTTAGCTTTTTCCCTTTGTCCAGCGAGTTCCTAGTTTGCTTTCATCGGTATATTCGATCGACGAGAATGTCTGATATCTCGAGATAGAGTTCGAAGCGATTACGGGCCCGTCGCGTCGCACAAATTATCGCGAGCAAGTTTAATCTGGAATTAGCCGATTTCTAAGCTGGTGGATCGGTGGAAAACGAAGGGACGAGATTGCGTCGTGCCATTTTCCACGCGTTTCTCCAGGTCGCCGCGTAATTACGCAAATGAATTGAAACGGTAGCTTGCGCTAGCGCTATTCCGCAAAGAATTAAACGGCGATAATCCTAGGAGACGGTGCAATTACTTTGGCCGCAGATAAGAGAAAATGGGCTACCGGCAGAGGGAGAATGGAATCGCGTTCTACTGGAAAAGAGGAGCACTCGGTCCTCTGGGAAATATGTGTTGCTTCGAGGAAAATTTAATATTCGTTTCGACATTCGCGATTCTCTCGATTCCATCTGACCCAACTTTTAGCTTCTTTGCTTCGATTTGACGTCGCTCGATGGTCACCACCTACAGACTGATCGCTGCGTTTCTTTGCTTGCAGATCGTTGTCGCTTCGGGGCCAACGACTTTTGGAACCTTCACAATGGCAGCACGTTTATGGTGAGTATCTAGAGCAGACTATGCTTCCACTGAAAAGGGAAACGGAGAAACGAGTAACGAGACAATCTCCGAATCTCCATCCATCGGAATCTCATAGAGACAGCGGTCCTAAATCATAGATGTTCGCACAGAATCCTCGGTTACGCGTCTTTGGCTCGAATCTCGACTCTCTTAAATCCTTCTTGTCCCATGAGTTATGCCGACGCGCAGACGACCAAACCAACTTGGTCGATGCAAAGTCGGTGGTTGTGCGTACACGTTGGAGGCGGTCCAACCTAGCGAGCTAAGGAATCCGAGTCTCCTACTCGTATCTGCTCGAATTGCAATTTAACTCGATGAAATAATTAGGAAACGGAGTACGCGAAAACGAAGCAAACGTTTCGTGGGCGGTCTGAGAAGATGGTAAGGCGCGAGGAGAAACGGGTTTGGCTTCGCGCATCGGATGCGACGAAATTATGTAATTGGTAGCAGGTGGCGGGCAAAGCGCGTCGCGACGCGGACCAGCAGACAAAATAGATGATGGAAAGGAAGGTGGTTGAGCGAGGCAGACAGGAAGTTAGCGAGAAAAAGGTTAGCGCGAGTTGTTCTCGATGTCTGGCGGTGCGACGTTTTCTATAAATAACGACGGGGGAATCCCGAGTTAAGCAGTATAAGCGATAAGCAGAAGAAAACGCTACGCTTCCATCAAAGTATTCGCGCGTTCACCTCCTTCTCTTCCTTCTCTAATTTTGGCCGTCTGACCAAAAACTCTTCGACCGACGCGACGGCCGTTCCTTCTTCTTTTTCTTTCGCGGCCGAGAGAACGTCTGGCCGACTTTGCTCCAATTTCTATTTTCGACCAAGACACCGAAACTTGGAGGATCCGATCCGATCCGATCCGTCTATCCGTTCCACTTGTCGTCAAAAGGAAAAAGTTTGTCGGTTTAGAGAAAGGAAACTGGCTTGTCCAGAAAAAAAAAAAAAAAAAAAAGAAGACTATACCGCCCTTTTTTCTCTTTCCATTCGGTCGAAAGTATCGTCGACTAATCTCGTCTGTTTGCGTTCGATTGTGTGGCAGACGAAACCGGCAAGCGTGAGAAGCGGGCAAAGCGGCGGCGTCGTCGTCGTCGTCGGTAACGAGTGGCCAGTGATTAAGACCGAGTGAGAAACCGGGTGGGCGAGAAAGAGGCGAACGTGGCCCGTGGTGAACCCGTGGGCCGTCCGTGCCTCTCCACCGATAGATTTCCTTTCAGTCAGCTACGCCGAAACTCGCGTCCAAAGTGGCTAAGAGCGTAAGTCCTCGTCGAGTGCACCAAGAGTGCTCGAGCGGCGGGGAGGTACAGGTACAGGTGCAGCAGGAGAGACGTGCACCGAGGCGCATGCCTTACCTGGGGCCTGATATGACAACCCGGCTGTCCGCCATGTTTTACACGGTCGAAGTCGGGGACACCAGATTCACCATTCTCAAGCGGTACCAGAACCTGAAGCCGATCGGTTCCGGCGCACAGGGAATCGTCTGGTAAGTCTCTTTCCTTCTTCCGATTCGCACGCGGCCCGTTCGCGAGCGCATTTCAGTGCGCTCGGTAAGCGAATAAGAAGCGTACGTAATCGAAAGGCGATTAAAACTCGCGGGCGACTGCAAGGTGTCCAGGGCCGCTCGACTCGCTCGATCGATCTCGAATCGTCTGTGTGCGTGTTGTAGCGCGGCGTACGACACGGTGACCGCGCAGAATGTGGCGATCAAGAAGCTCTCCAGACCATTTCAGAACGTGACGCACGCAAAGAGGGCCTACAGGGAGTTTAAGCTGATGAAACTGGTCAATCACAAAAATGTATGTAAGAACCGCGTCCGACCCTCGACACCTCGCGTACTTCAACATTCGCTTATCTCTTCCTCCAGATAATTGGCCTTTTGAACGCGTTCACGCCGCAGCGATCGTTGGACGAGTTTCAAGACGTTTACTTGGTGATGGAACTTATGGACGCGAACCTTTGCCAGGTGATCCAGATGGATCTGGATCACGAGCGCATGTCTTACCTTCTCTATCAAATGCTCTGCGGAATCAAGCACTTACATTCGGCCGGTATAATTCACAGGGTAATTAATTTAATTCTTACTAAATTACAACTCGTTCGTTCGTCTAATCACGCTCTGGTCGTAGGATTTAAAGCCGAGCAATATCGTGGTCAAGTCGGACTGCACGTTGAAGATTCTTGACTTTGGCCTGGCCAGGACCGCCGGGACCACGTTCATGATGACGCCGTACGTGGTAACACGGTACTACAGAGCGCCAGAGGTAACGCGTTTTCTCCTCCATTCGTGTAACAGCAAATCAGGCTAGGGTATTAATCCGATTCGAATGGTGGTCCAGGTGATCCTGGGGATGGGATACAAGGAGAACGTGGACATTTGGTCGGTCGGATGTATCATGGGCGAGATGATTCGGGGCGGTGTGCTGTTTCCCGGCACCGATCACATCGACCAGTGGAACAAAATAATTGGTAGGCTCCCCTTTCGATTCTTGTTTTCCTTCGATTACCGGTAAATTACGACAATCGGGTTTTGCAGAGCAACTCGGAACGCCGGCGCAAGAATTCATGCAGCGGCTGCAGCCGACGGTGAGAAATTACGTGGAGAACAGGCCACGATATCCGGGATATCCGTTCGACAGGTTATTTCCGGACGTGTTGTTTCCCTCGGACTCGTCGGAGCACAACAGATTGAAAGGTGAGAAACGAAACGGCTTCTCGTTGCTCGCGACGCGCGACGAGACGTTGCTTGCACTTCTTTTTTTTTTCCCCCCTTTTGCATTTCAGCCAGCCAAGCCAGAGATCTATTGTCGCGCATGCTCGTGATCGACCCCGAACGACGCATCTCCGTCGACGACGCTTTGCTGCACAATTACATAAACGTGTGGTACGACGAGGGCGAAGTGAACGCTGTAAGTATGGAGGAGATCCGTCGTTAACCCGTTAATCGAGAATGGTTTTTCAAGTAGAAAAAAAGAAAAGAGAACGATAAGGAGGACGCGGTGGATTTATTTCAGCCTGCACCAGGACCGTACGACCACAGCGTGGACGAGAGGGAGCACACGGTGGACCAGTGGAAGGAGCTGATCTACCAGGAGGTGATGGAGTACGAGACGAGTCACAATCCCGCGACGGTGGCTCAGACGTCCGAGAGCGGCGGCTCCCGGTAGACACGGAGTAAAACATTGCCAGCATTCTCCTCGAGGACGAATCTAGACTGTCCGATTTATCGTACACACCTGATACGATGGGATGCAAAGAAGGGAAGAAGCGAGAAATAGAAACCGTTCACGTCCATGGGAGAGACGTACGTTAAACGAAGCGAAGCGGCGTTTTCGTTCGAGACGAAGATGGGAAGACGGGAAGACGGGGGCGAGGCAGACGAGAGGACTGCGAAACGAACGAGAACGTGTAAAGAAATTCGGTTTCTTTTTTCTTTTCCGAAAAGGGAAGAATTGCGACGAGAGCCTCGCTCCGAAGATGCCGTCTGAACGCGAGTGTACGAGGCATAACGAGCGCGCGTTGCGAAAACCTACGCTCCTCTATCCCCGTAACCAAAGCACACAGACAGTCTTCTTGCTCCTCTTTCCTCCTCCGAGATATTCCTCCTCCGTACAGGAAACGCGCATTCGTTCGCAACGAACGTTCCCCGCTTACACACGATCGAGCTTAATAGAAATTTGCAACGCGTTGTCGATCGACTTCGCTCATAGACAAAGAGAGAAAGAGAGATAAAGAGAGAGAAAGAGAGAAAGAGAGGATGGCCACTTTTCTCGCGTATTCATTCGCGACACGGAACTAAAGTCTATCGCTCCTGCCTGATGATACTTTGCGTCCTTTTCGTTTCCTTGCCTGCTATCCCTCTGTCGTCTTTGCAGCTCCTCCGTTTATTTTTCGTTTCGTCGTTCGATGCACGGCGATACCAAGAGAAGCGAATACGGTAAAAGAATTTATTCTTCGTTGCGCTATCGATTCACCGATGGGCTTCGTTGTTCGAAGAGTTTAAGAGGGAAGGAAGAGTCAAAGACTAGCGGTAGCGCAACGAAAGAGAAAATTTGGTGAACGATTCGAGTCGTGTTCCGGCATCGAACGCGTCTAAGAAGTAAGCTGCTTTTGCAAGGAGTGTGACAGAAACGTATATATCGTAAGAGCGTAAAATAAGATGTCGTCGATCGTAAAAACGCAGTTTTCTACGTAATTCCGAATGCGTCCGACGTGTACAGGGTGTCTCGTTTAAAAAGAAAAAAAAAAGAAAGAAAAAAAGAAAAAAGCTCGAGTGTTCCCTTTTCAGAGTACGAATTTCAATTTACCAGGATTACGCGGTTTAATCGACGAACGAAATCATTGTGTATTTTTATATGCGACCACTCCAAACGCGTGCTTTTGTCTCATCGTTTTCGCGCGCTCGTACGCCACCGATATTTTGTATCGCCAACTTTGTACAATCGTACCGTTTCTAAATTAAACGCTTATCCCCTCGGCAGGCAAGGGGAAGCGTGGCAAAAGTTGCGAACGAGGCGAACGAAACAGCGTCCAGCGAACACGGCTAAGCGGAGGAATTTACCGAGAGCTATCGTAGAGAAAAGGTCGTCGAGCAGCATCGGATTCGCGATCGAATCCGTCAACATTTCCGAATGCATTGACAGTGCAATGTCGCGGCGATTAATCCTCGAGTATTACGACGACGCGATTCGCGGTTATACTTGTCGAATGTCTTTAGCTAGTTAGTTCCTTAGGTAACTCGTTTTCTTTGTGCAATCGTGCGATCGTCGTGCCATTGCACGACGACGAATGCCGACGCGATATTTAGATTATACATATATAATATATAATAATAATAATAATAATAATAATAATAACACAACAACACTAATAATAATAATAATAATAATAATAATATAATATAAATATACAAATATATATATATATATTATATTGTATACACGAGAAACGCTATACCGTATTTCTTGGAATTTCGCTGTCGACTAATAAAACGGCAATAATTGGCGAAGCTAATGTTTCGACGACGATCGTTCATAGCCGTGCGATCGTGCACGCGATACACGAACAACAATACGATTCGTTTCGGCGTTCCTTCGTTTGCTTGCTCGTCGTTCGAAGAATCGGTTTCGCCGCGACGCAATGCGACGCGGTGTTCCTCGACCGACGACTACGACGACGACGACGACGACGACGACGACGCTCCGGCCAGCAGCGACCCTCACACTTTACCGTTAACGCATATTTTAGCAGAGGAACCACGAGCGTTGCCTGTTTCGCAAAGACCGTACATTCTAAAGTTAAGCTCGAACAAGTGGAATGCGCGTGTTATTACAAAGCGACGTGTTTCTGGCAATATCTGTACAGTAGTCGAACCGTGTTGCGAGACTGATTGGGGTTTTTTGCTTTTTCACGACGATGACGACTAAGACGAAAGATTACGACTACGACTACACAGGTTATTATTATTATTATTATTATTATTATTATTTTTACTTGTATTATTACTATTATTATTATTGTATTTTATTTGTTTATTATTTTATTATAATAATTATTATTCTGTTCATTATTATTATTATTAATATTATTGAACATTATAGAACATACCGTATTTATTACGATTCGTAACGAATCGAGTTGTCGACGATCGAGAAGACGATGAACAATTGTAATGTAAACGTTGAATTTTTATTTTCCAACGACGATAGTTATGTGAATATATTGCTACAGTCCGATCCAAATAATCAAGCTTTTGTAACACTAATTATAATAAAGTAACGGTGATACTGCTAATCGCGTAATTGTATGGCACACGGTAATTCGGATACGAGGTGCGTGTGTGCGTTGATGAATGCATGCATGCGTGCGTGGGTGGGCGCGTGTGTATCTTTGAAAGGGCCGTGTGCTTTCCAAACTCGCGCGAGATCATTCGTCGACCGTCTTGTTCTTTTCTTTTCTTCCTTTTATGTCCGGTCGCGACGACGCAAAGTCGTTCGAGCTCTCCTCGGCTTAAGCTTTTCTCGCCGTTTCTCCACGCTTTTCCGTCAAATTGGTCGCGTTATTGTATCGAAACGACTATTGGTAATTTCGTCCAATCGGCAGCGATCTTCTTCTTCTCGTTAATTCGCTTGTTGTAGAGATATTTGAATTGCCAGGTTTCAGGAGAGAGAGCTTTCAGACACGGTCGCGCATCGGCCTCGAGGCTTTTCTCGCTAAAGTAGAACAAAAGTTAACTCGCGTCTCCTTAATTTCATCCTACCCGAATCTAACCGATATAGTAGTACCTACCAATAACGATAGTTCACGATTACGATAATAATAACGATACGATAGCAATAGCGGTAGACTTAACGATGATAACGCGATAGGCGATTATAATAATTTGCGCGATCGTACACGGATAGACAAAGGAGCCTGTTTCCATAGATCGCAGACGAGAACGAATCGCAAGCTCTTAACGCGCGATATCGACAGTGAGACGACAGTAAACGAACAAAGTTGAATTACAGTAACAGCCGACAACGGGAAATTGTAATAACTAATGATAATAATAGTAATAATAATAATAATAATAATAATAATAACAACAACAATAATAATAATACTAATAATCTAATGGTAATGATAATGATAATGATAATGATAATAATAAATAAATAAATAATAATAATGTTAACGCTAATAGTAATATTATAACATTGATATTGTGGAGAGCGGCGACGCTAACGATACTACTTAATATTGTCGGTCACGGTTAAATTATTTAATAAGGTAATATCGATATCGCGTGTGTCCATTGCCTGTCGTGAAAGGAAAACGAAGCATAAGTGGAAAAAAAAAATCTAAAAACCGGGTACCTACAAAGTGACGTGCCTTTGAGAGTGTGCGAAGCAAACGATCGGCTCGTCGTTAACGATATTGGTCGATATCGCGCGCTTCGAGCTTGAAATGCTCGTGAAACCTGGCAACGCGACATCAAAGTTTTTCGATGGATAGATGGTGGATGAAATTAGCGAATTAACGATATAATCTTGTTTCTTTAGCGCGACGGTGAGAGAGGCGATTTAGCGATGCGGCGAATGCATACTCGTACTTTCGAACGATTCGATTCGACAGACGATAGGATGACGAGGGGAAAGGAGAAAATACTAATTGTCCATGTTGCTCTAAACTCTAGCAATGAGATCGTAGTTGATCGTGTAGCGAGAAAAAGTGTTAGTTTACGGTAGTGTTTACGCGTGATGAAAGGAAAGAAGGTAGAGGAAAGGGAGTAAAGGGAGAAAGAAAGGAACGCGTACACGCAGTGACACAGTGAAACACCGATACACACGCATACGACGCATATAATAGAAAGTAGATTAACGGTAGGACATAGATTTTTAGACGGAGTCCTCGAACTCGTTCCTTCGTACATATTAGCGTACATGATAGCGTTAGAGATTGGCTGACACACCTCGACACGAGGACGCGTGGTCCGTACACCTATCGATTAGATGTACCCAACGGCGATTTACCGTTACCGTTACCGTTACCGTTACCGTTACCGTTACCGTTACCGTTTTCGTTAACGTCGTCGCCTCGCTCCTCTCTATTTCGCGAAAGAACAGCAGCAACAGAGAGAAATGAAAAAATCACGCCCGCAGCAATAAAACAATTTCGAGTAAGATAGCGGGTTGGGTCGCGAGTACATTCGAGCGACGAAACTTTTACGCGACAATGAATTTTTTTTAGAAAACAACTCGTTTCGATGAACAACGCTTACGAATATATTTTATTTTCGTTGAACGTCAATGTACTCGTGGCCCTTGAATTCAGCGAGTCGACAAAGCGTCAACGGATAAGCTTCGAAGACGATCCTTTTTGTCCTCGATCTCTTCCTAAGGCAAACCGACGACGGGCAGACAGGAACGGATAGTTAAAGAAAAGGAAAGGGTTAGTCGAAGAGAGGAAGCACCCTGTGGCCAGTGCAGTTGCACGAAGGAAGCGTAAATTATTCGTTAGAATTATTAACACGCATCGATATCGTCGTGTGTATATATACATATACCTCTTCTTATACGTACAGTAAGGTTTATCTTCAACGATGATTAAAAACGTGTTGCGTATTGTTTCTGATCGCAATGTGATTAATTGAGCCACGTAATTATAAATATTATACATATAATAAACACGTTAGCTCGACAAGGATCAGAATCTCAAAGACGGACGGTGACTTTTTAAATTATTGCTATTGTATTATTATACTCTTTATGGTTTCTTATCACGATTGAACGGTGACCAGGACATAGTTATTATTATTATTATTATTATTACGATTACTATTACGATTACGATTATATTATTAAAAGAGCATCGTGGAACGCGAAAGGAAGAATGGGGAGGAATGGAAGCGAGACGCGAGTCGAGTCGAGAAAAAGGGGTTCCTATTTAAATTGTCCGAAAGCGCCTCCTCCTCGCGACAGATCGTCGGCTTTCTAGCCTTCTACGAATACCATTACCATTACGAATAGATGAACACGCGTCCAGATATCTTTTATCGATTTTTTTTTCTTCCTCTCGCGAATTAATCTTCTTAATTGTCCTTCGAACAATTCGGGGCGAGGCGAGGCGACGCGACGCGATCGTGCATTTAGCCGATTTAACGTATCAAAAGAAAGGGGGAGAGAGAGTACGAGAGGAAGCAAGAGAGAGAGAGCGAGAGAGATGCGTCGCGCGCGTTGTTAACTTGTAGATCCGGACATTGCCGGAGTTGAACGTAAACGATCATCCTTATCTTTGTTTTGTGGCAGAACCGAACCAATGCTCAAGCGACGCTGTTGGTTTAAAGTAAATAAAAGAAAAGCTGAAAAACCAAGGTTTTCTTTACCCGTCTGTACCTATATAGGCCTGTAACGTCGTGTATGTGCAGTGGAGTATAAAGGGAATAAAGAGTACACAACTTTTTAATACGCGTTTCTTTTTATAACTTTCCCTACGTACTTTAAACGTGCCAAAATTAGTATCACTGATTCTCGTATAATACGTATCCATCCCTTACATCCCTTACATCCCTTACATCCCTTACATCCCTACATCCCTTACATCCCTGTATTCCTTACATCCCTTCATCCTTTACATCTCTGCTTCCCTTACATTCCTGCATCCCTCACATCCCTTATGTCCCTGCAACCCTTATAACACTGCATCCCATACATCACTGCCTTCCTTACATCCCTTAATTCTTTACATCCCTGCATCCCTTACATCCGTTATGTCCCTGCAACCCTTATAATAAATATATTACCAAAACTGGTTCGAGCAAAGGTAAGTAAAGGTAAGTAATTTTTGAATTTTTGAATTTCTGAATTTTCAATTTTGTCCCTCTAGCGGCAAAAATGCGAACTAAAATCTCGACCTCGAGTCAGCGCCATCTGGTTTCAGAAAAAGGAACTAAATCATGCTGAAATTTTGGCCCTCTAGCGGCAAAAATGTGAACTAAAATCTCGACCTCGAGTCAGCGCCATCTGGTTTCAGAAAAAGGAACTATATCATGCTGAAATTTTGGCCCTCTAGCGGCAAAAATGTGAACTAAAATCTCGACCTCGAGTCAGCGCCATCTGGTTTCAGAAAAAGGAACTATATCATGCTGAAAATTTGGCCCTCTCGCGGCAAAAATGTGAACTAAAATCTCGACCTCGAATCAGCTCCCTCTGTTGGCAAAAAAAGGAACTAAATTTTGCAAAAATTTAAATTTAAAATTATTTTTCACGAGACTTTACTTACCTTTACTTACCTTTACTCGAACCAGTAGCCATATCATTTATAATATATTTATTATAAGGGTTGAAAGGATACAAGAGATACAGGGAGAATTCAGGAGTGTAAGGGATACAGAGATATAAAGGGTACAAAGATGTAAGGGATGCAAAAGTGTAAGGAATGCCGGCATATACGAGATGCAAGAGTAAAGGGAATGTAGTGATATAAGGGATACAGGGATGTTAAGGATATAGACATGTATGGAATAAAGGGTTGGGACCCGTGAGTCCCTTAAAGACAAAAAAAAAATAAATAACTGGGACGGTTGAGCCGAGTCTCCTGAAGAGGGATAAAATAATAAATGACTTGGGAGGGTAGTCCACACGAGGTCCGAAAATAGGGGTAAAATAATAAATAAAAGGATAAAACAATAGACGAGGCACACAGATGTAATAGAATCAACACGTTCATGTTCCTAATTGAGTTTATTCAATAAGCTAAGAAAATGAATACAGCAAATCCTTCCTTTTAATAATGCGGAAACATACCTCTGAGAGACGTTGAGACGTTGTACGTATGCACGATAACAAGGCGGAAAAATGTTATATGTGTAATCTTACAATAATAGTACAGTAAAACCTGTTAAAAAGGACATCTGAAAATATTAAGTCGGTGCACAGAAAGAGTCGCTGGGGTCCTTGACACCCCAAGACGGTAGGTTGGTACGCAGAATGAGTCGCCGGGGTCCTTGGTGCCCCAAGATGTTAGGTCGGTGGGCAGAAATAGTCGCTGGGGTCCTTGGTGCCCCAAGATGTTTGGTCGGTGCGCAGAAATAGTTACCGGGGTCCTTGGCACCCCGTGATGCTAGGCGAATACGCAGAGTGAGCCGCGGGGTCCTTGGTGCCCCAAGATGTTAGGTCTGTGCGCAGAATGAATCGCCGGGTTCCTTGACACCCCATGATGATAGGTCGGTACGCGACATGAGTCGCCGGGGTTCCTGATACCCCACGCAGATATTACGTTGGTGCGCAAAAATAGTCGCCGGGGTCCTTGGCACCCCAAGAGTATAGGTCGATGCGCAGAAAGAGGTGCCGGGTTCCTTGACACCCCAAGATGATAGGTCGGTGCGCAGAATGAGTCGTCGGGGTTCCTAACATCCCAAGATGATATAATATAAGGGATACAGGGATGTTGAGGATGTAGACATGTTTGGGATAAAGGGTTGGGACTCGTGAGGCCCTTAAAGACAACAAAATAATAAATAACTGGGAAGGTTGTGTCGAGGCTCATGAAGAGGGATAAAATAATAAATGACTTGGGAGAGTAGTCCACGCGAGGCCCGAAAATAAGGGTAAAATGATAAATGAAAGGATAAAATAATGACAGCGGCGGTCACCCACGCTCCTCCCTCAGGGGGCGGATGACGGATGCATTTCGCACCTCTTGCCACCCGCGAGGGTGGCGTACTATATACTAACTATTTATTTGAATAAATGTTGTACCTTCTCGAGTACGGAATCGTTTCCTGTGAATTAAGCATAATACCCTGCATCGTACCCAATGGTGGTGTAGACCGCCATTTTTCCTAGAGGGACCACGAGCGCGCTGGAGGGTGTATGTACATACTCCTAAATCATCCAGAGGTTAGTATATTAACTGAACAAAATATTACTTTCCTAATATTTAACAAATATTCTGTGTATTTTGTAGATTTACTTTTTCTCGAAAATGTTCCCCTTAAATTTTTGTATTATTCGAATAAATTTTGAAGTGTTATGCGCATGTATATGTAGGAAGCAGTGACATTAAATGGACATTGAAATGGACCGGGCGAGTAATTAATTCGCGTTACAGAATGAAATAGAGGTGTTTCGAGGGTCTGGTTGGTGGAGCAGGAAAACATGCATAGGTCAATTCAAAGGATGAACGAGAGGTCAACGATGGGTGAAATTTTGAGAAGCTGGATCCAAGCGAGGCTAGGAGCGATGATCGATTTGACGCCGGATATGTTTGGACATTACACCAGAGACGGGACGCTGCTAGCGCAAATGTTGCACAGCTACGACATAATAAATCGCGATCAACTGGAAACGATCGTGCATACGCAGGATCCGGCTCTGTGCAGAGTGAACCTGAAACACCTCAAGTTTTGGCTACGCTTCCTGGGCATCGACTGCGACGACGAGAGCATCGCGGAGATTTCTTGCGGCAAGGGTGCCACCTCGTTGCGTCTCTTCTATAAGCTCTACTTGTGCCTCGAGGGAAAAGACAGGTTGCACTTTATCACGCTGCAAAAGGAGAGAGAAAAATTTGTGCCCACCTCGAAGAAATTCGAGGTGACCACCGTGTCGGAGGACCCTTCTGCCTACGAGCCCCCGGATCATCCTTTCTGTTCGAAACTGGTGAAAGGCAAGACCGAGATGGGACGCTTCAAGTTCCCTCTGCTGCTTCGAAACCTCCGTCGGAAACGAGAGAAGCTAGAGCAGCCTTGGAAGCCGTATTCGATCGTGCATCCTGTCGAGTATTGCTTTCCCAAGGTACATATGTACTCCTTTTCTTCTTTTCCGTTTACTTTCCTATTTGCCAAATATCTGTTTGCTCGCAGACAGAAAAGTCTCGATTGGACGAAAGTAAGATGGAGGAAAGCGAGGAATTGGATCGGTTCGCTCGCATGCACCGAGTACGGCCAAAGAGGTTCGAACAGTTCGAAGAGGAGGAACGATACTTGGAGGAAGAGAAGGAGAGGTTCGAAAAGATGTTGGAAGAATTGACGGAGGAGCCGGAAGCGGCGAAGGCGTACGTCGAGCAGCTAAAGTGTCGCACGAAATGCGCGGAGATGACCGCTGCTCTCAAGTGCCAGATGCAAAAGAGCTTGCTATGCGAGCTTTGGGAACGGATGGAAAAAAAGCAGGATCGATCGTTCGACGAGGCGATCGCGAGACGAACATCGGATCAATGCCGTTACGAGAAACAGATGGTAAGCAAGTTGTGCGAGGTACGGGATCAAAAGAACGCGATGGCGGAGAATCAAAGGATCGTGGAGAACATGACGTTGAAAGCGAACGAGCTCGAGCATCGAGCGAGGCTGGAACTGGAGAAAGACTTGGCTTGCAGGAAACAAAAGGACGTGGAGACCGAGTGCGAGAGGATGTGCGAGCTTCGTCGGAGGTTGCTCGAGGAAAAGATCGAAAAGATACGGAAGAAACATTTTAAGCTTTGTCGACTAGCGCTACAAGATTTGACCAGCGTCGCTTTGAACATTGGCGAGTATCGACGAGTAAACGACGGGAACGTGCCCCTGTCGCTTCTCAGCGAATGGAAGACCATGTTTCTCAAGTGTCAACCGATTTACGACGAGAAATTCTCGAAGGAAACGGAAGAAGACGAAGAATCGGAGCCGGAGCCGGAGGTAACGGCTGGCGATAAGGGATGGTGCGCGTTACTCGAGAGGTCGGAGGCGCAGCGTCAGGTCCTTTTACAGGACTATCTGGACACGAACTCGCCGTGGAACGAGTTTACCCCGATGCTCGGCGAGGACGAGCGCGAAACGTTCGAACTCGGTCGAGTGGTACTCGGTTACGTGGTGCATCGGCTGCTGAATGCCCTTTACCCTCGTCCGCCGAATCGCGCGCAACTCTTACTCTCGAAATTCAAAACCGCCGCGATTTTGCTTGGCATCGGCAACTCTCAGTTGCATCGATCGATCGGTTTGTTGCTGGAGAAAAGCGGAATACGCTTGGTGCGAATGGAGGACGCGATCAATTACTGTTTGCAGAGGTACAAGGAGGAAATGTCGAACGTAGAGTACGTCGACTCAACGGTGATCGCCGCGACGTACGACGTGGTGAGGAAACTACGGGGCAAGAAACGACCTCCGTGCCCTCCTCCGTCTAGCAAAAATTCCTCCTCCATTTCAGAGGCAAAAGGTTCGCGAGCGACCGAAGATAAGGAGACGAAAAGTACGACCAAGTCGAGTAAGACGGCGCGAACGCGAGGCCGACAGCGAACGGGAGCTCGAGACCGAGATCAAGATCGAGATCGAGATCGAGAGAACGAGAAAGATTCGAAAATGGTGGAGAAGGAAACGCAAACTCCGCGAAACATACCGTTCGACGATCTGGACCCGGTGCTGACCGATGCCGCGTATATCGGTAAATGGATCTACGAGTTTCTCGCGTTGGGCGAGCCCATCGACGACGAACTCGCGACCAAGACTCTCGTCGAGTACCTGAAGAGCGTGACCGACGCGAAAGGCTGGGCTCTGATCGATTATCCGAACACGTACGAGCAAATGTGTCGACTGGAGACCGCTGTGACGGGTGTCGTTCCACCTCCCGATCCAAAGGAGCTCGATTTTCAGGACGTTACGATCGAGGATATCGAGGGTATCGAAACGCTGCCGCGGAGGATCGTTTTCGAGGACCAGGAAGATCCGTTCGCTTTGAACAGGTACACACGCGATGCCCTTCCACGAATAACACCGCGTTCCTTTTCGCGTTCAATTTTCCAGACGATCGAGACTGTTGCCCGATCCGATCGCGAACCGAGACACCAGCGCTACGAGATCCACCTTTGTCACGCTGTTCGTTAGGATAGCGCAGAAACCGAAGGGTTTTCAAGCGGATCGTTCGTACGAGACGGTGGGAAAAGACGCGGCCTCGATCGACAAGTTTTACGCTTCTCTGAAAAACGCGTACGCGCTCTATTACTCGAGTTTGGACGCGAATACGCTGAAGAGGCTAGCGAGATTGGTGATCGGTGAACCTCTGCAAAGAAGGCCGTCCGACGAGTTGTTCGGCGACGTTCTAAACGAATTGGATGCCGGCACAGGGCAGCAGGTGGTCGGTGGTTCGAGAGCGCCGGTGGTTCGACGCGTTTTACCCGACGGCGAGAACCTCGAGCCGGACATCGACTACATCGACGACATCGATCGGCTGTCGATCGGAACGCGAGATTCCGCTCGCGATTACTTGCGTATGGACTGGCTCCCGATCGAGCCAGGACCGGCCAGACCCGGCGAGTCGAACTGGCAATGGATCGACTTTCCACTGCCCTCTGGTCTCCTCGAAAGTTTGGCCAACCTCTGGGAATGCTTGGAGAACGCTTACGTCGAGAACGTCAGAGAGATGCTGTACCTGAAAAGCGTTCACGTGTCCAGCGTCGTTCCGTACAGAGATTTCGTGACCAGAAACATGAAGGATTTTATAAGACGACCGGACAATAAACAGGATCTGTTAAACGAGTTTCATAAAGCTTTCAACTCGATCGATCCCGACGCTCGTCACGACGTGGACGTGAAATGCGAGTTGCATCGACGCGTGGCTGATTTTCAAGCGACGCTCTGGGATATTTGCGACAAGCGAAAAGAGGAAGCGGAAGGGGAACGAAAACGTCTGATCGCGGACCACTGGACCGTCCTCGAAGCCTCGATCCTCTACAACGTTTTCGTCGGTCTTGTTCAAGCTGAACTGGATCGTTTCGTCGACACGAAACTCTCGATAGAAGATTACTACTTAGGGATGCTGAAGAAACCGTTGCCAATGTCTGTCGGTCAGAAGGTGATTTTGAACAGAATAGAAGTGGAAACGGGAGCGGAAGAAACGTTGCGGTTCGAGGAGCGACCTGCTCAAGAGTCTTCGGGAACGGAGGTGGAACAACGGACCACCGATCGAAAGAAAGAACGATCCGGAAGGAAGACAAAAGCGGTGGACGTTGTTCCGCCAGCTGTCGATCTGGCGGTACTTCGTAGGCAGATCGACGACGCGTTGATCGACAGAAACAAGCGATTTCGAGAGGCGGAGGATTGTTGCGCGTTTCAAGGAATCATGGAGATCGTTCGGTACGCGAGAAAAGTCGTCGACGCGTTGTCTTCGACGGCTAGCGAGCTAGTGAAAAAAGAGCGTCTCGCGGCGTCGAGGCTCGACAAAGATCTTCTTACAGACTCCGGTGATTCGATAATCGCGAGGACAGTTTCGAGGGGCGAGGAGCTCGCGTTGGAATGGCGATACGCGATATCCTACGAGATTAACCGGGTTCGTTTGAAGCTCGACTCCATAATCGCCGTGGCTCGAATGGATTTCATTTTCCTCCTGGATTCGCTGCAGCGGACCTTTCACGAAATTTACGACGTTATCGTGGACAGGTTGTAGACAGTTCTTTTCGTGCGGGTGGAGTGGTACGGGTATTATTTTGTTTTTGATATTTGCGTTCGCAGGTATTGGCGAGAGACCAGGAGCGTAAACGAAATGGGAAACGTATTCTGTTTCGCGATCGAGGAGGGTAGAATAATTGAGAACGAGTTACTCTTGGAGGACGACAATTTCGTGGTTCGTTCGAACGTGTTCGTGACGGAGGTCGATCTGGAGAAACGAAAATCCGCGTTGAAGGAAACGTTATCGAGTTCCCGGTTTCGCATAGCCGATCTCGCTCGATTAATGGAGATCTTCAAACGAGTCGCGCCATACGGAACCATTTCCGAACGCGCTTTCGTTTACATACTTCAAGATCTGGCGAGTCACGGACGCGAGGAAGGAGAATCGATGCTACTTCCTTGCCGGTGGTACCAGCTTCGAGCCAGCGAAGTTTGCAAGGTGGTCCGTTCCCTGTTCGGCACCGTCGATCACATAGACTGGCGAGAATTCGTCGTTTACGCGATGGACCTTCCCTGGCCGAGTCACCACGATCTCTTAATCGCTAGAGAACGTTTTCGAGCTCAGGATCCCGATTTAAGAGAAACGGTGACTCGCGCTCAGTTTTATCGAACGTCTTTGTGGTTCCTCGACAGTAAGGTGGTCGACACCGAGATTTACGATCTTCTTCACGACGATTTCCATACGATCGTCGAACAGCTCTACGAAGAAGAGCTGTATCGTTCGAGTCTGGAGGACGGCGATTCGGGGGTTTTCGGAATTAAAAAGAGCTCGATCGCAGATTTGAAATCGCGTCGCTCGAACCCGGAAGAAACGCTCAGGCGGATGCTGTCGAAAGAGTTGCTATGTCGAATGTACGCGGTCGATCGACACACGATCAATTACACCGCGTTACTGTTGGTCTTCTGCAAGCACGAGGATCCAAAGGAAGGTTTCGGAAAAGCGCTCGCGATAGCGCTCGGTAACAAAGTCTGCACCGACATGGAAGAGGGCGAGAGATACGTTCAAGAAGTTTACGAACGAAAGCGACTCGGTCTCTCTTGGCATAGAATCTCTCGCAGCGAGGCTCTTGAGGTAATCGATCGAACGATTCGAAACACGATTAACCGGCAGGAAATAAAACTCGATCCTTACAGGTGACCAGACAGATCCTTGAACAGTTGTTGGATCGAGCGACAGCGCTTGACTTTGAGGAGGAAGCGGAAGAGGTGGAGGATGCAACTACGCTATCCCGCGACTCGATCGCCTCGATCGCCTACACGGCCAACTTTGAATTCGAGGACGAAGCTACGTGGTTCCCCGATGATGCGGTTTTCACTGAGAAACGTCTCTCCAAGGAATTGATCGTTTACTGGCTGTCTCTCGATCTTTGCCTCGTAAGGGCTTTCTTCTTCGCTCTCCACGAAATTCCCTTTAAAATTCCCTCTCTGTAAAATTCCGTTTCCTTTCAGACGGTACTAGCTGCGACGCTGCCCTGGCACGTATTGCAACCAGAAATTACTGGAAATTGTAGCAACCTTCGGGATCGTTTGTCAATCGTGTTCAAGGAACTGAGAGACGAATATCTCAACGAACATAAGAACGTTGCGTTGGCGCATCGATTGTTGAATCATGATTTTATCCACCGGCTGTTAAACAGTGTCAGCAACTTTACCATCAAGAACATAGGGGACATTGTTCAAAAGATTTTGCAGAGCCGGGAGCAAAATATTGGCTAGTACAGGATGTACGAGTTTTAACAGAGTTTATTGTTTCGATACATCACCAGTGTAACTTGTGAAAAAATTCTAACGTTCTGGGTAAATCGCGAAGATGTCTTTTAACGTTCTCTTTTCGTTCGATATCGAAGGAAACACGCTCGCTATCGATTACCCTCGTACAAATGCTTACGGATTTATCTTATCCTTACGCTACGCGTTTTACTTTGTTTTCCATCGAACGTTTACGACTGCTATACGCCTCCCGTTTTGCTTCTTCGTTGCATCGAGAAAATAACTAATCAAGATAGAATCGATAGAATCTACCCAAAGCAAACGTGTTTACGACGCGTCTCGAGATTCGAATTAAACTTAAAGGCTATACCGAGGAACAGTCACAGTCACAGTCACAGATCCGACTTTACTCCAGACTTCTCGCTCGCGCTTACGTTACATTAATGGCCTAAGATATTATCGATTATTCGACGATATTCGTAGTATATGGTACAGTGTGTGTGTGTGTGTGTGTGTATTCTTAGAGTAAATGAAATTGCTGCGTTTGCGTGAAATCGCCGCCTCGATAGAGATTTCTTTTTCTCTTCGCGTATCGCTATCGTCGCGAATAACCGGAAAACATTGATTTCTTTTTTGGAGTGACGGTGCGTGGAATTCGATCGGTAGGAACGTTTCGATTTAGAAAGGAAATATTCCTTCGTCGCTGCAGCAAATCTGTATTTATTCACAGCCCGTACTCTCACCCTTAACGATTTAAGTATCGATTCCGAACGATCGAAGGCGGTGCGGCGCGACCACGCGTTTCACAAATACACCTGATATGTTTGCGTGTCTCGACTCGATCGAAGATCTTTTCTTTTCTTTTCATTCGTTCGCAACTTTTATGCTTGGAAATTATTCTGGTGCGCTCGAGCTGGAAGATGCATTCTCGTAACTTTCAAAGCTGAATAGATGATCCCCTCTTCGCTACGGACTAGCGAAACGTTAACAAGCGAGAGGGGGTCAGACGTTGAACCGACTTGCGAGCTCGCGCGAATACTTTTGGCCAGTTGTACAAACTGTGTGCACGTATGTGTCACGTTTCAAGGAAATGCGTATAAAATGCTAACAACGAGTGTTCTCGAATACCCAGGCTTCCGACATTAGTTCACGTTACACGCTTAAGTACCGTTTCCGTTGTACATACATATGTATATACACGACCGTCTACGACAATTGCGCAACCCTTCGCTACAGAAATAAACCTTTTTACCGCACAATTAACCAGACGCCTTAGAAAAATAAGCTTTATCTCGTCGAGTATGATTTGCGAGTTCGATTCGATTCTATCACGACGAAATAACCAGAAACCGAAAGGATATCCCTGTCCGATTCGGACACGTTCGAAGCGGAGATTCGCGATGGCCAGGAAACCTCCAACTTTTATCAATTATATGTACATACTTACGTACGTGTACGCGCGTCTACGTGCACGTATCGTGCTGGCTGGACAGAGGAAAAGGGGTGACGACGCCGTTTCACACCCGCTTTTCTCCCCTTTTCTCCGCTCCGTTTATTTTTCACGCGCCTGTACACGCACACACATTCACCTTTGGCACGTCAGCTCGTACGCTACGTTCTACATACCTGCTCTCTCTAGCCTATCATTGCGATAAAAAAATACAAGGAATAAAAATATATCACGTAACAACGTTTCTCTCGATCGTTACCGTCCGCGATCATCTTCAGAGAAACAATTCGTCGATATTTTCAAAACGTCGACGATTTCTTACTTTTTTTCCGACGTTCTACACGTTTGTTCGAGAACCTAGATGGAAAGGTGTAAGTTATAGTTTTGAAAGGGCGTCGTCGGTGGTAGTTGGTGCAAACGAATCGATCCACCGTTCGGTTTTTGGAGCGGAAACCGTGTCGATCGGACGATCGACTTCTCCGTGTCGTTATCCGATCCAGGATAGCCATCAGCTGGGCTGAGGAGGCGTTAGCTTCACCAGCAACCAGGTGTACAATTTTGGCTTTTGCTTGTCTACCAGTTCGTATTGCAGATTGCTCAGTCCATCCGTGGTGAATCTCTTCTTCCCTGTCTTTAGGTACTCGTACCTGAAAAATTCCACGACACGATCGAAGAGCATTCTCTTTTGGGAGAAATATGAAAATGGTGTCAGATTTCTGTGCCAGCTCACCTCTTTGGATTAGCCTTTTCCTTCTTGTGCGTAAGCATCTTGTAACGCGCCACGTTAGCAGGATACCGAGATATATGAAGTCCGTGCGCTTTGATACGGTTCGCCATGTCGTCGTCCTCGCCACCCCAACCCCAGAACACGTTACTGAATCCATTCACTAGACGAAAGTGTTCGCGTGACATCGCTGACACGCCACCGAACAAATCGGCGTACGGTAACCTACGCAGAAACAGATCCCGATTAAGTATGTACTTTCTGTTCGCTCTAAGGGTAGCGAAATTTTTCCTGATACCTGTATTTGAACTTGTCCACTGCAACCGACATGTGTCTCGGTTGCTCGGGACACGTGTACAGATTTCTATCGTCTTCCGGAAGTAGGTCAACATCGTGAAAAATGAAGCAGTCGAAAGGCCGTTCCTTCAAGGCTTCCACGTATCCTACATTCATCAACATCGCGCGATTAAAGGCTTCGCTGCCTGAAACACGAATAAAACATGTTCGTTCGTTGACGAAAGTGCAACCGGTACCGTTACAACTCAAATATTCCGATACTTACCTTTTTGTTCGACTATAAATATTTGGTAGTCGATCTGTTGACGTAGCAACATCGGGTGGAGGTTGTAAAGCAACGTCTGAAGATGTTGCGGTCGATCTCTAAACGGAATGACAATAGCAACGCGATATCTTGCGAGACAATCGGTTGGGTAACCTCTGCCGCCTGGTTTCACGTCGGTCAACGTTTTTTCCATCACCGACATTTCTGGTGGCGACTTGCTAACCGCCAGTGGTCCAACTGCAAATTATTCAGACAAGTCCAGTTTCGTTATAAAAAGCAGGCTCGGTTGGAACGTAGGGAGAAAACCTACCCAGATTTGGAGGAATAAGCGGGCATCGTGGTATCGCGGTGCCGTTCGTTGAATTCGCGGTCGAGGATTCCAGCACGTTTCCAACGATATACGCGTTTCGAGTGGGAACAGTGCTTTCCGATTTTGAGACGTTGTTGGAATTAGCCTTGCCAGCCCATAGAAGAGTGGCGGCGGCGGTGTCATTGCTGCTACCGAGTATGCTCGAGACCGTGACGGGACCGTAAATGATCAACCCACGGGGATGATGCCTGTACGTACGATCCGCGTATCTATCAACAAGCAAAATCGATCGAAATTTAAGCTAAAACTAAATTGTCCACTGTAGTAACGAATCTGTGCTATCTTTGGCAACGGTACGATCGGATTTATTCTCGGTTACGTTCCTTTTGGCGCGAAGCTTCTACGGTTACACACACACGGTTGTAAAGGCGTTGCTAGAGCAAACTCTAATTAAAGACACGTTAGAGTCGGGTCATTGGGATATATCCGGGGATCGTGTCTTCTGGCTGGTTGCGATTCGCAACTCACCCGATCAAAATTTCATAAATTAATATATCTATCGAAATTCAATGTCGAGCATCGATTAATATCGCGTTTAGATACTTTGTGTGCACACGAAGCCAATTAGCGAGCTCTGCGACCACTATCTCCAACCCGACTCCACCTTACACGCTAATGGTGTTCTACTACGATTGCCAAACCGATCGACCGTTTAATCGTTTCGGTAATTTCGCTCAATCTCGTTCAATATCGAAATTTCAACGAGATGCGAGTACCGAATTTCCATTTCGAATTAACGACACTCGCTGTCTAATTTTCTCTCTGAAAATGTTGGTCTTAATAGAATCCCGAAAGTTCTTGAAAAAAAAATTTTACGTTTAAATGAAGATAAATGGACGAATATTACGTACAAAATGGTTCTGAACCGATAGAATTTATTGGTATTCGCAGCACGGATAGAATGTCATAAATCTGAAACGAGTTATCTACGGCGTAAATCGTCTTCCTTCCAGCTAATATTTCACTTTTTAATCTTATCCTTTACGATCCGGCATGGACATGTAATTCGTTTGCAGTTAATTGAAAAATAAATTTTAAACAAATTAAGGTATGTAGTTGAAGCTTAACACAATATTCGCATAGAAATTGTTTTCGATCGATTTGACGAACAGCATGGACCAGTGTGCCATGCACGAGTGCCCTTCGATTTATAGAAAGAAATACGAAGACGTTTCTACAGGTCGATGATTTACAACTGTAGCGTTTCCGTCGAGGTTGCTTTGGGGCTTCCGTAAAGTCCGATCGATTATTTTAACTCGAAGAAGAAACGAACGTCACACGAAAGCTTTCTCTCTTTTTAACTTGTTCTTAGTTTTATTTTACGCTGCAAAAAGAGCATTCGCTCTAAGGACAGTCCATGTTTCATAGCTCGAGCAAGAGAACTTTTTCTTTTACGCCTTAATCATCGTGTAATTGCTGGAGATTCGTCCAGAGTTTCACGTTATTTTAGGATAGTTGGATTAGCTAATGCAGTTATGTATTAGATTGTCCGCAAACGGACAATCCCAATGATCGATAACGATGTAACGACCTCACCTACGCTTACTTGAATGCACATTTTCTCTATCACCCTACATTTCAAATTTTCAAATGTCTTCGGAAATCTCTGACTTCCGATTAAGTAGATTCGGTAAGTGAAATTACCGTAAAAACAAACGGAGATTCGGAGTCAACGACCGGTCGTGTGTTTCCCATTGCAGTTAGCAAATTGTTTCCTAGCGACCGATGTATGCGCGAGTAACCACCAAATTGCATCGTTAACTAGCCACTTTGCTTTGTTATCGGTCAACTAATAAGATTTCCCGGATATCTAAGAGGCTGAAGAGACGAGACGAGAGCTGGTCTATCGATTTTAACCGAAGCGGCGATATTAATTTTACCGATTAACCGTCTCTGAAATACTGCTATGATGGTCGAAGCGACGCGAGCTAAAAGTCCGTTAAGCGATGAAAATTTGACCAAGTTTTGAATGAAGGTTATAACATGCAAATGGAGGAGGACGAGATTCGACCGTGAACGAAAGCTTAAATTCGTTGAGAGATATCTCCTTTGAAATTGCTGGACAGTTGTGAAATTTAAGCGATTTTCAGGCAAGTTTATGAAAGATTCTGCAAGTTGGCGGCACAGTAGAAGAGACGTACCTGGAAGCGTTAATGGTGAAAATGGTTTCGATTGATCGGCGATCGATCACGCCGCTAAGTAAATACTGAATGGCAATCAAGGCGAGGACGACGCAGACGATCGCCTTGTAAAAGTGGGCACGATGCCACAGTGCCACGGCTGCGGCCGCAGTCATCGCATTTGCGAGACACCATAACTCCTTCCTATCGCCGTTAGAAGAGCGCCGTGCTGCACGAGGCGCTCCCTGCAGGCCGTTGTCGTTGTCGTTGTCGTTGTCGTCGTCGTTGCCGTTGCCGGTCCCGGTCCCGGTCCCGGTCCCGTTTCTGTTATCCTTCTCGCTGCCCTCCCCTTTCCGCCTCTACGCTTGCCGCTTCTGTTCCTCCGGAACCCCGAGAGTTACGTGCCTCTCTCCTTCTTTCCAACCGGTCGATCGGCAACACCGACAACCAACGAACAAAGAAAACACCGCCGCAGGCTTCTCACTTCCGGTCATCAGGCGCATTACCTTCTGCTGGCAGCGTTGCACTCACCTTTCCAACCCTGAAAAACAGAAAAAACCAATTCGTCTCTTGTACACTTTGCACCATGCCTCATCGTCAGTAGAATAATTGATCGTTAAGCATGACGCGGTGCCATTTACTAACACTTGCGTTACAGAAGATAATTAAGCCTTTGTCTTGCTTGTTAATTGCTCGAGCGTCGAATATAGAAAAATCACACGGTTTACGTAACTCGTTTTTGGAAAGCTTCGAGTCGTATGCATAATTAGAACCTTAATTAATAAGTTTCAACTATTCCGCGCATATGAGTTACATCGTTACGTTTGGACCATACTATTTTGTGACATGTGCCAGGCATGACGTTATACATACAAGATAAAACAAGGGTGATTAAACAGACGGCCGTAGAGCACGGTCGTTTGGATCGTGGAACGGCACTTCGGGGTGGAACTTAAAAGGAAGCATTCCGTGAAAGATACAGAATTCCACGTAACAACGGATGGTCGGAGGAAAGATTAGATAGAGCATCCGCTTTTTCAACTTGCGGTATGGAAATTTCGGAAATCGCTGACGACTAACGATAATGCGTAATCAGTAGGAAATTCATTCAGAACATTTACGTTCGACCCACGCGCTATTCTTTCATGCTTTATGCGCGTAAACAGTGACTATCACTTATTCTGTCACGATCGAATCTTGCTGTTTCTTTTTTCAGAAGAAGTAGAAGTGCGAGCATATATGTATTTTTGATGGTAAAGCGATAAACGGATAGGATAGAGTGGATAGAGTGGACAGAACGGATAGCGATTGATATGATTAACGACACGAACGAGTGCTCGTGCAATTTACTGTAAAATCTACAATTATGGTGGTTATCGCGACATCGCGATGTCAAGTATCCGCGACGATCGGCTAATTGTTTCATAGCATTTCGTTTGTTCGCTGGATTCCCGTGACTCTTTCTGTTCGCGTGCTGACTGAATTAGATCACGCTCATCCAATTAATACGGATCTTATCAGAATGTAATATGCAAAGAGTGTGATTCCACAAAATTGATACTGAAATAGAAAAAGCGTAACGAAACGTTTCTCTAGTCGTTCAAAATATGAAATTGGAATCAAGGTACGCAACAATGTCCCGTAGGACGAGTTTTCTCGCGGGATTTTGGCAATTTCATCGAACGCGACGAAACATTCGATACAGTAAAGAGTCGGTAACTTTTCAAGAACTGAGGAGAAAATGTTTGCATAAACATCAAAGCGATTCGAAATTCATGGGTATCGGAAATGCTGGAAAATCGGCAACGGAGAGATACGCGAGACGAATCCATCCGCTGGTGATTATACGTGTATGTACATATGTACATAATATATCGGAAGACTGTGGTGGCGGTTTTTAAGCAATCGATCGTCTTGTTACCGTGAAATTCTTTTGGAAAATGTATGTATGTATGTATTCGAAATTTCCCGGTGGCGCTGAATAATTTCCAGCGTGTGGTGGTCGCGTATCGATTTTCTCGTCGGTGCACGGATTGCGTCGCGTGGGCGGAATACTCAAAGAGAAGAGGATATCGTCAACCCTTCCGAAGAAAACTCGTCAATAGAACGTTATATCGTGTTCTTCCTGCACATCAGTTACGCTGCTGTATTTCAAACGCGTACGGACAAAAACAAAGCGAAGAAAAAAAGGTTGGTAACAAAGGGGAAAAAGACGCGACAGACTCGGTCGGAGACGAAGCAAAGGGATGACACGTTTCTTGAGAGCGTTTCGCGTCATTTTCGTTATGTCCGTTCCTCTCAGCTGCTCTGTTTGTAGACGTGGCAATGCAATGCAGTAAAAAGAGAAGGCAAGGCCCGATTTCGGGCTCGAAAGGGAACCTTAATTCCGGCTCGTTTGCCAGCATCTTGTCGACAAGCGGGAGGAAATCAGTCAAGGTCTTTCAAAGCTCTGCCTTCATCTTCTGACTTTTATACGGCTCGACCTTTCATCCCGTGCGACTATTTATCTCGAACGCGTCGCAAATAAGCCACCGTCACGACTCACAGACACGAGACATTACTTGAAAACTGTTGCGAAGCTTTTCAATTAAAAACTTCCTATTCGAGGCACAACTCCATTAATCCTACCTACTACTCGTTAATTAAGAAAATTGGATTTCACGTGGTCGCGATATCCTCGAGAGATTTAATTGCTTCCTCTTTGAAGGAAGCCGTGGTTTAGATTTCGATTCAATTAATTGAATTCGCGTTAGTTAAATCGTTCCTACGATCTTATTCCTTTACTTCCGAGTAGGTATAGAAGCGGCAAAAGTTTTGACAAACAGGAAAGAAAAAAAAAAAGCTGCTCAGTCATCGAGAAAATTTTCATCAATATGCTTGTCTCTTCGTGACCTAAATCTCGATCTGTACCGAACGAGTTGCAGCCACGTTCTTCATCGACTCTGACGATAACTGGAAACAGACCGCTCGCTAAACTCAATAACTCGATAAACAGCGTCGATCGATGCGACGTTTTAAGGGTTTCCATCTTTTCCCGAGACTTCTTTCATCGATGGATCTCGATTGAAACGATTCCAAAGGACCGCCTTTCCAAAGCGGTTCCAAAGCGGTTCCAAAGCGGTTCCAAAGCGTTTCGCGGACGTGTATGTGAAACGAGGCCGTACCTACGTAAGTACGTTTTCATCGATACGAAAGGGAAATGCTGTCGCTGAGATTACAAGCTGCGTCTGTTCCTGTTACTCAACCTTGACGAGCTATGAAAAATTATAATCGACACTTTGAATTCCAAGCTTGAACTTAAACCGAAACGGTAAATGGACTTTTAACGTCGAGTAAAAAATCGTGAAACGCGATAGGTTAATTAACCCTTTCGTTTCGGTAAAGCTGAATAAAAAATACCAACTTCCCACGGGGAAACGAGTCAGGGATTTATCTTTTACCGCCTCGTACAATTTCTAGCTCGTGCAACTTGTTTAAATAAGCAGAGCAATCCATATTAAAAACTGTAAATCTTGAAATTCAGAGGAATGTAACTTCGTTTCAGAAGCAACAAAGACGAGCTTAGCAGTTGGGAGCTCGAGATAGAACCGAGTTCTCCTCGAAAGGAAGCTTTGAAGCTCTTGTACATTTCCTCCGATGAATATCGCGTTCTGTTTCGAAGAACATCCGACCGGTCCGTCGATCGTTGCCGAATCGGCACAAAGTTTTTCAAGATGGCAAACTGAATGATACCGTAATGGAAACTGAAAGCGGGTGTAGGAGGGCAAATTCACAGATCGTTCGCGAAGCGTTCAAGTTTGAATATCCTTTTAACCTGTTTAAGGTTCACGAACTCGTATTTGTCCCGGTGGAGCTCGTTAGTATCTTTACACGCGGCATGGTAACGACGATACGGGATTAAACGAGCTGGTAGGTTGGTTTGCGTCTGCATGTAGGTAGCGGAGCACGCTCATCGCCAGCTCCGGATGAATAAATTGCGGTTGCTTCTCCGCGAACACCGTATTTTCTGTCATCCGGCTGTTCCGCCTCTTTCCCGTCCCCATTCATTTTTATCCTCTTCGCTTTTTAACTCTAAATAGCAAATACTGTGCCGTTCTTCCATCCTCACCATAATTTCCTTCGTTATAATTCCAACTCGTACGCCTTTTCTGCTCGAAAGTAACCCTTTTACCTACTGTTTTAAAGAACCTTTGGTCAAAGATCGTTTTCCTTTACAGCAAAATACCCATTCTTTGCTCCGTTTATCTTTGATCGGAAAACTCGCCCCGAGCGAAATCGACTGTGGTTTTTCGCCGATTATCGGTCGCTTGGAAAGCGATAGTTGACAGGGAACGGCATTTTTGGAACAACGGCCAATTTTTCCTATCGGAAAGGGATCAATGATAACGCGAAGAAGCTTAACTCCTTCGGGTGGCATATGCCTACTGCATAATACTGCAAGCTAGTAATTTGGAAGTTTCAATTTGAAAAGTTAAACAAACGATCACCTTTTTAAATATTGTAAGCTTTCCGCAAACTTTTATCTCCTTTATCCAAAGATAAACGAACAACTTTGCAACTCAACATAGCTGCTATTTTCGCAAAAAACAAACGACTTAACGAGCTTCGATTTTTCAAGTATGCAAAATTGCAAATCCAGCTTTTTGCAAAGTTGTAGCAGCGTTTTACAGGCAACGCGCAAGTTTTTTTACCCATTTTCTGTCATTTTTCTTTCATTTTTCTTCCTAGACGTTTCGCACGTGTGCTACGTATCGCACGAAATGAATCATTCATGAGCTTGTATAAACAAATAAGCTGGATCGCGCAACGGCAAGCCGGGAAATCCGAAATGCAAAAATATACCAGAGCTATTTCTTTTTAAACAGCGCATCACTGTACGCTGACATGTTTACGAAACGAAGATAAACCTTTTCCCGACACACACGGCAACTAAATTGGCAACAATTTGAAATACAAATGGCAGAAAGGCGTATTGCATGCAACTTTGATGCTTGCCCGCTATTTCATTAAAATTTTCCTATAATTGCGAAAGCTTTTACCGTTTGCGTCGATAGGCGCGTCAGTTAACGATGTCCAAAGCGGTTATCAACATTTTAGCAAATGAAATTTTCCGAGTATGCGTAAAACGCTCTTCGATTGGAAAATCAATTGCTCCGTTCGGTGTAGTCAATATTCAGGGTTAGGTGACGAGCCAGTATACGGGCAAGAAACGGGAAAAGTATAGTACTATGGTAAGAAAACGATCGAGGAACTGCTAAGATGAAAGACGAAGCAGGTGAGAAGAAAGTAGGAAAACGGGAAGAAAGAGGAAAGGTGGATGCAGCGGTTGCGAAATGAGAGGATCGATAACCATCGTCATGGCGACCATAGCATCAACTAGTCTTTTACTCCGACAGACTCTCTGTTTCTCTTCCCCTATATTTTCTTTCACCTCCTGAATTTTCGATTTCTTCGAAATTTCAAACAATTTAACGGAATTTCTGTGGAGGCTGGAGAAAAATTCAGAGAAGATGCAAGCGAACGTGTTGGAATATATGAATATTGCAAGGTTCCTTCGGGTCGACAGCTGGACCGTTAGTTAAGGGAGCCCGCAAAGCGAGAGCTACGATAGACCAAGTAATTTACGGTATCTGTTGGTGAGGATGCTTTGATGCACGAAGCTCAGTGAACTCTGCAAACTTTACAAGGTGACTGATTCCGATGGAACGGTAGAGAGAAACATCCAGGTTTCCCTTTAACTTAAGCAATCGCAGCTTGCCTAGCTTAATTAAACATCGGCAAAGGCTGTAAAAATGACGGAACCAAATTCTTACTCCAGATACGAGTGAAAGATGTGGCAGAGCTATCAAAATTGAACGCTACCGTAGCTATGAATACCGTTAGTGGAACAGGCTGTTTCCATACGGCTCTACGGTTCTACGGTCAACTAATAATGAATACGAGCCAGCTAGAAGCTCGAGGAGTTGTCGAGTGTTTCTGCATCAGCAACCACCAGCAGACCAAGGTGGCAGATATCGCGATGCTCGAGTAACTGCAGCCCACGTAAACCTTGCGAAACTTTTGCAAAGAGAATTTTAACAGGTTCGACGAGTCGCACCGAAATGCTTCATTTCGGATTAGAATTGCCGCTGGTGTAATTGATGTTCTCGAGCGAGGAAAAATTTCGCGTATGCATAAAAGAGGAAGAGAAAATAAAAAAAAAGAAAAAGAAAAAGAAAAAGAAAGAAAGAAAAAAAGGTCTCGCTTGGAACGTTCCCAACGTGGTATTAGTTCGCTCGATTCGCCTACGAGGCACCAACGTACACGTACAGCGCTATATAGCGTCTTCCAAATGCGGTCGAGATCTCTTTAAATTCATGAGGAGAGAAGAATGTAGTTCAAGAACTTTCCGAAAAGAGGTTTGAAAAGGAGCGGGTTACAGGAAGACTTTCACGAAATCGAGAAGTTTTCGTTTAGCGGAGCAGGAAAAATCGTTTCCACGCTGAGTTTCGAGTTTCGAGTTTCGAGCTTGAAAATTTCATTGAATTTTCCAATAGCCTTCTCTCGTTCCATTCAAACTGCTAACCCTTTTGATTATCTGCAAATTGAATGTTTCGTTTTTCCTTTCTCTCTTTCAAAACCACGACAATTTTCGAGATAACAAACGACGAGTTTCAAGTTACACATTTGCGCAGTTTATACGTGGCGTATCGAAACAAACGTATTAATTTTCTGTTAGAACTGTGGACAACATAATTTCTAGTTTAGCGTGCGACACTGTGAACGTGAAAGCATGCGAGGCAAAGGAACGAGGTAGGACGTATTTCACCGCGCGATTCGTGCATTCGTTTGCGAATTTATCGGAACGAACGGAATAAGTTAGACGGGTGTTAGAAGGCATTCCATTCGATAGCTCCCGAGACAAACTTCGCTGCAAATACACACGGAGAGGAACACAATACACCTAGGTATGTACACGAAGAATTCGTCGGCAATGAAAATAAAAATAAAATGTATAGACACCCGTGAAAGTATTCGAACGGGTTCACCTGTAATCGTTTCATACTTTCGATGAATGAATCGTCCAATTTGGAATTGACAAATTTTCGAGCCTACGAATCAAGGTAATTGGAATCGCAGACTCAGCGCTCGGAATATGCGATTCAGCAACTACACGTACATATATGTTGTGCATTCACCGTTTCGATCAGTGGACGTGTAAACACGCTTACACTACTAAAAGGATTAAATTACTTTTCAATGACAACGAACTCTGCATCGTTGCGACTGTACGAAAGACACAAAAGTTGCTGCGCGAAGGATGATTCGTACGAAGATAAAGGATAAGCCAGTTAGCAAGAGAGAAACTCGGAAGAGAGACATTTCGCAATTTCACGCTTTGCAGAGGACAGACACGGGGGGACTCGCGATGTAGAGCAGCATCGAACACCATAAATTTCTTGGAATTGCAGCCAGTTCGAGGGACATATTTCCTTGAATATCTGCCATTTTTGCAACACGCGTCAACGTGGTACGTATTCGAAATGATACTCGTTCGAACGAAACGAAGGCACGTTGCACCGGAGAAAAACGATCGCCAATCGTTCCGCTTCGAATCCACGGCTCTGTTGGACAATCAGCTTGACTGCTTTATGAATCGCGAAGCGAAACCCCGCTTCTGGGTCCTTTTAATTTGCAAAAAAAGATATCGAATAGTACAAAGAGATTCCCGCTTTCAACATTAGCGAATGAAAAATGAAATTAAACGTTGCCTAAGTGGATAAACCCGAGATAATAATTAATTCCATGAGGACGCGCAACGTGGCTCATTTAAAAAAAATTATCATCCTTTCAGTCGCATGCGATGTAATTAACGTTGAATAAATTGCAACGATCGAATAGCAACGAGTTATCGTATGAAGCTTTTCATACTTCTGTAAATAGATGTTGCAGAAATGAACTTGCATGTACTCGATTATTCGTCGAATGATCTCCACGAATTTGCCAAACGTAATTAGCCGACTTCAATTTCGAAAAAAAGAAAAAAAAATCGGACACTTTTATCTACGTTCCAATAGAAGAGAAGAAAATTAAGAGAAAATGGGATGATAAAAAGAGACGAGGAGACCTTATTTTTCTCGGGTGTAATTTTTCTTTCCATTCTAGCTTCCTTTTTTTGCTCGGTGAAATAGAGAGCCAAGGATAAAAGAACCGAGTCCTTTCTTTTTCTTCTCCTTCCAGAAAACATGGCTTGCGATAGTGAAACGAGTCGAACGGTTAAAAAACTGGTGACTGTTGCAAACTTCTCCAGGGTGTTGTCTGCACGATGTGAAAGGAGAATAGAATACCTTAACAAAGCAACAAATTCTCTGCTAACGTTATTGAAAAAGTTGATTTTGCTCGTTAACCGCATAGTTGTAGTTCGTTAATTTCAGTGCAACATTTTCACTGGATGTCCATTAATAGGAAGAAAAGTTGCTTTTTTTCTATGGTATTCGGATAAGAGACACCTCTATGGAAAAGAGTAGGTATCCAGTGGAGAGAGGGAACGCTCGAGGGGCTTACTCGTTTTGTAAACTTTTGCCGAAGGGCAGGAAAGCTAAAGAGGACACAGTACGCCATAGAAGGGGTCGTTTCCAGAGACTAGCAGTGGAAACGAGGAGAAGGGGGCTTGAAGAGGCTCGAATTAAAATGCACGACGTTCTCTCCCCCTTCTCGGATAAGTTAGCTTCAGCCATCCAGCTAGACCCGCTGCCAACCGCAACCCTTTCTTCGAGCTGCTGCCTTTTCCTGCGAACTCCGACGCACGAATCTCGGATCGTTCGAGCTCGAAAAGCTACAGGCTTGAAAAGGGAAGCTCGCTGAAAAGACCTTGTGTCCCATCCCGTTCCCTTTCATTCTTTCCAGTAATTTGCATTCCTCCCGCCTTCCCTTTTCATCCCACGAGTTCGCGTTCGCGTTCGCGTTCGCGTTAAATAGGTATCGATATATGCATCGTAGGTAGATGAAAATCGAGGTGACGCAGGCTGTTCTAGGAGAAGCCAAAATACCTTACCGAACCTTATGATCTCATCTAAAGGTGCTATTAATAAATTTTCCGTGGTTAGGTAACCTGCGTGGAAGCTGCTCCTCTATCTTGCACTTATGATTCAAATATAGAAACTACATACTGATGAAATCAGAATTATGCGCGTATAGATATCTACAATGTGTACGTAACGCGTTTGAAGTTTACAATATTCGTTTCGTATGAACCCATATATGTACATACAAGTTTACACCCACCAAAGGATTAATGACCTAAAAAAAAGTGATAAAACGGAGCAGATAGCAGTGAATAATATCTCGTTACAATGATAAAACACGGTTCCATCGAATCTACTCAGGAACGCGTACTAAAATGTTGGAAATCTTATCGGGAACGCCTCTGATTTTTGCTATTTGGCATTACGTTACGATTAAAATTCTGTAGATACTTTCTTAAATACGACACGGTCTGCGTAACGCGATAAGATATGTATATTTTCATTCTCCGGTGGATGCTGATTTATCGGACAGATTTTTATGAAAGCGTATCGCGAGAAGCTTTACTCTAGACTCTAGCCGTAAGCAACGAGTTTCGCGTTAAAATTCGTGTGGAAAGAGAGCGAGAAAGTGGATGTTGTAAGACTGGTTCTTAACGCGTCCGATTCGGATTTTCGGTATATGGGCCGAGAAAAAGTCATTTTTCTAGCGATTTCGTGGCTACTTTCGTAGTCGATTATCAATTTTACTCAACGAATTTCCGTTGCGAAGTGATGCAACGTCGCGCTAAAAGTTTCGATTAGTTCTTGCAACGTCGATTGCACACGGCATACGGGTTTTTATCAAATTGCTTGGACAAGCGTAGCCAAACGGAAATAATGAAACCGCAGCAACAATCGACAACGATCGTAAGGCAACGCTATTCTTATCGATAGAGTTAAGCAAGAAGAGAAATAAAAAACAATATCGCTTGTTGATCGATCGTGGTCCAAGAACAACTTTCACGTCGTTTTCAAGTCATTGAAAGACTTGATCAAATCATTGTCTTTCCCTCCGTTTATAAAGTAATGATTGACACAGGAATGTATGCACGCGGCTTTTGCAGCGAAAGGGTTAACAGGTTTAACCCTTCGGGAAGGTCTGTGACAAGAGGATGAAGATGAATTACACGTTCAACGTTGGAAGGATAGTTTGTTTATGCGTTAAGCCACTGTTCAAGTTGAGGAAGGAGGCTCTTCTTCTTTGGTTGTCGGGCACGATGCCAAATACCGATACGCGTGAACGCATCCGGTGTTTCTCGCATCGCATCGGCCTGTCAAACGCGACTATGCTTCAATGATTATACGTAATCTGCTGCTTCTGCATTCTCATAATGCCTCTTATGCTGCTAGGCAAAAGATAACGGTTGAACCACCTTCAAAGAAAGCAATTTCTTTCGCAATTTATCACGCTGTTCGAAGGTTACAGTTATTTTCCTAACAACGAATAGAACGTTGGTTAACGATCAACATTGTTACCTGTCATGGGAACCGTTCGGTTCAACTTGTTCGAATATCATTAAGAATATCATTAGGATTACAACGGTGATTCGAAATGGGAAATTGATGCGTTGGATTGAAAAGTTCTGACAATTAGTTTCGTCAACGACGAATGCAAATGACGACGGAATGCAATGTCCCTCGACAATGACCCATCGATGGATTTGATTCGGTGGCCACAAACGAGCAGGGAAAAAGCGGATGACACGATCGGGATCGCGTGACCGTCAAACTCGCGACATAAATTATTTATGAATTACCTAGTTTGTGTGCGGTGTCTGTAACGATCCACCATAGGTGTGCTTGTACGAAGAAACAAGACAGAAAAATGTTGATTCGAGCAATAACGCAAAGACACGCTAAGGGTGGATCGTGCGAACTCCGGAACTCTTTTCTTCTTTCGTAGTCTTGAAGCGTAACGAGAGGCAACGATCGTGCAAGAAAATTCGAGTTACGTCAGAACACTGTGACATTATCGTAAATTACGCGTATCCTCGATCTTATGGTAAAGTACTCGCTTGAAAACTGCGTCTGTAACGTTTAAGTATCATCCGTTTGCTTTGCGACGAAAAAAAAATAATTTTCACGTTAATTGTTCATTGTGTAACACGCACAATGTGATACGTTTTCGATGAATGAGACCACAATTACGATGTGTTTTCGTTTTTACTTCGTGCTCTTTATCACGAGTCAGCAATTCCAAAGCGATATTGTTTCAGATTTTTTACACGACCAGAAAACTCGAAAATACATGTATACGCAGAAGCAACGAAAAAAATCGAGAAATAGTCGGCCAACTCGAAAGGATTACGAGGCTAGAAAATAAAACAACGTAGCTGCACTAGCTGTTATTTCTTCCTTTAATAGAGAATTTTCTCGTAAAGTCCTTTCACGTGGAAAACCGTGACCAGCATACCAAAATGGTATAAAAGGGAAACGAACAGAAAAAGTGTTGTCTCGTTAGATCGAAATTGCAAAGACACGCAACTTACATCTTTATCGAAGGAAATTTTCTAATTTCTAATTGACGACCGTGTAAAAAGCGTCATCGATTTCTCGACTGTTTGTACATTAACGGCAATCAACTGAATAGTCGAGATCAATTATTGTTGACTCAACAAACAGAGGAAAAAAAAAAAAAAAAAATGTTAACGGTCGATGGTGGACCTTGAATATTAATTGCTACGATACTGGATGCGTTGGTATGTTATCGTAATCGACATTTTTCAAATTACAACCGACTAAAAAAAATCGGAATGAGGTTGCAAGTAAAACTCATTAGTATTTTCTAGCTGCGCGTTTAACTTCCAATAAATTTCATTAATATAATGCTTCGGGTAATCCACACTATAGGAAATAAACTGCTTCGTAAAAGGTAAAGGACGCGTTCAATGTATAGGTAGAAAATATAGTAGGAAAAGCGATTTCATGGTAGCTCGAATTTTGGAACAAGTCCAAGTGGACAATCGATCGACCTTTAAAACATTCGACTATATGTCTATCCTGACCTTACTGGACAATAAAACGAACAAGATATCGTAGAAATATCGGCGGTAGCAGTTTCCATACAAATCTGTCTTTGACTAGCAAAAATAAGCTCGCGTGCGTTTACACGAAAGAAAGGCAAACGATTCGAGTTGGAAAATATTTAGAAAATCTTGTGAATGAAATTGAGACGGTTCTGTCCTCGAGGCGCGTTCTACTTTTTTTTGAATATCAAGCAGAAGGCTTGATTCTGAAAGAATAAAAAAGGATAAATTGTAAAGTGGTCGGAGATATGGAAATGGAAACTTGTTCTCGAACAAATCCGCGGCGCGTCCACGAATAGAAAGAGGTGAGAAACGTGTCGAAAGTAAATGGAAACGTATTGTATCGTGACCTCTAGATCGCCGTAGACGCGAAATGGTTACACGGTAGAGGGGTTAATAAGAGTAACCTCGAGATTAATTAGCTTAGGACATAAATGGATCTATTCGATCGTCAGTCAAACCACGGCACTGTCTGTTCTGTTCGCGTGCTTGCAGCTTACCTGAAATGTAGCCAGAAATTAAGAATTGAATTATAAAGAACGAGTAACGATCCGCGAAGATGTCGTGAAATATCACCGATGAAATTACATCGAACCGTTCCTATCCAACTTCGCCTTTACCACGATTGCTCTATTTATACGATCTAACATTTAAGCTCCACGTTAAAAACTCGTTAGTCCGTTTAATTTTTCATTCGAACGCAACGTTTCCAAGCGAAGCGAGCTGAATTTCATTAAAATTTCACGGAGAAAAGGGAACGTTACACTTGTAAATTTCGGTATTCCGCTTTCAACCAACGAATTGTTTTTTAAACGCGCACTGGAAATATTTAAACAGATTATCCGTTGCTAAATAAAGTTAGAAAATACTGGCTTATTGTAATACGATGTAGGTTGACGTAAGTGATATCTGGCAAGCAATTCCAGATGGAACACGCAGGAGATTATCAGCGAATTAATGATCATCGAATCCTTTTCAATACAATCCATTATTAATTGCTGACGATGACAGACCAGCTGTGATCGTTTAGAATCGCAATGGAAAAACCTGTTTGAAATCGATGCAACTGACTATGAGTATACTTAATTCCCATCGTTACAAGATGGCAAGCGTTACGTGTTCTTACATTAAACGGAGTTATTTTTCTTGAAGCTCTTTTACGCGAAACAATCGAGCTTTGTTGTTCAGATATTCTTGAAATTCTTCTTGTACAACGCGCGATAAGGATCGTCAGAATTTTCAACAACCTTTGTGGCTGAGGCGCATTGAATTGTAAATATCGAAGAAGGTCGAGCAACGAGATCACCGATTGGCCACGTGTTATCGATGCCAATGGCTTAGGTAATACGGTAAAACGTACCGTAAGGTAATTGCACGAAACGTTAAGTAGGGTTTCATTTTTGTTAAATCAACATTTATCGCGTTTAATCAGGTTTCAGTGTCGCATCGCGTCGACCGTATGTTTCTCGAACGTTTCTCCGTTTCGTGAGATTTCCACATATTCGCGTGTGCGAGCGCAATGGAAGAAACCTGACGACGATAATTTAATTAACAACTTACAACTTTGATCGAGATTCTCGCTCGGTTCTAACTCTTTCAACTGTAAAAATCTTCAGGAGATTTCTCGTTTCGAACGAATGAATATTTAAAGAAAAAAAAAAAAAGGAATCTTTGAACGAAGACAGAATGGAAAAGATAGTAATATGCGAGGACAAAGGTCACGATCATGATTACAGCTCGATTTAACAACGATTTTCCCTGGAGATTCGTGCGTCACTAGATCCGCGAAGGAAACTCGTTCACGCGCGGATAATTTACTTATTCACCGCTAATAAACCGACACAATACGCAATTTGGTGATTACGGTGAATGAACGTAGATCTTGAGAACGTTGTTCGACGTTCACGGTGCAATTGAGGAGCATAGAGTCTCGAGCTTTTATCAACCAGACGAACTAAGAATTACGATAATCTGACATCAGCAGATATCGCTCATTGTTAGCGTAAGTGTTCAATATGTACCTGTTTCGCCTCCCAGAATGAACTTTGTACATTTCGATCGATACCCTAACAAGACAATAAAAAATAAATATTAAACTCGTCGAGCAGTGACGTTGGTGGAAAATTGTTGATGATACGACACACGAGAGGAGCATCGAAATCGAAGAAACGCGAGTTGAACGATGTCATGGTTCACGCGACACTTCTGGGAGGCGTGACAATTTATGACTTTTCGACCTACTATCAATCGAGTTTAATGCGCACGGGTCAATGGCAACGTTATTCCTCTCTGCTGCACCCTTCTCGCTCTTCCCTGTCGATAAGCTTGTCTGCCAATTAAGCTTACCCGAACACGCGAATCCCTGCCGCGAATAACCGTAACCACCACGAGATCTTTTCACGAGCAAGTAAATATTTTCTGATCGATTTCCACTCGACGTGCGAGCTCTGCGCACCCAACGGCCCTCAACATTCGATGTTGAAACGTTTCTATTCTTTTCACAATTACCAATCTATGTATCTGGAAAGCTCGTAAGTTTCGTTCGGTAAATACGTAAGATCGAGATCGATCGTGAATCGAAAACAAGCCCTTAAAATCCCTTCCAACTTTTCGGTTGGCGAATAATCAAATATAGGTACACGCTTCGTTTCACAAGCAGAACATTTGAAAAATTTCACTTTCTAGTCGAACGAACTTTCGTTTCGAGCATCGTTATAATTAGCAGTTCGGTAAACTTGTTCGTAAGCTGCACGCTTCGATTGACTTGTATTTACAAGCGAAAGAGATTCGTAATACCGTCACGAACGCGATCAGACACTCGTCGAGCGTTTCACGCGTAGCAGATATGTATTCAAAAGAGAAAAGAAGAAGAGGCGATCGTAACATCGGTGTTGCGTAACGCTTACCTTTCTCACTTTCCCTTCGATCTTTCGATGAACCTCGATGAGCACAAGAACTGTTCCGTGCTCACCCACGTGCCAGATACACTCCGTTTCCTCTTTGCTCCGCAAAACAAAGACCACGCGGGGCTTGCAACCTTGGCCTTTCCAACGCCAGATTCATCCAGCTGTCCAGTCTCTAGCGTAAAGTTTATCCTTCGCGGGCTTCTTTCGAAGTCATTAGCGTAACACGGTGGAGAGGGAACGGTCCAGGTGAAGCAGCCTTTCCTGACACCGATCCAGTAACTGACCTTCTCAACGCAACCGGTTCTCCAGCAGGTCTCTTTTTCTTCTTTTCTTTTCGTTCGCCGTTCACCTCGCGCACACCTTGCTACAACTGGACGACTAATGTTTTCGAACGGCACGGAATGATAGAATAGAACGATAAAGAGGTAGGAATGGAACGGAACGCGAAGCGGAGTCGAGTCGAAGCAGCCGGCGTCTCGGCGTAGACTGGCGAAGAGAGGTGACCGGCCGCGAGTCGTCGTCTCGTCGTCGTCGTCGACGTCGTCGTCGTCGGCGGCGTCGACGAGAAGAACGAACGACGGCTGGCGCGATTGGTCAGAGCCCGTTGGGTTTCGTGTCTGTAGATTGGTTGTCGCCGACCGCCGACCGCCGACCGCCGACCACCGACAGTCAACGCGCTCTTTAATTGAGTCGTACGGATATAGAGCGATTAAATCCGCGGGAAAGCAGGCAAGGTTACGGATAATGGAATTTTACGCGACATTAGCGAGCATCGATTACGGTAATTGTCGAACCGAGTAAAGTAACCGATAGTAAAGTGCGACAGTCGAGCATTCAAAAATGAATGGATTCGACGCGAAGCGCGGGTACCCGTGTTTTCGGGTACAGACACGAAATTAAAGTCCATGGAAAGGCCGGATACCGAGACACGCGATATCTTCGGTCTGCTGAATTTCACTACGCTTCCTGTGCAGGATATTCAAACGAGCGAGTGAGCGACCAAAACGAAAGTATCAACTTGTTCCGAAAGCAAACTTTGATCGTGATCGTCGAAACGTATCCGGCTAAATATAAAGGAAATACGAATCATACGTTCATCGGGTGACTGGTCGGTTGACCTATAGTCCGTCCATCGAGACGAACCAGTTTCCCAAATTCGAAACAATCGTATCGTTGATCGTTACGATCGTGATCCAGGTTACGCTTCGAACTCGAAAAACGTGAATAATACTGGTATTGTGGGTGGTTCTGTTCACTTTAGAACGTTCTCTAAATATGTAAACTAACAATTTCTCTTTCATATTCCTTCGAAACCCTTAATTAAACAAGCGAAGAAATTATCGTGGTTTTTTTGAGCTTCTTTCAACGGGCTCATAAATCGTAAGATAAATCTTTCGCAGAAAGTGGAATCGGTCGACCGATGGAGGAACAAGTTGCTCCCAACTTTTCCCAGAATTCAGCACCGCTATATCGAGCAGAATCTCGTTATTTTCCACGCAATTATATCTTGGGCCTAATTAAAGCGATTAAACGTTCGTGTGTATCTTTGAACGATACACACAGGTGCTCTGCAGGAAGCTTCGCACCGCGATCTTCTCACGGTTAGTGTCAACGCGTACACGTTGCTTCGCGTCCGGTATGTATTCTTCAAGAATGTGTGCGCCGCGCCGCTTCTCTGCATAGCGCACACGAGCAAGGTGTTAAATATAAAAAGGTAAAAGAGGTTTGCGCCGCGGGCGTGAGACGCGAGGAAACAGAAACGTCGCTCGTTCGCCTTTTCCAAACACAATGAAATCTGACGCCATTTTGAATCGACCTGTTGGCACCGGCTACTTCCGTTTAAAGTTAGAAAATTTTCACCCCTGCAAACTTCTCTACTCTTCCAATAATTTCGAAACAGAATTGAACCTTTTCGTCAAACAGTTTGTTACGCATTCAACACCTTGCGAAGTACGAGAAATAATCTATTTCTCTCTGTTCGAGCGTGTCTGCAAAAAAAAAGCGGATAGGCATCATCAACTCTGTCCGATCGAGTTCGTTTTGAATTCGATTCTCTCGCATAAAACGTCCCGCTGCTGATCCGCGTAATACCGGCCTTTAAATTCGGCCATCGACCTATGTTCTCTGGTGCTGGTGGAAAGTGGGCACGCTCTCCGTGCAAAAACTGATAAGGGAAATATATATTCCCACTTGACTTGCTGCCTTCTATACTTGCTTTTTTTCGCTCCCTTAAGCTCCAGAGCGCTGACGAGGTGTCTTGGAGGCCGGCCAATTTACACCCCACTGTTCTTTCCGGCAGCCGGATAAGAAAGAACGGTATCGAAGTAATTTCTTTTTCCTTACTGTGGAATTCAAGCAAATACGTACAATACGAATCCAATACCTTTTGCGAACCGAAACACAAAGTAGGTACCTACTGAACGTTTTATCGTCGAGCATCTATTTTGCAAAGGGAAAACGAGCCCTCTTTCATGCAAAGCTAGTTCTTTTGCTATCTCAACGAAGAATCAGAGAAATAGCTGCTGGTTAATCGGTATGTCCCTCGATCTTGTTGCACGGTGCTCCAACTACCGTGGAACGAGATGGTTAAGTCTACGTAATTAATCGCCCTGTGTTCACGCTTATCATCAAGCCGATCGAGACACCGCACCGGCTAGATGTTACTAGCCTTATAACAGTGCCTTTACGCTAAATTAAGTTACTTCGAACGTTCTCGTTCATGCCGCTTTAGCTGACCGTTAATTGTCATCTAACGACCATGCGTTTTGGCAACCGCTCAAATCACCCGACAGATGGTTTACGTTACAATTTCCTCCTTGTGTCGATACGGTCGCGATAGAGTAGAAATTGTTCGTCAAACATTTGATCGGCTAATTGCAGAGGCCAGAAAATGGTAGTTGAAAGAATAGAATATGTACAATTTTCTAGGATAACTACATTGAAACTTGGTCAACCCATGCCATTAACTATAATTGCATATTATTACGAGATGACTCAACGTGAATTATCATGAAAATGGAAGGCTACCGACTAATGTGCTAACTGTGTTTCCCTTTAAAATTATAAACAGACAAATTAACCGACGTTCTATCTTGGCACCCGTTGGCTTTTATGTCGTAGCTCGTAACCTCGGAAACACAGCTCCATTCATCTCCACCTTATTATCCTCGCATTTCAATTACACGAATCCAGTTGCAAGAAGACAACCTAATTTCTTTGAAGGAACTGTATCCTGATTTTATGAATGAAGAGATAGATATTCAAACTATAGCCGATTGTTCTAAACGAAGCAAGATCACGAAGCGAAATGCGTATGTATCGTGTTACATATATGCAACTCGTAACACTGTACGTGTTGCGCGTATCAGGAAGTACACGGTATTTAGTAGGGAGAACAGCACTTGCCGCAAGTGTACTGCACTGTAAACCTAAAATCAACGATTATGGCTGAAATAGAGATGCAAGCGTTTACCACAAATGCGCAAGCACCAGGAATAAACTCCAGAATCAACGATCGACTGATGTTACGGCTACCAATAGCAACCTGCCTTTGCGATTTACATCGGATCCTGCCAGCTGGTTACAACGCAACGATTAGTGCAAACGATTCTTTTTCATATAGGTACCGCTTCTTTGCGTTTCTTTCGCGCAAAGAGAACGATAAAACAACTGATTTCATATTTCGAAAAAACTTTGCTTCTTACGCAACTTTTTCCTTGACGATATGCAAATCCACATACTGTGACGATATCTATGATACGAAGAGAACAGCTGTTCCAATAGTAATCCATATGTTTATTTAAAATAAGTTTTGAAATGGTTGGTTCGTAATGAAGCGAGTTCCATGAATTATGAAACAATCCGTATACGCGTCGAACTTTGCTCGCAACCAATATCGGGCATCTGTCTTATTCTTGGTCGTTCAAGGAAACGTGATTTGCATACAGCGAAAACTACGATACACTTTCTAAGGCAAGAATTCCAGTTTAAAGTTAAGAAAACTCGTAGTACAGGGTGGCATTCGTTTAGCGAAAACTGCAATAACCGGTGCAGCACGATTAAGAAGCCTTAGAGGTTGAGATTACGTTATCGAGGGTTCCCGAAATTGCACAACATTTCGCAATTCTGGCACGCCTAATCCCCAAGAACGGTCAGAGTATCCTGGCAACGATTTTCCCGCATTCGCTCTGCTCCCTACCGCTTCCAAATATAGTAGAACCGTTTTGCAATGTATATTCAACGGCGCGACAGGAGCTAAGCTCGGGATTTTCCATGACTCCTCGTCAGACTGTGTATCAATATCGTTATCTCCGCTATTTATTTTCATGTCTAAAAATAATAATTTTTTGACGCCAGATGATTGTAAAATAAAACCGGAACCAAGCATCTCTTATTCGATTCTAAACGTTGAGAGGTGGTAAGAGCGAAACTGCGAGAAGATGGAGGAAAGTCGAGACGGCTGCGCGGCGTTAAACGAGGAAATCCAGCTTGGTAGAATAAATGAGGTTTGTAAAATATTTTCAAGGGTGTTGGCTCGTAACGCGGGACACGTAGTTCGCATCGATCAGCGGCAGGCTCGTTTAAGGCAAGCAATATAGGAGAAGAGGTGCGAGCTAGCGGAACGGAGCACGTACTTGCCAAAAGCCAAGAGTAGCTGAGAGAAGCCTACACAGGGTAGGAGTTGGCCATTATCGTGCTTATACCCTTCCAGCCAACCTGGAAACACTTGCGAACCGTAAACTATCCAAAAATATCAATGCGTTCGAACTACTTCGAACGCGTTCGCTCGAGTGCTCCGAAAAATCGCAACGAAACTGAACAAAGTCACGATTTATTGTTTCACGGTTAGCCGGCATCCTACAAGGAAGAAATTTCCTTTCCGATCACGTTCGTTACAGAGCTTACGTAACCAATAAAAGCATCCAAGATCGAGCCTTTCTTTCCAAGCGAATCGTTTGAAAGTTTAACTTGGACGCTTGTAATATCGAGAACGATGGAAACTATGAGCGAGGAAAAATGATGATCGAGGAAATTAGCGTGCCGACGAACGTCAGGGACGTCCGTGGTCGACGTTGCGAACACAATTTACTCGAATAATGGAAAAATGCAGGAAAAAGAATTCTATGCATCGTGAAAATTAGCATTGAATTTTACGATAATAAATTCGGATTGTAGATGATTAAATACCTTTTTCAGGCTTTTTCCGGCTTTTTCCGGCTTTTTCCAATGAATCGAAGAAAATCAAGAGGCTTTTTATCCTTTCTGCTTTCTTTTTCTGCCAGTTCGCTCGTTTCCGTAGATGATTCGACGTGCAACACTGGAGAAGGGAAGGATAACTTTGCTAGCTTAGTTGCGGAAGGTACCGCAAAATAGCACGAATCCCGGCATCGTCAGCAACAGGGCAGAGTTTAACAAGGAAATTGTTAGACGGAGCGTGATTAACCCCGCCGTTGCGATAATAAACGAGCCACGAGCTTCATAACTCATCGGTGGCCCAGTCTCTTTCTTCTTTCTGATTACGTTCGCGTGTTCTTCCTCGCCTTGCTCAGCCTTTCAGTTTTAACTAACGCTTAATCAATGCGTTCCTAATTCCACGCTAATATCAAAAGATATTGGAACATTATTGAAAAGCAACACAGCAGCGTCTATCCGATTCCTATCGATCCTATCGAATTAAATTCCAAAGGAAATACACGCCAAAATTGAATCGTTACCACGTGACAATTTAGTAGAATTTTCACGCTTCTCGGTTGCGAGGATGGCCTCGTTTCTAATCTGCAACATTACATGACCACAAGGGGCCAAGAAACGTTGTTATCGTTCACCCAGAGAAGACAATAGAGTTAAAAAAAGAACTTTAACCATTATTAGGTTGATTTTGCAAACATCCATCCAGCGTGACGCGGAAAACTGACGCGTTATCATTATCTTAAACCTAGTTTAAGCAGCGTTTTCTTTCTACGGTCTGTAGACTGTAGACTGTAGACTGTAGACAGAGCGATGGAAGTAAAGTAATGTGGCAAGCAAAGCGTAAAGTGTTTCGTAAAGTTATGAGAATACGTTTATCGTGAGAGGGAGCGAAGGTAAGAGGAATTTCTTGGCGTAATTATCGTACGACATTGCCACGGGCGTCGCACGTGTTTGTCTCTAAAAGCAACCCTACATTATAAGTCGATTCGCTTTCATTAACGTTTCATTGCAGAAATTATAGCGAGTCGTTAAACCTGGTAACGTCGCAATGTTGCGGGTATTTTTCTTTTTTTAATTTAATGAATCATCAAGATAATGCTGGAATATATTCAGTCGCGTTTTAAAAACATTGCGTGTACCAAAAAGTAGACAAAAACTTGGAGTAATTGAATCGAAAAGCCGATAATTAAATTGAGTTTCGAGCAGTTGCTTTTTCCACAGATCAAACATACCTTCTATCGATACGAATACGAACGTAAAATACGAGGCTGAAAGAGAAATACGACCACCTGATACCTCTTGACGAAAAACTTTTTCCCGACGAACAAGCGCAATAAACTTCTAATTACTTTCGGATGAACATCAGCCTACACTCTCGACGATGAGCGAACGAACTTCGAATCTCATAAAATACCACGAGAGAACGAACAACGAGGCGAAATTTCACCTCGAACGACGGTAATTTAATATCGCGTTTTCCATTTACTAGAAATATTCCCGTATTTCGCCACGAAATACTGGGAAAATTTTCTTTTTACGCAACCGTGTTTAACGCGTCGAATGCCGCAGTGAAAACAGTCGTGTATGGTCAGACAGGAATTACAATTTGTATTCAGAATACTAGCAACATAATGAAATTGCGGAAAATGAAATGTTTGTATCTTGCAGTGTTCCATGCCGTACTGCACACGGACCGTTTTCACTTCGGTACTTAACGCGTAAATGACGAAAATACGAAAACGGGAAGATTGGCCTAAGTAGATTCAGCCGTGTCTGGTCAAGATAAGAACAGCTCATTTCGCGTTCACTGGCACAGTGAAAACAGACAGCCGTAGTAAGATGCATCGAACCACTTGACACTTGTGTGGCATAAAAAGAGTAAAAACAACTTGAAATTTTTGCAGCACAAAATTATAAATACCGTTTTAAAATAAATAAACGCGATGCAAGATATTTTTAGATATTATTCTGTAACCAAAAATAATTCCACAATACAAATTTTCTTTAGCTCTTTTGGCATTTTGCCTAGCTGTGCCCATCTGACCTTCGTGGTAGTCAACATGTTAAAGTTATCAAATAAAAAAAAACGCGCATTCTTTCTGCATTTTATTGAAATAATCGACCAAGTGGTGTCAACAATTCAGAGCATTTTAATATAGGTAAGTGGTAACGGCGTTACGTCAACCGAATCTTTAATAACGAGATTTATCGTAAGACAAACTGTACGCGTATCGACTTTTACATTATAATCCGTCGTCACAGAGCCAAGTAACTCGATGATCGATGGCTCGGTATAACCAGAAAATTCAACTTACCATCGAGACACGTTTTCCGTTGAATTTTCCAAAGCGAGCGCACGAGTTACCCCTTCCAATCCTGAATACTTTCGATGTCAAGAAGAAAATCTCATCTCATGTCATCGAAGAAAAGAAAAGAAAAGAAAGAAAGCCTTCTGCTTATTTGCATAAAAACTTTAGTAACTCTCAGACAGTTTTTCGATAAATTCTCAATCGCTCTCCTCCGGCCCGAAAAGTTGAATTTATTTTTGCAAGTAAAATCAGTCAATTTCGGATTAGCTTATCCGCTTAGGGACAATCCCTGTATAGGTATGATTTTCCATTTCCATTGGGTCGTTTTATATGGAATACCATGGCGCCGATTGCTGTCGGAATGGAGGAAAAGTCGAGGGAAAAGGGTAGAAAATTTGTGGCACATTGTCAGCCACAGCAGGCTGACGTTTATCGATGCGTGCATTCCATCTCGGCAGATTAAAAGCGGACTATCGCGCATTTAGGTCATCGCACACGCGGCCCCCATTGTTTTAACCTAATACGTCGCCGGCACTGGATTCGTTTCGAATTTTTCCCTCTCTGTACATTCACGTACACCCGTTTGATCGTCTACGTTCGTACCAATTGAAAAACTCTGTCTAGCTAGGTATTCGCGCAGTTTAATCGTTTCATTTATTTAATTGCGCCAGGCATCCGCGCTCGACTCTTTTTTTAATAAGAGAATAGAATTACAAAGAGAACAGCTGCCACGGTGGTATTAAAATAATGCTCGTTACAAGACCTCGTTAAGCGACTCGTTAAAAGCAGCACAGGCTAAATTAAATTCCAATTTAACAAACGAAAAGGTGTCCCGTTGAAACAAGTTCGATTAAACGATTTCTACCAGGCAAAAGAATACAATAGCGACGTGGAAACAATGATCGCATTGAAGGTATACCAAGCTCCACGAGGCGACGCAACGCGACCCCCGGCTCGACGTTACTGATAAAGAAGAAACAATGCGTGATTTGTCCTAGCGAATGATCGAATTTGCTCGTTAACTCTCCTTCAACGTCTGCTACGTTTACCTTTTGGTACAGTAACCTATTCCAATCGCTACTCTTGATAATGTCCGTTCGCCTGGTGTTTTAAATACCACTATTTCGTAAATAACTATAATCGTCCCGCTTGAAAGCGATCCTCGTTTCCAAGCAAAATTTGCACAGTAGTTCGTGCTTCGGATTCGACGGATCATGGAAATACGAGAATTAATTTCGTCATCGAAGAACACGCGCGAGAGATATTAATGTTTTCACAGCTGCGTACTTCTTAGGATCCATAACCGCTATAATTTTATATGTATAGAATCGTATTCGAGCCGCGTAATGATCAACGTCCACGTTATAATCAGTACGCGATACGGTAGTAATATAAATAAGGTGAAAGACAATGACGTAAAAAGCAACGTATTAGGCAGAAATACGGCGACGTGATACACCGGTCGTCAGAGCATTAATTGAACCGCCATGACAATCGGTGCCGGTTAGATATGTATTTTCTTTCCTTCGTGCTCTGGCTCGAACGTTTGTAAACACGAATTGGATGTAGGTACGCGCGAACATCGTAACAGTCTCGTGCGACCGTAGTCTCCGGATACACCCAGTAGTGTATCAGCAGTTACAAGCGAAACATCAGATAAAACGGTAAAACGTAAAATTTACGCGTAATTCAGTTTTAACAAACATTTCGAATCAACGAGTCGTTTATTCGTAACACGGAATACGAAACGTTTTTTGTCAACATCGATGACAACCCTATGGTTGTCGGCTGTCACGTGAGCGAGCGAGTGGAAAAAGTAACGAGAGACCGGATCGACGATGACTTTCGAACACCGTCGAACGTGTTTTGTTTAAAAGCATGTAAAGTACTTACGATCGTTCGTAGGTCCGGGTCACGGGAAATTCCTCGGATTCCAGTTGTTTTCGAGCCGCACGATGAGCCACAGCTTCCACGATCCGCGTTAGATTCCAGGACCATCGATACGAGAGAGCTCCTCCGCTTCTGTCACTCGTAATCGAATTCCAACGTTAATTCGCGCACACTTTGTCACTGTGTCAATTATCTTGGAATTGCGTCACAATAAACAAACGAGAAGCGGTACAGGCAGCATGTGATTGTACTGATATCGTATGACCGATATCGAGCATCTGAGAGGACGAGAAAGTCACGCTCGTACACGGACAGTTTGCAGGAGCACGCTCTCTCTGCTGATTCTCGGAGGCATGATCGCACGGTAAAACAGACACTGTCCTTAACGGGATAATCTACGAAACGTCACGTAGTTAAAAATCGTCTCGATGTTTGTTGACGAATGACTGTCGTACGGACTCGACGATCTCGCGGGACAGTTTGAGGACCGAAGAAGACACGGATCTCCGGTTCCGAGGATATTTACCGCGAACATCCTCGGAGAAGAGCTCTCGCGGAGACGGACACGCGATCAACAGCGCCTACGAGCGGTAGCGCCGGTAACTTTTGGTGTCAAAAATGGGAACGTAGTTTATTACTTGAGCCAGGACGCCATATTGGATGCGGTTGTTTTACGCACCACTCTCGTCATCTGACGGTCGTTTTCGGAACTAAACTCCTCGGTTACTTTCAACCTTTCTGGTTGCAAAAGCGGGAAAATAGTCGCGAGTTCGTTATTTTGCGAAGTGATTGTGAAAATACTGCAAGAAACGACCCTGAATCGAGAGAGAAAGGACCGTAAGCCGATCAGATCCTGAATCTTCGATAATTCGGTGAGTAATTCAATTGTTATATGTAGTAATGTAGAAATTTCTAATCGCGGCGTGTGTGATGCATGAATTTAAAATGGCGGTACTGCGATTATGGATTGTCAATGTGATTATTGAAAAATATCTCGTTTCGGTAAACTTTAGCCGACGGCGTACTTATTTTTCCTTTGTATACTCTCAATTTCTGATACCTTTTGAATATTATCTTTTTGGTAGAGAAGCATTAAAAGAGTTTTTCGAATTCAGCAATTCATTGGTTTTCAAAGCGTGCTGCACTTCTTTTCATATCGCGATCTTTACATTTTATTCTTGCAATTTCAAAGCGTACACGGAAATGGGGATTAAAAGGAAAATCTATCGGTTCGAAAATTTCGAGTTTAATCTGTTTAGTGAGCGAACTGTACAGTTTATGTACCAGAACTCCGATCGTTGAAATTGCAAGATCAAAGCGAAAAACTGGTCGAAATTCATGAAAAGTTACAAAAAAGTATCAAAGATAAAAAATTATCGGAAAATATTTACAGTTTCGAAAAAGTCTTTTAATTCTACGTTGAGCAGACGTTTTATAGTAGAAGCGAACGTTTTATGAGATTCTCCTGGTTCGATAAAAGAATATCTTGCGAATATACGAAATAAAACGACGGGAAGTCGAGGTCGAGAGATTATTGCGATGCTTCTGAAAGAGAAGGGCGTGCCCTCCTACCCTCTCTTTTTTCCACCTCCGTTACCACCCTCGTAATTTCCTGGAAGATCCGGTTTTTCACCACTAGTCTCGTCAAATATGTTTCGAGGGTGTTTCTGCCTCTGAAAATTTCCCCCTTTCCATTCGTTTCTTCTCTCTTTCGTAATCTTCTCTCGTTAATACAGCTCGGGTAGGAACAGAAAATTATTTCCAAGCAACTAGCTAAAAAGAAATAAATTTGCTTCTAGCTTACGAACAAGTAACTTGTCACCCGAGTGATATATGAACGGTAATTACTTGTAAACCATTGAGACTAAAATAAAATCTAAAAAGTTTTCCTCGGGCTAGTCAACGTTAAACCTTTTTCCTATAAAAAAAGAAAGGAAACAGGTATCTTGCTGATAGTCTCGAGGCCTTCATTTAAACGTTATTAAGCGTGATGTGTTCTATTGTTAAAAAGGGCTGAAAAAGAGGATGAAAAATGATGCTTGATTGTCAATGTGTCGCGAGGGAAAAGTTTCGTATTTAAGACGAATGCCAGCCAGTTGCATCGAAAAGTAGTCTATTTTGTCGTTTTGTTTGTTGACGAGTTGGCACTTTTTACCCTACATTTGCTGCTTTCTTCCTCTTTTCTCATCTCTCTCTCTCCTTCACAGTTCTGCCCTCTAGCCTTCCTCCTTTTCTGTTCGTTTGAAACGCGCTCGTTTGCTCATCTTCAGTGTAGCAATCTCGAAACATTTCTCTATCAGCCTGCTCTTCTTTGCTTTACACGACTACATAGTCAGCTTTCCGTAACTGCTGGATGAATAAGCCGAGGATGTATTCACGCGCCTCGAGCCTCGGGGTTAAGCTCGAATTCAATTGTGTTTCAGCTTGGACTACTCCGAGTTTAACTGGTCGAAAATCTTTTCTGCCATACAATCGTGGAAAATTTCCGACAAACACGGCCATTCGACGATCCTTTTCGGTCGAGTGATAAGCTTTTTGTTCGACTGGTAAATAGTGCTCGAATTGAAAGGCTAGAAATTCAATCTTATTGCCAATATCGATGTTGACTAATGAATGAAAAATTTCGTGAAATTATGTAACGAAGGTTATTTTATTGTACGATATCTTCTGAAGCTGATATTTGTCGCCATCTTTAAAGTATCCATGGAAATACGGATGTACTCCAACGGAGCACGAAATCAATAAAAGGTGTACATACTTGTAAATAGCTAATGTGCTCATTCGAAATTTGCACGGATAGTTAGACGAAATTAGAGACCGACGGGTAAGGATTTGGATAGGTTAATTAAAAAAACACAGCACGGATATGTATATGTGTATTTCATGTGTACTTCTTATATTCTAACATTGAAGTATGTTTCGCGGAAATGCATCATCCCAATCGTATAATCATGGACCATATCAGATTATTGTTAGTTCTCGTCAACGAAGCGACGATCAAAAAATTCGAAACTTTCTATTGAAATAACTAACTAACGAAATAACAAAAATAGTATTTTTAACAAATTTTGAGCAGAAGAGTAACGACATAACAGCGTCAACGAGATAAAAGTACAAAATTGAAAACATCGTTTTAATTTAGTAATTGAACACGCGAATAAATTATCGCGTTATCGTTGTAAGTAAACGTATCGTCGTTATATCGTAAATCGCAACGTTTAAATCACGTACTTTACACGCAACAGAAATATTTTATGGCTACATGGGTATACATATTCATGACGTACACATCAACAGATTTTCCTAACACGAAATTCCGCTATTTTGTTAATGCGATAAAGATCTATTTATGAATAATATATCAAAAGAAATCTATATTTTTTTTTTTCACTCTAAGAAAAAAACAAATGGTATCAATGGCGTTTCTTTGACGATTACATTGAAAGAAGCGATATTAATGCCAAAAGTACGGTCAATACATCCTACGTTATCGTCTAATCGTAAATCTATGCTTCGAATGCACCATCCGCGTGTAGATAAATTTAACAACGTCAAACTTGAAAAGAAAATAGCCCAGCTATTTGACAATGAATAAAATTCGATAAGATATCGAAAAGTATTTTGGGTTTGTTTCGCCGTTATAAAGGAAAAACGTCTCCATAGATCGTTAAAAATAGTAAAAGTTTATGCGATCGCGCGCGTACGATCCAAATTACACGTATAATACGTGTACGATATGTGTGTAAAAGAATTGGCACGGATACACGCGTTATACAAAACGTTTTTGAAAATTGTTCCCACTTCTTATTAGCCGTGAACTGAAACTCCTCCGCATCGAGTTTATTATTTCTCTCACTTTTCTCGAGCACCGCTCGACATTGATCGTAAAATCACAAGGATGTAACACGTGTTTTCTATCCTCGATTCCATGACATAGCGTTGCCTTTATAAAGGCGGTAATGACAGATAGTAGTGGCAAATTTTCAAACGAGTACCTTTGCGCAGAGTTTAGCTCGTGCCACTTATCGTTAGAGAGATACCGTTGCACACGGAAAGTATCGGTAGAGCAACGCGTTTTCTTTAAAAAGAAAAAGGATCCGATTGAGAAGGTATCAGAGTTCGGTGATAATAATTAGTCTAATGGTTGATCTTCTTCGGTTGGCCGTTGTTCGACAAGTGCTTCCAGAGACTAGTGATTAATGGAACGTCTCGGAAGCTATCGGCCGAGGGCTATGCCTGCTACGAGCACATTAGATCAACCGATCTCGATTCTCCCCATGCGTTTTGAATTTTGAAACCCGTTGACGGCCTCGGTACAACGTGGTGCGACGTCGACGTCGTGCTGTGCCTCAAAGTCGTCATGGGAATGCTCGTAGGGTTGTTCTTCTTCTGCACTTTCTTCCCGTCTTCCTCCTCGAAACAGACCTAAAAATATCGTGATATCCAATAAGAGTTTTTTACGCGTTAACACGACTAAAGCCATGGGTGGTAGGTACGTAATGGAACAGATACATATATTCGTGTTTGTCGCTCACCCATGAATTTCCGGTCGGTTTGGCGTCGTTCGATAAATCAATTAGTAGAGTCTTCTGGACATCGTTGGTGGTACTTCGTTTAACGTTGCCTCCGTTTTCTTCGTTAACTTTGCCCCCGGATTTCCCTTCCTCTTCTTTCTTCTTTTTCTCGTTATCTTCTAAATAAGAGGGGAACCGAAAGAATAATCGATTATCGATGAGATAATTATCGTGGAACTGCGCGCATTGGCAACGAAGTAATCAACAAACAGAAATAGTCGAATCCCATTTAGGTAAATCGCGAAATGGATCCTCTCGGTGCAGCTGTGCGATACGGTTTCCTAGATACACCTTCATTATCGACCCGCGTGTACTACGTACTACACCGACACTCCCAAGAATCCGTGTAACGTGGAAATAGAAGCATCGCGTGCAAGCAGTGATCTCTAGCTTCCCACTAATTGCTAACTTCGAGTTGATTCGTCGCGTCGCGCGTCGCGCACTCGTAAAACGAAGTCGCATCATTAATTTCCGTCGAGCCTCTGATTACCTGATCGCGAATTGGCTCCATGCTAACCGATGCGAAAATACTTGCTTGCACCATCTTCGACTGTTTGCTTAACGTAATTAATATCAGAAATCGATATCTCCGTCTTCACCCTTCACCTGTTATGTTTCTACGATAAAAAACGAGTGAAAAAATTCATTAATAAGTGGTCAGTGCAGTGGAGTCGAAGGGTTAACAGATAGTTTTAATCTCATATGTCTTTAATTATTCCGTCGCGTCGCGTCGACGAGGATGCTTCTACGTTTTCATAGTTTACTGCGTAATTATCTGAACGTCACGAGTAATCACGGCTAATTTTCCTTGAAACAATGTTTGCGCAAACAGACGAGTTGTAGGTAATTGTAGCAATTCGGCCATTCGGTCTGCACCGGCTCCAATATTACCGGACGATTTCCTCGATTCCACTCGTAACATTCTGCGAAGCACTTTGCAATATCCGTACTCGCCGTGAGTTAAGTGCACGATCCATGTGGATATTGCATTGTGCTGCCAACTCTTATCGTGAATCAAACCCGCTCGAAAGATCGATTACTCTCTCGATCGTAAGAAAATTTCACGCCTCGAATCGTCATTTATGTCCTATGAACGAACTTGACAGAAATAACACGTTGTTGGTAGTGCTGGCACCGAGACACTCTTGGCACGCTCTCTAATTTTTAATTGCTTTCGCCTTCTTTGCTCGCTTTCAAGCAATGTAGGAAATTGCGAGTGTCGTGCCGCTTTGAGAAATTTAAATTCAACTTTAGTGCGAGATGGCCGCGGCCGGAGCAGCGAGAAAAGGGGATTAATTTACCTACCGTTTCGGGCGTCAGTTAACGGAGGACTTTTGTCTTGAGCGTGATGAATCCTAGGATCGGCCTGGGACAACTGCCAAGCCTCGTAAGCCGTGTTAAAGGCTTGGGCCACCGTCAGCGTTACCGTTTGCGCCATTTTTCTTTTAGGACAGAGAAACGCGTGACACTCCATCGTTTCATTCAAATTTGTCGCGATAAACGCGAACACGTGATCGTGGGTCGCGTCCGCCGAACAGTAGGAAATTCTGAAATAAAAAATCTTGTGAAAATTTATACGTACGTAACTTTGACTAAGGGTGTGTCTGCCGAGCATCGCAAATTTTCCTTGTTTCGTAACAAAGGAGTCAGAGGGAAGGAAGTTCCTTTGGAGGCTCTTGTACGGGAAGACATCCCGAAGCAGAGGTTGAAAGGCAGAAAATTAACAAGCAGGAATTTCACGACTCAGACACGGATTTGTTGTAGGAACGAATTCGTTGATGTTACCTTTGCACGGGATAAAATTAAGCTCCTCCAGTGTGCAATTGCTTTCAAAGAATATTTTTTTTGTTTATTTTCAAACGTAGAGAGAAGCAATAGTAACGAATAACGATATCGTTTTTCATTACGATGGTAGAAGCCCTGAATGGAAACGTATCCATTCGGGCGGTGAAATCGTAATTTCCAACCGACGCGACGCGACAGGGGTGTGTATCAGAATCAAATCACGCAACGTTTGCTCGTCGACATTATTACGAGAGATTTCGAGCGTATTTTAGCTGGAATATCGGATATTATACTGGCCGATGCAAGGGACAATGTACAACGAGCCAGAACCAACAAATCCGGTTTCGTTCGATTACAATTCTGTACAGCGGTGCGTACAACGCGTTTCGCAAAACAGGAAACGCCTCCAATACATTTATGGATAACCGTCTGGTTTCGTACGTACCTGTATATAGACACCTGAAGCTGATCTTCTTCCGTGGCTAGGTCCGTCATTCTAATACCCTTCAGGCTCACAGCCAAAGAAACTCTTTGCAACTTTTTCCCGCTTGCTTTTGCCTATGACATCAAAATGACACGATTTAATTTTTATCGTTCAAAGTATCGTTTAAGGGAAGAATTTAATTTCGTTCGCGTGAGAGAAATACACGTTCCTTGAAACAGCACAATGTGTCTCGTCGGTTAGAAACTCTCGAGACGAACGGCTGGAGCTTTTAGAGCCAGGCGGAAGTAACTGCACAGGGGAAAACGTTTCCAACAGAGAAGTATCTTCTTCGTCGTTGAAAGTTTCTTACCACAGCCGTTCTGATTCGTTGTCAACATCAAATATTTCTTCACGCTTGTATTAAACTTTCCCATCTGTTAAATAGCTTTTACGTTTTTTTTTTTTTTTCAAATCTTTTCGCTCCGTTTGCTTGGTGAACCATATTATTGCGTTTAAGAGGAATATTTGCTTTAATGAAAAGCTTCATCGGATTAGCAAGGAAATGCGGTTCGAAGTGAACGAAAGAAAGAAGGTTAATCCGGTTTGAAGAAAAGCAAATATGCATCTGTAGAGTAGCGGTGAACTCGTCGTAACGTTTTATGAGCAAAACGTAATTGTGAACGAAGAGCAGACCAAACGTGCCACTCGACGAATTAACTCGGTCGGAGGTTACGCGAACCCTCTTTAATCGCGAATCCCTGGGAAAATTCTCTGTTTCCTGATTGCAATTCTTTTTCGTGTTTAATAACGCTGAACAATTTAATTTACGCGGAACGTGAACGTTCTAGGAAATACAGTCGTTGGACGGGGATCAAGTAAAGCGCGTATTAACGGCAGAATAGGGGCAGAATATTTACACGCGTGTATGTATGGTGTATACCTAAGAGCAGTATCGTTGTTAATTAATCCGGCAAATGTGCTGATCTCGTTCAATTGTATCGTGAAACGTTACGAGAAAACTTTTTAATTGCTTTTCATGAAACTGATTATGTATATCGAGCCTTACGAATAGCCAATTATAAACGAAAATGAAAAACGTTACCGATCGAAGCGAAAGAAAGAGCTCTCGTAAGAGCGGAGTTCTTTGTACGATTCTACGATAAGATTTATTAACCTCATCCAGCATGATAGTTTGTTTCGTCGAGAAATTAATGAGTTTGCTGCGACAGGGGTTACACGTCCCGAAGATTTATGCGCAACTTTAGTCGTCGTTCTATTTTCTCGGAAACACCTCGATCACGCTTCGTAGCAAAGCAATTTTTCTCGAGGAACGGTTTTCATTTTCCGGTTACGGGCTAAATTGATTGCGCGTCGATACGAAGTGTAATGTTATACAAAGCGGTACTTGCTCGTTGAACGTTAACAACGCTTGCCAAATTTTAATCATTATTCAATGAAAAACGATCAATCTACTTTTATTGAAACAATTATTTGAAGAATAAGAGTATCGTTTATTACGGTGCAATCTATTTAAGCTGAGAATCTATATGTACCCACCATCGTAATAACCGTCTTGATAGCTTCCGCCGTGGCCTCTTCGCTCGAGGGCGTCTCGACGAGGGTACTGCCCAAATATTTGAGGGTGAACCTGGCTTCCGACGCATCCTCGGTTTCTTCGTGTGTCGCACTCGCCGTAGAACCTCCTCCTTCCACGCATTCGCGACTATTCGCTAGAGCCCATTCCTCGCATAGCTCTGTAACGTATAGTTCGATATATGTATGAAGTATTAAAAGCCGAGAAAAGAAATAAACGAGAAAAGAGGATTAACTTGTAGGAAAGGGTCTGTCTAGTCGGCCAAGGCTAAGGTGCCTTCTGTCGAAAATAACTATGTAGGTATGTGCGAACGCGTAACAGCTCGAAGCTAGGCAGAGATTAAATACGGTGGTAGACGGAATGGGGGATGACCAGGGTGAAACATTAGTGCCGGTACGTGAAACCACGTAAACCATTCTCGTTCTCGGCGTCGTGTCAGGAATAGCACGTGTGCCAATAATGGATGTCCATACGTATCGTGCTGTCGGTATTCTCTCCTTTGATGCATCTCCCATCGGTGCGGTGGGCGCACCTTCTATCGATCAGTCTCGCGTCGACCAATTCTGTCCAAGGGAAGTCGAATCAACCACGACAGACTCCTTTGCTCTTATATGCGGGCTAACGCATTTACGCCAAATCTCTTCACTCCTCAAACTCGAATTATTTAAAGTCTAACGAAAAATCGTTCGAGACAAGTTGAGGCATATCAAAATTCCTACAATAGCTTTCGCGTGAAAAGTAAGAAGATATATTATCGTGGCATCGCGCGATGTCACGAACGACAAAAGCGAGTTTTATTCCTTGGAGAAACCGTAGCTACAAGTTCGGGCAAAGTTGAACAAAGTTCTTACAAGTTTTGACGCGGCTCCCTCTGAAAGGAAATCGGTTCTGATACTTTGAAACCCTTGCCGGTGCTGTTTCCCTGCGATTCTCTAAAATTTGATAAAAAGAACGCCGCGGGACATTCGAATGGGAAAAGGAAAAACGATAAAGGAAGGTGAAAAATAGTGAGCTGAGATTTTCCGTTAGCCAGGCCATTGAGTGGCGAACCGCAAATTAAATCTTCTTCGAGGCCTTTTACCACGAGACCCACGTGACCCTTCGATAACGGATTTACTTCTCTTTTATTTCAGGCCCGATTCGCTCGATAGACGGTCTGGTCTGGCTTATCGTGAAAGCTCTATTGCTTTCTCTTCTCTCCCTTTTCTTCTCGAAGAAATGTTCGTTGCGTTCCTCGAATACGAATTGCTCGAAATTTTGTAACGAAACACCCTCTGCAACTTAACTACTGATAAACTGAGAAAATCGTAGGATAGAAAGCAATAAAGCAAACCGTCCAGTTAATTCCTCGAGGTTCGCTGTAGGTTTTCAGTTGATTGGTAAGCGATAAATAAACGTCGCTAGTAATAACGATGTTCCGCGATTTGTTAATAGCTATAGAAGCACTGTTTGTTTTCACATCATCGATGCGCCATCGATGCGCCATCGATCGATCTTAATTGGCAGCCAGGCAGCTTCCCTAAATTACACAAACGAAGCTAATCACGCGAGCCGATTTGATAGTCAGAATCAGAATCGCTTGAATAGCGGTTCGCGTATATTTCGCGTTCAATCGTTCTGAAAATCCAATCGAGAAGGAAATCACGCTTGAACGTGATACGAAATCGCGATTGTTTGATCGTTAGCGCGACAAACTTTTTACAGAGATAGTGTTTGCAAAAAACGCATTGTTATAAAAAAGTTTTTAGTTATTTCTCTAGGCGTACATTGGAGCTCATTACTCACGTAGCGGCGTATAGTCGATCGATAAACGCTTTCAATAATAGCAGAAAAAAAAGCAAACAAAATGAGAAGTACCTACCAGCATTGAGTTGAATGACTCTTCATTTCCTCTATTTCCGAGTCATGATATAGCATAGAATTCTCATTCAACAAGAGCTTGAAATAAAAACCTCTGTACGCCAAACTCCCTTTTCCTTTCATCTTTTTTAAAAGCGAACGCTTTGAGATTCGATTCGATGACAAAATAAAAACGAAATCACTTTCTTTTCTAATTAAGATCCTTGCCGCGTTAATTGTTCGCAAATGAAACGCTTCTGAAGTCGACGCTGTTTCTATAATTATTACCGATTGAAAACAGCTCGAAACAACTGCCACACTCTGATAATAAATATTAGATTTTCTACTTTCTATCAGGAACTTAGCAGGGATCATTTACACGATTTGCGATCCAATATTACAGTAATTCGAAATTACTTTCTCTGGAAGTAGAGTTTTTACCGTTTAAGCAAAATAGTCGGCGAGCAAAGTTCGCGGAAAGACAGAAATAAATGTAAATAAGAATCACGATAGTGGAAACAAGTAGCGAGGGAAGAACGGAACCTCCCTTTTTCTCTCTTTTTTACGCGATTTTCTGAACCTTTGAAGCCCCGCCTTTCCACTGGGAAGCTTTTCTATCCAGCCGTACGTCGCGTTCCACCACAGACCGCGGAGAGATTTAATTGAGTTTCATTGTGCAGCCACTGCGTTTTGAGATCCATTTTACCTCACGAATAATTAAATTTCGAACGTAGCTGGTTTTGCGGTGGAACGAACCAAAGGAAGAAGCGCCCTATGTTTTAATTATAATTATCGAACTGCATCGATGCAATAACTGCTAATGCTTCGAGTCAATTTTCCTTCCTTTCAATAACGGGATTAATTGTGAAGTTTCTACGTCTGAATGGAAAATGAGAAGTATACGTAACTAGAGTGTATTCGAAGGAACATCTATGCGACGAAAGAGAAAAATCTGTTCTCTCAAAGGCTCCACTCTTAGGATGTCGAGAAGATGAAATCGCTTCGCGTCGACTGGCATTGTGGATGTCCTTTTCATTCGCGACACTCCTCCTTCCAGGATTCTTCTTCTTCTTCGACCCCGATAGACAAGAATAATTGACACTTTCTTCGTTCACCAAGAAACAACACAATTTCTCGAACGCGATCGAAACATATTTCGTTCGATCTATCGCGTTTGAAAGCGTCGTTACTTCATGCTTGCGTCATTACAGTTTTTCATTACGTGGTACTTAACGAGGTGTTTACAATGGACTTGCTGGAAAATGGAACAAAGGAAGATCGAAGGGAATTAAACCAGCGAATTTTATACGAAAATAATAAAGAAAGGGCCGATGAAACGTAGAAAGCACTGAAAAATTTTTGTTTCAAAAAGATTACAAATCACCCTTTTCATTTTCACGCTCTTGTGAACGCTTGAAAAACATCATTGTTCTTTTTTCGGCTATCAGAAACGAATATAGCAACAAAGCAACGCGAGACGATCCCTTCGAATACACTAGCTGTGGCTCTTGGCTCTTACAGTCTCGTTTCACATTTACAAAGATTTGCATACAAAGCGTCGTGTGTCCGGAATGACAACTAAACGTGGTCGACTTTATTCTCGTTTCCCCTGAAAACACGTCTTATCGACCTGTTCTCCCTCGCTTTTCACTGTTTAGTCTTCTTTAGCCTCTTAAATTAAACCAAAGATCTTTCCCCTTTTTTTACGTAGTTAGACGCGAACGAGCAATATCTTGTAATATTGCCGGGGGAATTTAAAGGCAAAAATGAGAAGTAATTTCATTCCCTTTCGGTTGATTTATTTTCATACTGAGCAAACTCAAAGGAGGAGGCTCGCATTCGCCTAATATAATTAGCTAGTAACGTCAAGGTGTTACACCCTTTCGATTGACGACAGATGGTCGTTCTGACATTTCAACGTTAATTGTCGTTTAACCGAAAAAGTTGCCGATGCACTTGGTAACCATATGGCTTCGCGAACAAGTTTCAATTCGCGTCGCATTCAATTTTCTTGCCCGCGAAATAGAGTTACGTCGGTTGCGAAAAGCTCAACGAATTGCGATACACTGATCCACTCTGATAACGTTGAAAAGGATCGTAGATTGTTACGCGACTCTTTCAACGAATAAAATCAAGTTAGAGTGGCTGTCCGTATTGCAAAGTTCGGTGCTCGAGTGTGCCTGGAGGGAAGGTTTTGTTGCGAAGTACAAGGATTTACCAGACAGTATTTCAGAAAATATGATGGGAGGCACTTGTAGAGGACAGAGCCTGACCTTTTATAAACTTCACTCTCCGAGCCTCGTAATTTTATTTTCGCTGAAAGGAACAATCTTCGTAACCTAGCCCTTACGTTTAATTTTCATAAATTTCATCCTTGACTCGCAGGGTAAATGGGGCTGGATACGTATGTAACTTTGTCGAAACTTATCCAATGGGTTGATGGGGAACGGTTACATTAGGGTTGAACAGTCCGTGACGAATCCTATTAGAACGAATGGATTACCTCGGAATGGCATCAATTTCGAATTCTATTAGGACGACGCGACGCGACGGAGTTTATTCGGTTTCGATACACGTACATGGTAATCGATAACGCGTTTATCCTCTTATTAGACATTTCTGTAATTTCTGCTATTTCTGCAGGAGAAAGCATTACCGAAACAGCTACTCGTAAAAAACGTTCGCATCGCTCGTTATTCTTCTCTAGTTGAATCCAACTTTCCCTGCTCGTATTTCCACGTGTTTCCTTCGAATGCACCTTACCGAAACTGAGACGGTAAATTCGGAAAATTTACAGAAGCCTGCAACCACAGGCGGGGTAGTGTTCCTGCGTTACGATAAATATACACCAGCCACGGCAGCTCGTTCGTTTCTCTTTCTTCTCCTTTACGATTACCATTAAAATTCTTTTACTTAGAGTGAGTAACGATCTAACCGTGACTTCGTAGCAGGTATATTTTATGGGTGAAATATATGTTCAAGTATTTACTCGTAGTCGCAGCGTTGTTGCGGTCATGAATCAATCCTCTATGCTATCGTGTAGCGTGCATTAAGCTACGAGTTTAATTAACACGCCGTGGCCGGGAATAATTAAAGACGTTTCAGTTGGTGGGTGTCCGTGATGCTGCTCGTAATGTTACATTACCGATAGATTGCCGATACACGCGCGAATCGTTTATTTTTACGATAGTTTCGAAATGATCGCTGCTTATAAACAACATTACGTATCGTGTTTACGGTCACAATAGCCTCGGAGATTGCGTTACGAAAGGTAACGACGCGTACAGCGAATTCGAAGCGAACGGAACATTGATTTTCACGCAAAGTGCCAGGGGACGTTTAACTTTTGCTAGCGTTCGCGAAATCGAGCCGTGCAAAATAGGTAGACACGGGGGTGGTGAAAATGCACACAAAGGGAACACGCTTAACGGTGAAACTAACTTCGTTTAATACAACTAAACGCTGGTACAACGTGTTCGTTGTTAGAAGCGGCGATTAAACGCGTGTCGATCGTAATTTCGATCGTAAATCAACCGTCGCGTCGCGTCGCGTCGCTTCTCCTTTATTTCATTGGATTCGATTCGATTCGATTCGATTCGATTCAAAAAAATTTCGTCACCAGCCTAGCTCTCACCCTTTTTATCCAGATTTTCGCTCTTCTTTTCAGAATCGCGTTTCAGCTTTTTCCCCGAGAAATTCATTTGCCAGCGAAAAAGTTTTCCATCCCTATGGAGAAACTGTTGCATACGAAAAGAACGCGGAGAAAAGCGATCGTTTCGCGAGGAATAAAGTGCGCGTAATAGAATCATTTACAATGGAATCCCCGGAATATGGAGCTCGGAAAAATCTGCAAGTATTTGTACAGCGTGGAAAAAGCAAATTCGTTTTTCACTGTACGACATCGCGAAATGAAAGGAAGTCGTTTTTAAGCTGGAAATTCAAAGTTAGCTGGCGTATGAAAAAATCTTCCGAGCGTAGAATCGAATTCGCGAGGAAAGTGCCTCGAGACGGAAACGTCGCATCGTCGAGCTCGTGGACATTTTAGCCGACGCGAAAGGGTCGAAAAAGCTTGCAAGTTGCAAACGAGGCGAGGCGAGGTGACAGGAAGTCAACGTAGACGTCGACTTGGCCACAATCCAAAACCCATATTCGGTTAATATAATATACAGGGTTGCGTCCTTCGACAGCCGAATAGGAATCGAGAATCGGAGAAAAACTGAAAATATATAAGCGTGGATATTGGTGAAGGAAGCGATCCGCATTAGAAAAAAAAAAAATTTATATCGACGAATCTCAGAGGTGCAGTTAATCGTGACAAATCGAATTTTCAAGCTAGAAATCTGAAGAAAAAACCGAGGGTAGCGATAGCATCAATGCAAGAGATTGCCATTTTAATTCGCATTTAAATCGAGTTTCGAGCCGTGTGCTTCCCATTCCGGTTGCTTATATATAGAATTACCATTCTTATATTTTCTTCTTAAAATACCGAAAACAGTTTAAACTTTCTAGAACTCTAAAATGTTTTTAATAACAAAGCACGTGACAAGTTATTTGGTTCGTTGATGAAACCATTTTACTTTCGTCGTAGTAATCAAAGTTTGAGAATAGTTTTGGTTCGAAGCTCGTCACCAGTGAAGGGTTAACGGCGAGGAGAAGGTAATGTCAACGAGGATTAATTTGCGGGACAAACGAAATTTAATGGAGGCTAATGCGGAGCTTAAAACGGCTCGCTCGTACCAGATGTCGAATTCTCGTTTCTCCGTTTAATGACTTCGTGGAATTTCTCGATGAATTCGTGATCGAACGTAGCCGAACAGATAATTTACGAAATAGATGTTTGATGAACCGACGAATCGTTTCGACGCGTTTATTTAATCAAGCAAGAAAAAAACGCTTTCCTCGATCGATACACGAGGAGCGCACAATTTTCTATCATTAATTATTGCGGCTGAATTGTTGAATTTCGGTTGAAATGTTTGTCGCGAAGCATAAATTTTACATGACAAGGTAATACGAAAATCAAATCAGATCGTCATCGAACTGCACGAATATTCATGTGAGAAAACCTGCTTTAACGATAATTTCGAGTACGGCAAATAGGATTTCCTTGTATCAATTGTCGCACAAGTTTAACCTTTTAAGTAACTCCGATCGACTCCTTTTTACTTTTATCGATTGTCTCCTTGCTCCTTACTCTTCTCGGTAACAGCTTCCGTTCTCTCCCGTCGTAGAGAATTAAAACTTTAGCACAGTACGACGCGATGCGATGGATGAAAATTACACCGTGTTTCCACTGTTCCACCCGTAAGACCTTCTTTGCTTACAACGTTGTACGCTCAGTGATTTAAAGTCCCACACCTTCCACAAGTGCTCCGTGGAATTTAGATATCCGAGGATCGTGACGGTGGATTTAATTTATAGACGGATGTTGTAATCAATTCTTAACAATGGTACCCTCTGCCGTTACCGCCGCTCCGAGATAATAGAATAGAAGCATTATTTGAATTCTAAATTCTGCAAGTGTACGCACACTTTCGTCTCTGACTGTACGTTTTTCAGCAACAATTTATGGCGCATTTCCAGCCGTTCCGGTTATATGTCAACCGTGACGGTTACATGCATAATTTTGCGTGTGATCGCCGGGGAAATATTTCGAATTAAAATGTATAGAACTTTACGAGATCGTGTGATAAATTTGTCAGATAAATGGACGTTTCCATCCTCTCTTCCTCTCTCGTTTTATTATGCACTTAATTTCGGCGGGTCGTCAAAGAGTTGATATCTGCTTTAAAGCTAAAAATTGCTTCCCTTTTCGTCAATTAAATTACGTCGAATCAACAATTGATGAAAATAGCCTCGGATCGATTGTAATTTCCAAACGAGAACGGCGGTAAAAGTGGCGCAGGTGGGACGATTTTTTAACGTTAACGGTTAAATTTCTGCCAATGCTCCACGAACCGTTGGTGGAGATGTTCCCCTCAATTAACCGAGACATCCTGCAATACCAGTCTGCGAGATTCAACCGCCGCAATTCTAGCTGAGCATTCTCCAAAATCCCTGGACGAATCTCAATAACAATAGCGATAGAGTTTCTTTCGAGCGACATCGAGCTGGCTGGCACACCGGCCAAATTGCCACCTGCCTGACCATTCCGGAGAGATCTTCCTCTTTGCGCGTCAAATATCGAGGGAATCGCGAAAATTACTTTTTATTGAAACTAAGAACGATTACAAACAGCAGTTAACTTTATCTTCTTGATTCTCAGCCAACATTTTGGCAACCCGTTTAGGAGGAAATTAAGCCTCTTAAAGAAAAAGTACAATTACGAAATGAGACTTTGCTCTCCGCTCGTGCAATTGCCGTGGCGATTGCAGTTTTCGCCTACTTTGTTAATCTCGGTATCGAGCGCGAACTTCTTTTTCGAGTACGATCAGAAATTCAACGGGCCGTGTGTAACGGTAAAAGTTTCGACTCGACGCGTTGAGAGATTGCAAAGTTAAGCCGATAAAAGCGAAAATAGTTGACAATTTTTGAACAGGATTTTGTGAGAAAGTCGCAGGATATTGGTGGAGGTGTAGAGGTGCAAATAAAAACATAGGTGAACGCATAGTATAGTTGACGAGTGGAAAGGACCATAGAAATCGATCGTGTTCGTTTGAACCCAAAGCGAATTCAATCTCTGTGTTTGCTAGAATATATGTAATATTCTATTCTAACCAAAAGCGTTACACTTAACGTCATACTTGCTTCTTTTATTATTCGTACACCTACGCATCTAGCTGTAAAGTGGACAGGGATTTTTGATAGCGTGTCGCGAAATTATGCTAATTTTATGATCAATAATCAGTGCTTGGAGGGAGGTCAGATTGCGCCTATAACACGGACCGACGACGTCAATTAGCATAATCTTATACGCGTCTCTGTATTGCGCCGCTTATTGCGAATAATCGCGAATAATCGCGTTAACTACCGCTGACTCGTCTCCGTTATCGTGTCTCGACGTTTTGCAGCTGCACGGTATTACCGTTAATCTTTCTAGCAACCATCAACTCTCGGGCTAAATAAGCTTGCTCTTCCTTCTCGGCTCTGTCTAGCCGAGAAAATGCAATTTCGTCGATGATCCCGTTCGGCTGGAATTTCGATTACGCCGATAGTCTCGCCTTTGAACCAGGCGTCCATCAAGTTTACCAGAAGCGTTCTCGCGGGGGGACCGTCTTGAAACGGCACCTCGCGAATTTCAGCCTCGCGTTTATCGTGACTAGAGAAACTCGTGCTGAAACGAGAGGAAACTTTAACGCTGTTTCACCAAAGAGTTTCTTCCAAACTTTTCCCGGAAATCTCAAAAGATGGATCGTCATTCGTTTATCATCTTCTATAAATGTAATAGCCAACTTCGATGAGAGTTAACTTTTCCGCGAGTTATTATTTCTTATGTCATTATAGCAGTTATAACTGCAATGGTGATAACAAGCTTATCAAAAACCATGAACTCTGCCTTGTTTCCGCGTTAAACTAAACGCCGATTAAGAAGTTTATCGTTGTAAACGGATACGAGAGACTGGACAGCCAATCAGAGTAGCCATGCAACAAGACTTTTCAAGTAGATCACGTCAATTACTTTTACGCAGAGTTAACATATTGGAAAAAAAGAAGGCGCTTACTCTTGTGTTTTGAGCTGCTTTTCCACAATCCCCTGAAGAACGACATCCTTGTTGGAGCAGCTTAGCAGAAAGTTGAAGGGATTCGAAATCTTCTGATAGGCGGAAAGTTTATTTCCAAAGTTGGCTGCGAGTTTTCCGCGACGTCAAGCTTGTTCACTCGCGAGACGCGACACGATCCTCGATCTCGATGACATGTGACTGACGCGAAGCGGTTTTACGCGGAGCTGTTAGGTTGTTCCGCTCGCGAAATGATGTTTCGAGCACGGCAGACGGTCGAATTGGCTGTCATTTCGGACGGAAAAAGGTGGAAAGCGCAAAGGACGGTCGCGATCTAAGTAAGAAGAGATTCGAGAAGGGTGATAAAGGAAGGCAGGTAGCTGCGTGGAAACGTGCTATCGGGAAGACTGTGCGCCGCGATGTGAGCGCGTCCACCACGGAGTTTATTCCGCTCCCCTGTCGCGTACATGCGCATCCCCATTCCCGTTCTCGTTCCCGTTCCCGTTCCCGTTCCCGTTTCTGTACCCGTACCAATCCTCATACCCGCCGCCCCTTCCTCGATTCCGGTTCCGCTTCCGAACCGGATCCCCGTCGAAAGGATAAAGATTATTTTCACGCATTCGCGGTTCACGCTGCGTTATCCTTCTTTTCAATATTTTTTCCTCGATCCAACCAAACGTACAGTACCTTCGAATTGCTCGGAATATGTTCGTACACGCCAGGAAAATTTTTTTATATAAAATAATTACATTTCAAAAGCCATTAAACTTTCCAATGCTTTTAATAGTTCCAAGAATTTTCAACTTTGAATTGGTGTCAAAACGATTCGCCTTGGGTCACTTTTAACTTTTCTCTTCGTTAAAATAAAAAGGGTGTTTGATTTGCCGAATGGATGCAATTGTGCTGAACGGATGACACTTGATTGATAGAAAAACAAAAGGAAAGGTACAAGCTTGAAAACGTTTGAGTTTTTCTTTGGAAAGGATCGAAATTTCGTCTGTCGAAAATGGAAACGTTTCACGACCATTTTCAGCACTATTCTGTTAATCCGATTTCTACGATTAGTCTCCTAATCCGATTTTCCAGCGCGTCCTTCGAATCAGCCGGCTCTAAATATTCAAAAACAAGAACCCGTTCGAAATTTCCATCGTGATGTCATCGTTGCTCCAGTTTTTACCTGTTTCCAACGATCGTAAAGTAGCCGTTAACTCGACCAAGTTTCATGGTCGATTTTGTCCGAAACACGACCACTACGAGATTGATGAGCGAACCGTGCTAACTTAAGGGACAAGTACATAGCGTTCCAGCTCCTAATTTCATGCAAGATATCCTTGGTAAATTTGCCGGAGTCAAATTTGCTCCTCCAATCTTCGAGGATGATAACGATCCTCCGAACTTCCAACGCAATTTCACTCGTTCCCCGTTGTTCCACATTTTTTCCCACCCTTCTCACGGAACTGAATTAAACCGCTGGACTAATCGAGAGGTAAAACCTATCCAACAGGGAGTTGTTTTTAAACGTCACGAGAAATTTTAAAGCAGTACAAAAAAATTGTTGGCGACTGAAAAATCGGGGAAAACATGTTTATGGAGAAACTTGGAATTTGAACATAATTTTCTGAAATCCTTCGGTAAGAAGTCGATATTTCTGGCCTGCTTGCATCGCACGAGATTTACAGTCACAGAAGTTTTCACGCAAAGAACCTTCTCTCGTTGAAACAAAAGTTTGAATAATTGAAAGCACCGTCTGGCATGAATGACGAAATCGTAGATAACGGAAAACTTTAAAACCATATTTCTCTGGAACTTTTTTGAAAGATCGAACGAAACGTAGTATTGCCTCTTTACCGCTATACTTTTTCGTTGTTTTGCGAAGCCAAGCGATACATACCTGTTTCGTTTTCATTCCCTCGGGGACAGATAGCAGGCTGAAATCCTGAAACGAGTACCTATCTCTTCAGTTTTGTTCGACGAGTACTTTCAGAGGCTGATGATTAACGATACGTCGAGAAAGATATAGGCCGATGGCTTGTGCCTGCTGGCAAACGTTCTAAATTTTCAGATTACACAGAGGTAATTCCGTATGGCGCGCAAACGAATCGCTACTGTAACAGGAGGAAACAATAGGAGGGAAACTGTGAAACGGTTATGTCGATAGTATCGAATATCGATGAGGCAACGATTCGTTTCTCGAGAAATAAAAAGTTGGAAAGAGCGAGGAGAGACCGACGTAAGATGATTGACAAGAGAAACCGTCTACGTAAATGTTCTTCGAGCAGCAGTCGGCACAACTTTTTACCTCTCGCTTCGAACACAGCTCGGCGAAAATTTATCTACATTACTACCTCCATTCTCTTCGCTACAATTTATTTCGATTCAAATTATACCACCCACGCCGTCGCCTTCGATCGAGCTTTAATTTCATAGAGGGACGAAAAAGTACTCGAAAAAAGAGGAAACCGGTGGGTGGTGTAAAACTTATGAAGAACAAGAAAAACCGTGTGGTTGAAAAGGGTTCCTTGAAAAGTTTTTCTAACAAAAAAGGCACGCCACGTTGGCAAGCTGCTTTGAAAAACAAGTGGTTCGGGAATTCTAGAAAATAATAATCAGCAGCTGGCATCGCACGAATATCAAAACGAGAAAAGCGAAGAAAGTCGTGTTCCCGTGTACTTTGATATTGTTACGGGTGTCGAGGGTTTCTCGCGTATTCAAAGGATATCTTGCAGAAAGATTTTTAATTCGGTCTCACTGTACTTCCGGAATGGTCGGCAAGATTTGTAGGAGGTCGTTGAGCTCGAGAAGCAATGGAAATGAAAATGAAGCAGACCACGTTATTGTTCTTTCGTTTCTCGAATAATATTCCGTTCACGGCAAGAAAGGAGATCGCGAGACGCGAACGAAACTATCGATCGTTTCAGTACCGTCGCGTTAAAAACCCTCCTCTTTTATGGATCCGTGACGCACGGATCTTAAACTTTGTTCCCTCTATCTCGAATGAAACTGATTTTTGGCCTTCAGTGCCATTAGATGGACGTAATTTGGACTTGGAAACCTTTTATGAAACGAGCGCTATTTTTTTTTCTGTTTTTTTTTTTAATCACTATCCAGTGTTCTCTCTTCCTACTCTCGATACGTACATATACATTTGGGATACACGCATAACCAGAACGTTCCGTGAATTCCATCAGGAGCGGTTAAACATTATTGTGTATGTACAATATGCATGGAATGTTCAATACGCAGCTTCTCTCGAATCGAACGTAATGCTTCGACGAGTTTAATTTTACCCAAGGGACCAGAGCGTTTTCGTTGTTTTTATTATTTTTATTTACTTTGCGTTTCAAGAAATTGACAAAATTTCGCGAAAATTGATGTTTAAACCTAAACACGACTCACTGGTTCGATTTGCGGATAATCTGAAATACAAATTCCACGAAGCTGTTTCGCCTAGCAGTCGGAGGTGTCTAGATCACGGTTCGTACACGTGAATTATTTCAGCTATTCGAACGGTGCGTGTTCGAGCTGAAGCATGATACAGCCATAATGGCAGAAAGCTTTCGTCGGCCACGTGATAGGAGAAAATGGGAAATTTACGTGTCGATGAATAGCCCCTGGTTCGACACACCCCTACTGCAAATACACGAATCACGGCTCGTGATGTCTTCCCAGATACAACGTAGTTTCAACTAAAACTAGTTTACTACTTGGCAGGGAACGTTGATACATCGGTAGCCCTGCATTGAATATTTATGCGATACGCCAGAAACAGAAGATCCTTCGATATCTGCCCTCTCGTTACGAACATCCCGTTGGATGTTTAGAGATCTGATTCGACCACGAAATCAACTATGTACCAACGTATTTTTCCGTTCTCTATTCTCTAAAAAGAATTTTTGTCGCTTGAATCGGTTATATTAATTTTCCATGCATACGCTTGGCAAGAAGCGTAAACCGTAGTAAAAGAAGGATCGATCCGAAAACAGCGCTAAATTGGTTTGAATTTATATTTTATGGGATCAGAATGATGGATCGGTGGCTCGACGTGAATGCTGAAAAATTTGTTTACGCTACGTCGAGAACGAAAGGATATCAGAAAAAAAGTGTCTACCAAGTAATAACCACAAATTGATCGGTTCGAAAAATTTTCGAAAAAGTACAACTCGTCCTGCGTGACCAATGCCCAAATCATTTTTTTCGTCTCTTCTCTACTCTTAGCTTAGCTTGCGGTTCTTTCGCCGATGTTACTTCATTCCCGTCGATCCGATCATTTTTCTTCCTTCTCGCCAACTGTCCGAGCTTCTCCATCTTTCTGCCATTCTTCTTTCGTCCTTCTCTTTTCCTCTTGGAGTTCCCCGAGGTTCTGCTCGTTCGCGGGCCTGGTCCGGTTGTGCCCGTTCCTTTTGGTCCCTTTTAGCTGTTTCGGCTAGCCTCGATCCACCTTCGACGAGCCCGAAGCTAAGGAAAAAACCTCTTTGCCGTCTTTCTTCTATAAATCGAAGCTATCGGACTTGCTTTTCCCTGCTGCGCGATAACCGGCTTCTTTAGCGAGAAAGAGAAGAAAATCGTGCTGTAAGTGGGTATCGTTTCTACCACGATCCTCTTATCGTGATTCACGATTGTGTTCCCGTGAAAATAATTGCAGTGATCAGAGTTGTTATCTGACGGTAGTTGCTTCTTGCTCGTTCAAGCACCGACATAATCAATGCCTCGCTAAAGAAAAAACCTTGGAAAGATGGAGAAAAAAAAATCGGAAGCAAGACGCTGAGCGCGTTTCTTCGAAGATCCCTCTAATGGACTCGGCGATACTTTGGACGTAGGAACATTTGCAGTCACCTCGATACTTACTTACTTAAAGGAGTACTCGCGAGAATTCCGAGTTTGATAGAACGATACTCGAAGCGAATCGGAGTTTGCATCGTGTACTCTCGTCATATATGCATATATAGAGGCAACAGCTGAAATCGAACTAGGAAGAGTTGAAACGCGTGTCGAGCGTGTTTGCATCGAAAGGAATAGGAGCGGACTTTAATAGAGTTTTCTTCTATTTCTAACACGCGGTTATCGGAGACGAACGTAACTAACGACTTTCGAAGATTTCATAATCGATCGTGGAAAGGCGAAGGGAATGGGAAAGGAGGAGATGGATGGATGAGAAGTTGGTGAGAAAAAAGGCTTGACCGTTAGGCGACTGCAGGTGGATATATCGCATAGCCGTCTGTCTGGTCGAGGCTCTGAAACGGCTGATGCAAGTTCGATGCAGTCTCTCGCGATGGAAAGGCACGCGAAAGAATTCAGGGTTGAAAGTGTGTAAGTATAACGAGTGGTCGTCGTGTCCTGTCTGGAAGGCCGATTACAGCCGTGGCGAGAGAAAAGAGCGCGGAGGGGAACGATGAACAGGCGATGGGGGGTAAAGAAGGGAGTAATTGGGCTGAACGAGAGTACGAACTCGGCTGATGCAAGAATCGAGTCTCTGGCAGGCATTTCCTTCTCGGAAATACGTCTCGGAAGGAAGTGGAGAAAATTATTGTTATCTGTTGGGTCGTGTACGCGCCGTTCCCTCGACTTTTCATCGCGACACGTTCGCCGCGAAATTCTAAGCGCGCCACGTTACACCTGCCGCTAGTCATTCGAAACAGCTTTTGATTGCATTACATCCTTGCACGATTTAGATTCTTCCATTTTGCATGAACGCGTTCGCCATTCTTCTTCGTTAGGCAGAGGAAGGCGGATTAAGACGGAAGAAAAAAAAGAGGGGTGGAAACGGCTTCCTCTTTGTTTCGCCAGCGGAAGCTGTTCTATGTGGATCTACGGAAAGCCCGTAAATCTCGTGGAAAGCAAGGAACACTTTTTCCTGGAAGAAAGGCTGGAAAACGGAGAATGGAAAGCGCATGAAAATCGAGTAATTTCTCGGGGGATGGCGAACACCAGTGTGGTCAGCTATGTTATTTCTCTATCCCTCGAGTACGCTCCAGTTATCCCCTGTATTTGCCTATGCTCTTCGTTTGCTAACTTACAGACACGGCGAACGACATTTTAACTTACGTATTACGCCCCCTTTAGGATTTCAACTATGTAGATACATACATTCTTCTTACACTTTTTTCTCAAATAATTGTCTAAACTCTTTAATGATGGTTAATCATTCTTTTTTACAACATTTTAACGAGAACCTGTGGCCATTAAAAGTTTACGGTACATAATAGTTTAGTACATCTATATAGATACTTGGTTGCATAAAGCTCTACCATTAAGCTCATAACTCACACTTTACTCTTATCGATAAAAATAATTGGTTTTACTGGCTACTTTGATGCGTGCAACGGGTTGATCTCAAAAGAATAAATAAATAAATAAAAAGGGAATTCTTAAGCGACGAGACTGCGACCCAACCTTTGCACTTTTTTACCATTCCGCTCTGCTCTCTTGTGAAATTTGCATAATTGACATTCCTCTCGCTTGCTACCGGCTCTCTGAATTCGATATCCGCGGTCTCGTGTCGTCCTCATATTTATTCTTCGAGCAAGTTTCGATTTACGTCACGTAAAGAAGGGACACCGCATGTAAGTGGACATTTTCCTCTGATAAATCGATTTTCCTTTTCGTAGTTCTTTCCCTGGCTACGCGTTTATTTAAAAAAAAAACAGGAAAATGACGCGTGATAATTTGCAAACCCTATGATACGAGTTGCAGTAATAATCAATATGGTAATTGTGGATTAAAACGGTAGGGGATGACAGGCGACGAATTACAAACGTTACGGGATTAACATTCGGCGCAGGCTCGATGGGGATTATCCGATCGATTGGGAATTACAAAAACGAGGGAATTAATTTTGTATAAATCTAATGGAAAGAGGATAAAGAAAGAGGGGGGAAACTGAGCGTGGCACGAGAGGGAAATCCATCAGGGAAGGCATGCTCGATTTACCTTTGTCGTTCATCTATCCGACTCCCTGCTACTTGGAATCCTTTTTCCCCCGGTTCCCTTTTTGCGATCGACGTAAGAACCGGCATGCGGCATCGTCACGCGCCGATCCAATTTCTTTCTCTTCAAAAGCCAGAGCCAACGACGTTCATTCGTGCATTTTCTGCTCGACACCGCGAACGTGTCGACGCGACGGTAAATTAAATTCGCCTGCCGACGCGGAAACCGCCCTTGCGATATTCTTCTGTCCTCGTTTCTCGCCACTTCGTCACGATATTTCCGATTTTCTCCACCCGATATCCAGCAGCCAGACAAATTTCGAAATCGTGCGATGCGATCCGGTCTTTATCTTTTTCTTGCACAATATCCTTGCACCAAATTGAGTGTGAAGAATAAGAAAATTACTTGCAGCAATTGCAAAACTTGACACGTGTTTATGATTTATAAAGTAATAGGCATCGTGCGTGCGGTTATCAGTCAGTTTCCGCTAGTCATGCTCGTGCGATATACGATGAAAAAGATCAAAGGGTTAAAAATCGGGTCCGCAAAGGGTTAAAGTCGGTAGAGGAACTAAATAGTTGCGAAACGCGCGACTCTTTCCATTCTGAACTTGACACGGTGATCGGAAAAGCGTAACTCGCTAGTTCGGATATACATGCGCGTTCGATTCGGTCGATGCACGAAACCGAACAAAGATCAATCTGATCGCGGCCGACTGGCGCATACGAATCATCGAAATAAATTGCATAACGCCGTGACACCGATACAAAGTGCGCTTTCAACTCTCGAAATAAACTATTATCGGAGAAGAAGAACCGGCCAGCGTAAATATAGAAACAATACGGCAAGAAAGCGGACGATGCGATCTTGCTTCTTTTTTAGTCTTCTGTTGCGATATTTTAATAAGCACCAATTACGCGAATCGCTTTGACGATTAGAAAAATTGTCACGTTCAAGTCGAAGAAAAAGTACTGCAATAAATTTCGGTGTCGAGAAGCGTGGAGAAAATGGTATAATTCGATGGGTGAAAAAAATGTTCTCGGGAAAGGTGTATAAATTTAAGGGTATTGGAAGCGTAGGTTCGTCGGGCGTTTTATCTCGAACAGCCACGCCTCCGGATTGGAGGATAAAGGGCTAACGATACCCGGAGCTTTGCTTGCCTCCTCGCTTTTTCACCGTTCAAGGCAAAAGTAATCGTGGAAAATCGTGGAAATCGTTCCTTCGATCGAATTTCATTTAACATTTTCCAGCGTGTAATTTACGAAGCTCTAATCGGAAGCGTAGTACGTTCGTTACTTCACCCCTTAAACTCTAACTCGATCAAGCTTCGTTTTTTGGATAGCCGAAACTGATGATTCGAAGATTACCACGATGAAAATGGACACTCCATTTTTCGCTTCATTTCATATAAATACCTATTGCAGAAAAGTGAAAATATTTCGTGACACGAATCGAAAGCACGTGGAAAATTCCACCGAGAAGCTCTTGAAGCCAAATAATCGGTGTAGAAAACGGTGGTTAACGATCATAAGTGAAAGGGAATCGAACCCGAAGCTGGATAAAGATATAATTAAGAAACACGTGTTATGTGGAAAGGAAAATCGTGGTATAATCCTAGGAAATGAGCATTCCGATACGTTATTGGCAACGCCAATCGAACGTCCCTGTCGAGCGAAACATTTTCTCTGCGCGAGACGAATTAATTTATCGCACCGCAGGGAACAATCATTTCCACTAACATTACTCGATCCACTCGACGGCCAACTGTTTTTATCAATTTCCAACTCCAACTCAGCGTTTACGCCGAGTCAATTTGTCTGATTTTCGCAACCCTTATCGTGTCTCTTCTCTTTTTACAGTAGTATATAGTTACTGAATTATGCAGAAATTAACGTAGCTTCAGATTGACGAGTTACCCTCGAAGACTCGAATTAAGGAAGGACGATGAATTCCGTTCCGTAACGACGAGGAAAAGAAAAAGAAAGCAACTGGATGGTCGGTTCGTTGCTGAGTCGTTATATACGATTGCGGAAAGAGGGCAAGATTTAAAAAAAAAAAAAAAAATAGAAAAGAAGAAAGGTTTAGATACGAATTTAGCGGGAAAGAAGGAAAATCGTATTGCTCGGAGGTCGCGTTTCGCGGGGTAGTTGAAGCGATAGACGAGTACCGATTCGTTGTCGTGAAAACAGGACGTTGCGACTAGTTGGAAACTACGTTAAGAAGGAGATCGAATCGAATGGAAACGGGAATGGGAATGGGAATGGGAATGGGAACGGGAAGAGGACGGGAGCTTGAGCAACTTCTTCCCCTGGAGACTTCCCTCGCCGCGACGCTGGAATTCCATTACGCGAAACTCGGCCAGGAACGACGCGCGCTATCTTACGAAAATGTAATTACTCTCGGAACGAGTTCAAGCTCTTAGACAAAGCTGCGAAATCTTGTTTTTTTTTTTTTTTTTCTTTAACCTCTTGGATGCTTTCGAACTGTAACGGATTCGATCTTTGAAAAATCGTTTTCTTTTTTAACGAGACCTGACCTTGCGAACAAGTGCTGCGTATTCTTTTAAGTAGAAAAAAAAATGGTAACTTACTTTTATGCCTGGAGAATCTTCTGAGTTTCTTGAAGAACGGCATTTTTATGAAAATTTCACACCGGCACTTGTTACGAGCGATCGATAACCGCGTTATGGGACGGAATATCGAGCAATAACTCGTTGAGATGGCCGATCACGAAGACTCTCGATGATCGTGGGGAACGAGAAAAAATCGCCCTCGTGCGTGAACGAGCGAGCTCGAAATGCCGTCTCCTGGTTTACATCGGGATTCGATGAGCCGTCTGTGAACTCCGTCTGCCTCTTACTCGAGATCCGACTTTGTTGCTTCTCCCTTCGCCAGACTCGTACGCGTATCCACTTATCCCCACTATTCGCGTTTACCAGAAGAACCGAGAGCTCCAAGCACAAGCACGAGTCCAGCACTCCCGCAGACTCGGCACTCGATTCGATCGCGACCGACCGTACTCCAATCCTATCCTATCCTATCCTACCCTACCCGAGTCGATCTGATCCGATCTGATCCGATCCGATCCAACGCTTCGTCTCCCTAATTCCCTCCTCGCATCGGTTACTTACTCAACGACCACCTACGGTATAACTTCCAGATAAACGAAATTCTACTCGCCGCGCCGCGCCGCGCCGTCGTGATTTTATCAATTTTCAACCGTACCGAAACTGCCGTCAAATGTTTGCGATACAAGATAAAGAATGTCGAACGATCTCCGTTACAAGAACGTTTAGAATGTCGAGATAATAGTACCGGCTGTTTTCCAAGTCAGAGCAGAAAGAAGAGAATGGTCGTCTCGACGAGCACTTCTCGAAGCGGTTCGATTCGTTTGACTTTGTGTAAGATTCGGGGTAGACGTCGAATGGGGGTGTATTCGAGTGGAAGAAAGTAAAATGAAGAACGAAGATAATTGGTGGGAAGGATGGATTAAATTGTGAGGAGAAATTTTATTTGCCAACAGCTCGATTTCATTTTCCCTCTCCTCGAAAAGGGGACAAATTACTCGGCTATGACATTATTATTATATTGTACATCGCGTACTTGATATTTCTGCCCTTTCTCCGTTTCTTACTTGCATCGAAACGAGGATAATTGAATAATCAGGATTTCTTGTAAAATATCCGGTCTGAAGGTACCAAGATAACGAAGCTCTGGTTTTCGTCAGTTCGGAGTTAGTTGAGAAGCGATCACACGGTTCGGTAACCGAGTCGATTTGCCGTAAGAAAATAATATATTCGTAAGACAGAAAGTTAAGTCTTGCGGGGCTGCGAGTAAGAGGAGGAGGAGGAAGGGTGGTGGTTGAAAGTTTGAGGTGGCGAAGTTCTCGGTGTGGTTCACGATTAAAATTCGCGGCCTTCTCTCCGAGAGGGTCGTAGAAGGAGCCGACATTCGAGGGCAGGGGCAAAGTTTAAGCCACTTCGGTTAAGCCACCTATTATTCCATCGAAGACGAAGCCGACCCCCAACTTTTCCCTAGACTTCGTTAAAACTCTCGCGGAAGAAATTTGAATATTAGCAGTGAGAGTACGGGGGTGTTGGCCTCCAGTTTCATTGGATTAAACAGGATACGTTGGCCGTCGAGCGATTCCAGTGATTTTAACCATTTCTTTTTCCTCGCGAGAATCTGTCAGCTGTTTAGCAAGAGCGGTCTTGCTTACTGAATTGCAAATAATTTTATTAAACACTTGAAAGCTTGTCCATTACAAAGGAGTTTATCGGAAATTTCTCTTTCCATATACACACCACTGTATTCTCTTCTTTCACTGATTAAGACAGTGCTGTAGCTTGTCCTTCGTCGATCTCTTCTTTACCTTGGTAATTGACTTGAAACGAGTTCTCCATCAGAGCAGACTTGACTTTAGGGAAAGGACAAGAAGTCTCATGGGGGTGGATCCGGTGAACAGGAAGAGCGTTTCGGTAGCTGTTTCGTCCAATTTATCTAGAAACTTCAAATTGATACGTGGCTCGATCCTGAAAGCGATCATTTTGAGTTTAGAAAAGAGCTAAGAGGTCAACATTTCCCGCGTGAAAGAAATTCGAGTGTGGAGCAACAGAAATCGGCTCCGGTGAACTTTTACGCGGAAGAAAGAAGAAAGTTGAAAATTACCGAATCTCGAGTATGCTCGACGAGCTTTTTCCAGCGAACATTAGCCTGGTTGGCTTGTATGCTCGTCGAGCAAAAAGGAATGTACGATTTTATGAATTCTCGGCCGTTTCATCTTCCTCCTTTCCTCACTGTTTTTTTCTATCGTCGAAACACTAGCGGAAAGTGCAATCAACCCCTTGATCCGAGGCTCGGAAAGGGTGTATCTTTGAAAATTGTTTTTTCTTTTCTTTTTTTTTTTCGAAGAAATAATTCCGTCGAGCTTGCTGCCGAAAATCCTTGGATGTTTTATTTTACTTGCGGGAAAAATGTGCCCGAAACTTCCGGTCGCGTATCGCGGGAAGAAATACGATTGTTTTCAACAGATATACATCGTGAAGGCACGTGAATTGCCACAAATATATATCCGCCATCGTATCTGCTTGGCAAGGGAGGCTCTATCGCAGATACATATATTAAAGGAAACTTTTTCAAAGAGTTTTCACACAAATCTCGCGAATCGCCGAGATCGTCCAACACATTGGACCTCGGGCCGATGCGGCTCGCGCGAAATTGAATTGCAAAACTTTTCTAGCCGTTCTCCTCGCGACAGGAACTTTAATATCAAGACGTAGCAACCCCGATACCACGCTGACACCTTAATGCTACCCATCGATTCGGATCCACGAATACGTGCTTCAAACTTTCTTCACTGGCGAATTGCAAAGCACGCGAACCATCGTACAAACGTACAGTGTTAACATTATACTTTATATCTTCCTCGCATTCTGTTCAATATGTTAATTTGCGAGTTACAGGACTTTTCTTACGTCCTTGTTTGTCGCGATTGAGCCTGTACTCGGGAACCCTTTCTTTTTCCACCGTCTTTTTGTTGTCAACCAAGGAGAGGAAATGAAAAAAACTCGCTCGATCACTTCGTAATTAATAGGTACGTTCGTTGAAACGGTTCTCGTTCCTGTACGTACGATAGTAACTTTGTTATTTGGACAAAATAAGCGATTGCAATGTTAATTCGAGTCGGTAATAACAGTAATAAGGATACTCGATCGTTGCAGAAAATATGCATAAAAATAGCGAATGCTAGATGCGTAAAGGGTAGTTCATATTAATTGCAATTCATTTATCGCTACCCGACGTTTCTGTGTTTCTTGTTCGTTCGGGTAATCGGCCATTCGGCTTCTCAGCCAGGGCAGAAAGCTTTTGTAACGTTCTGTTCTCTGCCAGAACACTGGCGACTGTTCCATTCGTTCCATGGAATAATACTTCCATTCTACGAAATTCTTTTCACGACACTTCATTGTCTATTCTTTGAAAATTCCAATTTCCAGCAACGTAACGAACTTGTAATGTTTCGTAATGTTACGAAAAACATTAGTACGTAGGTGGTGTTAGATTAATTGGATGTAAACGCTGAGCTGGATCGAAGGTCTAACAGGAAGCTATCAAATTAGTCGGTCGTTCAACAGTTGGACGCACAGCGTTAATTGCAAGCTGCGACTCGATACCTGGTCAATTAGTTTTATAAGTTGTGTCGAGGCAGGCGCATCGAACCGACGAGATAGTACACGTACATAGTATGCGCGTCAACCTATAGCTATACGATGCACGCCACAATAGACACCGAAACGAGATTACCGACGAGAGGATGCGCTCACGGTCCATTAGCTACGATTCAATTACACTCGTCCCTTATACAATGGAAATTCAAGGTGCATCTTGAACAGACGTTCCGCGAGTCAGGAAAAACACTGACTCTCGTGCGTGTTGATTTGCTTGGTAAAAAAATTAAAATACCGCGACGAAACGAAAATTTCAAACGAAATTGAAGAAAATTTTTGCACGCGAAAATCATGTAAACTTTCCAAGGAACACGAACGAAGACACGAACATTTTTCTTCTGCCTCACCGTCGACCATTTTTGCTCTCCTTTTTCCATTTCCTTTAGGTTCCACTATTCCAAACCATAACACGGATATCATTTCTGCAAGAGTACATTTCCACTGAAAATCCTCAGGATGGAAAACGCGATATACCGAGAGAAATCGAATGTACGTACATATGTATACACGCGGGGCGGTGGGTTACCTAACGTTAGAATTTAAACTGTCTTCGTTGATTTTGTTCGCACAAGAAAATTATTCTTTGACTGTTTTCTTTTAAATTGTAATATATTTTACTCTACGCATATTGCACGTTCAGCCTTTGAGCTTTGAAAACGTACAACCAACCATGCTTCAACATCGTATATCAACTGGAAAAGCCATACTTGAAATATTTTTCCCCTTGTTAAACTTTGCAAATTTATCTTCAACAAAAATACCCAACTTTTTCGAAATAAAAAGATTAAAGGCTCGTTCGAGTATGACTGCTCGTATTTCCTGTGTGTACCTCTTACGTTAAACTCGCCGACGTCGTGCATTCAAATATTCCTTCCGTTCCTGACCTATCTGTCTGCAACTGGACAGACCTTCCGTGTTCGGAGATTACATTGAAATGCAACGCATTCCTACGAACTGCATACTCTCAGGCATCTCGATTCTGCGAACAATTTTCAAATACCGCGCTCTCGTGTTTGCAAATACACCAAGACGAGTTTGCAACGTTTCGGCAGAATTGAAATTCTTCAACGCTTCTTGTCCTTTCTCTTAAACACTGTTGAAAATTTAGATTAAATTTAGTTAATTGTTTACTAGAGTTTTCTACTTTGGAATTTTAATACTTTCCAAAATTTTGTTTTTAAAGGTATAATAGTGTTCTGCAAGCTTTTGAAGATACTCGTAATCGTTACACTATAGTTATAACTGTGTTTTCTGAAATCACATTCGTTTATAATATATCAATGATTAATTGATATGTTATTGATCTTACGATTAATCAAAAGTATTTTTAAATCATGCCGCTCTTTCGTTGAGCGCTGCGTACGTTCAATTTTCATTCTTATCGTCAGATAGCGTTCTGTGTAGTCTCGTTGGTGGAGGCGCTCAGCTCAGCTCAGCTCAGCTCAGCTCAGCTCAGCTGTAGGAGACACAAATAAGTAGTGAAAATTAGAAAATTAGATTGCTGTTACATAAATATCATGTAAAGTTGTTGTAACAGGAGATTTTAATAACACACGTGAGTCTTCTGCCGATATTTGAACATCGTGTTGATGCATATGGTGTTCATAATTGTTATTTACTTGGTAGTCACCTAACCTAATTCAGTTTAACCTGATATTGGTATCCTTTAGGAAATGGCAAATCGTACAAATTTTCTATTAACGTTTACACGGAGTTATCGACAGTATACAAAATCATGGCTCCCGGATGCTGTTCAATACGAAAAGGTTAAATATCATCCACGGTAAGAGAAAAGGAAATGGTGCTTTCGTAGTTCTCGAGGTTAGGTTATATCGATATAGGAAATATACTTGTTTATTTCAGTAAAAAGGATCACGTGGATCCTCCGATCGTACCGTCGAAAGTTTTAATGGTTCACAGAGTGAAGCCTTTCAAGGGAAATCCTTATTGGGAAAAAGATATTCTTTCGCAACTGGGATTCGAAGAACGCGTAAAGCAGCCGGTATTTGTAAAGAATACGCCAGAGATGTGCGCTATACTTTGGAAAGTAAAACATTTAGTGAAAATCGTTCCAGTACAATTACCCGAAAAATTACCAAACGTAGATGAGCTTACTGGAATATACATACACGAAAATGGAAAATTTTACACAACCGAGAAACTCGATCGTGGTCGCTACGAAGCTACTTTGCAGTTCATGAATTCTCCTAAGAGAATGAATTATTCCACTATAAAAGAGAAACTTCGGCTTTTATGGATTAAAGGAATACTTATTTAATGTAATGTATATTAAAATTCTTTATAGTACTGTTAGTTTCTTTTTTATAATATTGTTGGGCATTGTTATAAAATGAAAGAACAATCGCTGAACAAATAATATACTTTATTTGTATGTCGATTACAGCCATACGGCTATGTTGCAACCTACCAACAGTAATGTTAAAATTCCAGTGGTTTTTTTTACAATTTTTCGTTTTGTATTTTGGAGCAAGATCTATCATCGTGGAAGATGAGTGCCGCTTTGGGTCAGTCGTGCGGACCTACTTAAATACGGTGTCCGAGAGAAACGAAAGAAACTTTCTAAATTTAAATGAGCGAGACTAGATCGACGAACAGTCTTACGCGGCAAACGAAACATCTTAAACCTATATCTCAGAGACGTTTCACACTAGGCCGTGTTTCGTATCCTTTGGAAACTGGACTGATTTCATTAATAACCGACAAGCACGCTACGATATTAACACTCGATTCTTGCGTTCTGGAACTTGTTTAATCGGCTAACCGTACCCGACAAAAGTACTGCGTTTACTTTGAAACCGTGTATACGGTACGAAGAAATAGTCTAGTTTGAAAATCGTGAACCTAATCTCGTATCGTTACGCTAGATTCTATGAAAAGAAATCCGAGCTTCGTACATGGTTAAGTAGAATCGAAAAAAGACTCGAGTAACGCGAATACTGGAAAGTCTAGATAACAAACGTTGCGCGCGTTTACGAAGAATTTGTTCGCCTTCTACTCCGAAGTTTCCAAAATCGTCTGTCCCGGGACGTGTGATGTATAGAAATGGTGTTTTGTGCTTTGGAACCTTTTTCGGGCATGTACATTCTCAAAAGTCTAGCGGCGCGTTCCTCTTGCGATCTGTCCGCGGCTTTGCCGCTTAAGAAACTAAGCAGCTTCATGCTGCGTCTTTTTATTCTTAATCGATTCAAAAAATTCTTCTCCGTTGTCTTGGACGGGCTACCATCGTTCTGATCTTCCGAATCTTCTTCGAGTTTCTTCGCTTTTCGCTGAAACAACTCGATCCGTTTTCTTCTTTCCTGTTGACCATCGACTCTTTTGTACTGATCATTTCTCGAGTCTGCCATGCTTTCCGTGCACGAGTACTCTTCGCTCCTCGCTCTCTCGGCTCCGATTCGTTCGGCGTTTTTACTGCTAGTCTCCTCCGCTCTTCTCACCAACGATTCCAGTTCCTTCAAACGATCAGCCTCTTTGGTGGAACTCTGCAAGGTGTCCGACGTGGCTGTCTCTGTCGCGTAACCATCCTCCACGTCGGACAGTTTTCTGTGAAGATTCACTATCTTCCTGCGAAACTCTTCGTCCTCCTGATTCAGCTTGGCAAAGACGCGATCCCTGTCGTTCGCATCGGAGCTCGAGCCGACGTTCTTCGACGCCGTGGTTTGCAACCGCTGTCACCACCATCCAACTTGATCCTTTCCGCTTCCAGACGAATCCTCCTCCTCTGGGAGCGGTTCCAATCTTCTTCTGCCGAGGAAACACCTCAACGAACCTAAACTTCCGCCACCGAGCAGCTGATCCATGTTCAGTTCCGGTAGATTACAGTCCTCGTTCTCGGACTCTTGATCCGGATCATCCTCTGTCGACAGGTTCAGGCCGTAGTTGTCCTCGCCGGATGCGACCGCGTTGCCTGCACCGTTTGGCGGCGGCTAGGGAAGTCAGGCACAGCTCGGGCTAGTGATTCTTTGCAAACAAAGGGCAAGCATTGTCTCATGCAGATGCGTGCGAAGCTTATCAGCTAACTTCTCTTCTAGCTCGATTTTCTCCGTTTTTCCTCTTTTCTTTCGGCTAGAAGGTACGGCCTTTTAGTTAAACAACATTAACACCTTGGGGTCCACGCTTCTCGCCAACTGGTAGATGGGTTCACCGGACCACAAAGTGTTAATCTTCAACTTTTACGCGAATCCCAAAGGTGCAAAATACCTTACCTTGTCTGATTGTCAGCGTATCGTGTAAGTAGTACAAGCAAGCTTTCGAGAAGGTGACAAGCAGCGAAGCTATCGAAGAAAAAAGGACTGGTACCGCGGCAAAGCGATTTTTCAATGTTCTCAAGGAATTCTTTCGATTTGCTCGATCGATCGATCGTGCACGAATTCCTACGTATGCGAGGTGTAACTAAAGGTTATAAAAGGAAATGTAGGTTCGCATTCAAAGGGGTTCAACGCCAGTACCTTCGAGCGTTATCGTATCTCGAGAAGGTATCTTTCATTACCGAACTAGCCGTGAAGCTTTCGTCGTCAGGACCGCCGGAAGTCGGAGTTCCCCAGATATCGTCCCCCGAGGTAGCTCCAGACGTCGTACCCTCTTCGTCGTTCGGGTCCAAGGAAAATTCTGTCCTCTCCGGAGGCACGGGTGGTTGAAGAAGATATCCCCCTACTCCTTCTCCGAGCTGTTCGAGCAGAGCCATTTTACTGACCACGTAGCTACTCGCTCTAGCCGTCCAAGCTCTCAAACCCGTAGGCGGAGACTCGGTTTCTCGATTGTCGTCGTCTCCTTGTTCCTCGAGCTCGTCGTCTTGGTCCAGACTGCTCATAGTGCCGAACCTTCTGAGAGCTCTGGAAAACGATTGCACGATTACCTACTTCTGAAACAGAGGAACCTGAACATCGTTGTTCCTCGCGAATTGTCACGAGTTCAGTTTCACCTATAAGGCGGTTCACCGTCACACTCGAGGTCGTCCTCGCTGCCATCCTCCGTGTTCCCGTCAGCTGGCGTGTAGCCTGGACTGTTTCTTCCGGGGCTGTCGTGCAGCCCGTTTCTCAGCCTGTGCCTGGTGCACAAATCGGGCGTGGGTGGCACGACCGAAATCTTTGGAGGCAACGGAGAGAACGGATCTCTGGTTAAAGGTGGTGTAGGGCAACCTGATCTGCAATTGAGACCAACGAGTTTAATCGTAGAACTTTTCATACCGTTCGATCGTTTGTGCTCTCTGCACTCGCCAACGCAGGAATCCACGTCTAACTATCCATCGAAACATACAGGATGTCCACAAAGGGGTTGGGAACAGATTGATACAGAATTTTTCTTACAAATTGTTAGATGACATCACTGATTTAGAAAGAAATCTGTGCGTTACCTGTGGCATCTTCTACAAATGTTGATCGAACCGGTTGAATTTTCCCTGGAAGAGGCGAAGCTACCGTTCTTTTTCGTCGTCACACTGTTGGACTTGACGGTACTGAGGCTCGCGCTGGAAGCGGTGCTTTGTTGCTCCACGTCGGAATTGACAACTTCCGCAACGGCTTCTTCCGCGGCCGTGTTTTCCTCCGTGTTCGACTCGTTGCCACCTTCTCTCGGAGCTCGCGCCGCCAGTTCTTCGGCCGTCCATTCCTCGATCGGATTCTCCTCGGAATCCGGTGGCGGGATTTGATGGGAGTTGCGCACCCATTGAGCCAAATGATTATTCTCCCTTGAATTCTTGATGATCGTGTCGATACTGTCCGTCGAGCGAGATTCCTTCTCCTCGTCCGGTTTCTGAGATTCCCTGGTGGTCTGTCGATGATTTTCGTAAAATAATTATCGTTAGAAGAAATTATCGTTCTCTCGACTCACCTGAGAACTTTCCGTAGGTTCTCTAACCGCGGTAAAATTGCCACCGGTAATCGGACTTTCTTCAGGACTGTCTTGACTCGGGGTTCCACCATAGCCTGTATTCACATAGATTCTAAAATACAACGAATTAGTGCAGACAAAGGAAACGCGACAGAGCTTCTTGCAGGCTCGTCGAGATCTGAGTTTATATGTATATCAGACGATTAAACGACTTACATCTGCCGTTGAAGAAGGTTGTGCCAAACAGCTTTCAATTCCGGAGTAGGAGCTCGCAACACCAGAACTCGTCTTCGATGACGACTGTGCGGGCTACAACCACCGCTGTTGGTCACCTCGAGATGACCGTTTTCCGCGTTCCCAGGCGGATTAATCGCGACCTGTAATCGAAATTCTGTCGGTCTTTTACGGACGGTAAAGCAAGCCTCGGCGATGTTCGATAGACGCAGTGGCTCCTCGGTCACGAACAGAACGCGATCCCTCGAAACGCGAGCAAACACCAGGAGGTCGGTGAGCAACAAGGCCCAGGATGGTTGTAGACGCGCTCGTCCCTCCACTTTTGCCAGTGCACCTCCGAACAGCCTGAAAGTGTTGAGTATCGTACAAACGTAGCGTCGTTATTCTCGCTTAACGTTTGCCTTTTATGTGTAAACACCTGGATACACACCATTGTCTTCCGGGCATAGCCAGAGTGAACGGTTTGCATCTCGCGAAAACGAGTCGCGATTCGACTTCTTGCAAGCTGAGCAAAGGCCTTCCGGTGTCGCGAGGTGGTTCCATAACGCCGGCGTTAGCCGTTGCTTCTCTGTAACCCTGAGCCAGGTCTCTGGCTTGTTGGCAGTTCCTTGGCGACGCCAGACCTAACAGTCTCGTCATCTCTCTACGATTTTCAAACGATTGAAACGCGGTTTCCGAGTTACAGAGGAACAAGGGTTACAGAAAGAAGGGACGAACCTGTAGTGTTCTAGAGGCAAAAGCAAGACGCCCGTCAGATCGGGACGTCTCTTATGAGGAACGGCTGGTTCGCAGACCAGCTTCGCGAAGGCGGTATTTCGTCTCAAAGCCACCAACAGACAGCAGGCGCGTTGTAATCCGCTTAGGTATCTCCTGTAGGCGGCGGTGATCCTCGGTACTCGGCACAGGTAGCTTTCTACCCCTCCGCCCTCGTCGCGAATCTCTTCGGAAAGTTTCAGCAGCTCGTCGAGATTTTGAAAGAGTATCAAGTAATCCGCGGCGGATAGGACGTCCCGTCTCTCGAGCATCGGTGCCATGAAACGCGTGTGACCGCTCTTCAGGATGCCCCAGTATCGCGTCTCGCGTACCGACAGTTCCTCTTCCGGCGGTGCATCCGGTGCGAGGTTTGGAAACACCTGAACGCGTTCACTCGCAAAAGTTCCAAGTTTACGCAATAGGGAACGTGCACGGAGTGTAGCGGCGCATGCAACGAGTCGGGTTCTCACGATGCGCGAAGGACAAGGAACAGGTGATAAAGGGTGAAATAAATGAACAGAATACGATAAATGCTTTGAAACAAAACTTGTTGAGCAACAGAAAAAAAAAGACAACCGTCAGATTACAAAACATAATAACCGTATCATAACTTAATCGTGTCCATTGACGAAAAGAAACGGGACACGCGCTATACACTTAGGCGTTTACATTAGGTTCGATAGACGTTTACGAGAAAAGAATTTACAGGAGTGTTGCGCGACATGCCGTGCGATGAAAAGTAAAATAAGCTCTGAAAAACGCATGCAGCGTGTCACGGCTCGCTAAACAGGATCCACGGTTTTCATTTCGGTTTCTCGCTTCTAACAGAAAATAAAAACGCGATACGTTGGTACAAACGAGACTCTACGAAAACGCGCATCGATCGAAAGGTCTGTCTAGACTTCCTGCTACTAAAGCTTGTCTTATACGACCGTCTGTTTAGTACCACTAACTCCGGAACAGCAAGAAATACTTACGATTTTAATAGATGATCGTGGCAAGTTTACTTCGCGTTCTTTCTAGTAGTTCAGATTTGTCGGCTTGGGACCATCGAACTACTCAAAGACGAGGCATCAAAGGAAGAAAAATATTGGAGCAATGCATCATATCGTATCTCGATCGATCAAAGATTTTTCCAAACAGTCTCGTTGATACTACATAGAAGAACTATGAAATTGGCAAGAAACGAAACTCGCGCGATCGAAGCCACGAACGGAGAACGATCCCAATGAAAAAGAAAAACAGTTGGAGCGAAGCGACAAACAGCTAGGCCGTTTCGTTCGTGATCGTGCAGTTTCGTAAATTGACGCAGGTAAATTGAAAAAAAGCGCGATCTGCTGGTTTCAGACCAAGACGCCTGTACCGACCTCGGCGTTAAACGCGACCGCGTGCTGTCCGCTGCCGATCGGTTGGTGCAGGCTAACGTTCATCGAGCTAGGCCGATGCATCGACGAATGAACGTTCCCCTTGCGATAAACCTCCAGGATCAGTTGATTGGTGGCAGCTTGGATCAATCCGAGGATCTCTTCCCGCGATCGGGTCACGACGTTCGTCGTGTCGACGAAGACAACGTGATCACCTGGTCTGAGACCGGATCGTTCCGCCGGACTGGCAGGGTCCACGCGTTCCACGCGGGGTGGTCTCCCCCAGGACAACGAGAAACCCCATGGAACCTAGGGGAAAAAGAAAATTTCTCGATCGAGCTTGTTGCAACCAATTCGACTACTACCACCCATGGCAGGGTAATCGTGAAATCAGCTAACCTGATTGGCTGCAGACTGTCTTATCAATCTCCTGGTGACGGTGCACGGTGTCCTACCACCCCTGGCTGTAAAACCAGGGTGCAGGGGCAAACCGGTCAGAGGATCGATAGGTTCCAATTCGAGATGCCTCAGATACGTCAAGTCCTCCGCTCCTGAATTATTATTATCTGGCTCTCCGTCCTTGGACAAGGGTGGCGAGACTCCGCAGTCTTGAGGCAAGCCTGCATAAGGAGTGCTCGCATTTCGACCGGTTCCTGCTTCGAGAGGATGCCATGTCGCTTCCTGAAAATTCGTCATCGTACGATTAAACGAACGTGCGTTCAACTCGGTGCGTTCAAACGAGCCGTGTCGATTACCTGCAAACGAATTTCTATTTGCCACTGAACGCGAACCGAAAACACGTCTGCAAGGTTAATTGACTTTGAGAAATTTTCGTAAACTAGCCCCGAGCCTGCTCTCTCCATCGCTTTAAACTTTAACAGAACATGAATATCTTCAACATAACACCGACCACGAAGAACACGGCACAGTAGATAGCCACCACGATCATGATTGATTTCACGGCTCGCGGAACAGAACGATTTCGATGAAATTGGCAAGATATTCCCAAGGCACCTGCCACTTTTCAACCAGATCAAAGCACAAGTGAATCTTTGCCGGATGACGTTCCACTGGCTAGTTTCGTAACGAGCTTAACCATGACCTTAAGCCAGGAAGACCTACGAGTGACGGTAAACAGCTGACAGACGGTTATCGCGCATCAAACTTCCTCGTCGCGAAAATTCTACCGTTTCGACGCTTGATAAGCATCTATCGTAATAGCCGGGGTCAAAAGTGAGTGTACCAAAGAAATAAAACGTCATAGTATTTACCTTATCCTGAGACAGAGGTAGAGGTAGAGTCATGCAGCCTAACAGTTCGCTACGTCTGAAACAAATGAAACGATAAATCAATCTTTAATAACAAAGTGCAGATACATATACATATAGGCGCGTATGTACATCAGCTGATAAAAGCAATCAATCGATCAAATATATGTAACACCGTTTACAAGTCGTTATTCGATCGATACGCGTTTACAAGCTAACCGAAAGTTAGTTTTCTATTTGCTCTTCATTACTACCCACTTTTGTTACCTGAACGGCAGCTTTTTCATTCCAGTATAGATACGAAATCAATTGCTTCCGTCTTTCTCCTAATATTTGCTTAAATTAACCCGAACAAATAGAGCACCCAACCGAGTCAACATTCGTTTACATCCTATTCCTGGACGAGAATTTTCAATTATTTACATTTCATCAATTTGTTAATATGCACACATAAATTATGATAATTTGGCATTTATATTATTTACTCGAAGTGAAATTAAAGCAGAGTCTGTTACTCTAGAAGAAGAGTATCGACGTCCAGCTAGTCTAGATAGGTCCACTGACCAGTTGTATTAGTACTATTTACATGGAAAGGTAGAAAGGAAAATTGTATAGGAGTTCGGTGTGGTTGCAGAGACGCGCGGATGTGACGAAGAGTGCACGTGGCGGGCTCGATGCGCATGCTTCCACGGAATCGATTCCCCTCCTACCGCGAGCAATCCGCGTTATATCCCAGAAATTCGTTTCACCGTTCTGATGGACCATCGCATCGTAACCCACGTGAAATTATCTCAACCCGAGACAGTCCCTTTTATCGACTGCTTCTCGTTATCGCGTTTGTCGGCGTTTGCATGCGAGACTGTCGCGTGCACTCGCTTTCATTTTCCGTCAACTGGAATGCTTCGCGAGTCTGCTCGATACCAGACACGAATCGTTTAAATCTCGTCTGCGAAACGCGAATGGTTTCATGAGAATATTGGAAACAGCGAAGGGGTTGTCTGGCGTTATCGTAACTTGCTTTGCACCGAAATTCTGTCGCGTGCAAACAAATCTCTTTCCTTTCTTTTTCTATCGATTATGATGAAGCTGGAAATGAAACATAGGAATCCTTTAAATCGTATCTATGAAACTTGTAAAGGTTCGTGAAGAATATTGGAAAGAGGGGAGGGGTTGTCTGACTTGTAACTCTTGGATTAACGAGACCTAGCCGTAGTTCTTGACCCCGATATCTTCTCCTCGGAGACAGCGCCTACTGCCGCGTTCCTTCATCGCGAAACCGCATCGATACAAATCGCCTACTTCTTTTTTCAAAAGTTTCCTCCCCTTTCTTGATAAAAGAAAAACGGGCACGTAGCCCTATGTTCTACTTATAAGTCCGCGAGACTAGTTTCTAACATAGTTACTTCTTATAGCATCCTAACAGTGTAAGAAAGTCCGGCAACTTTGGTGAATGTTTAAAATTAGATTCTTAATTGGCTGGTTTTTCGTAATTGGTCGAGGTCTTTTAAAGACACGCTGGTACTAATTATCGGTATCATTTATTCTTCTGAACCCTGCATGGATCGAGAAGCGTTAATTAGGATATTCTCTTCCTAAACTGTTAAGATCCAGATAGCTACCGCCTACGTTACAAACGTTCGGCAACATTCCGGCGATGCACGGAAAGTTAACTCTTGCGTGAGATTAGTATCTCGCGGCGTGTACGAAGCGGCACCGAAGCGGTACGATGTTGAAGTAACATAGAGAAAACGAGTCAAGGCAACGTTGAGGGAATTGAAAGCACGTTTCCAATGACAACGGAATCCTACTATCGCTATCCGATCGGCATGGCAGGGCAAGCTTTATTGGTATGTGACACGAGTCGTCGTGTACCGGAGAAGCCCCTCTTCTACGGGTTATTTTCTTTTTTCGAGCATGCTCACCTTGCGCGACGATCCCTGTGCCAGACAGCGATGTCCAGGGACGTGGGCTTGCCGCTGCAGTGGTTGTTGTTCACCGGGCAGGGCAGTATCAAGGTCTCGTGGAAGACGGGATTCGGCGTGGCCCTGTGCACCGCCGTCCTCTTCACCACTCCCTCGCCGCTCCCGTTCTTCAGGCTCGCTTTCACATACGCGTGAATAGGGCCCTCGTACGCTCTCCTAAGATCCTTGCACCTTATCACTGTGACAAACAGAAACGAGAATGTAGCGTTAAATCTTTTCTTCTCTCTTAAATCGTTCACGATCTAGCCGTCAACGGATGATTAAGCTTCCTTTCGATCGAGGATAGATATGCACACGTGCGAAAAGTACGGAATAAGCTTCGAATAAGCTTCTTTTCTGTTATGTCTGACCGATTCGTCGCACGCACTACGCGCACCGCCGACCGTCTGACCAATGCGGCACTCTTCTACTTGCTGCAACACGGATCGACTTCCCGAATTCGAACGCTTTTCTCCGTTCGTTCTCGATAACGAACCGTTCGAGAAAAAAAAAAACAATTCGAAGGAATTCAACGAACGAGCAACGGTGAACGGAAAATTTATCCAAGGGGGTTGCGTCCCGGTGTTTCGAAAGAGGGAAAGTTTAGGATCGGAGGAGACGGGAGAAGCGTAACTTTCGATGATTTTACGTTGGATTGTTTACGCAAGGATGTGTGTACCAGCTAGAATCAATGTTGGTAGGCCTACTAACCGGGAGCGAATTGCCAGGAGGGTCTGTGGGTTACTGGCACAGTCGTCTATCGCGGGGTGCCAACTGAAACACCCCCTCTTGTGGCACGTAACTGGCGCATGCCCTTTCGCGATTGCTTGCCAGGGACGTCTTGGCATCGCGAAAACCCTCGCGAATAGGTATACTTATCCGACCAAATATGTAACCCGATATTTCGCTCGAGAGAGATATCTTTTTTCCTCTCTAACGCGTTGATTGTCATCGCTAAAAATATTCCTCTTTGATACAATATATTGGAAATTTAACTTTTGAACCTGATACTTTGATTCGCCTAGTTAGGTTACTAGTACAGTTTTAATAATATTCCTTTTCTTTCTTGTTAATTATTTTTTATTCACCAATGACCTCGTGGCAATCAATGTGTTAAAAGTACGTAGGCGTGTTGCGAGCCGGTGCTTTTGTTTCCGTCGAGTTGCGGCTTGCTAAACGAGAGACGAGCACTTTATCACGTTCGATTTTATGCAACGGAACAACGATCGTGTATGTACATTCTTTGACAATGATTAACGCGTTCTCTACGACAAATCTGTTTACATTTATATTTAAAGTCACTTACCTCGGACGTGTATTTGTTCACCAACCACGGAGTACTCGATCTCGATCGATCCGTGGCAGTTCGGTTTCGGGAGTTCGCTTTCCGGGCTGAATTTAAGACATCTCCGTACAGTGGCGACCAACGGTGTTTCCGGTGTGTTCGACATCGAGTTTAAGAACGACTTGGAGCTCTGAAAGTCGTCGGTGAGGCTGGATTTTGGACTGTCCAGCTCCCAGGTACCGTTTTTCTTTCCAACCTCCTCCTTTTTACGATCCTCGTGACCCGAGAACAACACTTTCGGCGCGAACACGCACTTCTCGTCCAAAGTGGTGTCCAAGTCCGTCTCCAAGGCGAGTTTCTTCACATTTGGATTCACAGCCTCGACCAAAGTGTCCTGCGGTTTCTCGATTGTCGCGCTAGTCGACGGACTATGGCTCGACGAACGCCTCTTTGCTCGTTTCCCCTCGTAAATCTTCCCCGTGTCCTTCCGATGTCGTTTCCTTCGTATTCCTCGTTGCCTTTTCAAGGTAAATTCCCCGTCGAGCTCGTTGTTAGGGGAGGAGAACGCCCAGGACATGGGCGAAGGATCCTCCAAGAGTTGACTAGCCGAAGAGATGGAACTATCGTTGTGACACGCCGTTTCCTCATCATCTTCCTCTTCCCGTTCCATGATCGTCTCGTACGTGTGATCCGCTTGCGAAACGTTTTGCTCATCCTCGCGGCTACCCTCTAGCACCTTTTTTCGTTCCTCCACATCCCCCAGAAGAATTTCCGCCACCGTCTTCCCGCTGAAATTCACCTCCTGTTCCCTGAATACGAACGAGCTATTTGCAGTGCAATATTTTCAAGCAATTTCTGACATTCGCATAGAGATAGAAGGAAGGTACTGTTTCGAGAAAGTAAAGAACGACGCGAATTGGCAATAGCCTGCAATATTTTTCCCTCAACACCTTGTATATCTAAGTTAGCCCCTCGGGGTGAAACGTTCGCTCTTACCTGTTGAGGACTTCCGTCACTGTGTTGTCCATATTCTCAAACTTGGGTAGATCTTGGTCTATGGCCAGATTCGACAGTTTCCCAGCCAAAGGCGTCTGGTCGTGACCGTTTGTTTTCATAGAACTCGCGGCTGTAGCGTTCTTGCCGTGATAAGGCGTTTTGCAACGAGCGTGAATCTTGCTGATTCTCGCCAGTTTTGGCAGATACGAGATTTTCGTGCAATCCGCGAATTTTGACTTTAACTCCACGTTTTGAGAGTACAGTCTGTTCTTCGAGAGAGAAACAGTCTCGGCTTCCATCACGTCTTCCGGACTGGTAGCCATAGAAATTTGTTGGAAAAAGTCTGACACGTGCGACTGAAGGTTCGCCCTGGCCTCGTTCACGATATTCTGCGGTAGCTCGTTGTCGCTCTGAAACTTCTTTACTTTGCTCTTCATAAATAGCGTGGGATCGGTTGGTAGAGTGAGAGCGGTCGAACATTTGCTGCCGGCTGGTAGAAACGTTAACGGACCGATATCGGTGTCGACTCTCGGGGTGCTTTGATAAAAGCTCTCCGTGACAGATGACTTGTCCGCTTGCTGTGACATCGACTGACGTTTGTTTGCCCGCAGATTAGGCTTCGTAGCCTGAAAACAAACAATTAACCCCGTTTTTTTTTTTCCCCTGAAACGACACGATTCGAGAAAATTCTTTTACTCACTTGAAAATATGTCCGTAGGTCGCTGCCGTGGCTCCTGCATCTTCTACGACGAACCGGCGTGGTCCTGGCCAACGTGTTTTCGGCAGTTTGAGCAGGTATGTTACGAGTTTTGGTAGTAGCAGCGGGAGGCGTGTTGGACAAGTCTCGAAAAGGCCTGCGTGCCGCCTTGTTCAGGCTAGGCGGACCGTGAGGCGTCGAGCTGCTCGCCGACAACGATCTCGAAACCGTCCACTTCAGCATCTCTCTGCAGGCAGAAAGCAAACCCCCTAAGTAAGCGAAAACTCTCGCTTAAAACTTTATCGATTCGAGGCACAATTTACGTTGAAAAAGAAAAGGAAAGTCCGTGTTTTCTACAATTACGTAAGGTGCACGTGACGAAAGTAACAGGAAGCTTATCGTAACATCTAGCGTTTTAAAGGGACTGCTCGCCCGTATCGGTCGTACGTGTTCCCGAAAATAAGTGTCGGCTTCTAATTATGTAACAGGTCGAGGGCGGTGACAAAAAAGAAAAAGATGAGGACGAAAGAAATAGCAGAAAGGCGATGACGAAAGCAAAGGGTCGCACCTGTCACGGCATACGGGAAACAGCGAAACAGGTGAAACTCCAGTTCAGGTGGTTCACCTGAGTCTGTTTCACGAGTTAACACTTGCTTTGACTTAACAAACGGTTAAACGACTGGTCACGAAATTTCTATGTCCCGTGAGAAATAGAATATGGCGAAAATGCGCGAAGGGAAGAATGAAAGCGGTGATGCAAAGAAATCGTTTCACCCTGCGGTGCCGTAAATTCGTTGGTGCACGTAATCGTTGATTCGATTAGGACGATTGAATTTCGTTCCGTGATCACCAATTCGAATCACGATCCGCACTCTCTCCTCTCTCTTTGAAAAAATAACGGAACTTTATCCTTTCAGAATTTCGGTAAAAAGTTAAACGTTCCGCTGATACGATCCGAACAAAAGAAAATTGATCGATGCCATGTCTGATGAATACACGGGATGAGAAAGCAGTTCGCGTAGGGTTGCATTGTCATGCTGGTATAAGATACCCTTTCGGTTCGCGACTCCTGACATTATCATCTTTCATAAAAACACAAATTTTATATCTAACCACAGATAACGCATATCTTTCTTGTTATCTTTGAATTGCAAACAGGTCAATGGTATCAGCAGCAGCATTAACAGTAGCAGGAGCGGGAGCGGGAGCGGGAGCGAGAGCAGGTTTGTCCCTTTTAACGGTTCCTCGGAGGGGGTGAACGTGTTGCATTGTGAAGTAGGTATGAAAATGCGTTCATTTGCATACAAGCTGTTGCCATGCCGCACACGCACTTTTTCACGCGTGTTCACGTAGTTTCGAGTGAACCTCCGTCGGTGCACCAAGTGACTTGGTGTGTACGCACACGTACATTTTCGCGTGCGTATGTACATGCGTGTACTACACGGTAGCTTGTGAAACGGCATGGGCACCTGCCCATATGGTGGAAGTCGCGTAGCGTGCTTTCCATCTGGTCTGGCGAAGCACGAGAGCTCGATGGTTGTCGGTGTCGAAGCACCGTCAACGAGACGATTACTATCTACCTTTATTTCACCAGCCTTCCTTTAACGTATTCCCTATTCCTTTTTGCTACCCTTTCTCCAACATCCACCTCACCGTAACTGGCCTAATCACCGACTCTTAAAACCGATAAGATAAAACTAATCGAAAACGTTTTTTCTCGAATCTAGATTTTAGATTAATCAGTCAGTGATATTTAATTAACCTTCGTTAATTTGAAACGTATTCGCCAACTTCACGGAGCGCGCGTTTCACCCCAAATAATTAAAACACTGTGTGCGAGTTAAGCACGGATTAAAATGAATTTAAATGGAGTTAAAGAGGTCAGAGTTTGTGCACTTGCTTCCTTTCCCCGGTGATACACGCAGACCCCGAAAAGACCTCCTTCTTTTTCCCATTGCTGGCCATTTGTCGGCTGGAGATCGTTAGATGGAACGATAACGATCACAGGTGGACCACGGCTCCCCTTTTCTAAGCGTCGTCGTGCCGTGCACGCTAAAGATTTATCGTTGGCTAGTAGCTAATTATTGAATCGAGACCATACAGCTGGCGCCATGGCGTTTTTCTCCCCTACATTTTTTAACGCGAGTATCGTTTCGATAAATCTGTGCAAGTTTGATGGAAATTCTTTACGCTTATACACGATAAGAGATAGATGGGGGAGATTTTTGTCGAGAGTGTATGCAAATAGTTTAACCGAAAATTGTTGTCCCAGCGAAAGGGATAGATTGCAGGTGAGGACAACTCGGCAAGTTTGCGAGCGTGCTCGAAATCCATTGCTAGCGACACAAATCGTTGGCCATTATGCAAAGAGAACGCATACCATTTTCCGTTACCCGTTCTAGTCCAAGTACTGGTTGCCTCGAACATACCAAGCGTTTTAAAAGTTCCGCGCGTGTCGCTCGACTGGTTCTCTTCTTTTAACGCCCGAGCAATTTTTAAAAACGTATCGTTACCCAACCGCTTAGTACCATTTAATGGACGCGTTTTTAATGTACATTAAACACCCCAGATGAGGTCCATTAGACTCCCCGGGAAGTTTTCACGGCTTTTTCTGACGGTCGCTTTCACTCTCTGTTATTATACCAAACTGCGAGGATCGTAAAGTATTCGGAATCGTTTAAACACTTCGAAAAATGCATTCGTCGATCCATAAAGGTGTTTTCTCGCAACAAGTGTCAAACGACGACATTAAATTATTCCAGTCCCTCTCGTTTGCGTCTTCCGAATAGAACGCGGTCCATATCTGTCTCTTTTATGGCTTGTAAAATAGGCCGCGCGAGGACGACAATACACGATACGCTTTGGGATCGCGTCCCAAATAAAAAGGGGCCCTTTGCTCCCCCCTCGGCATCCTTCGGCTTTAATCCATTTCGGTACCCCTTCTTACGCTTCTGTCCGCGAAGAACGAGACAGGATCGAACGGAGTCCTTCAACCGAACAGAAGGAACAAAATAGAGCGACGGTTAAAAACCTTAACATGCTTGCAAGCACACCCGACAACCCCTTTTCTCTCTTTTTCTGCGTAATGTATGCCGTAAAAGTTGTTTTTAACGACTTTGCCAAGGTAGGTACGCTTCTCAAGGATGGGAATTAATCGAAGAATACCCACCCGTGTATCTTCCCCTTTTATCTACCTTCCCCTCTTCTTTCTTCCGTCGATTGAAAATCCCAAGTTCTTTAGCTTTGCAAAAAAAAAAAATCCTTTCAACAATCTATTCGAACGTATGCAAATATTCAAACGAGTTGCCTACCTCTTTTCTCATGATGTCAATAGAGAAATTGGTCTGCTGGCACCGTTTACGCGATTAATTCGCGTGAAACGCTGTGAATCATCGCGAAAACCAGCGGCACAATACGATTATTCACAGTTCGAAGACAAGAAAGAAGAAGCCATTAACGGTCTCGATTCGTCTCCTCGGGGGTTGTTTCTATGAGCGATCACGTAGAAAACAAGAAACACCAGGAAACTTGCCGCGAGTTTCGGCAGGCCCAGCCCCCTTTCGAAGCACCTAGGGAGATCTTTCTTCTATCTTGCAATTGGAGAGAGACTCGCGTTCCAGAAAGATAAGAAACAGTTGCCAGGAAAAGCTCCAGCTTTCCGAAACGAAAGATTATTCGTCAGCTGAGAAGGTAAGAGGTAGGAGAAGGGAGGGGGAGCAGGTGAGCACTTGGTACGTAATCCCTTTTGAAAACGTCGCAGACACACGCACAAGGAGTATACGGGCTGTGCCGTAGACCGCGAACGAGCGGCCCCTAAAAATAGTCTATTCATCGCAGCGAACAGCCTCCTTCCCTTCCCTTACCTTCCCTTACCTTACCTTACCTTATCCTACCCTTCGCCCTTCGTTTCCGCTTCTTCGGCTTGGCTTAGCCCAGAGACTTGGTTCTGATTTATATTGGATTGACCCTGGCCACCACCTTTCGGTTCGTGGCGTTTCTCTCGAAATGGTCCCGTGTCTGGTCGAGACGAGCAGACACGCACGAGCTAGCAAAGGGAGAAACGAGGGGGCTATCACAAGAGAGGACGATCAAACGCGCATTCATTGGTCCGATGTGCTCGATTTTCGGCAACAGAGAGGGATAGAAAAGCTGGAGAGGAAACGCGTCCTGAAGACACAGTCTCCGTACTATTTGGAGCACACCTGTCCCCCCGTTTTCTCCTCTCTCCTGTTTCGCATTCCCATGCTTGTCGTACCCTTCGCGAACGTACTTTTCGACGGGGGTGGATCGACTAGTTGGAACCTTAAAATCGTAATTGTGTTTCGCCTAAATTGAATGATCCTTTAGAATATTTAAATAGCTTGCAATCGAATAATAAACTCTGTTGGTGATTCGAAAGTCAGAAACGTGTGAGCAAGGTTATCGGTTAATGTTTGATCGAAATGAAACTGGGAATTTACAAATTGTAAAGAAAGTCGGGGGTACGTTTGGAGACTGCCTACCCTTTGCCAACGGGCTATGGACATTCAGGACGCGCCTCGAAAATAAGGCAGGAACAATGGAATGAAACGAGTCCTGGCGAACAAACGCCTGGCCATTTAAATAGAGGGATCCTCGAGAAAAGGTTCCTCGAGGTGGACCCACGGGGTCCTTCGAACTTGGACAGGAAAGTTTGTATAGGACCCGCGACTAGCCTTGCTGGCTCCTTCGTTACCAGTCCCTTTCAGTTTTTTCTCTCCCTCTTCTTCCCTTATCCTTTTCCCTTTTGACCTTCTTCTTCGAGTCTCTTTCTTTTCCCTCCTTTTGACAGATGTACCGAGCCACGCGTATTCACCTTCCTCTTTTTTTTTTTTTTTTTTTTTTTTTTTTTTCACTTCCACTACTTCGTCTTCTTTGCTCGTTCGCGGTCGTTTCAGCATCGACTCGTGCTACCGGATCGAGGAGTCTTACAATTAGACGAGCCTCTAACATCGCTTTTTAAAAAGCACTTGCCTTTGTTCGGACAACGAGCAAATTCAACGCTCGTAGCCTCGAGATAACCCCAACCCTTGCTGTTTCACGCTTTTATTCGCGACTCGAGTTTCTCACCCTTCTTTAACGTTTAACTTATCCGCATTGTGTTATTTTGCTCATTCTTTCGCGATGATAGAACGTACACGCGTCGATCGTGCACTGGACGCAACAAAATCTTTACCACCGTTTCAGAGTTCGTTTCTATCTTGAGAAAACAAAGCCAGGTACAGCCCCGCAACCCAACCCATTTTCCCCTACTTGTATACTTTTTTTCTTTCAAGGGATCCCAACAACCTGAAAGGATTTTCTAACCATTCGCAGGTCAGACATTTCTCGTGAGACTTAAACGGAGTAAAAATCAATCGTGGGCAGGTCGAAGGCGTTTCGCTCATTTTTTCCCTTCATCAGAGACATTGATCAATCGAAAAGAATGAATGAATTGCACGGTACCGGATGTAAAGATTGAGATGTAAAGATTGGCGCCATGAAAAGTGACAATAATCGACGAGCATTCGGGAAGGGTTCCTATCGATTCGAGTCATTAATAATTCAGAACCGTCTGAGATTCATGCGGTTACCAAAGTGGCTTCGATTGGTCCCTGCATGAATATCGATTGCCCGAATACACTGAATACTAACACATACGAATGAAACGTTACCATTTCTGACTGTAGCGAAAAAAGAGCGAGCCAGAATAAGATCGTCTTTATTTGAAGACGATCGGAAACGTTGAAATGAACGAAAATCGAAAGATTCCGAAAGGAATCGCTTGTTCGATTCAGAGCCGGCAGAAAAACAGGCTCTACTCACCGTGTGTGTGTGTGTGTGTGTGTGTGTCCTTGAGCCACAGGATTCGAGTTAGTACATCCAAAATGCGGGATCAGCGGTGTCAGTCACAAATTTTCAACGCACAGCTCGAAACGTCGTCGCGACACATAATCCGCGAACACGATCGCACTGTTTGAGAAAAGTAAAAAGGCACTGGAACACGGCACAGAGGTGTCGGGACGTGGCACTTCAACGGCTGCTTCTCTACTGACGTGGTAGGGTGAGGACCTGGGCCTTATGTAGGAAAGGGTCCCTAGGTGAGGCTACAAAACAGGAGAGACCGGCTCTCTCTTGCTCTATACTGTCTGTACTCTCTACCTATATCCCCACCCTGAACCAATCGTGACCTGACCATGCCAGCCACTCAAACTACACACTCCAACTCCATTCCACTCGCCCCAGGTGGACGCTCGATGATCTGCTGGTGGGTGTCTTGGGATTGCGAACCTTTCGAATGTTAGCTACCGATAACGGGATGCCGGGAAAGATTCTCGAGATAGAAGGATCCTTCCTTTGCCACAGTCACGACAGATTCTTGTCTCGTCCCTTTTCCATTGCTTACAAAAGTATCTTTCCCAAATTGTTAATTTTATAAATCGTTTGTCAGAACTTATAAAGTGGTACTTATACAAGTTCTCCCTACTTTGATGAACTCGCTAAGTCGCACCTTATCCCATTCACTTTATATATTTATATGGAGCTTATCAGTGGTACAACGTTAATCAAGCGAGGCAAAATGAGAGGGTGTATCGTTTGCATTAATTAGTCTATCGATGAAACGGAAATTTTTGCAAAAAATAAACTGGGATAAACCATTTCGTATGGTTGGCAAAGCGCGAGAACGGAAACGTTCCGAGGTTTCGAGTGGGCAGTTAGATTAGAATCAGAACGGTGTATGGTGTATAGAGTAGAAAATTCAGTACACGTTTCAGCGAGCAAGACTACTTGAAAACACATCTGTGCTCGTGCAGAAAGAGAAAGTCTAGTCACCGAAAGACCCAAGAGACAGCCGTCTAACTTCCTAGACCTAGACCAAACCCCGCGTGTCTCTGTTTACAAAGTGGTGGGCCTTTGGCGCGATTTCTAATCTCACGGTTGTTTCCTCCATAGAAAACCTTAAAGTTCGATCCCTTGTTGTTCAAGCGAGGCATATATCTCTCTCTTGCGGACACGTCCATCCATGTTGAAAGCCTTCCCTGGTCAGGACAGTCGATTTCTGAGGTATACCGCAAACGGCTCGTGTTCACACAACCTCGTTTAGCGTGCTACGAGAAATTACTTAATAAAGTAGAATAGCCGATCAATTACTTATTCTGCTGTATAATTTGCCATAGATACCCCACGAAAGATCAAAGTTCTTTGTCCGCTATAAATTGCTGACTTTAAAGTAGAAGCACAGCTTCTACTATGAATCTTTCACGAGGACCGGACAACTTTGTCGGCCGTTACTCTTGAAAGAAACAACCGTCTGTCGGTTGTACAAAGGTCTCGAGGCAATTCTTTTGTGCACTCCCCCGCACGTGCCAAGAAAGGACGCGGTACCCCTCTTTCTACCTCTTCTCTCTTCAAATGTACAAGGTTCAATTATGTATTAGAACGCGTTCGACTTACCTTCGAGCACGAACTTCTCGATCTTGACGGATTTATCGTTTCTTCGATCGAACGAATCTTCGTTCATCCTGACAGCTGCTGTCTTCCTAAAATCGAGAATCGGTACCTACGAATTTAATATCGCGAGGAATCGTACAAGTAGCCGAGGTTTCCAGCTTATAGAGTCATTTCACGGCTAGAATTCGCGTGGAAAGCGTTCCGCTTGCGTCTTCGTTTCTTCACGGCCGTGAAAGAAGCTGAGAGATTGGCGAACAAGTCGGCGAAGAAAGGCACAAAAGTGGAGAAACGTTGGAACGAAATTGGAAGCGTTTCACGGTCCTGTAGATGCGGGACAGCTGCGACTGTACGAGCTCGTGCGTAAGAGCTGATCGTGCAAGAGAGAATATCCCGAACAAAACGGTTTCATTACTACTGGCGAATTTCGATGCAAACACAAGGCCCCGTATGTCCCCGCTTATGATTACAGGCAGATCTTAAATGCAACGCGTACCCGCACTCGAGCCTCGAACAAAGAAATTTCAAGACAACGGACCTCTTGATTTTTCCAAAGTCAAAGAGTAACCTTACTTACAGGCACAGATATTCTCTTAACATTTTCATAAACATCATGCTGCATGTACGAAAATCTTTTTCTAACGATTTCGTTGTTCGATCCCTGAAAAAAGGAGGGAAAGAAATGTAGTTTATTGTCCTGTCTGTTCTACGATGCTGGATCGACGAAAAAAACCGCAAAAGGACACACGTTCCGACGAATCACCCTAGTTTTCCTTGAATTTTTCCGAAACGGAAGCGAAGGGTGCGTTCGCCAAATTAGAGCGGCACTCGATTGTTCGAAATCGCGGGACTGGAAACGATTCGGCGGGATCCTTTTTTCGAGAGTAGGCGAATGGGGTCCGAAGAAGGGAGATAGGTACTTCTCTATTTTCTCCTACTTCGCTTTCTTTCTTTCTCCTTCGAGCGTGGAACTGTTCGAAATTGAACTTTTTAAATTCCCACGTCTATCCATCTAGCAGTTCACTAAACGATATTCCGCCCTTTTGTCGTGAAAGTTTCGCAAAACACGTCTTTGTTTGCCCTTCTCGTTACCAAACTGATCCTTCACGAACCGGTGGAGATCGATCCGATAGAATTCATTCTTCGAAATTGATCTAATCCTCCAGGGACAAGGTGAAAATTTGATTGACATCTTTATAAGAAAATTTCTCTCTATAACGCGCGTATAAATCGATGAATGACACTTTTCACAAACTTTTCCAATTTTCATTATTACCGTGTCTCGAAACCACCCCCTCGGAAACAACTGAAAACGTTCGTTCCGCATAGAAAAGAGACAACGACGGGGCAGTCGAATTGACTAAACACCGGCCGAAAATCAAGAATAATTAATAATGCAGCTGCAGGAATAATAAACGCACGGGCCGCGTAAAGCAAAAATAAAAGCAGCTGCTATGGAAAATTATTAGCGTACACGACGATTACTTCTATCGATCTATGCATGACGAAGGGGTGGATTTTTCTGTTCTTTTCGACCATAAATTTTCAGAACCCTGTGGATTAAATTAAACTTGCTTAATTGAAACGGCCTAACAGAAAATGTGTTTCACTTGGAATTCTTGCAGTTTCGTACAAAAGTTCATAAAACAAGTTATCGGGGTTAACAGGATATCGAAAGGAAGAATATAAACATGTCAGACTGACGACTTTGACGAGGAGACAAGGAAGGAAGAAAAGGCGCGTATTTATTAGAAACGCGGTATGGGGTAGGAGACGAATCCCCCTCGGTGGCCTAATCGTCTATTGTCGCGTTATTTCTAAGCCGTTAAGCCGACCCGATTCTTTTTTCAAAAAGCGGACGCCTTCTCGTTCCTGGGTAATATTTTTCTTTTTCCCTAGTGAACCTTCGATAACCGAGTCGAACCGGACAGAAATATGATCTTGCTCTTCGACAAGTTGAAAAATTTCAATGGTAATCGCAAATTTATATTACGATCTACCCTTTCGCGTAACTCTCGAGTTACGAGCGTTCGAAAATGAAAATATTTTAGGCACGTCTCGACTTTCTGATATGAACCCTATTTTGTCCTGTTCGACGAAAATAACGCGGTTGGTCATAAATCCTGGCAGGTGGTAATCCTGATTCATGCTTCGTTCCAGTATTAACCTCGTTAATCCATCGTGACTGTAGCAGCATCGATCGATTCTAATTTATGCTGGCATCGTCTAGTTACGCAAACGATCACGCAACTGCCCATCGAGATTCGGCTAAGATATACCTTTCCACGAAACGAGCAACGACCAATAATGTCACTTCCACCCATGAAACTCAAATCTCTTTTAACAAAAATAATAATAGACGAATTCCATCGCCCTTCTTCTTCTCCTTCTCTCGATAAAGGGCAGGGGCATTTGTTTCGATCAAGAGATTAAAATTTTATGCGAGGGAGCTGGTTGCAAGCTTCTTATCGATCAAATTAATCGCGATTGAAGGGAGGCGGGTACTTGTGCTCGTAAAACGTGTCGCATAATCGAGCGAGAGGCTTACTTTTCAAAAGAATCCTCGACGTTTTGTGGTAAAGGGATGCGATTGTAATCCTATCGGTGAATAAGTAGCAACTTTTCCTACTCGAACAATGAGCTTTACGCTTAAATACGTATACCCTTATGGATTTTGCATCGAGGATTATATGGGAGACAGATTTTTGCAACGAAAAAACGAAACGAACGTGCTATCTCATGATGAACTATGCTCTAGATTTATAACTATTACTTTAGCGAAGCATCATCGCTTCACCATTAATTTCAAAATCGTCTCGCGGATTCGATCGAAAAGAATCGAGGATTCGTTTCTCGGTTGTTCGCAGGGGATACGTCGAGGATCGAAAGGGGTCGGAGCGTTTCGTCATCCCCTTTTTAACATCCGTGAACCCTAATTTCAGAAAAAGAGTTTGTCGATGAAACGGTTTTGTACATACATATATATATATATATATATCTCGGTAGCCACAAAAGCAGCGAACAGGCTTTCCCGAGGAGATTCGAGAGGTCGTTCACGAAGGGGGTTGTTTTCAAATACTGTCCCAGACCCAGAGATATTATCGACCCCTCTTCAGGCTTTTCACATTACACGAGAGTCTGGACGTTGTTCGCGATGAAAGGGTTGCGAATCAAAGGATCCTTTCAAAGTCAACCTACAGGACTAATTTTTAAAAATCACTCGAGAAACTCGAGCAACTCGAGCACTTTGATCATTATCGCATCTTCGCAGACACTAAAGCAGGTGTTGCTTTAGCGTTGAACAGATATTTCTGTAAGTTAAGCGTTTTTTATCCAACATGCTAGGTATTCGCTATCTCGAGAAAAGTTAATTCATGGAAAATGAAGGAGAAAAGAATCTGGTTCGTCGAATGGCACACGTGCGCAAGTATGTCGCTCTCTTTCTGACATAGGATATATCGAAGGAGACGGTTAGCAAAGCTACCTCCCATGGGAGCTTCTCTCGGCTTACGAACACGACGATCCCGCTTCCGTTACGAAAATAAAGCTCGACTGGGAGAAGTGCCGCGAACCGTATCACCTCCCGAATAAACAAGAAAAGCAAAAACCTTTGATTGTACTGCCAAAAGCTATTACGGTTCTATTCGAGGTTCGCCGTCTGAACGGAAGTAAATCAGGGCCTCGTTGACGTCGAAAAAAGACGAAGAAACTAGTGCAAGTCCCAACAGTTCTCTACGTCTCTTCTCTTTATTCCCCTCTTCTTAACACTTCAATGACCGAGCAGGTATTAATACCCCTTTCAGTTCAATGCGTCAACTGGAAAGATTGAAATTTCCAAATACCTAATTAAAATTTTCAAACAGTTTCTACTTTCTAGTTTCTTTCCGAGAAGATACAGTCGATTGTCTTTCGTTTAGTAGGTTTTCTCTTGCGAGTTCGTGGAAGTTCGAAAACGATACGTTCTCAAGCCACGAGTTCCCCATCGAATCGAACGATATTAGGTGTAGTTACCATTTACGAGATCAGTAAGCGTTTGGTTATAAATTTCACCCCGAACTGGGTAACTGCCAAGAGGCGGCGGTGGCAATGGGCCGAAGATATTGTGGAGGAGGATTGATGGAAGGACGGGTGAAAATAGGTCAGAAAAGAGTACCATAACCGCGTGGGAATAACCTAAATACAAGTTTGAATTACCTAATTTATCTACTGATTTATATTTCCATTCGATTCTTTGAATGTTGTTTTTCAAACGTCAATAACAAGTAGCAAGGGTAGGAAAGAAAGTTGTTCGTAAGAATAGGAAGGAAAGAAATAGGAGGAAGGGCAGGTCGAGGAAATAGTCTGTGTTCACGACAGGAGGTCCGACCAGCAGAAGGATCAAGGACTCGATAATGAGCCCTCGTTCTGAAATCAAGCCTGTCATTGTCATTTCAGCTATTCATCGCCGTTGTATCGTATTATACCGGTATACAATCGTACGTGTTACCGTTTCCTTGCTTACGATTCTCCTCCGCTACTTTTTCTTCCCTTCCAAGCACCGAGTAATGCTGGAAACAGCTGGATTCGCCAGGTCCTACAAGGAACGTGTTTGTAATTGCGATTTACCTAACGCAAATCATCGATCCGCTTTATTTTATTATCTCCTACACACGAAATACACCCAGTCACTGGAGAACAATTTATTCGGGTCGAGGAGCATAACGAAAGGAAAGCAATGGTTACATTGAAAACGATGACTCCGTTCTTCTAAAAAAATTAAGGGCAATGATTTCGCAACATGTCATTCGTCCGCGCCATATGGCGCATCATTAGGGATGGACGAGTAGTAATTGATCAAACCTCGCGATCGAAATAAGCAGAGGAAAGGAAAGAAAGTATGTAATTCGACAACGACGAATGTTTCAAAGAAAAAGGAGGAAAGCTCGAACGCAGTTTATGGGAGGAAGAAACATATCATCCTTCGGTTACTTCGCTTCGTTCGAGCAATTATAAGGGTCGTGCGTCATTCGTGCCAATTAGGCGGAGGAAGCGTCACCAGAGCGGGTGGAAAACCTGCTGTTTCGACCATTTCTCTCTTTCCTTCCTCCGTCGCGTCGCTTACACTTCTCTTGCTCGCTTCTTCGTCGACCGAACGAAAATAATTTTACACGGGCTACCCCTTGGCCCGTGGTCTGTCGTCGGTCTTGTTTCTTGACACGAAGACGTATTTCCTTTCTTTTCATCGGTATTTAACGCCTTTTTACTCTGTTTGCTAAAAATGTTGTTCCATCGAATTTCGCTTGCGAAAGAGAAATTCGTTGCTTTGATCGCAAAGGCCTGGGCGTTCTTTTTCCGTGAAAAAGAGGGAACGTCATTCTGTCCAGGCAACTGACGTTCATCTACGGTGGTGTAACGATGGAGGCACGAAAATCACCCTTTGGTTAACAGAGCATGAACCCCGTTACCCGTGGCGGCCACCCCCCTCCTCTTTGTCGTTACCATGACCCCTGTCGCCCTGCCACCCTGCCACCCTGCCACCCTCTCGTCCTGCACTACGCCCGTTTAAACTGAATTATGCATTCATGCTATTCCATGTTGCATTACGTTGCTCATTGTAATGTGTGTCAAGGGTTGACCACCTCGATCGACGTAGCTAACGTGGAAGCTCACGGACCCCTCTCGACTTCAGTCCACCTACCTAATTACATGCTCTTATCGCCGCTATTTATCCTGTCAACGTTATCACCTTGCCACGTGGTTATTATTTGCGGCGAGACATTGAATGCAGTCAGCCGCGCGTCCATGCGGTCGAGACGGGGTCATTTCGGAATTAACGGATAAAAGTTCGAATTGAATGCAAATCGCAGAAGAAGCGATGGGAATTGCTTCGTTTTTACCGATGAGAACATAACCGTCCGTTTAGCGAACCCTCGAATATCTTTTCATCGTTCGTAATCGAATGTCTTCACGGTGGCCGATGACCACTATCTGTCTACACGTTACAATTCTGCTTTCCGCAGTCTGGGACGAGTTGCTCGCCCTCTTCCCGATACACGACCACCGTCTCCTTCTACGGTGAGATTTAAGGCGTCACGGAACATTAAATGTCGTTGCTCAGCACCCTTCGACGCTCGCGCACACTGACACAGCCGACCAGAGGCAAATTTCAAAGAAGAATTCGGAAGTTGGTCGTTAGGTAATTATCGTAAATTCACAAGCTTTTTGTCCGGGACACGGTGTGAAAGTCGATTCCCTCGCGGGAAAAGGCAAATTCCCGTAAAGGATAGGTTGTTAATTCGTTTGATAAAATAAAATAGTACCGACTGCATTCATAGATGAAAACGCTTCATCCTATGGAGATAGGTACTTTCGAACATGACTGGCAGTTATAGTTTATGAAGTCGCCAAGACGAATTTAATACAGTGTCAAACTCTCTAGAAAATCGACAATCATGGTTGCGAACGATCGGAAAGGATGTCGAAGGGAGAAATCATGACAAACAAGTTTTCACCAATCATTTATCTTCTTTATTTTTATTCACTGTAAATATGTAGATATACATGAATAAAATTCTTCGTAGTTACAATGTTTGTTAGCGATTATGATAAACTTTTATGCAACATATGTGGTATCTATCGCAAAGCATGGAACAGGAAAAATGCGATCAAGGATATATGGAAATATATGGAAAATACTTTGAAGACTGCTTCCCTCGGGTAGGCATATGGAAGCTATTTCAAGGATTGTCAAGCAACGATCACTGTCACGGTGGTCGAAAGTGCATCTGTGGTTTCGGTGGAGCCCTGTTCGCGTCACAGAACGTTGGACACTGATCGGTCTCGACGCATGCCAGCCTCTCTCGCGACCTTCTCCTCCTAAATTCTCCAAATCAACTTGCTCCCTGCAAAATCAGTTCAATTTTAACTCCTTCCGAGTTTCTTTTTTTTTCTCACAAAAACAGATCAAAGGTTATCAATTTTCATTTATTAAATTTTAAAGGCTTCACTGGCTAATCTTGACTTTGTTACGATCGAAAAGAAGAGAGGTTTGCCGGAGAGACGGTCCTTTTCTCCTATCCATTTCTTGTCGGGCGCCACGAAACGGGGAATACCAAGAAAAAAGTCGTGTTCAAAGGATCTCGAATTCTTTCTTAAGTTCCATCCCGAGCAGCGAAGATGAAAAAGAAGGATGGCAAAGACGCGAGTACGGGAGGACAAAAGCGACCACGAGAGATGTTTCGTAGACAGGGTGATTCTCGCGAAGAGAAAGAGGATGACAAAGACAGGGTAGAGTGTCCAGGCTGGGCTCATAATTTTCCTTGGGGGACGCGCGACACACGACGTGTACGTGTCACCGCGTCGCGACGCACGCGTCCGTCTCATCGCGACTGGAACACCAAAAACGAACCTCCAGCTATTTTATTGCCCTCCTTTTCCGAGCCAGAGATTCCATCGTTTTTTCCTTACGAATAACGCTGACAGAGTCTTCGATCCAACTCCGACATGCTGTTCTCAGAATCGAGAACAATGTTTCCTCTTTCTAAAAATATCAATTTTTAATCGTTTAAAAATTGACTTGCCTCCATGGCAAACCATTCCCAGTCGAAACGCAAAGGTTGAATATCGTAAATCGATTAATTCACAGACAACATACGAGCGCGAAGTTCACGAAGGAAACGCATTAGGTGATTTCCCATTTATTTCGAGGAAAATAATTCGGTGTAAACGACGTCGAAAGTGGCCAGCGAACGAAGCAACGGGAGAAGACGCGTTTTATTGGGCCAACACGGTTGACAGCAAGAGTGACTGCGCTCGTAAAAGCCTCGTATAAATAAAATCGCCGGGAATATAATTGTTGCTGAGAGCCGGCAGCGTTCCTTTCGCGCTAAACTATACGGGGTGTCGTCTAACTACTTTTCAACCGTAAAATTTCTCCTATATTTCATCTGTATATCGATCGAATCAAACGGAGAAAAGAAGAAAAAGAGATTTTAGGGTGCGATATTTTCCACCCTAAAGAAAATATCAGGCGAACGCTGTTACCCTTGTTTGCTAACCGCTGCCGTAAGCTTTCTTAATATTTTTCTTTTTCGCAAGAACGATCATCTCTTTCCGTTCGATTCGTGTTTGCATAGGGACACGCGTTTTCGCAATGTATGCACTTTATATGTATATTCCCTTATAAAGGTCCTCTACAAATCTAAAAAGCCAGCATTTTTTCTACACATTGAATCGAAATTTATTTTCTCGTGGAGTAGATTATAAATGGTGTAGTAGTAGGTAATAATGTATCAAGTGGAAATAACGATGTATAGTCGGGCAGAAAGTAATGCAACGATTTTATAAATAAAAGTTTATGCAGTGTATCGATGTTGGGTCAGAAAAAAGTGGAAGGAAGTTCAGTAGACAAGAAAAAGAATCAGAAGCCTTGGGTTAAAGCTAAATCGTTACTCGACACCCTTGTGTAACGAGAGCCAGCCGCGATTATGAAGAAGACCAATGTTCCTGGGCATAAAGGACCGTGGTTCAACGTGTCCATGAAAATCGAAACCACTGTGACGCCGGCGCCTACCATTTACTCGTATTCTGCCTCTACTACTCAAAATGGACACCTATCATACACGTTCCTCTCGACTCTCTGTACACGTAATTACTTCATGTCCTACTAATTCGCCTATTCGCGAGACGACAGTACAGAAATCGATTACGTGGCAATTCTTATCAGAATGTTACATTACCTATTATTGTCAGCAAGGGAGTATAATCCCTCTTTGATTCTTCTTTGATTCTTCCAAGAACAAAAAGATAATCGCGATGGTACTGAAACTTCCAAAGAATCGACAAAGTATCTTTTTAACCCTGAAGGGTTAGATCGAAAAGGCGAAACAGTTGTGGGTATCGTTTAGAAACCAATGAGCTTCTAATGAAGGTGGAGCTTGCCGAGGAAATCTCCACCTACTCTTAAAATGCTCTATTTCTCTCCTCTCCTGCGTGCGTGTCTCTCCCTACGTAAAAGGCAGAAGGAGAGGAAGAAAGAGGAGAACGGAAAGAGAGTGTGACAGAGGGTCGGAGAGGGAAGAACGAAGAGGAGAGACAAATGAAGAGGCTGAGGAGGATCTTGAAGTGCGTTTTAACTCGGCCAAGTCAGTTGGCATCTCGCCGCACCTACTAATACGATGGCTTCGTTCGTACACTGCTATCCGTAACGATCTTCCGACCAAATCGATCGACCAGTTGTGATTTACACGCGATTTCGTTAAGTCCGGACGACGCGTTATCAGTGTAACTTCCCATAGAGTGATTCCGTAAACAAGACAACGCTAAACGTTCGAGTGGAGAACTTTTTCTTTGGAGCTTTCGAGAGATCTGAAAAGAATCTTTACGACTCGACGGCTCGTAAACGCTGCAGACCGTACATACACAGGGGACCGTGTATAAATACTGAAAGAATTAACGTTCAGAATCGGTGAAATAGCTGCAAAAGCGATTGATTTATGGAACCTCTATGGATAGAGGTGGATCAAACAGGAGCAAACTTTTTACACGAACCGCTGGCATAGAAAATCGATTTGCTTTTGCAAGACAAAATTTGTTCGTTCTAATTTACATGTTGGTAGTTGGTATTCAACTCGAAGGGGAAAGGTACGCGTTGACCTGAATCACCCCTTTTTCGCAACACCTTCGAACACTAAAACGAATTGCAATTGATCGTAACCAGCGGTTAAATATTCTGTAAAATGTAACCGTTGAAAATTTCATGAATACCAATGATTTTAACGTTAACCGACGAACAAATTGTTTGTAAATTGATCGTTGATAAACGACGCGAGATTTAAATATAAGGAAGGCTATGAAACAGTGGGTCCAATAATAGTTTTGGAAAACCGATAAACCGTTTTTTTTCGTGAGGTCGTGAACGCATCGAGCCGTCATTTCGGCCGGCACGTGCCACGTGCCACGGGAGACCTTAATTACCCGGTCACGCTTCACCTCGGAAATGCTTCAATTAAGATTTTCAAAAGTAAATTACGCGTTGGAAGCTCTCCTCGTATATCTTTGCCACTCGTAAATAATTCTTGCATCCTGATGATCTCCTAAAACGCTCGTTTCTTCGAACTTAATCAGCAGAAATTCAAATGATCGTATATTGATCTTGAAAATCAAGTAGTCGTGGTATTAAGGAGACACGTTAATCGACGTTCTAATAAGAAGCAAGGAAAAATGTTGTGCACAAACTCGGAAGAGGAAGGAAACGGTGTGATAGTTTCGCAGGTTGGGAATCCCCATGCACCGCAAGATTTCACCGTTTCCCGACTGTTATCGACACCAACTCATTCACTGGGTAAGAATACTTATAGCCTAGCAGGCAAAGCTAATCTCGACCGAACTACCATTTCTCGACGAAATCCTTAATCTCGCATAAAGCTTTACGTAATTTTCTGTATTCCGATACGATTCGCATAAACATCGTTTACGTAACACGATGGGAATTATTAAATGCAGTCTCTCACAAAGAAACAGAGAACCGGCACGTATCCTCGACGCATTTCCACGTTTCGATCGACGGCGCGTTAAATTTCATCGAAATCACGCATTTCCAGTCATGCTGTTCGCGTTATACCGCTTTGATGAATGCTCAAACACAGTGGAGTCATTCAAGAATAGCCACGCCTGCACCGTTCTTCTCTTCTTTGCACCCTTTTCTTTTTTCGACCTGTGTTACTGCTGTTTATCGCACGCTGCATCTTCAACCGTTTCGCTTGAACTTTAACATTTAAATTGGCTCGTAACATTGCGATTTACAGATTGTACCGAGAATTCCACGACACCTGCGAGCAGAAGACCCAGAAGAAGCAGAACAACGTTTTCGGCCCAACAATTGGCCGCTTTGGAGAGAGTATTCGAGAGGACGCATTATCCTGACGCTTTTGTCCGGGAAGAACTCGCGACTCGAGTGTCTTTGTCTGAAGCCAGAGTACAGGTAATCTCCCATTATCGTCTTCATTACGAGGAGAAAACGTGAATTTAATTTGGTGAAAGAGAAAAAGTATCGTTGACCGGTGACGAGCCGAGTTGGTCACATGTGTGTTCTTTGAGATTTTGCCGGATAAAAGGGCAATGGAGCGGCAATGGAGCGGCAATGGAGCGGTAGAGAGGAAGGCAGACGAGGGTGCAGAAGGGAGGGAAGTAAAAAGAAAAAAATGAGGAAGAAGAGGGAAGGAGGGTGGAGGTGGTGGACAGCTAGGCAGAAAATCGGAGGAGACAGGTTGTCAGGGCAAGAAGCTATGATTAGCTTAGCCAGGATAGTTAGGCCGTTTCAGCAGCATCTGTGCTTGGCATACGACGTTGCGTATGATACGTTGCGTATCCAGCACGTGTGTGATAGTTGTTACAGAAGCGTGCAGCGAAGCACACTTTTCGTTGCTCGTGTCGATCCATCCAAAGCTGCGTCTGCCACATCTCACGCGAATATCTGTCTATCCGCCCCGTCTGTCTGCGAACCGTGTGCTTGTGCTTGTGCCTGTGCCTCTGCCTACCAGCAGCCGTCACGCTCTTCAACCCTTCTCCTCTCCTCCCTATTCGTCTTTACAGCTAATTCCTCCTTTCCAACAAATGCGACACAAGACAACCGCGTGTCTATCTTTTTAAGCGATCCAATTCAAATTTTCTTTATAATTAATTCATATGTATATCTCGAAATTGTCCTCGCAGGTATGGTTCCAAAACAGGCGCGCCAAATTTCGTCGAAACGAAAGAAGTTCTGCCATTAATAGAGGGATATCTTCGAACAGAGAAATGGAAAGCACTTTACCTCTACGACCTGTCAGAGTAACGCATACGCAAGAAAATAACACAGAGGCTTTGCAAACGTCTCAAGTTGCTCAGTATCCTTACGGTGAATACTGGAGAACATCGCAACATTACGCCTCTATGCAAACTACTAGTTGCCATGGATTTATCAACGGTAATTTGGCAAACGTAAATCTACCCTCTTATCACCAGACAGACATTCATAGTGGACTCGAAGGATCAGCGATAAATAGTTTAAATGCTCTGAGATTCAGAACGCATCCGTATGGAACCGCTTACTCTGCCATGCACGCGAGCATGTAACTCTGTCTATTCATAAATCACCAAATATTTTCAACTTACAAGTACGAACTATCAATTGAATAATATATACCAAAGGACCAATCGATCGAATTACGGTTACATGGAACTAAATATCTAATCTATAAGTACCAAATACAGGGTAACGAAAATAACTCGTAATATTATTTTGTAGAACTAAAGTAGCTTAATAAATGATAAAAATGGTAAATGTATTATATCACTGATACAAGAAATATATATATACATACATTGGTATTCTAATCTACAAATTCGGTACATTAATCGTAGCAAAAAGGAAGATATACGAATATAAGAATCGAATCGTGGAAGAACGATATTTTACTTATCGCGATAAGAAACATCTAAAATTACAATCAGAAAATAACGATTACTTGTACGTACATAATATATTGTATCAATATTGGCACGAAATTAGAATACGAATCTTCATACGTATAATATTGGTCACACGTATTATATTCGTTAGAATGCTAAACGATCTAGAACCACGTAAAAAGGTTCAAAAATGTCTATATGTATACATATATACATACATATATCGTCCGTCCAAAAGTCCTTAAATTTACAAATACATTTTTAATATTATACAGTTACTTGCACGTTTTGTACGGCATTGCTCCAATCCACTTTCGAAGGAACCAAATAAAATGCTGGTGCTATTTTGCTACCGCATGGACATTGACTGCCCGCTATCCAACTAAAAGAGCCTAACTTTGTACCGCATTTCGGACAATTTAACTTCCCTTCGACATTATGAATTATGTCAGGCATCCAAGCCAAGGGCTCCACAAACAGTATTTTAGTACAAAATTCTACAGACTGTTGTTCTTCTCTTTTCGACGGTTCTACGGGATCGCGCGAAACTTTTGATTGTTTGGATGATCTTTTTGAACTGATGTGTCTCCAGATTTGTTTTTCTCTTGGTAAATGTGGCAAAATATTGCTGGCACTAGCCACGATTCTTCGACACTTCTTACATCGATAGACTGTTGGCTCTGGATGTACTGTAGCCAGAGCTGGATCTGGTTTGATCAATTCTGTGCAAGTTTGTGGTAAGATCTTTGCCTTTCTCACCTTGTCTGCTGCAATTTGTAATTTATACATCTTGAAATGTACACTGGTATTGTCTACTCCGAAACCCATTTCTTCGTAAAGTTTCAATTGTGCTAAAAAACCAGCATTAGGCTCTACAAAGCGCCTCTTTCCTTTGATCTCTTCAAATGTATCAGAGAAACTCCTTTTATACTTTTTCATTAAATATGCAATAACTAATGTAGCTGATCTAGAGACACCAAAATAACAGTGTACCAATATTTTATCATTTAATTGTAAAGCATGATCTATAAATTCGTAAGAATCTTCAAAATGAGTTAAAAGGTCTTCTCGTGGCATGTCTGTAACTTGAATATATTTTATAGTCAAGTTTGGCAAAAGCTCTTGGATCTTCCTAGGTAAAGGACAAGAATCTGCTGTAAGTATGTAATTTATTTTAGTTTCTTTTAACCATTCAATATCTGTAGCAGCTGTTAGATTTCCAAGGAATAGATCAGGAATAATTTCGGTGTAACTCGAAGGACCTGCGTCAAAGTCTTCTCTAATTAATTTATTAGTAGCTTCCTGTGCCATCTTCAGTACTCTGGAATAAAAAATAAAGCTACGGCATGCAATTTTAATTGTAACTACTTTATTTTATCAGTTACAACATAAACTATATAATGATTTTTATAAAATATAACAAATTAAATACAACATAAACTTGCCTATAATTCAATAGACTTGGTCAGGTAAAAAAGAACACAGAGTTTTCAAATTTGATCAAACTCTACATATGGAATATGCCTGAATTATAAATTATATTTACTATTACCTCGTTTAAACGTATTGTAAATAACTGTTGTACTCTGAATCATGGAACTAATTTTATAAGTAATAGCTGAATAATATGAGAAATGAATGTTGAGTGCAACATTTTTTATAGAAAATTTACTTGGCTTTTAGAATACGAAAAAAATTGTATTGCTATCGTTAAAATTTAAACTCTTCAATAGCCGCGTGTATTTGTCTTGCATTTTACCATATTTTGAATATGAATGTTCATTTTCTTTATTTTTATCATGTAGAAGAGAATAAAAAACACAAACACCTCACGTTCAATAAAAACACCAAGAAACACTGATTTTAGTTGTCGGGGCACAAGCAGGATGGCGCTACAGTATCATAACATTTTTTTATGGCGCAGTTCTAAAGTGATAAATTTGACCATACATATTTTATTACTTTTATTACTGATCCTATATTTACTATTTTATTATTAGTACCATTAATAAATATGATATTGATTTATTTATTTTAAAATTTATGTTTTGCGGTATCATTTAAAGGTATATTGATGTCAACTTTTTAATTAAACTGACCAAACATTTCCTTAACTATATAAATGTTTTTATGAAAATACGAATTAGTATTGTAAGATATGGCATATTTTGAGGAAGAGAAATAGTACAAAGAATGAAATGAACCTTTCCGAAAATGAAATATCATTCAAGTATGATACCTATACGCTTTCGAAAAGATTACGGAATAAGTTGTTCGACCACGTATGCCGGAAGTGACGCGATACCTCGATCTCCACATCATTTAGAAAAGTTGTAAGAATATCGCTCACACTGTCGTATGGAGCTACTGTAGTTCCCGGTTCCGTGTTTCTCCAACTTTCTCCCTCTCTCCCTTTCTTTCCCTATCTCTGTCTACTCTTTTCTCTATTCTATCGGTACTGCTTGCGTACGCGCACGTGTGTTTAATGTAAGTGTATGGGTATTTTTTGGTTTTTAAATAAAACAAGATGCTGATCTCACAGGAGGTGATCTCAAAAGCAGAAGAAATTGCTGATCAGGTGAATTTACGAGCCATCGTGCTCCACTTATTCTCTTTTATGAATAATACTGCTTTCGCGAAGAAACTCGTGATAGAAGATCGACAGAAATCCTGTAGGAGTACAGGTGTATGTACTCCTGTCAACGTCATCGTGACACGGTTGCTATACACATTCGCATATTTTAATTTGTATCTCTTCTTTTATTGATTATTTGTAAACAATAAGATTTTTCTAACATAATTAAGCGTTGAAAATTCTCCTACACCATAGCTTATATTCTTGAAATTAAAGGTTATGCATCATTAAAGAAATATATGTTACGAATATTATTGTCTCTCCGAGTTGTGATTAATTGTTTAAACGATATGCTTTCAAATATTTTATTTTACTACTACAATATATCTTAGAATAAAATAAGTATATATTTTTTATAAGGTTTCTTGTAGTTTAACTGAAATAAATCGAATCAATAAAAACTGAGCAAAACGTGAAGAATATCAATTTTTATTATTATTATTTTTTTTAATTATTTACTAATACTCAGTTTTTATTTCATATATTTCTTACTTTTTTCACAAACCCATTTTGACCCTTTTATATGACACCAAAGAACTTTGAAAAAAGTATGCAAAATGTTTAATTGATAATTTTAAGATGTTTCATACATGAAACATCATTATAATTATTATTTTTTTTTTTGCAATAACAGGTAATCCGTAATGGAAAACACATATTGCCAACACTTGCAAGACTTTGCCTTATAGCCACATTTCTAGAAGATGGGTTGAGAATGTGGTTTCAATGGTCAGAACAAAAAGAATTTATGAACAATACCTGGAATTGTGGTACCTTCTTAGCTACAATGTTTGTCTTGATTAATTTAATTGGACAACTCGGTGGTTGTGTAATGGTTATCGGAAGATGGAAAGTCAGCATTGCTTGTGGAATCTTATTCTTCATAGTGGTCTTGCAGACATTAGCTTACAACATTTTGTGGGATGTAACATTCCTATTTAGAAACTTAGCATTAATAGGAGCACTTCTTCTGGTTTTGGCCGAATCAAGAGTAGAAGGGAGATCATTATTTGCTGGTGTACCAAGTCTTGGGGATAACAAACCTAAAAATCTGTTGCAACTAGCTGGAAGAATTTTATTGGCATTTATGTTTACCACATTAATTCGTTTTGAAATATCTTTCCTACAAATCATGCAAGATATTCTTGGAAGTATTTTAATGGTATTAGTAACTATTGGATATAAGACTAAACTCAGTGCATTGTTACTTGTCTTACTGTTATCTGCCCTTAATCTTTATCACAACGCGTGGTGGAGCATTCCAGAATATAAAGCACTTCGGGATTTCCTTAAATATGATTTCTTTCAGGTAATAATTCACTTAAATATTATTTTCTCAAGTATTCAACATTTACCCTACACTTTTCTGAAAAAATGTATAACATAAACCTGATTATTTGCAGACATTGTCAGTGATTGGTGGCCTTCTAATGATAGTCTCTTTAGGTCCTGGAGGTGTTTCCATGGATGAACATAAAAAAGAATGGTAGATGTCATGTTATCACCTAAATGTTCATCATTACATTATCATGATCATTAAGTAAAAACAGTCTCCCATTCCTGTTCTCCTGTATGCTCAATCAAGTTTACAATAAGTTTATTATTTGTTGGATAAAAACTGTAACATGCATTCATTTTGAATTATTCAATTTGGATAAAGGAATTGTTGAAGTAGAACCTAAAGTGTATATTTTAGAGGTCAGAAATTAAAATACACGGGATTAAAAATGCAACTCCAGAATAATGACATTATGACATAAACAAAAAGAAGACAGCACCAAAACTAATTTATATCGCTTATAGTGGCATTGTACATAAGACACTGGGTCAAGAAAAACAAAATATATTTTTTCTGTGTGTTTTTAACTTTTTCTCCATTTTTGGTCTTACATCCTAGTCGAATTTATATGCATGATTTTAATATGTCAATGTATTCTTCCACAGAATTACAGTTAAGTTACATTAGTAAATTTATAAAAAATACAAAAATGAAAATATCAAATTTGCAAGATTTTTATACAATTAAATTATTGTAAATAAATACTCCATTTCAGATTCTCATTGTTAATTATTTCTATAATCTTTACTTTTTAATTAATCACTAGTAGTTTCTAAATTTAGATTCCTCTAAGAATAAAGTAAACTGGGCTCAGAATACATGTAGTAGGTAAGTACCTCATTTCTATGATCAAAGTAGTAAACTACTAAAAATATTTAAAATTCTTATTTTTCATTTAATAACGTTTAAAACTATTAAAAACTTATTTTCAGTAAATAACTTTAAATAGCAATGGGAATACAAAACAGACACAAGGGGTTATTCGTTAGTAAAGGAACAACCATTTTAACTGCAAAACCCTTTGCTTATGTTTTACGGTCCTTATATCATAACGAACGATGTGACCATTGTTTACAAAGGTAATAAGTTTATACAAAATTATGCACGTATATATATGTATATAATATATATATACATACACATGCATATATAATATGTGTGTGTATACATTTTAGATTGCTTTCCTTGCATTACGTTTAATTTGTATTTATTAAGTTAATTTCATACAAACTATTAATACCTATTGTTAATATATTTTTCTATTTTTCAATTAATTGCATTAAAACGGATTGATAATGTGAAGCATTTAATTAATACTGTGTATATAATTTAAAATTTTAGGTTATATGATGGAACCAATGTTATAATGTTATAATTCTCTATATCTGTATTTCTATTACTGTTTGTAAATTAAATGTACATACACGCTTGTGTTAAAATTAAACATTACTAATGGATAAGACTTTTGTTAAAAATGAGTAATAATAACAATCCCATAAAGAAAGGAACTACTATTCTTACTTCTAAACCATTTGCTTATGTTCTCAGTTCAAAACATAGAACTAACCGATGCGATTATTGCTTTAAAAGGTATGCTATTAATAATTTAAAAAATTGTTCAGCTTGGATAACTGTTTTTCTCACTGCTTTTTACCAGAAATATTTTAAACTACTATACCACTTAATAAATGTATTGTAGTACAAAAGGAATAACATTTTAATTTCATTTATTTTAGTGGAAAACTCTTCAGATGTTCTGCTTGCCAATATGTTTATTATTGTAACCAGTCTTGTCAACAAGGCTCTTGGCCTGTTCATAGCACAGAATGTGCAAATTTAAAAAGAGTTTCACCAAAAATTGTGCCAGATATGGCACGACTAATGGCACGTATAATTATAAAGCTAAATCAAGGTGGAAGTGATGAAATAGAATATTACAGTAAAACTAAATTTAGAAAATTTAAGGATTTAATGTCCCGTAAGTGTTTTGTATTATATTAAAATATACATAACATTTAGTTTATTCACACGTTGACTTTTAAGTAATATATAAATCATTATCTTTTTAGATTATTCTGATATAAAGAAAGATGAAAAGAAAATGGAACATTTCATGTTTCTCTGTGGTGTTTTGTTTGGATTTCTTGGAGATGGACCTATTCTAAATTCTGCAGAATTAATGGGTATTTATGGCAGAATTTGTATTAATTCTTTTAATATATTTGATTTGGATATGAATAGTATTGGTGTTGGAATTTATCTGGCACCTTCTATTGTGGACCATAGTTGTATACCTAATGCTGTAGCTACCTTTGAGGGAACTACTATAAGTATTAGAACCATAAAAGATCTTCCTTGTTTAGATTGGTCTCAGGTAATATTAATATCCCCTTTATTATAGTACTGTATCACAATTTTGTATTGATAATTTTGATTATACCATTTTGTAAAGCTATGCTGTAATTGTAACTGCATATTTATAGATAAGGATATCATATATTGATGTACTTAAAACAACAAAAGAGAGGCGTACTGAACTACAAAGTTCATATTATTTTTGGTGTAACTGTAAAAAATGTGAAGAACCAGAACCAATGGTAGAAGCAGCTAAATGTCCAAATAAATTGTGTAAAACTCCTTGCTTTCTTGACATAGATAGCTGTTCAGAATGTAACACAAAATTATCAGAAAAATTTAAAGAAACTTTTAATGAAGTATCTAGTTTTACAGCACACCATTTACAGAACATGAAAAATATGGCTTGTATCCTTTCTAGTAGTTATATTTATGCATTTAGTGAAAGACATATAATTTTCTTATAAGAGAAATTAGATTTAGATGTAAGTAAGATGTGCCTCGAAAAACAAGAAGACGTTTTATATTCTCTAAACTTACAACATGTACAAACTTTACAAACTGCTTTTGATTCTTCTATAAGTTTGGAACATTGGGAAGAAGCTGAGTACTATGCTAAGAAACTAATTACTGGTTACTTGTTAGTAAACATGTGTTCTAAATTTATGAAATTAATGAATAAGAAATAATATTAAATTTAATTTTTCAGAGTGTACTATGGAGAGATTCATCCATTGACTGGATTATTATACCTTATGATAGGAAAGATTCAGTTATATTTAGAAAAGCCAAAACAAGCTTTTGAAGCATTAAAGAAAGCAAATGGAATATTGGCTATTACACATGGAGAACAGCATACGTTAATTCGGGAAAATTTGAAACCTCTTCTTTATCAGGCTACTATAGAAGGACTTAAATAATGTATTTTTTTTTTTACATTTAATAGGATATAATTGTGTATAATATATTGACAATGTGTAATTTGTAGTAAATCATTCTAATATCGAACAAAAATGAAATTTCTAATCCTAACAGAAAAGTCATTCTTGTTAATCTATGAAATATAACAGCATAATAGTATAACAATACAATGTAAACATTTAAAATGTCATTTTCATTACTACCAACCTTAAAATTTAGTTTCTCGTTCATTCTATAGGGCGTAGTTTGTTCGTTTGATTAATAAACAATTGTAAAATTAAAAATAATAATTAAATAATTTTTAATAGAATAATTAAACAAAATTTTGCAATATACCCACGCGGAAATGTAAAGAAATAAACAATTTAAATAGATATAACAATAATTTGATTAATAAACAATTGTAAAATATAAAATAATAATTAAACAAATATTAATAAATATCAGATAGAAATAGTTAAATCTGCGGAACCGGTGAAGCGGAACGTCATGCTTGATTGCGCGCGCCGCGCGCCGGTACAAGCGCGACCTGGAGCGGGGTCAAATCTAGTCAGTCTTATCGCGACCGTCGAAGGATACGGATCGAGCTGTCACGCATATACCGGTACGGGTTGATACCATGGATATTCGTGCATGGATTTATCAGTGTGTTACCACAAGTGTTATTGTGTGTGCCTATGGTGTTTCCTATAGTGTTCCCCATGTATTTTGGAATATTTATACGGATATATTAGTGCGTTTTATGGTGTGGTCACCCATGTGTTTTGACATTTTTATACAAGTGCATTAGTGTGCTGTGTGGTGTGGTACCCCATGTACCTGCATGTGCTTTATTGTGTTTTACGGTGTGGTACCCCATGTACCTGCATGTGCTTTATTGTGTTTTATGGTGTGGTTTCGTATGTGCTTTGGCATATATTTACGGATTTATTAGTGGGTTTTATGGAGTGGTACCCTATCTGTTTTACTATAATTTTGCAACTATTTTATGGTGTTCTATGGTTTTGATTTTCATGTGTTTTGGGATGTATTTGCATGTGTTTTACCATGTTTTATGGTGTAGTTATTCCCATATAGTTTTGCATGCATATTTTTGAATTATCCTGTGTATTAGCATATTAACTACAACAAATTGAGAGAAAACATATATCGTTCAAGAATCGTGATTTTTATGCTTTCAGATGAGTGCTTTGCCAGTGGGGGTACCGTTTCTTTGACGAGCCAACAGACGAGCAGTGGTGCAAGTCAACGATCGGTGAGTCGCATGCTTTAAAGTTCCTCCGGTTCCCATCATGTTGTAGGACGAATGGTCCGTAGCGACACGGGAATTGGTTGTAATTTTTTTTTTTTGAGCGAGCATAGTGACCCACGAATATCACTGTATCATTTTATACAATGATAATCGTGCAAATTGTTTTTTTTGTGTATTTTATGCCTTAGCTCAGGATAGGGTTTTCTTGTACATATTTACATATAAATATAGATTTCGAGTTTAAAAATGTAGAGAAGTCGGATGACCCTCCGATTTCACAATACACTTTATTTTTTATATGTACAAGAATTTATTTCGCGATGAGCAGATTTCAATATCAAAGTAATAAGCATGAATACTTTTAATTACTCCAACTACTTACTTTGATAAGGAAATCGCTCTTGAAATTGAAACGTTTTTCCGATTTTATTCGTGAAATTCGCATCAGGTTAGTATATGGGCTGGCCCTCACTGAGGGGTGGAATTTTCAGATTTATTAGTGTTGCGAAAAATTTACAGCGCGGGGGTAACTATGACAATGCACTGACTAATATTCGGTGGGAATCCTTTTGGTTTTTAAATTCAATCCAATGTATTATTTATTTAATAAAATTAGTTACAAGGATTCCGCGGCATAAGACCGTGAAACACCATCTCATGGGAGATAAACCCATGCATTACTAGGCTTTTGCAGGCGCAGCTTTAGAATACGGAACATATGAAAATATGTTACCATATTCTAAACTGTAGTCCTTTTGTCTATACTATGGGCGTCCGTCAATCTGACACCGTTGGATGCAACGTGTTGGACGGGCGGGTAGCGCTCTTAGCGAAGGGGTGCATTCTGTCCTGGCGTTACGACGTCCAGGCGGGGTGGGTGGTATGTAGCGTCGAGCGCAAGTTCAGGGGGCCTAAGAACCTCCGTTGCCAGCTGATATTAGCAGTGCACCATGTTTTACGTCATAGTTGCCCAATTTTGCTTTTTAGTATTTGCTCTTCAAGCATTGTATAAAGTTTCCCTTTCGAACTTAAAATTCATTCTGTCACATTCACGGTTCTCGACCCTAACCACTCATCATTCGCACTTCAGCATCACGAACTCTATCACATAATCATTTATCCACCTGCATACCTTTGTGTAGTGAAATATTACCCCGTTAGATATTAATGTACCAGACATGTTTCTAGATCAGGATTTTCTATTTTAATTAGTGTTGCGAAAAATTTCCAACGCGAGAGCAAATATGACTATACACTGACTAATATTCGGTGGGAATCCTTTTGGTTTTTAAATTCAATCCAATGTATTATTTATTTAATCGAATTAGTTACAAGGATTCCGCGGCATAAGACCGTGAAACACCATCTCATGGGAGACAAACCCATGCATTACTAGGCCTTTGCAGGCGCAGCTTTAGAATACGGAACATATGAAAATATGTTACCATATTCTAAACTGTAGTCCTTTTGTCTATACTAGGGGCGTCCGTCAATCTGACACCGTTGGATGCAACGTGTTGGACGGGCGGGTAGCGCTCTTAGCGAAGGGGTGCATCCTGTCCTGGCGTTACGACGTCCAGGCGGGGTGGGTGGTATGTAGCGTCGAGCCCAAGTTCAGGGGGCCTAAGAACCTCCGTTGCCAGCTGATATTAGCAGTGGACGCATGTTTGAGTCATATTTGCTCAATTTTGCTTTTCAATATTTGCTCTTCAAGCATAATTTAAAGCTCCCCTTTAGTCATGTTGCTAGATCAGGATTTTCTATTTTAATTAGTGTTGCGAAAAATTTCCAGCGCGAGAGTAACTATGACGATGCACTTACTAGTATTCGGTGGGAATCCTTTTTGTTTTTAAACTCAATGTTTTATTTAATTAATCAAATTAGTTACAAGGATTCCGCGGCATAAGACCGTGAACACCATCTCATGGGAGATAAAACCATGCATTACTAGGCCTTTCAAGGCGCAGATTTAGAATGTGGCGGAGTACCAAATCTTCCATTTGATAAACTGCAGCCTTTTGTCTATACTATGGGCGTCCGTCAATCTGACACCGTTGGATGCAACGTGTTGGACGGGCGGGTAGCGCTCTTAGCGAAGGGGTGCACCCTGTTCTAGGCGGGGTGGGTGGTATGTAGCGTCGAGCGTAAGTTCAGGGGGCCTAAGAACCTCCGTTGCCAGCTGATATTAGAAGTGCACCATTTTTGCGTCATAGTTGCTCTATTTTGCTTTTCAGTATTAGCTCTTCTTTCGTACTTGAAATTCATTCTGTCACGTTCACGGTTCTCGACCATAAACACTCATCATTCACACTTCAGCCTCACGAACTCTATCACATAATCATTTATCCACCCGCATACCCCAGTATAGTGAAATATTAGCCCGTTAGATTTTCTATTTTAATTAGTGTTGCGAAAAATTTCCAACGCGTGAGTAAATATGACAATGCACTGACTAGTATTCGGTGGGAATCCTTTTGGTTTTTAAACTCAATCCAATATTTTATTTATTTAATCGAATTAGTTACAAGGATTCCGCGGCATAAGACCGTGAAACACCATCTCATGGGAGACAAACCCATGCATTACTAGGCTTTTGCAGGCGCAGCTTTAGAATACGGAACATATGAAAATATGTTACCATATTTTAAACTGTAGTCCTTTTGTCTATACTATGGGCGTCCGTCAATCTGACACCGTTGGATGCAACGTGTTGGACGGGCGGGTAGCGCTCTTAGCGAAGGGGTGCATCCTGTCCTGGCGTTACGACGTCCAGGCGGGGTGGGTGGTATGTAGCGTCGAACGCAAGTTCAGGGGGCCTAAGAACCTCCGTTGCCAGCTGATATTAGCAGTGCACCATGTTAGTGTCATAGTTGCTCAATTTTGCTTTTCAGTATTTGCTCTTCAAGCATTGTATAAAGTTCCCTTTTCGAACTTGAAATTCATTCTGTCACGTTCACGGTTCTCGACCTCACGAACTCTGTCTCATAACCATTTATCCACCTGCATACCTTTGTGTAGTAAAATATTACCCCGTTAGATATTAATGTACCATACATGTTTCTAGATTAGGATTTTCTATTTTAATTAGTGTTGCGAAAAATTTCCAACGCGAAAGTAAATATGACTATACACTGACTAGTATTCGGTGGGAATCCTTTTGGTTTTTATGTGATAAAATTAGTTACAAGGATTCCGCGGCATAAGACCGTGAACACCACCTCATGGGAGATAAAACCATGCATTACTAGGCCTTTGCAGGCACAGCCATAGAGTACGGGACATTTAAGTATGTCGCACTCCATACGCTAAGCTGTTTTAAAGTCCTTTTGCCTATACTATTAGCGTCCACCACTCGGACACGTTGGCTGCAACGTGTTCGATGGGTGGGTAGCGCTATTAGCGAAGGGGTGCATCCTGCCTTAATGGCCAAGTGCCATTGCGGCCAGGTGCCTTAAACAGGCGGGATGGGTGGTATGTAGCGTCTGGCGTATGAACTAGGGGGCCTAAGAACCTTCGTTGCCAGCTGATATTAGCAGTGGACGCATGTGGAGTCATATTTGCTTAATTTTGCTTTTTAATATTTGCTCTTCAAGCATAATTTAAAGCTCCCCTTTAGTCATGTTGCTAGATCAGTATTTTCTATTTTAATTAGTGTTGCGAAAAATAACGCGAGAGTAAATATGACGATGCACTTACGAGTATAGGGTGGGAATCCTTTTGGTTTTGAAAGTCAATGCATTTAGTTAATCAAAGTAGTTACAAGGATTCCGCGGCATAAGACCGTGAAACCATCTCATGGGAGATAAAACCATGCATTACTAGGCCTTTTCAGGCGCAGCTTTAGAATGTGGCGCACGACCATATGTTACATATTGTAAACTGCAGCCTTTTGTCTATACTATGGGCGTCCGTCAATCTGACACGTTGGATGCAACGTGTTGGACGGGGGGGTAGCGCTCTTAGCGAAGGGGTGCATCCTATCCTAGGCGGGGTGGGTGGTGGTAGCGTCGAACGCAAGTTCAGGGGGCCTAAGAACCTCCCTTGCCAGCCCTATATTAGAAGTGCACCATGTTAGCGTCATACTTGCTCTATTTTGCTTTTCAGTATTTGCTCTTCAAGCATAGTAGAAAGCTCTTCGTTCATACTTCAAATTCATTCTGTCACGTTCACGGTTTTCGATCCTAAACACTCATCATTCACACTTCAGCCTCACGAACTCTATCACATAATCATTTATCCACCCGCATACCCCAGTATATTGAAATATTAGCCCGTTCGATGTTTATGTACTAGTCATGTTTTTAGATCAGGATTTTCTATTTTAATTAGTGTTGCGAAAAATTTCCAACGCGTGAGTAAATGTGACAATGCACTGACTAGTATTCGGTGGGAATCCTTTTGGTTTTTAAACGCAATCCAATATTTTATTTATTTAATCAAATTAGTTACAAGGATTCCGCGGCATAAGACCGTGAAACACCATCTCATGGGAGACAAACCCATGCATTACTAGGCCTTTGCAGGCGCAGCTTTAGAATACGGAACATATGCAAGTATGTTACCATATTCTAAACTGTAGTCCTTTTGTCTATACTATGGGCGTCCGTCAATCTGACACCGTTGGATGCAACGTGTTGGACGGGCGGGTAGCGCTCTTAGCGAAGGGGTGCATCCTGTCCTGGCGTTACGACGTCCAGGCGGGGTGGGTGGTATGTAGCGTCGAGCGCAAGTTCAGGGGGCCTAAGAACCTCCGTTGCCAGCTGATATTAGCAGTGCACCATGTTTTATGTCATAGTTGCTCAATTTTGCTTTTCTGTATTTGCTCTTCAAGCTTTATATTTGCAAAGTCGAGTCATTTTTATTAAAATAGTCTGGTAAAATCGTTTATTTCATCGCTATCTTCTCCATTCGCTCTCGTCTCTGACTGACCTCACACCGCGTTACGCATATCCTTTTACCGCGGTCATCCTCCAAGCTATCCGACTATATACTCCACCCCCCTGGGGGGGCCAGCCCATATACTAAATCGGAGCCGTGAAATTTCGCCGATATTCTTACTTTTAATAAAGTGAGAATATCATCTTTAGTTTTTGCTAATCAGACGTTTTAGCTTAGGCATTTCAGCACACATGAAGAAAACTGGTAGGTGAAAATACCTTTGGCCTTGTTCATTTTTATGCCCAAAACTCATTCGGGTACTTAGATGTACTCGCGTGGGTGGAGGGCGGTGGACAAGGTTTAGTTTTAAGTGTAATACATTTTGGCGACTGACAAAAGTAGTGAACCAATAGTGAACCACGATACAAGTTCCACATGTGTGTGTGTGGTTAGGATGTGGGATTTGTATCGTTTATTAAAAATCTTAACTTACTATAACATTATAAAATACTTATCAAGAATAAATTCAGAAATTTTTACATTAGATAATTCAATAGAATACGAAAATGAAATGTATTAGTTTAGCATAATGTTCACTATTATTTGTCAGTCGATTTCAGCAAAAAGGTATGATTTTATTAGAGTGTGAAAGTTGAATTGAACTCGGGTGTCGGAGGCGTCCCGGGACGTTCTCTCTAGGTGTAGGCATTTTTGCACCCGGGTGGTTGTATGAGAACCGTGGAGTGAATTTTTGTGAGAATGATTTTTGCCCTTTTTTAAATATAGCGATAGGCAGGCAGGTAGTTTACTTCTGGTGTGATTGAGTTTAGTTTATAAGTAGGCAGGGCCAGAGCAAGCTTTCATGTTTCTCTTCGTATTCTCCTCTAATACGTGAGAAGCTTGTATCTGGGGTTGGGAAACCAAAAATCAAGAGAAAAGATGAAAATGCAATTTAATTAATTTATCAATTAATTAATTTAGCATTCTCTCTTGATTTTTTCAAGGCCAAGCCTTATTAGTTTGTAAGTCGTAGTCGTGGTACTAGACCCGATTACAAAAATGAAGTATTAAAGTGAAAGTGCAGTGAAGTGAAGTGAAATTAAAAAGTGTTTGTGCTTGGATATTTGCAAAAATTGTGCAGGTATACGAGTAGCGATTCTAGGGATCGTTGCTCGTTTACGTGTTACGTTTTTACAAATGTCTGGGCAAACGTAAAATTTTCGCGAGTGATTTTTGTGAGGCTATTGCCGAAGAAAGAAGAGGCTATATGCTGAAGAGCCCCGGCAAAATTTGCCCAGAAGAGGGGAACTACTAATGGCTCTCCATCTTCGGATGGACAGTCATTCTGTCACTATGCTCGCTAATTTGTTTTTTCATTTTCTAGTTTTTTTTTGTATGATCCTTTTGCACATATCGTCGAGAACATATTAAATTCGAAATTTTACGAGTTCAACAGCCAGCTCGTTGAATGGTCAACTCGCGTTTTTATTTCCCCTATTTCCTTTTTCTTTATTACTTTATTGATATACATTATTCTTTTCTTATTGATTTTGCACATAAATTATATCTTGTATTTTCATTTTACATCTGCTTAAATTCTCATTTTATTGTATATTTCTGAGATTGCAATGGTAGTTATGTATTCTGTCCTCGGCTTTTACTATTTCAATTGTAATCGAAATTATGATGTTAATTATATTTTCTATTTCAGCATTTTATTGTTGAATTATTTCTTCATTGTTACTGAAATTATGATGTTAATTATATTTTCTATTTCAGCATTTTATTTCAGCAATTGTTATTTTGTTAATTGTTACAGAAATTATGATATTAATTATATTTTCTATTTCAGCATTTTATTTCAGCAATTGTTATTTTGTTAATTGTTACAGAAATTATGATATTAATTATATTTTCTATTTCAGCATTTTATTTCAGCAATTGTTATTTTGTTAATTGTTACAGAAATTATGATATTAATTATATTTTCTATTTCAGCATTTTATTTCAGCAATTGTTATTTTGTTAATTGTTACAGAAATTATGATATTAATTATATTTTCTATTTCAGCATTTTATTTCAGCAATTGTTATTTTCTGAATTGTTTCTGATATTAGGATGTTAATTCTATTTTCTATTTCAAGATTGTATTGTTTAAATTTTTATTTTATGTTGTCTGATTTGAATGGTTTCACGTTATTGTATATCTAATCCTAATAATTATGTTTTCCGTTACAGCATTTTATTGTTAAATTATTATTATTATTTTCTCAATTGTTTCTGATATTAGGATGTTAATTTTATTTTCTATTTCAAGATTGTATTGTTTAAATTTTTATTTTATGTTGTCTGATTTAAATGGTTTCACGTTATTGTATATCTAATCCTAATAATTATGTTTTCCGTTACAGCATTTTATTGTTTAAATTTTTTCTGATATTAGGATGTTAATTTTATGTTGTATGTTTTGAATGGTTTCACGTTCTTATGATTTTAGGGTGGGTCACTAACGTAGCCACCTCCATGTGGTGTGACCTGGTAATTGATATCGTTTTCTAAAGATAACTTTTAGAAAGCGATATCAAGCTAAGAGCTACAATAAAAAGATTTATATATTTTTTAATTGGGAAACAATAGTTTAAATTCAGAAAAGTATTTTCGGGATTGCAATATTACCATATAGAACGTATAACTATAGTAATTTTATAGTTCCTGAAAAAGGAACTTGTATGATTTTTGACTAATTACAAATGACTAATTACCTCCTTCTTTTCGAAGTCGGTTGACTGTCGGTAAAGTTTTCGACGCTCGCATCACCTTAATAACTGTATCATTATTTCTATGGTACATTTATTAATTATACAGTAAATAATACGAGCGAATTGGCTGCGAAATTTATGCTTGTTTTTCTATTTAATCTCTGTTACATATTTTTCAAGAACTATGCCTTTCAAATTCTGAAGTGTATCACATTGCAACTACAATTTTACGGAACGAAAATTAATAATAATGAATGGATGGTCAGTATTGTTTAATTATGTATTTATACATATAGCTATCGTAGCATACACGTGTCATTTAGGTGTATGCGAAAGGTGACGTAGTATAGCATGCTGTTAGTTGATAGGGTTGATAGCATGCGATAATTGAGATGGCGCTTCTTCAGGTGGCGCTTAAATCAGTTTCTGTTCGACCTACTTTTCGATGAAACGTTGACTGTTTTACCGACGTGGAATTCGAAGTTCGGCCTCGACGCTCGCATCGCCTTAAATGTCATCGTAGTAAACTAAAGCCCACTTTGGTTATCTGTTTTAAATGAGTTTTTATCCATGAAAAAGTTAAAATAACATGTGGTGAGTAATAATTTGTATTCCAAAATTCATTAAGCAAAATTAAAACAAAATTTACATTCTTCATAAAAATTTTAATGTGTATTATAACGATAATGGCAAGTATTAGTTAATGTCAATTCGTTTTTTGACATATGTTTGTTTGTATCTTTTATTATTTTAATTAATTATTTTTATAATTTCATAGATTTGATAGATATCCATTTATGTTACACTTATAAAATTTATAATTTTTATATTTAGAATGTTTATTATTGTTTCAAAAATATGTTTCATTTTACATTATGAGATATATTTTACATAGTTTTATATAAGTTACACATATTTTTATTATATTAGCTAAATTTATATTTCTTTAAGATAAGAATTTAATTTCTTTGTATGCTTTCTATTTAGATATTTGTTCATAAATTATTAAGGAAAACATATTTTCCTAAGTTATTATTGGCTCAGTGGAAGAACATTGTACAATGTTCTCTGCATTTAAAAGATTAGCTGGAAAATCAGATGGAGTTGGCAATGTATCTCCTAGACCGGCTCATCAATCTATGCCAACTACGTTGCAAAGAAAATTTGCTAAAGGTGTACAATATAATAGTGAGTATATTAAATTAATTCTGAATGAAAATAAAATATGTACTTCAAATGATAAGAATTTTATTTTTAGTGAAAATTATTGTAAAGGGTGATAGAAATGTGGGAAAAACTTGTCTATTTCATAGACTTCAGGGCCAAAAATTTATAGAAGAATATATACCAACAGAAGAAATACAAGTGACTAGCATTCAATGGAATTATAAAGCTACTGATGATATTGTTAAAGTTGAAGTTTGGGATGTTGTAGATAAAGGTCGACGTAGAAAAAAGTTAGAAGGTTTAAAAATGGATAATTCACCTGCAGAGAATATTATTGAGGAGCCTGCTTTAGATGCAGAGTTTCTTGATGTTTATAAAGGGACCAATGGTGTTATCATTATGATGGACATTACAAAATCTTGGACATTTGATTATGTACAAAGAGAACTTCCAAAAATTCCTAGTCATATTCCAGTGATTGTCTTAGGAAATCATTGTGATATGGCGCATCACAGAACGGTTACATCAGATCATGTAACATACTTTATTGATTCTTTACATGAAAGAACAGCACAAGTAAATTTATCGTTGTTATTAGTTTTTAGTATTTGAGATGGTGTGTTTGTAACTTCTAACAATATTTTATTTTTCACAGGTGAGATATGCAGAATCATCTATGAGAAATGGATTTGGATTAAAACTTTTGCACAAATTTTTTAATCTTCCATTTCTTCAACTGCAACGAGAAACGTTATTAAAACAACTTGATACCAATGAGGAAGAAACACGTTTGACAGTACAGGAACTCGACCTCTTTCAGGATAGCGACGATGCCAATTATAATAAATTCTTGGATAATCTTGTTAACCGAAGAAGAGCCCTTGCTGATTCTGTTTCTGCCACCACTCTAGTCCCTAATATTACATCTTCTTTGAGTAATCATCATATGTTATCTTCAAATGGTAATACGAATACAAATATTGAAGTTAAAAGATCAATTTCCATGCCTGGTCCTATAGGAGGTGGAACTCCTATTCCAGTTAAAAGCATAGATTTAAAATCACCACCAAAGAAGGACACTTTTATAAATACCTTGGAAAATCAAGCAGTTCCTATTAGAAATTCGCAGACGATATCGACACTATCGGTTGTACAAAATATTTCAAAGACAGATCCTAAAATGACTGAACTTTTAAATGATAATTCTGATAGAAGAGATTCTATTAATAAATCACAATCACTTATGTCAAAGATATTTGGTAATAATAAAAAGGAAGATGAAATAGACAAAGGAATACATGTTAACAGTACAAGTACAAACGTACCACTCACTAGTGTTGAAGATTTTATACCGGATGACGGGCTCCTAGACCGATCGTTCCTAGAAGATAACAGTCATGTGTCGCCACAAAAAGTACAACACGAAGAAGCGGATACTGAAAGGTACATTGGAATTGTATTAAATTTCTCTCTAATTTTCATGTACTCGTTTCTTTTCTCTTTAATAGTGACATTGAAACTGCGAATCCTTTGGTTGCTGGTTACGAGGACGATTTATCATCGGCTGATGAGACAACACCTCCTATTCAACCAAAATTAGCTGAAAATCCTTTGAGCAAACAGAAACACAAACGCGAGACTTTATCAAATACGGAAATAAATTCGGAACAATTACGACAAACTGTGAAACGCGATTCTGTTTCATCCATAGATCAAGAAATAGAAATATCCAACAACTATGATGTAAATGAGCAGCCGGAAATTAATTCTGATGCATTTGATAGCTGGCTCCGACGAGATTCTAAATGGAGACAAAGCCCTGAAGGCGGGGAAGATGTGAGCAGTAATAGTACTAGAAAAGATAGACTGGAATTGAGCGACAAAAGTTTAGATGTTAGCGTAACGAGTTCTAATGTTCATTTAGAATTGCTCGATAATACCAGTGTACGTCATATGAGTTCTGATGGCGGTAGTCCTGTACTAAAAGAAAAGAAAAAACACAAAGAGAAGGTACATATCTGTTATAAAGTATTTATAATCTAATTTTATTCTGTAATAATATCGTATTAAATTCATTTTAGACGGAAGATAAAGAAAAAAAGAAAAAGAAAAAATCTAAAGATAAAGAAAAAGATAAGGAGAAAACAGATAAAGGAGATAAAAAAAAGAAACGTTCGCTACATCGTTCAAAGGATGAAAATAGAGAACGCGATGAACTTGAAGAATTTCTAAATGGTTCTGTTACTAGAATTGGTGTTGATGTTGCCTATGAAGCAATATAGCAATTTTAAATATTGTTTAATCGTACTACTAATTAGTAACGCTGACTTCTGGTAAGGCACGTAAAATGTTAACATTGAACGATCTTTAACGTTGAATTGTCAAAGAAATAAATTACGTACTAATGCTTGCAGATACTTCAAAGCAAGCGATATATCATGTAAAAATTTTGTTGAAATTCTTTATATGATAAAATAACTTTACAAATCATAACAAAGAAGTTCTAGTAAAGTGATTTTCAATCGGAAATTTTTCATTTAAATTAGCATTCCGTTCGCATCTATCATGAAAATGTATATTTTTTCAAATTCATAAACATTTTATCATTGCATTTTCAAAATATTTACAGCTGATTATATTTGAGCTATTTATTTTGATACTTTTATTTTTTACGAACAAAAATATTTAGTAAATAACATCATATTTTAATATTGATATTTTTATTGTTGAATACTTTTTTAAAAAATAAAACAATTTACCTTAAATTAATATAGTAATTAAGAAATGTTACATAATTATTTTCTGTCGCATATACATATTATACTACGGCACGATATGTTATCGATACAGCTTCGTGTTAATAAATGTACATAAATAAATAAAAAATTGTCATATTATATGATAATTTATTATTTATTTGAAACATTTCTACTCATTTCTATCACAACACTTAAACTTCTATTTTAAAAATGACCTCCATAAATTAAAATTTTTTTAACTCGATCCCAGCGCTATCTATACAAAAATGGCTGAAACTACTCAACAAGTTTCCGATTGAGTTTCTTGAAGGCAGAAACCCACGCGAAAATTAAAGAAGTAAACAATTTAAATAGATATAACAATAATTTTATTAGTAAACAATTGTAAAATATAAAATAATAAACATATATTAACAAATATCAGATAGAAATAATTAAATGTAGCCGGCGGAGGGAAGTAAAATCTAGTCAGTCTTATCGCGACCGTCGAAGGGCACGGATGGATCTGTCAGACATATACCGGTACTGGGGAAACGTTGGCTGTTTTGCCGATGGTACTCACTTATTGAGTAGTTTCAGCCGTTTTTGGATAGATGGCGCTAGGATCGAATTTGTTTATGGCGGTCTTTTTAAAGTACAGGTTTGTCAAACAATTATTTTTATTTTACAATGAATTTACAATTAACGTGTGACCTCACCTAAGACTTCATATTGAAGCTTTTATCTGGTATCTGTAATATATCGTGCAATTTATTGTTACCGTCCACTTTCGTTAGAGCAGATGGTACTCGTTCTCGAGGCATTAATTCAAGACCCCTAAAAAACAAAGGCATATGGCATATCCAGTCTTGTTGGACCTGTAGTCACTGTCTTTAGTATGATGAAGAGGTTGAGGGTATGCCGACAGTTGTGCTTGAATTTTACTGTTTATAAGTAAAAGATATAGATTATGAATCAATAAAATAATGTCTTTGTGCTTGCGTTCTATTTCTATTCCAAATAAATTTACATCACTTGTTAATACACCTCGGCAAGTAACAAGGCTCAACCATACGTTATCCGAACATGTTAAATTGTCTTTGTTTTTAAAAGAGGTATCTATTTAAAAATTGTCTCTGATAATTACTAGTTCTTTGAATGTAAAATTTATTTATATTCACCGAAAATTGAAATTCATTTTGCAACAGTCTCTATCATACGTGATAAGTTAACCTTAACATACTTATGTAATCGGCATTTTATCATAATAATTGATAGATGACTTCTTCTAAATGTAATTGCTATGATTTTAGTTTTTAGGTATGCAAGCAAAAATGAATGTGGTAGTGAGTTCCTCTAAAAGTTCAATGAACCCTCTAATTTCTTTATTGGAACAAAATATACCAACTACATTCTTTAAAACTCAAATAGGAAAGCTAAAGATATGCAATGAAAAATATCATTGCAATAAACAACAAACATTGACATTGCATCAACAAAAGAAAATAAATGGTAAAGTATTTAATGTAATTAATTCTGATTTAAGAAGTATATGCATATTAAAAAGTAATAGAGAAGGAATACAATCATATATAATTTATCACATATAGAGATCACATCAACTAAGTGGATATTTAAGAACACCTTACCTAGCAGTAAAAGGGAAAGAATTTTATATTCTAATATATCTCCTAATGTAAAAGATGTAAATGAAAAACAACCTGAGGATCGTAAATCACCTAAGGAACATTTAAGCAATGTATTTAAACATCTTCAGCGTGATGTATGCTTTTATTATACAAAGAAGTTACTTTAAATTATATGAAATTTATTATATTTTTATTATAAAAATATATTTTTTTTCAGTTACCATTACTATTTATTAAAACAATGGATTTTAATATATATACAAACGATTTAATATTTATAAACAACATTAGAGGAACAACAACTACGTAAGTTATAATTTTTAGAATATTTTTATCATTAATACTATTTAAATTTAAATTAATATGTATCATTAAAAATAATGCATATACTTGAAAATGGTTTCTAGAGGTATTGTGCATTATATAAATCAAATATCATTATTAAAACTAGTAGGACACATTAAATATGCTTATGTTAAATTGAATATTTTAAAAATGACGATGCACCCCGAGGATAATACCGTTAAAATTCGGTGGCGTATAGAAGGTGTTTCTAATGCAAAGGTACTTCTTTTATTTTGGAAATTTAAGTTTTGGAATATGAAAGACCAGACAGAGGGTGGACCAACGTAAGTAGTATTACTTATGATTCTGTTGTGTAAATACATACTATTTATAATTTGTAGTTAGTGATTATTAAAATTTACTAATAGGTGGTACGATGGATTTTCTACATTTTATGTTAATAATGATGGTAAAATATATAAACATATTGTGGATAAATTGATGCCTGATCAAGAACAAGAAAAGCTAAAAACTCCTATTGAACCAAAACTGGCTTTATTCACTTCTTTGTTAAGCTTGAACTTAAATTATTTTGATAAAGTTTACTTAAAAACATACATCCTCGATTACTTCAAGTAAAGTAAAAGAGCGAATAAAAAATTTGTACGTCATTATATTAGATAATTAAAATACGCCATCAGTTTTGACACACTCAGCTTAACTATATTTGTAGAGCCACACATGGAAGTCAAAGCGCACGGTATGAATCTTACTGTTGTGCGTATTTATAATGAATTATAGCTCTTTAAAAAATGTTTTCTAAAATATTATTTAATAAATTGCAGTAATAAAATTTCAGAAATATAAATACACTGCTTGTATATTAATATTCTTAAATTGCATTTGTAATTGTGATAAAAAGAAATTACTAAATAGAAATTATAGAAGAGGAGGAAATTTAGGTGAAGTGTCGTAGAAAAAATGAATGTCAATTTAGTTTTTTGTTTTTTAATGGATATATCCATTAATAACATTCTACGTAATATTTATTTTTTTGCGACGTGATAACGATTTCCGAGACGAATAAAACGACCTAGATACAAACTGTTTAAACTTTGAAAGATAACACAAGGATGAAACAGGTAAAATCCTATGAATGACTAATTTAAAAAAAGGCATATTTCTATTTTCCAAGATTCAGAATTAATTTTTATCTTTTTATTTTTCAGAATGATTTGGACTCGATAAACATTTAGAACATTTAGCCAAAAACCAAGTATCAATTATTCGTTGTTAATTAACTGAATACAATAATAAAATTATATTTAACGTTAAGTATGCGAATCGTATTATAGTTAAAATTTTGATGTAACAATAATTATCAAGAGACATATGTATCTTAGGTTGTTAAATTCGATCGTTACATTTCCAACTATTATCAATATTCTTTATAAATCATTTGTATAATATAAATTAGTTAAAGACATTGTATTTCTCTTTGTTTCATCAAGTTTTATTACCAATTTTTTGTTTCTGATAGATACTAATTAATGTTAAAAATTTGAAAAGTTCAATAGATCTATAGTACCAGCTAGTAACAGTAGATGACTTGAATTAAATACAACCATTAAATGTCCATAAAATATGATTTATTTAACTTAAAAAACTCGCATATAAAAAATACAGTAGATACATTTATTTCATTCAGTTACACACAAGGCCTGTAAACAAAATTAACTATTAGAAAAATATTGTAACCAACCATTAAATCAGTAAAGTATATATTTACCTAAATAATCATCCATTAATGTTCCAATGGCAAACTGCAAACAAATACATACATTATAATGTAAAATCTTAAGATAAAATATTATACTTATTGTATACTAACAATGCCTGTAGCATCAACTCTTGTACCAACAATTTTCAGTCTTATTTCATCATCTGGTTGAATAATTACATCCTGCAATTTGTATCCTTACATTATATAATCACTATATTAAATCAGACAAATCATTGCATACAAAAATACATACCTCTTCTTTTGATTTGTAACATGGTGGATTTACATTTGGACAGAACTGCATATCTGCTGGGATTGACTACATAAGGAAGCGTAACAAATTTACAAAATTTATTTATACAATCATACCTTATACAAGAATTACTTACATGATGAGAAATAAAACATGAAAGTGGACCTATTTCAGCAAACATTCCAACCTAACAAGAGAAAGTGGATAACGAATGTTTAATGTCATTGTAGTGTTATATAGTTTTAACTGTTGTATTTCAATTTTACCTTATTTACTTGTGTTACAATAGCATCTAATACCTCTCCCTTAAATGGTCTAAACACAATAGCTTTGTACTTCACAGGATATACCACAAAACCTTGTCCTGGTTGAATTATTCCTGCACCTATATTATCTATTGTTGTTACAGCAACTACAAAACCATATCTGGAATACCATATAGCATTAAAATAAGTAAATAACGTAATCATTTTAAATAAACTTACTTTCCTGTACAAGTGCCTTCCACTTCAGTATATAGTTTTTGTTTTACAGTATCTAGCAATTGAGGTCCAAAATATCTAGGATGTAATAAAATTTCATGTTCCAATGATATCTACAAAATTACAAAATAATATAGTTCATTATTAATGTAATAATTATGTTATTAAGACACATGTATTTCTTAACATTTACTGTATCATTGTTTAAAATAACTCACGTGATAAAACATATTTTAGTTTAAATAAATAATTACTTTTCAAATAAAAGTAAGCAATATTTCAGAAGATAAAATGATGTATATTTTGACTAGTTGTGCCCTTTTCATACGGTCCTGATATCATTCGGGGGTTTCAGGGACCCCGAAGCACCGCTGGCGCACTCTATATACCGACACTATGGCATCCGGGGTATCAAGGACCCCGAAGCATCAGTTGCCCGCGCATTCTACGTATCGACATTATGGCATCCGGGGTTTCAGGGACCCCGGTGCATCGATACCGACATTATGACATCCGGGGTATCAAGGACCCCGGAGCATCGCTTGCACGCGAACTTTACATATCGAAATTATGGCATCCGGGGTTTCAGGGACCCCGGTGCATCGATACCGACATTATGACATCCGGGGTATCAAGGACCCCGGAGCATCGCTTGCACGCGAACTTTACATATCGAAATTATGGCATCCGGGGTTTCAGGAACCCCGGTGCATCGATACCGACATTACGACATCCGGGGTATCAAGGACCCCGGAGCATCGCTTGCACGCGAACTCTATATATCGAAATTATGGCATCCGGGGTTTCAGGGACCCCGGTGCATCGGTACCGACATTATGACATCCGGGGTATCAAGGACCCCGGAGCATCGCTTGCACGCGAACTCTACGTATCGAAATTATGGCATCCGGGGTTTCAGGGACCCCGGTGCATCGATACCGACATTATGATATCCGGGGTTTCAGGGACCCCGGTGCATCGATATCGACATTATGACATCCGGGGTTTCAGGGACCCCGGTGCTTCGATACCGACATTATGACATCCGGGGTATCAAGGACCCCGGAGCATCGGTTGCGCGCAAACTCTACATATCGACATTATGGCATCGGGGTGTCAGGGACCCCAGTGCATCGATACCGACATTATGGCATCGGGGTGTCAGGGACCCCAGTGCATCGATACCGACATTATGGCATCGGGGGTATCAAGGACCCCGAAGTATCGGTTGCACACGCACTCTATATATCGACATTATGGCATCCGGGGTTTCCGGGACCCCGGTGCATCCTTACCGACATGTTGGCATCCGGGGTATCAAGGACCCCGGAGCATCTGTTGCGCACGCACTCTATATATCGACATTATGGCATCCGGGGTTTTCGGGACCCCGATGCATTAATACCGACATTATGGCATTCGGGGTATCGAGGACCCCTAGCATCGGTGAGTCTATCAAAGATATCATTGTATTTTGATTATGCACTGCCTTACAGAAAATTATATAGGTAAAATGATGTTACAGGGGAATCATGAATTCTCAAATATTAAATAAAGAAAAATTTATTTTATTTTATTTGATAACAGGTACATTATGTGCCATAGATGTATCACTTATATAATACATATGTAAATACGTAAGTTCTTTAAAGAATAACTTATGGAATGACTAATTAATTTAATTAAGCTTTACAGATTTGTATACTAATTGTTAATTTACAATGAAATTAAATTACTTATCATCATCTTCTACAAAATTTAATTTTCGTTTAATTTCCAGGGCTAATTTATATCCTAGTTCTGGACGGCGATCCCTTCCTTCAACCATCGCTTTTACTTGACTTGAATTTACAATTACACCATTGTTAGCTATGACAGTAGCTTTAGTTTTTTCAATATCAACAAGATCTACTCCCCGACTACAATCGTCAATGAGAATAGTTCGATAACCGCTTGTGAGTGCATCAACTGCGGTAGCTCCAACACAAACATCATAAGCTAATCCGCAGATGTATATATCCGTTGCTCCTTTCTCTTGTAATTGCGAAGACAAACTAGTTTCCATCATTTTCTTATTATCCCAAAAGACAGAATACGAATCAACTTCTGGATTCGTTCCTTTATATATTTTAATTGCGTTATTAACAATTTTTAAATCTTTATGAAGTTCTGCACCCCAAGAGTCCTGAATACAATGACGTGGCCAAAGGCGCTGTTTTAACAGAGGTGGTCCTCTAAATGTAACTGTATCATAAACTTGTGCTGCTTCCTTTGAAATTCCACTACTAGTATCAACTTCTCTGTGTAAAAATATAATAATTATCTTAAAAATAGATCAACAAAAGTGCAAGATTTAGGTATGCCAAAAATGATGCATCGGTTACCTTAGATGTAAATTATCAATAAAAGATACATGATCTACAGGATGCCAATCAAGAGAATAGAAAACTGCATCAAATTGTACAGTTTCTAATAAACGATTTGTTGGTTCAATTACTTCTGAGCCATCATGTTGTGCAGCACACTGTTTAATGTTTAAAGAACCGGTTATGAAATCATTTTGTACATCTACAATTAAAAACGCACTTTTCGGACGAGTGCAGATTTTAATCCAACGATTCCAGCATACCTGTAAATTAATAAAGGACATATTATACTACTAAAATTATTAAAACTTATTATGATTGATAGTAATCTTTGAAAATACCTCAAATTCTTCTCTGTTGATCATTCCATCTCCATTCAAATCAAATATAGAATATATTTCCTTCAGTTGATCTTCTTCAAGATCGTAAATTTTTCCACGATCGTTACGAAATAGTGCGCGACAAATCAGCTGAAATTCTGTAAGAGATAAATATCCATCTGCATCTTTATCAAATGCAGTAAAACAGGCATCCATGTTTCTTTGCTAAATTTCTTGTTCCTAAGATGTTTGTTTAATCAATACTGACAGAGCTGAACCGATGTTCAGAATAATTATATTATATGCTACTTTTCATACCACTTAAAAGTGTGTTAATTGTGAGTAGTGTTATACAATTTACATTAGTTTTACTGCAGTGCAGTATTCTATTTCAATATCTGTAACTACTACTATCTATTCTATTTTTAATCCTATTTGGTAGCAAAATCCGGAATAAAAAGTTTATAAGAAATTTTTAAAAATTTTTATTACTAAATATATTATATTACAAAAGTAAAGTTTAAATTACCTTTCTTTATATTTTTATGCTACAAGTTGCATAATAGGTAAACACATATAATTGAAATAAAAGTCACTGTGTTAGTTTGTGATGAGTTAATAGCGATACATCAACCATTACCTCAGGTTCCAGTAAGTCATTTACTTTATACTTCATAGACTCCTCATAAGCATATGTAGCAGACGTATCTGTGAGCTGCATATTACATTGTGCTAAAATCAAAATGCAATTACGCAGCCTTGCGCAAACTTCACGAATTGTTTGTGGAATTCTTGATAAATCTTGTGTGAAACCACCCTCTGATCTATCAGTGTCTTGTTCGCTAGCTCCAATCCACACATAACCATTGGTTCCTAATATTAAACTTGCTCCATTTTCCAAATTATGAAAATGTGTCTTTTTTCGTTTTATCAGAGCTGGTGAAACTTTTAACATTATGCCCTGAGATAGTTTACCATATTTCAAAACTCTAGTATGCAATGAAAGGGAACCATCTACAAAAGTACTTTGTACTTCTGCACAAATTAAATCTCCTTCTTGGAGATATCTTCTCATAGTTTGCTCATCTTCTGCAGATCTTCTTCTCTACAAATTATACAAATACTAAATTATTTTAAATTATTACAATTTTACATTTGTATAATACTGTAAAACTGGATGTGGCCACATCTTAGCGCCATACCAATTCTCCACCAGGTAAATTAACACTAGAAAGTAGTAACACAGAGTCAAGTTTGGAATTTGTATCAACTTTCCATCGTCTTTGTTGAACTTCAGTTATACGACCAACAATTACGTCTCCTATTTCGCCTTGGTAACGTGCTTTCAATGGTTTAACCGAAATGAGTTTATTTACTTTTTCTAAAATACCAGCTACAGATGCACGTAATGTGTTTTCATCGTCTACGTACGTTCCATGACCCCTGATGAAAACGTAAGATGTTAAATACAGATGTTATTTTTCTTCAACAAATAAATTAAACAAAGTTTTACCTCAAAAAGTCAGGTTGACTAGCAATTTCTTCTCCCGGTGTGTATATCCGAGGTTGTTTATCTTCATTCTTTATTAAATTTAAATCAACTCTATTTACTGCCAAACGTACATTAATAGGCGGACATTCTTCCATTATAAACAATAAACTTTCCTTTTATTTCTATTAATATATCTCCACAACGTCCCACCGGCTTCCATACATACATCAGCTGTTCGTTTAACACAGTGCAATGACTACAGATGTTGAAGACTGGACATGCCTTCGTTTTCGAGGTATCATGCTTTACAGGGTCCCAGAAACCCCATGTATCCTTGTATCTGTACATACATACCGCTGTAAGTTCCTTTTGAGTTTATTTTGAGTTTTAAGTTTCTTCCTGCATGCCTTACATTTCTGCATCCTTTATATCATTGAATCCCTTACATTTCTGCATCCTTTATATCATTGCATCCCTTACATTCCTGCAACCTTTACATTATTGCATCCCTTACATTTACTTCTGCATCCTTTATATCATTGCCCTTACATCTCCGTACCCTTTATATCTCTGTATCCCTTACACTCCTAAATTCTCCCTGCATCTCTTGTATCCTTTCAACCCTTATAATAAATATATTATAAATAATATACTTATGGCCACTGGTTCGAGTAAAGGTAAGTAAAGGTAAGTAAAGTCTCGTGAAAAACAATTTTAAACTTAAATTGTTGCAAAATTTAGTTCCATTTTCTGAAACCAGATGGCGCTGACTCGAGGTCGAGATTTTAGTTCACATTTTTGCCGCTAGAGGGCCAAAATCTCGACATGATTTAGTTCCTTTTTCTAAAACCAGATGGCGCTGACTCGAGATCGAGATTTTAGTTCACATTTTTGCCGCTAGAGGGCCAAAATCTCGACATGATTTAGTTCCTTTTTCTAAAACCAGATGGCGCTGACTCGAGGTCGAGATTTTAGTTCACATTTTTGCCGCTAGAGGGCCAAAAATTCGACATGATTTAGTTCCTTTTTCTGAAACCAGATGGCGCTGACTCGAGGTCGAGATTTTAGTTCACATTTTTGCCGCTAGAGGGCCAAAAATTCGACATGATTTAGTTCCTTTTTCTGAAACCAGATGGCGCTGACTCGAGGTCGAGATTTTAGTTCACATTTTTGCCGCTAGAGGGCCAAAAATTCGACATGATTTAGTTCCTTTTTCTGAAACCAGATGGCGCTGACTCGAGGTCGAGATTTTAGTTCACATTTTTGCCGCTAGAGGGCCAAAAATTCGACATGATTTAGTTCCTTTTTCTGAAACCAGATGGCGCTGATCCGACATCGAAATTTTAGTTCGCATTTTTGCCGCTAGAGGGCGCTAAATTTATTCGTAAGCGATAAGGGGATGTAAGGCACCACAGATTGTAGGGAATAAAGTGATTTGTGGGATGCAGGGCTATAAGGGAAGCAGGGTTGCAAGAGGAACAGACATTTAAGGGATAGGGAGATGTAAAGGATTGAAGAGTGTAAGGGATGGAGGGATGTTAGGCATACGGGGATGTGAGGGACGCAGGGATGTAAGGGATGCAAGGAGAGAAAGAAAGCTGGGATGTGAGGAATACAAGGATGTTAGGGATGCTAGGATATGAAGAAAGCAGGGATGTAACGGATGCTGAGGTGTAAGGAATGCAGGTTTATAAGGGGTGCAGAGATGTAAAGGAATCAGGGATAACAAAACCAACACGTTCGTCCTCCTAATGGGTTTATTCAATAAGCTACGAAGATAAATACAGCAAATTAAATGAACGCAGAAAATAAAATAAGGGTATATGTATGTTTAGCAGGTAGATCTGCAGCCCCCGGCAGTCGCTATAAGACTGATGCTCTACGTCGAACAGGTGATAACTGGCTGAACGTTGGTGAAACAACCAATGTTCAATAGAGGGCGGTAAGAGCGCGATGCAAACTTTCACTTCAATTTTCAGTAACCTTGAAAAAAAGATATATTTTACAAAACTATTTATATAATTACAATGAATCGCTGTAATGAATTATTATACATAAAATGAAATTCTTTGTTGGCTTATAATTCTATTCGAGAAGGGAAATTTTCATACTAAAGAGTACGGTTAGTGGTCACGACGTAAACTTGTCAGATTTTTTTTTTTTTTATTACCAAAAAACAAAACTTATGATGTAATCATTCGCGCTCGTGTACACATGTATATATGTATGTCGCATTCATATAATACATTTATAAAATATACATACATATGTATTAAGAAGATTTATCGACAAAATCCTAAAAATAAATAGAAAAACAGATAATAGTTTTTGAAGTAGAGTAAAAGAAATATTAATCTACTTAAGAAATAATTAAGATAATATAATCACAATGAAATGTAAATTAATATAAGATTCCAATAATAAGTGTATGTAAAGGAGAAGATTCTTGGAAATTCTATTATTATCTTGTTGGTGTCGAGGGAGGGAATATAACGTAGCATGTAAGATAAAGGATTTCATTAAAAAGATGAAATAATTTGATTTGATTGTGAAAGAACTAAACAAATTATGCAATACATAAAACTCTTATTCTTATGAATCATGTAAGAAAATCAAATCAATTCTCATCAGTGTTGCATCATACTAAAGCCGACTGAAATCTCTATACATATATACTGTTTATTACTTATTTAAATAATTTATGTTAATAATGACTCGAATACTGTAATTTGATGGAATAATAAAGTTGTGACAGATACACTTTTCTATTCTATGTTAAAAACTATCTGTCGGAAGCGAAGAGCATTTGCATACGTACTTGTACATACACAGATATAGAAATATCATGTGGTAGTAATAAAATAATATATTCACGATAGAGGTAATCGTATCTCATGTTGTCAGGTTTGTTTTTACAGGTTCGATAAATAAACTAAAAAACACGAACAGGGAATTATTGAAAATATTGATAACATTATTGTAAATGAGCAGTGGATTTTATATCACGTAAAAGGGTGTAATATCACTTGCATGATATTTTTAACCATTCTATTACTATACAAATATCACGTAGCCATTCCAATCGGTTTATATTACTATATTTTAACTGTACGAATGTGAATTAAGATTGGATATTGTTTAAATTTTTAACGAGAAATTGAAATTGACACTATTTCAAGGATAATCATTGCAAAGTACATAAAATGGCAATCATCGTTGATATAAGAAGCATCTTTATTTTCTGTTTTTTTGTTTGAGTCCTCAGCAAACGTCGATAGCAACTTATTCTACAATCTACATTATTCTTTTTGTCGTAATTATGTATCGTTGAATAATGTTTTCTTTTTCATTTTCTTGCTTTCTTTTGTTTCCATTGTTTCAGTAATATGTTTAGTCATCGAACCCCTTATTCCGCTTATTCATTAATAACGCGTTTTCATTTATACTATTTCTTGAATTAATTGAACTTTATTTCCCGAAGCTGCAATAACCAATATCTTTTCTTATAAATAAATTTTCCAAATAAAAAATACACGTTAATTACTTGACAGTAATCATACGAAAGATCGGTGTTAGTGTGTGAAGTATATTATGTTGGTACTTGTACACCTTACACGATTTACAGGAATATATCGAATGATCCAGAATCTTAGCGATCAACCAAGTTTCCTCGTAAACCTTTGTATGCTTTATTTGCGAACTGATTGTAAGAGAACAAGCAACTGTTTTATAATTAAAAACTAAAGATTAAAACGAATCTGAAAAAAGTAATAGCGATAAAGGGAATACAGATTGAAAGAATTAGGGAAAAAGATGTAAACATGGAGAATACCGGTAGGCTAGGATTAAACCACGATAGGCTGTTTCGGGCGTTTAGTTGATCGGTTCGGTGGACGGACGATGCTGAAGGAAAGTGGTATTAAGAACCGAAGGTAACCGAACGGGGATATACGGAAACAGCCGAAGTGGATGCAGTGCGAAACATCACGTAGCCAGTGTTGCTAGGCGGTTTGTTAAGGAACGGTAGAAGGGAAAAATTGGAGGAGAGGGGACAACTCGTATAAAGTCGCGTCATCGTGCCGGTTAATCAGTTGTTCGGAGAAAAAGTCTAACGAGGGATGTTGTTTTGCTCGATGTGGCGTTAATCAAAGTGAAAGTACAATTATAATAAAAAAGAACAATTGATATTTATCGAGTAATAGAAAAAATCAATTTTATCGGACTTGGTGACATTTGTCGTGAAATTATTCTTGTCAAAAATAATACCAAATTACCGCAGAACATACTTGTAGCGTCGAGGAAATAATACGTGTATCGTGTTCTGTTTCAAGAAGGTCGCTGTGAAATTAATTGTGTCTGTGTGTAACGTTTTTCGAATAATGGAGGTTTTACCGTGTCCTGTAAATGTGGATTTCAGCAACACAAGAGGTATCTACATGTTCCTTTCGATTTAATTTCCTTTTCTCAACTAAACGAGCAATTGAGTTTTTTCTTTCATCATATCATACCTTACATACGCTTTTAAAAGACGATCGATTGTTGGATGTATATATGTAAGCGACGAAGCGGAGCTGTTTGTTTCGGAAAATCAGCTGATTTTTTCGTCGAATAAGAATATGAGCATTTTACAGCTTTAATGATTCTCATTAACTCTAAGTGCAAACAAATTTCATAAATTTTTATAAAAGTATCTTTTCCATCTTGAATTTTTCTTATTTATTAATTACATATGTATATGAAGGCATAAAATTGAAAAATTCATGTTGACCCAACTAGTATTTTACTTAGCTATTTATTTACGTTTTGTAAAAATTAAAACTGTTATAATCGATTTAAATGATATTCTCGTAAAGACCGTTTTAGTTCCCTAAATATCTCGGTTGCCGGTACGTACTCCGTCCGCCGGTATATGTGTGTGTGTGTGTGTGTGTGTGTGTGTGTGAAGTATGTACCTACGTGCCGCTGTGCGCACGTACACCCGTGCGTATGTGTTTGTCACTCAATATACATATGTATAAAGTCGCGTAACAATCTGTTACTTGTAATAATAATAATAATAATAATAATAATAATAATGTTGTTGTAAGCAGCAAGAATGGATAATCGATTCTAATTGATTATTCGTTTATTGATTTAGCTGAAACAGTTGCCGATGAATTCGACGGGGCTTGCCAGGCATTAGCGAAACGACTCGAAGTCGAATTAAGGAGGGCGAAACATGTTCAATTAGCGTGCGGAGAAGTTTTGCTACCTGCCGACCTTTTGCCTAGGATAGCTAAAGATGTCCTCAGCATGGCTGAGAATGAACCCTGTGGTCTCAGGTAAATATTATCTTCTAATCTCGCGCATACCTTTTTTTATTTTTATTTTTATTTTTATTTTTCGATATCGTATTAATCTACATTCGCTTCTTCTCTTACAGAGGTTGTACTCTATTTATTAGTTTTGAAACGGACAGTGTATGTCGGAAATTGTCAAAAATACAATGCGATCCTAATGCAGTATCCACCTTTGAACTTTATCTGACATTAAAACAAGATCATACATCTTGGCACATTCTGTTACCACAGTTCATAAAGTAAGTAATTATTATTATAGTAACTGTTGTGATAAATTACTTTTGAAAGACAAATTCTTAACTTTAGCTCATTGTTATTTGCAGGAATCTTACAAGAGGAGGTACCATTATGATAAGTAGAGATTTTACGTTGGAAAAAAAGAAATTGTACAGATCTTATCAACAAACACAGTGAAGGGAAAGATGGTTCAGGGAGTTGTCTGACTTTTTTTAGTACATGCAATTATTTCTACCTGCTCTAACTTCGTCAATCCGAAGATGGTCTTTTTCCGTGCGTGTAAAGCGGGACCTACTCTTTCGAAGAGCGTATATTTTACAATTATTTAGTTTATAATTATTCAACATGAAAGAGACAAGAAATTATTATATATGGGTAAGAGGGAGGAAAGAGCGCGCTTCTTGTATATTGCTTTCTAGATACTTGTCAAGATTCTTTAAAACGGCAATGATATGTCCCTTTGCAAGGATAGAAAAACAATATTGCGTTTTACCGATCTGCAATTGTTTAAGAAAGATATAGTGTGAATTGGCTGTGTTTTTAGCTGAAGATGCAATCCATTTGGGAAAATGAAAATGTGATAATAAAATAAAAACAGATCGAGTAGTTTCTTTATGTGATTCTTAGATTTTATATGTTTATCTAATTGTAGAAATAAAAGTGATTATAACGTAGTAGCGCCGTATTAAAGAAAAGAGCATTCACTTTGGATAAACGAATACATATCTGTCTAGCGTTATAGTACAGACAAGTTTCTCAAAGTACATAATTTCATCGACAATCACGGTATAGCGTTGAACGTGGATTTCATAGATCCCTACTGAAACTTGACGAATGCGGTGTAGAATTGTGACAGCTGTGTAAATTTCTAAGGTCGCATAAAGAAATGTTCTCTCCTAAAGAAAGAAAATGGTATCTTCGTTTACAAGACTTGTGTAATATATTTTTTCGTGATAATCTAACGATATGCTAAAATTAAAATCAACTTTTCTTTCATAGTATTAGGAATTTAGATATGCTGAAATTTTTTATTTTAGAAATACTAATGGATATCTCGATCATTCTTATCTAATATTGTTTTATATACGTATACTACTGATATCGGTTATCAATTGATATATGCGTGTTTTTAAACTACTACTGTCCAATGTTTCGATGCATTGTATTTCTAACAAGAAATCTCACCGTAATTTAGGTATCAATTCGTGATGATGTGATATTAGTAGAAAAATTTGTGAGCAACGTAAAGAACGGATCAGCGTGTGATATTACAAACTTTGGCCATGTGTGTAAAAGATCCTCTTATAGGAGCATTATCACCACACCACTAAATGATTTCTATCGCTTTGTTGTTCCAATGATACTTTTTGGGACTTTTGATACCTAAGATGTGCTTTTTCCATAGAAAGAAAAAAAAAATGATTTGAAATTACTGTATTTGACAAGAACTTGCAGTAATGATATTCCAAAATGATATGTAGCAAGTGTTCATGCGTGCGTGTGTGTGCATATAAATACAAATGGAATTTATAAGACTGATCAGTACTAGAATTTTCCAAATTAAATTTTCAAAGTAGAACAATTATTCGTATTCATATAAACGTTTGAAACGACAAATAAAACTTCCAGAACTCGTGTTATTAAACTTACATTAATTATATACTGGCTATATCGAAGAACGATAGAGGTTTTGCGAATTAAAAATCGTTGAATAAAATGTTCTTCCTGGTCTCTTTGAAAATAGAAGGAAAATGAAGGGAAACAAGAAATAAAAGTAAAAAAAAAAAAAAAAAATGTGCGATGATCGCGTTATAATATAGAAATAAGATATATAAGACAGATGCTGTTACGCATATTTTGTACTTCCTTAAATGATTAGAAATAACAAAAAGACATTAAAAGCATATAACGTGTAGGATATTTAATTTTTTTTATTCATTATATCGTTGTTAAGTATTGTGCTTGGTTGGATAATTTCTACATTTTCGCACGCTTTGCATTCAATGCGTGTTCATCAATCTTTCACAATCAATGTTTTTTATTTTTTTTTAGTAGTTGTTCGTCGTATTTTTTTCATGTTTTTGAATAATTTGTTCGTTCATTAATTTTTATTAAAGTATAAAAAGAAACCTTATAGTTTCAACACTGATACCCTCTCTCTCTCTATTATCAAATTGTTTGATTAATTTTGTACAGCGTTTCAGCTTTCGTTTGATCGATTATTATTAATGTAATTTGTAATCTTACTGCAGAAAACAAAGAAAGCAAAATAAATTATGAGAGTTGTAATAAACGCTTTGTTGATTCTTCATGAATTGATTCATTGCCCATTATAAAAACGAGAAATAGTATTTGTTATCAGTGACTACAGATGCAAAAGTAGTGGACATTGGACGTGCCTTTCTCCTTACCAAAGGGGTCACGATTTTTCTAAATCCTACTTTATTTTCTTCTTTTCATACAAAAAGATAATAATAGCAGTGATTACAGATATAGAAAGATTGGACACGCTTTTCTTCTCAAGGGGTCCCAGACACCCCCGCGACAAATTAAAAATTTTTTTAATTCGATTCCATCGCCATCTATACAAAAATGGCGCTAACTACTCGACGGATTTTTCTAAACTACTTCAAGTTTTGCAAAGCGTTTCTAAAAATCCAAGAATCAATTTGCGACGATTGCGGTTCGACATCTATCCTTTGAAATGTGTCGCATTTCGAACGTTCTAACCTCAAGGATATCCACTAAAGAATAAAATGACAAAATAGGAGAAAATTCGAATTTTTCATTTTTGGTTTCCTTAAGGTTAATACTCACGTCGAACAATTGTAACCAGGCGACACTTAAACACTTTTTAACGAATTTGAATGATCTTTCAAAGTAATATTTCTCAAGCATACTCGCGGCAGCGACGTCAATGATTTCTTCGCGAATAGAAGCAATTTGATGTTCGACAAATTGTTTCCATATAAATTTTTGCCATTTTGATTGTCGGATATTAAAGGGAAGGATATAAGACATAGTTAAAATGCGATCCTCGACGGATGAATTTACATGTTTGTTAGATTTTAAGAAATCGGCGTTTTCATCCATCGTTATTTAAAATTAAAATGAAGTCCAGAAAACAAACATACAGTGTGTAAGGATAAAATATTGTTACTGTACTTGCCGTCACCAGAGTCCATAACCAAGCCGCGCAGGTTGGAAGATGGTGGGGGAACTTAGCGAGCATCGATACTCCCACTCCGCTAATCACTTTTAATATACGGGTAAAACAATAGTACGATTGAATAGAAAGAATACAGAATGATAGACGTGAATAAAAAACCGTGCTACCCGTTATACACTCCAAATGATGCACTTTCGCGTAGATGCGTCGCGTGGAAGCGCTTTAGCGACGCTGTGCGCAAGCGCATGGGAGTATCGCCAATCAGGGCGAAGATGCGCACGAAAGAACGGAAACTGGTCTTTGCGCAGTTATGGACTCTGGTGGCGGTCGATATAACACTGTTTCAAATAACTCGTTCAATTTTATTAGAGCAATTAATGCTTCATAGTTAATCCTTTATTTATTTACTTATTGTCTCCAAGTGATTTTCTCTCTTTGTATAGAATGTACAATAGTACACGCAACAAACGAGGTTTGTTGGAGTACAAATCTCTCTTACACTCGAGAAACTATATGCGCAATGTTGAAATTTTCATAAATAAATATCTCATCGCAAACTTTTGAGAATGACTGAAAAGTGCATGATAACAACATCATACTAAAAACTACAAAGATTAAAAAATACAAATGGGAGAATGCAACCGTTACTTGCGTTCGCACCTGTTTTTAATTAATTTTTCAAAATATAATTCGAGCTATTGCAGTTTACAATTTTAGTTCATTGAAAATACATCATCTACAATTCATTTTGGAATCATCATATCGTTCAGATCATTTCCCGAGTTTATCGATATTGCAAAAATGCTTATTTATACCTCGTATAACTACCAAGAAACGCAAAAAAAAAAATACGGACATAAAGTTGCTGTATATTTATCACTGCTTACCTGTATTAGTTGCCAAATTTTTGCAGAAACAAATAAACGACAATGCAACGGCAATTCATTGAAAATGAAGAAACTTCTTCTAAAAACTTCTTCTTCTACATTGTTATTCTCATCCTATCACGGTGACAAACATTATGTAATAACATTTCGATTCTTCCAATACCGTGTAAACATACGATAAAAATAATACTGGTTTTCTTTTCGTCCTTCTACAGATCATCTCTTCTTCGTTACTCGTTTACGTTTGCACACACCAATGCTCTCGTGGAATTTATTTTTGAAAATGGGGGGGAAAAGTAACCGAGTATGAAGAAGCATGACTGATCGATGAACGCTAACACATTTTAAGCTACAACTTCTGTTATTACACCTCCGGTTACAGGAAGACCAGTTTCTCCCATTAAAGCCAGATCTACTTCTCGCGCGGCTTGTCTACCCTCTGTGATAGCCCAAACAACCAACGATTGTCCACGCCGACAATCTATACGCGAGATAAAGTTAATTTTAGTCATAGCACGTAGGATGTTATAAAACCAGAGAGATAGTATATATATATATAATAAAAAGAACCCCTTACCTCCGGCAGCGTATGTTCGCGATAAACTTGTTGCGTATTTACCAATCGGTGTTTTGAAGTTACCTCTTTCATCTAATGCCGCATTTAATTCTTCAGCAAGATATTTTTCAGGACCCAAGAAACCCATTGCGAGTAAAACTAGGTCGCATTTATATACCTACACAGAATTTACAGAATTGGTTAATTCAATATTAAATAATCTTGTCTTATCTCACAATTTTTACCTTCTCTGTTCCAGGAAGTTCTTCCATTTTCCAACGACCATGTTCATTTGTCCACGACACTGATACCGTTTTGATACCACTTACGTGACCATTTCCATCGTCCAAGAATTCCTATAACAAGTATAGAAAGTACATATACAGGAACTTCGAAACTACGAAACTTTATCTACGTACCTTACTTAACGTACTGAATTGTCGCGGGTCACGTCCGAACTTAAGGAAGACTTCTTCGTGACCATAGTCTACTTTAAATACACGTGGGAACTGAGGCCAGGGATTATCTGACCCTCTCTTCTTCGGTGGTTCCGGTAGAATTTCAAAAGTAGTGATCGTTTTGGCACCCTACAACGTTACGATTTATTCATCTGAACTTTCTTGTATTTCGAGTATGCAAATATGTTGCTATATACATGTCGTAAAGATGTAGCTATGCAGTCGCAACCGGTGTCCCCGCCACCTATTATAATGACATCCTTATCCTTAGCCATTAAACGCATATCCAACGGAGCATCGTTCCCCATTTGTTTCTTTTGCCAATGTTCTAGGAAACTTACAGCAAAATGAATACCTTCCAAATGTCGACCAGGTATTTGTAAATCTCTCGGCCAAGTCGCGCCAGTACAAAGCAGCATTGCATCGTACTGTTCAGCCAATTCCTATTGTTGTGTAAAAATAAATAGATGAAAAGAAGGAACGATTAAGGAATGAAGTAGGAAGTTAATTCACTGAGTCTGAATAACATCTGACCTTGGCGGAAATATCTTTTCCGACGTTAATGCCAGTCTTAAATGTAATGCCTTCTGCGGCCAAAAGAGAAACTCTTCTTTGAACGACTTGTTTCGATAGTTTCATAGTCGGTATACCGTACTGCAACAGGCCCCCTATTCGATCGTTTCTTTCGTAAACGGTCACCAAATGGCCTGCTTTATTTAATTGATGAGCTGCAGCTAATCCTGCGGGGCCAGAACCAACCACGGCAATTCGACGGCCGGTTCTCATCGTAGGTGGATGCGGAACTATCCAACCTTGTTCAAATGCATGATCAATTATTGCACATTCAATGTTTTTTATCGTAACCGGTGGTTCTGATATACCCAATACGCAGGCACCTTCGCACGGAGCAGGACATACTCTTCCAGTGAATTCTAAATGTATTTTTCATTCGTTAATTAGATATCAGTTGGGATCTACATCTTTTAAATTCGCGATAAAACTAACCTGGAAAGTTATTTGTTTGTAACAATTGATTCAATGCCTCTTTCCAATTCGATTGGAAAACGAGATCGTTCCATTTTGGTATGATGTTTCCCAAAGGACAACCATGGCTACTTTGACAAAACGGTACACCGCATTCCATACACCTGGCTGCCTGTACGCGCAGTCCTTTACGAACTCCTTGGAAATTATAAATTTCATCCCAATCGATAACTCGTTTCTCAACCGGCCGATACATCGATACTTCTCTTTTGTATTTCATAAATCCCCTGAAACAGGTAATAAAAACAAATGCATTATTTATAAGCGTTTAGTACTGTATTTCAATCAGCTCTTAATGTACCTGATTTTGTCCAGTTTACGCTTCTCCATGTCAACATCGGCAACCGCATCTTCGATATCTTTCACTTGAGCATTCGACTTTTTATCAGAATCTCCGTTTACCGTTTCTTGCGCTCGTTTCGTCTCCTTGAGTTGCTGCAATGCTCGTTGGTATTCATATGGAAATACCTTTGACAAAATCAAATGAGATTTAGAAATTTAGAGTAGACGATGAAGTTTTATCAATTACTGTAAATAATACCTTAACGAATCGCGTCGTTGGTTCAGGCCATAACTTCAAAAGACTCTGACCGATCAAAGAACCGGTCTTTTCAATAAATTCTTCTAAAAGTTGTTTTACATACGCTAGATCTTCCGGTTGGTTTAAAGGAAGTAATTCTACCATTTCAGGGTTGCATTTGCTGCGTAGGAAATTAAAATGGGTTAATGTATGCGCACTGGGTGAAAAGTTGATGATACTACGTCGATTTTGCGTACCTTTTGAACGACCCATCTACATCAAAAACATACGCTATACCACCAGACATGCCAGCAGCGAAATTTCGTCCCGTCAGTCCGAGAATAAGCGCACAACCACCAGTCATATATTCGCACCCATGGTCTCCGACACCCTCCACTACAACTGTTGCTCCACTGTTACGAACGCTAAATCTCTCGGCGGCAATCCCTCGGAAATAGGCTTTGCCGGATGTTGCACCATAAAGGCAAACGTTACCAACGATTACGTTTGCCTCGGACTTGAAAGTGGAATCTTTCGGTGGATATATAACAATCTCTCCACCGCACAAACCCTGAAAATTGTCAACTAGAATATTTAGTACAGGGAAGATCGGTAGATAATAGCAAGGAAGATTCTTACTTTTCCCACGTAATCGTTGGCGTCTCCCTCGAGAGTAACGTGAACCCCTTTGGTCATGAAAGCACAGAAACTCTGACCTGCAGAACCTTTCATTTTGATATTTATACTACCTTCTGGTAGGCCATCTTCACCGAATAATCTACAATTGAAACATAAATTACAAATATTTGATATTAGCGAAGAAATTCTGATAAGAGAATCTTGACAAATTGCTCCTTTACTTTGATATGTGGTAACTTAATGTCGATGCAAACGTTCTGTCCTCGTTATTAATATTCAATTCCATCGTAACGCTCTCTTTCTTTCTGTCCAACACATCCCTAGCTAATTCGATCACGCGATTGTCGAGTCTGTTTTCCAACTGGAAATCCTGTTTCACGGATCCTCCCTTGATATTTATCCCTGGTCGAAGTTCCAATGCATTCCGTAATATATTATCGAGTCTTAACGTTTTAGCTTTTTCAATCGAAATATCCTTGCGAACTTTCAAAAAATCTGTGCGACCAATTAAATCTTGGAATTTGCGCACTCCTAAGTTAGCCATGTGCGAACGTACCTAAACCAAAGACACATTATTACTACCAATTTTATTGGACAAATTGTCTACCCTCGATCGATCCCACATACCTCTTCTGCCAATGCAAAGAAAAAGTTAATAACATGTTCTGGTTTTCCTTCAAACTTCTTTCGAAGGACTGGGTCTTGCGTCGCAACACCCACTGGACAAGTGTTCAAGTGACACTTTCTCATCATCGTACAACCCATAGAAATTAAAGGTGCAGTGCTGAAACCAAATTCATCAGCACCTAAGAGAGCCGCTACTACCACGTCATAGCCAGTGCGCATTTGACCATCCGCTTGAACGACGACACGTGATCGAAGATCATTCAATGTTAGAACTTGATGAGTCTCTGCAACTCCTAATTCCCAGGGTAATCCGGCGGATTTTATTCCCGTCCAGCTGCTAGCACCAGTTCCACCGTCGTGACCGGATATCACGATATGTTCTGCTTTTCCCTATTTCATTTTTTTTTTTTTTTTTTTTTTCACCAATAATATATATGTATCGCTTGTCAAGATAATAGACAATCATGGAAGAACATGATTCTCAAATACAATGATCTATTATGATAATATTTTGGAAAGTTACCTTGGCCACTCCTGCTGCAACTACGCCTACTCCCACTTCGGACACCAACTTCACAGAAATACGGGCGTTGGGATTCGCACATTTTAAATCGTAAATTAACTCGGCAAGATCCTCGATGGAATAAATGTCGTGATGGGGTGGTGGTGAAATTAATCCTACGCCAGGTACCGAGTGTCTGGTTGCAGCAATTTCAGCTGTAACCTGTAGAGATTATATAAATATATTTAAACCATCAGATTCTGTAAGCGATTAAAGTAACCTTAATTACCTTATAACCAGGCAACTCTCCTCCTTCACCGGGTTTCGCTCCTTGTGCCATTTTAATCTGAAGATCGTCAGCGTTTGCCAGATAGCTCGAAGTTACGCCGAAACGACCGCTCGCAACTTGTTTAATGGCTGATCTTTTGTTAAATTCTGGATCTTGATTGAGATATCTGAAAACATGCAAGGATTTTTGGATTATCGTCGTTGCATTACGCGATAAAATGTCATTAATTTTACCTGTCAGCATTTTCACCACCTTCTCCTGTATTGGATTTTCCGCCAATGCGGTTCATTGCAATTGCTAGAGTGGTATGCGCTTCTATGGAAATACTTCCAAAGCTCATAGCACCAGTCGCAAATCTTTTTACAATTTCTGATGCTGGTTCAACTTCGTTTATAGGTATCGCGTTGTCTGTTTTTTCTATCAATTCTAGCTGGCCTCGTAGGGTGCACGCTTTAATCATCTCCATCGTGGTTTTTCGGTATTTTTCATAAGCATTCCAATTCTTGGAGGTAACATAATCCTAAAGGAATGTAAAATTAAAAACATGTATAAATAAAAATAATTTTTTTACTCATATTTATTAGAAAATGTTATAAACTTACCTGTAAATTAGCAATACTATCAGGATCATTGATGTGTTTCTCTCCGCCGGATCGCCAGTGATAAATTCCTGGATTGCGAATAACGAGCATATCCATAGGTTTCTTCCAATACGTAATCTGATGCCTTTCAAACGCTTCCTTTGCTAAAATATCAAAGGTAACTCCGCCGATACGAGACTGGGTTCCCTGAACAAAAAGAACAAAATATTAAAGTTAGGAGAACTAAGCAGATAGCATATCGAAGCATATTATAATCTATATTTCTAATACGTCATTAAGGTGGTTGAATCATGATACTCATTAATTGGATCCAATTTTTAATCATGTGTAATTTCGTCGGTTCACCGTTCAATGTAGACAATCTTTTACTGTGTTGCTACATACCTTGAAACATTTCTCAATGACTTCATCGGCCAAACCGACTGCTTCAAAAATTTGAGCTCCTTTATAAGACTGCAACGTGGAGATCCCCATTTTCGCCATTACTTTTGCTATACCTCTCTCCATTGCTTCCGCATAGTTCTACAGTGTGTTCAGAATCGATGATTTTATTATATTTGTTTTCTGCTAAGGTCTAAAAGTAACCCAATATACTTACAGAACATAGGATATTATCGTTGAACGACGAATGGAGCACACCATCCGCTCGAAGATTTCTTGCCATTTCGAAAACAAGATAGGGACAGATAGCATCTGCTCCATAACCAAGTAACAAACAAACATGATGTACTTCTCTAGCTTCGGCAGTTTCCAGGATAAGACCAACTTTCATACGCTGTCGTTCCTCAATTAAATGATGGTGCACCGCGCCTAATACTAAGAGGCTACTAACAGGTACTCTAAGAGAAACGACAATGAATGCTATTAAAAAAACGCTTACACGTTTTGTCATTGTATACCTGGTAGTATTCACAGAAGATATATTATTCACCTGTCTGGACCACCTTGTCTATCAGAAAGAACGAGAAACTGATATCCTTCTTTTGCGGCTTGATTAGCCTCATCGCTGACGCGATTTAACGTTTTCACTAATCCAGATAGACCTTCTTCTACAGGGTAAGTTGCATCGATCACTTTACTCTTCCAACCACGGTAGCTCGTGCGTTTAATAACTTCGAGATCGCTTAAAGATAATATCGGTTGCGGTAAAAATAGTCTGTGTACTTGAAGTTCGCTTGGTTCCAAAATGTTGCTTTCAGGCCCGATAGGACACAGCATCGACATAACGATTTTTTCTCTAAAAGGATCTATCGGAGGATTTGTGACCTAAGAGAAATTTTAACGAACAAGTATATTATTTGATATCTGTAACATGAATTATTTACAGAAAACAACAATGCGTTTTTGGTTAGAAAAATTAATTATACCTGAGCAAACAGCTGTTTAAAGTATTCGTAGACGAGTGGTTGAAATTGTGAAAGACAGGCAAGCGGTGCATCGTTACCCATTGAACCTAATGCTTCTTTTCTGTATAGTGGTTATACAATTTCATGAATTAACCGGTAATCATTAAAATAATCGGAGATATAATACGTACTTGGACTGCATCATCGGTAGGAACAGCATATTAATAGTCTCCAGTGTATAACCGTAAAGGGATAGTCTTTTATCACCTCCCCAGACTCGATTCACAGCAGATATAGGATTTCCGTCACTGTCCATCTCGCCTTTATCTTGTTCTGCAACGAAGCCATTCTCAACAGCAACCGCGTTTGATTTGCCATGCTCGATGTCTGCAGCTCGTAGCTCTTCCATTGTAATCTACGCGCAAGTACGTTCAGTTGAATAGAAATTCGAGCAAGAAAGTAAATTATAGGATAAATAATCGGCGTTGAATATGATCTAACAAAGCGTAATCAGAAATCACTGGACAATGGATAGAAAAAACTCACCATCTGCGTACGATGACATGTACGATTGTTGTTTGGAAAGAGAAATAAATGTTTTCTTTTTAATCGAATAGATTAACGTCACATATATGTAAAGATATTGATATTGGTACTTGATAGTCGGATGAAAAGAGATTATATTTCATAAAGCAAAGAAATAAGTCTACCTGATCTTTAAGCCATTTCGAATGAGGTCTGCTTCTAGCAATTTGCATTTTCAGTTCAACATCTTCTATGATCCTCTTTTCATGCGTATCGACGAGCAGCATTCTTCCTGGTTTTAAACGGCTCTGTAAATAAAATGAAACTCAACTAATCATCAACAAATAATACGAACAACCACTGGACATGTACATTATAGTAGCACCAAATGATAATCTTGCGTAGTTTCATACAAACCTAATTCCTGCGTTAAGATATTAAAAGATTAAACAAACACAGTGCGTGATTTTCTATCTACGTGTAATAGTAATAATAATAATAATAATAATAATAATAATAATAATAATAATAATAATAATAACAACAACAACAACAACAACAACAACAAGAATAAATGTCGGGAAATAATATAAAGTATAAAGGCATATCTCTCCTGCAATATTAAACCCGAAAATTTTTTAGAAATCGTCCAGGAATCGTCTACAGACAGTTGGTTAATTCATATGATATGCTGTTGAATTCAAATGTAACGCCGGTGGGAGAGATTGTGTTACAAGTACGATACATGCGCACATACAGGCACACGCCCACGCGTACCGGTGCATATCCATTCTGTTCTGATCTAATATCCATTCTAGAGCACAGATAGATGAAGACGAGCAATGTATGAACTAAAGAGAATGCACATAAAGTATCCAGCTAAGAGTGTGGATATAAAGATGGTGTAAGATTATGGACCGATGTATGCAGGATTCATGTATTTTCTTGCGTTGACTAGCTAAAAAAATAAAGAAGAAGAAGAAGAAGAAGAAACAGGACATTGATAATGAATTTCTTTAGATTAGTTCAAGTAATGCAAGTTTGATTCATATTTAAAAAAAAAATTTTCCGTTTTGTGCCCGCGGTATCCCCTCTAAAGCTGAAATGCTACATGTTGGACAATATACAAAAAGCATTTAGACACAAGTCACTGTTTCTTTAACAAATAATTCGGCCTGAAAAAAATGTCTAAAAAGGACTGGCCTGGCCGATTATGTGTTTGTTTCCTCGTTTACCTTCAGGACTACATTGCTGGGCGGAGTGTCATAGACGCCCACTTCGGACGCCATCACCATCATGTTATCCTTAGTGACGTAGAAGCGCGATGGGCGCAGGCCGTTTCTGCCAAACAAAAATTCAAAAGTCTTTTGTATTACCACCTCAGTGTCGCGTACTAGTATCAACTGTGAACTATACTTTGCTTTATATTTTCGCATTGCCCTCCTCTTCTACTCTCTCTTTCACTCTCTCTCTCTCTCTCTCTCTCTCTCTCTCTCTTCCCCCTTGTTTTCTCTTCTCTCTTATCATTCTTTTGTTACACACATCCAAATAAACTCATTCTTTTATTCATTTACACGCTTAAAAGATCCTTTCCTCGCTCTTTTTATCCCCTGTGCTTATTAGTTACTTCAAAAAATCTTGAGACATCAATGAAGTTCCTTTTTTCTGTAAACATCGATTCTGTAGGCACTGGACACGAGTGACAGCGCTGTACGGTCCGTTGCCTACGATCCTTGGAGGGAAACGAATTCTTTTCTTTTTTGTTCACCACTGCAATGTATCCTCCGAGTAGACTTCCTGACTTTTCCTAAACCTTTTGATCTTGCATTATAATAGACTTAAAAATTATTACCTTGCTTCCCTCCAGAACCTCGATAATCCATGTTTACCTTTCTATTTTTTTTTTGTCATAATAAATGTGACCCTCTTCAACTCTTTCTACATATAAAAATGTGGAATATATATACATGTACGTACACACTGGATTTCACAGATAACATCAGGCTTGTAACGTGCAATTTATTACGTTTAACTTGTACGCCGTTCTCATGACAGCTTCTTCTCGAATACACTGTAAAAGATGTCTTAAACTTTGACCTCATTATGTCACCGACACATTTCTTTTTTCTGTTCTTGAACAACAGCTGTGAGAAAAGATTTGATCAAAACGCTACATATTCAACGAGAGTGAAACTGTATGAAAACGGGTAGACGATAAGAATCGTTTTGAACCGCAAAATGCAAATGTTAGCTCCTACCTGTCTAAAATAGCACCGACATAACGTCCATCCGTAAACGTTAAAAGAGCAGGACCGTCCCATGGTTCCATCGCGCAAGCAGCCCAATGATAAAAGTCGCGCTTCTCAGTCGCCATCGTCATATCGTTTTGCCATGCTTCCGGTACCATCGTCATTACTGCCTAAACGTATTACTTTCAATAACATCTTGAATCTGGTTAATATTTCAATACCTCGATATTACATACCTCTGGTAAAGATCGCTGTCCGACCATTACCAAGAATTCCAAAACGCAATCGACGGCTCCTGAATCGGAAAGATTTGGTTCTACCACAGGATAGAGCTCTTTCAATTGCTCGCCAAAAAGCTTACTACTCATAACTCCTTCTCGGGCTTTCATCAGATTTACGTTTCCTCTTAAAGTATTGATTTCGCCATTGTGTGCTAATAATCTATAGGCAAAGTTATCATTTTCTATTGATCAATAAGAAAAACCGGACACGGTTAAGGATCGTTGAGTCACTTACCGAAGAGGATGCGCCCTTTCCCAGCTGGGAAACGTATTTGTAGAAAATCTCGTGTGAACTAATGCCAAATAGGTTTCAAATTTTGGCGACTACAAGAAACACACTTGTGTCAATTCGATTATTAAATTAACGATTATACGTATAATATTAAAGTTTCTCTTACTTTCAAATCTAGGAAATACAACCATAATTGATCCGCCGTTAATTGACCTTTGTAAACGACAATTCGTACGGAAAGCGAGCATACATAGAACCTTGCGCCTAACTGTAGAATAGAATGAGAGGATCTTTTCCTTAAAACGAAGACCTGCAATGAAATATTGGAAAACGAATTTTAGTCGCAATACGCTTGTTACATCGACGTGACAATATATTACTTATATCATTTATTTACTCAATGAAAGATTACATTGGCGAATCGTGATTACCTGTCGTTCAAGAGTAGCGTCATCTTGATCGCCGGTGACAAAGACTTGACGCATGTAAGGCTCGCATTTTCGTGCTACTTCGCCAATTTTTGTATTATCAATTGGAACATTTCGCCAACAAATCACCTACAATCAAGGAAAAAAACACTTGAAAATACAAGTTGATGAAAAACACTTTTGTAGGAAAGACTGCGCAATTAGAAATAAGATAAGCGGAAACTACAGAAATTGTATATTTAAACGAGCGTCGAATAGATCGTACCCTTAAATTGCATTCTTTCGCCAATTTATCAAACGCAGCTTCAACTTCTTTGTGTGTATTTTTGTCAAGGAATAGAACACCGGTAGCGTAACGTCCAAATTCTGGTAATTCGACGTTTTGCTGTTCACTGAAAAATAAATTTACACACGGTTTAGCAAAATCCAAAGCGCATCCATTTTATTTTCATTTTATACGCGTTACTAGCGGACATTCATCGTCAGTGTAATTTGCTAAAACGAAAATAGATTTTGATCATCAGCAATCACAGACTACATACATATGTACAATATATCTCGTGTCAAGCTGCAACTTCCGTGTACAATAACTTATCTCTATTTTCAGTCAGAAACGTACATGATCGTTACCAATGTCGCAGACTGTAAAATATCTAACAAAAAATAGATGTAAACATCTAACAACGTTAGAAACGAAACATTTTTTGTTAGCATCGACCGTGGCCGTGTAACACAGCTGATATTGTTTGGTAATAAATAATAGAATCGATAAGAAAGTAAACACACAGCACTTCTATGCGCTGATCGAGAGATTCGTAAATTACGCGATAACCCCAGAAATTACGTCGTACGAATTATGAAATGAAATGCGTTATCGGACGCATCGTTACTAGTATACGTCAATGAATGACAAAGCAGTGGAAGGACCGTGATCGCTGCTTATCTCTTACCGCAATTCTTCAGCGTAATACTCGTGAGGAATGGAGCAAAGAACACCGGCTCCGTCTCCCGTGTCATTATCGCAGGCACAGGCACCACGGTGGTTCATACGCGCCGACAGAGTTTCCGCATCTCTAATAATCTGTAAAAGTATATTTACAACATTCTGTATGTTACGATAGAAAAGATAAATGAAAAAAGAAAGGAGGAAATAAGGATGAAAAAAAAAAAAAAAAAAAAAAAAAGACATACACAGAGTGTCACAACTTGAAATCACTTAAACTGTCCCTTGAAACAAAGAAGACATACTGTATACGAATGAAATTTTCTTCAATTATGTATTATCTAACGTTAACAGAGAAGGAAAGGAAACGTGATCGATTTACCTTATGAGATTTCTTTCCATCAATGGCAACAATGAATCCAACACCGCAGGCATCCTTTTCAAGAGCTGGATCGTAAAGAGCCTGTTTCGGGGGCAAGGACCAACTTTGATCGCTGTTCATAATTTCTCTCTGAAAAATTCAAGGAAATATAAATTTGCAAGGTTATCGTTGAATCGAACGAGCTAGAATACCGAGGATATAAAAAAGGAAAAAGGAAAGAAAAGAAAAGAAAAGAAGAGCAGAAATATGCGAAAAAATTATGTAACGACTAACAGTTAAACAGCGTATCGCGTGAACTCGCGATCCAATTCGAAAAGGAATTTTTCTTAGCGAACACGATTGCAGAAACCTACACGCACGTAACACGCGCATACGGTGTGCGACGTTCCGACGATCGAACGTGTTTACGCGCATGCCATCGATTTATTATGTAAAGGGTTGCGCGTGCGCGCGCATTCGCACCTCTCTTTCCTCGCTTAATGCATTAAAGGTATCTTCCTAATTGAGAACGGGGGGGGGGGGGAAAAAAATATTATAAAAAAATCGACACAGGAAAAGATATACAACACGTATATCGATACGTATAAACAAGGTAAACGTACAAACGTTTTGAAATTCAAAAATCTCCAAGGTTTAGCAAGCGATCATTCGTACATCTGCTGGTACGTTAATTACAGTAAAGAATAAAAAGAGAGTAGATAAAGGATGAGAAGAGGGAAGATATTTTGATATCGTTTCTGGTTTCTCCGTACGCGATATCTTTCGAGTTCTTAAAGTACGACCACCACGTTGAAATATGATGTACTGCAAATCTGATCTGGTAAATTATCGGTATCAGCGATCGTAGGTCACCTCTACTGCGGTCGAGTTCGAAGGCGAGAAGCGTTCACAGGATACACTTATGTGTACGAGCTATTCTACGAAAGTAACGTGCTGGTAATTAGACTCCGTTATTGCGCATATCGTGATGGATCGGTCGATCGACAATAAATATCTTTCATCGCGTACGTTGCTCGTTATTCATTCTCTATACAACAGATATGTATCGCCTATAGGCAGGCGTATTTCTGCAAAAATTCAATTTCAAAAGAACAAAAAGAAAAATTCGCGTAGCATACAATGTACGTTCATACTTCTTTTTCTTTAGCGCGTTTCTATACAATCCTGCGTCGCGTCGTCTAAACCTTAGGCATAACTCTTTTTTTACGGAGCACAATTTTTACGTTTAAATCCTCTCTCGTTGAATCAAAATGAAGAGAAATACTGTTGTTAATTTATAGTAAAAGAAAATGAAAAAATAAACAATTATTACATTATGCCTTTCGTGAAACGCGATTACCACACGCTGATTATCGGACAAATATGCTTACCCTTCAAATTTTGCGCGATAACGATAGTACACTTTGTTTCCGTTCGATTGATTTTTCTTCGATTTCAACGCGACTTCAACGAGCACCGATTGCGTTCAAATCGTTCAAACACACATCTCATCTAGTTTACTAATGCGGTTACTTCTTTACCGCCACGTTTCATTTTCCCTTTTACACACACTTTTTTTTTTTTTTTTTAATTTTTCCCTATCTTTACTTTTCCTCCTACCAGTAATTCAATCCTCTACAGTTCTACGAATTGTTCAATGACATTTAAATCTTATCTCGTCTCGACTTGTTAATTACTTATGTTGATTTTCGCGTATCGTCGACCAGGGTACTCATTTTGCAAACCTCTTTCTTCTCTCGTTTATCGCTACGCTTCATCGCGGCTGAAATCGTCAAGTTTCACCCACCCCTAGATCTCCCGACACCCAATGCTACCGCCAATATGTATTCCCTTCGCGGAACTTGGACTAACATTCGTTATCGCTCTCACGACGTGCACGTAACTTATTCTTATTAAATTAACCTATTGCGTAAAATATCATTCTACATCGTGGATTATCTCTTCTTCCTCGACTTTTTATATAAATTTATAGCGACTTAATAGAACCTGTTCTATTCCCGACATTTTACGTAAATGAGAAAAATATCTAAGAGCTTGGAACGAGGCCGGTTTTGTAATGTATGTAATTTGATTGATCAGCGATATTTTTCGTTCACTCAACAATTCGGCCAAAGAAATGCACGTTTTCAAGCAACCAGGATAGCTTGGCCGGCAACGATATTTGGCTTGTTGCCAAAACACCAATAGAACCTAGAAAACTCTTAGTTTCCCCCCTTAAAATACAGATCTATCTTAGGAATACGAAAACTCTACTGATAACGCCGTTACCTTGTGAAATTAACATCAGTGAATCGAATAACTGAAAGATATTACACAGGGCAATTTATCAAGAATTGAACCCTTAAAACATGCATAGAATCATCTTTTCTATTTTTCCTTCTTCTTTCGTTCGAAGATAAAGTACATCCGCGTAAATTCTTTTAAATACCGTGCAATTTTAAAAAGTAATTATCTCGAGGTTCTTGCAAAATCTTGATCTTAAAAATAACGATAACATGCAACGGAAACTCCCGGTTATCGTAAGAATGCAGGAAGGGAGGGGAACAAGTTCATTAGTATGTACAGTATAGTAGAGTACACTGTTTTATCGCTTATTAGATACGATCTAAGTGTGTCGATTTCAGTTTCCCTCTATATTTTGCGATTTCTCATTTTCTTCCTTAACGCTAATAGGAAATTATATGCCCCCCCTTCCCTCCGTTGCATTCATTCATTCGTTTGAAACTTGGACTCCGAACGATCAATTGCCATCGTTCGTCACAACGATCGCTGTTAACTCATTAATACCCCAAGTTGCGAATTTATAACATTCTACTACGCCTTCTATGATCGCGTAAAGTTTTTTTTTTTTATTAACAAGTACTTTTGTTTATACTAGAAAGTACTATCTCAAAAATAATATGTAACTCTGGGCTTAATGGGAAATAATTGGGTTAAATTGCATCGCGTCCTTCGATTCTGTACATTTGGAGTATCGAATGTATAATATATACATATGTAGATTTTTTCCAATTTCATCAGAAACAAACTTAGTCTCTATAAAAAGAAGCAATAACAGGGGGCAAAACCTTGAAGTTTGCTAAAATTAATACGAAACGAACCAGCAGTACTACCGTTTATTTCAAAACTAGCAACACTTTAGTGCCGACGAACATATACGCGTATATAGACGAACGTACATTTCTTTCTCGTGCAGCAATTTCGTCGAATTCAAGCTGGTTACCCCAAATAAACCGGTTTCGTAAGTTTTTCTAAGCGGTTCAGCACAACTGTTAAAAGAATCGTTTGTTTGCATACACGCGTATCGATAAGACCAATTTTGCGCGTTATGCTTCACGCTACATACCCATTTTAGGATTGAATGATTTATTTTTACCGTTAATTTGTTGCATGGCACGAAAGGAGCATTTTTGGATTGGTCCCAACTGTTTTTAGTTGAATAATTCTATCGCGGTATGCGACATTTTGTTCGATAAATTTTATTTTTAATCTATTTAACTGGATGTAACAAGTTTCGAAATGAAATACGTACAGTCAAAGTTAGAAAAACATTTACCTGTCGAATCGTGTCAACGATTGATAGCACGCTTGCTTAATCCGCAGTCTGGTTATTTGAAATTCTAACTTGTGTCTATCGTTTCCTTCTTCGATATTCTCACGTTTTTGCTTCCGTCCTTTTTCGTTTCTACTAATTGTTCTTTTCTTTTTACTTTAATCGATTTTTATAAATCTAACACACACACCCGCGCACAATTTAGTCAATTTTCTGCTCGGTGTACGATATTACCGTGAAAAACGAAATTCCAATTGGCCGTTGCGAAAATTGTTGAAAATCATATAGCGTGACTGAAGTTGCTAAATTATTTTAATGAAAGCACTATTGGAAATGTTACAGATTCGAAGAAAATGTGCAGTCACTGGGCAAACCAATCGCACCGACTGCCACTGTTTGACTGAATTAGTTAAAGACGCTCGACCGTATCCTACAAGTCGAGGCGCAAAAATATTTCCTTTCAACCGACGCGACGATGTCGCCTCTCTCGGCAAATTTCCAGTCAATGTCAGTTAAATCGTAACACGTGTTTGCGCTCTCTATCGAACGCTTCCGAACAAGTCCCGGGAAGTCGATACGTACAAGCGCTGTTTGATTGGCTGATAACTTCAAATTCCTATACAGGGCCGGCCCTGAGATTTCGAGGGTCCGAGAAGAGCTCCGAAAAAGGGCCCCTTCGCATACATATACGTATGTATATGATATAAAAAAAAGTAGCTCAAATAAAATTTATAAAATTAACATTAAAGCTTGTATAACTAATTTAAATTTGCATTTACATCGATTAATATTCAAGTATTAATATTCAGGGGCGGCCCTGTTCCTATAGGTCGGAAATGCGTTACTTTCAAGATAATATTTTTTGTTATAAACAAAAGCACATGAAAATCGATAGTTAACATATTTGCTACCAGAGTTCAATACCCGATGCTCGATCGTCAACGTTCTGATACAGGCCTGCTAGGGATTTAAAAAATTAGTTAATTACACAAATCTGTTTTGTTTTAAATAAATTAAATTTTGCTCCTACCTTGTTGATCCAGATATCGCTAAACTCTGTTCGTGTATACGTATTATACTACTATTTTAATTTATCTTCGATCATTTACTTGTTTTAATTATTAAAGATTGCGAGTGATTCTTTCTTTTATTTCTTAATCGCATCGTAAGTCTTTTACAGTAATTAAAAAATAACTGATTTATAAAAGTATAATTATAATGTATACAATAGTAAACTGTGACAATATATTTGCTAACAAGATATCAAGTGAAAATATTAATATTTTAGATCGCTAACGAATAAAGTTCGTTTTTTCAGGAAATATGAAAGTTAGAAAAAATATAGTGCAGATACAATATTTTATGTTTGCTATACACAACAAAGAAAATATTTTTATTCACTGCACATTTCTCCCTAATTTTTCTTCATCTTCTTATACTCTTCACGCTTTCTTTTAAAGTGGCAATGTAAGAACATTGCGATCAACTGTTGATCGGAAAATCAGAATAACGAACAAAGATTATAAGGGAAATGTTAAAGAGTTTCGATCATTCGCTTAAATCTAGTCACTCTACGGTCGTTGATTTTCTCATTAGAAACACTAGCGAGAAATAATTGCATAGGTGATTAGCGTCGACAAAGATAACGCAATGGAATGAAATTTCGCTGAAACGTTACTAAACGTAACTGCGATAAACCGAGGCTTAGAGCGGGGAACAGTACCTAACAAATAATGCAATTTTAGTCGCCTTTTCTCGATCTACGATATAATTTAATAATTAACCATAATCTACTGTTCTGAGATGAAATTTTTCTATAATACCGAACGTGTATCACTCTAATATTCTCATCATTGATTTACTTAAAGCTGCCTATTTGATTAATCGGTGCACGTTCTATAAAACGATCGCATTAAAGCTATTGTATCTGTTGGCTGAATAAACGAAAAACGTGCGTGCGCATACGCGTTGCCTAAAGTACTCTGTACTTGATACGCGTAATAACGAATATATGTATGTATAAATACGAAACAACATCGTACATAACAAGTAATTCTAAAAATTAAACTAATACTATCTATGTACATTCGTGACATATAACCTTTTTCGATGTAATCATACGTTGCCTTAGCGAAATTGATGCAACAACAATTCTGAAGTCCAAAGTGACACTTCGTCGCAAACTTTTATTCGATGCTATGTCTAATTATGAAAACATCAACTTTAAATTGGTCCTGTTTCGAACGAGTCGAGTCAGATGCATGAAACACGAATAGTTGCGGAATTGCTGTCGTATAGGCACAGACAACCAGGAATCGTTTCATCGTTTCATCGTCGGAATGCGTTTGTTACAAATAGTTTCATATTTATCTTTCTTTTCCCGGGCTCGGTAGTGGTGGAAAATAAATTCGGCGTATACTCTTATCGAACGATATATCATTAAAAATAAACCATATCGTTTATTTGACTTACTGCGTGATAAAAAAGTTGGATCAGTGGACCAGTTATTTCTGTTGAATCTATTCCTGTTACTAATGTTATCCGGTATCATTATACAGAAAATAAATTTCGATGTTCAGTCTTAATTCCTATTGTTATGAGCGTTGTTGTTGCTGCTGCTGCTATTGTTTGTATTGTTAGTAGTAACGGCATTGATATTGTTACCGTTATTATTGTTGTAATTATTACTGCTGTTGTTGCCGTTATTGCTGATCAGTGCAGTAGTAGGATTACCTATGTTATCTATTTCGCGTTGAGCACGCGAAATTTTCACCTTATCCCGTGGGGTTCCATCTTCTCCCGTTTCCATCGCAAACATCTTCATTTTCTCCTTGAAACTTAGTTTCTCAGGTACTGGTCCAACTTGAGAATTTTGTTGCTGTTGTTTTTGCTTTTCAGCAAGTCGTCTTTGCCTCGGATCCCTAAAGAAAATGGTCAAACAATTCGATAAATTAATTTGCTTTACAATTTCAAAGAGGAGAAAAGAAAACGACGTTACTTGTAAACTTCTTGAGCGCCTATCACGCCAGGTGTACTACCGCTAATTGGTATACCAGGTCCTTCGGGCGTCTTTGGAGATGCCAATAACATTTCAGCATCGTTGATGAAAATCTACAAATCCAGTCATAAACTAATAACTTTTCGTTTCTACTACTAATATACAATTTATCTCTGCACCTGTGTATCTACAGCATTGTAAGAGTATACAAGTTAAGAAAACAACGTATCGTGTACCGCATATCTTACGTTTGGATCTTCTGAAATGACATCCATAGTTGTGGACGGAATCGCGGTTAAATTTCCAGACGATACATTTCGTTGTACTGATTCGACGTTTGCGTTCGAATCATGAAAGGAGACTCTCTTGACGGTCGTTGATTGCGGGGAAGTTAATGTCATAATATTCGATGAATTTGCATTGTTTGATCGGAGGACCCCTGTCTGCGACATCACCGCAAAACTGGAACCTCGTTCCGGTGGCAGAGGCGCGTCGTTGTTACCATTTTGTGTAGCTGTAAAATCATATATTAAAATAAAACCAATAATTCATTAGCAAACAAAATATATATAGAGTGCTTACAAGACGAGGTGAGTCCATTAATGGACAAGTTATCCAACCGTAACATATTAGGATGTAACATTTGTTGACTCTTGATATGAGATTGCGGTTGCTGCAAATGATGATGGTGATGATGGTGGAGATGCTGCTGCTGCTGCTGCTGCTGCTGTTGTTGCTGCTGTTGATACATCTGTTGAATTTGTTGCTGCTTATTAGCATCTTCCTCTTTCTTTTTCTGAACTTCATCGAGTTCCAACTGCCTTCGTTTAATCTCATCTGATCTACGATGCATATCTTTGTCTTCGATGGACTGAATAGGAGCATGAGAGCCGGACTTTTGAGCAGTATTCGATTGAATTAAGGATGATATCTGCATTTGTCCGGCACTATTTTGCATTTGCATACTTTGCTCGTGTTGAAAGTTCGACGACGAATGGGAATTAGAGTTTTCTTGCTGGCTTAAACAATTCGTTTGAACGTTTTGGGAAGTTTGCGACGCGTCAGCCCCGTGCGTGATAATACTCGTACCATGCACGGTTCTATCCAGACTTTGTGCAGCATAGTTTCCTCTGACGGATTGATTGGCCACGTTGTTTCTAGACAGACTGACCTGTTGTTCCGATGCATTGTTTCGTTCTTGAACCGTCGTTGTACGAAGCAACCCTTGAAGTCGCTGTATACTTTCTGCGTCCAAATCATTACTTTCCTCATCGTCGTCTTGTTGGTTAGCGACCTCTTCGGCTCTCTTTTGAAAATCCCTCTCCAACTGGAGCGCTCTAAGCTGTTCTTCCTGTTGGGGAGTTCTATGAGGTAACGCGCTTAATTCCGCTATTTGTTGGTCCCGCCATTGTCTTGCCGCTTCCCTTCTGCGCGCTTGTTCCTACACAATTGTCACAACAATTAAAATTACAAAATCTCAACGAATGGCCGAAAAAGAGTTCGCTCTAGTTAAAAACTGTTACTGGTTTGATCACTTTACCTTTTCTCTTTCTTCTCGCTGCCAAGGATTCGTGGCACTGTACTGATACTGACGCGGTTGCAACGCGCTTCCCATCCCATTAGCCGGGTAATACCCGCCGCGAGGAGGATCCTGCATACTCGCGGTGTATCTATATAATATTACGATCAAATTTATATTAATTAAAAAAAAATAAATAATCATTTTATTTGTATGTGTATTACCTCGAATCCGACTGTTTGTTATAAAGAGGATGAGTCGAAGTGTTTGGTGGCGGCGGCGGAGGGCTTTCGGTGTATCCCTCTTCCGGAAGGGTGGGTCTAATCGGAGTCATCTCATTAGTCATCAAAGTATTACCTTCCGCCGCGATCTGTGATCTATTCATGCTATTTTCACCAGCGTACTGTTCGTTTCGTACGTCGGAATTTCCATTTAAATAATACTGCGATCCAATGGTAAGACGTTGACTTTGATCAGCTTCTTGAGAGTTCTGATCTCTCCCATATTCGAGCATCATTCCATTCGGTTGTAATCGCGTCAATTCGCTTTTTCCTCTCGATGGAGGCGTAGTGCCGTATTGGACGTGAACAAAGTTCTGCTGTTGCATGTTCTGATGGTGATGGTAATGCGGATGTTGGTATTGGTGTTGATGAGAGTATTGATGCGGGTGTTGATGCTGATGTTGAGGTTGAGGTTGAGGTTGAGGTTGAGGTTGAGGTGAGACTGAGACTGAGGCTGAGATTGAGGTTGAGCTTGAGACTGAGATTGATGCTGATGCTGGTGTTGATGTTGATGCGGATGCATATGCGGGGACTTGCTGTGTTGGATCATGTACGATCCATACTGCGGATCCAAGTAACCGTAACTCGAGGTACCAACTTGTTTCGCGCTATGGCTGGATACCGAAATCGGAGATGTGGGCACCGTCACCGGCGGACTCGATCCCAAATTTGGTTGAGAACCAAGAGATTTCGTCGGACGAACGGAGGAACTTGTCGATGCAATCGTATTTGCTTTTACATTGTACGCGGTATTTGGTCGATATTGATTCGATGGAACTGGCACGCCACCCCGCAATTCCCGTCTTCTCACTTCTTCCTGCATTTCCTGAAGTTTTGCTTCCTGTCGTATCATGTCTCGCGAGGACTGAGATCTCGGAGGTGGTGGTGCGCATCCTTGTTGCGAATACAATTGCGATTGCGATTGCGACTGCGATTGCGACTGCGATTGCCCGCCTAGATAAGACTGTTGTTGGTTTTGAGGTACGTAAGCGGATATTGGACGGTCTCTGATTTGGTTCGTTTCAAACGTTCCCGGTCGATTCAAAGAATTTTGCGAACCTCTCGAGTTCTTCTGCGGCTGCAGAAGATTTCTGTAAAAAAAAAAAAAAGAATAGAGCGGAGGAGTGAAAATAATAAGAGCAGAGAAAAATTATGTAGAATTAAAAAGTTCACCTCTCCTCCAAATGCTGAGATGGACTATATCGTTGTTTCGCCGTGCCGTCTTGATTCCTGTAGATACTCAAATTCTGATAAAACCTTTCAGCTTCGTTACCTTGAAGCACGTTCAAGGCTGCGTTAACGTTACTCGAAGCATTGTTATTCGTTGTTGTTTGACCAGGATTCAAATTCGGAGAGGATTGTTGTCTACCGACCAGAAGACCGCTAGGCGGTAACGTACCGATTCTCGTCGGGTCGTGTAAATTATGACTGGAACTATTTTTATTTCGAAACATATTACGAGATAAATAGAAATGATTTGATGTTTACCAATTAGAAAGAAAAAGGATAAATTACCGAGAACGTAACGACGTTGAGCCATTAATGGCGTTCATCGGCAACGGCTGCGTGACTGGCGGAGTAACGCTATTACTGGACGATGCTCTGCTATAACCAGGGTTGAATACCTCGTGCTGTTGCTTACCATCTGTACCTACGTCTAAAACGTCCAAAATTATTCGTTACTTTTTAAAACAAATAAAGATATTTCCTCAAATTTATTTACATTTCGTTTAAGTGGATTGCGTGTGCGAGTAAGAAAGCATGCGAGTTTTACATTGAAAGCAAATGCTTATAATTTCGCGGTTCACGAAACAGTGTGTATGGTGATAATGACTGTGAATGTGACGAACAGTAGGAACAGTTGCTCCTTCGATTACTTACTGTGCAACGCTGGCACGGACTTGCTGGTATGCATTTGTTGCTGAGGAGCGGTTACGTCGCGTCCAAGTCGCGATGGTAAATCTCGTTCGCTCATGCGGCGAGGTCCTGTGATAAGCACATGATGCAGAAACATATTTGTATAGCTTTTCGAGTTACATGTATTAGAAGGAAAGAAAAGGAAAAAAAAAAAAGTAATGCGTCGAAAGAATGTTACAAACTAGATCAATGGCATGCAACGTAGAGACGTGCGCGCACGAAATGCAAACGAAATCGAACGGAAACGAACAAAAGCGAACGAAAGCAAAAATAAGCAAAAGCAAATTAAATTCGAATTGTGCGTACGAGTAATAAAATATTTTTGCAAGTGAACAATGACGACGGTTCGGTTTTTCTGCGTTTATAATCCTAAACGCAAATTTACTTCCTAATACATCATAAGCCAACTGTGTAACTCTGAGTGCGTGTACAAATTGTAATTAAAATCAGAACGATTTGTATCGTGGGGGGAGTGGTTTAACGAAAATTGTTTAACCAAAAATAACGTCGGCATGCGCGGTGAAGACATCGTATGTCCGCTAATTCGTACAACGATCATTTTCAACATTGATAGGCAGGCGCATTCAAGAATCGATTCGAGTTGCTTACGTAAAAAAGAATTGAAGTTTAGAGACATTCGAGCTAATCTCGTGTAAGCGATTGATTTTTGTCGATTCTCATCGTCGTCAATCACTGGCGGCTCTTTTTCTTCCTGTAACTTGTTGCTATCGTTAAGTTTATTATCTTGAATTTCCTTTTGATGCAAACAGCATTTATCCTGGCAACATTTCAATTTCAATTCGTCATTTGAATACCTTCGATCGAAACAAGGGCCTCGTAAATTATCCCTCGATAGTCTTACGCTCTCGAAATTGGGACAGGAACTGGAAAATTGCGTTATCGATTCATCGTCGTGTGTTCGCGTGAAAATTTTATGGCGCGGTTCAATGTGTTCAAACAACGGCAAAGTAGTCAGAGACGCACTCGAAATGAGACTGATCGGTAGGGAGAAAATCGCGCTGCTCGTATTGTCAAGATTAGACATTTCTTCAAGCTGCTCGATCACGCATTGTTGCTCAGCCAACGACAACTTTCTCGCTTTATCATTCTTTAAGGTTTCCATCTGTTTCTTGTCATTTGTGGTATCCGCAATTGACTTTCCGAGTGGTAGCTTCTCCCTTGACCAACAAATTTCTTCGACGCATTGTTCGTCATTTCTCAAATCCAATTCAGATCGGCAGTGTTTTTCAACGAGTTGACAGCTATCAGAATTATTTCCGTCTAAGTCGGTTAAAGTAAAATTCGGCTCTGATGCGAATCTTCGATAACTCTGCAGTTTCATCGATCTCAACTTGATTTATTCTGAATCATAGTTTCGGTTTCGTCGAGTTTGAGAAGTATCTAGCTAGAGCCGCCACTCGACCACAACCGAGTCGTACCTCTTCCGGAGATCTCCAACACTTCTGAGATACCTGGAAGCTTGATAGATCGCTTGATATATCACTGGAGAGATTGGTCGAGGTATCGTTGTCCAAACCGGACAGGTCAAGATTTAATTCAAACATCGTGGCGTCCGTCTTTAAATCCGCAATGTATTTTCTACTATTTTCTCTTCCGAGACTGGACAAACGGACACTGCTTCCATTACTTCCTTCCTTTCATTTCCTTCGAAACCACATTCCCGCGCGTTTTACACCTGTAAATTTCTCCCTATCACCGTTCGGTATTTCTTGCCCGTTGTTCATAGTCAGTGAATACCAGTTACGAGGTTAAATGTCCCATCACCTTCCTCCAATCGACACTCGTAAGATTGGTCGCTCGATGGATACGTTTCATCCATCTGGTCGATGTACGGTATAGAATCAAGATTGTTAAAACCGTCGTCGTGTTCATATGACCTGCTCGACAAGTGAAAATTCGAGGACACCTTGAACGAGTCATCTTCGACGTTGGAAACTAAATGGAAAGAATCGTCGCGGTTGTTCGCGAGGAAAGACGCGACTTTTGCTTCTTCTTCTTTTTCTTCTTTATGGTCCATCGCCGCGTCCGTTATACGTACCGAAGAAGATTCGATTGGTAAACGCGCGCACGAATCGTTTAAATTGTACCGAGTAAATTGATCAAAGTTCGAAACGGGACAAAGAGTCGCACCTGACACTGGATCGACCGAACGGTCTGGCAAAGTAATTGCCGTGGGCCTTGGCGCATCCAATAAATTACCCATCGAACGCGAGCTGGACGGATGCTCGTCGCTTGCTTCTTGTACCTTCGGAGGTTCCAAGTGCTCGGACTTGGGTCGAACCTTGTGCGCTGCTTGGAAACAATCAGTTAGTAAAGCGTTAGTGAAGCTAATTACTTTTCTGTAGCATGTGTTACGCAAGCGAACACGAACGAGAAAGCGTCGCGAGAATAGATCAGCCTCGAGAAATAGGGGTCTGGCCCCCTTCCGTTTCCCTTTCAAAGCTTCTCTTTCTTCCTCTCTGTCTTTTGGCTTTGAAGCATCCAGGGGAGGAGGACAGAGAGGAAAAAGAACAAGTCTTGCTACCACACCGTGTAAAGATTGAAAACTATTGAAAAACGAGTACCTCTGCTCATAACCGGTGACGGTTGCGACAATAAAGTAGCCAACCATGATATATGGCACCCTGCTTGGCAACTTCGAGGGTCCACTATCGGTCCCGTGCGCACCAGATACTCGGCGGCTCTGGAAATATTTTCATTCTTTGTAATCGATACGAGATACACGTTTCTGCAACCACTTCGTATAATCTTACAAAAGTTTAGAAAACGTTACACGCTCCACTCCACCAGGGGTTTACTTACTTTTCTTGAGTAATTCCAACTAAACTTTGTCCGTCAACCTTGAGCAGTTGATCGCCAGCCGTCAATCTACCATCCTGCTCAAACGTTACAATATCACGTACTCGTTCTACATTAATCTACATAATAATGATAATAATAATAGTAGACGTATTCGTATACTCACAGCATCGGCGGCACCACCTGCAACCACGCTTTTTATATATATTCCCAGTCTATCTTGACCGGCGCCCTAAAAACGTGACGAACAGACTTGGAGAATTGTCCGCTGATTCTACGCTCGCTTAATGATTAAAACATCAAACTTGCGTCTGACAATGAGTCAGAAAACGTACCTTTGCCGCGACAATGCTCAAACCCATCCCGTTGGTAGATTTGTGTAATTTGATCACGTGTATCTCTGGCTGAGAGGAATTTGGTCCCCCTGCGTTACAGGAATAGCCGCTACCGGATCTGTTACTCATCGCGCTGGGACTGCGAAACTAAGAGCGATAAACACTCGAATAATTAACTTTCGTCAAAGCAGCGTTCTTATTTAGAAGAAGAAGAAGAAAAGAAGAGGAAGAAGAAACAAATGACTCACATTGTTGTGATGATCAATCATGTAAATGGTCCAGTATCCGCTGCTCGTAGGCTGCGGAGCCATTCGACATAGACCGCTCGTTGCAACGGCGCTAAGAATTCTGCTAATCCTGGTGGAACTCCGCGTATCACCTCGCAACTGTATCCATCCTCGGGCAGAAGAAGCGCCAACGCGAGCGTTGGTTCTTCCTCCAGTCGAATCTCTCTGCCGTCAGCACGCGCCAGCGTGTCGGCCACACTCTCCGCTACTCGTACCACGTTCTCGATCAGTTCCGCTGGAAGTCTCGGTTCGTCAGCGGCTGGTTGATACTTTTTGTAACAACGCCCTGACCTGAAGAGAATTCAATTTGAAACACGTGGAGCTTAAGGTGGCAAGCTCCTCCGCGTTGTATTTCGGCGCCTGTAGCAAGTGCGTCGCTTGCATGATCGTTGCCAAATGGCACTGGCTCGCCAATTCGAGACCCTGTCTCTCGGCCCAGGTCTCGAGCGCGTTCAATCTTGCTTTCAATCGACGACCGAACCATCGGACGCACAAATTCGTATTCGAGACCAACGAGTTGAACGCTGTCGCGTTGATCGCGGTGAAACAGGTGGCTGAACAATTGAATAGTGAGAGCGGCATTTACTCTGCACCGCCTTAGCAGAGCCATCGTGTTGGAAAATATTTGTAAAACCCCGGCCTCTTTCGCGGGCTCGTCGGCGTCAGCCATGAACTGAGACATTGCAGGAGCTAGCTCCAAAGATATGCATCGCACTAAAGATGCGAATGCAGCGTGAACAGCTTCCGTCAAAATGTCTTGCGCTCTTGTCGAGAACGCACCCACGTGTCGATCGTTCTTCAGCATGTGTAATAATTCTGACCCGTTTGCCAACCACAGCGCCAGAGAAGACGCGTCCATGTATCGTTCCTGTTCACATCATACGGAATAACAAATTTTTCAAAGTACGTTTATAAACTGATAGACCCGCGTATTGGAATTCTTTCGTTACCTGTATCACGCGTTGTATCATGGTGGCAACATTCGCCAGCATCACGGTCAACCTGTGCGCCCTTTCCGTCGGTTGTAGCTCTGGCCTGTAATGCGTACTTGCCCGGTACCTCGCTGCAGATAAAGCGTATACGTTGGTGCAAGTTTGAATTGAGGCGCGGACGGTTCCACGTCCGTGATCACCGCGTGGAAAAACGTTTCCTCCGTTTCCTCCAGGAAACTCTAGCACGGCTGGCAAAATTGGATCCGTGCCACGTACTTGGCGATCATTTGCAACGTCCTGTAGTTCGAGCGAACGATTAAGAATCATTAGTTCCTTTACGTTTCACGAGCTTTTACGATTTCGCTTTTGCTTTTCTATTTTCTTTATTTTATCCCAACCCATCCCGTCCCATTTGTAAACCCGCTTCCTCTTCTTCTGTCCGTAAATCGTCTGATACTTAAACTCGCCACGATCGCGAAGAGATTACCTGTTACCGTCTCTGCTGCTGGTTAAACTGGCAGTCTCAACGTTTCCATCGAGATCAAACGTAGTCTCGTAATTATGGGTGGACTCTGACGCGTGCGTCGGACTTTGAGATGACCGACAGCGGAATTAGTCGTCGATTTGCTCGGACTAGATGGATGAGAAGCTTGTTCTGATTCGCCTGGCCTTGATTCTGCGACCCTTGATTCTGTCCGCTGTTCGGAGTGCCGGATGTCGAGCCGTATCGCTCCACGTTTGTCTCCTGACCGGTCAAGTCTGGCGAGCGTCTACGGTACAGAAGCAAGCTGCGTGCAGGAAAGAAACAAGCAAAACCAAAGAAAAAAAAAAAAAAAAAAAAAAAAAAAAATGAGAATATCAAGCGCAAACTAGAGCTTCTCTTTCGTTGTTTCACGACGAACGGGTGGTGGTAGTGGCATGAAGTTGGTCAAGAGAAAGAAAAGCGTGCTCAAATTCCGAGTAGGTAAAATACGCGCGAACTTTTTATTCCACGTACCAGTCAAGCGTCGATTTTTTCACTTGGCTCGTTCTCACCTGACTACTTTCACGAACACGGTTTAGTTCCTGTCTTTCTATTACCCTTTTATACAAAATCTGCCCCATTTAACTCTGATTTTTATTTCCTATCGTTCATTTGCAATTCATTCCATTCGCCTCTACACCTATTCTCTATTCTACATCTACACGGTAACGATTTTTTGTATCGTGTGTCACATTCGTGTGCCGTATCGTGCCTCTTGAATCACGTATAATCAACTCACCGATCGTAACCGTATTCGATTTGCCTCGTAGACTCGTGTCGTTGTCTGATGCGTTCTTCGGGTGCCGGATCGATGAACCGAAAGGTATGCAGTCTGCCGAATTTCACGATCGCTCCGTTCTACGGAAGAGCGAACAACGAGGCGAGGCGAGGCGAAAAAACAAATAAAAATAAAAATATAAAAATAAACAACGAAATAACGCGTTCGATAACTGCATACCTGGAGGATCGTCGTTTGATGTATCCGTTGGTTGTTCACGTATGTGTGAGCATCCCTGGAGCAAGGGGTGAGAGTAAACGATATTTTCCGTAAAAGCGATCACACAGTGTCTCGGCATAACAGTTGGTCCAGTCAACGTGAGAGTTTGAGCTTGAACAGCTTGAGGGCCTATCGGTCTTTCCGAACCCACCTCCGTCACGTTAGGTTGTAACCGATGTCTTTGCACCAGCTCCATTTGGAACGTCGCTCCCGTCAGGATTCAATTCCAGCAAAAAAGGCAATCTTTCATCTTCGTATCTAATTGTAAAAAGAGCGAAATAGAAATGTTTAGATATTATTCAGCGAGATATTAATTGTCTCCTTCACGAACCTGTGATCTAGTTCGTTCCACTTGCCACTAGGCTTTTTCTTGCGGTTTCCGAGGCACGTAATCGGCAGGCCTTCTTCGGACATGAAACATGATGGAACCTGAAAACAATAAGAAATATCAATTGTTTCTTTTTCTCGAGTGGAATAATTATCTTGCAGATATGAAGACGTTAAATCCTTTACGCGTTCAAGTGACCTACATAATACACGCGTATCGATACAACCGCACCGTTTCGTCTTGCTTCTTCTTACGATCGATACATAGACTCGTTCGAAATCGATCGAGTCGTGCTAAACCCGCGGAAATACACAGGAGACGCGAGTTATTTGTGTTTCGGCTGACTAATTGCCTCGTGTTTTTTTCGTTTTTTTTTTTTTTTTTTTTCAAGTTAAACTATAGGTAATCTCGGTGGCATACAACTTTAAGCGAAGGATTCTTACGTCTGATTCCCCAATCCATCATGTTGCATGAAACGTGTTAGTTCGTTGATTTTGTTATGGTCCCTGAACGCGTACACGTGAAGGCGCGTTTTTTCCTCCTCTCTCTTTTTTGTAACTATAGGATACGTGGTCCCTTTCCTTAGGATCGGTCGTATTAATTTTGGTCCTCTGTGTTTCAATTTGTACGAATAAACGCAAATGTAAATGTACAAGAATACACTCTATTACGTACTTGTCCAGTACTACTACTATTTTATTATATATCTGTCGGTAATCGCGATAGCTTGTCGCAGAATATCGCAAACGGAAAAAGGGGATTGGTCGACTTTCGTGTTCCGTCAACGCAACCATCTTCCATGCAAAATCTATCGTTTCACTGTTCGAAACATGCTATCATTTTCCTCTAACTCTCAACCTCCTCCTCGTCATACCAAACTTGTTACATCTCATCCTCAGTGTATTTTTTTTTTTTTTTTTAATTTTTCAAACTTTACAAACTTTTCTTTTCCTTTCTTCTAATGTCTCGTGTTCTTAGCTGGTAGGATACAAGGTCGCGAGTGGAGGACCAAAGTTTTCACACCCTCGCAATTGAACTTTCCACAAATCACCCCATTTCGGTACCTGTCTTTTGAAAAGTCGATCACCTCGATGATCGACGTCCTAGCGTCTCTGTTTTGACTCGTCGCAGTTTAGTTTTTTCTCGTTCTTCTGCCTTGTTCAATGTCCTACCATATCTTTTACAGGACAGCTGATTTTGCCTAGTCATGACTACCGTTTAGTAAAGTTTTCCCACACGAAAAACAACAGCCTTCTTTTCCCTTCTCGCGTGACGACGAGTGTTGCGGATGAAATTCTGATCGTTCAAGTTTGAATGGCAATTGACAGAAGTGATAACAATATTGACAATTACGTCACAATACTTCGCGCGACCTGAACTTGAGCATTGCAGAGAGAAACAGTGATCGGGGTGGGCGGTTCTTCGAAACGTGGCGCGCGCGCACGCCTACACATCTATCGACGTATACCCGCGTAATGTCGTTTCGTCTAGCGTCGACCAATTTGCCAATGTGTACCAGCGCAGCTATACTATTGCATGTATTCTACGTAGGAATACTATCTAAACATATCGACGACGACGTCGCGTCGGACAAACGAACGCTGTTTTCCGCGCCAAACGCTCGAAACAGATTTTTCTTTTGAAAACGGATGCGCGGCAATCAATGATTTTTCATATCTTCGCTTCGGCTTCCAAATACTTACCACGTGCAGAAGGATGATTCATGAGAATAGCTAGAGGGCATTCGTCGTCGTCCAATATGTATTCCTGTTGAGATCCTCCGTTAACGTGTTCGCTATTTACCTGTGTAATATTTCAAACAATGTTATTTACATTGTTTTAAACTATAAAACGAACACAATTAAAACTCGTGCAACAAAAGTGAATAACTGACCTGCACGAGACAATACTGCTGCGGATCAACCTTCTCTAAACCGTATTTGGAGAGCATCTCTCGCACAACGTGAACCGCTGAATCTCGTACGCTCAGAAGTAGCGTTTTATACGGTACATCCTTGCAAAGCGCTTCGCCGTAAATCTTCAATGTCCCACGGTGTCCGGGCCACCATCCTTGCTGCGAAACTGCTGCAGTTTTTCTTTCTAACTTTTGCTGACGTCGCCTCCTCATCACGGCTTCCGGATTCGAATGCTTCTGGTAAAGCTAGTTTCCGGCAATCTAAAACCAACAAACATTGCTGCTTAAGCGACACGCTGAACGTTTCAAACAACGTCATGCCTACCCGTGTACAATTTTTCAGCCACGCCATTCTGATCGAGGGGTACTGTGTTTTCTCTTGTTCCAAACTCTTTAGGCGGACTCAGTTTTTCTTGTTTCTTCATCTGTTTCTTTTTTCCCGTTTGCTCAGCTTTCTACGAAAGCTGGACCCCTCCGAAGAAGAGAAGCCTACGCCTTGCGCGTTCGTCTTATCATCGATCCTCCTCAACAGAAAACGTCCTTCTCGATCATCGATGTGCCAATTTAGCTGCACCAGCAGTGGTTTCTCATCCAGACCGAGTTTACGTTCGTCTGCCCAAAAATAATCGCAAATAAATAATTAAGGAAAACATCGAAAAATTGAATTAATGTCGATTCAACGTTTTATTTACCGCCGTTTTCGTGTATTTCGTAAAGCGCATACTCCGGAACCGAGAGCATTCGCATATCTGGACGGAATTTTTCAATTAAAGTTTCGATCACCGCTTGACTCGTCGCATCTGATGCTACCCTAATACATTTTGTCGCCACTTTCTGACCGCTGTCTTGAAAATAAAATCTCATTACACCGTGAAACTCCAAATCCTAAAATCAAAATCAGATGGATAAAGCTAAGGCGTACAAATTGCGACGGAAAATGTTTGAAACCGCTAAATCGTAAAAAAAAAAACAAGCTTTACCTCGTTCGGTTCCGAAAGTTCAAACAGATCCAATCTATTGGCGTTCCATTGTTGAATTACGCCACGCAGAGCTTCGCGCTCAGCTTTCTTATTTGCCAGCTCCGTGGCCATTCTGCAAATATACAAAAAAAACAAACTTACAGTATTTGAAAACACCAGGGCCCCAATATGACGATTTTGGGTCTAAGAATGCGAGAAGAGGTACTTTTTTTTATGTCATATACGTGAAGGGGACCTTTTTCGGAGCTCGCCTCGGACCCCCGAAATCTCAGAGCCGGCCCTGGGAAACACTATACTGACACTATTTTCCATTGATCCTCTGTATCTTTTCTTTTGTTCTGTTATTTTCTTTTTTCAGCTGATAAATACGCGGTATCTTTCGATCGATTCATCCTAAACGATCCATCTTGTTCGTTTAAATATTTTCTTCTTTCGTACATCATTTATACAGGAATGCCTTTAACGAAATAAATCGAACGGAAATTCCTTACAGATGTTACAGAAAAATGTCGCACACATACTTTCAAACTTATTGACGCTTGATCGCAAAACGTTCGAAAACGATAAAATGGCCACTTTCACTAACGTGTTGGTCTTTATCATTTGTCTGAAATTCAATTGTTTCGAATCGAAGGATGAAAAACACGATAGCGGGTGTTAGTGTTTTTTAAATTTTCTTATCAGATTACACGGGCATGGTATGTATGAGTATTCATATGCAACAGATTACGCAGCGTCTAGACTCCGAAGCTTCATGCTCGAAGAAAACAGCTTACCGATATTTTCTGTTTACTCTTAACGCGTTGGGATTGCGTACCTAACGAGTAGAACGAGATAAATATAATATGTTGGTCGGAACATAAATGGCCTTTAAGAATGCGATAAATCAAGGTTAAAAGAAGAGTTTCAGAGAAATTTCAGTCAAGTTATAAAGCGAAGAAACTTTTGTCAGAGTGGTCGGAAAAGGGATCGGTTGAATCGGTTCCGATCGGCTCCGCTCGGTTCTCCTCGGCAATGGTCGAATAAAATCGGGATAATTCGGAGTGGAACACGTTCAACGAGCAAGTCGCATACCATACATTCCTACCTTCTTCGACAGAGTTCGGTCTTAAAACCTTAAAAGCGCGCTCGAGTAATTCGAACACGCTCGAGTACCCTCCGCACGATACTACATCCTTACAACTTGCCGTGATTGTTCCGATCTTCTCGTACCAGATGCTTGCCCGACAGTCAATCGTTCTTGGCGCGAAACGTTTTACCTGTCGAGAACACGCCTATAGTATGATTTCATCATGTTCTCTCTCTCTCTCTTTCTCTCTCTCGCTCTCTCTGCTCACACCCGTGTGTGAGTAAGCAACGTAAAAGATATAAAGATAAATGTACCTTACAAACGTAGTATACTTAAAGTATGTACAAAAAGATGGAACGTGACCTTTTATTTTGAAAGGGAATACTTAAAGCGTGTTGCGTTTTTGCTTAAAAATTATTACTGTCCCATCAATCGTATTTCCACTATTCATAATTAAATACAAATAGTAAAGTAGCGTTACCAAGGGTTATTCGTAAAGAAATAATTTAGATAAATATAAACAGGAAAACCGGTGTATAAATTATCGAATATGAAATGTAGAAAAAAATCAAATGAAAGTAAAAATAATTAATTACAAAGTGTAAAGAAAAGACAAGGAAAACTTTGATGCGTCATCGTACTTACTCTTCCGAGACTGTCATTCTTCCAACGCAGACGAACGAAATGCAAAAGAACGGAGTAGCGAAGGACGATCTAAATGAAACTGTACACTTTACCGAACGGAAAATAAAAAAACTTCTCGGTTCGTAAAATATTTGACGAACAAATGATGCATCGAATAAGTTAATAAACAATACGATCTTTTTTGCACTTGAACGTGTACCGATGAATTTTCAGAACCACGCACTAACAGTTCTGTAAGCATAAGATTTGTAAAACATACTCCCTATCTTTCCGAGTATGTACGTAAACTTTTAAATGTATCCACTCGATGCCGTAAAAGTGTATGATAATTGAGAATCTGTCGAAAATTAATCATTTTTCTATGATTACAGACAGAAATGTTATAGGTATTCGATTTTAGCGTTACGGGCCCCGTTAGCGCGGATACTTTCGAGACGTTCACAAGCTTGCTTCAACCTGCGACTGCGTGTAGGAATCCAACATTTTTCTTCTTCTGTATTTCGACACTAATCCTCGAAAGGATAAACCATCGATAATCGTGCACTAAACATTTTAAAAACAAACGCCACACCCAACGTTTATTCACACAATCAACTACTATGTATATCCTAACGTATCTCCAGCCGCGTAATTACTAACGAACTGACCGATGCAAACGGACTCGGAAAGCTTGGGCCTCAAGAGTGGGAGAAACATTACCTCTTACTATAGCGTTTTCTTTACCGACCCCACATCTCTTTCTCTTTCTCTCCCTCTTTTTCCAACCCATTTCTACCCCTACTTTCCTTTCTTGCTATTCACTACCATACCCCACGATACAGCTTGCTCCGATCTGATCCGATTCATTTCGTTCTACTCCGTTCCGTTCTGTTCCGTTCCGTTCCATTCCGTTTCGTTTCGTTTCGTTTCGTTCCGTCTCGTTCAGTTCCATTTCATTCCCCATTTTCCGCATGATATTTGAATACGATAAATAAGCACTTATACCTCTAAAAAGATTTTCTTTTTCTAAACAAATGAGATCAGTCATAATTATATTACTTTACTACAATTTCATTGGGGCCGTTACATAGAAAACTATACTTTGACACATAAATGAAATATCATTAAATAAATCGAAACTCTGGCAAGAAATAATTACGTTGCAATTACGTTAACTGAATCTAAAGAAATATAGTGTACAAAATAGATTCACGGTTTTTATTTGCTCTCTTTTAGCTTATGAAACACAGCGTTTATCGTTATAGCTGTGTATATAAACTCGTTGTAGAAACGAATCTAATTTTCGTTGTACGGCTTCGCTGGTAACTTCATTATGCGTTACATCGTTAGGTCAAACAAGTGGAATACGTTTTCGTTTTCTATATTGTAACACGGAAACAAGAGAAAAACAAATTCGATCGAAATATGTACATCATTTGCCTTCTTTGAATATTATTCCAACGCAAGGTTTTAATTACATGATATTTATATCAAACTTTCGCGTAAATTATGATGTGTGACGCCCGACACATGATAACCATACTCTAAAAATGCTGTTCGCGCGACATATTTTTAACCATCTAACACAATACTACACCGCCGAGTTATCAAGCAGCTTCATCGACTTTATTACCCTTAACTAACCGTTTCCTGCTTATTTCGTTCACATGAATATATCGAATAAATGTGTACGCGCAACTAGATTTTTTACACCCAACCCTTCTTTCAAAAGTTTCAAGTTTTCTCCACTTGGTTCTATAGGGTATCGATAACTCTTCTAAACGATTTATAAACATAGATAGAAGACAATACCCATCAGGTATCATTTAAAGAGAGACAATTGCTCTCACACGCATATTGTACGTGTAGATATACTATACACGATACACGATACACAGTGAACATCGTAACGATTGCAGCTTTAACCGTTTTATTATTGAAGCAACGTTTAGGAACGTTCAAAGAAAACTCTTTTCAGGGCTACGTTTACAGAAAAAGGCAAGCCTGGGAGAAATTCATAAAAGCTATACAGAAAGCACCTTACCCCTATAGCTATCGTAACACGCAAACATCCCTTGTCTTCCCTTTCCTCCTATTCTCCGCTTTTCCATTAACACTTGCAATTTTTTATTCGCGCTTTGGTATTTTTATTTCGCGCCCATGTACCAAAATGCGCAAAGAAACACACAAATTTAAAGACACACGCAATAATAATAAAAAAACAAAAGAAAAGAAATAGAAAACTTTTATACGAGTCAAATCGAATGTAAAATGTTCAACAGTCTAATTACAACTACCAATTCCAACAGGTGTCGCTTCATCTTTGCTCGTCCGAAAGACAATAAATCCTGAACCAGTAACATTTCACCGTAACTCGAAAAAAAAAACACATTGTAGAGAGCACTAAAAAACACAAAGAATACAGAACAAATACCAATTTTCAAGGACATTTAAAATACAATTTATCAATTTTATAACCTTGCTATAATGATCAAATAGAATAGGAAGCATTGAAATGAAAATAAATTGTAACGACGTACAAATGCAACGAATAAAATATCCTTATTAACCATTCGTCAAATTTATTTGATTGATAAAGTATACCTCAATAAAATTACCGACGACAGGAAATTGTAAACTTTTTACATTCTACGGCAGCAGTTACTTTCAGCCATGTTTTATATATCGACGATGATGTTTCTCTACATACATGAGAACGAGTTTTAATTATGTAGGTCGATATCAGTTGATATTAAGCAATTGTTTGTTGCAATGTGTTCGAATAAGATTTAATACATACCAAAATATAACACGAAATACGATGATTTGATTACAGAATGCAATATCAGTAGAGAGATTTAAAGTTTTCTGTGGTGGGCAGTAAGGTCGTTGGAAGTATACTCATGTTAGCAAAAAGAGAATGTTCCGTCTAAACTTGTATCGTGGGATATAAAAAGGATGGAGGATGATATCGACATTTACGAAGATTTGCCAAGTTTTGAAACGAAACCTAATGAAAATGTACGTATTTATTATGAGATACAAATACGTTTTATTAAATGCAACTAGGTTATGTTTCTCTTTGCAACATCGAACGAGTTTCGCGCTTCAAGTTTAATTCGTTATACTGCTTCAGTCCGTAGGAAATAACGAGAAAGATATTCCACCCGAACAGATTGAATTAAAGAAACAGATCGCGGAGCTCACAATAAAGTTGGAAAATTTTCAGAAACTTAATGAAAATTTGGAACTCAATTTACTTTCCTTATTAAAAACTGCGAAAGGAGAAATTGCACGAAAAGACATGGTGATAAATGATCTAAGAAAAAAGTAAGTATGCGTGAAGATTGGAGATTTTTTTTTCAATTGCTCAGTAAATGTTGGTATAATTATACAGGTTGGACGACGTAACATTTAAGAGAGGGGTACATTCCAGAGTTAACGAAAGTATCGTTCGTAATTCTACTGTACGGAACACTGTTATAAATAACCATTACAAACCAACCGGTCTTTGCCTTCCTCCCCAGGAAACCAAGTTTGAAACATTGGTCACAGATTTACAATGCAACCAGATCAAAGAACAGCAAAACAAATCTACTTTGACTCCTATTACAGTATTTGGCGAACGATTGCGAAAAAGGATTATAGACGAGCAAAATCTGGAAAAGAAAGAAAAACTGAATAGTAATCCTAATAGTAATAATAATGATAGCAGCAGTGTTGAAGCAAGGACAGAAAAATATATAGGTGAAAGCGATAAAGAAAATGGTTCCTTTACTAGTACTAATCTCTCGAAAATCCAAAATGTTCAGCCTTCTACGGTCGTACAATTGACAGAACAAGAATGTACAAAGAGCCCTTTAACAACACCAAAAATTACAACAACAGATTCTGAACTGGACGATAAAAATAAGATAGATATTAAGATAGAACAAATGCCAGTAACAAGTGCAAAATTTACAAGAAAAAGAACAGTTGAAGAAACGAAAGAACACCTTCCCGTGAAACGAATAAAACTTGAGGAGAAAAAGTGTTTGACGGAATCAAGAAAAAAAGAAAACGTATCGAAATGTACGACAATCGAGTTGTTCAGTAATATTAGTGAAAAACGAAACGAAAGTCCAAAGAGTTCGGATACAGGATACACTTATGACCCGAGTACAAAAGTTAAAAAATTTGAACCTTTTGTCACGGACGACTCGAATAAAAAGGAGAGTAGAAAGGTATCAAGAAAGAACAGCGACGCGTCATGCAACGATAGGATTATGGACAAACGCTTCTCGAAACGTCAAATGCAGTCCACTGAAAATCACACGTTTCGACCGGACGAGAGAAACACAGATGATCGGTGTCTGGAGACTTTTAAGAGGGACACTCATCGAAATGTCGTAGAACATCGCCGTACCAGACAAAGAGAAGATCGTTACGCGTCTAACATTATTGATCATCGATCGTTTTATGTCAAAGAAGCGACACCGTACGCCAAAAGTCCAGAAGGAAGGTACGGCCGTGGTCAGCGTGTCAAGCACTCCAATTATGGAGACAGGTTTGAAAAACATTACGATTACCGAGGTCCCAGTGCAGACAAATTGAAATCTGTTAACAAGGAATTGTGCGGTACACGGGATATTAAGAAACGTACGAATGTCGAACGAAATTCGATTGACCGAAAAACAAACAGCTTGAAAAAGAATAATCATTACGAAGAATACGGCGGTCGAAGATTGCGAAGCACCGATAGAATAGCTAAATTGGAACGAGAAAAGCAAAACGTGTACAACGAGTTACAGAGGATCAATATAGAAAGACCTAGAGAACGTACAAAAGAATTTTTGAAACGGAACAGCAAAAAGGACAATTATTCCGTAACTGTGCAAATTGAACGAATTGACGAGGAAAACAAGGAGCTTAAATACTGCAAAGAATCAGAGAAGCGCGCGAAGGAATCAAAGAAGTCGGTAACTTGTCTGGAAGAGGGTGAGTTAGCGGATAGTCCGGAGAAAAGGGATAAACGAAAGAAATTGAAAGACGAAGGAAACGAGGAAGATAATAGGGAATTATCCGATGTTTCTTCTTCGATTAACAAAGACGTAAAGAACGAATTGGTTGAGGAACCGAAAATTTCTATTGATAATGTTTTAGAATGTCCTTTGACGAAACAAGAGCACACGGTATCGAATCTAGAAGTTAACGAAGGCGTGGAAAATGTTGAAAACATTGAAAAGTTTATTCGTGAACTCGCTTCCAATGATACAGATTCTAAGAAGACGTGTGAAACTGTGTTGGAAACAGTTTGTTCAACCCTAGACGAGAAAATGTTGATATCCGAAAGAGATATCGAAGAGAAGTCTATAATGAACGAGAAGAAACAACAGTCCAAATCGGAGAATACATGTTCCAGTATTTCTGAAGGCGAGGAGTTTTTCGCAAACGTTGATGATGCGAAGGCGCAAGCAAGAGAGTCGAAAGACGAGGTTCCTGTAAACGGGCTGATTGTAAATTCCATGGACAGCTGTTTATTCAACAAAACGACGGAAGTATCGGGAGATCAATCTAAACCAAATTGTCAGATTGAGACTGTCGCAAAGGAGGATCTTCTTTCTGTTCTTGGCAGCAAGTCGCCGTGCACTCCTTCCATCAGTTCATTAGAATCGTCCAAGAAAACTGTCGTTAACGATGATAAAATTACTATCATGCCTGATGACACTAAAGACGATATTCCAAACAGTGACAATAATGACAATAATGAACAGATAATTAATCAAAACCAACTGGCGACTGTTGAAAATAAAGAAAAGGAACATTCTTTAAATGCAACCGTTGCAACAAAAGTAGAGCAAACGAAGAAAGAACGCGGAGCAGAAGGAAAGAAGAAGGAATCGAACGAATTGAAAAAGTCATCGATTCGAAAAAGAGACGATGCGAAAGCGAAACGTGCTTCGTTGAATGTACAAGGAAGAGTAGTCGTATTCGTTCGTCGCAAGAAACCCGTGTGTTTAGCGGATAACAATGCCAATATGACTATTCTCATAAACGATAAGAAACAGGATATTAACGAGACTAATTCATCCAACCGTATTACTGCAGGCAGCACGACGTTACAATGTAATTCGCCTTTGAAAAAGCCGCGAATAAGCGAGCGTGAGGCGAGAAAAATTAGTTGATTCTTTCATTAATTCGCTGTACATATATGGGAGGAATCTATTCTAAAATCTTGGGAGAACCTACTATAACCAATTGTACTGTACATAAACAAGAATTGTGCATTTGTTTCTCTTTCCTTTCTTTTATAAATAAACAATCGCACAAGTTAAATGGCAAACAAGAACAGCATTTAATTTTATATCGTTTCATTTGACATCGTTGTCACGTTGTTGCTGCTGCTGCTTTTTGTAGAAAATTATTAATTAACAAAAAGCAAGATTCCTATGAATTTATGTAAATAGCGTGTGTATGTGTATATAGATAAATATATAATAATGAAAGTACAGTACGTGTACATAAAATGTATCTTTGTCAAATTGACATATCATTAAGTTGTTGTTATCTTTTCAGAAAGAATGAAATTTTTTGAATCTCTGTTCCATTTAATAGATTTTACACGAACTAGCATGCCTCTAGAATACCTATCAATTAGAAGAGAAAGACAGAAGGACAGATTTTCAGCGCGTCGCGACGCGCCGCGACGCTCAGCGACGCTCAGCGCGCTGTCGCAGTCGGAGCCAGCCGAGAAAAACCGAGAGAGAGAGAGAGAGAGAGAGAAGAAGAAAGGTAGGGAGAGATGGATGAGAAAAGAGAGAGAAAGAAGATGAACATCGATGTCGGGGTATACACAGAGCCGTCGCTATAAGATTAAAATAATTGTTAAGAGTGCTCGCGAGAATAAATTTCTGAAATCTGCAAATATGTATAGTTAAAAGGAAGTACAGCTTACCAAGAGCGTGTTACGAGTCGCGCAACGAAATTCGCTGCTATCCTCGCAACGTTCGTTTCGGTCTAGAGGCCGAATCGAATCGATTCTTCTGTACGAGCAACGCGTTCGGTTCGTTGTCGTCAACTGTGTCTCGCACTGTTGTCGAATTATGGGTTCGATCGTCCTAAAATCTCTCTCGGTTCTTCTCGGTATATTCTTTGTTTTCGTCGGTACGATGAAGTTAACTTCGCACATTAGCAAGGATCTACACAAAGATTTGGTGAGTCAGACCGGAATGCAATCTTTCTACAATTATGTAACATATAGATTTTCACCCTGTCTTCTTCCGTACATATTTCATTCCATAATTAGCACTGTGGGTGCTGTTCAATTTTTTTTTTCTTACCCTCGTCCTTGACCAATTTTCATCTCGAATCTCGAATCTCGAATCTCGTCCCTCGTTTCGTTTCGTTTCGTTCCGTTTCGTTATTCATGCGACCTCCCGCGAAAAATACGCGTTTCCTTTATGCTTGATCGCGCTACTAGCCATGCTTTATCCGTTGCCTGACAATCTGTCAACTTTTCATCGTTCTTCCTTCCCTCGTATTTTCTTTGTCGCTGCGTACACTGATTTCCATTTTCTCCTATCAAAACATCTTTCGTCTTTCTCTGATACGAAACGGTCATACTACCCTGATATCGACAATCGTTTTCTATTCAAACGAGAAACGCACGTACGCGTCGATGCGTAAGACACGTGCTCCTACGCGTACGTACGTAAGTACGTACGTACATACACGCGTTTGTCCTCCCACCTTTTTTGCTATTTCTTTTATTTCACTTTTCTTTTTCTTCGTTCTTGTAAACTCAAAAACGATATGGATAAGTACAAATATGATAAAAGATTTTTTACATTTTCCTTCTTTTTTCTTTTACCTCGATCGATCGATCGATCGATCGATCGATCGAAACAAAGTTCTCTTCTTCGGATAATTTGATGGCACGCTATTACGAACTTTTTGGCCAACGATCAAATCGTTCTTTTCCCTTAAAACGTATGCGTCTGACATGCTTGGAAACATTAATTTCCTCGAAGCTCAAAGTATCTCAGATTCCTCCTGAGTACGATGTAAATTGAATTTAATTCGCTCGCTTCGACGCGCCTTGCGAATAGATTATTTTTGTCTCTCGTTATTACCCAATGTTCCAAGTTATAGTAAAACAGCATCGGCATAGCAGTTTTGGTGACGGGCCAAATATCGCTCCGAGTGCCAGCCTGCGATGTTTACCAGCCCAAGAAATCGCAAGAATCTTCTTTCTTTCTTTCTTTCTTTCTTTCTTTCTTTTAACGCGTCCAATGCATTTAACACGTTTCTAACTCCTTTTGTTTACGCATACACGTCACAGCTAGTCTTGTATCGGTATGTTTACATGTTTACAGAGAAAGGAGTACGTGAAATACGCAAAGGTATTCCCACTTTCCGGCACGCTGGATTTTAAGGTACCGAGTAAATGGTACAGAAGAGTTGTCGGATCGCTCGAGATCATTTGTGGACTTGCAATGGCGTTAGTTCCGAGTCGTAAGGAAGTTGTACCAATATCTAGTTTCCGCTAATCTTCCGCTTGTCTCACCGTCGTTTTCTTTTTTCTTCGCATTTCTTTTTCCAGATAAAATAAAAAATGCATCAAACACGGTTCTGCTCTTATTGATGTTGATGGCCGTGTATTCTCATTACATGGTAAACGACAAATTTGAAAGGATTGCTCCAGCATTGGTAAGAGCGAACTAAAGGTATTATTTAATAACATTACGAGACAAATGACCAAGGTTCATTCTTTTAGGTATTCTTCTTCATGCTGACAGGACGATTGGTGATCGATTGGCAACTTAGGCGAGATGATGTGCAACCAGTCACGGCAAACGGGGTCGATGATAAATCTAAAAAACAGGACTGAATTTTTTAATTCTTTTGACAAGTAATCATCGAGCAGAGTAAAGAAATTAAAATCCTCTTCGTTCTAAACGATTCCTGTATATTTCGAGAATTCGAATTCCAGTCGAACTTCCGGGTTTTTGCATGTTTTATTTGCACGTTCAGTTTTCACGGCTCGCGTATCACCCTTCCTACGTATCTCCTTTGTTTAGAAGCACCTGTGTTGGCCTGTTTTATGCAAGAAATTCTTTTTTCAATCGGTAAAGAATTAATATCGCTTCGATCGAGCGAACAAGCAACCGAGGGTCGTGCAAAACACATTATTAGCTCAAGCACAAGGTAATTATTAACTGCCACTCGAATTAATGTGTTCTTCTTGATATCGTGTTAAGATGTAACATTATGTCCTTAGATAATAATTAACGGTATCAACGTATTATAACGCACACGCGTATGTACACTCTTGTTTTCCCCGTTGCTATCTTCTATTTATGTACGTATTATTCGCGAGTTTCCTCCAAATTTATCCAACCGCATTTATCTTTAACGTTCAGTTTATGGATCGACATAAATCAGACGTAAATCAGACGTAAATCAGATATAATTAGAAAGCAACGGGAAAATAAGGATATCGAATGAAATTACACGTAAGAACGTGAAATAAAAATTGACGAATTGAAAATACCGTTTGTTCACGCTCACGTTTAAAACGTAAGAACAATACGATATATACGTATGTGCGTTATGAATGTTGTTACCTGTAGTTCATCCAACGAGATGAAACAGTAAATGTGTAGAAATTCACGTGCTCGAAACATGCCCGCCGACTCACGGTATACAGACCTCGAGCGAAACGTTTAAACATGTACTACTGATTTTTCTCGTTGAATGGTCTACAAGTCTCACCTACCAACGGTGTATGCCTTAAACGTACACGCACGTGAAAATATGGAACTGAATATTGAAACGCGTATACATTGTAAATCTAGATACAACAGAACCTCCCCTCCCTCCAATGTGATTATCGGTTTTTACTTTGACCAAAATCCATGGTAGATTTCTCGATACCATTCTTTATAAGTATAAGCGAAAGAAGATATTACAGTTTTACCACGAATCTGTAAAGTTTTGCACTCACATTGTGCTACTCAGTTTCGACGATACATTTCAGTAATAACAAGTTTAAATACGAACGCCGATTTTACATACAACAAAATAACATGATATTTAAAAAATACCTTTAATATGTTCGGCGTGGCTGCAATGATGTAAACAATTCAATAAATAACTTATTATTTTTACTTTCGCATCAGTTAAATATTTTCGCATATTTTCATATTCTCGTATTTATGTTACTGTCTTCACGCGATACTAGTCGATGCTGTTTCGTGAATTTCGAGTTAGAATAATTTGCTGCTAGAGTTATAAAGCGTCGAAAGAGATACAATATATTCAATCATGTTTTCCATCATGCCTCTTCTTGGCCAGTCCTTAAAAGACATAGAGCCTTCTGAAGATTTAGTATAGCTGTAGGCACATCGTCGTAATTCAAAGCACTTCCGGCCCACTTGATTAATTTTTGTGCTTTACTTATATCTTCTACGGACAAATCAACTCCTCCTAACGAACATACCAGTTTAACGATACAAATAATAGTAGGACGAATCAATCGAATTACATTTCACCGATTTACCTTCTGTTTTCATCGCCACATTATAATCTTTATCTTCAGAAGACCACTGTCCAATGTTTCCTTTGTTACTCCTATCGGGTACCTCGCTAGACGAATCATTGTCATGAATATCGATCAACTCGTTCGAACGTGATGATGTTTCGTCTCCTTTTGGTTTCGTTGTTGTTTCACCACTATCTGAATTTGTTGCAAAAAAAAGTAATAATAAAAGAATAAAATAAACTAAGAGTATCTATACACAATCCTTTTTACCTGGGCTTGCATTACTATCAAAATCAACATTTTCAGCGTCGTCTGGCATCGGTCCTGGTACAGGTGTTTCATTGTTTTTCAAACAATTGTGAATGTACGCCGCTTTCCATTTCGCGTATTTTCTATTTTGCGCAGCTTCCTCGGTCAATTCACCGAAAGTAGTTAATACGTCGTACAGTAATCCAGCGGTGAAAAAGCTTTGTATTATATTCTTCCCAAAATTACCCTCTCTATCATTTTTATCCGCGTAAAGGAAAAGCTTCAATGCCCAATTTTCCAGATGCGCCTGTGCGGCAACATCGTTCGTGATAGCTTCGTTGTCCCGCAACTCTTTTTTAGTCGTTTCTAACCAGTCCATTAATTTCATTAAAAAGTTTGTCTCTTTTGGGCTCTTGGTTGAAAGTTTCAAACCCGTTTGGAGCGCGTATAAACGACCTGCGACAAGCAACTAGATCGACTAATGTTTCTTCTACTACAGAATAAATGAAAAATAAATACCTACACCAATAACTAACTACAGGATCGCGTTGATCATGGGTTGCTGCTATTTTCAAGTACTGCTGTATAGTTTTCAAAGATGCTGGAATTTCTGGTAAATCAGGCCCAACCATGATGACAGATTGATATTAGCTAAATAAATTCTCTATTCTCTTCTTTCTTCCACTCTTTACTTTAATAATTACTATATTATGATTGCATTCTGTCTAAATGCAAATGTAATATTTATCCTGTAAATAATTGCCATCAAATTAATAAAGACTGATTGATCAAGATAAAAGAAAAACTTGTATTACATCGCGACAGATAATTCAATAATAATGATAATAATAATAAGAGGAATATGTAGGTGTTTCTTTGAATTCGTTTACGCAGAAATTGACAAACTATTAGATCGATGAGAACTAACCTTTTCTTGTAGCAATTAAATATGATTATCTCGTATTTATGTAGAATATTATTGCTCTTCTATAAATATCTGTCAACTTTTCTGTATATTATAGATTATCTATGTATATTACGCTTTAGCGAAATCGCATCACTTGCGCTTGCGAGTGTTAACTTGTGACAAAACCAGACAAAACTGACAATATTATGACAGAGCGCGTACTGTATAGTATGTGTATTTTCAGTTTCTTCTTCTTGATATATTAACTTCAATATTAAAATGTCGCTCGTGTTAATATATTTATGCGAAATAAATCTTTTTAAACTTTTCTGATTTTCCGGAAACTCAAGAAAAATCTGTATAAATCATGAAAACGCGACAAGAATTTTACCAGCTAATCGGTTTTGCGGTCTCAAAATCAGTAAATGCTGGCCAGGTTTTTTGAAAATTACGCGCACATTATGAATGCTGTTTAACACTATTTCTTATATTAAATTACATTTAGTTTAAAAGCGAATTAAGTTTTCGCTTTTTCATTGAAACACGGAAACAACGATACAGTTCAATTTTATCAATGTACTTTGTTACAATGATCGCTACGATCAGAAGAACCCATCGAGCTATGGACTCTATGGAAGAATTTACAACAAAATCTTGAGTTGTTATTATCGAATAAAATCAGTAGCTGTATGTATGTATATTATAAACATCAAAGAACACGGTTCTCTCCCATTTAAACGTGAATACTTTAATTTCTATCATCATATGAGAACCGATACCTTCTATATATTTAAATGGTAAAATAATTGAGTGTACATACGATAATGTTCAGGAAACTTGTAACATTGCATACATTAAATAGCTCATCGTTACTAACGACAGGTAAATTGTAAATTTCCTATTTTATTTTTATGTACTAATCTTGATTCTTCAGTTGTAAAGTACGAATAATCACCTAAAAACTTTCATACAGGAATTCCATCCGCGTCAAAGGTTATATCACGAGCATTTTCGGAACAGGACGTTATTATCACAGACAACAAATGGGATTTAATAAGTGCCGTTTGTTTAGAACGTCATCCGGTAATAACAAAACCCATGAAAGATATAGAAATACGGTATCAAAAGGTGTTACAGCAGATGGAATTTGAAAATAGCCTGTTGTCAGATTTTGAGTTACAAAAAGAGAAGGAAAAAAAGCTAAAAGAAAAACAAGTTGATTGGGAGAAAGAAGTGTTTGTTGTTCAAACAGCAGAAGACTTTGAAGATCTTTGGGAAGAGGAATTAAAGAACTTTGAATTTGCACCCAGGGAAAATGGTATAAATATTTGATTTTCTGACCGTTAAAATGACTGATCTTAAAATGAGTCCTAAAATTGTGGTGTATTATAGAAGCTGAAGATAAGGTGATTGTATCATTGAGACGTAAGCTAGATAAAAATCTGTTATTACTAGTAGAACAGAAAGTTGGTGACAACAACTTTTGGATTCCTCCTCAAAGTATAAGGCAAGATAGAGAAACTATGATACAGGTAATCTTTATCATAGGTTTCTCATCTTTCTGATTACCATTATCAATAGAACATTAATGGTCTCTTATTGTTTCAGACTGCTCATAGAAGTTTGCAAGAACTTTGTGGAGATAATGTAAAAGTACAGTTTTATGGTAATGCTCCAATAGGATTTTATAAATATAAATACCCTAAAAGTATACGAGCAGAAGGAAAACATGGAGCAAAAGTTTTCTATTTTCTGGCAAAGTATATAAACGGTGATATTTCTGGTAATGTAAAGCACTGTTGGTTAGATCGAGAAGAATTAGAGAAAACGGTACATCCTGGTGTTCACAGAAGTTTGTCCCAATTCTTGATTCCTGATTAAGTTATAATGCAATCTATTGTAATTTATACGCGTGTACGATTAGAAAAATATAATAATATTCGGTTTAAATAACAAATGTTTTTCAATTAAAAATTTAAAGATGTATAAGAATAAATCGACGTTAAAATTTACATCTTCTTCTTCTTCCGGTATATTTTGTATCGTCCGGTACTTTCTTTCCTTGCTTTCGTCTCCTTTCCTTTTTCTCAAGAATCCAGTCTCGGCTCTTCTTCAGAGGTTTGCCTCTGATTTTTCTTAACTGATCTCTAAAAATAGGGAAGGAAACGTTACACAATTACAAGTCCAAAATTTCGATCCAATTTAAAAAGCAGACCTTCTAGATGCATATGGGATGGCTGTTTCGACGTCGTTAACGTCTAAAGCTCGCGGAAGAACAGCAGGTCCACCGGTCATTAAGACTAAAAAATACTTTTTTGCTTTGGTACTGTTTGGAAAATCTACAACTACACCGCCATAAAATCCTGCTCTTGTGGCCTGTGTTGTAACTAGTTGGATTTGTTCACTGTTTTCAGGATAAAACTGAAACACTGCTCTAGCAGATCTTGACAAACAGGAGAACAAGGTGGAAAAGAATTTATACAGGCGTTTTGATGGATCATGAGAACTTTTATCAGCATTGCATAACCACTGTAGCGCAGAAATACTAATTGCTCCATCAAAGGTACCTGCTTTAAATGGTATTCCTTGACCCATGTCTCCTAAAATTAAGTCTCCATCTACTTCTCTTTCCAAAGCTACTCCTGTAAACATAATGATAGCAATTAAAAAATGATTAGAAGTAAATAACAAGTGACTTTGGTACAACATCCTTGCCTAGCATCGCAGGAGATATATCAATTCCAATCCAAACATGTCCATGTTCTTCAATTACACTGCCACTTAAGCCAGAACCACAGCCAATGTCTAAGAGTAAAAATGTTTGGTCCTCTGGTAGCAGAAGAAGTTCTAAGGCACGTGTACACATTTGTTCTTGTATGTCTATCATTCTAGAACTGTGGAATTGGAATTCCAAGATTTGAAGATCAATAAAAAGTGCAAATATCAAGCATGTATAAGATTTTTAATAAAAACTTACTTTTGCGTGTACTTTCGAGCTTCGGATTCATCGTAAAACTATATAAAAAAAAAGGAGAATACATAAAAATCGTAACATGGTTGATTAAATGAATTAATGCTTACCACTTCGGGTGGGGCTAAATGTTCTGGTCGTCTCGACATTTTGTATCTTTTTTGTTCTTTTTAATCAAAATTGCCTTTGCAAAATTAGAGAATAAAACCTTCCTAGATCACGAGTTTATACATGTCGCTCCGTTAGTGTTAAAACGTGCTATAAACATTTATCTAACCTCGTTTCAGGTTTCATTCCTTTCGCTCCTATCCATTCCCCTCCTAACTTCCAATCGTCGGTAAGTATGATACCTCAAAATTAAAATCATGAAAAACAAAAAATTTAATTACAAAATTGTTTTTCAACTGTTGGATCGAAGGTTTTATTTCTTATTAAAAAGGAGAAAAGGAGGATAATCAAATTTCCGTCCGGAGCAATGAATTAACGGATAAACGATAAACGACGTAACGTACTTTCTATTTCTTTACAGCTTCAAATTCAGAGTTTGCAAGCAGCGCTATTGCTTTTATTCCGACTCGTAATTGAAGATTAATGAAAGAGACGCGAAATCTAACGCGACAATGTGTCCAAAAGAATACAGTATCATACAAAAATACAGTAATGATAATCATGACGGTCGTAATAACGACAGTGACAATGAAAATTATGATACACTATGCCTACAGATACAGCAATATCTTGTTACTAGATACGATATTTAATCCATAGTCTTTATAAATTCAATAGCAGAACAAAATTGCGTCCACCAATATTGTTCTTCTCCTTCCAATCGGTTTCCATAAAAACTATCCACATACTGTATAGTTGAAAGTAAGGACGGCGGATTAGTCTAAAAAAACGTAATTAAAAAGAAGATGTTCACGTTTGATCAGAGATAATACCTATATGCGTAGAAGAGAGAAAAATGTCTTGCCTTTATAATCACGTAAACCAGGACAGGAATTAAATCATCGGCCGCGGGTATTCCCCTTTCCGTTGCCATTGAAAGTAGATTCATAATGGTGGTAGCGCAACGAAAAACACATTGCAACTTATCTCTAGGAGTTTTATACGCTGATATCACAGCCAGTTCCGCTTGAGCCCATGGCCAGGGACATTCGTAATGATATATCTTGGGAATCCGCAAATCTTTATGATTTGGTGTAACAACTTTGGCCAATTTTCTAATATGATCATGAAGCAATTGGTCCCTGTACAGGTCTCCGTCTCCGTTTGGATAAAGCGCGTTATGATATACACGGGCCATTACGGTCCTTTCCACCACAACTCTTGCCAATGTCAATTGATTTTCACTCGCACCTAGAAAAGAAATTATTATTATAGAAGTTAGCTTGAGAAACTAGCATTCCTTGTATTGTTCCTTACATTGCCAAATTGGATCGTTGTCCATTTTCGCATGCACTTTGCTCAAGAAATTATCGACCAAGTCTTGCTTTTCATCGGCTAATGTTAGCTTCTTGAATTCGTCGCAAAAACGTAGAAGAAGCGATTCCCTTTTCTCTAGAAATACTCTTACACAAACGGACACGAGGTGATTGTTGACCGCGTCACGGTCGCATTTCACTCTAACGCACAATCTTGATAAAAATGATATAAAATGAACGGTAAAATTACCTTTGATAGAATAGAGAATCCTATTTAAATTGACAGGAAATATCGTACCTATCCAAATGAGCCAACGTAGAAAGTAATCCCTGTCGACATCGAATTAAATACGCGATGTAAGGTGATCGTTTCTGATAATCTTCGCGCAACGACTTGAACAATTTCCTACATCCGTCATCGTTGAATAATCGAACGCAACGCAGCGTTTCGTGTAAGTGAGCTATCAACGATCTGTCTTGTAAATTGATAGCTTCTGCCAACTGTAATTGTAAGAAGGCAACCAATTCGTTCTCCTTTTGCGGCCAAAAATTTCGCTGTAATCAAACGTAAATGGTCACGACTGAATGATTCAAACTCATCGGGCGATAAAAGAGGTGTTCGGCTTAAACGCGTCTCTTACCTCGGACGTAGCACTCCAAGGGATATGCTGAAGATCAGCGGTACTCAGTACCATTCGCAATTTTCTTTTCGCATCAGCAAACGCGTACGACAGTTCGATATTATTCGGATCTATAAGAAGTCTCTCGTCTTCCGTCGATTCCTTTGTACGAGATTGATTGCTCTCTATGGATGCTGTATCGCTAGCCGCGCTCGGTTTTCTCCTATATTTAGCCAGGATGTCGTCCGTACTGTCTATGAAGTTTTGCAATTGTTAAATTATTTTTTTCGTGTCTCTATTGATCATAAAAAAAAGAAAAGAAAAAAAAACGAGGCGCGGGAGAGTGGAGTTGAGAGAAATGAAAAAGAGGAAGGGCAGGAGAAGCAGGCGTAAAGAAAAAAAGGATAAATGCTTACCAGCTACATTACTCGTCGACGTTACATCTTCCGACATAATTCTACGTAATCTGTGCCGCCCTACATCAACGTTATCTCCGGTGCTTTCCCGATCGTAACATCTGCCAATATCCTCCGTACCGCGAATCGTCTTTCCTCGCCGATTTCTCAGAGACATCTTCAATTTACCGAAGAAACTTCGCTTATTCTTCTGGTCATCGTCCAACAATTCTTTGTCTCCACGTTCCGCAGTCATATCGAAGCTAATACTTTTCGGTATCGCACCGCTAGACGCGGTCGGCTTTGGAGGATCGTTTCCGTCACCGTCGATCGCGTCGCAGCAGTTTTCACCTACCAACGTGCCGGCCGATAACGGTAATTCTGAATTCACATTTTTCGCTCGGGATTCCGAACCAGAACTACTGCTGGAAGTTAAGCTGCCGGTACTGAATCCAACAACGCCATCCACGCAGCTTTCGTTAATGGTTTCACCCATCGAGCCAACACTGCTCCCTTCTAGTTTCTACGAATACGAAGAAACGATACTCGAGCTTTAGAAGTGAAAACAAATTTACCTTAGATTCTGGAAGAAAACAAACCTCTTGCTTTGAGTTGATGTTTGACAATTTTTTGCTATTCGATAAAATAGGCGGTGAAATATGATTAGCCAAGAGCAATGCCGGTGCAACAGCAGCGGCTCCGATGCGATTATGAGTCGAGGCTTGCCGTTCCATCTGTCCCTTTCCATTCTCTATATGAAGCTTGTCTATTAGATGAACCAATCCATCCTCCCGTAATTGTTTGTTATAATCTGCAGCGATGCCGATGTTGTTTGCGTTCTTATCTACATATTCTGTCGCGATACCATGACAATTGGACTTGTTGCTCTGTGCAGTTATAGCCGAGAAGGACACCGAGGAAGACAGAGGAGTCGGCGACAAAGAAACGTTTGCAGGAAATTGTATTGCGACCTCTTGCTGAGACGACGCCGATTGATAGCTTGCCGACGTGCAATCGGTCGATGTTGTGCTTTCTAAAATGAAACGAAACGAAACGAAACGAAACGAAACGAAACGAAAGGAAAGACAAAAATCGTACTTAAGATCGTGGAAAACTGTTCTTACGAGGAATGTTTTGCGTCAATGTTTCGTCAGTTGCCTCCGCTTCGCTGCGCGCTTCAACTTCGATCTCGGACCTCGCTGTATCGTCGGATCTGGAAACAGAGTGGATGCGATAATGGAGAGACAAGTGTCTTCTTCTTTTAATTATATTATAATACCTCGCGACGCTGGCAGTGTCGTCAGTATCCACTTCCGTTAATCTTTCGGAATCACTGGCCAACACGTCGGTACTCCATGCTTCGGATGCGGTTTCGCTAACGTCTAAAACAGCTTGCGGCATCGATTCGGAGGTTGTTGAGAGAACCGGAGCCGCTTGCTCGGCTGGAGTAGAATAAACTATCTTTTCCTGTTGCTCGACTATTTCACTATCCGAGGCTAACACATCCGTGGACCACGTATCAGACACCATCGATACAGTTTCATCTCCTGAAAGTAGAAAGGAAACAAGACTGAATCAGACAAAATCACACCATCCGATTTGCTTTTCGCTCTGTTTTTGAAATATACCTTCTATCAGCTTTTTGATTTCAAATTTGCAAAATTTGTCATCTATCTCGGAACGACTTTGCTTTGTCGGCATATTCGACGGAGGTAGATCCAATTGTCGTGCTTCACCAGCTGCTCGTCCTTCGTCTCCTTCGGTAATCTGAGACGACGGTGTGTCACGACCTATGGCAAACGAGAAATTTTTCGTCATTTTTTCTTTTCTTCCTAATTTTTCATTCATTTTTTTTTCTCAAATCAACCTGATATATTGGGCGTTCCTCGTCCCGAAACGCTGGCGGACACCATATCCGATAGATTGTCGTTTTGATCTTCCGTTTCTAATTCAAGAGACGAAGCGACACTGTGATTCGAAGCAGCTTCCGAAACGGCTTCCAAATTATCTGAAGTGTTTCCGATGAAACCTTCAAACAGAACTAAAAAATAAAGTATATTAAACAACGATCGCCCTATTGTGAATAAATTGACTATTGTATAATTAATACGCAAACATGTATTCTAATAAGGATACCTTCATCGTGGGACAACGAAAATCGGGTCTTTTTTTCCTGAATTTCTATTCGTTCGCCACCTCCACCACCTCCACCTCCACCGCTACCACGACCACTGCCACCGCCACTTCCGTTACAACTTTCTCGTCTAACGTGTACATTGGACATGTCGTTCGGAAGATTTATGTCAACAGACCCATTCTCCATACTGACTTGAAGTTCGGTACATAACACCTAACGTATTGGAAACAAATATTGTTCAGCTAGTACTAGCGAACTAAAAGTTTGCAATAAACACAAATGTGTAAATATATGTAAAAAAATTAAAAAAAAAAAAAAAAAAATACGCACTTTTTGTTCGCTAAGAAGCCCTACAAATTCACCGGTACTTGGTCCAAACGGAATGACGAGAACATCCTGAGGATTTTTGTCGACAGACGATTCTTCTTCAGGGGTAGACGTACCGTTCATTTCATCTCCTCCATCATTGGTAGCATTCGATGAATAGGAAGATGACGATGACGATACTCGTACTCCTCGATTTTTTCCTGCAGAAAAAGAATTAAATTTCAACGCTCTCCCACCTTTATGGAAATAGTTTCTTCGAGTGTATAGAAAAAAATCTTGAAAATGTCTGTTACATTAAAGGTATAACAAAAGTAAAGTAAAAAACTAACGTCGATAATGCGTATTCACTGCCGACACACACGATTGCTTCTTAAGGATAAAATTCAAGTTTAAACAAGCAACACGCGCTCTTCTTATCGTTAGTTTCATTGCCTGCAGCTGGACGGTAGAGATAGAAATGCAAATTGCTAAGTAATATAGTTTAAGAAGGAAAAATCCAAAAGTCGATTACCTTTTCCTAGCAAACCGCCTCGTTTGTTGGAACTTTCAACAGAGACGTTATTAGCCAGCTTATTGCTGGTCAAAGAGCCAGTAGGTAACTGGGACAGCATTTCGAGTAATTGTTTCGTATCAAAGGCGTTGGATCGCGAAGCGTTTTCTACACAAGTTTCTGTAGCGATAGCTTGCAAAAACGTGATCAATGTATTCAATTCAGTTTCCGTGAATAATGCGGCTGATCGGGAGAGGCCCTGAAGCTTATTATTGTCGATAGCATTAGGCTCGTCCTCGAGTTCTTCCGTCGCACCCTCCACCATAGCATCTATTATAGAAGAAACGGAATCTTTGTTGAATCTCTTGTAAAGATCGAACGTTTTACTATCAACCGTTTGATACTTCATGAGAGAAAGCATCTGAAGAATTTGTCCGACTTGCATCAAATTGAATCTGGCGACGTAGCTGATAGGCGCATCGGTGATACCGTATGGTTCTGGATTTACTATCGCAGGGCATATAAAGTATGTAAAAACCAAATCGGTGCACATCGCGTGCACTTCCTTTCGATCAATGTTCCCATTTTTCCTCAATAGCCCTGCCATCTGTTTAACCAGCCAACATACGCTGCTAGGAAAGCAATGCATATTTTCTCGTATACTGACTATAAATCTTTGCGTGATCTGACACAAAGAATTAATTGTCCAGAGTCTGTAACACTGCAATTTCGACTCGTACTCGGGAGTACCTTCCTTTCCAAACTTCTTCAACCTCTCCGAAGGAGGAAACCTTACCGGTGCTTTGTCGGGGTCGATGTCAAGGAACATCTCATCCTCCATTAATAATTGTACGATAGGATTATGGAGAGCGGCTGTTAAGAAAAACTTGGCCGAGAACAAGCTCTCGTGAAAAGCCGAGTAAAACCTAGAGAAAGCGCACGTTCCGTGTCTGAGTAACCTTCGTGGATTATCCGAGGGAACGATTTGTAGTAGCATCAGGTGTCTCAGTAATTTTAAAACCAAAATTTTGTCCTCTGGCAATAAACAACTGCCATATAAACCTGCTGCCAACGATTGCACGATACTCTGCACCAAATCTGGCACTAATTTGTCCCCCTCGACTAAACATAGTGCGAGTAGCTTAGGCGATTTTCTAAGCGCGCCTAAGAATTCCCCATAGGATAAACAAGCTTGATAGCGCAGATACTTGTAAACGTCGATAAAATGTGAATTTTCCAATGTATTTGCTCTCTGACAACACGATGCCGGTGTACAATCTGGTCTAGACATTATCAGACGATTTAGATTTACTCTTTGCTGGGTTGTAATCCATGCTTGCTGAGCCAAATTCGACGAAGCGTATAACACCTGAAAAAATATGGTTCAATTCGTACGGTTTATTCGTTACATGAATATTTTCTCTTATCGACTGTTGCAGTACCATCGTTTCGTTTATTGTTACTTACTTTTTCGTTTAGTAATTGCAAATTTTGCTGCTCCGAGTTGACAAATAATCGCTCTTGTCGCAAATGACTGGCTAATTCGATCATATCCCATTGCAATGATCCTAACGATTCTATGCTATTCGCGGACGACATTACTAAACATACCCAATGGGACGACCTAATGTTACAAAATACCTTCGCTCGTCTCCTTTAATCCTGTCAATGGTTAACAATTTGCTATGCGATTTTATGTTTTTTAATTATTGTTCGAATTTAACCAATATCGTATGTCGTATCGTATTATATACGCTTAATAGAACACAACAAACGTACCTGTACTGTAAAATAAGATAATTCTTTCCAATTCCTTGTGCGATAAAAATTTCTACAAGTATTTAAAAATCAAGCGAGAAGTGTACGGTTCAAGTATCGAAAAATACACAAAAGAACAACTATACAACTAATCTCACTTTTGTTAAAATTTAATCTCTTTTTAAATTTTACAATAAGTTATATCGTTTAATCAAGGCAGGCGTAAAGCTGGTAGTTATGCGTTGCTTGCACAATCACAATCCTCTAGTGTTGTCTTTTTTATCAGTAAAACAACACTCCCATTGACGCACAACCATTTTCTTTCATAGGTTAGAATTTTCATCGACAAATGGCTGTACTTTAAATCGAATACCAAATCTCGATCTCAGGTTAATCGATCGATCACTCGACAAATAGCGCGGTTGAGGTTTCCAAGAAAGAATCGAACTGTTTGGTCGATTGAAAAATTAAAAATTTCCCTAAAATGTTAATCTATTCATATGGTTTATGAATAATAAAAACACTTGTTCTGAATATTGTTATCTCTTTTATACAATCTTAACCCTTTTTCTCTCGAATTACAGTTATTTTAATAATTCCCTGTAGACTTTGACGAACTCTAATCCGCCCCGTAGTCGTTCATGGGGATATGTATAATAAAGAGAACCCAATACATACATACAGATATATGTATATAGGTGTTTGATAAATTGCTTCATAGTATCAGGTTCAATTAATTACAGAATTATATGCTATACCTACTAAGAATAATATCTAAGCAAACGCTTATTTGCGTATCAACAATTGATTGATACCGATAATAATGTTATACGTAAAATTACGATAAATGAAAAATGACTGACATCACTTTTGAAGTCGAAAATTTCATCTCTGAGTGTTGGGCGAATATTTTCGCTGAGGTATATGATACAGTAGTTTATATGGATCATTCTGCAATAGAATGCTTACATTGGTACACAGCTGGCAAAGGTTATTTAACGCTAAAAAATGCAGGTGCAGTTGCAGTTTATGAATTTGGAATGTATCAATTTCAAGTAGGTGTTTTCATCTTTTAGTTTAGTCCCATTGTGAACATTAATGCAAATACTTTTTTCATTACAGTATGTTAAAGTGAATAGTACTAAGAAAGCTGTTATTGTGTCAACCTCTGGTGATCCTGCATTTTATCAGCGAACAATTAGATTGATTCTGGCAAAAAATGCATTTGAAAGTTGCACAGTTTACTGTGGAGCACCATGCTGTACTACAGATCATTCGGATACATCCATGGAAGATAAACTAGATTATATTAAGTTGAAAAAAGACATAAAGACTTGGATGGTTTCAGAAAATATTTCACAAGTTTGTCAATTATTCATCTATTTTTATATCATTATCATCTTAGAAATTTGGGAATCTAAAATAATGTTATTTGTAGGAACCTGCTGTTAATATTACTTATATGCCACTTTTCATTGCTCATTTAAATAAGAATCTATTTGTGACACCTCCCTATGGAGATTTAATGCCACCTTTGGATGGAAATATACCAAATGATACATCCTTTAAATTAAATCTTTTAGCAAAGTCATTTCACAAATTATTTGATAGTATAGGTGTTAAACTAGACATCTATTCAGTTGGGAAATTGAGCAGTCGCCTTGCAGAGAGTTTGGAAAGTTGTACATTTAGCAGTGAGCACAAAAGTGTAAGTAGAATAATGGGCAATTAAAGGAACGCGAAGCAATCATTTTATTATTATATTCATTGTTTGCTTAGCATTCATCAAGAGTTTCAACAGGACTGTCTCTCATTTTCATTGACAGAACATTGGACCTTTGTACACCTACTAGCAATAATACAAAATCCTTTCTCACAAAAGTATTACGAACATTTCCTCGTTTGCCGCACCATGGTAACGACATAGCGATAGATATGTCGCCCGTGATTGGAGCTATAACGGTAGATATAATTCAGTTACTTTTATCTTTAAGTTAGGTAAAGCATAACTGATCTTATGGGTTTAAAGGGAATTCTACAAGCATACCAAACACCGGGATGTTTAGCGAGCATGGAAGAAGGTACCATCGATCGTTTTATTTTACAAACGGAGAAAGAGTTGTTAGCTATTGCTAATCAATCTCTAAACGATATATCTTCTGTAAAGGATAGTCCAAAATTGAAAACACCAGTGAGAATTTCTGGGCATAGTTTAGAGAAGGTTCTTAATAAGATTCAAACCATAAATAGCATTGATTCTATGATGATGCATGCAGACAAACTTCAGGTACTTGTCTAATCTTCATCTACTTTGTGTTTCTATTCAAACACTAATTAGTTTTATTTCGAAATGCAGTGTATCCTGGCGATAATTGAAACGTTAACGTCGCAAAAGGCTGGTCAACTCGAACTGCTTACTAGTTTAGAAAAGTTAGCATTGCAAAATCTTTCCGCCAGTCGAGAATCATCGAGCATACTTATACAAGTAATTTCAGTCTTATTCACAGTTGACGCGTGTTTTGTAAAGTAAAATAAAAAAAAAATAAGCCAAATTTTTATTTAGCTGAGTAACATTATACGAACGCGACTTCAAAGAGGACTCGATATTGAGAATCTGTTAGCATTATTGACGCATATTTATGCTCTTGCGGGTACGCAAATTCGATTTTCCGCACAGCAAGAACGTCAACTGGAGGAGTCCATTGCAGATGCAATTTTTGAAGATTTTCAAATGTTAAAGAAACATCCATTGACTAGCAAAAAGTCAACATATCAGCTTACTTTATCGTTACTAGGTATACATCATTCAATACTCATTCGTTCTAGAATACTTTTAAGTACATCATTTATTTTTTACCGTTCTTGTATTAGAAGTGGAAGACATTGCTACAGCAGAAGAAACATCGCGTAGAATAGCATCACGTATAATATGTACACTTCGATCAGTAGCGGAACAACGCTCCATGCTGCAAGATTACAGGTGAATTTTAAGTGAAATTGATTTTGCATCAAAGATGTTACAAAGATTTTGTTGCCATCTACATAAGCGATTCTTCCTAGATTTTGTATGATAAAACCAAGCTCTCAAGAGATGATTCGACACGTTAGTGTTTTAGAACAGATAACTAAGGATATAATTTGTTCAGACACAAATCGAGAACTGCGAGATCTTCATCAACGACCAAGTTCATTTATTTCAGCTGGTTTTAAGTAAGCTTATTTTTAATAAATAATGTACGCCTAATGTTGCGTCCGGATTCGAGCAAGTATTTCTATATTTTACAGCTCGATTTTGCGAGGTAAAGCGAAACATCATCCTTGCGATAATCCTTATGTTTTGATATACATCGTGGGAGGAATTACAGCAGAAGAAGCAAAGATAATTCAAGAAACGATATCGATTCACGGTAATAAAAAGTCATCGTCTATAATTTTAGCAGGTTCCACCCTGTTAAATCCTTTAGATATAGTAAACAAAATATTTTTCTGTTGATTATTTTATAATAAATTTATAATGTTCGCAAATATAGAAGTTATTATTTCCTATTATCCATTCTTCCATTTTATACCATAAGATAGGACAGAATAATATATTCTTTTAATGGTCTGTACTGTTTCCAATGTACACATAAATTTTTGTGGATTAGGTGTTTTGCATAAATGTATTCTATAAGCAATGTTATTTCCAGACATATTTGTTGCAAATTTTTTTTCTGTATAACGCATATTTTCACAAGGTCTGGTGTATATAGTAACAATGTTAAATCGAGTTGCAGGCACTCTAACAGGTTTTAATAATTTCTTTACATAAGAATCCATTGTCATAGCATTCATTTCACGATCCTGCCAATAATATGCTGTTATACTGTCAATAGCTACAAGAGCAGTTCCAGGATTATTAAGAAATGTATCCTCTAATGTGTGTAATGTTAAAGAAAATTGCTCACTATTGTAACAATTGATGATTTGCAAGTTGTGTAGAGAATTTTGAATAACAGTTGTCTTATCAACATTTCTTTCACCTGTTGTGTCTATTATATTACTCATTGTCTCGCCCAATTTTGAAACTTGAAAATGATGATCCGTATTTATCAAAATAGCGGAAGCGTTGCACCCTTCGATTTGAAAATAGTTTGGTAGAATACATTTCGCGAGAATTCGAGATAGAAGATGAGTTTTTCCAGTTGATTGTTCTCCAGTAATTTCTATGACATCCGTACTTCGAATACCTTCAAAGAACAACGTATCTTCGAGTTCGCATAAACTTGATTTATTATTTAATCTTGTGAGCAATTCAGCTCCGGATTCTATTTGCGATCGCATAATTTATTTATGATAATATTTGTTTCCAATATATGTACATATATAATAGAAATGTAAACTGTTAAAGATTCAGTTGGTACGGTAGGATGTGGTGGACACGGTAAAACAGTCAACGTTTCATCGAAAATTAGGCCGAACAGAAACTGATTTTAGCGCCATCACAATTATTGCATCCAACTAACGGCGTGTTATAAACATACCTCCATGTTTAAAAGGAAAATTAGCAAAAAATTATAAATTTCCCAGAAATGTTCCCTCGCTCACGCTCCCATTGTCAGTCGTCAATCAATCAATCTAATTAAATTTTACGATTATGTAAATACATACATATATAAAATAAAAAAAAAGTCTTGTTAGTAATACCTATAATTGTACAACTTATTGGAAGAATTTAATGTTCTAATATTAGAAGATTTAATTCTTATCTCTTTGCAGTATATGTACAAGATTAACGATCTATAATAAGAATCTATCAAATTGACAAGATAATCTTGCACTAACATGGCTGCCGGGATCAATAGAAAACTGTCATGATACCTTTTGCCCATGCTCGTCGGCATTATTACATTTTTTAAGATGTATTGTATAGATAATTCCTGTGAATATGAATGTTTTTAAATTATCATCAAATTTCTTTATACTTCTGTGAAAATGTCATAATTTTGATGATTTGTAATGATAGGTGAAAGTGTTCTGAATAACTGTTGACCCGTGAAAAGAGGGTGATTCACAACAATGTAATTCAGCATTATAAAAATATTACCATTTTTTACGATCCATTAAAATGTACAGATATTATAACAGTACCTACATAGTATTGTACACGAATGTCAACGATATTTTTTTCTTTTCCAAGTACTAGTTGTATAAGATTTGAATATATTTAATAAAAAATTTTTACATTATTTTTGTTATACAGTTGTGACAAGACAGTGCCTATTTCTACAGTTTTACCTTAGTGTCAAGTGTCACAGTTAATAAGGGAAACTATTGAGTTTCCAATAGGTGAAATATTAATATGGACATTTTTGAATTTATTTGCGTATCTGTGATTACATTTATATGTGGTATAATATGTACGCTATGCGTGGAGTTTTATTTATTCAAAAAATATTTGGAAGATGCCCCTTTGGCAAGTCCTCCAAAAAGATCGATCCATCATGGAATGGCTCAGTTACCTAAAGAATTACTTGAGAAGATTCAAGATGAAAAAACAAATCCTAATATAAGTATATCTCGTCAAGCTATGTGCCAAGGTAATGAAAACTTGGCAATAAATTTAACATTGCAATTTTTGTTTAACGAACTTCGTAATGCTGAACGAGTTCGTCTTTGGTTGTATAGAAAATTAAATAACGAATTCAAAGAATTGTTAACTCAGTCGACTACTGGGAAATTATTAGACAGTGTACAGGTAAATGAAATATCAATATTGGAAGTGTTTTTTTAAACATTATCTGTAAAAATATTTATATATTTTTTAGTTAAGAGATTTAAATTTGGGTACTCAATTTCCCACGATAAAAGGTTTAGAAGTTGCAGATTCAAAAATAGATGCAGATACAGGTTTATTGGAATCGTTGGATTTATCTTTAGATTTACATTATTCCGGAAATTTTCAATTGTCAATAGATGTGAAAATGCTATTGGGTAAAACCGCTTACATGGCTCTACAAGGTACAGAAACAACTAATTTGAATTTGAACTTATCCTTGATAAGTTTTTGTTAAACGAGAACGATGATTTGTTGCAGTGAAGCGGATCAGTGGCAGAGCTAGACTGCAATTTACACGCGTTCCATATACTCATTGGTCTCTAAGCTTTTATTCGGATCCTATACTTGAATTAGAAGTGCAGTCTCAATTTCAAGGACGTCAATTACAACCACAGATTATTTCCTTAATTACAGGACAAATTCGGAGAGCTGTACGTAGGAAACATACGCTACCTCGCTATAAATTACGTTACAAACCATTCTTCCGCAGACTGAACGACGAAGCGGTAGATTTATCGGAAGTAAGATTTGTTCAAAGTATTTTTTCAAAATGTACAAAATGGGAGGAAGAGTATTTTTTGAATCTAACTTAAAAATTGAAATGTTTATCTAGGTTGCCAATATACAATTAACACCAGGTTATTTGGAAGTATCGTTACTAGAAGTGAGTAGATTAAATCTTGGAGTTAATACGCTTAATGCCGAAGATAAATCGCAAGTTGAAGTGTATTGTACAATGAGCGTAGATTCAACACCTTGGGTATATCTGACTCAGTATACTGGAGTTCCTTATATGGTGTTAGACTTGATTATTAGTAAAGTTAGTTCTCAGCAACTAGGTGTAGTATTTAAACAAGAAATTGTGCCAGAAATAGGTCACGTTTGCGTGCTAGTCGAAACTATAATAACTGGAAGTCCAGCTGCAATTGCTGAGATGAAAAAGGGAGATGTTTTAGTAGCGGTAGATGGTAAAAAAGTGTCTAACATGAATCAAGTAGGTAAACTCGTAAAGAGTGCTGTACAAAGACGTTTCATTATAAGGGTTGAAAGGAAGTACTCGAAAGCAGATTTGGATAAACAAGCGAGCATGAAACTGGATAGCGAAAGATTATCAACAGAAAAAGGAATGGATAGGAAAACGTCGAAAACTGATGTATCGAGTAAAGGAGATACTTGGAATATTGAAGAGAGTAGCAAGATTAAATTTGAAAGTCAAATAAAATTTTCAGATTTAAAAGATTCCGAAAATGAAACCTTTGAGAAACTAGAAACAGGTAGTAAACTTTTTAAGAGAAGAAAAAGTAGTGCACATATTACAGATGATAGTGCTGCTCAAACACCTGACAGTATATCTTCTAGAAAAATTTCAATTACTTCGAGTCAATCTATAATATCGAGTAGCTCTCAGTTTTGCTTTACCGACGATAACTACATAACAAATGTGTCGGATTTGTATTATACCACAAAAGAAAAGGAACACGCTTCTTTGATTAGTTTCGAAGAAACTAGAAACTTTCAAATTGACTCGGAACTTCAGTATCTAAATATTGGTGTATGGAGTCGTGTGAGAGGGGGAGAAGTTCCTGCAAAATTATTAGGATATATAAACGTACCGATGAAATTAATACTAGCACAATGCTATACTTCTTCAACCGGTCATTATCTTAAATGCCATGCTTTGTTACCACCAGACAGTGGTATGTATTATTATTCATTATCAATTAATGATTAACATTGTTTCTATAATATCATATGCTTTATCACTTGGTTCGTTTTTTTTTCTTTTCTTTCTTTTAAAAGCTTCTTTGACAAGCGTTCATCCAAAGCTACAAGGATATTCGGGATTCGATCCAACGCTTTGTTTCGGTGATATTTTACTATCTTACGTATGGGAGTCCAGTTATCCAAATCGTCATCTAACTAGTGATTCAGGGAAGAAAGAGAGTACAGAAGCTGCCAAAACACAGCCAACATTGAGCGAAGAGATGATAAATAAAAAGATGCACGACTTTATCAGAACGCATTTCCATAGAGCGACGCATTGCGATTTTTGTACAAAAAAGGTTGACATTTTTTTTTTTTCATATCGATACTTTATATGGGACATGAAAAAATTTATATTTACTATACAGATTTGGCTAAAGGATGCGGTACAGTGTAGAGACTGTGGCATGGTGTGTCATAAAAAGTGCGAAGTCCGTTGTCAAGCATCGGGGATGTGCGGAGCTGAGAGTATAACGACAGTGGCATTAGAAGCAGACGAAATAGAGCCTAATACTCTAATCGGGGAATCAGGTCCAGAAATTTCTCTAACCAGTTGCGAAGATAATGTACAGGTACTCAAGACGTAGTCAAAATTTCTATTACACAAAAAATGGTATTGCCAACTCGTTCAATTTTTTTCTTCTTTCTTTCTTTCTGTAAATTGTATGCACATACGCATACTTGAGAGAACAGTGAACGTTCTCTAATGGTTGGCAACTCCATAAAGCAGACTTGAATTTTTATTCGTTTTCCGCTACAATCCAATGTCATTTTCCAAACAATGTTCCAAACGAACAATAATTTTATATTTAAGATAGGATAGGATTTTCAAATGATATTTTGCAATTAAAGAAAAAAAAAATGAAAAAATTTATGAAATATGTAATATACATGCAAGATATATTTTTACGGAAGAAATTGTATATTAATTTTGAAAAGTTCAATTTTTATCATTCCAATTGTCACTTGAATGAATTTTTCAGAAATAATTATTATACAATAACAATCACTATGCATATCTACGCTTTACTAGTCGTACTTAATTGTACAGTATGTCGAATGCTGTAATCAAGTAATTGCAGTTTTGGGCAATTAATGATAATTATTTTAAAGAACAACTACTATAGTATTCTTGGTATTTTGTATATAGGGAAACAACTGTTAAATACGATTCACTTTATTGTTGGCAATAAAACTGATCATCCGTAAATAGGGGAGGTGAAGGTTTTTTGTAGGTTTGCACCTTGACCTTGCTTTCTGATTTTTAGTATTTTGGGAATTTTTGTAAGTAAATAGATCACTTGCTTTGTTATATCGTGTAATTAAACCGCGTATAAGCGATTATTTTACCACATTTATTACACAATGTGGTTGAACAATGAAAATTACATATTAATAAATGTGAAATCCGTTGATCGATTAATCAGGGTGCAACTATGATGGCCATGAAGGCTAGTATAGCTAACACTCTGTTGGGCCTGAAGAAGGCTGGAAGTACAAGTTGCTTGGCCCCACCGGCTTCCGGTACCGGTTTGGCATCTAGAAGTCTTCCCCCCAGTCCCTGTGCATCCCGCAAGGTAGAATTTAATAACACAAATTTCTTCATTTCGAACGGAGAAGGATCAGATTCAATGCTCATCAATTATTAACCGTCTACGATCATTGAACGATATTGGTTTGATTTTTCCTGGAACATTAAAGACACAGCTTTAGACCTTCTCTGCTCGATATTTGTTCTTCGTCCTTTTTTCTCTATATACCGACAATTATGATGGAGAAAAAAAAAAAAAAAAAACGCGCTTATGACAAAGGTATTTGAGTGTCTAGTTTTCAAGCTTGAATCCGTTCTATCTTAATTAAAGGATTCAAAGGAAGAAGGTACATTATTGTCCTTTTGGTTTGAAATTTACTTATGTGAAAAGCTAAAAATTTCTTAACAGAAACAATGCTCTTCTTTCTCTTGTATCCTTCATTTGCATTGACATTTTCACTTGTTGCAATGTTTCTTAAAATTCTATACACCAGCTTGCGCTCTTCTCTACTTTTGCTAACGATCACACCGTTTTCCGTTGCTCATGGCACTAATTTATTTATTTGGGAATACCTAACAGATATACACGCAGATGCACATTAAAGCCATTACGCTTGTTACATAAGATATTATGTATGTATATAATACATATTATATCGATGCTGTTACAGCCTTTTACAAAAGCAATAAGCGTTAAATAAAGTTGGCTTTTGATTGAGTTTAGTAACTGTTACCATTGTTAAAAGTATCGTATGAAATCGAGACAGGTGCATTATACTCTAGGATCAAGATTTCAGTGTTACGTTTGAGCTCTGACGAATCTGATTGAATTATTGAAACATTTAGAATTCATTGGTCGGAGGATTGGGGATAAGTTCTGATCTTTTGGAGGGTGCTGAGCCTAACGTGGCAGCACCTTTGTTAGCCGGAGATTTGGACGATGGTCTTATGTCCAGAGCTAAAGATACCGGCAAGTTTTTGTACAAATACTTGGAACCTCAAGAACGCGTCGAAAAGATCAATGCCATGGTAAGCATAACAACTGCAACATATTTCTGATTACAAGTTAACATTGATGATTTTTATTACAGATGGGGAAGCTGAAGACTGCGCTCGACGCGGAAACTACCTCAAGATTAGAGTTATCGCAGAGCGGAGAAATGGACAGTATTAAATTGATCGCGCAGAGTGATTCGAGAGTGCAAGCACTGAGTGTCTTACTTTTGCATTATTGTGCTGGTTTACAGCACGCTCAAGAAGCGCTAGATCGATCGCTAAATAGTAAGGAATCTTAACGAACCTGAAGATTCACGAATGGAAATCAAAATACAGGATAAGAAAGATTACGGTGTTGATATGCAAACGTATAAGTATAAAGATGACATATCCTTTTTTTTTTTACGTGGAGGAAATTTTCAACAAGACACCTCCAGCCCCCCTGAGGAGAGGTCCTCCACCCTGTGGGTATGATAGTACTTAATATTTTTGTACATCAAGCTGGTAATCTTTCGATTTTTGATTAATCCTCTGAGAGCGATAGTTGAATAGAAACACCCTACGAAACATTCTCTATAGGTAATACAACAAACGTTCCAAACTTGAGAATTTACTTCAATCGGTCTAAATTAGCGAACATCGATAAATTTGTTCAATTTAGAAAATTTTACGTCTTATATATTACATGTATTTATTCCAATGGGTTCTACGAATCGAACGCGCTTTGCAATTTTTCTCGAGATCCTTGTCGCGATACTCGTATAATAATAGATCTCGCAAATAATACTCGTGAATTTTAATCGTGATATCTTCATAGCTTACCAGAGAACACCAAATACTAAGACTCGTATTTACAGATTATTATATGTATATTCGTAGAAAAGTGATCGCAACATGTGCTTATCAACATGTAATTATGCGATACACAATTTCAAATATTTCCAGCGATATAAGTACCTATAGACTATAGATGATCTAGCTTGTAGAGTAAAAAAGATAAACCAGTATGGTGTTTTTGAGTTCAGTAGTAAGGTAATGGGAAATTAGCTACTTAAACATAGTAATCCATAGTTGAATGGAAAAGGAATTATTCTGTTTGATATCAGTATATCGTTTACTTCAATAATTAATTAAGGGTTTACTCCATGCTCTTGTTCCGTTTTTTTCTTTTTTTTTTACCAAATCACGTCTTACGATTAGTGATTCCAAATCAGCTGCAACGAAACTGACACGAATTACGACTGATTTTATCAAATACAAATGCGTATCAATGATCTATCGTCAAGCGTGTAAGATAATACACGGTACGATAGAATTCCATCCAACAGAATGAAAACATTTCAAGTATCAAAGTGTAAATTGCGATTCATTGTTAAGAAAATGTAAAATGAATATACAGAAGAAATCAACAAATAAGATAATGAATATAATAGATTGATATATGAGAATTGTTGCTCGTTAGAGTGTGTGAAAGAGAGAAAGAGAGAAGTTGGCGGTGTTTAACGTTTTCGTTGACGCTGCATTGGAACGTCCAAGTTTCTCAGTAAATATGAAAATCTTGGAAAAACGGAGGCGCAGTTAACCGACACAACGCACAAAGAAACTACGTCAGAGCCAAAAATTTTATAGGGCCGACGTTCGCGGCGCGGACACGTTTACTAAGTTTGTTCGAACACCCATCTAGAACCCAAAAGGAAATTGATAAGCTCAAAACGCGCCATAAAACCGGAAAAAGAAGTCTCTGGCGTCCAATTCTGTCTTGTCTCGTGTTTCGTTTACAGCGAATCGAGCTATGTTTTCTCATTTCTTTTCTATCGCGTTACCAGCCGAACGATCCAATGATTTTTCTCAAGTTTTCCGAGTACGTTTAAAAGAAATCGTGATCGCGTGGCGCGTTATTATTCGTGGAACACAGGATGTTTCCCTTTGTCGCGCGTTGCCAGATCATAGTTGGCGTTAATTCAGAATTAATAAAATTGCGCGTCGTTTTTGGAAACGTTACCATTTCTTGAATCCGGTAGACAAGTTGACGACTGGGGAAGAGATGGAGGACATTTTCCTTGTTTTCTAAGAAGAGAGTAACTTAGGCATGTGCAACCGCGTACATCGATCTCGATGAAGAACCTTTTATCCGTCGTCCATGAAAGAATCAATACGAACACGACGACTGAGAAGTCATGGGGGATTTTGGCCCGTGAATCTATTCTCGTCAGTGAAATGCACACGCAGTATCCTCTGGCCACGTGCCAAACATGCCGAAGAATCGTATAAACATTTTATCCCTGTTGGGCACTAGGCTCTACAATGAATGGAGAGCAACAGAGTCCTTCGAGTCCGAGTCCGAGTCCGAGAGGAAAACGGCCAACGTTCGTGTTCGCGCTGCTTTCGTTTCGCTAATTATCCAAAGGATTCATGAGTTTCGTTTCTTGTTTATATTTAAGTCGAATAAGCCTACATACCTATTTGAGTAAAAATCATTGAAATTGAAAATGGTAAATAAAAAAAAATTGATAATTATCTAATGATTTCATTATCCCCATCATCGAACGACAGTGAACGCAACGAGCTTGTTAATAGGTTGAAGGAAGGCATCTAGGTCGAAACTAGAATTAGAAAATGCTCTGATTTGAGCCTCAACTTTTAACGTTTCGATGTCGTGTAACTAAGGACAGTTAGACTCTTTTTGCCATCCATCAAGTACCTTGTTTACAATTACAATTCAAACCATAAAGAACTGAAATTTCTATTTCCAAGTAAATAAGCAGAAATGTTGTTTAACGCGGTGAAACGTATACCTACTCTCTTCGATCTCGCGATGTCGGCCAAAACTGAAAACGCAGACGGAATTTTCTTTTGTCTGAGAATGAAACGACCCGGCAATTTCGCCAACTCTTCCAGACGCTGCTGCGACTGTTTATTATCGCGATCAATGTATACACGTGCGCGTACGCAATTTCTATTTAAACGTCTCCTTCGTAATTACATTTTCTGCCTTGACGCGATTCGTTCAAATTAAAATAAACTACTGAAATACATAGGTACATACGTAAGTAAGTACCATCGTCCGTCAAGTTTCCAACTTTGAAAAACGTTAACTCATGAAAATTTCCGTTTACAAATAGCACGTGTCATTTTTATTCGCGGAATTTACGCGGCAATATCGAGCGTTATTTGTGAAAAATACGAAGAAAAACGTCTCAAGTGAGAGCGCGGCTGGAAAAGTCTGCATGTCGGCAATAACGATACGAGGGGTCGCAATGGCGCAGTAGGCATCGTGCCGAATCAACGAAAGAACCAATAGTTGGTCTTATTTTCAACCTTGATTTTAAAACGACGCTTTCAGAGAACATCGCGAAAGGAACAAAGCTTTCGTCACGTGTATAGGGCTGGCGCGGCCGCGGTGTGACGGAAGCGTGGCGGAAACGCGTTAAACGCGTCCAAGATTTTTCATTATGCCGTGCCATTCGCTTCCTCGTTAACGCGCGAGCCATGCCGCTAATTACACCTTTATATAACTACACGATCAAATATATATGTACTTACATATGTACATACCTATGTATGAAATGAAATATTCGACCAACGACAATCGAGGAATCATTTGTACAACGTTGTGTAATTCCCTCTTCAAGATATTCTGCCCGATGAACGCTTTCTTCACCCTTCTTGCGTAAGTCCGCGGATACACCTGAAAAATTGAACCGATATCAGTGAAAAGTTTCAAACTACCTGATTCGTTGTATTATACAATGCTGTTCAACGAAAGTGAATCCAAGGATACTTAATTTTCTTATTTAAAAACGGAGAGGGGTGAGGGGTGAGAGAGAAATTCTTATTGTAATAATTGTATAATACGTGGCGGGAAAAATGCTCAAACATCCCGTTCTATATTATATGAATTATAGATGAAAGAAACTTGGAATAAATTAAAAAGCAAAAATAAGATTTAAAAGTTTGTAGGAAGAGTCACGTAAACGCGCCACTTTCCAAACTTACACGCACCGTGCGATTATTTTTCTACCTATCGCACCATTAAAATCAATTTCTTTATCGTCTCGATAGAACGTGCAATATCATGGTGTACGAGGAGAAGTTGCGAATTCGCACGTTCCTGTTCCATTTCCTTCATTTTTCTTTATCGAATCCTCCCTGTTTCCATCGATCTTCCGATGACGTATCTTTCAAACAAGTACGCAAAGTCCTTCTCATAGGCTCATTTATCTAGCTATTTCTGTACGAAGAAACTTCAATGCCACGTTCAACGTAGTTCGACTCTTAAGAGGTGTAACGCGGAAAAGCCATCAACCGCTTCACCAAACGGTAGGTACATATTTATGTACATGTAATTGGCGCGTTACGTTCTTTCTCCTGTTTGTCTGAAGACAATATCAAGGAAGAGGCTGGCCTTACTCGTTACAACCTTGATCCCCGCCCTGGCACGTTCGTAGAAAAGTTGAACGGTAATTTCGACAGGTTGCAGGTCGGCTGCACCTGGTCGTGCATGTGCGTCTCGGTATTTACGATTGTTTTCAAACAAAGAGAGGGAATCGAAACAAAGTAGTCAGCTGATCCAAGATGCATCTTTGGGTGGGAGAGCCGCGTCGAAGGCTTAAATAGCACCGCATGGAGTTTCTGCACTACAGTGCCAGGCAGCGTCAGCTGAAACGCTCTCGTTGCCAGAGCAAACATACTAAACTAGGTCCTCCTTTTGCCTTTGGGAAAGTAACGATCCTTTCAACTCGCTTTCCGATCAGATCCAATTTGTCTGTTCGATGTTGACTTGGTCAACGTTACTGCGTACTTTTCTTAATCCTTACGCCCCAACGACAGTCTTCGTCCCATTGTCAAACGCGATAGTTTTCTCGAAAGTGCGCGTTTAGAGCAGAGGCTGCGATTCGAAACATGATAGTTTCCTGATGCTGAAACGAGCGAAGAGTGATACGAGCGATACGTAAAAGCGTGCTAGCTGTTCTCGCTGTGCTCTTTTTTTGAGAAGATTCAAAAGGTGAACTTTCAAGAGATTCTTCGAAGATAGCTCTTGCTTTCTTTTTCCACTTGGAGTTTTCACGTTTCACGTACCGGTAAAGGAAGAATAGAGAAGAGAAGAGATGAGACCACCCGCGTACAATGGAGAGGATGTACAGATATCTCAGGAACAAGGAGAGAGAAACGTGGCAATGGCTGTTTGCGTGCAGTTGGCGGGCCGGGCAATAATTAGGGTAGTTTCCCGATGCGAAGAGGCACAGGACAATTGTAATTTAGGTAGGCCGAATTCATATACATAATTCCACTCTCATTAATCATCTTCTTTCTGCTCCGTTTCTTTGCCTGGCTTACATTGCTATAAACTTTTGCTTTGTTTATCATCGGATTTGACAGTGATTTATTCAAAAGTTTTCCACGAGAAAGTTGCTCGAGGAAACTCGTTGAATTCTGATCGAGAGAAAACGATCATAATTTCGAGATATACCTACAGCTATTAGTTGTAAAAGCACTGTATCATCTTTTACTTTTTCCTAAGCAAACCAATTACATTCAATTTAATAAGAAAGTGTACACCTTTTTTTCCTTTCGATTCAATAAACAAAGATAGACTCGGTTAACGAACATAATTGTTTCCTTCGCGTTTTATATACTTTCTAAGCTACGATATCTTTCCGCCTTTGAGGTATTACACTTTCGCTCACCGAGGATTATCGTTCCATCGTTCGTGGAAAACGTTCCTCCAGTATTTTTTTTTTCCTTTCAAATGGAAAAACGAAAACGGAACGTTCATTTTTACTTGGAAAAGAAACAAAGAAATAGGTTGCGTAGGTTTTACTCGTCGATGCCGTGATAAAAAGAAATTTTTAGATAAGATATCGGGCTGAAATTGCATCGCAAAACATTGTCACCTGGACTAATCCATTCTTTCTTCTTCTAATTAATTAACGCTTTTTACAAATTTCATAAACTGTTTTAAAAATGCTTACAACCAAGCATCAGATGTATCACACGAAATTGTTAATTAGTCGATGAGTTGAATTTGGACAATTCAAAGTTTTTTAGAAATCGAAGAAAGCGCAAATTTCAAGTGGAAAGTTTAAGCCCTAAGATTTACTGTTTAAATGCTGGTTACGTATAGGTAACGCATCGTCTGACCCCCTACTGGCATAATCTACTTACGCCAGTAGAATCAACGTTAACGCAACTCTCGACGTCTCTATCACCGTGAAAATCGGCGATAATTTTGTAACGAATTGCAAAGTAGTGAAAGCAAGACAATATTCTTCATAGTATATACATAACATTAGAAGAAATTTAATGTTCGCTTCTTGAGAAAGTTGCTTCGAGTAAATTAACCCTTTGCAATCCAAATATACCTCCTACTCTCAACCAAACCAATAACGAGCGTTTACCATTTACAATATCTATAATAAAATTTTATCATTTTAATAGAAAGAAGAAAATTTTAACTTAAATTCGTCACCCATAATTTTATATTATTTAGTATTCTATAATGTTCAGACTAAACTAGAAAGACTGGTAAATAAATGGCGTCTGATAAATATATGGAATAAATGGACCGCGAAAGGTTAATAGACACGTATGATCGAGTGACCTTAAAATTCGTTCAGTTAGAGGACTAATAAAGTTGGCAACACGATATGCGTTTCTGGCCGGCCTTGATTCGTTGATTCAACCGACGACCTGTAACGAGCTCGACTTTCAAATTACCGTGACAAATTAGTTCGACTAGCATTAGGTGGTACACGTCGTTGCAACGAAAGATCGACGTTTACTTACAGAGCACCCTGTACATCACGCGAATCGTTTCCTGATTCGATCTAGAAGAAAGAACGGCTCTCACAGTCCTTACCTTATCCGTACACCTGGATAGATTTCAGACCTTACTCAATGCCGCTTCTTCCACTCTTCCATCTTTCAGTCTTTCAGTCTTTCAGCTTTGGCCTGACTGGACATCACTGGTCGGTCTTCTTTTTACTCGTTCTTTGCTTCGTGTAGAACTAGTTCCGCTCATCTATTTAGAGATCTATAAACAAAAAGCATCTACTCCATCACACGCAATGCTTTGTTCTTACATTCACACGTTTTTCTCTAGTCTAGTTTTATCATTTTTCACGTATGTTGTTAACAATGCTTGTTGTCCAACTATCCAAAGTAAACACGATATTTCTAGTTGGTAAGTGGCGAAAGTCTCGAAGCGGAGAAAACGAGAGCGAGAGCCACTTGCCAGCTCGAGAAGTCGCGTGTACCTGTAACGTAACACATACATATTAGTTATCTTGAAAATCTCATGATCAGTTATATTTAAGAATGACTCTTTCTGTAAGTTTCGCGTGAAAACGATCCAGCAGTGGATCAAGAATGATGAAACAAAGTTGTTTAAAAATATACTGGCAGATTTCTATTCTCCAATCATATTTCTATTTAGACTGATTATAATTAGACCGTAAATGTTTATGCAAACATACACTTTCTATTTAAAACTTCTGAAAAGTATTAAATCTTATTTTTCATATTAATTCAATCAGCGTGTGTTCATTTAGAGTAGTGCGCTAGGTGATAGTTGATAATATAGGTATACGTAACAGGTGGTAGTTCCTCACCGCGATACTGTGGTTCGTGCATCAATTCGAATAAAAGTGAAATGCGTGCTCGGGGTTCTAGCATAGATAATTGGTTGGATAAACATTCGGTTGCACAACTCGTATCCGGTCTTTGTTCCTGAAGCTGTCCATGCACTGATCGAAACACATTGTAAACCTTACACGTACGAGCATGAGTTGTTTTTATGAGTGCAATTTCAAAAAAACATGAGATAAGATACAGCTGAAGCATTAGTGTGCTACTTTAGAAAAAAAAAATCAGAGCATACGATAGAAAATAAACAACGAGCCTTTTATACGATCGTCATGCTTTCTATTCATTTCTTTTTTTCATTTTTCTACCAACACTATGAAAGCGCAAGTTATTAGACAAATATATTCTACATACATATGTATACTATAGGTACTTGAATATTTTACTTTGATAACGCTTTCGTTGGACCGTTCATTGTTAAAGCGATTGGTGCACACGTGCATACAATCGATGCGTCAACTCTGAGTCAATAGTCTGTCAACAGGAAAGATCTGTTGCACGTTTTGGAAGCATTCGTCTGCACGAAAGGTCAATCTCAGAATAGTGAACCGCTATGAGGCCTTGGCAAAGTAAATGCACGTGCTTTGCATGCCGTACCAGAATCGTTCCTTCTTCCTGATCCTTTTTACATAAACTTCCTACAAAGTGTTAACGAACTAACCAGTATTTACATCGTTTCATTAGTTCTTCAAATTATTCATCGTCGGATCTAAATGACAGACACTTGAATTTTCCCATTAAATATTATACATATATGTATTTATCTGATTTCCTGGTATCTTTGTTGGTACTTGTCCAACATATAAAATGGAAATTATCTCGTTCAATCTGAACATCGAATAAGCTTTTACCAAGTTACATGGTAGTAAATAGATATCTTACGTGGTTCAAGTTGAAATTGAAATGAAACGCGCACGCCTGAAGAACATGGCCGACATTAATTTCCAGCGCGATATCAAACAAGCGAATGTCCCGTAACTATTTTCGTACCGTTAAAACGCGATTTATACGATTCTTTTATTCGTCAAAATTCAAATTTTAAATTAAGAAGTTACGTTTACTGTATACAATATTCAATCATTCGAAATATTGAAATGTACCGGGTACTTTGAGAGTATTATTAATCCTGCTTTTTAAGCTTCTACGCTGCTCCGCTAAAATACAATCTTCCGGAAAGTAGGTAGAACGAATGCCAAGGCCGGCAAATGGATGCTACTTATTTCGGAAAATTGTCAAAAATAGATGTTTCGAGGTAAAGGAGCCAGACGGCGAATTCGAGAACTTGTACTGAATCAGTATGTCTTAGCAAGATGGCGAACGCCGTCACCAGAGTGGTGTTGCGCTGCGAGGAAGCACAGAAAAATGAGAGTCTTGGTAAATTGTCTTTCAAAATATACCTAATAAATTACTTAATTAGACTACCGTTGTTTTATTTCTTAGTATCATTTTAAGTTAATCCGTTTAAATTAGTCGTTACACGTGTAGGTGATTGAATTTAGTTCATGACCTAGTTTTAGCTGCTACAGGTGAATCGCGGCTTTTATAAAAATCGTTCTACACTTATGTATTTATTTCTCTTTCATTTCTCTGCATTTTCGATATAATGCGTTTGCACGACGCGATAGAATAGTCACGGTCCTAAATAAAAAAAATTAAAAAGCAGTATTTAAAAAATGTACAATTCCAATTGTTATCGTCGCACGATGGCATTGATACATTGACCTACTTTAACAGCTGATCTATCTTCATGCTCCAATTCTACTAATTACGTAATTTTTTTTTATGTTACGATTTTTTAAATTTTTAATAATGCAAATTAAATTGCGTTTAAAAAAGTGATTATATAACATTTACTAACATTGCATTCTTTTTATTTTTTCAGATCTATCAGAATGCCAATTGATGCAAGTACCTGATGCGGTTTATCATTTAATGAGACACACGGAATTAAAAAGATGCGATCTTTCCGGGAACGTGATAACAAAAATTCCGCCAAAGTTTGCTGTAAAATTCTCATTAATCACTGGTAAGCTTTTCAAGATCATTTTTTTTTTAAACTTGATCTGTTTTTTCTTTTTTTCTCTTTTATTTGAGCTACAAGGTAACATAACGTGTAACATAAATTCAAACACATAATCGTTTCTAGAACTAAATCTCAGTCACAATCAAATGAGCAAGCTACCAGAGGAACTTGCAGAATTACAAGCTTTGGAAAGACTGGATATATCACATAATACTTTCATTGCTCTACCACCTGTTACATGTCGAATACCACAGCTAAAGCGGCTTCTAGCCAACAACAATTCAATCATTGGTAAGTGTTGCACACACCTATGTTACATCAGAAATATTTCAAACAATTCAGTTACCGATAATAATTCCGATCTTATAATTCCAGATATAGACGTGGAAAGACTTAGGCATGCTCCAGTTTTGGAATTTATCGATCTTCAGGCTAATCCATTAACGGCTAGAATGCACGATCTTCTCGGTACTTTGACTCGAATTAAAATCGAACTGACGCCTAGACAGGTCGAAGAGTGGGAAGATCTTACTATTTGAGGCGAATCTATAGAAATGTTAAAGAAAAAAAACGATCAAATCTGCCAAAGCGGCTGCTAATCGTCGAATGTTCGTCCCACATGGACGTATAGTTTGCTTCCACATTTCTTGACTGATATTCTTCGAGGATTTGCACACGGATCGTTGTGCGAATTAAGAATAAACCAGCAAGTATTTGTACAGTGATAAAAAAGCATATGACTGACCGATAACCGATGTGGCGATAAGCGGCCGGCATACGTAACTGATCACAGTTTACGGTTCCTTACGATCTGTACTTAAAGAGATAGAATCAGCCACGTACCTGGAACTTTCTTAATTGATCTCGAATGAATACCGATCAATCGTTACTTCATTTTCTCGTTTTCTACCGTGTGATTTTTTTTCCTTTCTTCTTCTTCTTTAGATTTTATTAAGTTGCCCGCTCGTTTGGCCGCGCAATGCTGTGATCGATGTATGTAGGTACGTGTAACATCAAGAGCTACCGATTCAATTTATTCTATTACATTTTTACTAACTCCAAATAAGTATCCTGTAAATTTAAGATACGTTTTATTATTTTTTATGCGTGGACTTGACATATTATTGTAATAAATTGTATGACTGCCAGTTTACGGGCGATCAACTGTTGATAAATGTTCGCCATAATCAATAAATACTTTGATTTTATAAAATACAAAAGAAGAAATTAAAAAAAAAAAAAAAAAAAAAAAGAAAAAAAAAGTGTAATTCAGGTATACCTGTTGATACGTAAGAATTTACAGTTCTTTCATATATTTAACGGGCTTGTAAGAATTTTGCAAGAACGTTTCTATTTAATTTATACAAACAATGTGTATTAATCGAAATGTGTTACGAATTAATTATAATATAGCAGCGTGTAGATGCACAACACACATCAGAATGTATTGCTCTGTATTTCTGATCTAGTCAATTGTCCGCGAAATGTTGCAATATACTTTAAGAAGCATAATGTTCTATTTTATTTCCTTCGTTTCCTCTTACGAATATGAAGGAATAAATTAATCGTTTGCACAATCTTATAGGCAAAACGTTCGATCAGTTATCGATAGGTGGGATGTACCGAAAACTGTTTCGATCACATAAAATACTTCTAGATCGTGCATGTTGGTTTAGTAGCTATATTTTTTTCAATATTAATAATAATAATTATAATAATAATTAAACGTATAATGAGTCACAGAGTTAATTATCTACAATACTTGCTCATGGATATAAAATCACAAAATATACATAGAATGGACGCGGTTTAATATTAAGAATTAAGGTAGACATACGGACTTTTTACGTTCATTTTACGTTCTATCATTATCTATAATAATTTTCTCTTTTCACTTTTAGAAAGTGATATACAGCCTATCAGCGACCGATGATCAAGCGAAGACCGAACCGTTCGCTGAAATCGATGAACGCGCGCGAAAATACTGACGATTCTCGCAAAAACCTCAAGCTCCTCGATACTTTCGCGACTAAACTAAAAAGGATAAATTAAAAAGGTATCGTTAAAGACACGGCGCGCGATAGCGATTGCTCGGAACGAACCCTAGATAGAATCGTACGTCAGAGCGAAGAGGAATTACAATAAATCAGCTGGCAACTGAGCCAGAGAAGAGGGCCGAATGATATTCGTTTACTCGCATACTTGCGTATCTTATATACCAAAGCTACACTTTAATGAATGATTAATAATTATATATATACATATACATATTTTTAATACGCGAGTATATATACGACTACACGAGTTCGATACACCGCAATTGAATCTAGGACGAATCTAGGCTTTGTAACAGCGAAGCTAAGAGTTCCCTCCAAAGATACCGAAATAGAGGCGTTTAAGGGTCAAAAAGAAAGGAGAAAAAAAATAAAAAAAAAAAAAAAAAATAAAAAAACGAAAGAAAATATTAACGCCACCGTTTCGTACTTACTCCTGTGAATGGAAACAAATTCATTGCTTCGCGCGAAGAATCAAATCTGGCACTCACACGCGTACCATTCGCTTCATTTTTTCTTCTATGTCCTTTGCAAATATGTACAGAAATATATCCTAACTAAATTCACACCCAGGCAACATCGTAAATAAAAACTTGGCCGATCGTTCTTCGGAATCTACTTGCTGTACAGAGCACCACCTAATCATCCTCCTCTTGTATGTATTTCAAAAACAAATACGTCAATTAATAAACTTACACAACGATAAAAGATAGAAAAATAACGACTCTAAGTAATTGTAAAGTAATGGTGGCATCAATTTTTCTATCACCGGCAGAGGCAAGGAACCGATCATTTTCTTCTTATCCGTGTACGGTCAGTTTCTTGATCCTCGGCAAAGATAACGCGAATTAGAGTTGCCTACTTTACAATCGAGTCGATCGAAAGAAAATAAGGGAAAAATAATACACAAACCTCGTGCAGTTACAACAATCACAATATTCATTCGTGACGTGTATAGGCTGGGCACGTATTACGTTCATGGGAAAGTATTTACTTTCATCAATAGAGTTTTTAACTCGTTCGCTTGTGCACGTTCACGTTTATAGAGGCACATTTACAGAAGTGATCAGGGTGCATTTTATCGTTTTCTTTGAAAAACTTGTATCGTACTGAGCTGAATCTGTACGAACAAATTCCTTTTTTTAATGATTAGATGCAACAATATCGTTCTAAGTAATTGTACGATCTTAATGTCCTATTTAGTAATTAAGTGAGTTTAAGATTTTCCATTCTTTGAACGGAGCTAGATCTGCAAGACAAAACTCGTTTCCATTTTCTTCTTTCCTTGTTCGATAAGCTGATTGAAAAAGGAGAGGAGACGTGTGCTGGGTAATAATTGACTAAATTTCTGACAAGTAATTACGCTCTTTCGGAAAAGGTCGAAACATTGGCACGTAGTCGATTTTCATTAATACGAAATCGTTCGTTAACATTTAGGCCCATTACTTGTGAGCAGGCAGTAATTCTGGAATCCTGTGTGCCAGCCGATCAACCAACGCACACGCATACACAGAGACAGACAGACAGGCAGGCACGCACACATAAGCTCTCCTCCTCGTCGATTGTATAAAAAGAATCTCGTAATCGCTATTCCTTATTCTTTATCACGGTTCTCAATAAACTCGAACCGTGTATTATTGAACCGATAGCGTTTTAATAAGCTTGTTTAAACTTCACTTCGTCTTCCTGTTTAACGTTTCAAGAAAAGTGGCTAAGTGTTATATAGGTGACACTCGATATAAGAGGTAGGTACAAAGCCCTCGATTGGTTGAGATATACGACGGACACGCGTCCAACCGTCCCCTTGATCCAATTCGATCATGTACAACTCTTCACCGTCGTACATCGGTATGGAACCTTCGCTGGTAGCTAAAAATGAAAGAAAGGTGTAATTTATTAAACAGTTGTAACGAGAGTTATAATATATAAGTGACACGTACCATCGAAAGGATAAAGTGCCCTACACGTTCCCAATGGTGGTTGAGCATCAATTTCATCGACATAATACTCTTCACCGCCGCTACCAGGAAGAGATGTCCTCGATTCTCCAAGGCCAGATTCCGGGCTATTCGTGGAACTGTGCATCAGTACCGTAAAGCGAAAAGCGTGTCTAATTGGTTTAGTTAAAAATTCTGATCTCTGCTTTTATATACGAGTTGTAAAACTCATTATAGCAACGATTCTGTTTCTCCGTTCAACGGAAAGGAAACCTTTCGTTTCGGAGGCTGAGCTAAGTCGGTGAAACACAATTCGAGACACGAATTTAATATTTATTTAGTAATTAGTAACTAATTGAAGCTTACCCATGCGTAGGTTGCGGCGTACCGGGGGCACTTTTCTTATGCATCGATTGGTTCGCGTTCGTGTTGCTAACGCTCGAATCAGATGCTGATCTTGAAAGGCTCTCCTCGCCTCCCGAATGACTGGATCTTCTTGAACTGAGCGGTCTCGTTGCAGAACCGTTGCTGGTAGGTTTTCGTGGAGCTTGACTGGGACTGGAAACGTTAATAACAGAATGTACGATAAAATAAAGATAATCTAAAGAGAATTGTATGGAGATCGTAGAGTATCAAGTTCTGTAAGGTCACCTGGACAGGCTGACGCCAGCGCGCATTGCTTCCTCGAGATATCCTTGAAACTTTGCCAACTCTGTTCCGAGTTTATCCAGCTTGTTGCTCGATTGATTCAGTTGCCCTTCTATACTCATTGGATCGCCTAAAGCAGGATTTTGTTCGTATACACCCTTCATCTTCATCAAACCGTCCCTCGCTGCAGTTTCTTGTTGAATCTTTGCTTGAATTTCATCTAGCCTTTGTTGAAGTCTCTTCTTCCGTTGATTTGGAGGCAGGTCGCTACAATCCTCCTTCGCACCGTCACCGTATCCGGGCACGTTGTTCTGCAACGTTGTAAATTGAGAATCGAAATCTTCCAACGATGGTACGAAGAAGGATTTTGAATGAAAATTTTGAATGAGATACGATGGAAAATAAAGAGGAGAAGAAAGCATTCGTTTGATCGCAGATAACAATGATATCATATACGAGTTATGTACTTGTACGAGTTACGATTTCGAAGTTAATGAACAGAAAAAATTCAGCATCATTATCGCTACCACTATTACTATTACTATCACTGTCACTCACAATGTCAATGTTACTATCACGAGCATACGTGAGAGACGAACAAATTATCGTGTGAAATAAAAGATATACGTAAAAATGATGATTTTGATAAATAAAAATAGAGGACTGTCGCACGGAATGAGAATGGCGATTGTAAGGAGAAAGACAGACCTTTAAAGCTATGCACACCTCGATCAACTTCTGTTTTGTTCGCATGAAACAAATTCCAAAAGCGTATCATTCAGCGAATGAGTCAGAAACTATCTCAGCGGTGGTGTTGAGTAAAAACTCATTGTCAGTGAAAAGAAAAAATAAAAGAAAAAGAAAAAAAATGAAATAAAAGGTTGAAAGACTTGTTTCGTTATACGTGAAATGGTTTCTTTCTTTCTTTCTTTCTTTCTTTATCTCTGAATGTTTCTGAGTTTGTACTCGACCGTCAAGACATATCTCTAACGACACATAAAATGATTACTGAACATTTGGATGCAGATAAAACAATAAAATGCTGTGTGTTATACAAGAATGACAGGCGAACACAAACGATCTCGAACTGCAGGTACTTACTAAGTACAAAAGTATCCAAATTCATAGTCCACAGGTGTTTGGAAACAAGAGACCACAGACAGATCAAATCGTCCACCAAAATTAATAAAAAGTACAAAAGACAGATAAGTTATACTTGCTTCGCAAAAATCGACACGTAGGGATCATGCAAAATATCTGTGTAATCGAACCGCCGACTGAACGGTTTTTTTTTCAATCTTATCGTTAAGGCTAACTAATTGTAGATATTAAAAATATAAATAAGAAAAAATCGCTTGAAGGATACGAATCGTTCAACTGTTAGGTACCAATGTATCTTAATCTATCATTCATACGAGTGACTACACGAAAGAGTTAATAAACAATTGTGTATATATTACAGTCTTGCTGACCAAACAATAATGCATACAATGCATTTACGATAATGATACAAGAAATAAAGAACAAAAGGATATTTCGTGCATGTCGTAACTATCTTTTGTTTCGTACTATGTATCGGTATTCTGACATTCTTGAGAGTTAAGAAATGGAAGAAGAAGAAAACGTGGACACACCACGTTCGAATCAGAATAATATTTCTTGACGCAAAGTAAAGATGTACGGTAGGGAAATTCATGAAACAACATTTACCTTATTGCTACTGAATATGCCGAAAAGACCGACCCTCTTCTTAATTTTACCGCCGGAAACGGTACCCTTTACCGTAAGGTGATTGTGTATAGGCTGCATCACTGGTTGCGATAACTGACTATTGCTATCGTACGTTTTAGCCACGGATAGATCTTCGAACGGGAAATCCCCTGGAGGTTGGAAACCGCTCTTGTAACGTTCGATCACCAATAATGTGTCTTCCTTTTCGTTGATCTCGTTCGCTGCTTTCTCGATACCGTCTAAACATTGAGCAATTATCGGTGCCACTGCTCGTTCTATCTCGACAGATTTTAACATGTAGTTTCGCATATTCTTTATTCTCTTCTCGTCAAGTTCCTAGAATATGATAAACAAAGCATCGTTTGTCAGAATCATCGACTATGATGATCTCGGTCACTTAAAAAATGAGATTTCAAAGATAATACCTGAAGGTGTTGAAATACTTCTGGCATGGCCGTGTGGTAATGCTGTGTTTGCATATCGTTTGTTTTCTGTAACTGGTTCGCGTACTCGGTCTTGGCCTCTTCGCTTTGCTGAGTCTTTAAAGTCATGTTCATCCTCTGCTTCTCTACCTGTAGAGAGGGACGTAAATAAATCGTGTAAAGTTCATAGGTTTTTATCATTTTTATCACCTCTATTACGTATTGTCAACGTATCAGCCCTCTGGTTATTCACCAGTCGATTAAAAAATCCACCTACTTCTGCTCTGGAAAGATGTAGATCAGCGTCTGCCCTCTGATAATTCTCGACCGCTCTTTCCGCCTCACGGAATGCCTTCTCGTACGCCTTCCTGGCTCGTTCCAGATTCCCAATTTGACCGGTCAAGGTGGCCATTAATCTGGCACCCTCTTGAAGATGCTTCTTACGATCCTCTTTGAAATCTTTCACAAGAATATTCAATTCCCTTAACACGTTCGCTTGCAGATTCTCCGCGATCACTTCCCTCTGTCCCGCCTGATCGTTCACCTCGTTCAGCTCCATCTTGAACGCCCGACAAGGACTGTACCTGCAGGCGAAACAGATTTCGATACGTCGAGAGGATGTTCTGGGTTGCAACGGTGCGAACAGGAGATCTGAAATCTCCTATTGAAACGAACCAACAGGACAGATGAGACGAGAAAAAGAAGGGACTACTTATGCGCGATCTTGTAACTGGTAGCTGATAGTTACCAAACTTATGCATTAAGTACAAAGGAACCCACCCACGCCTTCGGATAATAGATTAGCTACCGTTTTCTGTTGCGCTACGCCATACAATATTAACCCTCCGCGAATGTGATAAGAAAAATACTATTTTATTACAGGTGGAGGTACTTTGAAATAGGAATTATCCGTGTCGAGGAAGATTACTACGAAGCGTGGATCCGGTATTACGCTTCCAAGTTGGCTCACACTTACTGATAATCCTCCTCCTCTTTCTTCTTAGGTTGATAGCTCTTCACAAGACGTCTGCAATCAGAAACGAAACAAGATTACCGATGCACGTGCATCGAGCGATTCTCAAGGGAACAAGAGTTGCGCACACTGGTAACTCCAACTAACGATAAACGTAATGTACGAACAATCTTATATAGATGATTTTTCTGAAAGCAAAGAAAAATCCAAGTTCGAATGGCAAGCCTTCTTTCAGCTGCGGTTTCAGATTATATCTTTCATTAATGACGAAGCAAAAATTGTCTATTCCAAAGATAGAGAGAAGAAATGTTTACGGAGCGTTGCGAAATTAGGTGACGAACGATCTTGGTAATTTCGTCGACAACACATGATAGTTTTTAAAAATAGAACATGTGTTTCCGGTTAATTTGAAAGAAACGTTTCTTGAAATTCGTAGCACGAGTTACGTTTAGTCATTCGCGTGACACGAAAATAATAGCGGCCAAGTAATTGTAATTTGAAATTTGAACGTGGGGCCAGAAGAAACGAGCGATAAATGTGTGCCAGTGCCGGCTTCTAAATGCACTATCATCCGGAAGTTGACGTGTCCTTGATACCAGATCAACCGTACGTTAACTGGCCTTAACGTTCGTGAAAATGTTCGTGATGAAAACAGGCATCGATTTCTAAAATACCAAGACATCGTGTACGTTGTAAGCAAGCAAGTTCGCGAGTCTATCCGATTGGAAAAGTTATTTTCGAGTCAACTCGAGTTCCTCTTTCCAGGTCTCGGTTACCAATCAAAACTTCAGCTCCGCTAATTTTTCAAACGAAACGCGCTAGATTCGCAGCGTTCGGAATGCGTTTGATGAAAATGGAACGGTGCATCGAGGGAAATTGCCGGACGATAAACGGTATTGCATTTGTACCAGTAACGCGAGCGTGTATCGCTGAAATTACGACGCATTAAGGCGAGGGAACGTGCTCGCGATAATTTATATGCAACGGAACGAACGTGCCCCGGGGATAGAAGCGTGTGACGAGCACGCGAAATTGTTCTCAAACGTTACACACGCCAACTGATTAATCGTAAGAGACAAGGATAAATACTCGAGACAATTAAATCCGATCGGATTGGAAAAAAATCGATTCGCGCGATGCTCTGGTTCTGAGACAGCCGGTAGGACAAAAGTGTGCAACAGTAGACGGCATTCACGGGACAAACAAGGGGTCCCTTTAATACAATATTACTCTGGCTACCATCTTGTGTCCGTGAACTCTATAGGGTGCGTGAGACACGCTCATTATACAGGATGTCCCATTGAAATCGTTAACTTCGGATATTCCCCTGTTGTTAATTTATGCACAAAAGAAGAGGTACGTGTACGCGAACGCTTGAATAAAAACAAGTTCAACGATAGAAGAATCTATTTTCACCTGAGTTTTGCAGCGTATTCCACTTCGATGGCGCATCGATCTCGAATGAAGTGGCCATACCTTTCGAGAAATTCTATCCCCTTTTGCGTGTGCAGGGATAGATTCTCAAACTGGTCCTGTAACAGAAAGAAACGGCTGAAATTAGTAGACACGCTCCTACGAGAAAGTATTGTATAATCAAGCGATATCGCGCCGGGTATTTTCGACATCCGTCAATTAATAGGAGGCTGAAATAGCCCCCTCGCTCTAGGAACGAGAAAATGGCAGTAATTTCTATGTACGCACAATCGACCTTCTGAGAAAAGCTCACTGTTGGCACACATCGTAGACTGGCCACCTTCCTCCGGACAATGAGAGATTTCGCAATGGTGCACACGATATCGCGGTATCGCGCTGGTCTGCTAGCAGGTATGGTAGAAAGATTTCTGCCCGTTTAGCGGCTTGGCACGAAAAGTGAAACTGGGCTCTGTTACCGCAACGTGGCACAACTCTTCCAACTGGTCGACGACCGAGGAACCGCCATAACTTCTGACCGTTTATCGCTGTTATTAATCGTAGAAATCGCCCTCTTCTTCTTTCGTCGACGAATTTTCATTCACGATTTTCAACGAGTTCGATGAATGGGCAACGTGGTTGGATAGATAAGCTCTCTCCCCGATCAACGTCTACGAGAGCGTGACCCGATTAATCGGGACTCGTATTCATTCATGCCGAGAGAGAACATATGGATACACCAAGTATGCATCGCGTCAGTTTCTTTCATTTCTTTCCCTAACGACGCACCACGTATAGCGCCAGGATAGCCAAGGTTCTGGGAAAAGTTGGAGCAGCTTTGACGTTAGCCGAGTCAGGCGGAATGCAAATTTTATCGTTCAAGGACGATCCTGTCTTTCAACATTTAGCTACGGCTTAAGGACAAGTCGTGCTACCGCTCCAACGTTTACCTAGATCGTGTTCAGAGAAAGAGAGTGGAACAGAGAGAGAAAGAAACAAGTCGATCGTGTCGACTATTGCTCCGGCATTCGAAACGCGTTACTTTCATTTCCAACAAGTAGCCATTCAAGGGCCACGCACCAATTGTTCAAACAGGGAGCAGAGGATGCGCGTGTTACCTTCTCGAGATCCAGCTAACGATCCGGACCCATTAAAGTAATTAACTTTTATCCTGCGAGTCGACGATGAAATATGAAATATGAAAAATGAGGAAAAGGGTTGCGAGTCATCGATCGAACGCGTTCCATATAGTAAACCTACTATATCGTACATTGATCTCAAACCTATTTGTTATAAAAAACAGATTTTCTTGTCGCCATAGAATTATCTGTGTATTTATACTATATAAGGCGAAACGAAGCTTTTGCAGCGCAGATTTGCGACAACCTCATTTTGTCGTCGCAAATAGAAACACCGAGAGGTAAGCTAATCAAACGAGGTATAACATGATACTTGGATGAATAACGATACACAGGAGGTGATACGATACTATGCGTGGCCGATATATGGCCGATAGACGAGCAAACTGGATATCGACGTTATAGGTAGCCGATCACAATCACGATCACGGAACCGAGGAACGACGATTTCCCGGGGAAAGATATTTTTCCGAAAGGCGAATCAGTCGATCGTGACTTTCTCATTGTGATAACTGTAAGTAGTTGCCTCGTGACCGGTCAATTTGCAACTAAAATAACGGAGAACTGGTAGCGCAGGTGATAGTCCAACTCCGACTTTCAAACGTTAGCGCAACAGGAAAACCTATCATTTTATCTTTTTCCCCTTTTCCTCGTCGATCCAATTTGTCTGCATCTCGATCGATCGTTGATTTTATTTTCATCTAGATAACTCGGATATCGACCGTCTAATTATTCGATTAACGCGTTAAGCCTTTCGGTCTGTCCGCGAGAAAACGGGAATGTTACGCAAATCGTTTTGAAGGAAATGGTTAACGTTCCAAGTAGGATATTACGTTAATACTGTGATAGGAAAAACAGGTGAGACCGTTAAAAAACCGTATCCTATCGTGTATCGCCTGAAAAATCTTTTAAATATAGAAATTTGGAAATATGAAAATTGCCAACGCTACAAAGAAACTCGATAAAAGGAATCTATACGAATTTCTATACGACCTCGAAGAAATCGGAAAAGCTTCGTCATTGCATTCGAAGCTATTCGATTATCGGTCGAGGAGATGCGAATGAAATTATATTATAGTCCATTATCTGAAATCGATTTGGTGGCGTGCAAAGGGCCAGGTTTTCCCTTCGACCAATCCAGCGTTTTCAGTGGCACAGGTCGATAGATGGAAAACGCGCACACTAAACCACCCTATGACTCACCCTACCTCGACCTTTCTTTCCTTTTTTCTTTTTTTTCCAAAGAGCTGCACTTGTACATCGATCTAACCTTGCCAGCCGCAGACTATTCAGGTCGGGTTTGTTCGTCGTCAGAGATCGCTTCCAAGCTTTCCATTATGCACGCGTATGGCAGGTACCCTTTGCCAGAGCACCTGCCGCCTTTATCCGCTACTTTCTTCTTGCTTTTACCATATTGCCAGCCGAACTTTCAGCCTTTCCAATTGGTCCTCGAGAAATATTCGGGACACCTCCGGTGAAACGCTTTGACGCAACTCTCACAATCGAACGGTATTTCTTTTTCTTAGATTAATTCTTGGAAAATTAGTATTTTCCACCAGCTATTTTTCCCTTTCTATCCTTCTATTAGTTTATCGCCTACTATCCTAAATACCAACCACGAGATAATTTGTATTTACCGCTGATCTCATTAACATTATAGACCTATCGAATCGCTCTAATTCCTTTATAACTTTGTAACTTTACTTATTCCGTTTCCGACACACCCATCGCTGCTATTACTTATAGTAATTAAAACGTGTTCTCATTATACCTACATACCAACGCGACTCTTCGTCATTGTACGCTACCGAAAATACATTTTCCAGTCAATGAACGGATAAGAACGTTTCCAAGAGTGGACCGGTGTTAATTAATTCGAGGAGAGACAACGGAAAAGAAAACGTAGTTCCACCGCAGGGTGCGACGCCCGCTGCCCGGCGCCTGGCGTTCAACACCCGGAAAAGCGAGAAAGACGAGCACCCCTTGGAAAATCAATAGCGAGGAGCAAGCGAATTACGTGCTATTGCGGGAGAAAAAGCAAAAAAAAAGGACGTTGTAAAAATAGTTGCGTAAAACAAAGAGACCCGCGAACGAGAACGAAAGCATGTGGACTCGAACAAGTGTGTATTATGAGTCACGAAATCGCGCTAGGGGTGCTTTTGCTTTCCTACCCTACACCCTATTGATCCTGCATTTCTCTGTGTATACTGTGTATGTACTGTATGCACTCACGCAACTTGAAACGAGCGAGGCTAACAGAGACAGAGGATAGGGTGACGAGCAGACAGACGTACAGACAACGACCAACAAAAAGAGAATACATATACAGTGCAGAAAATAACAGGATTAGTCACCAGAAACGGAACACACCTAATAGATACACACTATTCTTATTTCTTCAAATATGAAATACGAAATAAGTTTATTAAAATTCTCTAACATGGCAGGGATGATTTTTTCAGATTTCAAAATGGAGTAATTTTTTTCACCTCGTATCTTAATACTTTCTATTTTTTAACTATACGTATACATAATATATTGGACCAGTTTATATGGAAATCTCTGAGTCACTTTGTGTACCTAGATCCCTTGGTAACCACAAACGATATCAAAAGAGAATATAATATTTTTAAGTGGCTACGAGGAGTGATCGAATATTAGCAAAGAGCGATCGAGTGTTATAATACACCCTCATACTTCATACCCTATGTATACATATAAACAGGGTGTGGCTTGTGACCAAAGGTAAACGTTTGCTACCGAAACATATTTCTAAAACTATAATTCTATGATACGATATAGAGTCTATAGTTTCCAGATAAATAAAATCATCCAAAGACAGATAGATTATCGGTAGAGTAAAAGAAAAATGGGTTAAAGAGAAACAATGGTAAGCGATTCGCTGAGACGAAACGACGATAACGATACTCTTTTATCTTACTTAGCCAAGTTCGTGTCCGCGTGTAGTAAGCAGTGAAACACGAGAGCATGGTGGCTGCATTTAATAAGCAGACGGTACACACGTTGAACGAACGTTGTGAGAACGTACGTGCACGTCTGTAGGGTCGCTGGCTCGTGCGGTGCATACGGGTGCACGCAACATGCTCGAGGTGGTGCATAGTTAAACGTGCGAAAGAAGAAAAGAAAGGAAAACATTGGAAAGACTAATTGCTAGTAGAGTCGCGAGACCGTTGACGGATACACGGTACATGGCTGCTGCACGATAGAGAAACGTTCAGAATGCATCTTCGTTGTCTGTAATGCAACCCCGCCGCCGCGCCGCGTGAATAATCCTCTCGAGAAATCTACGCATCGCCATGTATTTCGATGTCTTTCAAAAATAGCATGCTTAACCCTCAAAGACGAGCACCCCAGAGAAATGTTTTTCTCTCTCTCTCTCTCTCGTTTACTATACCGGCTGCGTAGACGACTTTAGAGTCTTTCAATTTTTCCAACAGAAACGAGCAGTAGGACAATCGCTTTTTGTAACTAAAACAAACTCTTTACACCTTAGAATGATGATAGTAAGCTTTATCGCAACGGACGACGAAAAGTACACACTCAACTTTCATACTTTCCGCTTTTGTACTTATTGTTCTGAAATACTCTAAGAACTTTTGAAGGGTTACAATTCGACACACACCCTTCCAGATCGTTTACTCTGTGACGATGAAACGGAACAAGGTAGAGTAAAAATACTCGAGATTTAGGCACCCTCCAGTCTCTAAAAAGGGGCCATATACCGTGAAACGAATGCCGACTGCACTTGGCCCATGAAACGCGAAAATTCAAACACGATTTTCTTCACTTTCTTCTTTCCGTGACCTTCCGAGTAGGTACACTTGACGTCCGTTTATAGTTGAAACTCTTCAGCATTCAACATACTCTTAACACTCGACTCAATTTTCCAAGGATACCAAACTTTTCACACGCAGCAGATCCTTGCTCTTGAGCTTTTAATAAACGTCATAAATCATTGCGGATGTTCGCACAAGTGGGGTGGTTTGATCGATCTAATTAACAGACCTCCGCTCTTCGATAATGCCACGTTTATTCTCGACTTATCGTCTTCCAGGAAGATCTGCCTTCGACTGACAATTATGAAAGCTAGTATCAAAAGCTACCTAGCAAATGCGAAACGGTAACTGTACGATAGTTGGAGAACGCCCTGCACCCTACGATAACGTTTCGTAACCCCCTGATAACGCGTGGCAAGTGTTGCACGAAAGAGCGCTATTATCAAAGCTACTAGTATACTCGCAAATTCCAAGCTGGGAATATTGTCCTAGGTTAAGAAACACGCTATCGTGGCACGTAAGCTAACGGAAAGTAAACTTGTCCTCTGGTTCTCGAAGAAGAGAATGACGAAACAGGGACGTATTACGGGACAAAGGGACCCCTTAATCGTGATTCATCTCGTACATCTCGCGGCTACGTTTATTACCATTCATCGTCGCTGAAGATGACACAAGAACACGAAGTTGGTATGACAATTTCAGTACAGTTTTAAACGATCTTCAAACGTTTCAACGTCCACGCTAAGTAACTCGGACATCATAGCTATTTCGGAATATGTACCTATCTACCATTATACCTCAAAGATGGTTATAATGGTAGACAAGTAACGTCCAACTATCCTATTAATCTTCTGATGTTATCAGACGACTATGTGCCGAGTGTCGAGGTAAACTTTCTCTTTCAGACACCGAGTACCTTTTTTTTTTCTTTGATAAGCAAATTACGATTTCTCGATTATCTGCCACTCTGCTATCTTATAATGAACAGTATACGAAGTAGTTTATTTATAGACGATAGAGACGACTAGTGGCAGCAGGCCACCGCAAATGACGTAGACGCGAATACTTCAGAGAGAAACGATCGTGGGATGTTAAATTTTATTGATCGTTACTATTAATACTCAATCCGTGGTATCACGCGCTAATAAACGGAAGAGAAACGAGCGAAGCGAAGGAAAAAGAATAAGAATATTCGAGTATTCGGTAACTCCCTTTAATCGAAGGGAAACTGTGCTAGTACAGAAGAAATCATAAATGCATTCAATTTCTCAAACACTCGCTTCAAGTAATAATAATGCAGCCAACTTACTCAAGTTTCACGCAAGCGTAACAATTCTTCCGGATTCGCATTCATCACCTACTTTTCTCGTTTCTCGGCCATTTGAGAGTCGGAATAATCCTATTTCACAATGCTCTCGTATACACGAACAACATTACGACTACGACTACGACTACGACTACGACTACGACTACGAGATGCGAGGAAAATGCGAGAAACGGAAAGGGATTCGAAGAACCGGAAGAGAAGCGTGGCCAATTGTTCTTGGAGAAAAAGAAGCCTAGGGGACTCTAACCCTGAGGCAGGTTAAGAGTTCTTTTGCTTCGGCGACAATAGCACTATGCGACAAGTTCCTCGTCTCGGTTCACTTTCCACTAGACACGTACAAATTTAACTCCTACTATACAACTATAGCTATATGCAAATGTAGCTAAGTAATTGCTATAAATATTATATTATTTAGTTAACTTTCCAGTACTTGTGTCGCGTATCGTTTCAAGTATTAGGTAGTGGCAGAAGAAGAGGAAGAAGAGATAGAAATCGGTAAGTCGAACGAAATAGTCATTATTTTTGCATACGGTATACATTATACACCTGATAGCACCTAATAGAAATGTAACTATGTAACACGAATTAATTAGCACGGAATTACGGGAACATTTCGTTATAATCGTCGGACGCGGTCAACGACTCAACAGACCTTCACACTGTTTTTTCTCCCTCTCCAGATAACTCGTGCAATCGCTCGCACTCGCATGCATTGTCGTTGTCGTTGTCGTTGTCGTTGTCATTCAGACTCATTCTCTCCTCTAGTTTTTTTTCCTGTCCTTCTCTTTCTACTATTCAACCGCATTGACGTAGAGTGGATGCGTTCCAGTATCGCGATTGCCATTTTAGTGGAAACAGCAGTCATTTTGCTTAATAATTGGAAACGACAGCGACATGCGTGCTTTGAAAAGCAATGAATTCAACCCTTTCATCGTACGCATGGATTCTTGTCAATTTCACTATACAAATATTATTTATTTTGTCGTGTTTGGACTTTATTTTGTAATACGGAGGTAATTTGTCATTATAAGGGAAAGAGTTGATAGTAGAAATAATATGACCTTATTTCTTGCATCGATAACAACTTTGTTTTGATCGTGCAAGTTCAAAGTTCGCTGCTCGAGTCGTACGACATAATTCTACTTAATGTAATGAGAAACAACGTTGAATATAATATATTCAATCATGGAGAAATACTTGTACAGAATCAAATAATTTGTAAATAAAATATTTTTTTAAATTTCAAACTGTCTACCAGAGTAAAGGCGCGAGTCCCTCCTCTAATTGTAAGTTCATATAGTTATGTAAGCATTTATCCTTTATGCTGTTCAAGAGTACGAAATCCCTGTTGACGAAAGCCTCAACGATGGACCCTTAAAAACCTCCCTTTAGCCCTTCAAGATTGAACAAGATCGGGGTTGGCACAGAATGCTGGTCTCATGATCTCGTTATCTCGAGTTGGTGCGATCGTACGCGAACACTGATTCATCCATTTTTTCCTCGGTTCTCTTTCCTTTTTAATTGAGAGACTCGCGTGAATCATAGGACACGATTTGTCATACGATGGAGTTTAGAGACCTGGAAAAATCGATAAAGTCGTCGCTCGAGAAGGAGGGCCATCGAGCGTGTAATCTTGCTCCATATGAACGCAGGATGCGACGCTGATAAGATTCTTAACGAGCGTGGGCATATTTCTGCCTCGCGCAGCCTACTTTTCTCTAAATAAGTTCACTTAAAAGTATAATATGTTAACTGAACGTAAAGAAAATTCAGACATCGTACGATAATAATTATCTTTAACGATTCGCAAGAATCGTTGTAACGTAACCGAAAGCCAAATGACGAATTAATTGCAACATAAATTATACTAGAACGCACTCTGATAATCTCTGATAACAAGAATGTAACCATGTTCCTATTCGTTGCAACAAAGCAAACGAACAAATCTCTCGGTTAAAGTGGTAAAGTGGTAAAGTGGTATAGAGATTAAAACGATTCGTGTCGCTTTAACACGAAAAAAATCACTACCTAGTAATTGAAGACAGAGTCGCGGTGCATCGAAGGGGATAATAATTCAGCAAGCTCTGCTGGGATCATAATTTCCTTCATCATCCGAGCCACGAACACGCGTTATTTACCTACTCTATAAACCATAAACCGTTCGTAAGAAGATGGAATAATGAACTGTAATATCTACGCTAAACTTGCTAACTAATCTCGCCCATCTAACCGTGCACCATTTCCAGCTACATATGTATTATACATATATTGGGAATGCGAATAGCGATTTCACATATCGAGTTTGTAACAGGCATTTTCACCCATTGCACACCGCGTGCTACTACGTCGTCGTCGTCGAGAAAAATCGTACATTTGACTCGTTACGCAACAAGTACGTTACGTGCATGCATAACTAGGCAAAACACGAGGTACAAAATCGTGTGTCCGGTGTAGGAAAGGAATCGAATCGAATCGAAACGTGTTCGCGATTAAAAACCGATACTCCAATTACTTGGATCTCGAAGGGACAACTTTTTCTCGAGGGTAATATCGATTCGTTCGATACCCGAGGATTTGACCGTCATCGATTCGCTGGATTCTGAAGAAACGATCCAACTTGCCGGGACGTAATTAATCGCAATATAATGATACGTCTGTCTTACAATTAGCGGAGCAAAGTCGCGCGTGTTTGCGTTTTTACCTTATCGATCCACGTTGAAAGAGACCGTACGACGTCAGCTTTAATACATTTTACGACGCACCGTATGCGTCCTATACCATTTATGTAATCAGACGTAACGCAAGAGAAAAAGAACAAAGCGATGAAACGCGACGCCCGTGTGTGAATACGTTATAACAAGACGCAGGATCAATCGGAAATAAATGAAAAACTTCCAACAATCTCGGTCTGCTTTGAAAGGGTATCGAAGAAAAACGAGGCCCTCTATCTACTGCTTTACCGTAGAATTTCATTGGAAGTTCTGCTTATTGATTCTCCAAGTCTTCGAGACTCGAGCGAGTCTCGAGCGGTGATCGGGTTGCATAAATTAACCAACCGAGCTACCTTGCTGCTTTCAGCTAACAGTTACAAGCTGTCGCGTAGATCGTAGAATAGACTCCGGATATAATCGAGTCCAGATAGCCGGTACGATTACGAGGAAAGGCAGCAATATAGCCGCGATCTTTGTTTAAGAATACCCATACAAACGGTGGCAACGTCTAAAGTCTAAAGTCTCTGAAAGCATTGAAATGTCTCGCCGTTTCCTTCGTTACAACGATTCTAATCACGCGATTCCAATGAATTTCACTTTACGAAACCTTTCAAATCGCTTCAACGTTTTTCACTAGAAAACATATTAGCCGGACAATTAGCTACATACTCGTTTGCGCGTTAATGAGCACGATACCGAGGACCATAGCGAGCCTTAAAGAAATGTTAAGGATTTAATGCCAGTGTGCGTCGAGTGACGCAAGGTAAAAGGTATTCTAGCGTCGACGAAACGAAGAAAAACATAGACAGGGTTGAAATAATAAATCTGAAATGATTCGTTCCATCGGTCACACACAGTTCCTAACCATACGGTTGAACATTTAATTCGTCAGCGAGTGGAAACGAGTGAAAAGTATCGTTTTTAGAGGTCCACGCCCACGATAGGCGACAACCTTCTCCCTATCCTACACCCCACGCTCTCTACCTCTCTGGCTGTGTGGCTCTAGCTATATGCGTGTGCACGTACTCTCGCCGCTATGGTATTTATAGAGATTTGGCGCAATGCGTGGGTGGGGCAAGTTCGCGAGCACTCTCTTTCCCTCTCGTTCACGCACACACATCTTTCTATGCACGCACCGTGTGTTCACCCAGTCGAGGATACGTCGGCAAAAATACGCGCCACCACCAACAGATATTTGGTGCTCCCTGAGGAATCAGAGAAAAGACGCTCAACTATTTCTTTTTTTTTCTTTACAATACACTCACAAACAACTACTATACAGGTCCGCTTTGGAATACGTCCTGTTTGGACGTGACAAACTTTTTGTGAATTTTCCGTCATTTTTAAATAATTATCTCAGAGGAAAAATTCAATTAATAACCAATTATATTCGGAGTTGATGTATTATTAACTGACTGATCGTACAAGTATACGTCCTATTAGGTATAAGTCGAAACATCAGGAACGGTTTAAGGTCGTATACCGAGGTACATATCACTGCAATTCGATTTAAAAAAATGTGAACATTATGGACCGTTAGTAGGAGGATTAAAATGAAACACCCTGTATAAGAGAATTACATCGAAAACCGGCTGCAAAAGAGGCACGCAAGCTTCCTATAAGGAAAGAAGAAAACAAGTGTTGTTTCAAGAGGAGGGTACGGTCGCGCCAGAATCCTCAAGATTTTTCTTCGTTCGGTCTTTCTCGAACGAATCCTTGCGGCTCGAGAACTCTCGATATTAATTCGAAATTCTATGGACGAGAGCCGTTGGCTTGGATAACGAGCGAAGCGATCGTATGGAACGTCACGCACCGGAACGAAGAAGAAGCCTTCTCATCACGAAAACGAACCAACAAACTCCTTGGCAAACTTACAATTCATAAGATAAACAGAATCGTTACCTATGAGAATTGAAAAGAACTCGGCCGCATGACAGAGTATGCAAGCATTAAAATGATTGAGAAAAATAAGAAAAATATGTGGAGGAGGCTTCAGAATGTGAACATGGTCGAATAGTGGATTGGAGAATGGAACGATTTCACTAAAATCCTTAAGTTATGAGCGTTATGAGAATTCCTGGACACGGGACGAGACACGAAGCATGTAATCATGCAAAACATCTTCCTTCTCGGCCATGCTCGGGGGTTAGAGCTACCCGATTCTGGCCATGGGAACCCATCATCCTCCCGAGGCCGCTTCGAATTTCGAATTTCGAATTTCAAATTTCTCGATTCCATTATGCACCCGTAACCACAAACCTCGTCGAATGACTTTGCACCTTAACGCGAAACGCTACTTTTCTTATCTGCGAGGCCTCTAATCATTTCACCGTTGCCTCATTGCTATTTAGAAAGAACATCGTAGAATAAACAGTTCTCACTCGCGATCATATATATTCATTAACGAACCTCGTATTTATCTCAACGATTTCTCGAAAAGTTACCTAACAATTCTAAATTGTATTTATTTCATATTTTTGCAGGAAACGTATATTCTGCTATGCTAACAACAATAAAAATCCTTCGTTCAACCTTTTACCATTTCATAAAGTACATCATTTAGAAACATACTATACGATACGATCTCCAACAATTTGTTTATCATTTTCTATAGACAACAATTATTGTCTACGATGATGCGATCCAGGAGTACCACGAACAAGAACAATCGTAGCCAACAATTGTTCGAAAAATTCTTTCACCTCTTTCCATTACCTACCGAGAATCCTCTGCTTAACCCGAACAACCCGCAGGCAATTAACCAGGTAGAAGGAAAGTTCGTTTTGCAAGGAATGACGAGGAACGATCTTGCTTATCTGTTAAGCCGAGATAACAGATCGTCGCTCGTAAAGAGAGAAAACAATTAGAGGTAGATAAGAACGATATCCGGTGGAGTCATGGATTGCATACATACAAAGAAACGAACCATTACATTATAAACGAGTCATCGAGATTCTTCTGAGAAATTTCCAAAAGATACGCTATATTGTTGCTTCCGTTAAAAATTACAGTAATCGATTCGTAAAACGCATCGACTCGAAAATATAGAATACTGGGTTAATACCCGACCTTCCTCTATCCGGAACATCCAACGTTTGTAGAAACTTGAAAATCCAACTGTTCATAACTGTTGAAAATATTTAAATAACAGCTAATTGCAAATATTGTTGTATTCATTTAAAATGAAATCAAAGTAGGCCTGACTCGTTCACTGTAACAATACTCTACATACTTTAGTGTAATATTCCGTTATTCGTAATAGAGGTATGTAGCTCGAGCAAATTTGACCAAGCATTCCATTAATTGATGCAAATGAGTTAAGCTCAATAATTGTAATAAAAAAACATGGTTAGAATATTGTAGAATTTTTTCAGATTTGGCTCAAGGACACTTTTGACCATCTTATCCTGCTATACTCTTTGGTCCGATCAATTTTTCCTCGTTCCGCGTTGTTAAACGATTTACGGTCAACTTGTTCGTCGGCTGACAAGCTTTTGCGCTATTTAACCGTTGGAAGATTTTGATGGCTTATCGTTTCCCTTTAAATGTACCTTCGAACATTGACGGTGAAAAGGTTTGTCGATATCGATTCTCGATACATGTACCCCGCGTAACTGGGCTCGAGCATATCTCTTGCCTATCTTGTCTTCTCTGCTACCCTTTTTAGGTACTCCAAGTCCGAACAGAGAAAAACGCACCTGACCTTACTACCTGTCTGAGCCATCAGCAAAGAATGTCAACCACGACTCGTGAAATCATCGACTGGCATACCTACCAACTTGAACCGCTATTTACGTTTTCAATTCGAAAGAAAACAAACCCAGTGAAACCCGTTGATCAAGATGAACGTTTCAACGACTTTTCACGACAAAATTTCACCGAATAAACGAATAAATTGCGATTCAAAGTGCTTACGAGAGAACATGCACTCTCTTGTATACAGAGAAAAATGCAATTCCTCGTTTCATCGTACCAGAGAAAGTAACTCGAGCTTTTCCCGCCTACCTTGTTTTACTTCCATTTCCCGCGATCTTAATCACTGTCTTCTCGCAAAAGCAACCTATGACCTACACAACCAATAACGGAGCAAAACGAGTATCATCCACAAATTTCATTACTCCACTATTATTAGCTACCTTCAAATTAATCCCCTACAATTTACATCGACAAATATCTATATTTAATGGAAGCGATCAAATATTATTCAACCGTTATTATATTACTATTTTGACGATCAGAAAAAAATGGTAGAAACTCATGTTAAAACTGTAATCGAAATATGGACAGAAGAATGAAACAAGGTAGTTAGTTATCAGGATCTTTCAATAACGAGTTCATCGACATGCAACAGAAAGTATACGACGTTTGCGAAGACGGTGTGTGTGACTTGCAGAACCAACTACAAAATAGAATCCCGGTACCTGCTGACCAACAACTGTCGACAAACGATCAAGACATTTTAACTTGCGTCATTATTCTGCAAAATGCGTCAAACAATTCTCTATTCGCTTTAACCTTCTTCCAGATATTTTATGTACCTAATCTCGAAGATATTCTTTCCTACACCTTCAAGGCTCTTTCTCCTTTTGTTGAAGCTGATAACAGTTTACAATTAATACGATTTTAACTAGAAATTATGATTAACCTCTTTCAGTTAATCATCTTCGAACCAGTCTCGCAAGGTCTCGCAAAGTAAAGGTGTGGCATTTAATTCGTCGCTCAAATATTTAATTTACAATCGGCACCACAGTGTAAGAGCGAACGAACATGATCGATCTGCAGGTTTTTTAAACGATAATGCTTTATCAGTAAATCAACAATTGCCGCAAAAGAAACGTATCTTTCATTGGCATTTCAAATATGTACCATTCGTCGCGCCTCGCCAAGTGTATTCTCTATTCTCTATACAGAATATTATATTCTAGAGATCCTTTTAAATTGTAAAAACATTTATTTCCTAGCGTTTTAAGAAGAAAAGAGGAAAAATATGTAAGCAGAGGATCGTGTTGAAGAAGGAAATTTTCTAAAGCAAGGATCTATCTGTATTCTTCTTTTCTCAACGAAGAGCATGGCGAGGCACGCCCGTGTTGTACGTGTACATATGCTCACGAACGGCCGTTAGCGGTTAAACACGAACGCGTCCTGTATCATGATTTCATGATTTCATGATTCACGAAGGAATACGAGTAGAACGTCAATGAATCGTAATACACGATAACAGATATGATCGAATGCGATATCGTTTCGAAGAAGAACAAACAACGTTTATATCCTGAAAAAGGTAAGGGTTATTATCGAGCATTTTGGCCGGTTCGCGTTATAAACGCCACCAACACTGTAAAGCCGAAGCAACCGTTACCGCATGCACGCATACATATGCACGTACGTTAATATTTGCACCAGTTTACTCGATAATTTAATGAGACGTCGGTAACGCGACGTAAGAAAAAAAAAAAATCGAAAATGTAAGACAATGAAATTACGCAAACAGAGATTTACAGCCGAATCAAGGAAAATTCAGCAATCTCTGTATGTACTTATATAGGTATATACCTGTTCGAACGAGATTATAGAAGAAAAAAAAAAAACTACCATTCGGAATGTACCAATGAATTATTTATGGAGAACAGAAAGTAAGAAAGATGACGAACCGGGACGGAGCACGATTCTCGATCTTACGCCTACCTGCAAACGTCGTAGACAGGCGTGAATACTACTTTGGCGAAGAGATCCTTCGAGAGAAAATTTGTGAACCTGCTAGATCTACGGAGTCGTGTTAATACTTTCCTGACTTTCTCACTTCCTAAACTTGAATCGATGAAATATCAATTTAAAACGTAAATTGTAAGCTTAACAAAATCCGTTCCACGTCGTTCTAAGGTAAGATGACAAGTTGCATACTGTCACACCACATAACACCGGTATTCATCGAACATTTCATGAGAAAGGAAGCGAAGGAGAACAGCGATGAGTACACGTACACCCGAGTTGGGTATACTGGAAAAGGAGGGGATATACCAAAGGAGAGAAGAACGTCGCCCGCGGCTAGCAACCGCAAAGGCAAAACTCCTGTGAGTGGTTTGCCACCGTGAACTGGTTTTTCGGGGATATCGTTGTTACGCGTTGGCGACAAACATGGGTCAGCATCCGATGCCGTTCGATACCAAACGAATATCCCGTATGTTCGTCTATGCGTATGTATATACCCGTTGCGAGGAAACGAGAAAGATAGGAGACGGCGAATAGCTAGAGCTGGCTACAACGAACAGGGAAACGAAGTAGACTTACCCAGAGCTCTGTACCCCAGCTCATGTTTGCTGGGCCGGCTAAACCAGGCACAAGCAGAATTACTTTCACTCGACACTTCACATGTAGCGTCGCAGTTCAAAAACACCTCCTCTTATCGAACGAACCAGCACTGAAAAACGCATGAAAAATCACGCGTCAGACTCACCGCGCACAATCACTGAAGAAACGTCTCCAACATGTCGGCCTGTAACCACTGACTGGCCGGACCCAACTGTCCATCAAAACCGCCCGGAATTTCAACGTGGCGCGCTCTCTCGAACTATTCCTGTATTAACGAACAATAGTGGGGTAGAGCGTCTTCTCATTGCTCGAAATTTACACGAATTTATTCTCCATTTCACCAACGAGTATACTTCCTAGACGACTGTGTTTCGATTCCATATATTTCGTGATCTATGGTAACGCGCAAGCGCTCTTGCAACAACCGGAACGGCAAGAAACATATACCCCGTGGCAAATAAACTTATCATCGTTTTATCATGTTTTTTTGTCATAATTATTAAATACTCTCTGTTGTTTTCTGTGTATATGTACTTATATGGGAATATGCATATATTTTTATAAAAATGGTACATATAGGAGAAATGTTTTTAATGCGACTTTTGCTGCCATCTATTGTCCCTAACCGGAACGATCTATTTGATTGTTTCTACTCTCTACCACCAGATTGCAGGACTAAACTAAATCTTCTGTTTGTTGTATGTAATTACGTGACTAATTATGGTGATGCAAGCGTCGAGGCTGAACTCCGAATTCCGCATCGGTAAAACAGGCCATGTTTGATCGAAAACTGATTTAAGCGCCACCTGAATTATTGCATCCAACTAACGGCATGCTATACTACGTTACCTTTCGCAAATGCCTAAATGACACATGTATGCTATATGTATAAGTACATAATTAAACGATACTGATCATGCATTCATTATTATTCATTTTCTTTCCGTAAAATTGTATTTGCAATGTGGTACACTTCAGAATCTCAAGGCATAGTTCCTGAAAAAAGTATAACAGAGATTAAATAGAAAAAAAACCATCAATTCCGCAGCCAATTCGCTCGTATTATTTGCTGCATAATTAATAAATGTACCATTGAAATAATGATGCAATTATTAATAATACATCAAATAATAACGATTTCCCAGGTCTCACCACGGGGAGGTTGCTGCGGCTGGAGACCCGCCCTACCTCATCCCATCCACCCTCCATTTATGCAAATTTTTACTTTTATTCAATAATATCATCCTCTTGGTGAACATTTGCAAAACGTTTCGATTGTTGTGCAAAGGAACAACAAAAGGAGCATTGTTTTTATTCACTGCCTACCTATCTACTTATCTATACATATATTTTCGTAGATTTTTGCTTTTTATTCCTATCGCAACATTTTTTAATTTTGATTTTGATTACAGATCTGTAATTAATAAATATGCAATTGCATATTTGTCCTACATACTTATACTACTAAGAATATCTACCTATTCGAGCGCTCGTAATTATATTAAAAGTTCGCTTAAATCTAACGCTTCCTAATTAAACACTGCAGTGTTTGACGATTATATCTTAATGACCATATATACAAATAAGTCCAATGAATTTCTTGATATTGTTGTCCTCACCAGAACACTTCCTGAAATAAAACTGAAAAGGATTAAACATAATTTAAGAAAATAAGCAGGCTCATGTAGCCTTAATCATACATTTACAACCTGCTTGAAACAAACAGAAAAGGATTAAATACAATTTTCGAAAATAATACGGTTCAGATATTACCACTCATACCGAAGAATCATTTTCCCTTTTCAATCATTTTCACCTTGTTTTATTTAATTGGATACATTGAATTCCATTTTTGGAACACTAGATTTTATATTACATTTCTTCCAGTCTATTATCCGATATTATTAATTCACACTTCCTATAAAGATATTTCTCTGCAACAGAAACTCATTAATCGAATTCATACAAAGAAAAAAAAAATGTAATAGCTGAAAAGAGGATACATTAGTAACAATAAAATTTCACAAAAGTCAGAGTGGTTGTTAATAACTCAAAATCAATTTGATACGAAATATGAATAAAGGGCAAACTTCAGTACCAAAATAAAGAGAAAAAGATTTAGAAAAATATATAATTGAGTTAAGAACATTAATTATTTCATTTTATTCTATTTAATATTCGTTTATTTCGCGACAAATCGTGCACAATATTTTGATTGAAACAACTGTCTTTTACTGCAATATACGTACAATCATCACTCTACTTGACTCTATTGTATTATATTATTCAATACACCTTTCAATGCAAATTTATTATAAATGGAAAAACTGAAAAGAAAATCACGAGTGGACTTTGCTTTTCGGCAAAAGAATTTGAAAATTTATAAAAATAATTTAATTAGCTTCTCTATAAGCTTGAAGTTAAACATCGCGATCAAAAATTAAAACTGAACAATTCGAACAACAATCTTCTACCACTTTTGTTTAAATAAAGTAGAATTAAAATTTAATATGCTATTTCAAATGAACAAATATTCCTTGAAATAATTTATCACCAATTATCACAAAATAAAATAAAGTTCCATTTTAAATAAAACTTCTAAAATAAATAATATATTAATATATTGGAAACATTAAATTCGTATATTATTTAACAGTATTTCCAACAACCGAATGCTCAAAATTTTCAAAATTAAAAAAAGGGAAGAAAAAAAATGGGGGCATGGCAGTGGGAGGGAGGGTACAGGGGAAGCTGAAAAGAAAAGTTTGACTGCCCATAAGAGCAATCCCTAAGCAAACCCTATAAAACAAACCGAAATCACACGCAACACTAATTTCAAAATTGCAAACATTCTGAACTATGACAAAACATCGGCTGGCAACGAAGGGTCTCACGCCCCCTAGTCTTACGCCAGACGCTACATACCACCCACCCCGCCTGGACGTCGTAACGCCAGGACAGAGTGCACCCCTTCGCTAAGAGCGCTACCCGCCCGTCCAACACGTTGCATCCAACGGTGTCAGATTGACGGACGCCCATAGTATAGACAAAAGGACTGCAGTTTAGAATATGGTTACATATTTTCATATGTTCCGTATTCTAAAACTGCGCCTGCAAAGGCCTAGTAATGCATGGGTTTGTCTCCCATGAGATGGTGTTCACGGTCTCAGGCCGCGGAATCCTTAAAAGGACTCCCACCGAATGTGAGTCATAGTTACTTCCACTAATTTAATAAATGCAAAAAAGTAAAAAATTTAATAACAATCGCGAATTCATTCGCAACACTAATTTCATTAATTATATAATATGTACAAAAGTGTACGCGTGAAGGCTGCTTCATTATGCGCAACGCTAAGCTGAAAAAAAGAAAAAAAGAGAAAACGCGAACTGTAACGCAACACTACTCAAATCTACCGAATTTTTTAAGACGCAACACTAATCTAAAAAAGGGGTACAGCCAATCCAATAGGATTGTACCACGGCAGCTGGTCCATAGCTGCCTTATGGACCATGGCAACTCCACTGGATCGTTTTTGGGCATTTCTAATGCAAAACGCGAATATTCATTACCGCAACACTAATTGGCAGGGAACTCTATAAACTAATGCAAAGCAATCGCGTATTTATAAGTCGCAACGCTGGGAAACAATCGCGCTAATGTCATTCGCAACACTATCTTTAACAGACATGCAATTAAAATGCAGAAAAGGGGGGTTCTCAAACCGTGAATTTTTTACTCGCAACACTAATTTCATTAATTATATAATATGTACAAAAGCGTACGCGTGAAGGCTGCTCCATTATACGCAACGCTAAGCTGAAAAAAAGAAAAAACGAGAAAACACGAACTGTAACGCAACACTACTCAAATCTACCGAATTTTGTAAGACGCAACACTAATCTAAAAAAGGGGTACAGCCAATCCAAGGCTGTATCACGGCAGCTGGTCTATAGCTGCCTTATGGACGATGGCAACTCCACTGGATCGTTTTTGGGCATTTCATCATATATCGCAACTCTAATGCGAAACGCGAATATTCATTACCGCAACACTAATTAACAGGGAACTCTATAAACTAATGCAAAGCAATCGCGTATTTATAAGTCGCAACACTGGGAAACAATCGCGCTACTGTCATTCGCAACGCTATCTTTAACAAACATGCAATTAAAATTCAAAATAAGGGGATTCTCAAACCGTGAATCTTTTACTCGCAACACTAAAGCAATGATCATTAAAAAGCAAAACTCTGAAAAATCTTAAAGCAATCAACATTGGAAAGTTAAATTCTATTTTAAAGCAATGCAAGAAAGAAACGCGATATTTAAAGTTCGCAACACTAAATAAAAATCGCGATAATCATGCATACGCAACATTAAATTGAACTGTGATCGATGTTCATTCGCAACACTAAATTGAACCGTGGTCAATATTCGCAACACTAAATTAAAAACGCGATTTGCCCAAAATCATGGGGGTCACGGGCCCCCTCTTGTCCTGAAATTACAAAAAGTACAACTACTGGCAAGCACAGTGACAAAGTAGTAACGATAATGATTTCCCATCCTTTTTTGCAAAAGGATGCAAAATCATTAGTAGTTCCCCTCTTGAAAGACAGTTTGTCGGGGCGCTTCGGCATATAGCCTTTTCTTTCTTCGGGCGGTCCACCCACCTGAAACTTATATCTAAAACTCGAGACTTGCAAATTCGCAAAACATAAAAAAACAATCAACAAAAAGGAAAAATCGCGAAATTCTAATTGACACGTGGACGAAAAAGGACTTTATACGTATAAGTCGTTGTTCGTGCACACGTGCCGTGCTCGAGCAGAACTTGTGCGTTTCGTGCCATCGCGATCGCGTATGACGACTTATGAAGTCGCCAAAAATTTGAAAAATTGTACAGATAGATCAAAGGCGAACGACATACTCCATTCGTATCGATCGTATCGTCAATTCTTCAAATATATTCCAGGTACAGGTTGATCACGCGAAATCGCGCCTACCCGACCAAGAGACTGTGACAACCTGTCCCGGCCCTACCTACTTACAATCAATCACACACACCAGAAGGTATACTACCTACTTACCTAACGCTATATTTAAAAAAGGCAAAATCACATTCTCACAAAAATTCATTCCACGACCCCCATACACTCCACCCGGGCGCAAAAGCCTAAACTAGGGAGAACGTCCCGGGACGCCTCCGTCACCCGAGTTTCATCTCACATCACACTCTACGGTACGTACCATTTTTCACTGAAATCGTCTGGCAAGGCTAGCAATCATTGCGTATAATGATAATTACAAAATTTAATTAATTACTTTGATATAGAATATATTTCATAATAATGGTAATAATGATGGTAATAGTAATGGTAATAATACTATTTGGTTTGTATGTTTATTGTACATCTTATTGAATAAAATATTATTTCAAATTAAAAGTTAAGTGAAAAAGTTATTAAACCGACGCAATCCCACAGCCTAAAAACACACACACCATATATGGAAATTACGTCGTGCACGATATACTAACACAATACCAGCCGCTTATTAATTATTATTCTTATGAACTAGGTCATCGTGCCCATTGCCTCTACCCATCCAAGTAGCACCTGGGCACGTGAATGGGCTTTGGCAATAAACACGGAAGGGGTTAAACCTGAAAATCCTGATCTACAAACATGATTGATTAGTACATAAACATCTAACGGGCTAATATTTCACTATTTTAATTTAATAAAAGTGACTCGACTTTGTAAATATAAAGCTTTAAGAACAAATAAAAACTGAAAAACAAAATAGAGCAACTATGACGCAAACATGGTGCACTGCTAATATCAGCTGGCAACGAAGGGTCTCACGCCCCCTAGTCTTACGCCAGACGCTACATACCACCCACCCCGCCTGGACGTCGTAACGCCAGGACAGAGTGCACCCCTTCGCTAAGAGCGCTACCCGCCCGTCCAACACGTTGCATCCAACGGTGTCAGATTGACGGACGCCCATAGTATAGACAAAAGGACTGCAGTTTAGAATATGGTAACATATTTTCATATGTTCCGTATTCTAAAACTGCGCCTGCAAAGGCCTAGTAATGCATGGGTTTGTCTCCCATGAGATGGTGTTCACGGTCTCAGGCCGCGGAATCCTTGTAACTAATTTCATTAATTAAATAATACATAGGATTGAGATTAAAAACCAAAAGGATTCCCACCGAATACTAGTCAGTGCATCGTCATATTTACTCCCGCGCTGGAAATTTTTCGCAACACTAATTTAAGAAATGCAAAATTCTAATAAAAAAGAATTTAATGTCTCTAATTAAGAATTCTTTGTAGTGAAAAAAGAATTTATTCTGAAAGTTAATAAAACATCCTTGGGCGACTCCCTCCTCAGAGTGAATTTTCAAGAATACGCAAAATGTGTTGAAATAGATCACTCTGACTTGGAAATCTACCCGTCACGAATTGTCTTCTTGCACATAAATTGTTCAATTTTTCATGAACGTGTAACTGATCTTTACTACACGTAAGAAATTCTCAAATTATATTTGAATTTACAATGTATAAATTATAAATGTATATCCAGTATACATATTACATAATACTATCAATATTATATTGCTTTGAACCTTCGCAATAACTAAGTCAGACAAACTAAATAAAATTGTTTCGGTAGTAAAATATTTCATATTCCACATTTAAAAACATTTAAAAATATTCATATATTTCAAAAATATCTATTGGAATATGTAGAATTGAAATTATATTAAAACGCGGAGTGCAAGAAGGCCTAGCCTGAACTAAATGAAATAAAACACAATAAACATGTTACTCCTCATGAGTATAATCATACCCATGGTCACTGTGCTAGCAAACTACGTATACAACCAGTTACCCGTGTCGATTCGGACCATTCGTCCTACGACATGATTGGGCACCGGAGGAACCATAAAACATGCGACTCACCGTTCGCAGATATACTCTTCTTCCGACAGTCAACAACTAGGTAGGAGGATGCACACCAGGTAGGAGGTTGCCTTACAGGAGAAGACGGAAGCCATCAGGAATGTCCAGGAACTCGCCAAAGTTCAAAAATTTATCTGTAACAAAAAAAGAGGAATTACGGTCAATTTTGAAAATTATCAATTCTTATTGTAATAAAATTATATATAAATTTGGATTTTATCAAATATTGGCAATGAAAAATAACTCTCAATTATCAAGTGTTGAAATTGTAAATTATTCTACTTGAATTAAAATTAATTAAATAAAGTAACAAGATACTTACACTCTTTCCTTGTGGAGCAACGCCTAAGACTCCTCTTCAGTGGTGCCGTGACTCTAATACCGGATATATCGAGCAATAAAAAAAAAAAATTAAAAATAAAAATAAAGATATAAAGTACTAGAAACGCGACCGTCAATAATTTCCGGCGAACAATTGTAGAGACTCTACTTTCGCGATGGAAAAAGAAAAATCAGAGCCGCGATGCTCTAGAAAATATTTTATAATATAATACGCAGCAAACACTGACTCTACTTTCGCGTGATTCCTAATAATACAAACGCAACTCTATTCAGGGCCAGTTCGCCCTTGCAAAAATCAAAACATTGGAAGTATGTTCGTACAAACACCGACTCTACCGACCGCATTGCGCGCGGCCACAACAATTCCTGAAAGAAAAACTTAGTGAGCAGGGATGGGCTGGGTGGAAATATACAAAACAACATTCTTCTTATTGAGCTTTCGTAGCGGAAATACTGTTATTAATGGGTTGTAAATGAAAATATCTATGTTCGTGAAATATATTCGACGAGCACAATAATTGTTAAAGCTGAGTATTGATCCAAGATTGAAATGAAATGTTTTAAATAATTGTTAATAATTATTTCAATGAATATTACATCGATAGAAAATCATTTTGTAATAAAGATAATAGACTATTGTATTAAAGCAGAGGATTTTTGTTGTTAAGACTGTAAGCATACTATAAATTGTTGGAAATTCTATTACGGCATGATTTATAAATTATCTAATTCTTTTCAATAAGCAAAGTCCAATAATTAACCATGCTTAAACAGCATATGATTTAATAACGTGATTCTGTTTTAATTTAAACTTGCATCAAAAGCTGTATATTATAATATAATTACTATGATTTAATAAAAACAAATTGTTTAAAATAATGAAAATATAATTAAATAATTGTTAAAGAAAAGCAATCATCTGCAGTAGAATACACGTTGCTTCAATTTTGTTCTAATTTAAAACACACGTATTAAATTATTAGTTGAAATTATTTAATAAAATGAAAAATTAATTATTCTTTTTCTATTAATTGATCAAAAGAAAATTTCTCTAATCTTTTTTTCCTTGACCTTGATACCAATTAATTATCAAACATTCTTACACTTAACAACGACTCAAAAAAAGCATTAATAATTGATTATAATAAATTAAAACGTTACAAATTATATTATATACCCTTTACAAAATTATATTTCGAACCAATATCAATGGCGTCGTATCCCAGGGCGCCTTTTTGAAATCAAATAAATATCTGTAACAAATAAAAAATAAAAATTTATGCAAATTAAGTTTAACTAACGAATAAACAAACGATCGAAGTCGATAATTTAGGCAAATTATTTAAATAAGTAGACTATGCGTACTTTTCTATTGCTTATACGGGAGCACGACCTCGACACGTCTTCTCACTTCGACGCTCGAGAGAGCAATGGCGAGACCTTCCTTCCCATCGTAGACCGGTCGGCACTTCGGCAACACTCGGCAATGTTCGGTATATTCTGCTATCGGCCGATACCTAAGCAAGTACACGAACACGTCTAAACAGGAACAATATTACGATGCTCAAGAAAATACGTTATTAAATTAAAAACAGCAAATTGTGTGAAACAATATGAAAAACATTCAATAATGTTTAGGAACTTAACGATATAAAAGAGAAAATAATTCAGATTCTGCAGTTCCACTCTTATTGTACATTCCCGGCGAGAGCAAAAATTTTCAACTCATGTATTTGTGAAGAAAACGTCGAATTAATGTCAAAGATCAAGAATTCAGACTTCTCTTCGATGTTTCTTTCTGTTTTTTGTACTTTTAACACCCGATCGGTAATTTAATTTAGTATTTAAAGATAATTTAATCTTACCTGTTGCAGACACGTGCCAAACGGACGAAGCTTCGAGACGACTGTTGTACGCCACCACACTCCGCGCATTGCACCCTACAACGATAAACCTGATTGGTCGAAATGGAAGGACGCCATAATAGGCGACCAATCACAGCCATTGATAGAAGTTTCGTATTGCTTCGAAACTTTAATACTAATCGTAAGGGAAAGGTTCGTTAAAAACTATCGACGCCATATTGAAATAAAATCAAGATTACTTTTCTCAACTTTAAACACCAAAATATAAGAAACAAAGTAGAAAAAATATAAGATATTGACGGGATTTAAGAAATTATTGATATAAAAGCAGAATAAATGAGGGAAATGTATCTAATTTAATTCGTATCTATATCGGCGTAATAGTAAAAAACAAGAAAATAAATTATCACGATATATAACAATAAATTACGACAAAAATGTACTAAAAACATGAAAAAATGCAATAATATTCGAAAAATTATTGATATAAAGGGAAAATAATTCAGATTCTGTTCTTCCAACTTCATTGTCAATTCACGGCAAGAGCAAAAAATTTAACGTATTTTTAAAGATAACCTCGAATTAATGTCAAAAAACAAAGAGCTAGACTTCTCTTCGGCTATTCTTTCTCTTTTTTGTATTTTCAACACCCGAAAGACAATTTAATTTAATATTTGAAGATAATTTAATATTACCTGTTGCAGACACGTGCAAGACGAACGAAGCTTCGAAGAGGAATGCTGTACTGCGTCACAAATCAGACACAGCGACGTGTCTGATTGGTCGAAATGAAAGGATGCCGAATGAAACAACCAATCACAGCCATTGGTAGAAGTTTCGAAACTGTAATGCTAATCGTAATGGAATCGTTCATACAATAAATATCAGCGAAAAAATCGAATAATGTACTTTTTTTAGCAACACCCGTCTTGTATTACATTTTATATTATTGTAATTATGTAATAAATAAAGAGGAATATTGCTTTAATAACACTTTCCTATGGCGTGATTTTGATACTCAGATATAAATTTTGACACTTATGTGCAATGTATGCATAAACGAAATATTAATATGTACAAAAATTATAATCAATCGAATGATCGTGCGGTCGAGCGCAGAAAACGAACGGACTGCGCCCTACAGAAAAAACGAGGAACTAAATTTGTGGTCTGTTTTACCTTTTTGACGTCTTTCGTGAATGAACAATCAACGAAGAAGACTCATAATAATGTTCAATTGTTGAAGTATTAACGAACACGTAAATTGTTATGATAAACGATAACTATAATGTTTTCTATGTTGCAAGTCCTTACTGATATCAGTAAATCTGATAACAGAGTGTTATAGTCGGTGACAATTGTTGAAACAAAGATATTTTGTTCTGATGTCAAATTGTATTGATTGTTATACATTTTATGGTTTTCATACGAAAACACGATATCCAGGTTTAAAACGAATTATACGAAATGGGTAAATAGCAACATGCTCGATGTTATTTTTCTTTACCTTTATGCTAATTTAACCTAACTTAACCTTTTTATTGAAACAGAGTTACGAAATCGCAGATCTATTTTGTCTCAAAAAAATTTGTCGCAATCGAGCAATAATAGACAAAGCAACGATGGTATCAGTTTTTCTCAACCCATTCCGAGTACTAGCAGGCGTACTAGGGGAAGCATAAATTTCAGTCAACGATTAGACGAATCTCCGAAACGGATGCTTTCCGAAGATCAAAACGAACTTGTTAATAGCCTTATAAGATACCTTTTGGTTTTAGACAGGGAAAAACAAGTTGTCAGTAAGGCTCATTTAGTCAAGAATGTTTTTAATAACGGAGGACGGCAGTTTCATCCGACATTGAACAAAGCTAAAATTCTTTTGTCAAAGGTACACACAAAATTTCATTGTTTCTTAATGATCTAAACATTTTAGTGACATATCACAAAAACATAAAGGTGTACAATTACGTGTATTGACAGATTTTTGGATATCAATTGGTAGAACTGCCAGGTAACAAATATATCCTAGTAAACGAAATACGAAACGAAATACCACATATTTATCCTACTGCAGAAGAAGGTAGGCAACAAGTACTGCTATTTATGGTGCTCACACATATCTTTATGCAAGAAGAATCCTGTACTGAAGGTAAAAACGTTGTAAGACTAATATTATGTAACAACACGTAAATGAAAGCTGTGTTAAAATAATTTCAGAAACACTATGGAGTTTCCTTACAAATTTAGAAATTCTGCGTTCCGATAATCAAGATCACGATTACTTTGGCAATGTTAAGCAATTGATAACCGAGGTAAGAATAGCGAGTGGAAGAAAAAAAGATGGTAAAGTATCAGAAATTAAGGATTCCGTTTATTTAGGTCTTCGTCGCTCAAAGGTATCTCGAAAAAGTGGTTACGAATTCAAACGATGCAATTGAATATAAATGGGGACCTCGAGCTGAACACGAGTTTTCTCGACGTTCAGCCTTAGAATTCGTATCTGAGGTAATACCAAGCTTTCAAATTGATTTTAAGGATTTCCTTTTTTTAAGTGATTATTTGAGGGACAATCTTATTTTAGATTTACTGTGGACGGGAAATAAAGAGCTGGGCATTACAGTATAAAACCTTACTGGCCCGCGAACAGGCTAAGAAATCCCAGTAACTCGTTACATCGAGCAAACCAAACCAATTACACTGGCCGTCGTTACGTTCGAGTGAATAGTATAATAAGAAATACTTCTTTCCAGGTGTAAAACACGAAACGAATCCTATTATTGTGGGATCAGGACCTAAGCTAACCCAATAATGAAAGGAATCGTGAAAGTAGGGACCAATGATGTCGCGTAACGAATAAAATAGCCGGCTAACAGCGCAGAAAAGTCCTAGGTTTCATCGATTCTCACATTATTGATACTGTTTACAAAGCTTACAAAGAACTAAAACAAATGGAAATTGAAGATTTTTAATTGACAAAAGCTGTGTCGAACGCGATCGTCGCTCCTGTCCCACCGAGCAATCGTTCCGTCAAATTTTGTTCAAATGTCCCTGAGAGCAGCCGTAAAACTGCGAAGCAAGATTAAAGCTTGCACGCGGTCTTCGAGTTCAGTAGGAGGGTCAGAAAGAATCTGAAACGTTCGGTTGCCCTAGTTTTAATTAAATCTAATCGGATTCATATTTTCTTACTTTTAACGTTACGTTACACAACGCGATGAACAATAAGAATTGGAATAACTATTGTATCGCAGCGTTACAAATGTTGGCACGTAATTGTCCAGGCTACGATTTTCTTAATAAACTGCTGCGTTCGATTAACATACGCTAATTCGATCGGTGTATTTGCGTTACTCGCTTCCTTCCTAAATTCGAACAACGTCGGAATGAAAAGGTTTAATTTGTATAAAAAAAAAAAAAAAAAAAAACAGATTGTTTGCAAACGAGAAACGAATGTTCCTAGTAATTGGAGTTAACCGGCGACGTAGCAGCGATGAATTCATAAAAGATCAGAGAAGAAATGTTAAAACATAGAGATAGGATATCGTGAAACGTATCCCGTTCGCAATCGAAAACATACCGTTCCGCTTCCGTTTCCGTGGTGAAATAGCAGCAGGATCGCGCGCAGCTACGAATCGAGCGAAGCACGTATCAGCTCGGCCAGCGAATCTGTGTCAGGCTGGGGGGCTGTAAAGTAGCGCGAGGCTCTGCCAAATGCCAGTGCTCGACCGTCCTCTTTGGTAGGTGGTAAGAGCGGCGTGCGCGGTTTCGCACTGCCGCAGTACCGCCGCGAATTATTCTTACACGATTACCGATTACCAATTTTATCCACCTACCATTTTTTTCTCTACAACCGAATCTGGTACGGCCTACTTTTAGTAACACCGTCACCAATTTACCGTGGGACCACTAATGTTTGCGTACAACGGTGCTAAACGGACTTTTACATAGAAAATAATCGAAGAACATCGACAATACCGATTAACAATGATAGAGGATAATACAACGATCACGCGATACAACGATATTAAGCAGAAGTGAAGAAAGATTGTAAAAAGATGATGAGAGCTAAAGCGACTTGTTCGAGCGATACCGTACGACGCGCTTCGTACAGCCAAATTTGAGACGCGTATGGATTACTTCGGATACTCCAGTTGGAAGCATCTCTAACAACGGCTGGTGAACGACCGCTTGTAAGTGTAAAATACATGGGACATTGGATGGATGAACCGAGGTACGCGGTGAGGCAGGCGCAGCCACCGAACCACCGATAGAGAAGAGGCGCGAACATCGAAATAAAGAGAAAAGGAAGCGCGGTATTTTCGTCCTTCGAGCAAAATAACACAACTCGACAAAATGTTCAACCTGTATCAGAACTTGAACAAAAGGGACGACGATCACAAGGAATCGGACGTCACAGGGCATGACAGATTTTGGCAGGAACGACCCAAGACCCGTCGAAAACGACGAGCCGTTAATCGAAGGACTCAAAGTGCTATCGAATTAGATTCCGAGGCGATCGTCTCGGCACGAGGTGCTCTTCGCCGTGGAAGAAGCGCGAGCATCGAAGATGAAGACAGTGACGAAGAGAAGAGTTACCAGTTGACCAATAAAATCGACAATCTAGCCAAAATATTGTTCAATCGCGTGTCCGCTGCAAGGGGTTGCAAGGAATCGGACGTCAGGTAATCTGTATTTGATTCATTGCGTACATAGCTTTACTCTATCACCCATCTTCCTCGTTTTCTTATCGTTTTTTTATTATTTAATAATTAACGTTACGCGTCTAGCATGTGAAAATTTTCCAGCTAATAAAACTGTTTAAAAAATGAATTCTCTTCCTGCTTATCTTTCATTTCCAGTTACAGAGTGTTTGACAACACGTAGGACCACTTATTACCGCTTAGTTTTGCAATTGTAGAAATAGAGAAATGGCCATTGTCAATTCATTGTCAAAAGTTAGGTCAAGTGGGACATACAGGGTGCTATTCTGTTTCTCGGTACTGCAGCATTCGGCTTTCTCTTCTTAGTTATGACTGTGCTGGGCAGATTGCAGGAAAACAAAGTCTTATTTTGATCCCTATAATCACCCCTTAAAAAATCTCCCACCTGTTGTCGAACACCCTGTATAGTAAGTAACTGTCCTGAGGGTCCTAGACGTTACGAAACATCCTGTACGCGTAGCTCGTGTAACAAACTGAAGGAATATTACGTACGATCGATAGACGAATTGCTTTGATTGTAGCTAAGGAGCCAGATGAAACAACGCGTTGTTGCTATTACACGTCGATTCACCCTCCGCCCCCTGCTTTCATCGATATACACAGTAAATTTCTTCTTTGTTCGTTCGATACTATTGTTCGTTCCCTCGTTTTTGTTCCTTTCGTTAACTTGCGGCATCGAAAATTTTGTTTGTAAGCCGTCGTCTATCGATCGTCCTCGAGCATTCTCGACTCTTGATTGTGTACGGTTCAGCCCGGGTAATTTCTGCCGTGTACGTAAGTACACATACATATTTTCCACGGTTTAGTCTCGATTCAGAGTTTCGAGTCAAAATTGATTTGTAATCAAACGCGCGTAAGTACTGTTCGATGGAAACGCCGAGCGTTGATCAGGACACGCCCGATCACCATAAGAGTTGCCCGCAAAACGTTAGATCCGGAGGAAAACGAATACCAACGGCACAGCCACGCAGGTGAATTGCTTATCCCTCTCTTTTTCCATTTTACGTATATTGACTTTCTTTGAGTTTCTCCTCCCAGGAGAGACGATAAAAGAAAAGACGGCGAGAATAAAAGAATTTTATCCGGAAAATATCGGTATTATCGCGATCATTGTGTTATTGGATGAAACCTTTGCATTTGTAGAGAGGGATGGCTGCTCGCTGGTAATGCTAACGCAACTGATCCCGTTTGTAGTCGTTGCTGCGCCAACTTAATCCGTTATTGGCATCGCTCGAGAAATCATTCGTTGAACAGTGAAATAATTCTGAAACGTAACGATGATTTTTCAAACGATTCGGCTATCAGGGACAGGTAATATTTGTTCAGTTTCATCTTCGTTATACCCCTTCCACCTTCCCACTTACCACCCTCCTTGGTTCATTCACCCCTTTCTTCGATCTGCAACTAAGTAAGTAAGTAAATAAGTAAAGGAGTTGCGCTTAAAAAATTCAACTTACAATCGTTCACGTTCGCGAAGGAAATTTTTTTTGGAATTAATTGAAATTTTTCCTGCGTGTCCCTGATAGAAATGGAAGACACAATTATACAGCGTTGGGTCACGGACCATCGGTCTGCGAGGACGTTGGCGAATACATGGAAATGGAGAAAAGATCTAGGGATCGTGCCTTATCAGTTTGCCAGGCTTATATTCGAAGAACGCCACGCTATAGTCTCGTCAAGCAGCTGAATAATCTCGGTAAGCACAATTCTCTGCGTTATATCATCATATGTGTTAGTTGCAATAACAATAATACAAAATTCCTATTTTCTGCAATATATGTACGTAAGAAAATGTGAACGTTCCTTTTTCAAATTTCTATTCGTCCTGTTCTAGGCTCTAGAATGGACAAGCACTGGTTCACGGTGAGAGACACTTCTCTAAAGACCGATCGACTAATCACCTTAGCTCCGCTAAGCAGAAACTGCTCGTTGAGCATTTCTCCTTTAACCAAGAACATTCTAAACGACTTGTTCTTAGCCTTGCAACATCCGTACATATGTCCTATATTCGATATCGATTTTCTCGAGTTCGAGAGTCAAAATTACGTGATAGTAGTGCAGCCGATCAGTCAGGGTAGCTTAAAAGATTTGATCTATGGGGTGAGTAGTTTTGCGCTGATCTCGAAAGATGAGAAAACCCTTTTTAATAATATGAATATTGCCGCCGTTAGATCGAAAGAACCGGTTGGAACGAAGATTGGAGTCAAAAGTACGCTTCTCGCGGCAAAGGACTTCCTTTACCTCAGGTTCAACAAATGGGACGTCAAGTGCTGGAAGCGTTAATCTTCTTGAAAGAAAGAGGATTTCCAACCGTGACCCATTTACATTCCGGCAACGTGCTCGTACAAAACGGTGTCGCACGGCTTGCCGGCCTCGAGAATACGCTTCTCGGCTTCACCAGTCGTATACACCCTGTTATTACCTCTCGAATTTCTCAAACTATCTCGATCGACATAATATGTTTCGGTAATCGATCATCGATCTCCATTATTCAACATAATTTTTTCTTTACTAAACAATGCGTATATAATATCAGATATTATTCTTTCAGGTCACATGCTATTTGAAATGTGCGCTGGTTACGAGTTACCATCGTTTAAACCGAATTCCGTGCATCTTTCGGATCTTGAAATGTATCCACAAGTACAAATCTTTCTCTTTAACTCTTTCTCTTTTGCTTATTTGCTTAATTAACACTGCTTCCTCGGTATAGCTCGTTTGCTTTCACTTTTCTTTCTTAATCGTATCATTGCCTTGCTTGGTTCGCACACTTTCAAGGGCTCGTGAAAAATGCAAACAAGCCCATGAAAGTATGTACACTACCCCCAAGAAGTTTGGAAACATTTGAATTGTTTTAAAAAATAATTAAGAATGTGATTCTACATTGTATTCTTTTGCTTTTATTCTAATACTCTTTGTTTCCAAACTTTTTGGCGGTAGTGTATATTAATTTACATTCATTGCCGAAATTCATCAAAGCTTCAACTCGTAACAGGTCATCGAATTACTGAAATTCATATTCAGCGAACCATCTAACCGTCATAAAACCATCGAAGAGCTTCTCGTTCACGATTTATTCCGAAACATCGATCTTCGCGAAATGCGAAGTGCTCCAGTCACGGTGAGTATACCTACATCTTATCTTTTTTTCCATTTTTCTTTCTTTCTTTCTTACTTTCGTTCCTTCTGTGTCTGTTTAACAAATTGTCATTTCAAACTACACCCTTGACTTTTCCTCGCAGATATTTCGTCCGACATTAACACCGCCTATCGTCAACTTACTCGACGGTATTAAACGACAGAACGCTAACAAGAGGTAATCACTGCGTAACATTAAAAATCAATAATGAAAGAAAGTTTGTTTTCTGCACATTTTCTCTCTCCTCTGTACCCTTTTTTTGCTAAACATTCGTTTTGCATGCACGAACAGGCAGAGATCGCGCTCTATAAACGATGTCTATTTAACGGGCAGATTTTGGTAATGACCACGAAGAGATCCGTTCAATTTACCGATATAATCTCATAAAATTTTCAATGGCCTTACGCTTCCTAACGTAGTTCTTTTCTCATTTACAGAATCACACGATTGGATAGCGGAGACATCGATGCGACGACTCTGCACAGACCGCATACAGTTTGCAAGAATTCGTTACTCGACGAAATATACAACGAGCTTTCAAACACGGCTGTATAATTGTGGGAACAATTGTTCATCTTGTCGCGATTTTATCTATAGAAGATCAATACGTTTCTTTACCGAGTGCCAAACAATTCCCTCGATTCTTTATTCTTAGCAGTTGTGTATATCTCTGAACGAATTTATTAAAAAAAAAAGAAAGTGACAATAAAAAAATGTTGAAAAAAACAAAAAACAGGAACACACACACGTACACACACGCAACGTCTTATACAAATCCAAATAATGTTATTTATTTAAAGTATCAAAAGACATCCAAGACATCTACATCAGCGAACGAGGTAACCGTTTCGCGCGAGTAGGAAATTCCTTCTTTTCTTTTCTTTTCTTTTCCCGTCGAATTTTCATTTCGTTACTTATCAACTTGGAAATAATTCAATGGAAGCGATATAAAAGGATAGAAAAGAACTCTGATTATGTACATTTGACTGCACCATTAGCTTTTCTCAGTTAAGAAGTACAGTTTCTATTTTATAGCAGAGTTAGCCATCTGCCGTCACGCGTCAACTTCTGAGACTGAAACGAACGACGAAATGTTCCTTCCACTATACTACACGTTCTCTTAAACGACGAAAGCCTAGCTTGCACACGAGCGTACACCATAGAATTTCATCGGTTAATACGAAACATGCAAGCGGATGTGATTCGTCTGATTGTGCGTAAGTAAAGTAAAGTAATAATAGAACAATGCTCGATTCTCGTCGTCTGAATAGAAAAGTAATATTTTGGTTTAATATTTGGACGATCAAACATTCAATTAACTCTAAATAAAATAAATCCATCATACGATGATGATTTACAAGATTTTTCTTTTCAACTTCCCCTCCCCCAAAACAGAAAGGAGCAAACTAAGTAAGTTGTATTCAAAAGAAATGCTTTTTTTCGTAAACAATCCCAAACTTGTTTTATAATGAGCATGCCATTATTAATATAACTTTATATATGAATCCACAATAAAAGAAACAGATTTTACGCGTAACACCTATTTTTTATGTAATCGATCCGATCGAAGAAACATAAGCACCAGCAATTATTTCTGACAAACGTCGAACTGAAATAATCGAATGCTCCTTCAACTAATCAAAAAAATTATACATACATAATGCAACAAAGATACGCCAGTATGTAAGCGAATCTTAAGATTTGTAGTAATAAAAATAGGTATATTATTGCTTCTCGATCATCATTTTCGTTTTAACATACAAATTCGCTTGAAACGTTTATCCAATATTAATTTGAATCATTGGTTTCGCACGAACGTACACATGTGAGTGTACGAATGTGCGCGTATATCGTTAGAAAATTTCATTATCAAATAATTTAATCGATTATTTCTTACGCTTTATGATGCGCCAGCTTCTAGTTCGCTTGCCGGCGTGTCTGGTTCTTCGTCGTTGTAAATGTTCTCAGCCATTTGCCAGACCTGCATTATATTATCTTCCGATACCGAACATATGACCCAAGGTTCGTTTGGATTCCACGAAAAGTCACTAATTTTCGCGGTATGACCACCATGTATAAACTGCGAAAAAATGAAAATGCAATAAATGATATTCCTCTTGTACGACATATTAGCGCATACTCGACTGTTAGGAAGAAATGTATTAGATTAGATACCAATAACTCGGGGGGACCGTCTTCGGCATCTTCGCTAGACTGCTCCTCGCCAATTTTACTAAGATCCCATACGTGCAAACGCCTATCTGTACCGCTACTAGCCAATATTGTCTCGTTATGCGGCGACCACTGGACTTGAAAGATCTCGTCTTTGTGAGATTCAAAGGAATGTAACTTCAACTTTAGATTCCTCAAATCCCAGAGCGCCACTGTTTTGTCAGCACTGCCGGTTGCAAGAATGAATTCCGAATACGGATTAAAACTCAAGCAATTCACCTCGGCAGTGTGAGCGTCCACCGTATGGCTGGGTTTGCTCGTGTTGTTGCATCTACAAACCACGACGTTTTCATAAATAATATTTACACCGTAAACGGTAAACGGCAATTACCTCGTGTCCCAAATCATTAATTTTTGATCATCTGCAACAGATCCAAATAAAGATTCGTGCAACAGGTGCCAAGCTACGTCTTCGACGACAGCAGTATGCCCTGTAAAGATTGTTTTCGCGTCTATCACACGATTTTCTTTGGGCGGCGCATTAATATCCCACAGACAAATAGTATGATCGTCGGATGCACTGAGCAAATAACCGTTAAGATTTGGATTCCACGATAGACCGTAACCTTCTTTTTGATGTCCTCTTAACCTGATAAAGAATATCGAAATCAGTGTTATAATAGTATTTAAAAAAAAAAAAAATGGTCTTTGCTTTAAATACCTTAAATCAGGCTGACATTCGCCATTCGGATCAGGTTTACTCGGATGCTTCGTATAATCGAATACGAGAACATCGCTAGATGGTGTTTTAGTTGCAATTACGCATGGATTTTGAGGCATATATCTTGCTCTGTTTACTTCACCCTCGTGATTTATTTTTATTTCAATTTCTATCTTTCCGCTAACAGAACCAAAACCTCCGAATTCGCCTTTTTCATTGTCATAGTGAGACGCATCAAACTGAGCATCTTCGTTTGGCAACTGAACACTAGCGATAAGCAGATGATTTTGTTCGTCTGAAGTATGAGTACCTAAAATAAGTCGATGTACAGAATAATCTTTTCCTTCTGGTCTGGTTACATCGGGTAACCATTGAGCAGTCAAAGATGGCCATTCCAAAGCATGGGTCATCACAAGATCATATAAGAAAGGAGTGTTTTTCTTCCATATTTTATATTCTTCGTTGATAACTCTTTCTTCCACGGCATCATCAAAAGTTTCTGCAATAAAAACCATTAAAGTAAGGGCAAATATTAAATGATAAGCTATTCAAACAATTAACATGTTTCAAAACAGTTAGAAGATAAAAGTATTTAACATTTGTAAGAATAATTTAATTGGTAAGAAACAAAATATCAAACTTTTATAAAAACCGCCCAACATATTTGACAGTAAGCGAAAAAAAGAAAAAAAATCAATATTTCAATAAAGTATTATTTCCCTTACGATAATATAACCTGCCGGCATAATTCGCGGTCTTTTTCTTCACGGTATGAAACTACTTGTCAATTAAAATTAAATATTTTAAATAGCTTCAAACAATGATCTCTACTTTTGATATGAACAAGTTTCTTAGAAATTTCTTGTAGAAAACAATCCTATTTACTACAAGACGGAAAGCGTCCTTTCAATTGAGGACCTATCGTCTTAATTGTATGAACAATTAAAAAAAATAACAGTAATACAAAGCATCAAATTTTATTCTTACCACCGTCTTTATCCCCCATTGGTATATTTTGTTATATCCTTAATATAACGCGTAAAAGAACGATAGAAAATTTAACCCGCCAAAAGTCGCAAAGCTCAACCGGATTTCATCAAAAATGCAAACGTATTTACTACAATGCCTTAAACGCATGCCGTCTCTTCATTGCACGACCAACGGTCGTGGTTTTAATGCGATGCATGGCTTAATTTATATTGAAATTAAATATATTATTTATATATATATATATATATCTTATGCGATATGCATTTATATATTAAAAATAAAGAAATTTAAGTCTCTTTTTATGAATCTTCTATTGCTAAAAAAAAATAGTTGCGAAAAATTCTACCTGACTCGTCGTATAGCAGGTATGTTGAACGAATAATACCACATGCATGATATATGTATGTGTAGGTAAAATTATAATGACTTTCGATTCATTGTATTGTATACCAAATTTACAAAGTCCATGTAATACCTTGATTGCAAAAGTATTTGTCAACAACATTTATTTACTATTTCTGATATAAATATGAATTTTGGAAATGCATTATTAGCAAATTGATATATCACGCAAGTACATAAGTTTCAACATTACTTTTTACCTTTTCTGAAGCATATATTTTATGTATTGTATAAAGAAATTATAGATTTTAATTTTAATATTTGATTCAAACAGAATGGACAGCATGGAAGATATCAATGCTAAGAGAGATGCTAGAAGAAAACGAATTTTAGAAAATTCAGAGAAACGTTTATTAAAAATTACTGGTAGAAACAGTGCCATCGTACCAGAAGGTAAATATGATTTTCTTACTTCAGTTATTAAACATAAAATAGTTTCCAAACAGAATGTATTACTTTTCCTTTATCAATGTGCATTATTTTACCAAAATCAATTGTTTTATTTACAGCACCTTCTGTACATACAGATATACCAAATCAAACATATATCCCTACAGACATAGAAAATAGAACTTCACATTTTGGTTTAAATGGTAAAATATCAGGTAATGCATTTATCAATTTAAAAATATTTTCTTACATATGACACAGAATAAAAACAATAATATATGAATTAAAGTTGAAGGCACTGTTAACACTTCTACTCCACTAAAACAAACATCACACATATTAACAAACCGTATAAATTATGTGTTGTTGGCTGTAATTGTTAATATATTATTGATACTACAATTGGATCATCTATTTGGACAGGTAATTATATGTATTTACAATAAAATTATTGTAACATTACTGGATACCTTAAGTAATACTTAATTAAATGTTTCAGACAATCACAATACCTTATTTTCCAATAATGTTAGGACGTCTTTATAACTATAAAAATATGCAGGAGATGCAAGACAATAGTTTGTTATATCCTGCATTAATTTTATGCAACATTAAACCTGAGTTAACCTACCAACTAAAAAGATTCATAACAATAGTTCATATGATATTAGAAGATTTAGCTTTGTATATTTTCAGCTTTACCCTTATACATTACGGACTTTTATATTGTTTGCATAATACAAGCATTTTAGTTGGTTTAAACACATGAATAATGTCATTGTATATGAAATATAAATACACAGGTCATTCTAATTCTTCCTTTTACTTGTATTTAAATTGTAAAAAGCACAATATAAAATGTCAATATAATAGACATAAGAAATGCCATAATAAATGCCATAATAATATGTATGTTTCCTTTTCGTTTTGTTACACAATTTAATTTTGTGCTGAAAAATTTGTCGAGATTTCTTCAGCGATTCGGTTTTATACAAGGCATTGGAGGGTCTTAAAATTAATAAATCATTAACACGTTTGATTCAAGGGTAATAGGTGCATCTTGATCGATATAAGACGAAGTCCTAAATTAAACTATTAAAGACCGCCGCGTTTTTGGTACGGGTATTTTTGTTATTACAGAAATCAGAATCATTCCATGTTTGTTCATAAAATATTTAATACTACTTAGTTTTGTGTATGAGTCAGTTATAGTAGTACAGGCAAAAAAGTTATGGTATAAAAATCTAATTTTTATCTTTGTTATTCTTTCTTCAGCTGTTTAAACCTCAAAGTTTGACGTCTTACTATATCAGAATGGCCTAAACTTATCATTTTCTTTTCCCATTCGTCTACATTCTTTCTATATTGCATCATTGATTCTGTAGCTTGAGCGACATACGGTTGCTTCGCTGTATCCGACATTTCATTCCAATTTGTTGATATCACCTGCAGCCAATTCTAATACAACAAAGACAACAAATTTTTAGTGTTACATCAACAATAAATGGCAAAATTATCGAAAATAAAAAATGTAATTAAAATCTCCAGAGAAAAATAAATATTAATAGTAATGTTAATAGTAGTATGTTAAACAGTAAATAAATTGATTATACCTTATAAGCTAGGTTTGGATCTTTTTCATTTTTCTTTGATAGCATATATGCTAAAAATGCTGTTAACGGTTTCTTTGGTTTTCCAAATGTTTCTTTTTTCTATAATTTGTATAAATTAGATAAGATATTATAAAACAGAAACACCAATAAATTAACATATTTACCTGTTTATCACTTGTTTCTTTACTTTTCTCTTTATTTTGTTGTATTAATTGTTTTTGTTCATCAGTCAAAGAATCATTGTATGCTTTTAATTCTTGTACGTACATTTCATAATTCTGGCTATACTGTTTTCGAAAATCTTCCTTTTCCAAAGGATCTAATTCTGCCCATTTCTCAGATGCTTTCTTTACTATTTCTGGTGCTCTTAGATTAGGATTCTCTTGCATAAACTTTGATCTAACATGATTTAAGTACAAAAAAAATGCGGATTGTGGCTTCTTTGGTTTTGGTGGAAAAGCACTATCATGTAAATATTTAAATGCATTCCTCGGCGCACTCTGGTAAACGTTTAATAAGTTATTTCTAAAACAATGAAAAGTTCATTTTGATTAATAAAGAAAGAATACATCGAAATCAAAGGAACTTATTTGCTTCCTAGAAAATTCATTTACACGTGTTCGAAGTACCGAACCCTTGCTGATGGGTTAAAATCAAACCTCTTGCGATACCTTTACAAAAACTTCTTCTAAAATGTAAAAGAGATATCAAAACAAATATTTACCTTGCACATAAAACATTACCGAAATCAGTAAAAAGCATAAATCTTCCATACCCAGCCATTTTATACATAACAAAATAGTATTTCGGTAAAGCTGTTATACCATGATCATATCTGTAAATGGGTATTCTATGGGTGTTATGTATGTACCATAAAATGGCATTTATGATATATCAATTTAAAGCTTCAAAATGAAGATAATTATGTGTAGGCGCTTCATTAATATTCCTCATAAAAAATGGCTGAATGCCAATTACAGTAAACAATGATTATAATTGGCAATTTTCCAACTTTCAAATCGAGATAATTATTCATTTTACTGGTTAATTGAGATAATTGTTGTTCCTTCTCCTGTGAATTAGGCATTAATTCATGTTTACATCTAAAGGATGAAATCCAATCTAGTATATAGTACTTTAATGATCTAAGGCGGGAATTGCTGGGAATACCCGTAAAATAGCAACAAACGTAGAAGACGTTCTTTCCTTATCAAAGATTACAAAAGATTATTTTACCGTTTGGAATTTGAAATACTTTAAATGGAAAATATTAAGGTATACCTATTTAGAATATGCTAGAAAAATTTAGTTATTTCAACTACATTTTATAAGAACATGGCAATATTTATATGAAAAAATATTTGAATTCATGTTACTTGTATTTGTAGAAATGGGAAGAGATATTGGAGGAAATACTGCAATGTTGCGTGTGTTTGGAAATACCTAACACAACAATCTCAATGTGTACAATTGGACATCATATTTGTGATTTTTGTAGGAGAAAACTACAAGAATGTCCGCTCTGCAAAGGAGCGTTTATACCAGCTAGAAATTTGCTTGCAGAAGATTTAATTTCCCATATAAAAGATATTAAGGTCATATGATTCAAGTATCTTTGTAATAAAATTAGTTAACATTGAAGGTTTTCTTTAGGAAATTATATAAAGAACAAAAGATTTGTGTTTCTTATGTTTAATAGATTTCTATCGGTAAAGAAATTATAGAAAAATTACAAGAGCAATCAAAATGTGAGCAACAACTTGCAGATGCTTATACTCAGACATGTCAATCTACAGTTGATAAAAAGAGTTTCAGTGTTCAAACTGATACAATAACAGATAATGAACAGAAAAATTATACTACTAAAGTAGTAGTATTTTATCCATGCCTAATAGGTTCATGTTTACTTAAACTGTCTTATAGAAGGTTGTTGCAGCACTTGAACGATCGTCATAAAGATATGTTTTACGAGGTATTAATATGTACCTTCTTTATGGTAGCATTTTAATTTGTCTAATATGTTAATGTAATAGAGGCCCCCAAAAAGGTGTACTACAGTGTATATACTAATGAAATGTCTCAGCTTCAGGTGAATCAGAAAAGTCAAGTATTTAGTGAAAATTTCATGATAGATATTGATAAATTGCCAAAAGATTATGATTATGCATTTCACATACATAATATGGGTTTATTTTTTATTAAAATTACAATTCATGAAAATGGACGACTGATAGCTAATCTACAAATTGTAGACAAGATTAATGCAACCATATTCTATCAGTATCGACTTATAGTGACAAATGGGGCATTCTTTTTACGTCGTAATGGAATGGTAATACTATCAGTACCAAAAACTGATGAAAAATTTTCTTTCTTTAAAAAATCAGAACGATCCCATTGAAATCAGATAATATTAATTTTGTTCATTTTTGCATTTGCAACAGGTAACATCGTGCCTAGTAGAGAAGGAAGTAGCCGATCATAACGGTGTTATGATGCACGAAAGGGAAATGTCCACATTGATAAAAAACAAATCATTTGAGTGTACTTTAATAATAAAAAAATGTGTATCCGCCAAGAATAATAGATAGGAGATCGATTAATAATGAATTGTTATACAATTTTTATTGAACTCGCAACATATGTGTATCCAAAGAATTTAATGTAATTTTTTAAAATTTCATTTGTGAAAGCAATGATTCATTTTTGTTTCAGTTTCAATTAAGTATTTTCTTCGTATATAATATTTTATTTTCTTCAATTGTAAAATGATTTTCTTCGTGCATTATGTATGCGTGTCGTTTCTTTTATTAAAGCGTCATTTATAAACAAAACTTGTACATAATTGTCATAGAATGCCACTGAAAGATGCAAAATCATTCTCACAAAATATATGTATGCTTTTAAATTTTGCGCACATTACGTGCGCTATTAAGATTACCGGTATGACTCGTGTGTGCGGAATCTTTATTACATCCTTTAATGATTCACATTACATTCGTAACAAATCGTTCTCTGTCGTTGAACTTTGTTCTTTTGCATTTTGCCATATTTAAAAACTGATTCGATTATTTTGAAAAATTTGTTCGCACACTATCCATAATACCAGAGAATACCATTGTTTTCTACCGTGCCCGCAATAATGTGTGTAAATAACAAACACCTACGTGTTTATGTAGCGTAATTCATAACGCCTTGGACGTATGTATCGTTCACCTTACTTAACGAACATCTAATCAATCTACGAAACCTTTCGTTAGTCGTTGATGGTTCGTAACAAATTTAACGTTCTCGTCAAACGATCGATGGAATTTATTGTTGTACGTTTTGCTAGATGCCCTTGGTAAACTAAATCCATGAACTGGATATTATATCTCTTTCCAATATATTTCGACATAATACTACATTGCTTTCCTTCAGGTACCTCCTTCGCGTAATGATTTTTGCTGTTCGAGAAGCCGTTCTAACGGAGATGGGCCAGGTCCAGACCATAAGGATTGTTGACTGAGTCGAGCTTTTGTCTGATCTTGATTCGATGCATTAGAACTTTGCGAACTACATCCCCATGTATTGTTACTGCTAAATAATGAATAGGTATTTCCTGTACCGACCAATTGATTTGATTTCACGTCTACCTGTGGGCAAATACATAAAAGTGTATCTATTATTATTACAGTAATGATTGAATTAAGCTTACGCTATTAGCTTACGAATTAAAGTAACACGTACTTCTAAAGATCTGGAACTTTCTAAATTGCTCGCGTTGCCAAAATGTTTTGTATGCTGTGAATCTGACTGATAATTGTTGCAAGTTCTCAATGAAACTGGAACCATGTTCCCCGTATTAGAGGAACAGTCCCACTTGTGATAATTTTCTATAATGGATGTATCTTCGCCGGGCAATTGCATACTTCTGCCAGCTGTGCCCCAAGGTGCCGAAAGCTGTGGCTGTGGTTGTGGTTGTGGTTGCGTATCTTTCCACAAATTAAAGTTCGTAGTCTCGTAATTTTGAAATAACGGATTAAAATTACTCGCTGTCTGAGTTTGATTTTTAGACATGTTCACGTGATTGGGTAATGAAAATTCTACAATATCAGAATTTTTATTGTACATCGACGACGGTAGCTGCTTCTGTGATATCTGGCCGAAAGCATTTTGATTAAAATCACTCTGATTGAAATTAAATTGCAAATTCGGTATGGTGGCTGCATTTAACGAATTTTGTACATTCGGTACATTCTGCACATTCGGCGCCATAGAAGCGGCCTGATAAAGCTTCTTCTGATATGTATTTATTGTCGATAAAGTACAAACGTTCGTAACGGATGAACTGGTTAACGGGATTTGATTATGTAACGACACTGTGCCTGGTCTGATATTCGTTTTCGTAACATTCTGTTGTTGTATGCCCAAGTTGTGATTCTGTTGAATGCTCAAGCTTATACCTTGTTGTTGCGCATTTATGCCCTGTTGTATACCGATGTTTCCAGCTTGTTGAGGATTAATATTCTGCGAAGCATTCGGCGGTATAACACTTTGTTGAGTTGAAGATGAAATTCCCATAGTTTGATGCAATAAAGAATTCTGCGACATATTTGGGGTCTGCATCCTTTGATGCATAGATCTGTTCTGGTTCGACGTATGCTGTAAACTTATATTTTGTGACATCGGTTGTTGCACCGGATTAGTAAAGTGTCCTTGTTGAATCGAATAATTAGACATACCACCTACATGATTAGTCATATAATTTTTCGTAAATTGTGGATTTTGTACATTAAACGTTGGATTTTGGTAACAAATAGTTCCTACGCACGGTGAAGTACCAGATATTGTCGTTAGAATTCCGGTGGTTTGTTGCTCGTTTGGAGCGAGATAATTCATTTGAGATGACTGAGAAACAGTATGCTGTAATTTGCTTGTTTTCGTTTGATTCGAGGGATTAACGAGTTGTTGATTTTGCATGGTGGTCGGAGCAAAAGGCATCAATGGTAATCGATTTTGCACAGTAATCAACGGATTTGGTGACAAATTAGGAACGTTGCTCTGTTTTGATATTTCTCCGATAGCAGTGACCGATATATTTTTGTTCTCGATAGACATACCTTTCGTTGGCGATGCCAAACTTATTTTAAGCCTTTTCTCGTTCTCCTCTTCTACGTTTAACGGTGATACATTTTTAAACGTAACTTGTTTCTGTTCGGTTTCAGCGCGTCGCATTATAGTCTGCATCGCTACGTTTTGTCTCGGTTTTCGAACCGTAGGTAACACGTTGTTCTCAAAAGTATTGGATTCGGTATGAACAACTAACGAATCTTTACTTCGTTCCAACGAACCTTGAGGCTTCAAAATGCCTATTCTCTTGTCGAAACCGTGTTCCAACGTATCGACATCCGTGGAACCTTTACTGCTGGCAGTTTCCGAAAGAACCGGGCTAATTGATACGGCAGATTGTCTTTCCTTGTTTAAACTGAGCTCCTCCAGTTCTTTCATCAATTCGTTACTTAAACCATTTCCTTCGATCATAGAGGTGAATTTATTATTACCTTTCTCCTCTCCCAATGTGATGGCAATTAATGCGGCACCATTGATTTTATACTGTGCTAAACAATGTCCTAAGCGAAGAATCCGAACTGCGCGTAATTTATTGGAAGCCTCAAGATCGTCCTCTAAATCGGTATTAGTAAATTTTAAACATTCAAAACTTTTTTCCAACGGTAAAAATCCCTGTAGATCACGATCCTCTGGCAGTGGTACTTTAACGTATTGATCGTGCGGGAAATCCGCTACACAATTTTGCAAGGCGTTTAATAATACGCACAAGCTGGGCCAGATCTGAAGTCTCGACGTGAAAGCTACCTCTTCCAAAACTGTGGGTTTCGTGTGTATCCAATCAAGGCACAGTTTTATAGAAGGCAAAGCGAAGTATTCGATGATAGAATTTTTGATCGTATAGACTGGTAATAACAAGGCAGACAAGCTGCCCGCTATAAGTTCCAAAATACAATCCCGTGCAATTTTTTCGTCAGACGATAACTGTTCGTGTTTCAGTGTGTCGGTATTATCCACAACGTTCGTTGTGTGTTCTAAAGCGTACAAGTTGATTACAAACATTTGTACAAGCATCCAAGAGCTAAAACTTTCTGTTGCAACCAAGGCTGTTAACGTTTCGGTCAACAATTTCGAGTAAGTAGAAGCGATCTTTAAATCTCCAAGATTATGAATTACACCGTGAAGTTTTAAAAAGACGGCTATGTACTCTTGCGAAGTCAGTTTCGTTTTTCCATCGATATTTAACGACGTATCGTTTAAAGCGGAAGATAATGTTTTCGCCAAGTTCGTTGTAGCTACAGGAAAAGGATGTTTTACCGCGACAGACCGCGTGTAGTGGAACACGGTTCCTAATTTGTTACCACGCGACGCTTCAAGCAGAGCTAGTTGATTGTACGGTTGCCCACTGGATGGTGACAAAGAAACCGCGTGCCTGTAGAACAATTCCGCTTGTTTACTCTCGTTCCTGTAACGAGCGATATCTCCCAAATGAACAAGGCAATATTGGCACGCATAAAAACACGACGATTTGTGAGGCACTGATAATTTCTCAACAGCTTTCCATGGCGATGTACACCCGTATACATAACCTTTTCTAGAAAATATAGACAGTGTCAGATTTGTGGCCGCATAAAGGTATTCATTATAAACATCATTTAATATAGCACAGAACGAAAGGGGAGCCATATCTGATGATCTAACCTACCTACTTACCTTCTGAATGGTAAATCTAAATCAAATGCTGTACAAATTTCTTGCAATAACGTCAAATAGAAACCACTTGCTGCCTCCAAACACCAACTAAGTAAAGCCTGGGATTCTCCACGTTTAGGATTCTTTCTGTCCTTTGCTTGGGATTGCAAAGTTGCTATGTAATTTTTAAATCCGAGGTTCCAAAGTTCTTGTTCAACCTTTCTATCCAATGCATATTCCAAATCCAATATAAGAACTTGCTGATATATCTTTTGTAATTGCTGCTGACATACCCACGCATCATTGTCATTTAAAAGGTCTCTGCAACGTTGTACTTTATCCTTCAATGGTTCTGCTTTCCTGTAACATATTAATCAAATGAATTTTTCTAACACATTATGAAAATATATTTTCAAGTTTTCTTTACTCTTGGCTTACTTTAGAGCTTGTACAGCTGCGTTTAGGCCCATATTTTGTGTATCTTGAATTGTTAGTATAATACGTTTTGCCTGTGTAAATCAAACAGATATAAATATTTTGTCCTTCATACATAAAACACTGAACATAATGCTATTTATTGTATAATTTTGTTACAATATTAGCTATGCAGAATATCATATTTTGATTAAGGATTCGTTTTCTCAATTGATTTGGAAGGAATATGTTATAAATCTATTTCGTTTAACACACAAGAGGCGTCGAATATCAGGACATCGAAATGATTAAATTCACAATCGTATCGATGAATCTAAACGATTACACGTTCTTCTTCTCATAACGAAAATCTCGCTTACATTGATACAAAGAAACTAACCAACTGACTACACACTAAAAGAAACATTCAAAACCATGAAATTTTAACGTAACGAAACTTTCACAAATCTTTGAAGTAACTTCATTTATTGAATGCATAAGAGTCGATATCTGTTACAATCGAAAAATCTAGGTTAACTACAGCCTAACAATGATAGATAATGAAAAAAATTCGTAAATAACAACACAAGTGATCAATTTTAGGATTAAGAGTTGTTCAGGTAGAAAATAAATTTTGAAACATTCCGAAAATAATAAAAAAAACTTACTTTCACATATTTATGTTAAAAAGAAACCTAAAATATACCGCATTACTGATATGTGCTTCACGGTAATGAAAAACTGCACCGCCCCCACGTTAAACATTTAAGTCACTTTTGGTTATAAGCATTCAAATTTTCCACAAGTATTTTAATCGGAATTGAGAAGAACATATATTGTCACAAGTGTGTTTAGTAATGGACCACCAATGTAAATGTTAAATTATAAGAAAATTTCAAACATTCATACACCATGTTTGATAGGGTTATAATTGTTTAGCGATTATGTGATTGAAAATTTCAGGTTAGAAGAAAGTCGCGGAACATTTCATGTCACCATAGAAAATGTTGCCGTTCGTTTTTACCAAAATTTGTACGCGTTTCCAACGACATTATAATGGAACAAATAATTATCGATTATTTTCGATAGTATGTATTTATATTCATTATATTACCTACAATATTTTCCATGTCATTTAATAAGTTGGCTTAATTCGATTTTATTAAATACGTATAGAAATATTTAACATGTACTATTATGTAAACGATGATGATACAGTTTTACATGGTTATTATTTACAACGAAACAGCATTTGCCGTGTCTTCTCTTTTCGATTTGTAATAATATTAATTTATTTCAGAGTCCGGTTTTTCTTGACGAAAAGAAACAAACGAAAATGGAAGCGAAACAAAAGGAAATGATGGCGCGCGGCCTCCCAAAACAGAAACCTTTGAAAGGTGTTAAACAAATTGTTATTGTAGCATCGGGAAAAGGCGGAGTTGGTAAATCTACAGTTGCTGTAAATTTATCAACCGCCTTGAAAGTTCTTGAACCCAAAAAATCTGTCGGCTTACTTGATGCTGATGTGTTTGGACCATCAGTACCCCTGATGATGAACTTAAAACAGTCCCCTGTAGTTAATGATGCAAATGTTATAGAACCACTTATAAATTATGGCGTGAAGTGGTGAGGAAATGATTTCATGCATTTTACTCAGACTTCAAGCAATTTTTCTCAAACCATAAAGTTTTCTTTCACCTATAGCATGTCTATGGGTTTTCTAATCAATGATAAATCTCCAGTAATTTGGAGAGGATTAATGGTAATGAGCGCACTTGAGAAATTATTACGTCAAGTAGCATGGAATCCTTTGGATTATCTAATCATAGATACTCCACCTGGAACAGGAGACACACATCTTTCCATCATACAAAATCTACCAGTTACTGGTGCATTATTAGTAACTACACCTCAAAAAGCAGCTTTGGAGGTAACAACAAGAGGAGCAAACATGTTTAAACGTTTGAACATTCCTATTATTGGAATTGTAGAAAATATGAGCAATGTTATATGCCCCAAGTGTAACAATAAAATAACTCTTTATGGTAATGGGACAGGAACAGTTGCTCAAGAACTTGGTATTACAATTATAAATATATACATATGTATATACATATCAATATAGGGTTGCAACTTTTCATCTTCTGTTTTAGGTGTGCAAATTTTACAAACTATTCCCTTATCAGAGGATATTGTGAAAAGTTGTGACACTGGTAAACCAATTGTATTGTCTGCACCAGAAAGTACACAAGCTTCTGCATACAGAAGTTTGGCAGAACATATAATTAAATTTTTAGCCAATCAACCATTCAATCAAGAATAGCTATTAGGAAATTTCTATTATAACTTTTTATTTTTCAGAAAATTTATTTAAACCTTCTATTACTTGAAACAAGAGAGCCGTTCGAATTCTTTTCAAACCAGAAATTACCTCATAATCATGATTACTCCCCACCTACTTTATTATCTTATCCCCTCTTTTAATACTATCACATGCTAAACCTAAAGAATTCGAGATTGTTTTATGAATAATTCGTCGCGGAGATATTGCTGCATCGTATATATGTATGTATGTATCTATGATTTTTATTTACTGCCTTTCATTTCTTTCATGTTTTAATCTCTCATGTTGTGAAAGTAAACACGGATAGAATTGAACAAAATTCTATACATGTTTAGATATGCGAAATGACATCATACAGAACGTGTTCATATTATTTTTTAGAGCGAATGTAAACTGATTTTTTACGTTTTTAATATACCGCTACCTGATTTACAATAAATTCACGTTCTCCCTTATTTTATTTTACAGATTCGTATTCTGAAATGAACGGTAACAACCCCTCCAGCGTTCATTCTGATGCAAATGCCGAAGTTTATGACATTCCAATGAAGGTACTGATTAGACCTATTCCTCCAATAGTGGACGAAAAGAAAGTTCAAAGTTTAGCAGATACGTTGAATAATCCTGAAACAGAATCATTAGTCCCACCAATCGATATTTTGTGGATCAAAGGAAGCGAAGGTAACACCTCTTTTCAGTATTTTTTAATATAGTATAAAACATATCTTTCATACCGAGTGGTTGTGTCTTTTTTTTTTTATATCAGGTGGTGATTACTATTATTCTTTTGGCGGATGTCATCGATATGCGGCTCATCAGAAGCTTGGAAAACCATATATAAAAGCTAAACTGATACGATCCACGATGGCAGATTTAAAATCTTATCTTGGCGGTTCTACGCCAGATTTAAAATAACAATATTTGTATATAGTTTCCATTTGTAGAATGTTTTACAATATAGAATAAGATATAGGATAATTTGTTTATTTTGAGATTTACAATTTATGAAACTTCCTTTTAATATATTATAGATTTCAATTTTAAATCTGTATTACCAGTTTTCGCCTGTGCGTGAATGTACTTATTTATATATCAAACGTTTCAATTTTGATATATGTAATAAAAATGTGCAAAGTAATACTGCTTCATATTAGCAGCTTAATAACTATTTCTTATTATTGAAGATCTAAAATCTCTCAAGTATGTATGAACATACGATATACATATATTTGTGACGATTTATTTCTGCAATTGTATCTAAATTGTACATATTATGAATATGTATATGCTTGTGTGCATTACCGATACGTTTGCATGTGCGAATGTGAACCTTAAGTTTTGTATTTTGTGAAAAATAAAAACGTTTAAATGCTAAACATAATCTTTTTGATTAGTTCTATCTCTTTTATGTTTTCTAGTATTTGAATCTTCATCTTTTCTAAATCAAATTTAGAAATAATTTTCTATTTCAATATATATTCGGTCGTTTCGCTATAATTTCTACTACTTCTGTCCATATATGCATCTCTTAATTTTCTTTCATAGAAAGTCTTATGATTAGTTTCTTTAATAAAATACGGTTTGTAAGTTTTAGTTGTATCAGCTGTTACTGCATCTGATATATCACTTGCTGTGTCAGTTCGATGGGTATGAGTTCGAGACCTGTTGTTATTTTTCAAATTACTAGGTATGACTGATTGTTGTAAATGCAACAGTTGTGTATTGGTAACCTCGCAATCGATTTGCATCATAGTCATATCATTAGCAGGCGTTGAAAATGTTTCTGCAAAAAAAAAAATTCGATCCATTTTATTAGAATTAAACATCAAAGAATAAAGCAAACCTTACCGTTCACAGGGAGAGCAGGAAGGACCAACGACATTCGTGGCCTACCTGTACTATTTTTGCTCGAAGCTGGCAAAAGTAAATGTTCTCCACTGAACCAAACTACATAAAAGGTATCATCTCTTCTTCCAAGAGCTTCAAACAAAGAAGCATGCTCTTTTATTATTGGAGAGAAAACTTCTACCGCATTTGATATAGGCGGATCGGCTTTTTTCTTAACTACTACAGATTTTTTTCTTTGAGAGAAATTGTGTTTACGCTTAATTTCTGTTTGCATTGTACGAGGAGACGATAAAAGCTCAGCCAGCAGTTTTGCGTCTAATCTTGATTTTTTCAACATACTCCAATTATCTTTATCAGACTTTCCACCGATCCAGCGTCTTAATTCATAATCTAAACGGATCGATTCACTTTGATTAATATGCATTGGACACATAGGCTGAGGCGTCGTTGTATTTTTACGGAAGTTATCTTCGTCTTTGTCTTCAATTTGATCTTTAGGTGTCCATAATAGGGTTCTTCCGTGTCTAACATACTTCGGGCTAATAGGAACATCAGCTGATAACGTGTCCAATCGATTATTTTGTGAAAGTAAATCCCTGTAACGAAAAGAACTTCCAATCTCTGTTTCATTAAATAAATATCTTTTATTGTTATTAAGAGTTTCTAATTAACCTTCATATTCAAGCAGTAATTTACCACAAACTTACCTGAAACCATTAACATTTAAAGATACCATAAAAATCATTCCTAAGAGAATAGCAACATTCTTTTTATTTATATTATGATTGATGTTCTTAAATTTACTGCTACTATTTATACCTTCTAAGGTTGAGAGCCTTTGCTTTAAGTTTGTATTTTCCTAATAAAAAGAATTATAATAATTTCTCTAACAACTAACAGACCGTAATACATGCATGACAAAATTCTTACCATTTTTAATTGTCTATTTTCTTGCTCTAAACTGGAAATTTGTTTTTCCAGAGAAGATACGTATTCTTTCTTTTTCTTTCGAGACAAACAAGCTGATTCTCTGTTCTTAATCATTCTCTGCTGCCTTTTCAATGCTTTCATTTCACATTCTTGTCGCCCAGCATAATTAATCTCTTGGCTCTCAGTTTTTATAACGATAGGGGTATAATTTGAATTTTCGGTTTTAATTACTATTGGTCTACACTGAGATGAATCATTTTTTACAATTATAGAGGTACATCTTGTTGTCTCATTATTTGGGGCTAAGGACGCGTCAACGGCATTAATTACTGATTCTTTTCCTGGTACATACAAATTCGGAATATTATCCACTACTTTTATCTTATTCTTTTGTTGTACTTGAACTGTTTTTGCTTCTGTTCTTATCTGCATCGATGGAAATTGCATTGAAGTTTGGATCTTGTCATTTCCATTGTTTGGTAATAAATGGGCTAGAAAAGGATAAGATGTACAGTTTTGTTTAGCTTTTTGAGTGAATGTGACGAAATTTTGAGCATTCAAAAGTATAGCACCCTGTGGCTGTTCTAGAAAATTTGAAAATATAAAAATATATTTTACAATTTAGAGTAAACATTATCAAACAAACTGAAATAAATTCTTTTGCCTTACCATCGGTTGTAAATTGTATATTATTTTTTGGTTGAACTCGAACACGTTTAGCAGAATTAAGTTTAGAGAGAATAAATTTTGTTTGCTTCATATCTTGAGATTTAAATGGTTTGAGTGTAATTTTTTTCTTGACCATTGTTTGATCCCATGTATGTTCTGGAGACTTACATGGAGAAACATCTTGTGGTGGTGAGATAGGTGGTGTTTCTAAATTTGGCTATAATAAATTAATGTATAAGGTATAGAGATATTAAACTTATTTAGGCAGAGTGTTGGATACATTACAATTATACCTTAAAATCATATAATGTAGCAACATGGTTTGTTTCCATTTGTCCATCTAGTTTATTAGACTCTGAATGACTTGGTATAGGTGACAAAGGCAATTCTATATGAGGACTCATAGGCTCCAACTTAATTTCTATCTCTGCATCATTACTCAAATCTAAGTTAAAAATTATAAATATTGTAATATTTATAATTGTATACTGATATATATTAAACTTGTATAAAATTGATACCTGAATTTTGTTGCGGTATACTTATATCAAAATCTTTAAAACCAGTCAGAGATTCTCCTAAAGAAATATCATCAATAATCTGGGTATTAAGATTATCATCTGTCTTTGAACATATTTCATTTTCTAACAGAAGAGGTATGCCTAATTCAGAACTCAAGCTTTGGAATAAATCATCTGGCAGAAGTGAATAATTATTATCTGCAAAGAAATATGTTGTTTAATACACAAAACAAGATTAAATATTATAATCCTATCATATATCCATACCTTCAAAATCTGGAAACATCTCAACTTCAGATGCTGCGATATTATTGTACTGTGAATCTTCATTTATCAACATATTTTGATGAACATGAAATTTTCTTTTATCTCACAAATAATGATATTAATAACCTACACAAGAGCTATTGACAAAATAAAGATGTTAATAACCTTTTCTCTTAAAAAAAAGTATAATGTTTTAGCAGCATTTAACTATATAAATAATTTGTACATAATTGATATTTAACAGAAACAGATTCAATTCATAAAAACATCAATTTCAACAATAATACAGTGTCACCAGGTGTCAGGTGGTCAGCACAGACAGAATAAATACGAGATCATTTTTGTTCTTTTGCAAGAATTGGCCGCATGGTGCAGCACCAGCGCAACGCGTCAAGTAAAACTGCTTGATGTTGTATTTTGTATTTATTGATAATATAAATAGTATAAGATTTATTTATTTATAAATGAAAAGAAAATGACCCGTTTTATGTATAAACATTAAAAATACATTTACACACGTGCATATTTGTAACTACTTCATTCTTTTCTGCTTTATTAAATGATTTCTTAGAGCAATTTGTTTCTCCTTAAAAGAACGTTTCACTTTTCCTTTTATTTTGTGCTTCATCATTTGAAAGGATTTCATTTTCTTTTTCTCACGATTCGTCTTACTGCAAAGTTGATTTTGTCGTCCGTCTTTGTAACCGAATTTTTCTCTACCATCTTGTCCTTTCTGTAAAGATAAAATAAAAGATTTAACGTGATTTGATTTTTTACATTTTTCGGCGAAATTAAAACAAACCTTCACTGATTCAATGCGAGCCTGTTTGTCATGTTTTCGTTTTTTATAAATATTTTCTATGTCAGTTAATTTAACAAATTCTCCTCGTTCGTTATCATTAGGATAAGGCCTCTTCAGACTTCGTTTGGTATACGTAACTTGTTGTTTCGCTAGTGCGTTATCTATTTTTACAAAATCTTCATCGGTTAATAATCGTTGAACCGATATTACAGATGCCTTTTCCTTTTTCTCTGCCATCATTTCTTCTTTCTTTTTTGATATGGTATTTTCCTGTTTTTTTAATTTTAACTTTTTTCTTTCAAGCTTTGTTAGCTTACTACGTTGCTGCTTTTTATTTCTATTTCTTACATCTTGAGTTTCTTCTATATCGGTACTATTCATATCTGATTTAATAATCTCGTTTTTAATGTCATCTTCGTGTCTTAATGTCTTTACCTGTTCATTTTTATCTATTTCTGTGATATTTTTATTATTATTTTGAACATTCATTTCTGTAAGTGATTTTATCTCTTCCTCTTCGTCTTCCTCATCGTCATCGTCAGTTTCCACCTCCTCCTCCTCATCGTCATCATGATCATCATACTCTTGCTCATGACCATCATCATCATCATTATCTTCACCACTAGTATGGTTTACATCAACCCATTCACCGTCGCTATCCTGAAATAAAAATTTCACGAATGCAATTTTTTCTATGAAAACAGTTATAAATAAGAATTAATTTTTAATAAGTAAGAATACATTTTCTTTAGTTCATGTTTTTACTTACGTCACTGTCAGTGTTAATCTTGGAAATATCTTCTGAATTGTTATCAAGTAGAACATCCGCTCCTGGTATGAATTCAAAAGCAGATATTTGTCCATATCTTTGAGTTTCTAAAGTAACAGTTGCCTCCGTGGGTCGTCCTCTGTCCTTTTTGTGCAACATTTCTGGTATAGTATTTCTGAATAAAGCGATTAAAGACCGTGCAGCCATCATTACACTACGTTCTTTATAATGTTTATATCGTACTAAATCTTGCAATAAATCTGCATTCATTACTAAAGGACATCGTGTGCATATTTCTCGGATAGCGTTTAGGCTGCAATAAAAATTTTTTTTATTAATTATACTGATATTAAGCTGAAAAATGTTACAAATTTACAATGTACCCAATAGCCATAACGTCGGCAGAATTTCGTTCTGTAACAAAGTTATTTGCCAACGTTTTCAAAATAGGTTCCAATACATCAGGTGGTACGAGTTCGTGAGAAGATTGAGCGATGAATTGTAAGAGTTTTGTCACTTCTAAAATTATTAAAGAAAAAGAAAACATGATTGCGTTTCCCTAAACTATTATACTGATCATTTTTTTTAGCAACAGAAAAATTTACCTCTTTGATGTGGTTGCATAAATCTTTGAAGATACGGATAAAAATTCAATAGAAACAAACTGTGCAATCCAATGAGCCTAGAAATTACATCCAAAGTAATTAGTTTAATTTCAAATCTATCATTATTTTTTTCTAATTGTTTGAACAGTTTCTCCGCAAAGCCTTGAGGATCATGAATTAAATGTAACGCCGAGAAATTAAAACTCGGGGCTTTCGTCGCTTTCTTCTTAGATTTCTAGAATATATAAACTGTATTCATTAAAATTGAAATATAATGTCAACAGCGGTTTGTCAATCATTATGCTAACTTACCGCTAATACCTGTTTTGCTTTAGCTAAATGTTTCTCACGTTTTTTTGTTTTTTTATTTACCCTATTGGCCATTATAATTTCCTTAATATTTGGCTCACTGTCACTGTCGCTATCATCAGATTGTCGATCTTCCACACCGGTTCCCACAAAAAACTTTAAACAACTGACCATAACTTTAGTTGCTTTGGCAAAACATCCTGTTGCCAAGACATTCACAGTTTTTGCATCATTCCAAATATTTTTATTGTACAATTCTATCATAATATCTGCAGACATTTTTGCAGCTCTGACATTGGAGTCTTTCAACATTGAAAACATAAAATTCTGTAAAACTGTATTAACTTTTGCATTCTTCTGTTTAGCATTGACATTTTTAATATCAGTAATGATGTGGGTCTGCAAGAATTGCCTCAGATTTTTATCCTGACATCTCAGCAATTGAAAGAATAAACTGAGAAGTACAGTGGGTTCCAAAAGAGACTTGTTACGTAGTTGAATTAGAGCTTTACAAAACGTCTATAAAAAAAAGAAGGTATCAATTAAGATTAAAAAAAAAAAAAAAAAATCGAACAAGTAAAATGCAATGTTATTCTGTGTAATTTTACACTTACTAATCGCATGTCATTATCAAGTACTGTATTATACGTCTGCAGAACATCAATGATTTCTTGAGGGAATGATTGTAATGTATCTGGGTAACAATGCGCCACCTGTATAAAAATAATATTTTAAGTTGAAAACTTTTATTTTTTAATAAAAAAGATAATAAATATGTACAAAAAAATGTTTACACTTATTGATAATTGATACAATAATGAAATGATTTGTGATAAGTATATTCTACAACATAAAATTATACAAATAATTCTGAATATTGAATCCAACAGTTTTAGCTATAACAAGAATGAAATCATACGATACACAGCATTTTAATTTAGGTTCATCCAAATTATAATTTCCTACAGTAGTTAGTAAGCCAAGCTGACACATTGATGGAATTTGCGCAAGTAAATTAGCATTAATATCAACTTTTTCATCGAGAATAGCACAAAAAATAGCAAGCATTCTAGATACTAGAAAATGATGAGGCCCGCTGCGAGTATTTAGTATCGTCTTCTTTTTAGTAGCTCCCTTCTTTTTTCTTTTGAACTTTCGTTTCATGAAAAGATATTTATCTTCTTTTGCAGGATTGTACGAAGCAAGATATGATGCAATTAACATGTATTTTGCATAATATGGTAACTCAAAACTTAATGCTAGTCTCATTGTTGATTCAATCTCTGTGGACAACTGATTATGTTTTGCAAAATCTTCAACTGAAACTCGAAGATAAATAACTTCCAAATTTGCTTTAAACACAGCAGATATGTTTCTCCATAACATGGCAGTATCATTCTTTTTAGATTTATTAATTTCAATAGGTTCTATGTATTTAGAAAAGTTTATCCTAGCCATATAACGGAGTTCGTTAAGATCTCTACAAAATCGAAAAAACACAGACAGAAACAAATTTAAATAGTCTTTATAAAATGAATCTTCGTAATCATGTGGTTTATTTAAAAGTAAGATCTCGCTAAATTCATTTCGCGTATACTGTGAGAAATGAATTTTGATTGGTTCATGCATACCAATTTTTACTCTGAACTTCTCCCATACTATATCACTTATCAAAATTACACAAACATTAACACCTGAGATTTCCTTTAATTTTGAAAATGCAGGTAGAAAACCAATATCAATGTTTCTTAACTTATCACATTTATCAAGTACTATGATAGTTGGTTTAGTACTATTTATAGAAATTTCTTTAAGGTACATTACAAAATCTGCAATATTGTCGCATTTATATTGTAATTTATCATTTGTTACTGAACCAATTAAATTTGATGATAGATCATTCAGGATATAGTTAAACATATGTTTACTATTAATATGTTCAATGCAATTAATAATAGTTGCATTATATTTTAAGTAAGAAAGCATAGATTTAACTACTAAAGATTTTGCAGTAGCTGTATGACCATAAATGAATATGCTATGAGGCACTGGTTCATCTGAATAACCAATCAAAGAATAAAGCTGCTCTATTACTTTTTCTCTACAAACAATTTTTTCTTTTAAATATTGCAAACAGTCTTCCATGATTACTCTACAAATTTCTGAACAACAATTTATAATATAAAGTATGAAAGAGCAACTATTTGTAGAATTTTGTTTAGATATCTTATTAATTATACCTGCAAAAAAAAAGAACTTTTCTAACATTTAAGAACTTTATAACATAGAAATGAAACTAATACATAATATCTTATGTTGAAAACTATTAAATTATATTAATTTTTACAGAGCATACCTGCGCTAGAAAGATAACTATTTCATCAAGACTTTTATTGAATTTGTTGGGTGTTAGACGAAATACTTCCAAAATGGACTTATAATGTTGGTGCTGTTGTAGAAACTGCAAAAATATAGAAATGTATAGTAAATGTATAAGGTGAATATATCATAAAAGAGAACTTACTTCTTCCTTGTAAGATTCTGGATCACGTTTAATAAGATTTTGTAATTGTGGAAGATTATCTGGTAACTGATTATTGTGTCTCACCATTTTCTGACTTCTTATTATTCAAATTAATACATTAAGAATCTCAAATTATGAATCTTCAAATAACCTGCAAAGATTTGAATAACGTTTTTGTAAACTTATACATTAAGTTTTATTAATGATGATAAATGGCATAAAGATAAACGTGGAGAACAACTGTATTATAATACATCTATTTTATTTAACAACCCCTTTAAAGAACCTTGCATTGTATACATTTATATATAATACACGTGCATAGCACAACACAATTAACCTTGTTTATTAACCAGTACAGACTATATAAGCAGAAATTAATAAAAAAATGTAACAATTGTAGTACATACCAAAATACCTACCATTAAAATATCATTTTATCTCACTTTTCTACTTATTTCTGCTTGTTACTAAATATTCTATCTTCTCGCGCCAGATTTTCAGGATCAGAAACAAGTGTATGTATTTACATAATATGTATACAGAGGGAGACATCATCTTCCCCTACCCTTATCATTCTTATGGAAGCCCATGGAAGCCTTGGTATGCATGATTTATTTACATAAATAAAACAAAGAAGTAATATTTTACAAATTCAGAATTATTCGAAATGGGATCCGATGATGACGAAGAAGAGATTCTTGTATATGTAGAATTTGAAGGACTTGTTGACAGTAATGTATTTAATGAAAAACAATTACAATTAGATATGATTGGTATAGACACAGAATACCCAATAATGCAAATAAATGGCAGAGTAAGTTAATAAATAAAACAATATCATTCTTACACAGTATTTACCTCATTGTTAATTTTAGTTTTATGAAGGTGCCTATGAAGATGTTTGTGGTACTCACATGTTCTTTACAAAAGATGATAATCCTGCCGTGGATGATCCTGTTTTTGATGCTGCTCCAAATTTAAAATATTTTGGTAAAACTAGAAAATGTTTAAAGATGAGAAGAATCTTCATAAAACCTAGAACAGAAGTTCTTGGTGATTCTGAACATGAACAGTGTATTCCAAATTTAAATACACTTAAACAAGCAGGAATACCATTTCAATATCAGAAAGAAGGTATTGATGCACTTGATAAAATTATACATTCAACATTTTTAATAACTCATACTTTTCATGTATACTTTGATAAATTATAAAATGTTTATTTTGTTTTATAGCTCTTTTTTTTTGGGAAACAGTGCGGAACAATAGACTAAATGCGTTACATTCCTATTTAGAGAAACAGAGAATTAGACAACAACAAAAATCTGAAGGGATAGAATTAGAATCTGAATCTGACGAAGACAATCCATTTGCTATGTATAATCATAAAGAAGAGGCTAGTACTTTGAATAAATCTGAAGATAACTGTGTTAATTCGGACAAAGAATCAAATTACTGTGATAATCAGTCTCATTCTGAGGATATTTGTCAGAACAATTTTAATCCTGAAACTTTAGCAGAACCAGAATCTTCAATTTTAAAAAATGACAATGGCCCCTTGCTTAGACGTATGAAGACACATAAAACTAAGGTAGTTTGTAAAAGAAAAATAAACATAACTGGTAATAAACAAAGAAAAAAATGTCAAACAAAACGTTCCTTATTGGAAGATGAAGTTTCATCATCTAATGCAAAAGTAAGGACCTTATCAGATAAAAAAGAGGTTGACGTCGAGGCTAAGTCCGATATTACTAAAATTTTAAATTCATTGGAAATTGCTGAACATAAAAACTAAGAAATAGATATCTAAAGCAATTGCAAAATATTTACACACAAAAATGGATTGATATAAATATACAATAAACTTTGCTTTTGTAGAAAATACGTTTTCATTAATTTCGTAATCATTATAGTATTATATTTTAACGTGACTTATATACTTTATTTTAAAACAAAAGTATAAAATATTACATTTTCTTGTACTATGATCATTGTTGAGCATAATTAATGATAAAATGAATAACATTTGTGACTCTTAAGTCGTATACATTTCTCTTAATTAAATTTTCTTAATTACATTAAAAATTGATATAAAACAATTTTATCAGATCTTAAAGATCTTAAAGACTTACTACCCTTATATGTATTTTGTTTAAATTAGTTTTGCAATACTGAAACAGAACTATTTGTCAAAATTTTAGAATGACTCTAATTTTTTATCAATAGTTGATGTACATAAATAGGTTTTAAATCGCATCAAGATAATTTTATTTAAGAAATCTGATGCGAACTTGTTCCATTGCAGACATACGCATTTCAACAATGTTTAGTTTGCTATCTGTGTATTCCTAAACTGTTTATTTGCTTCACCAATCCAAATCACCAGGAAGTTCATCAGGATACTCTCCAGTCAAACAAGCAGTACAGTGTCCAATGTAACTGCTTTCACGATTGTCCATACGAAATCTTACAGCTTTTACCAGTCCATCTACAGAAAGGTATGTTAAACTATCAGCTCCGACGTGTTTTGCTAGTTTCACACTATCTAATTTATTAGCAATTAATTCTTCTCTCGTTGGTATATTGATTCCCATATAACAAGGATATTTTAATGGAGGTGAAGCTATTCTGATGTGAACCTACAAACATATAATTTAAATATGAATTGTTCTTTTATTGTATAATAGAGATACATAAACATATGATACACGTAACTCACTTCCCTTGCTCCTGCATCACGAAGTAATTTAATTATAGGTCCAATGGTATTCCCTCTAACAATTGAATCATCAATTAGAATTAATTTCCTCCCTTTCACATTTTCTGACAAAGCTCCAAACTTTTTTGCTACGCCAAGTTGTCTGAGTCGCGTACTAGGTTGAATAAATGTTCTACCAACGTATCTGTTTTTACATAATACTTCCGCAAAAGGTATTTGGGACTGTAATAGTTAAAAAATTGTACATAGTTATACAACATTCAATAATAAAATATTTAATAAATGTTTTTACCTGTCTAGCATAGCCATGTGCTGCTGCAGTTCCAGATTCAGGTACTGAACTAACTATATCTGCTTCTACCGGCGATTCCAGAGCAAGTTCACGTCCACATTGCATGCGAACAGAATAAACCATTTGCCCTATGGAATGAAATGAATTGTCATAATTACTCCTTTATATATTTACGTTCATTTACTTTGTAATGAAGTAGAATTAATTATTACAGTCTACCTTCAAAAATACTATCGCTACGTGCAAAGTAAACATATTCAAAGATACAAAAGGCCTGAGGCTTTTTGTCGGGTCTCTCGACAATATCTATAGTTTTAATACCCTCCCGTGTCAATTCTACAATTTCTCCAGGAAATACTTCACGCACGTATCGTGCTCCAATACTTAGAAATCCACACGATTCAGATGAAATAACCCAACCTTCAGCTTCATCATCATCATCATCTGATTCACTTCCTGCTGCAATAAACATATTTTATTCAATCATTTAGAATTGTTATCTATAAATTAAATTAAATTTCATTACCAACCTAAGTTACCAATTGGTACAATTTTTCCAAGACATAAAGGACGATTTCCGTAAGGGTCTCGTACACCATATATCGTGTCTCTTTGCATAATTACTAATGAATACGATAATGGTGCTAATTGCATTAGATGTTTTATACGCGCTGGCCAATCTGGCCCATTTACTTCACCTTCAGGGGGATTCAAACAAAGAGCTTGCGTTATTAATTCAGAGTCTGAATGAGTTGATAAACCAACTCCACGTCCTAACACCTGTCATGATAAATAAAAAATAATTAACAACAAATATGAGTATAAAAGTATTCATCTTTACTATGTAACATTACCATTTTTCTTAGTGATTCTGTATTTACAAGCTCTCCATTGTGAGCAACTGCTAATGCTCCATGTGCAGTGTGAACCACAAATGGTTGACAATTAACTTCCTCGCTTGCTGCACTTGTACTGTATCTAGTATGGCCAATTCCAAGATTTCCACTCAGTTTCTTCATGTTTTCATCATTAAAAATGTTATTAATCATTCCCATTCCCTTGTGGACATGAAAAGATTTTGAACATACACCCTCGCTTGTGACAATACCTGCACTTTCTTGACCCCTGTGTTGCAATGCCACTAAACCTGAATCAAATATATAATAAGTAATAATTAAATCAAATTATACAGTAGTAAACTTACATTTATACTTACCTAAACAAACCACTTGAGCTACATCAATTTGAGATGGCCAATCACCTGCAGCAATGCATCCAAAAACTCCACATTCGTGTGTGAGTCCAGTAATTGATTCCTTGTTGATCTTTTCTACATTATGTACACCTTTATCTCTTTTACCTTTAATGGCCACTGATTGAGTATATGAATCTGCTTGCATATTACAAGACATTTCAATTATACTCTGAAAAATATCAAGTCAATATTAAATAACAACAATATTTGTTTCTGAAATTAAATTCTTAAAAGTATCATGATACTATATTATCATAAAAAAAAACATTGTTTTTCTTATATTGCAAAATATATAACAGACCCCCTTGAGATTCCTTCCGAATTATCATTAATGCCCCTATAAACTATTGACCCCTAATGGACAGATAGAACCAAGCTTTCAATATTACTGCTATATTTTTTTCAATATACTTGCTTAATCAGTATTTCGCAACAGATTTCATCATTGTACCACGCTGATATTACCATATATAGAAAATATTTATACTTATAAGTTAATTTTATTATTCAGTGTGATACTGTATGATAATGCAAAGTAAACAGAAAACAACAAAAACAAGTTTTTAGCTATTTTTTTATTTTTACAACTTTTTTCAAACTTGAAATACATCTGAACTACTTTTAAATACTTTTGTGAAATAAAATTATTTTAATATATTACTATTAAAATCACAATTTTCCTACAGAAGAATCTTTAATAAGGTGAATATAAACAGCTTTGTAACTCTCATTTGAGAATATCATAATGATTTTATCGATTTACTCCATATCCAATCGATTAAAGAACGAAAAATTTTAATTGTATCGCGGTTGCGATTTTTATGTCCATGACTGTGCCCACTTGTTGAATATTACATATATTTGGCGATTTTATAAATATTTTAAAATATAAATCGCATATACATTTTTTGAAGCTATTGCCCCTTGAAGGCAAATTTTATTCGTTTCATCTTTATTCGTTTGATTTTATAATTCTTATAAAATAGCTGCATTTAATCATAACAACTGTAGCAGTTCATACCGGTTAATGCAAATAAATAATTTTAAAATACAAGTTTTGAACTATATATGTATGTACATACCACGTGCGTCAAAAGTTTGAACGTTCGTGATGTTCTATCTGCTCGAAAGGGATCCGCATGAAATATAACTCCCGACTGGCTTCAGAAACACGAATGACTATGTAGACCAATGAAAACTTATTAATAACTGGAGGGGCTAGCTCATTTAGTTATTATCTTTTAAATTCCTTCATTGCTTTTTTTTACACTCGTCGAAATAGTAAATATAGTTATAACCGAAGTTTTACAAAAAAGGCAACTATGATCCATTCGATTACGCATTCGCGTATAGATCAAAAATCCACGATAACTATCTTCAATTCTATCGATGTTAATATTTTTATCACCACTGTACGTGTTATTGTTTATATTGTTTATGAATCTGAAATAAATGATAAGTTCAATAATCAACTGGCTTATAAACAAACATTTTTTTACGTTTGAACAAAGTATTTTTTTACCATTATAAACATATACATACCTGTATCTTGAAAATTAGTCGGTCGAATTTTATCAAAGTTTTCCAAATATTTCCCTTAAGTTCTTTGAATCAATGTATTTTATTATTATATTCTTCTTTTGCAGTTTTTCTATGTGCAACACACGTGGTTGACAGTTTCATTACTTAACCGAAACAAAGATAATTTATAAACTTACGCCAATCACATAGAGCAATACGTTTAAAGTGGGGATCTCTAAAAAGCCGACCCGCACAAGTGAGAAGCTGATATTCAAGAAGTTAACAGAAGAGTCGAAACATGAATAGTAAGTGCTTAATACTTGATTAATTATATTGTATTATTACTCACTATGTACTGCTATTTTTAATTTATTTATACACGTGCCTGAAAGTATAATACCTCGTGCCGTGACATATTATGAATGACATCAATGGTTTCCGTAATAGCATTTTATGATATTCTAAAAAATTAATACCATAACTTTTTTCTTATACGAAACTGTAACATTGTTTTAAAAAATTCCTATTCTTATCAGTTAATCGTACAGTAAAGTCTTTCGAAATGATGGTCAATAAAACTCTGTTAAAATCTTTCCGCTGTACCGATCTTCTAATCGATCAAGGAAAACGATATATCGTAATTAAAATTAAGCATTTATAATACATAAGATATATAAAAAAAAAATAATAGTAATTCTTACGCAATTGTATACAAATATTTGTTATGAAATTGTTTTGACAAACATGTAGCAATATATTTTGACGTTACATGCCGGAAAATAACATCACGTAAATAAGTGTTACGCATGTAATGTTTTTTTATGCTTTTCATTTTTTTGTACAATTCATTTGCATTTTCCGAGTATTTTTTTTTGTAACAATGATAAATGCTTCATTTCTTCGACATATAATTTTTTATTCGAATAGAATATACACCCGGAAAGCTGATCATAGAAGGAAAGACCAAAAAGGTCTTTGAACTTTCAAATGATCCTACCCTATGTCTTTTACAAAGTAAAGATCGTATTACTGCTGGAGATGGTGTAAAATCACATGATTTGAAGGGCAAAGCTGCAATTAGTACAGATACAACAGCCAAGGTCTTCAAGTTATTAAATGCAGCTGGAATAAAAACTGCATTTGTTAAAGTAATGAATGAAACTGCCTTTATTGCACATAAATGTGAAATGCTTCCCATAGAATGGGTTACTAGAAGATTGGCAACTGGTAGTTTTTTGAAAAGGCATACAGGTATAAAGATTGAATAGTAGATTCTAAAAATTTGAAAAAAAAAAAAACATAAATGAATTTATTTATTTTATTTCGTAGGAGTTTCTGAAGGATACAGATTTAATCCACCATTGCAAGAAACATTCTTTAAAGATGACAGCAATCATGATCCTCAATGGTCAGAAGAACAAGTTATTTCTGCTGGTTTTAAGTTAAATGGACTTGTAATAGGAAAGGATGAATATGACATTATGCAACGTACTGCGCTTGCTGTATTTGAAATTCTAGAAAGAGCATGGATAACTAGACAGTGTGCTCTTATAGATATGAAAATAGAATTTGGTATAAATGTAAATGGTGAAATTATGGTAGCAGATATAATTGACAGTGATTCTTGGAGACTTTGGCCATCTGGTGATAAAAGATTGATGAAAGATAAACAAGTATAATATGCCATCATTTTATAAAATTAGATAATACATGTAATTATTTTACCTTAATATATTCTTTTTCTGTGTGTGGTTTTGTTAGGTGTATAGAAATTTAGCTACTGTAACTGAGGAAGATTTAAATACTGTAAAACACAATTTCGAATGGATAGCAGATCAACTGAACTATCTTATTCCACCACCTAGCAGCCTTGTTGTTATCCTAATGGGATCACCTTCTGATCAGGAGCATTGTACACAAATAGCAAAATATGCAAAGCATTTGTATTTAGAAGTTAAATTTCGGGTATGCAGTGCGCACAAGGGTACCCAAGAAGTATTACGTATTCTTGCAGAGTATGAAGGTAGTTTTAAAAAGGTACATTTATCATCTGTTTAAAAAGTTGGTAGATTATAAAAAGTTGTATATTGTTTTTTTTCGTATGATTTTACTTATTTAAGTAAATTGGTCTATATTTTGTATGCATTTAAAAAAATATTTTTAATTTTGCAATAGAAAAACATATAACATATTTACATTTCGTTTGAATATAAATATCATCTGTATGTAATAATAATGATTCACTATATTTAATATACAGACGATTATGTTCGAACTTATTATTGCCAAGATATGTGCAGATATATATATAATATATATATATGTTATTAATCAGCAAAACATAATGATAAAACCGTTGATATTAACGAACGTATATTGTTTATTTCTACATTATCGTGAGTATTTCTTATTTTTCCTAGGTGGTGCTAATAGCTGTAGCAGGGAGAAGTAACGGTTTGGGTCCAGTACTCTCTGGAAACACCTCTTTGCCTGTTATTAATTGCCCGCCTCTCAAACCAGAAAACATTGCACAAGATTTGTGGTCGTCTGTTAATGTTCCTTCAGGTAAATTGTGGATTATACGTGATCATAATTTTTGTTTATGCTATGATAAGACGATTAAATACATCCTGTTTGTAGGAATCGGATGTACCACAGTCGTTTATCCTGAAAGCGCAGCACTTGCAGCCGCTCAAATTCATGCGTTGCACGATCATCTCGTTTGGGCACGCCTGCGAGTAAAGCAGTTAATGAATTTTATTGCTTTAAAACAAGCAGATGGTAAACTAAGGAATCTTGAAATATAATATTTTCGAGTACGTATTTAATATTCATATAGTTTCATAAGTTAGTTTTATAATTTAAATGCTAATTGTTGCATGTCTGATCGCAGATGCTGATACGGATTAAGAAATAATACATGGCGAATACCTTTCGACACCTAATCGCAAATGACGAATAAATTTTCTTTTTTCGTTTACTGATATCATTTGACTGAATTAACTAATGAATTTAATATCGTACATAAATGTTCATGTTAGCTCTTTTTGTGTATATCGTGTTATTGTTTCTTCTAGTTATGCTCTATTGGTTACAAGTATATAACATTCATATATTTGCATTTAAACAAATCTTTGAGTAAGGCAAGAATGTCACAATTTTGCATACTATTTTCCTATTCTAAAATAAAAGGAAATAAACAATGTATATAAACTAAAACATTTATAAAACTGAACTCTTACTATATAATAGCTGTTATCATAAATTTTGACTTGCTAAGGCTTCTATTTCATTAATCTCTTTTGGACATGTTTCTGTTAAGATTACTGGACCACTTTCTGTTATTAAAATATCATCCTCAATGCGTACACCTAAACCATAAAATTCTGGTGGAGCAAATTTATTTTTGTGATTAATATATATACCTGTAAACGATAAAAAATGAACATATATAATAATAATAATAATAATGAATCATTTTTTGAATAAATAATGTTATTCGATATGTCGTACCAGGTTCTACCGTAATTATCATCCCTGGTTGAAGTTTCAAGTTTCTAGACATTTTTCCTGTGTCATGTATGTCCATTCCCAAATAGTGACTGACATGGTGAGGACAATAAGTATGAACTGCAGAAAATAACTCAGCTCTACTCAAATCTTTTGGTATTAATCTAATTTCTTGTAATCTTTTGCTTAGCAAGGAACACATATCGTGATATAATTGATCTAATGAAGGAAATTCTTTCAATCGACGAATTAAAGTCTTTTGAACATCCAATACTACATCGTATATAATTTTTTGTTCCTGAGTAAAAGTGCCATTAATTGGCCATGTTCTAGTTACATCTGATGAGTAACCATGATATTCACAACCTACAACAATTTGAAATTAAAATCAGATTGGAAATAAATGAGAACAACATTAACATACATGTATATAACTAAACGAACCAGCATCCATTAAAACCATTTCTCCATTTCGAATGATTTGATTGTTACTAATATAATGGATGACATTGGAATTTTTGCCTGCTGCAATAACTGGTGGATACGCTAAAAATTCTGCACCATTCATACGACTTTCATAATCTACAATTGCAAATAAATGGTGTTCGCTCATTTTTGGTTTTGAAACTTCTATTGTTTTAGATATTGCAGCTGAAATAATTTCACAGCTCTTTTTCATCAAGTCTATTTCAGATTGTGATTTAATTAATCTGATTTTATGTATTATATTTGTTGGAGAAATGAACTTTTGACTATTAGTGAATTTTATTAATTCACATAATTTTCTGTGTAAATTTGACTGTACTATGTCAATATTATCATACCAAATGGTGTTTTTTTTATTCTCCTTCATAAAAGAGACAAAAAATTGTTCAAATTCAGTTATTGGTAGAGCTAAATCAATGCCAAACATTTTAGGTGCTCTTTCAACCCCGCTTCTAGGACCATCCCACAATTCAGAATGTTCATCTTGCGGTGCCACAAATAATGTAGTCATAAAATTTTCATTCTTTGCTATTATTACCAAAATACTGTCTGGTTCTTGACAACCAGTGAGATACAAAAAATCTGTATTTTGGCGAAAAACATATGGTATTTTACCAGACATGTATACTTTAGATGAAGATGGGATAATTACAATATGTGGTTCATTAAGATTTCCAATAGAAGCATGCGAAACGATACTCTTTGTTAATTTTTCTCGTCTCTTTTTGAACTCATCCAGTTGAATACCTGGTACAACTTCTCCTTCCTTCATTAAATGAGGATGCGTTATTGCTGTTGGTTGACCACATGATTGGCAGACAATTGCCGACGATTCCTCAGCTTGTCGTCGATTTAAATTATTGGAAAAGGAATCTAATGAATATCTTATGTACCTTCGTTGTCCTAAAAATCATGATTAATAACAAAGTAATATTTAAACTGAATTCTTAATCTCGTACATTTTTAAAAATATAACCTATTACATATCGATACTTTTATTTATATTTCTTACCATATTTTTTAATTTGTAGCAGAAGAGAATTTCTTACAGTGGTAAACATTTTAAATTACTCTTAATTAAAACTCTTATATATATCAAAAATTTTCGTTCAATAAATTACTAAAAATATTGACACTTTTAGGCACTGCTGGGTCAGTGCTGACTTGATTTCTGCAGTAGTTCCATAAACTCTGTACGGTATATACATTGTTTGTAATTTGACAGTAAGGCAATGATCTATTTCGACAAATTAGTGATGGGTTTTGTGTTAGTTTTTTCTAAATACTGCAAATCCATGATCATCGCTTAAGTTCTTTTTTTACGATCAATAAACCGCCTGTATAACATTGCGTGATTTTTCGTGAAAAATTGAATTTGGTTGTCGCGATGAAATGTAGCGATAACAAGTAAAAATCATAAAGTAGCGAACAATGACAATTTTAAATAATCATAAATTGCAGTTTTGTTAATTAACGCGATCTAATTATGCAAATATTCCGGAATAATGATTAATTTTTAGTGACATGAAATAAAATGAACAAGTTGCAAATTTTCAAATGTGCCAGAGCAAGAGCACTAAAAATTTCACTTAAGAAGTTTCATTAACCTTTGAGAAGTAATTCTCAAAAACATTAGAATACTTTGTATTTAGATTTCTTCTTGTATAATTGGAATTTGAATCCTCTGATTAAATGAAGAAGACTACAATGCATTTGCGACGAAGCAAACTGGAATAATTTAATATTACTGAAGAGAATCACCGATATCCTTTATCAATTAAAAAATAAGCAAGATACAGTAAAGAATACTATATATTTAGATTTTGTAGATTAAAAGTAAATATTTCTAGAAGCTTGATACATGTAACAAAATCAAGATGAGCATTCAGTTGGATATTGTAATAAGGCCAGAGATCCGCTTGGATGCAAAATGGCTAAAAACAGATCTGAAACGTTTACTTTATCGGGATGGTTTGGCAGAGCTTTGGAATGAAATGGTACAGGATGGTGAAATTGTAGGTTCCTTCAGTGATGGACTAATTAATGCAGCTGGTATAATAGCCAAAAAAGGTAGTAAAAGAGCTTTAATAATGAACAAGTTATAATTAATTATTTGAATTAACAAAATATATGATACTTGGATGTTTTCAGGAGAAAGTGGTCATTATTATTGTAACATGAGGGTTTTGTCCTGTCTGTGTTGCGATGGAATTTGCGGTCCGCATCGTGGTTGTAATTGTGGACCATGCCAAAAATTAGACGAGGAAGAAGCAGCAAGAGCAAACAAGCATGTAGAAAAAAGTATGCCAAGCCAACAAGTGATAGATTCGTGGCTTTGGGGTCCTCAACCATGTAAAGAATTTTATTTTAATATAAAACAATGTTTCGTTTGAGATATTATGTTTATATTGTATAATCAAGTGGAAAGTATTTCACTTGAAGAGCATTCTAGGATGTATAATATTTGAAAAATTTTTTAGCTATTTCTGATCTAACAACATGTATTGATTTATTGATCAAGGAACAAAGAAAACTGTGTTATGAAGTTGCAAATAGTACATTGTCTGCTACACGATTACGGCAACGCTTAGTCGTAGCACGTCGATACTTGACAGCTCTTTCTCGTCACGAACCTCAGGAAGCTAAAGATATCCCACCGGCGCTTAAACCTGCTACTAAATTGCAAAAAATGTACAGTACACAACTTAAATACGAAAATAATAGAGCAAATCCGGCATGTATTATTCTTTATTTGGAATGAATTTAAATAAAAAATGTGTAATAATTTCAGTATCAGACCGAATGAGAAAGCAACATTAGGTTTAGCACGAGTCGGCTCTCGTGCGGCATTAAATTTTTCCTTTGCATACTTACGACGAGCTTGGAGATCCGGAGAAGATGTAGAATTTTGTAGCGAGCTTCTGTCCGAATCACTGGAAGCGTTACAATCATTGCCTGAGGCTACGCTTTTTGACGAAAACAACGTTTCTCAAGTTTGGTTGGAAGTAGTTGAACGATCAGCGAAATTTTTGAGACAAGTTGTTACAGGGTATTTACAGTATACATATTAATAATCAGTTCATCGTTGTCATTGATATTAAATAATTTGTTTTGTTTTTTATTTCTTATTCAAATTTTGCAGATGTTAAAGTACATGTAATAATATGAAAATTGTTTGATTTTTAGAGAGATAGTTAACGGAAGATCATGGTGTCCTATACCATTAGCCGATCAACATACGGCTCTTTGCTTGTTATTAGAATTGGTAACGCAGAGAGCTACACTATCAAGTTTATTGGATTCCGTTTGCTTGTTGCTTCATTTGAGTGGTAAACATAAGCATCAAGATAATCGTGTTATGCCACCTGGAAGCATGGCACCATTGGTTCCATTACTTAGAAGATTGAACGCTATTCCAGCCTTAAAATCAAGACGAACAGATGTAAACGTGGCGCCAGGTCCTTGCGAAGTTTTACTCAAGTATCTAAGGCTACCCGAGGATGACTCGACGTCCGTTGATTTACGAAAAGCAGCAGTGATTATAATGTGCAATCTAAGCAGATTAGCTACTCCTCTTTTACCGCCGATCATAACCGATAGGTTCTTGAAAAATCAAAATCAAACGCTTGAAGAAGTTCTAGCTTGGGGCAGCGTGAAATTCGGTGGCAATGGATCGTCTCCGTTTTATTGCGACGCTATCGCAGAACTTGGTATTAAACAGCTATGCTGTACCGAAAGAGCGCTAATGATTCTCTCTACTAGTGGAAATGTGTACATGATGTATTATGGGTCGGAAACTCAATACCCTCAAAGAGTGTACGGATTTTCGGATAAATCTGTCATAATGATCGCTTCTCATCCAGATGGTAAACATTATTTAGCACTGACGCAAGACAGTTCCGTGTATTCGTGGGGAAACGGGGACGGTGGTCGATTAGGACACGGAGATAGGACGTGGTACGAAGAACCAAAACTGATCGAGCCGTTGGTCGACAAGAACATCACGTTTATAGCTTGCGGGAGTACTTATTCGGCAGCTCTCACCTCGAATGGTGAACTGTACACCTGGGGGCGAGGGAATTATGGCAGATTGGGCCACGGAAATTCAGACGACGTAACGGTACCTACGTTGGTAAGCGCCCTGAACGGACACATGGTTGTATACGTGGCGTGTGGTAGCGGTGATTCTCAGACGCTCTGCGTTACCGCGTCTGGTATAGTATTTTCTTGGGGCGACGGTGATTACGGAAAACTTGGTAGAGGAGGCTGCGATGGATCGAAAACACCGAAGATAGTCGATAAATTGTTGGACATAAACGTGGCTAAAGTGTACTGTGGCGGGCAATTTTCAGCGGCGTTAACCGCATACGGAGAAGTGTACACTTGGGGAAAAGGAGAAGCGTATCGTTTGGGCCACGGGAACGAGGAGCATGTAAGATATCCGAAAGCGATCGAAGCGTTGAAAGGGAAAAAAGTGAAGGAACTGTGCGTCGGAAGCTTACACGTACTGGCATTGACAGAGGATCAGTTGGTTTATGGATGGGGTAGGAACGATTATGGTCAGATCGATCCAGCGTTGGGCACCGTCGTGTCGGAGCCTACGCTCTGTCCGACACTATCTGGTAAAAACGTGATCGGCCTAGCTTGCGGACCAACTCAGAGTTTCGCATGGTGTACATCGGCCTGGTCGGTTGCCAGCCGAGTAGCTTTCGTCGTGGACATTTCCGAAGACACCTTTCGACTTTTGGACACGCTGTTGAGCAAGGCTTGCGAAGGATTGCCAAGCGTGCGACCACCTACCCAAGACCGCGAATGTTTAGCCGTCGCCACGTTGAACTTGATCCGATTACAACTGCACACTATGATAACGCACAACATCGACTGTAAATCGATCGGTCTGGCTGGCAGTCCGTTATTGAATTCTTTGAAACAACGATGCGTCACGCTTGCAAGCGGCATAGGAATTCTAGCAACGATTCAAGAGGCGGCCCAAGCTGTTTTACAAACCGGTTGGAGTATTTTATTGCCTACAGCGAACGAACGCGCAAAGACTCTGTCGAATTTCTTATCGAAAGCGAACGGTAATTTGGAGCAAATAAATGCAAGCAACAACAACAACAACAACAACAACGGTAATAGTAACAATAACAATAATAACAGCAACGGTCAGCAGTTTATGGCCGATTTACTGGTTTCCAGCTTAATGGCGGACGGTGGTCTGGAATTAGCGCTGAAGACGGCGGTGAAAGCAGAGACGACCGATGTCGTGGACGAAAAGGAATTTCTCACGATAACTAAAACCAGCGACACGAAACAAGCGAAGGAATTGAATTCAGAAAAGAACCACACTACCATATCGTTGTTACAACTGATAAAACAATTAATTAAAAATGGTACCTGCATCACGCAATCAAGATTAGCGGCCGCTGACCAGTTGGATCGTAATTGCGAGGAATCGCAGCGAAGAGATAGTTACCCCAGCTTGAATCTTCTGTTAAAATTTCAACGATTGCTGATCGCTCAAGTATACGAATGCATCAACGAGTCTGAGACGAAGAATTTACGCGATCAGGAGATGCTCGGAGCGGAGTCGCTCTTGAAGAAATACATTTCACAGATTTCTGTTCACGTGATCGAGGTGATGACACTCGCCGCCGAATTAGCAAACACCAGCATCAAGCGGTTCGTTTTCGTTAGCACCATCTTGAAGAGCGACATCGCGAACATTTTGTTACCGGAATTAGTTACTTGTCTGATCTTGCTGCAACTGGACCATCCAATGTTGCTGCTCAACATGAATTGGATGGAAATAATGACCCCGATGTTGGACGCGTTAGATCAGTTCAACAAATTAGTGCCAACGATCGAGAAGAACGAAATGGACGATCTCTCTTGGCCAGGAATTATAGCTCCGCAGCACGGTAATAAGGTTTCGATCTCGGATGAACCTTCGGTCATCCGTTGGGCGGATTTGGAGAATCATAATCGCGACGGTGGTCTTTGGGTGGTGGTGAACAACAACGTGTACGACGTTCAAGACGTTCGTCTGGAGGGAAAGTCGAATTCGTTGGAGGGTTTACAAAGAAGCGTTGCCGGTAGTTGGGACGGTTCCGGCGAGATAACCGCACCCCGTGGTCAATTGGCACGAACAATGATGGATTCTTATTTCGTCGGTCATTACTGTCACTCGGAGCCCGAGAACGCTGAAATTACCATCGACGTTACGGACGTATGTTCTTCTTTACTCGACACGGAGAGAGCTTTAGCCTTTCTTTTGGGACTACACGCTCACAGAATGAGACAAAGCTTACCGTTGCAAACGGCCGAAGAAGAGGCCGGAATTTGGTTGAACGGGAATTTTCTTCGAGGCGGTTTACAGATCTTACAACCGCCGAATCCTTACGAGGAGGAAAAGGACGAAGCGAGAAGCAACACGTCGACGGCGGCGAACTCTCCGACGGAGCCTCCGCTTCTTCCTGTACGCGATCGCAAGAACGAGCCGCAAAAGGAATGGGACGATCGTGTGACCGCGTTTATATGCGCCCTGGCGGAGACTCACAACAGAAGCGACGCACAAGTGCAAACTTTTTTGACTCTAGTCGAGAAATACTCGAAGGCCAATAATCTTTTAGCGCACACAGATTTTTGCGGCGACCATCCGGTCGAGGAAGTTAGCAGACTTTTAATGGCCGTTATCATAAAACACCTCGCTTTAGGCAATCAGGCGATCAGCTTGATCGATCAGGAAACCGGAAACGATAACGGTGCTAGACTAACGAAGCCGTTGGCCGATATGGTCAGAGCGATTCATCAGACCAAATGGAACTTGATCAGGATCAGGCAGCAACAGAACAGAAGTTACAAGGAGGTTTGCGCTCCGGCACAAGAGAAATGTAGATTCCTTCTGCACGAAGTGCGTTCGGCTACCAGCTACGAGATCAAAGGGTTACGTGATCTGAAACTGTTGCACACGACGCCGAGATTCAAGAAGACCGTTCAGACAACTATCAGGGACATTCGAAAGAACAGAGAATCGCCGAGCAAACCCGAGGACATAGTGAACGTTTCGATTCAGAACGCAAAGATGAAGAGTAAATCGGACGGGGATACGACGCCGAAGGAAGCGAAGCCACCGGCCTCGCCGAGATTCGAGAATCTGTCGGACGCGAGGAAAATGTGCGGCAAGATAACCGAAAGGATCAGGCAACGAACGTTGAACATCGACTCGCACGAATTGATGACGAATATCATTAATTTTGTGATCACAGAGGACGGTGGAGACGTCGAGACTCTGCGCAGAGCCATGTATTGTCAAATGCAACGCGCGAAATTGCGCGAACAGGGTATCCTGATGATGCAGCAGTTGCTGAAGAAGGACTGTTTGATCACGTCGGTCAAGTATTCGTTGTTAAACGGTTGGCTCGGCTTGTCTCACGAGAATAAGTTTCTAGCCGACGGGATAATCCATTGCCTTCAAGATATTCGTTCGATAACACCGTATCAAAAGTCGAAGATCATTTTAGCCGAAGCAGAGGTTACATCGTGGGCGGTTCAAGCTTTACGAGCGTTCGTAGTTCAGGCAGAAGTGCCAACCAAGCCGAAAGTTAGCGACAAAAGCAGCTTGAATCAGGGTACGTACACGTGGTTGCGAAAGTTGCCCAGGGCAAGATTCTTGCTCACGATACTGGGCATGATATCGAATTATCAACACGCGAACGAAATTGGCTTGCTAATCAATTCCGGCACCGTGTCGAGCATTCTGACGTTACTCAGGCAAATCGGACCGTCCACGTTCGCGGACGAATCGAAAGCAAAGGAGGCGACTACGGCCATATACGAGGACAGCTTAGAGAAGACGAAACCGGCGAGCGTTCAGCTGAACGGTATGGAACTGGCGGCTCTGATGAAAACCGGAACAAGGGTGGTTCGTGGCGTCGATTGGAAGTGGGGCGATCAAGATGGCCCGCCACCGGGCGAGGGTCAAGTGATCGGAGAGCTCGGCGAGGACGGCTGGATTCGGGTGCAATGGGACAACGGCACCACCAACTCGTATCGCATGGGCAAGGAGGAAAAGTATGATTTGAAGCTTGTGGAACCACCGACACCACCCGAGACCGACACCGACGTCGATTCTCCGTTGGACGGGGCTGTCGCTAAAGCGGAAAAAAGGAACGATTTCACGGATGTGCATCCGACTACTTGTCTCAAGTCCGCTTCCGTCACCGTGCTCAGGCTTGCGCTGCTCTGTTGCGGCATCGAAGCCGATAAAGTATCTCCCTCCGCCATAAAGATACTCGCTTCGGTTTTACGCGGTATCATATCTTCCGCGTACAAATACAATTTGAGTAGCCACTCGCAATTAGCCAGAGAACATCACGAAACTTGGGCGACCCTTGGTTTGCTCCGAGCGATCGCGAAATCGACGGAACTCTGCAAGGCTTTGAGCACCAACGCGTGGATCGATTTCCTCTTGAGCGTCATTGCCGAGGAGGCGAACCCGAATCTGGAGAAGCAGATAATGGCGGTGCGTTTGTTGGCCGCAGTTTTACCCTCCTGGTCCGCTGACAATCCCAACATGACGCCGTTATTGGAGAAAATCTTTCGTATACTTGGACACATCGCGCTCGCTTGCGATCTCGGCACTTCGTCGGAGCTTTATTCGAACAAATGTCGCGTATCTCTTACCGCCTCTCACAGTTCCACCGTCGCGGAGGAGCTCGTCTCCCTGATTCGACATTTGCATTCGCTTTCGAAGTGGAACGCCAGCTTGAACGGGTTCCTCGCTTCGAAGTTGTCGCTTGCCTCGGATCTATTGAGCGACGGACCACTGTTTCACATACAAGTGAACGAGAATGGAGGCGAGAATAGCGTGAATATCCAAGATACCGTGATGGCTGCTCTGATCGTCGTGGGAAGTCTGGACGACAGACCGAGGATCGGCGGTTTGGTCGACGTTGACGGACAAATTGGCACGATATGTAAATTCACCAGACACTCGAAGATACTCGTACAGATGCACGACGAGAACGACACGCGCAGAAAGGTTCCTTTCGTCGCGATTAAACGTATCGGCGAGAGGTTTCGTTTGGATCGGATGCCTTTGCCAGATTGTTTCGTACCCACTTGGGCCAATTTATTGCTGGGTTATCAAGGAATGGACAAGAGACCGAACGGTATGCCTGTGATAGCCGGTACCGTAAACGCGTCCATCTTACGCAGTCAACAGCAACAGCTTGCCGCGTTGAACGCGGGCAAAGCAATCTTGGATCATCAATCGAAACTTCGAAGAGTGTTAAGATTCGTGATAAATAAGAGTAACGGCGTTAGTAACGTTAACGATGACATCGGCTGCTGCTGCGACGAAAGCAACGTCGGTGTTGCCGGAGCTACCGTTCTTCTCGAGGATCACGTTCACGATAATCTAGAAAACCTGGAGCACAATCACGATCTGGATCACGATTACGATCACAACCACGACCACGATCGCGATCACGATCACGATCACGATCACGGCGATCATAACGAGGAAGACAACGACGGCGAGGATGTTGGCGACGACGAGGGCGAGGACGCGGGAGGTGGAGACGGCGACAACGGCAGAGAATTCCGCGCATCTAGTTGCGTTCACATCAGCGACAACAGCGAGACGATTCGTCGGGTTGGCGAGGCTGTGATTCAACGAGACGGTGATATCGACAACGCCAACGACGAGGACAGTAACAGCAGCGTCGGTGGTAAGGATGTTTCTCGGCCGAAACGCGTTACCTTGTTCCAAGAAATGTTGATGCGAGCCACGCGACCGCAACCATTAAAGCCGATATTTAAACGGAAGGAATTAGAGGAAGCAGCGTTAGCGGTTTCTCAGTATTTAGCCTCCGAACTGAGACACTCTCCCATTCAACGAACGGGCCCGTTTTCTGATCCGGACTCCCCCGCGTCCGATTGTTCTTTAGTATCACTTACGTCTAGCCAAAAGAAGCATTGCAGAAGTAACGGAAGAAAAAGTCCTTCGCCTACGAGTCCACTGGTAGCTCAGCTTATAGAGATGGGTTTTCCAAAGAAGAGCGTAGAGTTTGCGATCAAGAATCTCAGCACCGTGGTAGGATTTATCACGGCGGAAAGCGTGGTGGCGTGGTTGCTGGAAAATCCGGACGCTGCCTTGAGCGACAGCGAAACGTTGTCCAGCGTGTACGGGTTGTCGGATCCCGATGATTCGGCCAGCGACAACATCGACGATTCCCCGTCGACGCACGACCCTGTCTCCTCGAACGTGCCGCAAAATTACATGAAACGTTCGGATTTTCTCTGGGTCGACGAGTACGCGATCTACGTACGGGACAATCTGATTCCCGGGATGTTGGTACGATGTTGCAAGAGCTACGAGGAAGTGGAGTACGGTGACGTTGGTCAAGTGATCAAGATCGACCCGGAGGGATTGCACGATTTGAACGTTCAAGTCGCCTGGCAGCGGAAAGGGGGTACGTACTGGGTGAGATTCATTCACATCGAACTGTTGGGTCATCCGCCAGCGACCCCGGGTCCTGCGGCGCTGAAAATCGGCGACAAGGTTAGAGTGAAAGCGTCGGTGACGGTGCCGAAGTACAAATGGGGTTCGGTGAATCATCAGAGCGTCGGGGTAGTTACCGGCATAATAAACAACGGGAAAGATGTATCGGTTGATTTTCCGCAACAAAGCGGCTGGACTGGTTGCGCGATCGAAATGGAAAGAGTACCTTCCTGCCATCATTCGGTCTCTTGCAATTCCTGCCATCTTCTACCGATATCCGGCCCTCGGTTCAAGTGCAAGTACTGCGAGAGTTACAACTTGTGCGAGAATTGCTTTTACACGAAACGTTGCCATCGGCACGGGTTCAATCGAATCGTGGAACCGGGTTCGGCAGCGGTGTACGCCGGTAAACCGGGTAGATATCATCGGCAAGACTTCACGGAAACCTCCTTGATACACGATTGGTCCAAGTGCATTCGGACCTTGAGCGTGTCTTCGCGGGAGAATTGGGCAACGCGGCTGGTTAACGAGTCCGGACAGTACTGGCAGAGTTGTGGTTTACAGGGCAAACACTGGATTCGATTGGAAATGTTCCCGGGCATTCTGGTGCATTCGTTGAAGATCGTCGTGAACCCGCAGGACAGTAGTTACATGCCGTCGTTGATAGCGGTGAACGTTGGCGACTCGTTCACCGGTTTGGTAGAATTGGCGATAATTAGCGTACGACATACCGACACCAGCGTCCTGTTGCTCCAGGACGTGAAGAAATATTACCCTTGCATCGAGATCTCGATAAAACAGTGTCGGAACGGTGGTATAGATTGCAAGATTCACGGACTTCAGATAGTCGGTAAGAAAAAGCTGTTCGAAAATCAACTGGCAACGTCGGTATCGTTTCTAGCTTCGGACTGGGAGATCGTTCAGGAGCAGATGAGCTCGCAACGAGCAGCCGAGGTACCGCAACACTCGGCCGTATACGTATGGGGATTGAACGACAAGGATCAACTTGGAGGTTTGAAGGGATCAAAGATCAAGCTGCCCGTTTACAGCGAAGCTCTTTCGAAACTGAAGCCAGTTCACATAGCCGGGGGTAGTAAGACCCTGTTCGTAGTCAGTCAGGAAGGAAAATTGTACGCCTGCGGAGAAGGTACGAACGGTAGGCTGGGCCTCGGCGACGATAGCAACGTTTGCGAGCCAAAGCTCATTCCGTTTTTGAGTCAATACGTGATCAAGAAAGTGGCGGTGCACTCAGGTGGAAAGCACGCGTTGGCCCTTACGCAGGACGGCAGGGTGTTTTCATGGGGCGAAGGAGAAGACGGTAAACTAGGCCACGGTAATTGCTTGTCGCTGGACAAACCGAGACTGATCGAATCGCTCAAGTCGAAAAGAATCCGGGATATCGCGTGTGGATCCGGTCATTCGGCCGCTATAACCAGCAGCGGGGAGCTTTACACTTGGGGCTTGGGCGAGTATGGAAGATTAGGCCATGGCGACACCAGCACCCAACTGAAACCAAAATTAGTGCAATCTCTGGTGGGCCAGAGGGTGATACAAGTCGCTTGTGGCAGCAGGGATGCTCAGACAATGTCGTTAACCGCCGATGGTTCGGTTTATTCGTGGGGCGACGGGGACTTTGGTAAGCTCGGTCGAGGAGGTAGCGACGGATGTTACACGCCTTTATTGGTCGATCGGTTGAACGGTTTAGGGGTAGTACAGATTGAATGCGGTGCTCAGTTCTCCCTCGCGTTGACCAAATACGGCGAGGTTTGGACGTGGGGCAAAGGAGACTATTTCCGACTCGGTCACGGTAACGATCATCACGTGAGGAAACCTACGCTGGTCGAGGGTCTTCGAGGCAAGAAGGTGATTCACGTGGCCGTCGGTGCTCTCCACTGTTTAGCGGTGACGGACGCGGGACAGGTTTACGCTTGGGGCGACAACGATCACGGACAACAGGGAAATGGATCGACGATCGTCAACAAGAAACCATCGTTAGTGCACGAACTCGACGACACCAGAGTGAACCGAGTTTCATGCGGCTCGAGTCACAGCATCGCCTGGGTCTTGACCGATCAACCAGCGGCGAACAATCAAGAACCGGTTACCTTTCCGACAGCGAAGGATCCGCTCGGTCAAGCATCGCTGAGGTTCAAAAATATTCTGGACACGGAGGTGGAAGTGGAAGGAGAGATGGAAATGGAGATGGAAGCGAACGCTGGACCGATTCCGTCATGTTCGAAGAGCATCGTTCCGGGTATCGGTAACGTTGGCGATGGCGATGCTGCTACCTCTTCTAACAGGCCTTCCCTCTCGAGCATCATCCTATCGTTGGAAAGCGATGTCGCGAAACAGCAAGCGTTGCAACACGTGATAAACGCTCTTCGTATAATACAGGCAAGGATAGCCGTGGTAACGGCATTGCAAAGTCATTCGACGTTAAGATCGTCGAACAATAACAACAGCGGTGGAAATGGAGCTGTCAGATGTATCAGAGGTGGTGCTAGCGGAGGTGTCGGTGTCGCAGGCGGTGTGACCGGCGGTGGCAGCGGATGTTCCATCAACGATTCGGCGATACCGGTATCGGACGGATCATCGAGCATCGCCGGAGGACACAGTCACGTGTATCAGAACGTAGGGGACAGCGCGCAAGGAGGTGGAGAAGCACCCGCGAACGCAGCGGACCTCGCCAATTTGGTCACCGCCAGTCCAAGGACGAGCCCGGAATCCGAAGACTACCCGTTGGCGGTATTTCCCTCGATGTCCAGTTCGGCCAGTTTATCTTCGCGTGCCTCCAAAATGTCCACCAGCGCGATGAGCGTGATCGCGGCTACGCTCACGTCTAATGCTCAAATAGTCGGCGAAGCGGTGGCCGCGAATTCGAATCTGGACGACTTTACGTGCACGTTGACCGAAGAGAACGCTAGAATGTTGGTCGATCTACTGAAGCTGGCCGTAGCGAACCGAATATGCAAGGGAGCCAAGGAAACTATATCTTCGGTGCTGATCGCTTTAGCAAAAACGAACGCCACGATCCGCAACATGGTGTTGGAGCTTTGCATCACGGAACTCGAGGACACCGTGGCGAACTCGAACAACAGGAGTAACGTTCCGCAACCGGTTGTGCAGGAGAGCCCGCATCCGTACATAGACGGCACCACGTTGACCGGTCACGTGAAGATTCCTGGCGCGGAGGCGCTTAGAATCGAATTCGATCGGCATTGCTCCACCGAAAGAAGACACGATCCTCTGACCATCATGGACGGGAACAATCGAGTGGTGGCGGTGAAATCCGGTCGAAAATGGAGCGAATGGGCCGCTGAGATTCGAATTGCAGGCGACGAACTCAGATGGAGATTCTCCTCGGACGGATCTGTGAACGGTTGGGGATGGCGATTCACCGTTTACCCTGTACTCGCAACCCTCGCACCTCATGAACTCGTCTCAGATAGAGCGGTTCTATCGCAACCGTCTATCGTGCTTGCGGAATGCCTTCTCGACAATAGTCTGATCAATTTGGATAGAAACGTGGCGACTCGGCTCGCTGCCACTTTGGCCCAGTGCAGTCAACTGAGCGTCTTGTCTGCCCGGCAGCGAATGTGGGCGTTGAAGAAGCTGCAAGTGGTATACACGACTGGACCGGGTATACGTCCAGAAATCGCTCTGTCCTCTCTTCTCGGTTCTCTGCCTCAGGCACTACTGAAACAATACGCCTACGAAGATCCGTTGGTTCGCGGTGGCAAGCAATTAATGCACAGCGATTTCTTCAAGGTTCTCGTAGCGCTCGCCTGCGACCTCGAGCTGGACGAGATGCAGTGCTGTTCGGAAATTCACAAATGGTCTTGGTTCCGAAGGTATTGCCTTTCCGCTCGAGTAGCCAAGTCTCTGGTGAATCGAACGCCGTTTCCGAAGGCGTTCTGCCTCGAAGTTACGAAACGAATAAACGAGATGATCACGGACGGCGAGGGGAACACGAAGGATCACGAGAATCACGAGCTGTTCAAGCAAGAGCACGACGAACAATTGTTGCAGTGGTTGAATCGAAGACCGGAAGATTGGACGTTATCGTGGGACGGATCCGGCGCGATTTACGGCTGGGGTCACAATCATCGCGGTCAACTGGGTGGCCTCGAGGGCGCAAAGGTAAAGTTGCCCGTTCTTTGCGAGAGCTTGTCCGCACTTCGACCCGTTCAGCTCACCGGCGGGGAGCAAACTCTATTTGCGGTCACTGCCGATGGAAAAGTCTACGCAACCGGTAAGCCTTTCCTGGTACCACTTAACTTGTTCCCTCTAACGTGAAATCTACGTCTACATAGGATACGGCGCAGTTGGACGTTTGGGAATCGGTGGCACGGATTCCGTTATGGTGCCAACCCTTTTGGAGTCCATACAACACGTATTCGTGAAAAAGGTAGCAGTCAATTCAGGAGGTAAACATTGTCTCGCTTTGAGCTCCGAGGGTCACGTGTACTCCTGGGGCGAGGGCGATGATGGGAAGCTAGGACATGGAAACAGATTGTCGTACGACCGACCGAAATTGATCGACGAATTACTCGGGACCGAAATTGTCGATATAGCCTGCGGCGGTCATCATAGCGCGGCGATCACGAGTGCCGGTTGGCTCTACACCTGGGGAAAAGGTTACCAATGTCGCGTCACCATACATACGATACGGGCCGCGTACTTTTGAAGCGAAACAAAATTCGAAGAAAATATCACCGTGTGTTGCAGGTCGGTACGGACGTCTAGGTCACGGAGATAGCGAAGATCAATTGACGCCCAAATTGGTCGAAGCTCTACAAGATTATAAAGTGATCGACGTCGCTTGTGGAAGCGGAGACGCGCAAACCCTTTGCGTCACCGACGACGACAACGTTTGGAGCTGGGGCGACGGAGACTATGGGAAATTGGGTAGAGGAGGTAGCGACGGTTGCAAGGTTCCAATGAAAATCGATTCTCTGGCAGGACTTGGCGTGATCAAAGTTGAATGCGGTAGCCAATTTTCTGTCGCTTTGACTAGATCAGGAGCTATATATACGTGGTAAGATTCTTTCATAAGTATATTCTTGGAATATTGAATGAATATTCACGTTCGTTGTACGTACACAGGGGTAAAGGGGATTACCATCGCTTGGGTCACGGCACGGACGATCACGTGCGAAGACCGCGGAAAGTAGCAGCGCTTCAAGGGAAAAAGATCATCTCTATCGCGACAGGCTCGTTGCATTGCGTAGCGTGTTCCGACAAAGGGGAAGTATTCACCTGGGGCGACAACGACGAAGGCCAGCTAGGCGATGGAACGACGTGCGCTCTTCAACGTCCGAGACTGGTTCACGCGTTACAGGGTAAAAAGATAACTCGCGTCGCTTGCGGTAGCGCGCACACTTTAGCCTGGAGTACGATGAAGGCTACTCAAAGCAGAATGCCTGCCACCACACCGATGGAGTACGATCTTGTGAAAGATCTTCCGTTCCCTGTCTTGCACAACCGATTGGTACTACTTCACCACTTTGCCGAATTGCTTTGCCCGTGTTTACCGATGTTTCCAATCACCGGTTCCATCAGCCTTGGTAAACTGGCTCCGATATTAGTGTACAGTATTAAAGAAGCAACCTTCCGTAAAGTGGTTCAAGCAACGATGGTCAGAGATCGCCAACACGGGCCGGTGATCGAATTAAATCGAATACAAGTTAAACGAGCCAGAGGCAAAGGTGGATTTGCAGGGCCAGATGGCATGAAGTCTGTCTTTGGTCAAATGGTCTCAAAGATGTCGTTGTTGACGCAGGACGTTCTCTTCTTTCCCCACAGAGTATGGAAAGTGAAATTCATCGGTAAGTTGATTCTTTTAAACATTGTCGATCGGAAGAAAATTAACGAGATTATCTGCGTGTCTACAGGAGAGAGTGTAGACGATTGTGGCGGCGGATACAGCGAGAGTATAGCAGAGATGTGCGACGAATTACAAAACGGTTCCCTACCGTTACTTATACCGACACCGAACGGCCGGGACGACAACGGTACCAACAGAGATTGTTTCCTCTTAAATCCAGCCGCCGATTCACCGCTGCACATGAACATGTTCCGATTTCTGGGAATCTTAATGGGCATAGCCATCAGAACCGGTAGCCCGTTGAGTCTGAATCTAGCGGAACCTCTGTGGAAACAACTCGCCGGTATTCCATTAACTCCGGCAGATTTGACCGAAGTCGACAGAGATTATGTTCCCGGATTATTGTGCATACGAGACATGGATCCCGACGAAAAGGTATTTCAGACTCTTGAAATGCCTTTCTCCACACCGTCGGCTGTAGGGCATGATGTACCTTTATCCAGTAGGTAGGTATAGAAATCGTCATCTTCAAAGGTAAATTGCACACAATTTCAATTGCTTAGATCTCATCGTCAATTGTTTGTTTCAGGTACCGAAAAATTACGCCGGAAAACAAGCACGAGTACGTTCAGTTGGCACTGGATTATAGGCTACACGAGTTTGATGCTCAGGTAACTGCTGTACGCGAAGGAATGTCGAAAGTTATACCTGTGCCTTTCCTGGCGTTGTTTAGCGGATCCGAACTGGAGACGATGGTCTGCGGAAGTCCAGATATACCGCTTACTTTATTAAAATCTGTTGCAACTTATAAAGGTAAATGATACATATGAGGACACACGACCCTGCCTATCTAACCGCCATTAATCTTTTCTCATTAATCTGATTAATCAGGTATCGAAGCGACCTCGCCTCTGATTCAATGGTTCTGGGAGGTGATGGAAGAATTCTCTAACCAAGAAAGATCCCTCTTTCTACGATTCGTCTGGGGTAGAACTCGATTACCACGCACCATTGCTGACTTTCGAGGAAGAGATTTCGTGTTACAGGTATGTGATTTCTAAAGGGAGAAAAAGAAAGAAGAAAGATCAAGCTATATCGATTATTTTTTATTTATACGTTAATAGGTACTGGACAAGTATAATCCACCAGACCACTTTCTGCCTGAAAGTTACACCTGCTTCTTCCTTTTGAAAATGCCAAGGTATTCGTGTAAACCGGTTTTGCGACAAAAACTAAAGTACGCGATACATTTCTGTAAAAGTATCGACACTGACGAATACGCTAGGGTACAAGCTGCGACCAATTCAGATACCGAAGAAACGGACAATCTTTCTAGCGAGGAGTACACATCGCTTTAACGAACTCTTCCATACGATCAAATTACTGTTTTTTTATCGTGAACCTTTTTTTTTTTTTTTAGTATTTGAATCAGTTTATTAAACGCGGAAAATTAACTTTTTTTGTACTTCTGTAATTGCTTAATCGTAAAAGTGTCGAATTTTATTCGTAAAATGGTATACTCCCCTTTCGAGTAACGCTAAAAATAATTGTAGCTTGTATTCGACGCTTTTCAAAATCTATAAATCTAAATGGCAAACATTTACAAAGGTATAATTCCTACAGTAACAACGTACAATATTAAATATTAAATCAACAATGAGCTTTAGCAACCTTATTTACGAAGCTTAATAATAATAATCTTGTTATTTCATCTCGTTATTTGCATTTTACAAGTTCATTTGTTATTTACGATTAACTTAATATGAATCGTTACGCTTTTACGGATGAAGCTCGGCATTTTTTTAAGAATACGTTTAATCCAAAGTGTAAGTATGTACGCGCCTATAATTAATTATTATTATATTTATTTATTTATTTATTTTATTTATTTAAGAAAGATAAATGGAAAGAAATGTGTGCGAGTGCGTGCCCATTGAACGAGGAAACATTCTTTTAGCTGCAGCATATTTACAACAAGTAGTGTTCGTTTTCATTTTGCAACAAAAAGATTAAAAATATTGTAAAAACAATGCGGGTTAATAATATTGTATCGCTTAGTGTACATTTAAATTTTAGATGCATGAAATTTTGTTGAATTTCACAGCACAATTGATATTGCTAGTAAACATCTACTATGATTTTCATTTTTTGCAAAACTAAATAATCGTAAGTTTTTGTTATGTTTGTTGAAAAATATATTGTAATTGAAACGGAATAAAGAGATTTATTGGTGTAATTATTATCAGTATATAAGAAAAAAGATGAAAAAAAGAAGAAGAAGAATTCTTCGTGTATTACAGTATCTTTGAATTTTGTCATATTATCGCGTTAATTTTTAGAAGATAGTGTTACAAATAGATTATTGCTTTGACGGTTTCCTTATATCTACATATCTGTGAAAGAAGAACATTGAATAGTGTTGAAGATTAATGAGAGCATCCGATACGCGGATTGAAAAACAAGGTCATTGAAATGATAAAACATGAATAGAGTGATTTAAGTATAAATATAACACCAGAATGAAGTGAATCCATAGTGTTTGTCTTTATACAAGAAACATGCTTCGTTTAATAAAGCATAAGGTATTTGTAATCGTTCCTTTATTTATACTATAAGTTTAACAGTGAATTATTTTCAGTTGTGCAAAGTACGTATCGATTATGCTAGATTCTTACCGATGAAGATGATGCATTCACCACCTAAAGTACAACTACCGGACTATGCGGATGTTGTGATAATAGGTAAGAAAATACTGGAAATATTCTTTTTCTTTTGATATGTTAGATCATAAATTAAGAATAATATTTTCAGGTGGTGGTAGCGCAGGTTGCAACGCTCTTTATCACTTAGGAAAATGCGGTGTTAATGCTGTATTGTTAGACAAATCTAAATTAACATCTGGCACTACATGGCACACTGCTGGCCTTATATGGAGTGTACGTAGTCCAAGTGACGTTGAAATGGAACTGCTGAGGGTTACAAGAAATGTTCTTAACTCGTTGGAAGAAGAAACTGGAATAAATCCAGGATGGACAAATAACGGTGGACTTTACATTGCTCAGAGTAATGTAAATATTCTCCTTCTCCTTTTTCTTCTTTTTCTTTTCTGTTTTAATTTTACAGGAACGATTGGACGAATATAAACGATTGATTACTGGTTCCAAAGCTTTTGGTATTGAAGCAAATCTTATTTCCCCGCAAGAAGCAAAGAAATTATTTCCATTACTTGATGAAAATAGTTTTCAAGGAGCTGTTTATTGCACCGACGATGGCGGTATCGACCCTACTATGTTAATAAATGCTTTAACAAAATCGGCAAGAAATAATGGTTGTCAGGTATTTAGAAATTATTTCCTCCAGTTAGCAACAATCGTGAACATATAGAAAGATATATGTGAACTATGGTAATTATTTAGTTCATAGAAGAATGCCCTGTGACAAAAATACTTACAGAGCCTACTGTAAGTAATAAAAAAGTTTGCGGAGTAGAGACACCATATGGAATTATAAAGACCGATGTTGTTCTTAATGCTGCCGGAGTTTGGTCAAAAGATACAGTTAAAATGGTTGGAATGGATATTCCTTTGATACCATTTAAGCATGCTTACATTATTACCGAACCCATAACAGGAGTACAGAATCTTCCGAATGTCAGAGATCTTGATGCTGATGTATATTTTCGAATGCAGGGAAGCTCTATGGCTATAGGTGGTTATGAACAAAATCCAATTATGTTAGATTCAGTAAGTCTATGTTAAATCAATTTTACTGTATACTTGTATTAAGAATAACAATAGTTAATGTTTGTCTTACATTTATACAAAAGGTACCAGAAAACTTCTCATTCGGTCTCTACGAATTGGATTGGAATGTCTTTGATACTCATCTAAAATCGATGATTCGTTTGATTCCTCAGTTATCAACGACCGGAATAAAATCCACTATATGTGGTCCAGAAAGCTTTACACCTGACCATAAACCGATCATGGGTGAGAATTTAAAAAATGTTTTCAGATTCTTATATCCTATTTTTACATTTCAATCATCTTAAATTTTGATGCGTTCAAAAGGTGAGGATCCTCAGTGTTATGGATTGTTTCACTCTTGTGGTTATAACAGTGCTGGAATGATGTTTGGGGGTGGATGTGGAGAACAAATTGCACACTGGATAATCAATGGTCGGCCCGACAAGCATATGTTCAGCTATGATATAAGAAGGTAGAATACAATTATTCTTTTAACTTATATATCATGAATGCTTATTTTTTGGTCTTTAGATTTACTCCAGAACAGAGAAACAATTTAGCTTGGGCAAGTGAGAGGTCTCACGAGGCATATGCGAAAAATTATAATGTTATATTTCCATACGATGAACCCCTAAGTGGTAGAAATCTAAAAACAAGTCCTTTTCACGATGTAAGATTATTCAATGAACCCCTCTCATTTTTAATAATCAATACAGTATAAACGTGTAAACGATTATTACTTTATTTGTTGTAGCAACTTGTTAACAGGGGTGCCGTTATGGAAGAACGTCAAGGTTGGGAACGACCTGGATGGTTTTCTTTAAACAAAAAGATAGAAATCATGCCATACGATTACGGTGGATATTATGGAATGCCGAAAAACAAAAATGACAAATATCGCGAAATACTAGAAAAGGAATACAATTTTCAGATTTCACCGTATGATAACATAGTGAGCCTTTCAAATTAAGCTGTTAAAACATACTTTCATGTTAAGTGAATTGATATTAAAAGATTTATACATCTGTATTAGGTTCGAGAAGAAGCTCTTGCGTGTCGAACAAATGCTGCTCTGTTTGATATGTCTTATCTTGGAAAATTCTACCTCTGTGGACCGGATGTCCAAAAAGCTGCAGATTATTTATTTACAGCAAACACAAATTGCGATTTCAACAAAACAGTTTATACTTGTATGTTGAATCATGCCGGAGGAGTAGAAATGGACTGTACGGTTACAGTAATGGAGCCTGGCTCGGGTGGAATTGTAAATCCGATATTTAAAGAAAGAGCATTTTACATCGGTATGTTTTTACAAACTGTTACCATTCGATTGACAACATTATCATAAATTCATGATTTGTATTTTTTTAATATTAGTTTCGGGTGGTGTAGCAGCGTATCATACCTGGGCTCACATGAACAAAGTGATACAAGAAAAGGGTTTTGACGTGTCTTTACACGACGTTACAGAACAAATTGGAATTTTATCTGTGCAAGGTCCGAATAGGTATCGTATCGAATCGTACATGCTTACGTTGCTTAGATTTATACTTAGATTAATTTAAATGGTACAAATTATTGTATAGCCAAAAAATAGTGGAATCATTAATAGGAAATGAAATCTCGGACGAATCTTTGAAATTTTCAACCACAAAATTGGTAAAAGTAAAGAATGAAACTGTCCGTTTAATTAGACTTAGTTTCGTTGGCGAACTTGGTTTTGAATTGCACATTCCAAAATCATCCTGTCAAGAGGTTTATACAGCTTTAATAAAATGTAGCGAACCATACAAGATGAAACTTGCTGGATATAGAGCTTTGGACAGTCTTAGCTGTGAGAAAGGTATGCAAGTGAACATTTTTGATATTGAGATAATTTATATTGCATTCGAATCATCTGTATCTTTCAGGATATCTTCTATGGAATTCAGATCTTAGAGTAGACGATAATCCCATAGAAGCCGGATTAGGATTTGCTTGTCGCAATTTTGGTAAATATTTGGGAAAGACGGTAGTTGATCGGTTACGAAAAATTGGAATTAAAAAGAGGCTAGTACATGTCCATGTAAATAGGTGAATATAACAAACCTTATAGTTAATTTTTATGGTTGGATTTATTACCTGTACAATGTAAATAATACTAATATTACATATTGGGATAGTAATGTTCCATTGTGGGGTTTAGAAGCGATTTACAGAGATAACCGTGTTGTTGGTTATTTACGAAGAACAGAACGAGGATACAGTTGCGAGAAAGCTATAGGGCATGGGTGAGTAAAGTTATATCGAATGAAAATGGCATTATCATTAAATTTGTTTAACATTAGGTATGTCAAGCATCCAGATGGGGAAAATGTAACAAAAGAATTTTTAGAAAGTGGTAATTATGAAATCGAAGTTATGGGGAAGCGATATTCTTTGGACCTTTATCTCCGAAGTCCGTTTGACCCTCAGAATCAAAGATTATTGGGAATATATGAAAATAAATTTGATTCTAAATCTTAGGAGAGTATAAAAAATTAAAGACTTTAATTGTAATTTCAATTTATTTATATTTATCCTGCCAAAGGATTAGCATGTATAGTTACACTATTTATTCGCGTTTCTGTGAGGGGTTTATAATTTTTAGGATTTACTGGAAGTTTTTCCAGTTGTTCAAGAGTTTCTAAACCATCTATCACCCTAAAAACAACAACAAATTTACTGATTGTGAGTATACCAATTACAACACATTTATACATTAAAGTTAAATAATAGGTTTACTTACTTTCCAAATAAAGTATATTTAAGATCTAGATGTGGCTGAGGACCGTAAGTTATAAAAAATTGACTTCCATTTGTATTTGGACCATTATTAGCCATAGATATAAGTCCTCTGGTATTGTGTTTCAATTCTTCTTTAAATTCATCTTCAAATTTACGGTTCCATATTGATGTTCCACCTTTACCAGTTTGTGTAGGATCTCCAGTTTGTATAATGAAACCTTTTATATTTCGATGAAACATACAATTGTCATAGTAATTACTAGCACACAAAGCAAGGAAATTCTGCAAAATAAATAGAGTGCTTTGTGATAGTCCAAATACATATATAAAATTATATTGAAAAGATCAAAAATGATTACCTCACAAGTTTTTGGACACAATTCACAAAATAATTCTATCTTTATGTCTCCAACATCGGTATGTAAAGTGACGCTCTGAAAACGAAAATCAGTTATATTTCACATTTTATTTATACATGTATATTGTACATATATTTACAAGTATGGATTTTCTATATTGCTAATAAAATACTTAATTTTAACAAAACAAATTAAAAATAATATTCACTTGCGCACCATCTTCAGTTTAAGTGTTTATTAAATTATGAACGTCAGTATACGTTACTTATTATTGTTAATATCTCTTACGTTCTTAATTCGTTAATAACACGTACCAACAAAAAAAGTGAATATAGGTGTATATAACGACAGCCATTTTGAATGTCACAAAATTACTAACGAAATCAAATGTATGTACTTATTTTTAAATAAATTCAAAACTTTATTGAGACATTATTGTAAAATGTAGCGGAAACTAGAAAAAAAAATCAAAATATACATTCGTACGAAAAAAAGTAGAGCATGTTTATATCATTTATAATTTTCTGAAATATAATTTATAAACGGTATTCAATATTTGTAACCAATTTGACTTTAGTTCAAAGCGGTAAGGAATCGTCAAAGCAGCGCCACTATTTCTGCCGAGTGTTCAGCTTGTTTCGCGTACAAGTAACGGTTAGGTAAAAAAAGATATTGAACACTTTGGTATAAGTTTAATTCGTAAAAAGTGCATTTGATCTTATTTAAGTTGAATACAAGATTACATTTTATATACTGGAAAGGAAAGAAACTCAATTGTGAAAGTTATCATAAAGGAGTGACAGGAAAATCTAGACGAGTGGCGCGTCTGTGCAAACGGGTCTCTTTGGTCGCATGACGTAATTGTATTGATCGCGGAAGAAGAGCCGAAAGTCGCGCATTCGCCATCTTGGACGAATTGTGGAAAAGAAGTTTCTGTGTCTCGCAGGCGCGGTACGCTTGTAAGAATTGTAATCCGTGGCGATCCACACATTAATTAGTTTAACTGGGAATTAACCCTTTTGTGAATTAGAAACCCATTTGGACGGACCAAGGTAAGTCATTATTTCTTTGATTTGCTTCTTCACCCAATCTTTTTTTCTACGTGGAAACCTTACTGTCTAAGCTTGCTCTACAATCATTCAGCTTGGAACAGATTTTTTTTCCTTTTTTTATCCATTTAGCATCATTACTGCGTCATTTTGACTTTTCAGAAGGTACTCAGTCTATGAATTATTTCTTACTGCTGAATTTTAGTACTCTTTCGCTGCAAATATTCTTGTTTTGAACTTTTGTGACTTTGACATCACAGTCGAGGGTTGGGTCCGATCGTTATACTCCGATTGTTCCACTTCTTTTCCACTTATATCTTATATTTATTTACTTTAACATTCCAAATATTTTCCTGACCATCCCTTTGTGTTTCTTATTCTAAAAGAGCATTTTTGTAATATACATTTCCGTTTCTCTTTCTCGCATCAAGCGCTCTTGTCAACATTTTTGTTTTATGGTTCATCGGTCTTAAATTTAATTTGAACTTTTTATGTTTGTTCTGATTTTCTGTAAATATTTTTGTTAACGTTTTGTCCCCTCTTTTTTTTTCATTTTTTCAAGTTAAATAATTATTGTCAGTAATATGTCATTTTTTAACAATTGAGTCTACATTCATTAAAATTTTAAATTTATGATTCAACTGTGTTTTCAGTGCTTTTGTTTACACTGATGCGAATAATTTTTAGTCAGTGTACAATTGTTATCTACTTTTATGCATTTAAACATGTTGTATATAAGGCACAGGAACAATCTAGTTATCACATTTTGTTTAGAAATAAATTATAAAAATTATCACAGTTGAAAGGATTAAAACAAAATTTGTTATTAATATTTACATTTAAATAGATGTAACTTCTAAATAAAAAAGTATTTGTGATTAAATAATGTTTGTATTGTTAAAGATATACATAAAAATTGTATATGATTTCAGACAAAGGGTTCGTTCTTTGGGTCTGATTGGTACTAAATGGTTGCCTGCAGACAGCATGTCTACTCTGTCAGGGCTTGTGTCGAAGGGGGAGAAAGGAAAATCCAAGTTTCAATCGTTAGACATCAATAACTTGTACCGGGTGAGTAGGGTGAGTTGGCCAAGTAGTTTTGTTAATTTTTTCCTTATATCTTTCACTTTTTCAGATATTTAATTACTTATACAATTTTTTTTCTTATTGCTGTTGTTATTATGATTTACAATAACAATTACTGTTATCAAGTGATTATAGAAAATAGTTATCCATATAAAAGAAAATAGAATTGGTATCTGATTTATTTTGGACGTAGGGAGAGTCTGTAGAGCCACATCAGCAAAAAAATACATTACCACGTAAACATGGAATGCAAAGTCTTGGAAAGGTGCCTTCGGCACGACGACCTCCTGCTAATCTGCCTAGTTTGAAAAGTGAACATAGCAGTAGCGATCCAGCTGTCAGCCTTGTACCAAGTGGAGGAAGCGGTTGGGCTACTACCAAAGATTCAACAACTACCACTACTACTACAACTACTACAGCTGTAACCACACCCGATACAACTACTGTAGGTTTTCTAGCAACATGTGTTTATGTTAGGAAAATTTATTAAATTATGTGTTGGTAACAATAGATTTGTCAAAAAATAATAAGAACTAAAAGATAACATTAATAATTTCATTATTATAGTCAAATTCTTCGCCGACACAATGTGTAGTGGGAACTACTGCAACAGCGTCGTTACATCCACTACTCCCAGGACAACAAAGTATCTCCCAACCTTCGTATTCTTCCGACGCAAACAACAAATCATCATGGAGTGCAATAATGAGCCGATCTGGAGATGGTACTGCATCAGGAGGTCAGCAACAATCACAACAGCAGCAGCAGCAACAACAACAGCAGCAGCAGCAGCAGCAATCGGCAAACCGAGAATTAAATGCACAATATGGACCCGGACCAAGTTTACGACCCCAAAGTAAGAATCATGATAAATGTTTAACTGACAGAGAATATCAATTGTACATTTTATATTTATTAAATGAAATAAATGAAATTGTGTATTAGCGGAAGGAAGTTGGATACAAGGTGGAAGTCGCACAGCCAGTGGTGCGGGAATAGTAGGGGTGGCTGCTGGTTCCGGAAGTGGAACAACTTCAGCGGTCCAGGCCCCCCCTTTGAATATTACTGGATCGGGAGGGCATACAGATATACCTGGAGGCGGACGACAGAACTTGGTCCAGTCTCCCAACATGGCCATGGCCCAGGCAGGCCCTCCTCATACTTCTGCAAATAATCAGAATGCTTTAAATTCTAATTCTCACCAAGTTGGTCCAAATCTACATCATTACAGAGGACTTATTCCTCCATTTGTAAGTTTTGTCATTGTCAAATATACTCTTAATGGTTTTTATGAATAGTCATCAATATCTGTCGATTGTGTTTTTGTTTGTTTTTTGTTTTTTCTTGGACTTTCTTTTTCTCTTTAAACAAATTTAGTTACACAGAGGAAATTTTCCTGGTGGATTCCCTTCGCAGTTTCCGCCGAATACGAATTCCAATGGGCCTAGGCCCCGGTTCAATTACGCGCCAGAGCGATTTCCCGCTCCGCCACCTACTCGCCAACAGGAACGCGATCAGCGTGTCGAGGAAGAAATCGTTACCCGACCAATTATTAAAGAAGAAGATCTTACTCGAATGGACGATATTTCTCGCGATGCTGGTTGGGCGGCACACGATGATATCGATTACAATCAGAAACTCGCCTTCAGCGATGAAGAAACCGAACTTGAATCTTTAAGAAAGGATGAGAAAAGAGATCGCAAGGAGGAGAAAATTGAAGAAATTTCAGCTGAAGATCGGGACAAAGGTAGAGATAATCGTGACAATCGCGATAATCATGATAACCGAGATTCAAAGGAATCCCGAGATCAACCATCTCATCGACCCTGGAATCAGAGCTCTGTACCTCGTGATTATCGTGGATCCAACGGGTCTGCTAGTTACAGCGGTCAGTCACAACTGCATTCGGTGCATTCTATAAGAGGTCAGAACAATTATGTGACGTTGATAACGTTTCTTAATTTATATTCATTCTCATTATCTCGTGCTACTTAATCAGTTATAAACACCCACGTTATTATGTAACAAATTTGTTTATTTACATTTCTTATTTTTGCTTTTAAAAACAGGCGTGGAGGATGATGAAGCGTGGAACGAAAGACGCAGACTGAGATTTGAAGTAGATTCTGCGATTGAACGCGCCCGGCAACGTAAAGAGGAAGAGGAGAAACGATATAATGAATTAACCAGGCAGGCAGCAGCTAAGAAGTTACAAGATTTAGAGCAAAAATTGAAGGAAAAGCAAGCTAAATACAAAGAAGAGGAACGTGGACAGTCGACTGAATCGAAGAGTATAATAAATGTTCCACCGGTACCGATTCCAGTTCCCGATTGGGAAAGAGAAAGGGAAAATAGAGAAAGAGAACGATCTTGTACTGTATCTTCCGAGGGGAAAGATGAAAAGTCTTTGAATCGCGAATTGCGTGAAACCAGAGACAGTCCAAAAGATGGTAGAGAATCACGCGATCAGTTAATGTCAGATTTTCGACAAAGTGATCGGCAAGCTTTTGTAAGACAGCCGGATACTGTACGTAATGAACGCGAAAGGGAACGAGAGCGTGAACGTGAACGAGAACGAGACCGTGATCGTGATCAAAGAGACACAAGGGATCGCGAACACTTGGCATTCTCGCGTCATTTTCAAAATAATTTACCGCCTCGATTTCAAAAACAACAAGCAGAAAGAAGTGGTGCTGGTTTTAATCGAATTTCACCTTCCACCGAAAGGTCATCCACGCAGTCGGTTCCTTTTTCTCAGCAATACGATCCTAGTAGATGGGTTCATAACCACAGTTCTTTAAGTAAGTACCTGAAGTTTTATTTATTTTTTTTTTTAATTTAATTTAATTTTTTTAGACGATTAATATTATTGTGTTCAATGAATTTCGTATTAGCAGACAATAACTTAAAAACAGCACACAATGTTCCGTCTCAACGTCGGAGTAGGACAGATTCAGACATTTCTACTTCAATGGACGAAGATCGACCTCCGTCCCGAGATTACCGAGGCTCTCTCCTTCGGGATGATCGATATCGTCATTCTTCGCATCGGCCATACGATGCTCGTAAATCAGGCAGCTATTACGATGAATATAACCGCAACTCCAGAGACCATGATTTCGACGACAGACATTCTCGTGATTCCTGGGAACGTGAGAGATACTTTGACGATAACAAAGATCGAGATTCGAAGGATGGATTGGAAACCAGAGATCGGGAAAATCGAGATATCCGTGATAATCGTGCCGGTAGAGACAACCGAGATTTGAGAGAAACTCGAGAAAGGGATAGCAAGGATAAGAAGGATTACGATAACTACTTGAAGGTATTCAATACATACTGTCCTATTAATTTCAATTAATTTAATTGATACATACAGTACAGTTTAATTTGTAATTTGTCATTTGTGTTCACCAATAGGAATCCTTTGATGATCGTGATCGTGATCGTGAACGCGAACGTGATCGCGAACGTGAACGTGATCGTGAACGTGATCGTGAACGCGATCGTGAACGCGATCGTGAACGTGATCGTGATCGTGATCGTGATCGTGATCGTGAACGTGAACGCGAACGAGAACGAGATCGCGATCAAAGAGAACGATCGGAGAGTTCTGAATGGCGAGAGGAGCGTATCATTCAAGATAGATTGATGGACAACCGTCGCGATACGCAGAGAGAAGAGCGAATGGAGCGCAACGAGCGTCCGCAGAGACCAGATTCTCGTGACAGTCGCACCTCGAGAGAATCGAAAACATCTTTACGCGAAGATGATTCGCATAAATTGCGAGATTGCAGTTCTTGGGTGAACGAAGTTGTCGATTACGAGGAAAGTAAACGTGATGTGTATCACGAGGATATGAGAGACAGAGAAAGGGACAGGGAAAGAGAAAGGAGACAGCCACTTGGTCCTGTAACCAAAGAAAGAATCGAAGCGGATGAGTTGAAAAACGAGAAACGCAGTCTGACCCAATTGAAACGGTCAAGTTGCGATCAGGATAAAAAGGATCAGACGAAAGAGTGTACAGAGATGAAGAAAGAAACGGACGTTTGGAATAGAAAGCTTGAACGAGCAAATGAAAATAATAGAACGGTGGAAAGAAGCGACAGCTCTCCGAAAGCGTGGGCAGATGCTGTTTCTCCGACGTTTGACAAAGAGGAAGATAAAGTTTTGGAATCTAATAAAAGCGAAAAGGAACCGGAGGATTTAAAGCAGAGCTTCGAAAAGTTAAGCCTGGAGAAAAGAGAGGATACTCTAAACGAGGAAGCGATCGAGTTACAGGTAAAAGAAGATAAACGAGAAAAAAATATTCGAAACAGGACCAGTAGTGGCGGGTCAAATTCGAGAGTTCGCGAGTCTCGAGGCGGACGTCAATGGGGAGGCGGTACTTATAGCGTGTACACCCGAGGATGGCGAGGTCCAGAGTCGAGAGGGCGAAGAGGTGGGCCCAGAACCGCTGCTAGACCTGCATCAGCCAGAAGCGGTTCGTATGGACACACTGATTCAGAAAACAGTGCCGACGAGATATCCGGATCTACCGAATCCGGAAAGGAGGAGAAGAAATCGGCCAGGTCGCCGAAACTTGGCCACAAATCGGAGAAAGAGGAACGTATCTCTAGCCGAGACGATAAACGTACCGATTATTCTCAGTCACAGCGTAACGAGAAACGAGCTTACGACGCCAAATCGAATCGCGAAGGTTTTGCTCCATCGGGAGAACCTTCTCGTCGTGGTCGTGGTAGTTTCCGAATTCGAAGCGCAACCACCGCTGGCAGTCGTATGGAAGGATACGGTCCGCCGTCGAGCAAAAGCCCTTTTTCTTCCGAGCGCATCACCGACGAGAAACGCGAAAGTTCAACCCGACAAAATCCTTCGACGCCTACTCCGGAGAAGGAAGCCAGTTCTCTGATATCTCCGCAAAGTGAATCTACCGATGATAAGATTATAGCAAAACAACAAGCGTTAACAGCTGGAATAACTGGAAAACGTGCCAAATCACCGAATCAACAATCGCAACAATCGCAACAGACTCAACAGTCTTGCAGTAAACAAGACGTGAGTCATGCGATCAGTAACGCTACTTCTCAGAAGGTGCAGCTTAGAAAAGAAGAATCACGCTCGAAAAGAACTCGAAGCGGAAGTAGAAGGGTAAGTAAATTTTTGAATATTTCAATGAATGAGATACGCATAATTTAGAAAATTTTCAAAGTTTTTGGTATGTTTAGAAAAAAAAAACTATTTGTACTTTACGCTCGAATTCGTTCCTGTTATGTTTTTGTAGGGTAGAGACAATCGTGAGCCACGATACCGTGGAAGTGGCAGTAACGTGTCGAAACAAACCTCGTCAGACATAGGAAACGAAGATTGGGAGACCACTTCAGAGAATAGCGAGGAACACGTGGAGGAGCATAAAGAGTCACGTAATAGTCGTAATAAACAGTTTACTGCGCGTTCAAGCACGGGTAATAGTCAGAACATTGTAGCATCGAATATGCATTCTCGTAGAAACGAACAAATAGGAAATAGTCGTGAACAACGTGAAAAAGGTTTAAAATCTTCGAACACAGCGTCCCGGGCTCCAGGCGCTGAGAAACGAAACTTGCAGAATTCGAATTTTGCCAGTCAAAAAAGTCATTCGAACAGCATTCCTCCGTTGATACAAAGCTGTCAGGTACAAAACGGACGATCGAGAAATCAAAGTCTCGGAAATAATTCGATGGCTTTAAGTAAACCGGCAGCTAAAGAGACTGCGGTAAATCGTATAGATGACATCAAATTAACTGATCCGAATTTAATTAGCCAAACTCTTAACGAGGGTAACAAAAAATCTCAGGGAAAGGAGAAGAAAGCAACGATCGAGTGCGAAACAGAAACAAACAACTTCACCGAGGATGTATCGAGTGTCGTTGAAGATAAAGTTGACTCGGATGGTTTCCAAGAGGTTCGTTCGAAGAAAAACGTGAAAGATTCTAGACACGGACAGAAAGAAGAAACGAAACAACCGATAAAACGTGAAAAGGAGAAGGATAGAGAACGCGATCGTTCGAAGTCAAAAACAAATGGATCCCAAGCAGCTTCTCTCCAGCAACAGGTGCAAAATATACCGCCTTTGTTGAGTCAAACTATTCCGCAACCCACGAGTATGCAACAAAAACAATACGACAGAACTTCGAGGAACCAGAAGCTCGCTCCCAGATTCCAGAAGCAACGTTTAGCAAAACAACAGCAGCAACAACAGATGTGCGTATCGGAGACAAGTGATTCGAATAAAATCAGTAATTCCAACAATTACAGTAAAGATTCTTCGAGCGGACCCGCACCTCCGCCGTCGGTTAATGCTTGGGATAAACCGTTTACAACGAGTCAGTTGCGATCAAACTCGCCGTCTGCGATGTCTGCTGACATTCAATTGATACCCGGTTTGTCTACTCAGAACGACCACGGTCACGTTCACGGCCACGAGAGTAACGAGCAAACGAATTCCGGAAATAGTAGCCAACGAAACTCGCCGAACGGCGAGAAAACTGGAAAGGGTTTGAAAGATCAGCTGGTAGAGAAAAGCTCTGTCGCTGATGTTTCTTCGCCTCCTGTTCAAACGTTGATATTCGAAAATACAAATTACTCGAAAACCACCAAGGCGGGTCCTTCCGATTTGGCAGTGAAAACGAAATTTCCAAATCATATAAAAACTCAACAACAACAGCAACAACAACGCGTTGAAAAACGTGCCGATTTGGAAGAAGAGGCTAACGCTGCTACTATGCAACAGCAGCAGCAGCAGCAGCAACAACAACAACAACAGCAGCAGCAACAGAGTCTTCCTGTTGCGTTTTCGAATAAACCAAACGATTTGATAAAAGATAAGAATCAAGAACCAATTCAGATGCCCCTTTCGTTTAACAAGAACGAAGACAATGCTGACATGAAATTGGATTTTACTTTCGATTCGGATCTTTCGCAGTTGACCGAAGACAAGAGTAAAAGTTTAGGAATGACTCGATCCATGCACATGGCTACTGGTCAAAATACCATATCACCTTCTACCGCGGAATTGAATCTGAAAATTGCTTCTGTGAAGAAAGTATGGGAAAACGCGCCTCCGATGCCAACCGTGGTCGAACACGAGGATGGCAATGTCGTCAGTAGCGCAAATACATTTCCTCAAGCGTTCGAAAGTACAGACGTTGATGATAGTTACAGCCCTCATCAACAGTATAATCAAAATAACATGAAAAATGAAATAACCACTTCTACAAACGTGTGCAAGGTAAGAAATCATTTCGCGAACATTATCATGTTATCATGCATGCGTTATCTGAACTATTACATCACTAGAAATTGACTCGATACTCAACATAAAATCAACTAAAGTATATACACATATGTATATATATGTGTGTGTATATATATATGTTCTTATTTATTAATTCTGTTCCCTTTCGATTTTATGTTTCTTCGTTCGCATTTGAAAATTTCCTTAAGTAGATACGATGGTGAAAATGTGAAAGGTAAGTGGCTAACGCGCATCGTTCGTTTCTCTTTCATCTAGAACATACACATCATTTCTTTCTCTGCTAACTAGTTCATTATCATTACCTATCTCAATCATCATTTTAATGCATTTGCATTTTTTTTTTCTTTTTCTTATAACTGATATATCGATTTTTCTAACATATCAGTCATATTCGCATTAATTATTATCTCGTTGATGCTTTGATCATCGTTGTTTCATCAATTTTTTTTTTTCCTTAAACAAAAGCTTTCCGTTGATTCTTTTCTTTCTTCTTCCGATTCTTTTTCTTTTCTCCTGCACTAAGCTTACGCGATTAGCAATTGACCTAACTATTTTCACCAATGTTCAGAAAATTAATAAAGGAAAAGTTGGTCCTCGAGATCCGCGTTGTTCGATCGGCATCATTTAGAATGGCAGTTGATAGTGATGTAAATAGAAAAACTAAATAACGAAACACCATGTCCCCTGTGGGAAGATGCTGACTCTTTGCCTGATGCGCAGCTGGTTCCCCCGCAGGTGAAGCCGCAGCAACAATCATCGGGAAGCAGTAGTGGTCAGTCTGGTTCGACTGTTCCTGGACCAAGTCCTATCGGAGCAGGTCAGAGCCCAATTGGCCACCCTCCTGTTAGTCTTCAAGGACCGCTCAGCCCTCCTCCGTTTAATTCTACCGGACAGCCTTCTCATATCAATTATCAGGTGCCTTTAATTTTCATATCTAGTCGCTTGTGATTTGGTGTTTACATCTTTTTTTTTTCTTATCATCACTATTATTTTCTTCCAGGAATTCCCTCAGTACCCAGGTTCTCAGGCTGCGCAGTACGGAAGCATGTCTGCTATACCTTCCCCACCGGCTGCGCTCTTTCATACTGGTTCGGGCCAACTTCCAGCGCAAGCAGGAGGTCTTTACGGAGCGTTTCAATTGGATCAAAGCCGATCTCCTTTCACTCAGTATCCGTCATACGCACCATCGCTTCAGAATTCGTTCAGTCAGCAAAACGTTTATTTGCAACAGCCTCCACCGCCGCCACCGCACGCTCCTAACGCGCCCACTCCGGATATGTATCAAAATAATATTTCGCAATATCGCATTGTAAGTATATCAAATAATGTATTTTGTATTTTGAAAAACTAACAATATAACTAAAATATGTTGTGCAATATTTTTAGAACAAATCTATAACATATTATTTATATGCATAAAGTATGATTTTTTTTAAAGAATTATGAAATGAATTTTTCACAGACCGCAGCTGCTGCTCCGCCCTTTGGACAAAATCAACAGCTCAGTAACAACCCAAATACAGTTCTCATTAGCTCCTCCTCAAATTCTTTGATGTCAGCCAGTGTGAAACCATCTTCTCAACCTATTGGCGCTATCGGAACTAAAGCTCCACATTTTCAAGCACCGTCTGCTCCGCAGCCAAATCCAGTAGGTCTTTGTTTAGTTGTGCTTACTCCTGCACGAAATCCTTTATTGGATTATTTGGAAGATACGTATGTCCTTTTTTTTCTTTTTTTTCTTTCTTTTTTTTTTTAGTTAACGTACATACCATATGATCCAAATCAAGTACTCGGCGTGAGTGGCAGTTACATGGGCAATTCCCAATTGGTACAGAGACCTGGCCCGAACGTACAAGCCTCTGCCAATAGTTATTACAGTGCAACTTCGGCTGGTAAGTAATGAAATATTTGTTGCTTCCAAGTACTTTCTCTTGTTGTATTATTATCTTTATGCGTTCCTTTGATTGCGTTTTCAGACGTATTCCCCGGCTCGCAAACAGGTTTTTATCAACCAGGAGGTGCTACACAACAAACTGGTACTCATTACGGCCTTCAGGGATTTGGTCAGCATAGCCAGAGTTTGGCAACTGGCAGTGCCACTCCCGTTGGACTTCAAAACTTCAGCTCTGGATTTTTATCCAGTTCCGGTTTACAGATTGCTGCAGCTGCGGCAGCGCAGCAATTTCGCAACCCTACCGGAGGACTTCCTGGACCAGCAAATGCTGGCCCTACTTTTCTTAGTAAGCACCAACCGCAGGAACAACCTAGACAGTTAAAGAGCCCTTCGGGAAATCAACAAGATGTCCTTGCATCGGTCTTTAGCTCTAGTAAGTCAAACAGTTTTTTCTGTCGATATTGTATTACAATATCGATTGTAGTCGATGATCGAATATTTTTCTCAGCACCACAGATACCATCTCCTAAGTCGAGAAATTGTAAACAACAGTCTTCGTCCCAGCAACCACAACCGAGCCCGACGCAACATCACAAGTATCAACAGTACCAAGGAGTTAGTCAGTCGACTTTGGTAAGCAATTACACCCACCTGGTATGCACAATTTCCATTTTTATATTCAGAATATACATTAGTAAAATGTACGTAAAATTTGTTTGCATTTATGTTTCATTAGCATGAATGCTTTTAACGTTTATCGAGTCGCTGAATATTATTCTGAAGAAAGAAAAAAAAATTTTGCTTTATGATGAAAAACGTTTCATTTATCAATGTAAGTTAGAAACTTCACAGAAGAACATGCAACAATAGAAAGAAATATAACTTTAATTTTATTAAATAAATACTTGCACTATTAACGAAGCATGAGCTATTTCGCTATAAGATACTAGGATCGATTAAATTTATAGGTTTTACAACAAAATGTTCGTGGTATGGGTATGCCACCGCGTGCCGGTATTCAACCATCGCAACAGCGGTATCCGCCACCCATTCAGAGACCGGTTGTTCCATTTACACCGGGTCCAAATCCCAACAATCCTTCACAGCAACAGCCTAATTGCATACAATCGCAGCAACAGCAGCAACAAGCCCAAATTAATCGTCATAGACCAAATTTACATCAGCAACAACAACGCAACATGAAGATGCAGCAACAATATTATTCTACTCAAGGTTTGTTTTCGTTATGCCACTTCCATACGACAAAAAACTACCAAATGATTTAATCACTGCGGTAAAATCGGTTTTCTTATGTTCATTCGTTCTCTTCAGGAAACGTGAAAATAGATGCAAACGAAAAAACAGATTCTCATAATGATAAAATCAGCGACGGTAATTCCGGTGCTCAACAAGGAAACACGAAACCCAATGTAAATTCTCAAGACAATGACAATAAGGAAGAAGTGAATCAACCAAACGAATGAATCTAAAGCAAAACAAAAAAAAAAAAACGTTCGTTCTACCCCTTGAAAAATACTGTTTACCGCTACATATTGGTATGACATCGATTGGAAGGTAATTGATAATGATTAATTTGTTGTCACACGTGGAGCAGGCTACTCTCCAACAGATACTGTATTTATCGACTTAAAGTCGCTTGTGAGCTTAGAATTCATAATCAATAACTTGGCCATGTCTAGCTAGAATAACTTAATCACGATATATTGGGGAAAAAAAAAGAGGAAAAGATAGGTGATATCGTCCTTACATACGCCAATACTTTCCCGCGTTAACTATTTACGGAGTTGTATTTCATGAATTCAACGGACGGAACACTTTTATCGAACATTCCTTTTTGTTCGAAAGAATACTGCAAATTGCAGCTGAACAATACCATAAAAACATAGGAAAATGTCCCACCCCCTCCAAATAAAAAAAAATAAAAATAAAAAAAGGAACCAATAAACTTGATCGATGCATTGAGAATAAGATTGTTCGGTCTCTACAAAATGCTTCGACGAAAGAGACTGCAGCATGTTTGACTCGACGATACACCTATACTAGAAGTCGAAAGAGTCAAATAATTAAACTGGTGCGCACAACGTATCCCTTACTCGATGTTAATCGATTATCTTAACAGTTAAATGCATTGACTATGAAGACGACAAATGTGCACAAGACTTACATTTCTGTATATGGACACGACGGCGGTTTGTGGTATACGAATAATGTAAACGCCAGAGTTTTGTGAGACGTAGTTCGACAAAGATGTTGCACGACCGTTGCCACATTTTATAGAGCGACAAAATGGAAGAAAAAGAATTTAAAAAAACTAAGATCGATTTAAAAAAAAAAAGAAGACTGTTTCGTGTATATCGAAATTGCATAAACATAAAAAATATTCATGCAATGGTCGTATAGATCTGCATGACGTTGTCCCTAATACAGTGTGACAAGTATAAAAGAAAGAAAAAAAAACGTTCGTGTACATTAATCATTTACGGATATGTGAGGTCATGACGAAGCTTGTGAAAAATAAATAGTGCAACAATTGTTTATAGTACTAAATATATTATCATGACCTAGCCATGCTCAGAAAGAGTTATCAGTAATATTAGTAACGTAATGTAAGGTATCGCTTGAAGAAGAACGAAACACGCACTCAATTTCTTTGTGCGTATTAATATTTCTACTAGGTTGCAGCATTATCGTAATGTACAAGTCGTAGAAAAAGAATTGTATATTCTCTGCTTTTGTTGCGTTTTGCGCAATTATAATTATAATAATTATCGTCATCCATTATCATCATTATTACCACCATCGCTACCATCGTCTTTTTCTTCTTCTTCTTCTTCTTCGTCGTCGTCGTCGTCGTTCTCGTCGTCGTCGTCGTCGTTGTTCTCGTCGTTTTTATCATTTTCATCATCATTAACATTATATTATATTTTATTCTATTTTAATTTCAATACTGTCATCGTTGTCATCATAATCATTATTATTATTTCTATTATAATATTATATTGTATGTATTATCATTGCCGTCGTTGTTATTACTGCCACTGCTGCTATTACTTATTACTAGAACCACTACCGTCATTGTCAACAATATCGTTATTTCTAAAATTGTCATGGTTATTATTACAATCATGGTCGCCGATGTCGTCGTCCTCGTCATGATCATGGTTGTGCCCATCGTTGCCTGTCGTCGTCGCCACAGCCGCAGCCGCAGCCGCCGCCGCCGTCGTCATCGCTCGTCGTCGTCGTTGTCGTGGTCCCCTTGTCAGCATTATTTTCATTATCGGAATCCATCACAACCATTATTCGCTACTATTACTATTATTATAAAGATGAAACCAATGAAAATAAACAGTACTATTTACAAGAGTGTATTTTTAACAACTTTATTAAAACAACGAAAACTTATCTAAAATTTTGTGGAATCAGTATGCTACTTACTGCCAAATATTTATTCGTAGTACTAAACAAAAAAGGAGAAATATGTTACAACTAATTAAACCATTGATAATTTCAGTATTCTTAAAATGCATTCGTTTGAAAGAAATGGCAATATTCTGTCTTGTGCGAATTTTTTTTAATGCCTAATGGTCTTGAACACTAATACGGTGCCTTTCACGTACTGCCACATACATGCGCATTTTTTCTATTTTGAGTAGTGTTAAAAAAATAACAGTGTCTCATTTTAATGCTTTTTTCCGTAGTCTAGTGATTGTATCAAAGATGTTTCAAATCAAGAATAAAATAGGTTTTATCTAAAATTGTAATACAATCACTACATTCCAAAGTAATGGCATAAAAAAAAAATAAAGTGAGACACCCTGTGTAACGTTTTAAAAAACAAATAACGATATTTTGGTAATAATAAGTTTCAGTAATGTATTGTTTTTGTATCAATTCAGTTTTTCCATCTTATATATGTATAAGTAGTATTATTAATTGTAATAAGTAGTGTTACTACTACCAATACTGATAGCAGTGAACAGTAGCAGCAGTAGTAGTAAGAGCAATAGTATTCTATGTTCAAACTAAATTGCTTGTTTAAGAAAATATGTTTCTTTACTTATTAATTAAAACCTAAAAACACCAATCTGTAAATGTGTTTTAACTCAGTGAAAAATTGAAAGAAATCACTTGTGATGCATGGGAAACATTCTTGAGCACTCAATTCATTTTGGACATTGAACAATAGTAGTAGCAGTAAGATTAGTAGTAGTAGTAGTAGTATTAATTTCATTGAAACTATATCTACTACAGCATTATCATTATAAATTAATAGCATCAGTATTAAATTATTATTTATAACACTAAAGCTATCACTACTGCTGCTCATGTTATTTTGACTGCAATAGTAAATATTTTACAATAACATATTATTTACTGTTACAGTAGTGCTATTATTTTACATTTGATAATGCCATAATCATATCATTACATTTATTATATTTACAATATTATAATTATTTTTGTATTTCTTTTTTATTTCCTCTTACTTCCTGATTTCTATTAACAGTTTCACTATACTGTTTACATTCTACTTCTTTTTTAGTATTACTATTAACATAATTATCACTAACAATCGCCATCATCGCCATTATTATGATGATAGTTATTTATTATACAATGAATTTTATACCTCATTTTTCTTGAAATTCGTCGTTAGTATACTACAATTCGCTGTTACACATTTGTAATCAACAATAAGCAATTTCCATTGCTACTATTATAAATCTTGATGTTAATGTTGTTGGTAGTGATATACATATTTATCATCACTGTCTTCATAATTGATCAAATCAGCCGATAACACGAAGATGAAGAACTGTAAGACGAGTAAGTAATTTAAAAAAATACGGTGCCCGTTCTCGTGTTAAAACAGTTGTAACTCGAATATGATGATTTATCTATTTGCTTATTCTAAATAATATGCGCCATGATCTTTTTTTCCAACTGTACATAAAAACATACCGAATACAGGCGCAAGGGTCTGTTTAACTATAGTATAACATACAATGATAATTATTAATTTATAGTAAAATTGTAATATACTAATACGTTTCACAATACAGAAAGTGTGAACTGTCTTGATCAGTATCTTTAATTATTTATTATTAATGTCAAATTTGAAAATACTTTGTATAAATAGGTTGAAAGGAGTGAGTACGCGCGTATCACGTTTATACATTTATTATTTCCAACAATATACATGTATTTCGCTATACACTTGATTTTAAATTTGATGTTTCATTTTGGAACATTATAAAGATACGCTAGCAGATTATACTTTGCATAAATAATAAATAATACTATTATCCTTTATAAATCGTCGAAGAAATAATTGACATTATAACGGACCCTCGTACCTAAGTCTAAATTATAGATCATATACATATTTCTATTTGTAATTAACGGATGAACTTACATAAATACTTGCTAAAATATAAAAATAAAATAAGTGCTGATGAAGGATTATCCTTGATTTAAAATCAGTATTTAATATTTGTTTATTAGGATATATTAAAGTATTTGACCTTATTCATTCATTTATTATTTGCTAGATATGCTAATGGTTTTGAATGTTTCTTTTTCCTTTTTCTTTTTGTTAATATCAAACGTCAAATTTGACAATGGCGCTAAAATCATATAGAAAATGAGGGGAGTAATGTTATCGTTTCTCAGTAGACAGATTAAAAATGGCCGAACGGAATTTGTAATGGTTGATGCCTGTGAAGTAACAGTCAATTTTAAATGATCGTGAAATAAATAATACATCTTTTAGACAATTTCTTTTAATAAATAATACGAATTTATTACTAGTTTATTATTTTTAATGACTGTTCTGTGAAAACGAATCCTTACCAAAGAAATAAAAAGATTAATGGGGAATGAAAAAAGTGCCCCTAGCGGGCTGGAAATTGACGAGAAATCTGTGGAAATAACAGATTTTTGGATACATTATACGGCCCATATAAATGATTATAATGCTGAAAAAGTCTCTGTATTTATCAGTGAACCATCATTACATTATAATGCAAATTTTGGAAATCCTTCTCCTTTAGAGAAAGCAGCAAAGGTTAACGTTAATTTTTTGATTACCCCGTATATGATAGGATTACAGACATAAATACATGTACGAGTTAATATGAGCTCTACATCGTATTTTTATAATATTATTTTAATTAACTAAATAATTTATATTTATAACCGTACCAAATATATTTTCCAGAACCTGATGTTATATAGGCATCCTTGTATATTAAAATATATTTCTTCATGGTTTAAAGGCAGTAAATTTTTCCTAACTACCGAACAAGTTAGACCATTAATTCAATCGATAGAAACACAGAATACATTGCAAATATGTATGGGTTTATATAGCATTCTACGTGCATTGGTTTTTCTTCATGAAAAAGCATTTATATCGCACAATAATATTTGTGGAAGTTCTATTTATGTTACACCAGAAGGATGTTGGAAACTTGGTGGATTAGAATGTATATGTAAATCTAAAGAGTTAACTTCTTCTTATTTAAAAAAGATAAGAAGTTACAGGTACGAAAGAGCTGTGTCTCCTAATGAAGATATAACAGCTGTACCTACAAATTTTACAGCAATCGATGCGTATGCATTTGGAGTTTTAGCAGAAGATATATTAAAATTAAAAGATTCAGGTAAATTATATAAATAAATTAATATTTATTATATGCCAAAAAAATGATAAAGAGTAGACCTAACAAGTTTATATAATTTCAGAAGATATTCCAGGCCTCTTAGAATTTAAACAATTTTGCAAGGAAAATTTGCAGAATTCAGATCCAGAGTTAAGAAGCAAGTTGTCAAATGTACTTCTACACCCATTTTTCACTCATGATTTCATGAAAATATATGCATTTCTAGAAGAATTACCCTTACAGAATAATCAGGAAAAAGAAATGTTTTTTGGGTAAACATTTTTGACAAAAGCAAATACTTGTCATTAAAAAATTGTTAATTGTTATTGAAAACATTTTATCATATTACAGAACACTAATAACGCAACTGAGAACATTTCCTGAAAATATTGTTGCAGAACAGTTAGGACGATTATTACTTTCAAGAATAGTTTTATTAGATTCAACAGCACAAGAGAAACTTCTACCTTTTATTTTAAAACCAAGGGGTAAAAGATTTTTAATATTGTTCTATGTTTAATTTACGTTAAAAGTTCATATTAAAAGTTATATTCTTTTTTTTACAGATCGAAAAGACGGTACAGATAATAATTTATTTACAATTTCAACATTTAAAGTCCATTTGGTGCCTAAATTGTTACAGATGTTTTGTATAAGAGATTTATCAATTCGTTTAGTACTTTTATCTCATTTCAATTCGTTTGTGCATGCATTTCAAGTAGATGAATTAAAATCTCAAGTACTTCCTGAATTACTTGTTGGGATCAAAGATACCAATGATCAATTGGTGTCTGCAACATTAAAAGCACTGGCTTATATAGTTCCAATTCTTGGTGCAGCCACTGTAATTGGTGGAAAGAGAGGAAAACTGTTTACCGATGGTCGACCAAATAAACTGAAAGAAAAAGTAAAGGATAAGGATAAGAGTAATATAGATACAAATGAATTTACGAATTCGATTAATACAATAGAGAAAACAGTTAATTTACCTGAAAGACCTTCGCCAGATGGAGGAGAGGATAAAAAAGAGATTGTTTCATCAATTATAGAAGAAGAGTATACGTGGTCTGACTGGGACGTACAAGAGAGTACCGCCGGAGACACGCATCCTCGTATTTCACTATCATCCTCCGAAACAATCTGTCAGTCTAATGATGTTTTAATTTTAAATTCAACACCGGAAATTGAAGATACAGTACTAAATACAAATGTAACAAAAACAATAGATTCAAAAGCTATAAAGAAGTTAGGTATTTTATCTGATATTTCAGAACTTGATATCAAGAATTCGAAATTATCAAATTGTTCCAAGGATGAGTACGATTATTTTACAGATATGGAACCTATAATAAAGAAAACGCAATTTTTGCATGTACAGCAACCATCGAAAAGTGTGTTTGACATGAAAGCGTTAAATGAGGTCGAAACTATGGAAGAGAATAATGGTTGGGATGAAGATTTGAGTGATTGGGGAACAGAAGTTGGCGAAGAGATCAAAAGTTGAAAAATGTACTATGTATATTTTGCATCTATATATTTAAAGGATAAAGTGTTTAATTTTGTTTAAATAAAATAAAGAAAATACCTTTTCTTTATTTTGTCATTTTTCTGTATAATATAGTTTAACTTCTAATTTCTTTATTCTTAATTAAAATATGTGATATTTTTTGTTCTTCTAGACATGTATTATAACAAATCTATATAAATTTTTAAATAAATTGAACTTCATATTGTATAAAATATAAATGTATATATGATCTCTGATAAAAAAAGGACAGCTTAAATTATAAGATTTAAATTTAGTTTCTTTATTTATAATTTATTATAATATTTTACAAACTTGAAAGCTATATATATAGATATAGGTATTTTATGAAAAATAAACTAGTTTGGATTTCTAGGGTCTTTAATTACGTTGCGTTTCGTGAGGGCGCAACAAGCGTTCCATGTTCCGTTCCATGTTTCATCACGACCGGAAGACATCCCTTTAGAGCGTGGAACGTTGGAGGAGGTTGTATCGTCTAATCGTTTTGTCAGATTTTCCAATAAAATGGTAAGCAAAATTTATTACGATTGATATAATTTGATAGATTAAGGTTTCTATTATTCATATAAATGTTTTAATTTGAATAAAAGTGCCAGATGCATATTATTCAATTGGATTCATAAAGCGACGTCTACGGTACAAGCATGATAATAGAAATTAACAGATGTAATTTATTAACAAGGTTCTATTAAATTTTTATTCTTTTTTATAAAAATTAAGAATACTCTTTTTTTATATTACCTAACATTATGAGTAGATTAAGTGAAAAAGGCAAAAATACCCCCTCAGTCTCAGAGTGTACATGTTACTTTTAGGGTTTTGTAAAAGTTGTTAAAAACAAGCAGTATTTCAAACGTTATCAAGTTAAGTTCAAGAGGCGACGCGAGGGAAAGACTGATTATTATGCTCGCAAACGACTAACAATTCAGGATAAAAATAAATACAATACTCCTAAGTACAGGCTAGTAGTACGTCTGTCCAATAAGGATATTACCTGTCAGGTAAATAGATCTTAATATGATGTTTATATATCTTAGTTACATTACTTAATTCTAGTGTGCATATATATATACGTGTAGGTGGCATATTCCAGAATTGAAGGAGACAGGATTGTATGTGCAGCATATAGCCATGAACTTCCAAGATATGGTGTTAAAGTTGGTCTTACAAATTATGCTTCAGCATATTGTACAGGTCTTCTGTTAGCTCGAAGAGTAAGCATTTTTATATTACATTATTTGTTTCATTTATATGCTTTATTTGTACATGTATGTCTCTATATAATGATGAAACCACTCAGCTCGCTTTGATGCATAACTGAAGAAAATCAATTGTTCCCTATTTTATAACTCTGAACATTAATTGATAAAATTAAACATAATCAATTGTTTTGTACTAGTGATAACATGATTTTATATCTTTTTAACAGCTGTTGAAAAAATTGGGTCTAGATACTTTGTATTCAGGCACAACAGAAGTAACTGGTGATGAATATAATGTTGAAGAACTAGATAAAGGTCCTGGTGCATTCAGATGTTATTTAGATACTGGTCTTATGCGTACAACTACTGGTGCTAGAGTTTTTGGTGCCATGAAAGGTGCTGTGGATGGTGGCTTAAACATTCCTCATAGGTATTTTATTAATAATTAATTTAAAAATATTGCAAAGTATTATCAGTATTAAATAATATGATGAATTCATGGCACATGCGCGTCATCTGAGTTAGCAAGGCAAGACTTATCTGTGTTCTACTGTATAATGTCAAGTTTTTGCTTACATTTAAAAGATTATAAAACGTGTCTCTGATGCTGTATAACTTACCATAAAAATTGTATAAAAATTATCTTTAAATCTAATTTGTAACTTTCTTTTGTTTTTTAATAGCACCAAAAGGTTCCCTGGATATGATAGTGAATCTAAATCTTTTAACGCCGATGTTCACCGACAACATATTTTCGGACAGCATGTTGCAAATTATATGAAAACATTAGAAGAAGAGGATGACGAAGCTTTTAAACGACAGTTTTCACAATACATCAAGAATGGTATTACTGCCGATAGTGTAAGTCCTTACATATTTTATTCGCATAACGTCAGTCGTCCGACTTATAATTACTGCCTGATTTAGCAATCTCTGCAGTGTCGCAGTTGGACAATAGTAAATGCATTGGTTTTGCGAAATAAATGCATGAATCGTCGCATTTTTCACATTAACCTCTGTTACATTTTATTTTTTTATTTATGATGTTCATTTTATTTATCTACTGATATTATAATTTCTGTTAACAGATTGAAGGCATTTATAAAAATGCACATGAAGCTATACGTACAAATCCGGAACACGTAAAGGTCACTAGAGAAAAAGAACCTGTTAAAAAGCGATGGAATCGTGCGAAACTTTCCTTATCAGAAAGGAAGAACCGCGTCGCTCAAAAGAAAGCATCCTTCCTCAAAACTTTGGAAGAAGTGGAGGCTTAAATTTCTTGTCACATACCTTTGTCAATATAAATATTTGCTTACACTGTACAAGTCGTTTTCCATCATGAGTGTGTAGAACGTACACAGAGAACATTTTGGTACGAAAGTAAAAAATTTTTAACAATAATTCTACAGTTTTTACATTATATTAACAAATGAATGTATAATTGACATAGGGTAACAATTTATTGAAACCTAACGTTATAAGTTATAAAACATTGAAAATATAACGTATGGTTGTCATGAATATTATAAATGTAATGTGTTTTAACCCTTTCTCTCTAAAAAAAAAATTATTCTAGGGAGTTATTCCTTCGATAGCCAAGTATTCTGAGAATAAAATGGACATTATCAGCAATCGATATGCAAAGTCAATGTATATATGTATAGGACTACAAAACTAAATTAGTGTCAGCCCCTAATAGAAAAAAAATGTTTTATAAGAACGCAAAAATAAATAATAAATCATTTATTCATTGAATTTGTATCACCGGCTTCTGACTCGTTCCGTAAACGGTAAACACTTATAACCAAATAATTTTTTTCTGGACTTTATTTGTAAATTTCAGAACAGCCTTTACATATTGATGGTTAGATATTTTAATTATTTCATTTACTTCAGTTTCTTTTTTATCGTTTAATTTTCTATTTTATATGTTATTGATTTGTTCTCTTTATCTTTACTTTTTGTATATACAAAGGAATTGTTTCATTTAATGCAAATAAATTAAATTAAATTAAATAATTTTCAAAAATTTTAGCGGAGAAGAGACAGTCTACTACGAGAACCAGGTAATCGGCCTTGTTCGTCAATCAATGCAGCTTGAATGTCCCCGATCGAAGGAAGGGTTTTTATTTCTCCTCGAGCTGCAACGCTAGGCGGTGATTTAAGCAAACGACGTACTACATTTTTTATATCTTCTCTCGATACTGCATCTGCAATCGGGGCAAAAATAATGAAAAATCCTACTTTTATGTTATGCACGATATTTCATCAATACTTTTCATCAATAGGTAACTTACCAATTGCTTCTATATAATATTCTGGTCGTTTTCTGTATCCAATAGCTAAAACTTGTTTCCCAATATCTTCAAACATAACAGGCCTTGTTTCCAGATTCATAAATACCATGGACTGTAGTTGTTTCTTTGCTCTCTGTATTATTCAAAGATTATCCAATTAAAATGATAAAACAACAAACATTACAAATAAAAAACCATACCGCTAGTTCGCTGTCCATAATGCAATTTGCCATAGAAACCATTTCATGTATAATCACTTCAACCATATCCTTGACATAAGATGGTGTACAAGATGAATGAATGCAAAACAGCCCCGTGTCGATATATACGTGGTTACACGCGACTGCACTATGTATCCAATGGTACCTGCAAAATAATTTTTTTACAATGATATTCTAATTTTTCAGAGAACAAAAAATGTTATATTTTACCTGTTAAGTACGTTTAGAAATAAACGAGTAAACATGCCCTTTCCTGGACCTCCGGCACTGAAACTATTGCCACCACCCATCATCATATTCAAAACGCATAGTGGTACAAAATCAGGATCCTCATGGGAACAGGCCTCCAAACCTATCACTACGTGCGACAATTCTGGCAGACCACTTGGTCCCACGTATACGGGTATATTACATTCTTCCTATAAAATTTTAGAACAGAGTTATAAAAATCAGTAACTTTTTAGGATATCTTTCTGTATTTAATTCGATTAGAAGATAACTACTAGCATGTAACCTCCAGTATACTGAGCAATTGATGCATCCACGGTATTTAAAGTACTCTTGCTTGTTCCTTGCTCTTCTTCCCAAATAGGCTTTTCATCAACAAAATATCTGCAACAGCAATAATAAACTTCATTTAACTATTTAAGATTCTATACGACAAATATGTAACTTAATTTTTTAATCAGTAACAATTTTGAAATTATGATTTATGGTAGTAAATATTTGACAGTTTTACATGTAAGTACTTTTGAACTGCTGAGACCAGATCTTCGTGTTCTACACCACAACCAGCTACTACCATTCTATTTGGTGTATAATGATGTTTCAAATATTCAAATAATATTTTTCTATCTATAACATCAATATTTTCCTTTGGACAAATCCTTGGAAGACCAAGAGTATTATTTCTATATGCAGCCTAAAAAAATATATTTATTCAGATATATGCATCTGATACTTTTAAAAATATTTTTTTCATTACACTTACAGCATGAATCATATCTGTGAGTATTAGTTCTTGCTCTGGTCTTGTAAGTAAAGATTCTAATTCAAAGGAAATCATTTGTCTAGCAGCATTTACCTCCTCTTGTGTAATTTTAGGCCTTAAAACAATATCACCTAAAATTTGTACCACTTTATCTAATCCACGATGTTCTGTTGATGCAGCATAAGTACATGTATCTCTTCCTACTTGACAGTCACATATCCCTCCAAGTTTATCTAAGGTAAGCAGCACTTGATCTTTATTCTCATACGTTTTTGTTGCCTGCAAAAGTAAATTATTGATTTTATTTTTTATAGTAACTTTTCAATGTATCATAAAAATCTTACTCCAAATGCCAGTTTTTCTAGGAAATGAGAAATACCACTAGGATATGCCACTTCATATCGAGGACCAGAGTCAATTATTACTGTAACATAATGTTTTTTCAACATGAATAAGTTTTAAAACTTGTTTAAAGCTTTTTTAAAAATTCTTTCAACTTACCACCTATTGTACAAAATGGGCCAAACCGATTTTCAGAAGCAACTCTTAGTCCATTTGATAAAACTGTTACTTTAGTAACATGATGTTCTTCCTTTGTAGTAGCATAAATTGCTTTAGGTAAATTAGGAACAGGTTTTGTTAACGGGGGAAATGGTGTAACTACTGTGTTTCGTGTTATTTTATTATTAGGAACCTTATGAGAAGAAAAATGGCATTTTTTTAAAAAAGGAAAGGCTTTCCTTTGTACTGCACTGTAAAAAACATTTACTATTTAATGAATACAATAGATTTACAAAATAATGATATTACAAGTAAACTGAACAAAATAACATTCTTTAACATAAAATCTTTTTACTATTTACCTGTTTGTAACAGAAACTATAGAAGAACCTTGTAACATCTGCATTAACATTTTCATTTTACCGTTTGAGTACAACTTTTTAACATTTAAATTGACTTTCCACCTAACCGTAACAAATAACCTGTCGTTCTGTATACGCCACAGTCAGTAGTGCCACAATTTTAGAACTTTTTCGATTAAACGAAGCGCAATTTATTTCAAGTGCGTTATAAATGTTACAATTAAGCGTGTAAATTTATTTTTAGTAAAGATGTGTGATATATAAAGTGAATTCTTACAGACTTCTATAAATTGTATATACATATGTCTGTAACCAGTCTGTAACACAAGTAAATGATAAAAACCAGGGCTAAAAGTTATATGTATATGTATAATATAAATATATTTTTTGCATAAAATTTTACTACACCTTTTCAGCAGAATAAAACATGAGCTCGTTTAAACGATTAAAATTGAAAAATAAAAATGCGAAGAATACTAGTTCAAATTTAATGGCTAAATCTCGTAAAGAAGTACGAAAAGAGCTTAGGAAACAGAAGAAGATTAACAAAGCAATTTATTTCCAGCAGAAAAAAGGGTTACTTGTTTCGGGCAGTGACAAACACGAAAGGATCGTTAAAGTTCATGGCAAAAAAAATATTTGCAAGAATGAAATCGCGGCTAGCATCGAAGTGCAAAAGAAATCTGTTCAGAAAAAGAAAACTAAGAAGGTTGAACTTGGAAAAACAAATACACGAAATGAATCGCTTAAACAGGCCAATTTGAAAGAGGATAGAATAATTAAAAAACTGGAGAAGCAGTTGAAATTAAATAAAAGAAAAAAGAAGACAATTCCAAAATCTTTTGCAGTAGATGGTTTAGATTGTATCCTTTTTGTTTTATTGAAAAATATCACATTTTATTCTTGATATTAAAATATTATTTTTATGAAAACTCCTTAATGTATATACAGATCTTCTGGATTTTTGTGTAGAAGAAAATAGAAAGTATATAGTGGAAACAGAGGAAAAGCTGTTAACAAACAAATTTGATGATGAATTTGAAGTAAGTTTTAAAGAAACCATTGAAGAAGATCTCCAGGAGAAGAACACTTGTATGGAAAATGAATCGCATGATATTATAAAAAATAAAATTGTAAATGACCAGTTAGCTACAATAGTTGAAGAAAGTTTTAATGCAAATGAGAATGTAACTGAACTTGATTCAGAGGTATCAGAAACTGAAGAGGTAAAACCTGAACAAAGTAAAGAGAATGTTCACATTAATAATAATGATGGTTTGTGGGAAGATATTTATGGAAGGAAAAGAGATAGAGATGGTAATATTATACAGAATGCTAACAGATATGTTCCACCAGCTGCAAAAATTGTTTCTGATATAAATTCAGATAATGACAAACTGCAGTCCTTAAAAAAACAGTTAAAAGGCTATTTGAATAGAATAACGGAACAAAACATTCATTATATAAGTAATCAGGTAGTTCAGTGTTTTGAAGTAAATTACTACCATACATATAATATACTTATTAACTCATAATTTTCATGTTACAGATAGAAACATTGTACATGACAAATAGCCGTAACAATATGAATCTTGTATTATCAAAATTAATACTGGAAAGTTTAGTTACAAATGTAATGACTCCTAATAGACTTATTTGCGAACATATGATGTTGATTGCTATTTTGCATGCAAATGTTGGTACTGAAGTTGGTGCCAGTTTTTTAGAAAAGCTTGTTAAAACATTTGTTGAAGTAATAGAAAAGCCGCAAGATGTAGAAAATAAAGAATTGGACAATATAATTCTTATGCTTTCACATCTGTATAACTTTAAGGTGTATGGACACAAACTCATCTATCAAATACTTCATAAACTTGCAACCAAATTTACAGAAAAAGAGATTGAATTGATATTACTTATTTTAAAAACAGTAGGATTTTCACTAAGAAAGGATGATCCAAATGCTCTAAAGGAGTTTATAAAAGATCTACAACAAAAAGCTAGCCATGAGAATGGAGAAAAGTAAGCTTTCTATGTTCACTAATTATAAAGTTAAAGTTAACAGTAATTACTTACAAAATTATTATTATTTCATAGCTCAAGAGTCAAATTTATGTTAGAAATTTTATTAGCAGTAAAGAACAATAACATTAATAAAATACCCCAATATGATCCTCTTGAAGTGGAACATTTAAGGAAAGTTATGAAAAGTGTAATACGTAAAGGCAATGCAATAGTGCAGTTCAATGTGACTCTAGAAGATCTGTTGCATGGTAATATTTTATATAAATAAGGAGTCAATAAATTATATCTAACTGTTTTCTTATTATAGCCGATGAAAATGGAAAATGGTGGATTATAGGATCAGCTTGGTCTGGGACAAATACTATTGATATCTCAACAGAAACAAAGAAACATAACAAGTTCAATTTTGGTACAAAAATATTAGAATTAGCAAAGAAACAAAGGATGAATACAGACACTAGAAGAAATATTTTCTGTATTCTTATAACAGCCGAAGATTATTTGGATGCATTTGAAAAACTTCATCATCTTGGCTTAAAAGACCAACAAGAAGGCGAAATCATACACGTTTTAATGCATTGTTGTTTACAGGAAAATAAGTTCAATCCTTATTATGCGATACTGGCCCAAAAACTATGCGAATATAACCGAAAATATCAGGTATTATTTTATAGTTTCAATTATATGTACACATACTGGTTTATTTCTAACATTTATTAATATTTCAGCTGACGATACAATACACATTATGGGACAAATTGAAAACATTGGAAACGTACGAATCCAAACAATTAAATAATTTAGCACATTTTTTAACTTACTTATTTATTGAAAACTGCCTTGCTCTATCAATTTTGAAAGTAAGTATTACATTTTATTGAAATTACAAAGGAAATATCTTTTACTACTGATTATTATTATGTTACAGGTTATTCAATTTACTGAATTAGACAAACATACCATGAAGTTTCTTAAACAAATTATATTGAAAATTTTATTACATGAAAACGAAAAGGCTTGTCTACGTGTATTTGAAAGAATCTCTGTTTCCACTCAGCTGCAAACTTTCATAGAAAGTCTTCGTTTATTTATAAACTGTTTTATAATAAAAAATATAGATTCAAGTAGTATATTGGACGACCAAAAACTATTGTTGAAAAGAAGAGCTGAATTTGTGGATAAAATGTTAATTTTCCATGGGTCCAAAGTCATGTTTTAAATGTATAACATGTAAAATATATATTTTTATACATATGTATAGATCTAAATGAGAATGTAACTTTATTTTATTATTTATTAGGTTTCTTAACACGTACAGCAAAAATATGTATGTATGGATTACAATAATTTCTTAATTATTGCTGTGCAAAAGTCTGCATGCACAGTTTGTAAGTATTTTCATATTTTGAGTTCAAAGGGCCGCTGCATCCGTAGCCACCCAGTCGATGAATACGAAGAAAATCATCACAATCGATTTTACCATCTCCGTTGCAGTCCTAAAAAATGGTGCCACGATGATAAGAAAACAACATAAATATGCATGAACGCCTATAGTATACATTTATTTGCAACCATACATACCTGAGAAAATTTATCCATGTAGCCTTGTACTGTACGAGCCGCACAATATGGCTCACTCACGCACTGTAGATATCCTTTCCAAAAAACAAGTATTTTGATTTAATTCATTTTTATTATTATCATTTTTTTGCACTCGCATTATTAATTTACTAACCATTATCACTTGAACTGTCGGTAAGGGTTGGTTTTCCAGCATCAGCCCAGTAACTCCATGTTATCCGAAATGGTCCACAAACAGCCTCGTCACAGCCAAGCGTCGTATTACATCCGGATGCAGCTTCGCATATGCATCCTAAGCAAACCTTCGATAATGTTTCAGCTCCAGTTACTGATGTGTATCGTCCTGTATAACAAAGATGGATAAAAATAATTTTCAATTAACTTTTATATACAATACATTTCTCAAGATAATTGTTCATAGATTATAAAGAAGACAAAGCATCTGGTGGAGTAGTAACGGATTTCTGTACAGAATCAATGATTTAATGGGATTTTGTAAATCGTAGGATTATTTTAAATGCAAAAGAATTGCAAAAGTATAATAAGGTACTTGCTATCTTAAGCTACATTATTTTTACTTTGATGATTTAATGACGATGCGATCGACACAGATAGATATTCAAATTAATGTCCTCTACATTATAATCAAGGACTCATACTTTTATGTACTCCATTCTATGAACGTATTTACTGTTTCATAAAAAATGATGATCAACATTGATCTTTGTACAGAGAATTATTTAATTATTTGCTTTCGTATATTAAAACAAAATATGTATAAATATTCGCTTACCATAAACTAATAGTAGTATCAATAAGCAGGCAGGGCTTATTGAAGTTTTTGAAAAAAAAACCATCTTTAATGTATATGATTTCTATTGAATGTACAAATCAAGACTTAAAATGTTTACAGCTCTTAATATTGGAGAACGTTGTTGCAATACTTGGATACAGCAAACTACTACGGTATTCCCCGATGTCTTCTCCTCTTCTTTTATATATAACGCGCGGGCGGTGAGCGCGTGTTGTCACCTAAAGAAGTGGGGAATCTAACGGAGGTCAGTGGCAAGGGCTATCTTTTAAAAAAAGGAGGATTTAAAATCCAACTAATCTCAATATTAAGGCACGCAGGAAAAAAGCAGGTGTGTGTGTGTGTATATATATAATATTGGATTAAAATGAAAAATGTTGTTGTTTAAAAATTCCAAAAACCATACAGCAGAATTTGATTAAAATTGTGTATTTATAGGAATGTGTATGTCATCTTGAACAGTTGTGTTTTTCAGGATTGCATTCCTATGAACGTCGCTATACTACATACATATTTAGTATACTAAACACAGTCATTCAAGGTCAGTTTAAAAGGAATCTTCTATTTTCTTTTTTGTCTGTTTATGAAACGACAGTTATATCAAAATCAAATTATAAGCATATAAAATAGAACACTAAAATATTTATGCTGATATCAACAATTTGAAACTGTCTGTTTACTGTTTGAAATTGTACAAATTTAGTTAGAAACTTTCAAGGTCACTTTTATTATTCAAGAGGTATCATGAACTTTCAGCTCTATAGTTATTTTCAAAACTGTAGAAGATATACATAACTGGCTAAGTAAATGCATTAGTACCATTTAATATTATAATTGAAATAATGCTTAATAAATAATACAAATATATCCGCTATTAAGAAGACAAATTATATTTCAGCTGGGCTGTCAGCATATTTTTTTGATACCATCTGTTTATACATATTATAAAAGTCATAAATCATTAGTTCTATAGGCTGATAATAGATCATGCTAACAATTGGAAAAGTATAATATGTAATATCATTTCATATTTATCATCGGAAGAATCAGTTTTCAATTCTTGAGAGATATATATATATATAGTATAAATTCTTGTACATATATGTATACCCACACATACGCATCACGTAACCTAACCTTAATTGCTCTCATCCCTCTCTAACGATATAGTATTTACAGAGTTTTATTAGTAACAATAAGTTTGACAAATAAAACTGGAACAGAAATGCTCTTTCTGTTTTCTTTTAAAATTTATTTTCATAATGAACATTAAAAAAAGAAAACCGTAAATTAAAAATTGTTAATAATTCATGGGAATTATTTTTTTCCATTTACTAGGTATATGTAACTGCAGATTTAATTTTGCCCTAAACAAGTAAAAAATAAATCAAATAAGTATTAAAATTTTAAATATGAAAATCGTACTATCCACATAAATATTTTATTCGAAGCTTTACTAATAATATTACTACTGAAATTGCATCAGCAGTTCTAATCCAGTAACAAATTATATGTACAAACAGTTATTATTTATTAAGTTTACATTAAAAATAACAAGCAGAAACAGTCAATTTATATTTTATTAAATGACTCAATATCCACAGACTGAACCAAATCTTGAAAATTTTCAATTGTTTCCACCAGCAAGTCCACGGATACTTTATCATCTTCTATGACACACATTATCCTGAACTTATTGATACCATAACCCACAGCTACCAATTTAGCTAAAAACATAAAACCAAATTTAATTTAATATAAAATTCAAGACATCTTACAAGATTTCCATAAATAAGGAAATTAATTGACTTACATGCCCCCCATACTAATCCATCCATTTGAATAGATCTCACAGCTTCTTCCATGGCTTTCATATCAGTTTCATCTCCCCATGGTTTAACATCTAATACAAGGCTAGACTTGGCAATAAGTGCTGGTTTTTTAGACTTTTTCTCTGCATATGCTTTTAATCTTTCTTCTCTAATTTTGGCAGCCTCTGCATCTTCCTCTTCATCTGATCCAAAGAGGTCAACATCTTTATCATCATCATCTTCATTTTTTGTTGCTGCTGCGTTAGTAGAATTACTGCTACTTAAGATAGGTGCTTTCTTTTCCCCAGGAAGTTTCTTTAAATCATATGATTTAATGTGATTATACCATCGTAAAACATGAGGATTTGAGGATGTTGGAGCCTTTTCTAAAGCTTCCAAGACGGCTACATCAGCTTGAGAAGGTTGCCACCTTAAAAACATGATGACTTTTATTTGCTTCATCCATTTAACAGTAACTGCATTTGTCAATTAAACATACATATGTACGTCAAAAAAAGGTAATTTATATATATTTTTTTTAATAAAAATTTGATGACATGAAACGTAAAATATTATATTATTTTAAATATACTTTAATACAGATAATAGCTTTCTAATTTTTTAGCGTTTAAACATAAATAGCAATTTTTCAAATATACCAACAAAAGTATGTTCATTCCAAAATGCCAATGTTTAAAATACCACGTGTACTGAAATAAAAACTATATAGTATTACAAAGCTTACCCTTCGATATAACTACGATCCGCTAAGTAAGAATTTAAATCTTTGACACCCTCATCAGTCTTAAAATCACCAATAGCCATCGTGTAAAATCAGGTAAAAAGTGAATGTTCGACTAAAACTTCTGATAACGAAGTCTCTTTTAGCTGCCTACCGGAAGAGAAAGCTATATATATACCTACGGTGAAAAGTTGACGGTTTGCTACTTCGTCTCACCGGTGACGTCATTCCGGTACATTATTTTTGACAAGTAAAAAACTAACTGTATATAGTTACTTATAGTTACTATATATTTTTTAACGTCAGAAGAAGAATTATTGCGAAAGCGAATAATCTACCATGAAATCTATATTGTAATAATGTAATTTTTACATCTTGCATAATTTACTAATTATTTATATCAGACTGATTGTTTACTGGCAGTCATAAAAGATGAGTTCAGAAATTGACCGTTTTCCAACACGAATTTCCTTCGACGAAATTAAATGTTATTAGTAACAAATCCTATTTTAGATCAGTCTTATAGATCGTCTGTCGTAGACGTTCGCAAAGTTTGGAAGGGATTGTTAGGACGGAACAAAATTTGGTAATTTTTAACCAAGTAAAATTATTATTGATTCGTTGAAACAAAAATGATAATAAATTCAATTTTATTACGTTAATATGTAGTATAAATTATTGATTTAAGAGAGCATAAAGAGTTATAAATCTATTGATCAACATAGAATTAGGTTACGTTCATTACGCTATACTTAATCTCAGGTATAACTTTTTCTTACATAACAGGATAGAATTGACAGTTAACGGAAAGATTGAGTCAAAATGTTAAGACTCCCGGTGATAAAACTACCAACAGGATTACAAAATGGTAGACTTTTTGCCATGGGATTACATACATCCTGTAAATTACAACAAGAATTAGTAGAGGTATTTATAGATGATAAGCCAGTTCAGGTTCCACCTGGGACAACTGTTTTGCAGGTAAATAATCCTATTTTCTGTTTAGTAAATATATTATTACATTTCACCTTAAACACTCAAACGACAGTTTGCAATAACGTAATAACTTTATTAGGCAGCTGCTAAAGTAGGAGTAGAGATTCCCAGATTTTGTTATCATGAACGTCTAGCAGTAGCAGGAAATTGCAGAATGTGTCTTGTGGAAATTGAAAAACAAGTTAAGGTATTCATTAGTCTATATATTTTTTTATATATAATTTAATTCCATGTAGTTGTACATATTCATAACATAAAAAAATATGCTTAGCCTGTTGCAGCTTGTGCAATGCCTGTGATGAAAGGATGGAGAGTAAAAACAAATTCTGATTTAACACGTAAAGCTCGTGAAGGAGTTATGGAATTTTTATTAGTTAATCATCCTTTAGATTGTCCAATTTGTGATCAAGGTGGTGAATGTGATTTACAAGATCAAAGTATGGCATTTGGTAGTGATAGGAGCAGATTCATTGATATTAATTATAGCGGTAAAAGAGCAGTAGAGGACAAGGATATTGGACCTCTAATAAAAACAGTTATGACACGTTGCATCCACTGTACAAGATGTATTCGTTTTGCCTCCGAAGTAGCGGGTATCGATGATCTAGGAACTACTGGTCGTGGAAACGACATGCAAGTATGTTTAGTACTTTCCAATACTAGCTTGAGTGCCTTAATACTTTTGATATTTACATTACATATTATTATAACAGGTGGGAACATATGTAGAGAAGATGTTTCTCTCAGAATTATCTGGTAACATAATTGACTTGTGTCCTGTTGGTGCATTAACCAGTAAACCATATGCTTTCGTTGCTCGCCCATGGGAAACACGTCGTACAGATAGTATTGATGTTCTTGATGCTATTGGTAGTAATATAGTAGTAACGCATAGAACGGGTGAAGTTTTAAGAATTTTACCGAGAGTTAACGAGGTATTATTATCACGGTAATAATAATGCAAAGTGTCCTTTAAAATTTTAATGATACATGTACTACTTTATACAGGAAATAAATGAAGAATGGCTGTCAGATAAAGCTCGTTTCTCTTATGATGGACTGAAACGTCAGAGACTCATAACTCCAATGATGAAAATCAATGGAAAATTGGAAGCTGTTAATTGGGAAGATGCTCTCGTAACGGGTTCGTTATAATTATAGTTTAATGTTTCTCATTAGTGTTAATTGTGTTGTTTAAAGAATTTTATTATTAATTAAAATAATATATTCTTAGTTGCTCAAGCTGTTCAGGACGTACCGTTGAATAAATGTGCCGCGATTGCTGGGAAATTAGCTGATGCTGAAGCACTTGTGGCATTGAAAGATTTAGTAAATAGACTTGGTGGTGAAACTCTTGCAACGGAACAAAGTCTTCCGAAAAACATTGTAGATATAAGAACTAATTATTTATTAAATAATTCCATTGCTGCTATAGAAGAGGCTGATGTCGTATTATTGATCGGTACAAATCCAAGATACGAAGCACCATTGGTGAATACGCGTTTGCGGAAAGGATATATTCATGGTGAACAGACTATTGCTCTAATTGGTCCGGACGTAGATCTAACATATGATCATGAAGTAAGTAAAGAATTTTCTTTAAATTCATGTTGTTTGTATACAGAAGCTAAAGTTTTAGTTCAATGCTAGCATTTAGGTCAGTCTCCAGAAATTATAACACAATTAAGGAATGGTAGTCATGCGTTTTCGAATATTCTGAAAAGTGCTAAGAAACCTCTAATTATCTTGGGCATCGAGCAATTAACCAGAAAAGACGGGGCAAAAATTTTGTGTGAAACACAATTATTGGCACAGTCTTTAGAAGATAAATCGAAGGTAAGCAAATTATTTTATAACAGGTTTTAATTTATTCGTACACATAGATACACAGTTTTCTTCATTTCAAGACTTCTGAAGGATGGAACGTATTAAATGTACTTCATACGAATGCGTCGCAAGTAGCTGCTTTGGATTTGGGTTATTCGTCATCCGTTGACGAAGTTAAGCAACAACAGCCAAAGGTTTTATTTTTACTTGGAGCTGACGATGCAAATATAAAAAAAGAAGACTTTCCCAATACCGTTATTGTATACATAGGTACATAAAATATTTATTTATTTTGTTGTAGAACAGTATATTAATATAATTCTGTGTATTTTAGGTAGTCACGGTGATGAGGGAGCTGCGATGGCCGATGTTATACTTCCTGGAGCTGCGTACACCGAAAAAGTTGCAACATATGTAAACACTGAAGGACGTCCTCAACAAACTTGTGCTGCAAATACACCGCCAGGTATGGCGCGTCCAGAATGGAAGATTATACGAGCTCTTTCAGAAGTAATTATCAATAAATTTGTAAAGTATCAAGTACAGATACAAAGAGGGAAGTTAATTAATTATTTCGAATAGATATGTGGAATTTGTTTGCCTTATGACACTTTGAACGAAGTAAGGTCCAGGTTGGAGGAAATAGCACCACATTTAATTAGGTATGGTAGCATAGAACCGACCAATTATTCTGTCGAAGCATTGGAGTTATTAAAGGTAAATGTATATGAGTTCAACATATTTCATAATTTCATAACATATAAGTAAATACTAAATTATGTTATTTTCATGAAGGAAACGAATGGTTCGTTGTCATCGAATCCATTAGAAATTAAACAGAAAACGTTAGATCAATTTTTTATGACGGACGTAATATCTCGAGCCTCACTTACTATGGCAAAGTGTGTGCAAGCAGTTCTGAAACAACGGGAAAGTTCTTCGTAAAAAAAATTAATCACCAACGTATGAGATACTATGGTAGATACATAATAGGATATGAGAATGCACCGCAACTATACTGCTTTAATTACAGGTACGTAAAAGGAAGAAGTACTATTTTTTATTAGGGTATTAAATTATACCACGTGTATTAATTGAACAAAACGTACATACTGATCAATGGAATGTTCAAACATTCAACAGAGGAATCTTAATTGTTTGTTTCACTTTTTTCTTACAGCCATTTTGTAGAGCACAATACTTTGTTAAATTTAATGTTTGATGTGATTAAAATCAATAGTGAAGCAATATTATAATTAATAAAAAATATCCCTTTAAACATATCGTATTATTAACATGTTTTTCTTTTTACATCTATAATGCAGTTCAAACGTTCATCGATTTTCATTAAAACGGTTCATATCGGTATTCACATTCAGTATTCTTACGTTAAAAAATATTGTACATAAAATTTTAACAACATAATAAAAACTGCATTTACTTCCTAATGTGTGAATTTGCTATATCATCATACGATATGATGGTACATTATTGTTTGAAATAAATAGAAGGGAATTACAAGAACACGGAAAAATACTTTCTAGTATCATCATTGCCATAATTTTTAATTAGGAAGGTACTAATCATTACGATCGACCGAATTGCTAGATTCTTGTTGATCGTCAGTGTCAAGTTCAGCAGAACTTTCATCCGTCTCAACCTAAGAACAAAAAAATTAGTAAAATTCATTATGTCGTCTATCAAGAATCGTGTATCAGATCTAAAAAATTATTTGAACAGAATTAAAAGTACCTTTTCACCCAATGCGATCAATCTTTCTTTATACAAAATAATTTTACTATCTTGCTCTGTTAAAAGTTCCAGAAGATCCTCTTGATCTTTTTTTATTTTTTCCAATTCTTCTGATTTTTCTCTTAATTTCCGTTCAAGATCAGTCTCGTTTTTTTCCTCTAGTTTTCGTTTATATTCTTTTATCATCGAGGTACATTCATCTAAACGATTTTCTAAATCCGTAATTACATGTTTATATTTTTCCACTTCTTTAGCGCATTCTTCTTCGTTTGCTATATTATTAGAATCATTTTCTTCTGATAACAAATTGGTTTGTGCGGCTCGTAGAACTAAATTTTGATCCTTTAAATGACTAACGGTCGATTGTAGATCATGAATTTGTGCCTGTCGAAATAGTTAGTAATTTCACAAATAACTCATTACAATTACTGAAATTTCTTCGCAAATATGTTCTATAATTTTGTACTGTACCGTACTTCGAGTTCATGTTTTTCCTTCATCAGTGATTCTGTAACTTGATTAAGCTTCTGTATTTGAGAATCTTGTTCTCGAATAACTTCTTTGTATTGTGCTACTAAAACAGAGTCTGGAAGTATCGACGTCGTTATTTGATTTTTCTGATGCGTGTTACTTCCCTCCAAAACAGATTCCATAATTATACCTGAAAAATACATGTAATATAATTAACGGAATTTGTAATGGAATTAAATAAACATAGAAGAAATAAATAATTATTACCCTCTAATGTTTTTGACAGTCTACAAAACTCATGATCTAATAGAAGTTCCGATGGATTCTTCGCTGAGGGTTGCGGATGTTTTAAAGTTCTAGAATACACCTCATGCCTAGCAAGACCGCCAATAGCATCTTGAAATCTTTCTACTCCTATTCTGTTCTCAATTAAATTGCATAATTTTTCCTGAAATGTACATCTACGATAGTAGCATAAATGTATGGTCTTAAAATGTATTATTTCAAGTCTTTACTAAATTACCTTCGTATAATTAGGAACACTATTATCATTAAAATGTACACATATTCCAATAAGCATAGCGCACATACTTTGTAGTAATGTTTCTTGTAAGTCATCGTTATTTTCTTGCGATGATAGTAAGACTGTTAAATAAGCAACCGAAGAATCGATAAGCAAGAAAAATTTCACGGCAGCTAGGCAGTGAGCAGTCCATCTGCAGAGTAACATTAAAAGACCTAACTTGCATTGCGTCTTATTGCCTTGTTGCAGTAACATGACACACTGTTGCATCAAAGTCACAGGTGGTTTACCAATGTTAGTTGCAAGAAGTACTCGCAGTAATTGCTCTTTCTGCGCATTGTCATCGATTAACGCGTAAGACAACGCCACGGCAGAAAACCAATTCGACAAAGAATCCGGGGAAAATAAACCTCCGCATAACAGCTGCCCTAGCAACATTACATTTGTAAAATATTTTACGTTCATTATACGCTACTGTAAAAACTGAAATTGTACAAGATACGATAATACGGTTTTCTACAAACCTGTTGTTAATGACGGCACCTCGTTACCTTGAGGTAGCAAAGTCTGAATAAGCTGACTTTGTCGTATTTCATTTTTATATAAAAAACATTGAAAACAGTACAGAACAGAACACCTTAAAGCAAATGGTTGCTTTTCGTTCACCATGGACATAAGTAAAACAACGATTGCAGGCCTGAAAAATAATAAATATTTTTCCAGCAATGTAATACATTTATATATTTAAGTGTGTTTCAGTTACCTAGGAGGACTACTTGGGGCCATTACTCCTGCTAGGAATTCTTGATTGCTAGCATTTCCTCTAATAACTTCAGCTACCGTATTAATCGTTTCTGTGAGCACATCAGCAGGTACACCACTAGCCATTAATATGTTGCACAAAGCTTGTAAAAGTCCACAACCTCTCATGATTTCTTGACAATTTGCGACTGCCTTTATACGTGTTACGGATAAAAATCAGTATCAAAAAAGTAAGAAATGTAAATGAATATAGAAATGTTTTTATTTACCTGAGCAGGTCCACTAGGTGCTACTAATGCTCGAATCACTTGTACCATACAGTGAACATTTGACACTTTTTGTGGACTCCATGCACCAAGAGGATTGTCATCAATTTCAGATGGTATTTGAAACATTGGAGTTAATTTATGAATGTAACAACCTAAAACGTTATAGCACAACACTACTTTGATCTGCACTATACATACTGAAATTATCTCTTTTTTTAGTAACACGTTACCTTCATAAAAAAAATTTTGATTACTTATGTTACCCCGTAAAAGATTCAACATAAGTAACAGGCAATCTTCAACGACGATACCACCTTCCGCATTACCTTCCTGAGCAATTACATCGAAAATGCGATCGAATGCATTTTCAAATGCGACAATTTTTTGAATATTTGCATTGCCTTTGGTTAATTGGATAAGAAGTAATAAGGCCTGTAACAATAATAAATAATACTTTCTATCCAGTAGAGCAATGATAAGTAAGAATACAGATGAAAAAGCTCATACATCATTACGTATGACTTCTCTACTATCACTGAGGAGATCCATTAGTTTAGAAACACCCATGGGGCTAACTAAAATTATTTCTTGTATATCCTTTAGCCTGTTAGCTGACAAATGTGCTAATAATTTCAAAGCTGGCCATCTAACTTTGAATTCAAATTCTTCCAAGAGTGCTAAGACTAATCCTACGCTATCTGTGTTTTTAATAAATATCTCTGTGAATTGTTCTCCTATTTTGTTCTTTGGTCCATGTTTGTCCACTGAAAATAATACTTGTGTAAAATGCAGTAAAAGTTAGATGAAAAATATCAAACTTGTAATGTTACCTTCTTCTTCAAATGCTATAGGATTAGTTATGTTACAAAGAGTGTCCAATGCTATACCAATGATTTCACAATCTGTTCTATCTATTTCTAAAATCTGTCTCAGTACATCCATTCCTCGAGTTCCCACTTCAACGCGATAAGTGCGTGAAAGGGCTTTAAGTGCTCGACAGGCATCTCGTCTGTCATTTAACAAGGTTGATGATTGTAACCTATCCACCAATCGTTCTACCTGTGTGATTATTTTAATAAAAAGGGTAAATATAAAAAGAAAAAATTCATACATATTTTAAGGTATACATATTCGATTACGTAAATTATATTAAGTTTGTTTTATATTACATGTCACACGAACAGAAGATACCATGTGTTACTTTAAAAAGAAACTGGAAGAGAAAAACGTAAGTTTAATGATTAAAAAAAGTTTTAAATACCGTATCAGCACCCGACATTTCATTTTCTACAGGAGTAGAACCTAAAACAGATTTTAGGCTACTTTTAAAATATTCCATTTTGTTGACAGTAGAAGAATTGTAGACTACACGTCACACAGTATCATCGACATTTTCAAGTTATTTGAAGTTGCTGAAACAGTGATTACAGATCTCACAAGATTGGACATGCCTCTGTGTTTGAGGGGTTTTAAATTCAGCTGTCGGTAGTGTTTCATGCAAATCGATCGGTAAGTTGTCAAATAGTTTGAGCCGATTTTGTATAGATAACACTACGGTTGAAAATTGGACTGTCATACCGACTTCTTGGGGTATGCGAAAACCCGTGTGGATAAAAGTACGTCCAGTCTTTCTGTGTATGTAGTCACTGTAATAGTCAATGCCACTACGATCGTTAAACCAAAGAGGAGTAAAGGAGTTAGGCGCAAAGTGTCAGACTCGTGTATTTCTTCAGAAATTTTGAACTTGATATAAAATAAAATAATTTAGATTATCATGGCTGACGCAGGAAGTTTAAAAGAAGCTATTGCACAATATGAACAGCAGGTAGGCAGATACAGATGACTTTTCTTTATGCAAAAAGATGATCTTACATGCCATTCTTATACATATTTACGTTTATTTTTTATCTGAAATATTTGTTCTAAATATTTTAGCTGACTCAAGTTCAAGCAACCTTATCTACGACTACGCAAGAAACTGATAGGGATAATTTGTTAAGTTTACAGTCAGATATCCAAGAACTTATTAACTTAACAAAAGAAAGCTTACAGAGTGTTGAAATGGCTAATGTAGGAAACACGTCTAAATTAGAGGATTCAAGTAACGAAGATGAAGATCCATTGGCAAAAGAATATGCCTTGTTTAAGGTGATTACAAAATTATTAAGAAAATGCAGGTATAAAAGATATATAGAAATAATTTCATGTTATATTTTTTAATGTACATTAATCAGGCAGAACTGGAGAACACTTCAAATGATTCTCAAAACAGTGAACTGGATAGACAAGATGGTGACTCCAATAATATAGAAGTCAGTATTCAAGTATTGTATATGGCATAGCAATGACACAATTATACGGTGCAAGTTCATCTTGTAGGAAGAGTTGAGGCAGCTAGAAGGTATGAAATGTAGAGCTCCTCATGGTAGCAGTTGGGGAGGTATCGGTTATCATAATGCTATGGTATCCTCTGTTTATCAGAATGACGATACAGAAATAAAAAATATGCAAGATATAAAGGTAAGAAAAAATCTTTTGATAATATTAAATTTTGTTATTTATATTATTAATTTGAATGAATTTTTTGAAGCATAGGTTTTAGAAACAGTCAGTTTTATGTGCTTATATTTTTCATGTGATTTTGAATGCATATGTACAGTGTAACTATTATTTAGGTCAGGGTACTTTTTCTAAATCCAACGCATAGAGAGATGCTTCCATGTCCTTATTACTTAGATGGAAGATGTAAATTTTCTGATGAGGATTGTAACTTTTCACATGGTGAACTAGTACCATTATCTAGCATACAAGAATATAGGTAAACTTTATTGATACTTAATGATTGAAATGTGTACATAAAAAATATACGTATCTTTATTTACAGAGAGCCTGATTTTCAGAGTATAAAAATGGGTAGTAGAGTACTAGCAAAACAAAAGAATGAATTATGGCACAGGTGTGTTGTATTAAAAATACCAGATAAAGAAGGTGATCCCTTTAGAGTTAAATTTGAAGCAACTGGTAACATCATAGAAGTTGGTTTACAACATCTTTTACCTCTTGGTTAATATCTTATAAAGTAATTATATGTATAATCGTTCAAATTCAGTTATAAGTTATTAATTTATAATGTTTACTGGAATAGGTGATGCAGACTTGGAAATGTCAGACACGTCTGATGATGCTGACAGTGAAAATGACCTGACAGAGTATTCCAGGGACCAAGTAATTCACACATCTCTTCTCTCGGTAGAAAGTAACGCGCCAATAGGAAATTGGGAGAAACATACACGTGGTATCGGTAGTAAATTAATGGCTCAGATGGGATATGTAGTAGGAACGGGTCTTGGAAAACGATCAGATGGTAGAATAGAACCTGTTGAAGCAACAGTATTGCCAGCTGGGAAATCATTAGGTATGATACTATATTTTTTATTATTACTCACCACATGTACAAATATTTTCAGCAAAACATATTTCTTTTTAGACCATTGTATGGTACTGCGAGAAAATGCAGGAGGAGATAAAAATTTATTTTCAGTTGAACGTAGAATGCAAAAACAACAACAAAAATTAGAACAACAAAGAGAAAGACAATATCAAAGGGAGAAAGAGCGAGCACAAAATAACGTATTTAACTTCATAAATGCAACTTTAGGCGATAAACGTATGTTTATAGAACATTAATTTCATTGTATTTAACATTCTTTGAACATTATATTAAACGTATGAACATTTCTTTACAGCTAAAACTGAAACACAGAAAACTATTTCAAAAAATAAAAATAATCTTAAAGCAGAGTCTAACCGACAGTTAAATGTAGCAAGTTTCCAAATTGGTGAAAATATTTTAAGATTAGAAAAGGAATCGACGAAGTTGAAAGAATCATTGACAAAACATGTAAAGGGAAGCGTTCATTACAACAACATCATGATGAAATATAACGAAAAACAAAAAGAACTCGTTGGTCTAAGAGCATCCCAAAAAAGTATTGCTGCTGAACAAAATCAACGAAAAAATAGAGCTAAACTGTCTATATTTTGATGTATATATATTTGCAATTTTACCTTTCCACAGAATATTAGATCATAAGAAGTAATTATCTATGTATAAAAATTAATAAATAAACATTAAGATTATACAGTATTTTTATCGTAGTATTCAGTTCGATATCGTTTTTTAAACACCGAGGGTCGCGCCCAGTTGGGGTGTCAGGGACCCCGTAGCATAAGTGGCACGCTGTGTATACAGACTTGCTATACTGGGGTTTTCAGGACCCCGAAGTACCGCCGGCACTCCGTGCATACCGAGTTGTTATTCTGGGGTTTCAAGGACCCCGAAGCATCATTGGCACTCCCTGCATATCGAGTCGTTATTCTGGGGCTTCGAGGACCCCGAAGCACCGATGGCACTCCGTGCATACCGAGTCGTTATTTTGGGGCTCCGAGGACCCCGAAGCACCGGTGGCACTCCGTGCATACCGAATCGTTGTTCTGGGGTTTCGAGGACCCCGAAGCACAGGTGGCACTCCATGCATACTGAATGTATTTCTGGGGTTTCGAGGACCCCGAAGCACCGGTGGCACTCCGTGCATACCGAGGTGTTATTCTGGGGTTTCGAGGACCCCGAAGCACCGGTGGCACTCCGTGCATACCGAATGTAATTCTGGGGTTTCGAGGACCCCGAAGCGCAGGTGGCACTCCGTGCATACCGACTTGATATTATGGGGTATCGAGGACCCCGAAGCACCGCCGGCACTCCATGCATACCGAATGTAATTCTGGGGTTTCGAGGACCCCGAAGCGCAGGTGGCACTCCGTGCATACCGACTTGATATTATGGGGTATCGAGGACCCCGAAGCACCGCCGGCACTCCATGCATACCGAATGTAATTCGGGGGTTTCGAGGACCCCGTAGCGCAGGTGGCACTCCGTGCATACGGACTTGATATTATGGGGTATCGAGAACCCCGAAGCACCTCTGGCACTCTGTGCATACAGACTTGATATCCTGGGGTATCGAGGACCCCGAAGCACCTCTGGCACTCTGTGCATACAGACTTGATATCCTGGGGTATCGAGGACCCCGACGCACCTCTGGCACTCTGTGCATACAGACTTGATATCCTGGGGTATCGAGGACCCCGACGCACCTCTGGCACTCTGTGCATACAGACTTGATATCGTGGGGTATCGAGGACCCCGAAACATATATTCCTGTATCCTTTACATCATTGCATCCCATACATTTCTGCATCCTTCATATCATTGCATCCCTTACATTTCTGCATCCTTTATATCGTTGTATCCCTTACATTTCTACATCCTTTATATCATTGTATCCCTTACATTTCTACATCCTTTACATCATTGCAACCCTTATATTGCTGTATCCTTTAGATCCCTACACCAGAAAGCACAACATTGAGCTAAATTTTTGTGAAATTTAGTTCCTTTTTTGCCCCCAGATGGCGCTGACTCGAGGTCGAAATTTTAGTTCACATTTTTGCCGCTAGAGGGCCAAAATTCCAGCATGATTTAGTTCCTTTTTCTGAAACCAGATGGCGCTGACTCGAGGTCGAAATTTTAGTTCACATTTTTGCCGCTAGAGGGCCAAAATTTCAGCATGATTTAGTTCCTTTTTCTGAAACCAGATGGCGCTGACTCGAGGTCGAAATTTTAGTTCGCATTTTTGCCGCTAGAGGGCCAAAATTTCAGCATGATTTAGTTCCTTTTTCTGAAACCAGATGGCGCTGACTCGAGGTCGAACTTTTAGTTCGCATTTTTGCCGCCAGAGGGCGAAAAAATGAAAATTCACAGATTAAAAATTCAAAAATTACTTACCTTTACTTACCTTTACTCGAACCAGTTTTTGTAATATATTTATTATAAGGGTTGCAGGGACATAAGGGATGTAAGGGGTGCAGCGACATAAGGGATGTAAGGGTTGCAGGGACATACGGGATGTAACGGTTGGAGGGATGTAAAGAATTAAGGGATGTAAAAGATACGGAGATGTAAGGAAGGCAGTAATGTGAGGGATACAGTGCTATAAGGGATGGAAGGGATGCAGAGATGTAAAGGATGGAGTGATGTAAAGAATTAAGGGATGTAAAAGATACGGAGATGTAAGGAAGGCAGTGCTATAAGAATAAGCTCATAAAAAGAATGAAGAAATAAATATCTGCCAAGAGAGGCCTAGGTCCATAGAGAAGGATAAAGTAATTAATAATTTAAAGGGATGGGTCTTGGCCTACATAGAGGGAAAAATTATGTAATTTTAAATGTCTTTACGACGTCTGGGACAAGATAAATGAGGTAAATTAAATAAACTTAGAAATTAGAGGACGACCTGGTATCTTCTTGAAGTGTCTGGAAGAACAATAACTCATTACCCCTTGAAAACAATAGCATGTCCAGTCTTTAGGATCTGTAGTCACTGACTGCGGTCATTGAATACTAACATGGCGACGTCCAGTGAGAAGTATGATTACTTTGATAAATATTTTTATTACATTAGTTTATGTACACAGATATTACGTTTTTACTAATTCTTTGTTATATACATATATATTAAAGTAGCTGTTACTTTTAGACTTGAAGACTGCGAAGTATGCGGGATGAATAAAGCAAGGTACACGTGTCCCAAGTGCGAGGTTAGAACCTGTTGTCTTCAGTGTGTAAACATTCATAAGAAAGAATTAGAATGCGATGGCATTCGAGATAAAACGAAATTTGTACGATTAAACTCGTTTACAGACTTAGATATTTTAAGTGGTAAATAGTATAAATTATATAAATATGTATTTACTTTATTTTGGCCAAAATTCAAAGTTTTTTCAAATAATAATTGTTACTTTCTAGATTATAGACTTCTTGAGGAAGTTGGTAGGACAGTAGATCAACTTAAAAGAGATCCATCAAAAAAATGCACACGGCAAAATAACTTACCAGTGGTTAGTTATCATTTCTATATATTTCTTTCAATGAATAACATAGTACTTGTGTTTTAAATGATATTTTTCTAGCATCTGACTAAACTAAGGGCAGCTGCATTTAAAAAGACAATTAATTTGCAATTTATGCCACAAAATTTTAGTAGGCATCAAAGTAATACAACATTTTTAAACTGGAAGACTAATGAATTGTATTGGAGGATAGAATGGATCTTTCCACAAGCAGAACATACAAAATGGGTTACTGAAAGGTAGAATGTAACATCTCTACAATACATGTATTATAGCCATTTTCATGGTCAGTCATATTACAATGATTACAGAGCTCTAGACAGTACAAGATTATCAACACTCATTGAAGAAATTTTAGATCCTGTTAAGTCATTAGAAAACAAGAATGACATAGAAGAATTAAATTTGAAAATGCGTTTAAATGAGAGATTACAGTATTATCAAGCAGCTGGTTTATCTGGAATAAAAATTCTTTTAAAGGCAGAGAAGATTGCAAAGTCAGATTTAAGGTAAATACATTAAAATTGTCTACAGAATATAAAACCTTAAATAACAAATTGTTATTTACTAGGTTTTATGAATTGGATGTTACATGTACATTGCAAGAAAATTTAGAAAATAAGACTATAATAGAATTTCCAACGATATACGTAATTTTGAAAGATCATTCGTTTGCATATGAAATTATAGATACTGGTATGTTATTCATTTATGTTATTATTGTAATTAACGTTAGGAAGTTTAATAATAAATTAGATAATATTTTAGATGATGAAGCTGTATGTGCTTTAAATTGTAAAAGTAATAACAATATATTGAGAAAGAAAAGACGAAAATATAATCAAATCGATACAGAAGAAGGAAAAACTTCAACTGTAAATTATTTCTTTAATTCTGATACTTCGGAACCTGAAGACGAAAAAATGAATGACGATTGCAAAGCTGAACAATTATCAGGTTTTAACATACCATATTATCACGAATTAGTTAAAACAGAACAGTAAAATGTTTTATATTGTATAGACAAACAATTTACATGTAAATTATTATTTTCGATTAAACATATGAATATACAAATTCAGTTTTTTTATTGTAAATATAATGTACTTCAGTATATTAGTACAACTGAATGATGTACAAATGTAATAACATTAGTGACAATACATAATTAATGTAACATCCTCATTGGTTCCCTCTCCAAAAATATAAATCTATTACCATTTATACTTCAGAGAATAATACAATCACAAGAATAAATATGACTTCTTATTTAGAATTTTGTAAAATTTATAAGTTACATACAAAATAAAAGTAATACAGCTTTAAATAAATATAAGAAAATAATAGTAATGGTTCAATTACTAATACAATAGTCGCTCGATAGTTCCATGTTAGAAATATCCCATACTCACCACATTACTCAGCACACGTAGGTATGAACGAATGCCTGGCTGCGTTATGTTTAATTTGCACGCTGCAAACAAACTGCGAAGAAACACGCATGCTACTGACGCATGATAATTTCCTCTTTGTTGGAAAGGTCCACCAAGTCTCGAAAACGAATTATCGAGCGGCTATTGTATAACATAATTGTAGCTGTACATATTGTCTTTTATTTCAATGAAATTGTTAGCATGACTTTTTATTAAACTGGATTAAAGATGATGATACATTAGAGTCAATATTTAAACAATTGTTATATTTATTAGGTGACAATATATGATACTGTCTATTGAATAGTATCAATACCATTGTATTCCTTGTGACTAGTTTTTTTCTCTGAATACAACTTATGTACACTGTATTAGACTTAAAAATTAAATACATTATACCAAAGAGTAAATTCATAGGAAAGTGCTAATTTGGAAAAACAGAGCAGTTGAAAACTTTAGTAGTCTTTATATAACAAATCTGATAAATTAAATTGAACAACTAAAGAACAAAGAAGTACAGCAGGAAGACTAAAAATGCAACAAGCCCAGCCACAGCTTTTACATACATTGATTTGCTATTTAAGTGAGTTGCATCTTTTTTATATTTTTGTGATAACATGGATAGATTTTGCGTTTTTGTGTCTAATTCTGTAAAATATATTACAATGTAATAAAAAGTATTCCTATGAAAGAAATATTTCATTTAAAAATGAACTGCACTGATACCTGAAAGAACTGTCCCTCTTTGTAAAACATCATCTATATTTTGAACCATAATTCTTTGCACATCTTGCAACTGAGTGTTAAGTGCATTCATATTTCTCCTTGACCTACCATCCAGAAAAACTTTCTTTGCTTTTTGAATATATGTATCTGGGAGAAAAAATTATTACTTGCTAAATATATTGCACAAATAAAATTTATTTTGAAAAAAATTGTGAAAGGATAAAGAAATGAATACATACTGAATTCGATAAAACTATAAGGCCTGGTAACTGTATTAACGCGTTTTCCATATAAAGAATGAAATTCTTGTGCAATATCTTCAAGATAACTATATGCCACACGTTTACTGTAATTTCTTTCACATAATACCAAATAGCATATATCGTTTTCAATTAAATAACTGTAAATTCAGATGATTAATAATTTGCTGTTAAGAAAACTTATAAATATGTTATAGATGTGAAGTAACTTTACTGGAATAAATATGGGCCTGTTTCTATAGTACATCTAGCTGGAGATTGAGGTCCCAACTTTCTAAATAACATCTTTGCTTGATTCTGATATTCTAAAATGCTCCTTCCACTCTAAAAACATTTAAGAAAACATGTTGAATTATTCAATGTACCATACCTATAACATAAATTGAAAATAACATCATTCCTTGCAGCTACATAAAATAATTATAGTACAACGAAATTAAAAATGAAAAATATACATACCAAATAAAAATCAGTTAAATATGGATAATTAAATAAGAATATCATAATTAGATATTTTAATGATGAATATTGGTATATTTATACGATCGAACGTCATTTAATTCAATTTGACATTATCAGAACAATTATTTATAAAATGTTGTTGAAGTTAATACCAAATTGACATTTCATGATAACAGATTTCTAACCTGTTCGTCTTCTTGCATAGTTGCCGCGAGTGGCAAACCATCTGCTATTCTTGCAATCATCGTTAACAATACCATTTTTCCAAAAATTAATTTAATTTCTCAGCAGAAATATAAAAAAAAATGTTAAAATCTCTGTGAAAGGAATGGAACTTCACCATCTAAAATCCATTTACACAAAAGTGGCCACCGTGTGTGACCAATGCGTCAAACGTCCACTCTTGGGATACCACGTCAGTTACCGTGGAACTCTTTGAAATCTCCACATATTCTGTTACCAATACTGTAAAGTGAATTTTATACCGACCGCGTTACGCGCAGCTCGACAACCTACCTAGGAAAATTTCAAAGTACGATTGTGATACCTTTCTACAGCCTATTTCTGCCCTCGTGGGCATATACATGGTCGGTAATAAAGTGCATACGGTGAAAATTGTGTAAAAACCCGGTTATGACTAAACTTTCTGCACACCGGGTATACACTTTCCGCCTAACGGTCGTCGTAAAAGCGCATGTGCGTTATCATAGATTACAAAATGTATAGAGTTAAATCGAATAACATGCGCAGAAAGAACGAAAATTTGTCATCTAGTTACAGTAAAGTTTCGTGGAACGGAGAGTTTTCGTATTTTTTGCAACGTATTAAAATTTTTAAATTATGTAGTAATGCCATCTAACGAGATTCTACTAGAAACCTCTTTGACGTTTAAGATCAACGCGTCCGCGCTGTACGCGTCTATGGTTCTGCTCGCGTGGAAAGTCAACGAGAAAAATTCGTGACGTGCTTAACCCACATTTTTCTTATAGTATTTGTAAAATGTCCGTTTTCCTAGAATTTTTCCTTTTATTCCTGTAAAAGCTCAATTTACAACGATAAAAAACGATCGAATCTTCCAAAGTGACGATTCGAATGTTCCGTGGAAGAAAATAATGCTTATATTCGCGTATGGACACCAGTGCCAGAACGATAGTTAGGTGAGTGAACGTACGAGAGGTCCCTGAACGCTAAGTTGGATATCACAGCTGGTATCCTGGTTTTCAACGTGATGATTTTAATCCTACATATTTTAACTTTCTCCCATATGCTTACAGCGTTATTTGTATACAAAAATTGCTTTCTCATGATTTTTGTTACATAATTGCAATAATTTTGAGATTTGTCGCACGGAAGCCAAGGTTGTTATTCCTAATACAACTTGTCGAAACTGATTAACGAACTCGAACAGATTTCATAATTTTTAACGCCTATGTCAATCAGCTCGTTAATTTATTTGATCCTCATTAAATGTCTTGTGTATTTACATAATTCTTACATATTCGCGAAAACGATTATCTAAATTGTAAAAAACGGATTTCTAATGACTTAGATGTAGGTTTCTTTTTTAAAAATTTTTTTCTCTAGTTCATTAATTTATTGGTATTCTTCAAAAATGCACTTTAAATGTTAAAGGAATTAAAAGATTACAGCATGTAAATTGATTTATAATTTATAGGTTTTACAAAAATAAGAAGCAAGTGATCCTAAAGGCAGTATGAGTGTAAGTAAAATATTGTGTTCAAAGCTATTGTATACAGTTAAATAAATGTTACATTATGTTTTAACATTTCAAACATGTTTGTAGAATCCTTATAGAGCCAGACCAACCAGGTCTAAGGTAGATCACAATTTAGGGTATGGAGTTCATAATCAAAATGTATGGAATCCAGTATCTAGAGTGTTCTCAGAAATGCCATCAAATGATTCTATTCAAAATCAACCACCCATTGTGAATCAGTCAAAACAACAAACTGATCCTTGGAATAATTCATGGAATTGGGACTTTGACAAACAAACAACGGATAATCAGCAACAACAGTCTCAACAGCAAGAGCAGCAACAGCACTATGTACCTTCGTATACAACTCAAGGGCAACTTATTTCCAATTCTGTTCAAGATCATTATTATCAAAATGTTAATGGTAACAAGTCAGATTTACTCAACCAGAACTTGATGCTAGATAGAAATGCACCAACAACAATTGCCAATAGGCCGCCAACTTCAAACCATTCGGACACCTTTAAACCTTACCCAAATTATACCCAATATCAGCAGTATCCGCCACCACCCCCTCAGGCAATGTCCACCAAATCTGGTTCTCTGAATTTTGATCAATCTCAATGGACAAGTGAACAGTCTAAAAATATTCCTTATGGACAACAAATATCAAATGTTCAACAACAAAAAGATCAAGCAGCGCGTCCTGCTCTAGTTGGTAGCAATTATAATTGGAACAAGCCTGATCAAACAAATTTAATGACTCCTCATAATTGGCAAAGTCATGGTAGTTTGCCAGGACATGTACAAGATCCAAAAATTGAGAAGGAGGTGCACACTTTTGATGATACAGGTAATCAAAGTGTACCACTGTTACAACAAAGTAGATCAAATCAGCACCTTTTATCTTCTACCGAAAATAGAGAACATTCCATAAATGAAGCAAATAACTGGTCCAATCAAGTGACCGCATCTGCTTCTCGTAGAAACAGCCAAAATCGCGAAAATGTATTATCCAGTCAAAGTCAACAACCAGCACAGGCTTATAATAGCAGTAATGAATTTATTTCTTGGTCACAAGCAGGAAGTGTAGATGCTTTACAACAGTGGAAACACACAGATGACGCATATTCAACTCAGTGGTCGCAGGAGCAACAAGAAAATAATAATTTATCAGAAGAAATCGTTAAACAAGATAAAACTGTTGTTCTTGCAACAAGTGACTGGCAACAGAATCATACATTATCTCATCACACTTTACCTAATGCGATTCCAACAACAGAACCTAGTACAGATGATGAAAGAAAAAAATCTATTCCTTCGTTACATCCGAATTCTTTAAACTCTGCGGATGCTAATATACATGCAAAACCAAATATTGTTAAACCACAACTACCAGATTCTCGGCTTAACGTGTCTGTTACTCCTGAAACTATATCAACAGTTGCTAGCTCTGAAAATGTATCCATGCAGGAAAGCAATGATTTTAATCTAGTTAGCGAACCAATAGAACGGGGAAAAAATAATTCAGCAGAAGAATTACCAGCAAAATTAGAACAATTAAATCTTGGTACTAAACTGAACAAACATTTAGAAAATCAAAATGAAACAAAAGAAGGAAATCCTGTTATGTCTGAGGATGCATGGAATCAAAATACAGCTTCCTATAAGAGTACCACACCTGATAATATACCCGGTTTACCTTTGGATTATTCTTTACTACCTTTACTACCTCCGGAAAATCAAAATGTTATTAGTCAGGAACATCCAGTGCTCAATACATATCAAATGTCAAATATTAAGCCAATGGATAATGTAGCACAAAGTGGATACGATCAGTGGTACAGTCAAGCTGCGTTGCCGCATTCTTCGGAAAATACCTGGTATTCGAAGGATCATGTTTGCCCGCCCAAAGAATGGGTTACCGAACAAAATGTAGAGAATTATGAAAATATTCAACAGCCTTCAGAATTTGTTAATTTAGAAGTAATTACAAAAACGCCGTCGTTACAAAAACGCGATATGTATGGCTCTAGAGATTCCATAAATAAGGAAACTTTAGATAACGATCCGAAACCGGTTGTGAATCCAATCAAGGAAACAACTAACGCGCGTGATTTTAGGCAAGAAGTGAATAATATCGAGGTACCTTCTGCTCCGCAGTCAGCACGACCTCATGCGCTTCTTCAACCGGAACAGGTACCAGATAATTATGAGTTTGCGACAAACGATAGGAATACATTTTTGGAAACTGGAGAATTAACAGATTCTCATCAGGAACACGAACCTACACCGCCGAGTCAAGACGACGAAAACGATGAAGTGCCTAATGACATTCCTTTCTTGCGAGAAGTACCAGGACAATCGAGTTCCATAGATCCACGGAGAAACGATCCGACCGGACAGGAACAGTATATTCAATCCGGTCAAAGATTATCTGATCCAAGAAGAAACGATCCTTCCGGTCAGGAGCAGACTGTTCAGTTACGAAATATATCTGACAGATCAGAACGTCGCGACGTACCACCAGGACAGGAGAGAAACGTATCTTTACTTTTACGTTCAGACTCTGATACGATGGAGCGTCGAAACGATCCATCTGGAAGAGAACGATCTCTACCTCCGCAGCAGTCTCGCAACGATCCTTCTGGGGAGGAAAGGCATCAGCCTCAACCACAGATCATGCTCGAACCTAGCGAAACACGGGAAGTACCTGGAAGGGGTAACGAACCTGAAGATCCAACTCAGCAAGCTAATGAAAATCTGAGACAGATACCAGGAGGTGCATCTCCGAATGAAGTTATTCAAAGTTCAGACGACAGACCGAATGGCAGGATAGTTACAGGTTCTCAAGAAATCGCTTCTACAGGATGTGAGAGAAAGTTTTGTACTTGTCTAAAATTTATATTTTCGAACGAATAATCCATATTCTTAATTTCAGCTACGATGCAAGACCAAACTAGCGATTCAAGAAACAAACGCGAAGAAGCGGTTGGTGCTTCCGTACGCGAAAATCAGGGAGTTGCCGCATCATCGAATCGTAGAGATTCCTACGAAGACGAGGATGATGAAGGATCTGCGAATAGTAGAGACGATAGTAGAGAAAGACGTCGTGACAGTAGCTCGGAACGACGGCGATACGAATACGAACGAAAAAGCACATAGTCAGTATTTTAATAAAATAAACGGACATATATTTAAGTTTATTCTAACAATTTTCCAATGATCTGCTTGCAGTTATGATCGTGAACGAGAGTACGACGATGATTATTATTATGATCGTCGTCGTGGAGGAGAAAGTGATCGAACGTACGCTGTACGCGATGAATTCGACCGTCGAGAAATTCCATTTCGAGAAGACGATCGCAAGCACCATAGTCGCGATGATCTGGATAGGCATGCGAGGGAAGAGATCGAGAGAAGAAGTAGAGGTAAAGAAGAGTTGGACGAAAGAGACGGCAGAAGGAGACCCGAGGATCGCAGAAAAGAAAGAGACGATCCGCGTCGCAGGGATAGAGAAATTAGAGACTATGATTCACGATATTCTAGAGAATATCTTGATCGCGATAGAAGAAGGGATGAAAGACGATCGAGACGATACGACGATTACGATATAAGAGATCCGTACAGACGAGAATATTACGATGATCCTTATAGCAGAGGGTATTTACTTATTTCACTTTATAGAAAAATTGTCGAATATAGAGTTAGTTTTATCGTGTGTCTTTATATAGATCTAGGCCATCCAGTAGATCTTCTTACAACGACAGAGATCGAGAATATTATATGCGAGCAAGAGATCCTTACTACGGCTATAATGGTATGTAAATCATTTTCAGGTATTTGATTAAATTTTTCTTATCAAATAAATAACATACATAATTCTGTGATATAGGAGGATATCCTGGATATGATTATGGTGCTCACTATGCTAGTAATTATTATGCGTATATAGAAAATTTACGACGTACAAATCCTGCTGCTTATTCTGAATGGTATCATAAATATTATGCTAATCAACACCAGCAGCAGCAGCAGCACATATCTCGAGGTGCAACTAATTATCCAGAAGATAGAGCAAGTGTTCATTCGGGACGCAGCTCTTGCGACGAAAGGTAAATGTTAAAAAGAAAAGAAAAGAACACAAAGAAAGAAAGCAATTGGATCTGAATATTCCGTCTTTGTTTTTCTATAGATTTTATAATATTAATTATGTGTTAGATTTTTTACAAATCCAAGTGCATGCTTCCACTCACCGAACAAAGCATTGTATGTTCCGTATTTCGGGTATCCTGGATGGACCAGAAGTCCACAACGAAGACAGAATTCAAGTTATCGAAATTTACATAGGTGAGACCGGGAGAATTCTCTCGGTTCGACACTATTCAAATGTTACAAATTTGATCTTTTGTTTTTAGTAGCAATGTAGTTTATAAAACCGTCATGCTGTAAAAAGAATTTCTTTTTCTAAGTTAGACATTTAGGTCCTTCGGTAGAAATATGTTCTAATTTTTATTATCCTTGTAGATTTTTTGAAACATAATCTGTCTTCTTCCCCCTGTAGGTAGTAGTAATTACTTTAAATATAGATTTCTTTTTCTTCATAAGTAAAAGGAGATTCATGATCATTACTATTGCTTTTTCTGTTGCGATTTTATATTATTATGTCATCGTACTAAAGTGAAACCGATGTTTTTCAGAACGACAGGTGATAAACGAACTATAGGGGATATGTCTATGCTTGAAGATTCGATAACTACTTCGGCACGAATGACGCCATCCAAGTATTCCGTTTCTCATGTATACGGTATAGCCTAAAATTATTTAAAATGTATTCTACAGACTATGGAGTAATACGTTTTATTCAAGTATTTTATTTTTAGGGAGTTTTTCAATTGGATCTCTAATACACGTATATCCAAATTATCCAACTGATGGTGAAAGAGCCAAAATTGACATTATTAGATTGGATAGCTTACTTTCACACGATTCTGTAACACGAGACTTACGAGCTTATCCTGGACCTCTAATTAAGCAAGTGTAATCAATATATCTGTGATCTAAGCATGCGTTTTTCTAGTTTTTCTATGCTACAGTTTGTACCTTACAGATATGCATGCTTAGATATTAATTAGTATTTTAATTAATTTATTTGACATTTATTACAGTATATATTTTTCTATGCAGGGGTGTAACTCATAAGAAAACTATTATTGAGTATTGTGAAAGCAAAATTAAAAAAGCAGCATCAAACGAAGAGATGACTGATTGTGCTTCGTATATACTTTTGTATGAACTGATGATTATGTTGATACAACAAAATGGAGTAAGTGACACTTTTTAAATATATATAAGCTTATTGTGTTTTTACGTAACTCTGCGAATTTTTTCAGAATGTTGTTGGCGTTGATATAGCAGCGTTGTTACTTAGAAACAAAGATGCATATCCTTACGATCTTAACAAACAAAAGGATTCAGGAAGAAGGGAATCGGTGATATCGCAAAGATCAGGTACCACTGTCGGAGATAGTGTTCAAAGTAATCAAGATGCTACAACCTCTGAGAAAGTCGAAAGTAAACCACGAAAAAGTGTTGAACAAATAACAGACGAGTTTAGAAATACGCTACTTTATGGATTGGTTCAAGAAGCTCTAGGTATGTGTACTTGGTGTGTTAATTCAATATATAAGAATCATTTAAACGTGTTTCGTTCCTTTTTCTATGCAGAATATGCAATGAACGAAGGACTTTGGGGACATGCACTTTTCTTGGCTAGTAAATTAGATAAACGTACTCATGCATCTGTGATGACACGTTTTGCTAATAGTTTACCGTATCACGATCCGCTGCAAACTTTGTATCAACTTCATTCCGGCCGTACCCCGGCTGCTGTTACCGCTATATCAGATCCACGATGGGATGATTGGAGGCCTCATTTGGCTATGATCATATCGAATACGTCTGCCAATCCTGAAATCAATCGTCGTTCGATTACGACCCTCGGGGACACGCTTTCTGTACGAGGAGATATTCACGCTGCACACTTTTGTTACATACTTGCACAAGTTGACTTTGGTGCTTACGAAGCGAGTAATGTGAAACTCGTGTTAATTGGTGCAAATCATCATAAACCGTACAATACATTTCTGTCGACAGAAGCAGTCATGCTTACAGAAATATATGAATACGCTAGAAATCTTAGCGAGCCAGGATTCACGTTGGTGGATCTTCAAACGTTTAAATTTGATTTAGCTGTAAAAATGGTGGATCATGGATTAATAGAGAAAGCTTTGTTGTACATAGAACAAATTGCAATAAATATTACCAATGAACCGTCAAAGTATAAGAAATCGTTCATCGATGCAGTGTACAATTTAGGAGACAGAATTAGATACCATGATCCAGTTTATAAAGAATCCGTAGATGAAGCTACAACCTTAACATGGTTTAATAATTTAGCTGAAATTGTGGGCAAATTTCAGGTAAGTTTAAGCAAGAGATGAAGCTTATTTTATTTTCACATTGTAAAAGAAGGAAATATATATTCTTATTTATTTTTTTTACAGTCTGGAGAAATTAATGAAAATGAAGGTTACGTTCCACAATCAAAAATACCACAGTACAATCCAAATATAGGAATGCAGGAAACGAAACAAAAATCGAACACGATTCAATCCGAATACAGAGAAGGTCCAACATCAATGATGGAAGTAGCTTCGAGTAATGTGCAATCAGACTGGCAGCCTTTATCTTTGCCGTCCAACGTGCCAGAGGCATACGATCAAAGCATACAGTACATAACGAATACCGATGAATCGTCTCAATATCAACAATCTCAACAGCAGGATTATTGGAATCAAGATTCGTATTATCAGAATAATTATGGAAGAAACGATAGCACCGTTACCAATTGGCAACATCAATCAACACATACATCGTATCCTTCGGAACAAGGTGACATCGATAATTCACAGCAACAGGAAAAATGGAACTATGAGGTAAATTAATCGTTGCAGTTGCATCATAATGATACATGATCATAAGTATTCCATTCATACTTTTCATATTATTACATGTACATTATCACTGAACATCTCCTTTACATGCATGCTTTTATGCATCCAAATGTTTTGAGCTTATTTTGTTCATTCACCAGTATATTTAACAGTGGTAATGAATGATATGTACATATAGGAATAACATGTTTTTCACCTTTTTCTTGATGCTTGCATGTGGACAGACGGAAAGGGAAGAAAAAACACCCACTCCTGAAGTAAGTAATTACATGCTTACTCCGGATAGTAATCTCGATCCTGAGTGGTTATTGGATGACACCAATATTAGCTCATTACGACGGCGCAAAGTATTAACCGATTCAGACAAATGCATCGCTTCCCATTCATCTGATTCTAATTTTAACGTCTCGGCGGGCATGTCTTTGATTTCTAATCCTTATAGATCTACCAATCTAGACGATAAATATGTGAAATCTAAAAAACTTATAACGTATCCAAAGATCAATGGAAATTATCCAAAAATTTTATCTAATGATAAAATTGATCCAAAAAATATAAGTAAAAGAAAGAAATTAGACGGCAGGTATACAAAACCACCATCTTCGAAACCCCCAGTTTTTTTAAAGTGTAAAGTTAAAAGAAAAACTGAGAATAATCGAGAAAAAGTATCGGACGAAACAGAAGAAAATGATTTGACTTTGTCAACGACCACCGATTTAGATATTCAGTTTAGTAAAGTAAAGTTGGAGTCTATTTCAAACTTTGATTCAAGTTCAAAAAACGAAACATTTACAGTTTCTGAAAATGAAACTCAAACTCTAAGACAGTACTGCAGTTTTGAGGATAAAAAAATGAGGAGAGTAGCCCCGCACATTCGAAGAAAAGATGTTGTTTGTGACACGGTAGATGTATGGTCTCATTCGAATTCTTCGAAGTATTCCACCGAATTGCGTCGGTATAAACCGCTAATATTCGGTGGCACCTATCCGATAGATTTACCAGTTAGTTTTAAAACTGATTTTTATTCAACCGAATCCACGGACGTTCCTTTCAAAAATATGTTTTCTAAAACGTATGACATTGATGTTCCCATAAATTGCGAATAGATAGTATATTTGTTAGATATTAAAAGTATGATATTGTTACGCATTTGCGGTGATAATTGCAAGACATATTAAGTTCTTCCGTTATAAAATCATGTCTGGCAAATGACTGTGTCATGTTATTTAAAAAAGTGTGAGTGATTAATTAGTGGGGATCTTTGATAGGAAAAAACAGAACGTGATTTATAGTTCTTATTTTCTGTTTTAGATATCATTTATGTATATAAGTCTGTTAATATTAAGTATATAATAAAGTTTCACATGTTATTCATTTTTCTGAATTTTTGATAGTTGATCCTCTTTATTGTTTATTGCAAATAGATATATTTATACGTCTTGATTGTAAATGCATTTATAATATAAGCAAAGTTTCTCACTATTTACTGTAGTAGTTAAACGTTTTAAGATCGTTCATTGTTTATAAAATACACCAAAATTATGAAGATAAAATTGTACTATTGCAGTAAAAAGTGATCAACTTTGCCGGAACAACTTTGCGATGATGATTTGTATATTTTATTTCAGCCGTCTCAACCAATGATTTCTATGACACCGTCTACAAGAAAACAGTATGATCCATTGGAAGAATTGGATGCACTCGAGACTCCGAAACAAACTTCGAAATCGGGAGCCACGGCTAAAAATGTTCCAGAAAAGTCAACACAGAAGAAATCTTCTAATACCGGAGGTTCTTGGTTCGGTGGTCTTTTTAGCAAGCTTGCCCCAAAACCAAGGAACCAGATGATTCTACCGGATGACAATAATCCGACGGTAAGATTTTCAAAATACATTGTATTTTTTCATAGATTATTAAAAGATTACGATAGATGGTTTTATGTTTTATGTCGCTTAAGGGCTCACGCGGGTACTTATGGTAATTGAACGTCTATTATGATGCCTTTTATGATGGGAGAGGAAAAGGCCAGTATAATTCAATGTTAGATCATTTAATTAACAGCTAATGAATTATCGATATATTCTGGCTTAACATTTTAAATTTCGTTTCTAACACATTGGACACAACGAGATTGGACACAGTACAATTGTTTGAGCCCTATAGTTTGCACAAATAGTGTTATCTTTGTTTCATCTATTCAAGTAAAGAAATCTATGTTCCTATTGTTTTCTAATTCTACAACAGATTGTTTGGGATCCTGTTGCTAAAAAATGGACGAACAAAGACGAAGACGTAGATAGCAGTTCTACAACATTAGCTCCACCTCCAAAAGCATCTGATATGGGATTTAGAGCACCTGTGGCAGAACATACCTCTGAGCCATCACAACCGACTCAACTATCTCAACCACCTTCACAAGCTGACGAATCAACAGTGAACAAGTTTAAATTACCGAAGGGAAGAAGTATGCGCGCTAACTACATAGACGTAATGAATCCTAACAGTATGAAAAATAATGCACCGCCTTCGAGTATACCAACTCCGGTAACATCTCCACTTGTGCCTATGGCAGCCTCGTCGCCTCAATTATTCATTCCTGCTCCAGGTGAACTTTCAATAATCTCTGATTCTGTTTTTGATTAATGTCACCGTATTTTTATTCTTTATTCCAATTAAATGTGTTTGAATTTTTCTAGTCAATGATCCAAATGCTCCTGTGGACTTTTTAACGCCTACCTCAACTCCAGTTGCACCTTCCACAAATGTTTCTGAAAATACATCTCAAGGGGTAAGTTTTTCATATTAAAATTAATATTTGGAAACCTCTATGTATATTGAATCGTGTCTTGTTACCACAAACATATAATACAACATTAACAATACAGTTTCACGTGTACGTCTACAATTTCAAACCCATTACACACAGTCCCCCTAATTATCTTTATGTTATGGCTGCAGTATGCTGGTATGCAGCTTAGTTGTATTTTGAACGTGTTTCTGGAACTGTAATGTTAACATGTTATTTTCTCATGAAAGTCTTTTAGAACTATATACGTGATGAGAACTTGTAGATGCCGTAAATTTCCCTTAGTTTTGTGCATTCTCTATTTGTCCAAAAGTATCGTAATTGTCTTCTTAATTGTTTATTTGTATAAAAGTTAATCGTTCTTATGGCTATTTGAATTGTGTAATGGAAAGCAATCGAATTCTTGAGTAGGTCTTGTTTCTTTCAAATCATCCAATCGAACGATATAAAGAAATACATATATTTAAAATTTCATTTTTATTCATCTAAAAATTATGTGCTTCCTGCGTCATACTTTAGCATTTGTCGTACTAATTAGATTTTCCAAGATCACAATAGATATTCTCTTTTTTGCAAACCTGTGTTTAATCCACCTTTCTTTTTATGTTTCCTTTGCAAGCAGTCGGGGAGGCAGAATGATGTAGCCAAATAATAATTGTTGCTGATAGTAAGGACTATTTTATTAATTTTATATATATTGTTCTTTATCATTGTGCATGCATGGTTTGTAATATTTATTTAATAGCACGAGTGATAGTATGAATATTGTGCGTATGTGCGTTTGATGCAACAACTTTCAGTATGTCTATGATCTGCTGAGATACTTCAACCAGTTAAATTTCCAATGAAAAAGATAGGGTAGAAAGTGAAGTACAATTGTTGGATAAGTTGTTGTTTAACATATCTTTGTCTTACATGTGTTCTTTAATTCTACCTTCTTTTAAATATCACATTACAGCTTGACGCTGCTTCAAAATCTTTTCTTTTGCACCTACACGACTTTTTGGTAGTAGTATACCAACAAGGGTTATTTAGGTTCATAGTCTAACATATGGTACAGGACACTAAAAATAATGCATTAGTATCTTTACCTTATAATTTCATATTTTCAGCATGATTATTTATTTATTTTTTTTCTTTTTATATAGAATATCACATTTTTATTTATTACACTGCAAGAGATTTGCAATACCAACCGTTTATATATTTCTGATAACTCTGTAATTTCTTGTACTGTTAATTTTTCATTAAAAGAAGAAGCTTATGTTGTTGCAAAGAAGTCGAGTACCTATTATTACATTTAAAAAACGTCGGTGTTGCATCCTTGCATACTTTGATGCTTAATGATAGTAACAGGGCAAGTATTGGTTAGTGAGATAAGATTGTGTGTTGTATATGGCATACAGCTCTCTCGATGGAGCTCAACCAGCTCGTTATCGCGAGAGGTGCAGAGCTACACTATGAAGGATCCGCGTCTCCTCCAACGGAACAAGGTAATCCAGCGGCATTAAACATTTTTCATTCCAGAGGTGATCACTTAAAAATATTATTCATCAATATATGATAGAAATTTTAACTTATTACTTTTCATACAAAATTTATAATAGAGTTATATATTACAGAGTATATTTTATTTGGTGCTTTCGTTACAAGTAGCATTGTACTTTATTCATGTTTTTAGAGACAAATAGAGCCATTTAAAAGATACTCTGTATAGTTTAATAGATTTAAAATAAAATTTTTTTCTTAATTCATAGCCATATAGCTTTCGCCCTTAAATCAAGCTTAAACTCATTATATCAAGCACTTTATTATTGTGAAATTTAAATGGCAAAACTATGGGAAAGCTTGGTGAAGGATGTATTATTGGTATTGGCCTCGCAATGTATGTTCACATTAATTGCAAATCCAACATTTTTACGCTTTGTGTCAGATTCAGTTATGTAAGTTATGAATATATAATATAACGGAAAAAAAGAACAGAATTTCCTAAGTTTATGTAACTTTGTTTTAGGAAGAAATTGTGTAAGAATAGTGAGAATGTTTTAACAAATTTATGATATCATCGTGTATAATTTCAACGTGATTTTGTTATTGATTTATTACTGAAAAACAAATAACGTTCTTTAGGGACCAATGATGTACAACCCGAACGAGATGAAGGATCATTCAGTGAAGAATATCCAACAGCAAATTCGGTATCCACCACGATAAAATTAATAAGTTGTATATTCGTCGACAAAATGTCCTGGTAATCAGAAATATAATGTTCTTCGGTAACACAGGCAAACATACCTCAGAACAAGGTCATCAATAGACGCGCCATACGTTTTAGCCGAGCACATGTAAATTTTCAAACTTGTGTCTATTTTACAGAAATCAATTTAGTTTCATTAGAATAAAGGTAAATTGATTATATCGTTAGCAAACAATTGCTTATAAATAATATTATGGATAAATGAAAACCATCACAGTTTTAACAAGTTTTAACAAATTTTAACTTCAATCGTAATTAACGTAAAATATGTATTTGTATTTCTTAATTTATATCCTGAGAAACATGTGCTCCAAGCATAGAATTTTGTTAATTGTACACAGGGTACTTGTTTGATAAAAATCAGCTTTATCACGGAATGTTTTTTTAGCGAATTCGTTGAGATATGTTTGAGTGAATTATAGATTATTTTTATTATCGTGTAGCTCTTGTGATTTAATTGATTTATCCCGTAAAGTTTTCAACAATGTAAAAATTCCTAAACAGAGATATACATACATGGCTGGTGTTATGCTAAGTAAGATAAACTTTAATGAATCTAATAATCATGGTATTGCTATCGGCGTGGTATCGAATCTCGCGAAGTTTAGAATTCCAATTGTAAAGTTATGTTGCGTGCATACGTTTGAGGGGGAATAGATTTGTATTCGTGACAGGATTCACGTTTAATTTGCATACGAACAATTCATTGTAAAACGCGTTCTTCAAGCGCGTAACGTTAACTGTAGTGAGAATAATGTTGGTCGTATCGTCTACGCTATACGAAAATTTGTTACGCGACCTAAGAGCACAGTATACTGTTGAGTCTGATTTTATACGATCGCAATGAACAATTATTGCATATGTAAAGCGAAACAAACCGGCGATGATGTAAGAAATGTTAGAAATGTGAAAATTTTATGGATTCTATTGTTAGGCGGCGTGTAATACAGCTACTGTTATTGATTGTCGGGCTATTATATCGTTATAGCAGTGTTATTTCCAATAAGAAGCATAACTGCCATTTATCTATTCAAACTAGGAAAATTGGCAAAGTGCTTCAACTCGTATCTCTATCTTGTATACTTGGATACAATAAGAAGCTGTTTTTTCAGATTTTAACCACTTAAAATAATCATCTTGAGAGCTCTGAATAGAAAATGTTTAAATTTCGATTATAAATCATCTGTCGTAATTTGATCGTAATTGATAGTTATTCCACGCACTTATTTTTAAAATAAATTGTAAGCAATTACTCTCTTCTAGCTGCTTGTCAGATTCGTCTGTACCGATCGTTTAAATGCAAGTTGTTATCTCAAATTTGCTTATAAGTTTATCATTCAAGTGAAAATCGTAAGTTCAGTTTAAAAAAAGGTGCATAGTTCTTGAATGTGAGAATCAAATCAGTATATGCCGCGAAAAGCGTATGATGAGATCAGTCGACAATTGAAATACTTTGCCAGCGTAATCAATTATTCAGAAAATCTAAGTTCCTCACAATGATATATTCTATATTATATTTTTTACGAACATTGTAGAGGAAGGTTCGTTCTGTTAGGCGCGTTAACTAATCGATTGTAGCGAATGGAGAACAACATTTGCGCGATGTACAAAATGTAAAGTAATTCGTTTAGATTGATCTCTCATTTCGACAATGATTGAAAACAGGATAACGCGTTGCGAGAATGAAAGTTGTGCATCAAACGAATAACGTGCGTATGAGGGTGAAGAAGATTTTTGTTAATCCTTTAACGTCCGTAATTTCTGTGAATGTTTAAGAGAAAATCGGAGGGCGTAAAAACGATATTCTTTTCCGTCATTAATCATAATAGAAGCGGAGCTAGGTTTTGTCGATTCTTGTAAAATATATTAGATACAGTGTTCTTCAGAGGAACCTTTACGCTGATTTTATAAATTCATTTCTTCTTGTGTATGTATATGTGCTAGCGTACATTTGTACACGATTGGAAATTGGATGTATATGTGCGTTTTGAGAGTAGAGCGAGAAAAGAGGAAAATGTATGGTAGAAGATCTAAAGGTGCAAAGGGTTTCTCTCGTGGATATCACAATTATTAGATTATTCGGTTTTACACACGCGACACGGTAATGTGCTTTCAAGCATATACAGGGTGGGCCACGCAACTGTTTTTTTTCATAAATGCGTTAATAACGGAGTTGCCACCTGAAACAGTTGCGTGGCCTACCCTCTATATATATATCACGCATCAATTGTAGCATATTAATAATGTCTTAACGCGTCTTTGTGTATGTTACATGTATATACATATATATAAATACATAATGAAATTTATAATTTGTACATATATAAGTTTCTTCGGGAAATATAACAAATTCGTATATTAATAAGTTAGATAAAATTAAAGAGACCTCATTAAAGCCCAGCGGAAGGAGAATCCCTATTTTTTTTTGCAAAAATCTGCTTTACGTCTCTCTTAAGGGCGGCTTAGAAAGTTGCTTTGGGTATATAGATTAAGAATCAATTATGAAAGAGAATGAATTATTTGTCAAAAAAGAGAATGATTTTGGGAGAGTTTTATCTCTTCCACACAATATGTGGAAATAACTGAATTAGAATGCGTTTTTGCTTACAATTAGCATCATATGGGAGGAACTCTTAATAAAACGGTCTGCTCATGAACGAAGTCGGCGATGCACTGACTTGAGCGCCGAGGAGTAGGGAGTAGGGAGTAGGGGAGCGCAGCCCCCCGCCACAACTTTCGCGACGATGGCGCCATCTAGCGGCAAGCGCCTGGTACTAACTCTAAAAATTTTGCCGCTAAACTATGAATCGCGCTGATGTCGAGTAGTTTGTTAATGGCGCTTCTAATATAGAGTGCCATTTAATTTGTTCCGTACTACGATTTAAATATAAATTAAAAAATAGTGGAGTAAAGTACAAAATATTATTGTTGATAAGTATAGAGCAACTTCGTAAAGATGTTTCTCACTTCCAGATCAGTCCGTGCTATTTATGTGAGTTCAATATTACTGACGTTTTAATATTATATGCTATATAACCCCTTCTATCACCTTATGTAACCTTCAAACTTGTTTATTTATATTCTACTGTACATGTTATACTAATATAAGTATTTTCTAATTACGTATTTTTTTTATTAAATAGAATTGTAAAAATGTTAGAAGATTACAAACATCAGCTAATCGCGCATCAGACCAGTTATTTGTGGTAAGTATTATTATATGTCACATGCATCTATATTTTGTCTCACACTAATACTAATTAATTAATTTTTATAGCATAGAGACAGTGAAGTGGATAATCCAAAAATTCCCTTTGAATTCAATGAAGCAAACAAAAAACGTATAGAAGCTCTGTTAAAAATGTATCCTGAAGGACATAAACGTGGTGCAATGATACCACTGTTGGATTTAGCTCAACGTCAACATGGATGGTTACCTATTTCTGCTATGCACAAAGTAGCAGAAATATTGAATTTACCACAAATGAGAGTCTATGAAGTAGCCACATTTTATACAATGTTTAATAGAAGGCCAATGGGAAAGTATCATGTGCAAATTTGTACATGTACACCATGTTGGTTGAGAGATTCTGATTCTATTGTAGATGCTGTAACCAAAGCTACAAATTGTAAAATTGGAGAAATGTCTCAGGATAAATTGTTTACAGTTTCTGAAGTAGAGTGTCTTGGTGCTTGTGCTAATGCACCAATGTTTCAAGTGAATGATGATTACTATGTAAGTATAATCTAGTTGTTAATTTATTTTGGCATCAACATATGTTAATTCATTTTATAGGAAGACTTAACTCCTGAAAGTGCTACTACTATAATAAATGCATTGAAAAAGGGAGAAAGACCACCACCAGGTCCTCAAAACTCACCTAGATTTGCAGCAGATCCTGCAGGTGGCCTAACATCATTGACATCTCCTCCACCAGGACCTGGATTTGGTGTTAGATCTGACCTGTAATCCCTTTTATGTAAATAGTAAATTGTACAATTTGCAAGTGATTTAGTAATAATTATATATTTAAATAGATCATAGAAAACTTTAAGATTCAATCTGTTGTACCTTAAAACTGTATGTAAAATTTACAAATCATTTTTTATTTTAAAAAGCAATAATAAATAAACTTTAACTGTGTATTTCCTCTCTTCATTTATAAATAGGTTAATAACCCTTATGAATTAGGTTAGGCTTCTGACTATGGATATTGTTTGTATTGATTATTAAATTTTCTTTCTTTTGTCAGTTTCAGCATGGTGATTATTAGTACTAATTTCAGAGCATATTGACATTTTTCATTTGATATTTCAGTGGTTTATTTTTCATGGAATTTATTATGTTTTCTGTAAAATATCTATACTTGTCCCTAATGTTATCAAAACTATCAATTTTTATGCAACACATCCTCTGATTTTATCAAATACAGTGTTAAGATTTTCCAATCTATTTTTATTATTGTATTCTCTTGTGAAATTTATCTCTCTTCTCTTTCCTATATTCTGAGTTTGAGTATAATGATTATTTATTACACATTTTTGTGAAATAATCTTGTTGAATATTCACCTTTTAATATTCTAATAAAAATGTAATCTAGAGGGAGCTACTTGTTATCTAGTGAATGCTTTAAAAGTTTTGAGGTTATAACAAGTTTCTACAAGGACAACATTGGTGGTGTGTATCGTGATATAGCATTATTTCGACAAAAAATCGTCCTGTTTCTCGGGCGATAGATAAAATCTTGAAATTAATTATGTGAGCAGTTGAGGCTTGACAATTAATTCTGTATAGATATGTCGGCTCCAAATAACGTTAAAACACTGTTACCGTACAGATTGGCCTGCTTGGCCGTCTGACAAATATGAATTTATGGAATAATTTTGTAATTTTAATAATCGAACATGGTGAAAGAAAAACCAAATTCAATTCGTATTTACGATTCAGAAGGTTATAGACGTAGAGCAGCATGTATCTGCGTCAAAAACGATCTTGAGGATGAGGTAAGCCAGCAGATGGCAGTTGATATTTTTAACTTTAATATCCTAATATTTATCTAATATCAGTCAACATTTTTCTTATTTCTTTATTATTGTATCATATAAACTAAACTCTTGTTTAATCCTGGGTTTTTGTCAGGTACTTTTGGTTACATCCAGCCGAAGGCCAGATAGCTGGATAGTACCTGGTGGAGGTGTTGAACCAGAGGAGGAACCCGCAGTAACTGCATTACGTGAAGTCAGAGAAGAAGCAGGGGTTTTAGGGCAGTTGGGCAGATGTCTTGGCATATTTGAAGTAATAATATAAGTGCAATAATCATAGCCCTGGACAAATTGCAGAAGTAATCTTTTTTTTCTTTTTATAGAATGTGGAACACAAACATAGGACACAGGTATGGGTTATGCGTGTAACTGAAGAACTGCCAGAATGGGAAGATTCACGTGCTATTGGTCGAAAACGAAAGTGGTTTTCTATACCAGAGGCCTTGTTTCAGCTTGCTCAGCACAAGCCCGTCCAGCGTTCTTATATACACAGCCTCCACAATACTAATCCTCGATATAATCCTAACATCTCGCCTCCTCACCATTCGCATACTACCGTAACGTCTATTCAGTTGATGAATAATTCTAGTAACAATCCTCATCTGAACAAACATAGCTAATATTAAATACCATCCATTTGCGTAAACGATTGAGATCAAATGTTAAATATTTGTTGCTGCTCATTTACTTTCGTACAGTTATAACAACCACTAAGGTTGTGTTTTGTATGTAAAATGACACTATTTGTACATTCTCTGGTTTTCTTTCTTATTTTTCTTTTGTGATTAGTAGTAAAATTATTCCGAATCTTGTTATTATACTACTAATACTACTGTATGATTATCACCACACCACCACCACCACTACTACTATTTCATTACTATTGCTATACTATCATTACTGCAAAAACTATTATTATCATTATCACTATTAGAGTCATTTTTATTGTCATTGTCAGTGCTATTATCAGTGTTATTGCTTTTTCATACAGATTAGTTTATTAATCACTCCTTAAAAGGAACAGTTTTTCTAGTTTGGTTCTATTGGTGTAACTAATTAGGGGTCAGGGTGAATCTGCCACCCTGCCCCAAAAATGTGGACTGGATTTCTCATCATTCTAAGATCCTAAAATTCTAACAATTAGTTATGCTGATGTTCAGTTCTCATTTTTATCATATTCTTGTCAGGGAAGCAATTAGTGCTTATATTTCATGTACAAATAAGTACCTAATTTTCATACGTAATGTGGATGGTGTTTTATGCAAAAAAAGAAAAAAACGATTTCACAATTAGAATATTTCTCATGTTGTTTGCATATACTCAAAGAATATTACAAACTTCATAATGAAACATATCTATACCTCATCCATTTATTTCTTTTAAACAAGATTTTTGATGATATGTGATAATGCTTTGTAATTTGTTTCTGTAACAGTTACTACCTTTTGCATACTATGGGTCAGTATGTAGTTTACAGACTGAATTGTTTAACGAATTGCTGTAGGGATTGTTTAGAACATGCGTTTCCGAAAAAATAAACATTTCTCTTCTTATAAACCGTAAAAAAAAGGAAATTAGTATAAAAGCTATTTAATGTAAAATGAAATATAGATACATGGATGTACCATGAATTTTGTAGATTTCATTTTTTGTAATTATGTATTTAAATTTTCTATGACTTCTCAGATGTCGTTAATGAAATATTCTAACTCACTTTTGTCAATGTTATTAACTTGTATTATTTCAAATTGAAATGATTTGATTCGCACAAAAAGTTGCCAATAAAATAAAATGGAAAAAGTCATTAAAAAGATTAATTTATAATATAACAGACACACACATAACCCCATATAATTTTAAGTGTGTGTTGGTTAGCCATTTTATGTCTCACGTGTATCGAGTCTGTACAAATTGAGAGGTAACTTTTCAATTACCATTTATAATAACAAATAACTTGAAAACTCTTTAAGATCCTACTTAAAAATTAAATAATCTTTTACAATTATTTTGTAGAATATCTTTTTATTCATTTTCTATTTAATCATTAGAAAATAAACGAGGTTAGGTTTTACTTACTGAAATTATTCTTATTGAACATTATAGATGTACCTTTTTTAAGATGACTATCTTTTATAAAGAAATTCCTAAAGAAATGGAGGGCGAACCGATGGATGAAATTAACGAGAATATGGAGGAAAGTAACAGTGAGAGTGAAGAAGAAGAAGACTCCATGGAAAGTGAAGAAACTGAAGAAAAAGAAAATCAAAATACCGAATCTAAAGTATACCTTCCTGGACAACCACTGAAAAGTGGAGAAGAACTTGTGGTTGATAAATCAGCATATAGACTTCTACATCATGCACAATCTGGTGCACCATGTCTTAGTTTTGATATAATCTTAGATGACTTAGGTAATAATAGAGAAAATTATCCTTTGAGTATGTACCTTGTTGCTGGAACACAAGCTGCCAAGACGCATGTTAATAATCTTCTGGTTATGAAAATGAAAAACCTTCATGCCACCAAGGATGATTCTGATGATGACTCAGATGATGATGAACTAGACAGTGATGATGATACAAATACACCTGTAATGTCTGTTGCACCAATCAAACATCAGGGTTGCATTAATAGAGTTAGGTGAATATATTTGGTTTTCTAAATGATATTTGCAGCTTCATACCTGTATTTTATAACGTTTCATTTGTTTCAACAGATACGCTAAACTCGGCGACGCAACTGTTGCAGCAAGTTGGAGTGAATTGGGTCGTGTACATATTTGGAATTTAGATGAACAATTAAAAGCACTTGATAACGATGAATTGCTTCGTGCTTATCGTAAGAAGTGTGAGAAACACGATGGAGGCATCAAATCATTATTCACGTTTAAAGGACATCTGTCGGAAGGATATGGATTAGATTGGTGTCCAACTGAAATAGGTACTTTAGCTTCTGGTGATTGTAAAGGAAATATTCACATATGGCGTATTAGTAATGGTAATAGCGCGACGTGGCACGTGGATCAAAGACCATACAATTCACACGCACCACATAGCGTCGAAGATATTCAGTGGTCTCCTAATGAAAGGCATGTGCTTGCTTCGTGCTCTGTTGACAAAAGGTATATATCATATGTTAATTAATATCATTATAAATTCAATAAAATAATCGGACATACTTACATTATTTTTACAGTATTAAAATTTGGGATACGAGATCAAGCCCGCAGTCCGCTTGCATGTTGACAGCATCTGGCACACATACTGCTGACATTAACGTTATTTCATGGAATCGCAATGAAAGTCAGTTTCTTGTATCTGGTGGTGACGATGGATTGATTTGTGTATGGGATTTGCGCCAGTTTGGTTCTAGTGGCTCAAGTCCATTAGCCATATTTAAACAGCATACTTCACCTGTTACAACAGTCGAATGGCATCCACAAGAAGCTACTGTATTTGCTTCCGGTGGAGCCGATGATCAGATTGCTCAATGGGATTTGTCAGTAGAAGCCGATCAATCGGAAGCCACAGAAAATAATGAATTGAAGGAATTGCCTTCTCAGTTGTTATTTATACATCAAGGTCAAACTGATATTAAAGAACTACATTGGCATCCTCAATGTACTGGTGTTGTAATATCGACAGCACATTCAGGATTTAACATATTTCGTACAATTAGTGTATAATAAACTAATTTCTTTAAGAATGCAATGTTTTAAAAGTTATTTGCAATCAAAATAATACCCTAAACATCGGTGTAACTAGAATTCTAGAATAATGATTCTAAATTTTTTAAATTCAAACTTCAGAAATATAGTTTATTTATGCACAAGATGTAATGATAATAGATGTCTTATCGTTGGTCTACCATGAGGGCAACTCCAAGGGTTTTCCATTTGCGCCATTTGTGTAACTAATTTTTGCATTTCGTTATTATTAAGAGCTGTACCAATCATAACTGCACTACGACAAGCTCTTGATGCTAACATTTGTCTCACACGACTCGGACGGTATATACGATTTTCTTTATGTTCCACACCACCTTCTCTAATAAGAAAAATCAGTTCTTCTATATCTTCTTGTCCAAATTGCCAATATCCGCTGACTGGCATTCCTGTGAGTTCTACACGCTGTCCTGATTCGGCTAAAATGTACAAATATGTTTTCGTAGCAATATTAATTAAAAAAAAGACTGAATTAACTATTTTACCTTCGTGATTAATTTTAAAAAAGAAGCCATTGTCTTCAAACGTTTTCTGGTGTTCAATTAATATTGTTTCATTTAAAGAAGACAAATTTAATGCTTTGGGAACGATTAATTTCTGAGTTTTTAGTTGCGTCTCGTTATTAAGTTTTTCGAAGCGATACTTTTCATCAGTAGCATGTTGATCAATAATAAATAGATCTTTCTCCAAACGGGCTATTATAAAACCAAGATTAAATTGTCCTATAATTTCCATCTATAAAATATTTTACTTTTAATGATTGTGTAATATATTTTATCGCTAATATATTTACTTAATAAAACATAAACCTTAAGAAAAGATTCCTTCGTTAGTTCCCTTTTCAGTTCATCTTCGGCGACAGAATTTTTAGCACTTTCCAATTGAGCCTTATATTTAATTCTTGTACTCGTGGTAACAAGCTTCGATAAATTGTTCTCTTTTTCTTGAAGCTTTTGTTTTATTGTTAACATACTAATTGACATTTCAGCATTATCCAATATTTTTGTTTGATTCGATATATCATTTTGTACATTGTAGTTATCATATTCAATAATTTTATTTTTATTATCATACTGTACACTATTTTCATCTAAATGTTCTGTATTTGATGATGTTTGTAAATTCTGAAATCTTTTTGCTGGGGGATTTGTGTTCGCCGGTGAAATTGCTCTCTTCGTTCCAAAATTTAATTCAGATATAGGTTTCACATTCAAGTTTCCTTGTAACTTATCCCATTTACTTATTAAACTGAATTTCAGAGCTGCTAATATTAAATTCTCTTGTGTACAAAAAATAGTTCTTTTATCCGGAGTTACGTTAATATCGGTCGACTGTTTATTAAGTTTTAAATTTAAAAAAATAAATGGATATTGTTTATTGTTATATTTGTGATAAATGTGATTTATTAATTTATTTACTTTCGCAGGATCACATGGTCGACCGTTTACATAAAAAAATTGTCTGTCGGGTGTTGATCGTCCGACAGTATGATCGCAACTGCTAACGTAGCAATCCCATTCAAAATCTATAGCTACATCATTTCGTAAATTGTACTCTTGTAATGTTGCTTCATCAGGAGGTAGTAAATCAAGTTTAAGAAGACCTTTTGAAGCTTTCTTGCCAAACACTATATTAATATTATTTAAAATACTGCTGGAGTTTGTAGTAGTAACTACAACATTAGATTTTCCTGATACCGAATTGGAACATGTTATTTTTGTATCAGTAGAAACTATGCAATAATTATATAGGACTTGGATAGCACGAGCATATTCCTTTTTTAGGTTTCTTGTAAATTCTTTTGCTCTTACTGGAAGACACTTAAATATATTTTTAACATGTACAGTTGTACCTACTTCTCTTGCACATGCTTCTTTCTTTTGCAGTATACCATTGTGATCAAATTCTAATTTAAAACCATGCTCGCTTGTGGAATGTCTTGTAATGATAGTTAATTCAGCTAAAGAGCAGAGTGAACTAAGAGCTTCTCCACGAAACCCAAAGGTATCTACTTCAGTCAGATCTGAGAATTCTTTCAGTTTGGATGTATGATGTTTCAGGCCTGATGAAAAGGAAGTAATTTTTTAAGATAAATTACAGATATATCGATATCTTTACATACATACCCAATCCTGCAAAATCTTCCTCTAAAACACCGCTTCCATTATCACTAATACTGATACATGTTTTCCCATAATCTTTTAATTTAATATCAATTAATGTAGCACCACTATCTAAACTATTTTCTACCAGTTCTTTTATTGCACCTGCCAGATCAAACACCACCTAGAAAAATATTATATATTAGCGAGGTAACAAATTTATATTAAAACATCCCGTAAGTACTTATAGGTTAATCTTACCTGACCAGAACAAATTTTATGAATTGTTTGTTTATTTATGGCAGTAATCTTCTTCGATTTTTCTATTGTTGGAGTTGGTTCTGTCATTTTGTTAACATACAAGAAAGAACATCCATATATCTTCTTTATGCGTGAAGTAATACACCATCGTACCTAAAAAAAAGAAAACTATGTTAGTATGTAAATAGATAAATAATAATCAGTTTCTTTACATCAAATTTTACCTTAAAAACCTAAATTTTAAGACAACAGCAGCTAAAAAACAGTAGCTAAATTTTTGCTACTAGTTCAAGTACCATGCGTTTATTAAATGTTTGAATTTGATTGGCTGTAAGTTGAGCAAAATGAAACAGCCATAGTATGGCGCGAAAATGAATTAAACTGTGCCGATAACATGTTTGATGTACTACATTAATTTTTGTAATAAATTTCATTATACATATAAAAAATAGTGTAATTCATTCTATTTAGTAAAAAACAAAACAATAACATGAATTAAACTCGAGTATCATAAATGCTTATCAAAGAAATTTATGGAATAAGGAAAATAGGATGCGATTACGTTTCCACTAAAGTATAATCAAATTTAATTTATGGTACTTACAATATTTTCAGTGTCTAGATTCCACAAATAATGAATGCACTTATAAAAATGTAGCAAAACATTCTGGCTATTATTACAGTTCTTTTTCATAGATGTAATAAAATGTTCGTAAAAAAACAGGACTTCAGGAGGTCAACAAAAATGTAACTACAAAAATGAAGATGCGTTTGTTTATTATTAACCTTATGTAATATCGCTTCAAATTTTCAATTACATTATTATAGATAATAAAAATAAAAATAAAAAAAATAATAATAATCGCAATAATTGCAATAACCGTAATAATTATAATTGTAGTAGTAGTAGTAGTGGTAGTAGTAGTAATAGTAGTAGTAGTAGTAGTAGTAATAGTAGTAGTAGTAGTAGTAGTAGTAGTAGTAGCAATAGTAGTAGTAGTAGTAGTAGTAGTAGTAGTGGTAGTAGTAGTAGGAGTAGCAGTAGCAGTGGTAATAATCATAATGAAAATAATAATAAAAATATTAATCATAATCATAATAACAATAAAAAATAATTGCAAGATGAATAATAATAAAAACAATAATGCTAATAATAATAATAATAATAGCAGCAATAATAATATATATATATATAATATAATATAATATAATATGAAAATGTTTACAGGGTAGATACAACTTTTTTTTCATCTTGTATGGAGGTTTGTTAATTTTTCATCTTAATAAATCGGTTTTTCTTATTTCAGTTTTTTTTCTGTATTCATTCCTTATATTTTTATGTCGGTCAGCGTATGCGATCATCGAACGAGACATTGAAATGACACGCTTCTTTATTTACCATTCTTTCCTCGAAAGACGCTCGCACCTCGCGTAACAGGCATATCATCAGTCGTATTATAGTATATTTTCTGAACACAATGTTTTTACACATGACGTTAGGAAACTTATGTTATTTTAATCCGGTCACGATGTATTCCAAAGAATTCGACTGGAAATAAAAATTTGAAAATAAAAATAGGAGTGCGATGTAAATTTTTCGGTGTGCTTAAAAAAATACTAGAAGAAGACTATTTATAGGTTTCTTTTAAAATGTAATAACGACGATGAAATCAATCTCTTATTTTTTTTTTTTTTTAAATTCGAAAAGGGTTTCTTTTCCATTTCGTAAGAAATACACATATGATTTTATTTTCGTTCTTTTTATATGAAATTGTTGATAAATTTACACACTTTATTAAAAAAGTTTAAACATGCAAAGAAATTATTTGGAACACAATTCGTGATCGGTTCTTATACTATGTAAATGTATACAACTCTGTTGTTTGCTAATTGGCATAAATACTCTACATTTTGCGACAATTGTTGAGTGGACAAATTTCCTCGGGATACAAAAAACTAGAAGAAACGTGTACACATTATTGTGAATGGAAAAATATGAAAATATCTCGAAACGTATTCTCTGTAAAAAAGTTTCGTATGAAAAATCAATCGGCGCGTTCGAAATTAATCTATTGCTGTATAATTACGAATTTCATTTCTTAACCGAAAAGTTTTTCTTTTCATTATTCGATATATTATACTTTTCTTGTATTACCAATTTATGTTTCTTTTTTTAAATAATCGACCGCCGCTCTTCCGAGTATTATTCTTCGATAGATGTTTCCTACGATAACGAGGTTGCGTTTAAAAAAAGAAAACATCCTTTCCAATTTTCGAGCGAAAATTTCCTTTTTCAAAAGCAACGACTGTGGTATGATTAGCTAAAAGTGTATAATACAATACGTACAAATGAAGTAATATTAATTGTTTTGTTGAAAAAATCAACGATCGTCAAATAAGAAAAGTGCTTCGATGATGCGTTGAAAACATAATCGCGTTGTGCCCAAAAGTCGACCGTTTAAATCTTCGCGCGCAAACAAGATTTAAATGGATTTTTTTCATTTTCTACTTGGTTCGGTTACGCTACATTTTTATCAAAAGCGAACTTTCTCGTACCAAAATACAAGTAAAAATAAAAAAGAAAAAGAAATGAAAATAGAAGTTTCAGTTCTTTATAGGACTAATGAGCACAACATACGATAATCTGAATTCGGAAGAGGGCACGTGTGACTTTAATCACACACTTTGTCTACTTTTATAGAGCGTACTGATTTCTGCCGTTCAACAAAATCATCGAAATGTCAGAATTTATCGCGAAACTGTCCTGATCAAATCTGACAAACAATGTTTTATTTATCTTTCTTTTAGAATAAAAATTATACGTCTCTAAGGTCAATGCTTTTTAACCCTGCGGAGGTCGCAGAGAAGTCTCCTTATAAATGTTTTTAAACAAAAAATAACTGTTACAGGGTTTTCGCTTACCCTTACTATTCGCATATGTTTCCCTATACCTATTAAAACATAATTAACATTTTTCATATAATTGTACAATTTGTCTTTTTTAAAAATTATCACTGCAGCACAGACTTCAAATTCTTTTACTCCGCAGGATTAAAGTTAACTAAGAAATAAAGCGTTTGTTTTGTTACAGAAATCGAGTGACTTTATGGTTGTTACTAATTGCGACTTCGGATCGAATATACACCATTACGTTTATCATTTCTCCATTTATTCCATTTCAAATAAAAAGAAACTTGTTACGCTTTTCTTTCTTTCTTTCTTTCTTTAAAGTAACATAAGCAATGATCGTCATACACATTAGGGCAAAGTAAAAATACTATATATATATATATATATGTATAAGTTTTTTGTTATTTGAAAGTCTAATATGAGTTCGAACGAATATCGTATTGGCGAATCGTTTAAATTTATCTGCAAATATTTCGCACTGCGGATGATGTTTTAAAAATGCAAAATCCTAACGAATCCGTTATTATTTGGAAAAGAATCGTTTTTTTCCGTTCACATTTGCATTCCTAAAGCGAACAAAACTAAGGCAGTCAATAGAAAATTTGAAATTTTTTCTCGAGTTTATAACAGAGCGGAATAAATTCCTCGAGAAAAAAATCCTTAATATTCTCGCATTGGTTTTTCTTTTGGAATTGAACCATTTCGATGTAAATTACAACAGCACATGAGAAAAATGAAACGATGCCATTTTAAAAATAGATTATTAAAAAATTAATTGTTAAAAATCATACTGTCGCATGCTTCGAGTGAGTACAATAAAATATATATATGTTTATCAAGTATGATTCGAATCTATATTTCGTAGCGTTTCGTTTCTATATATAAAATAATACAAAACGGTCAATAAAATATGGTAAAATAATTTGTTTAAAAATATCAACCTGTATACGTCACAACAAAGAATCCAGAAACATGCAAAGTATATTGTATTAAGAATCACTGATCTGTTGCAGCAGGTAATATGTTATTAATAAGTATCGAAATTTTACATTGTTCGTCGTGTATCTCGTTTTTATATTAATCTTATCCATTATTGACACAATTTATTTAATTAGTTCGCCTTCTGGCATTAAACATTTCTGTATCGAGTCGTATATACTTTACAACCGAAGAAATGAAAGAAATGAGAAAACATATGGTTTTTAGAAAAGTTATGTTTCAATAATAATCGGTAGATAAAATTGGAGAAAACAGAGAATGCCAGAAAACGATATAATAATATAATATAAATAACGCTACAATTATTTCAATTGAAACGGCAAAAATCAATTACGACTGCCATTGGAAACATATGTATATGAGTTTACGCGCGTTATTATAAAGTATCTAGGTTTTTTTTTGTATGATTATATCATTCTTGATCGATCTTACGTGTATACTGCTTCTTTAACTTTCTTATTACTGTGTTTTTTTTCTGTATAAATATGTATTGTTGTTAAATCATGCAAACCTCGTTTGTTTAAAGTCCATTTTTTTGTCGGTAACAAACTGACGTTTGCAACGTCCCCCCCCGCGATTTTTTTCATTTTTCTTTTTTTTCTATTCATCAAAGTAAATAAACGAGTCGAGTTTACAATGTCAAGTGTTCTCTTTCTTTCTTTCTTTCTTTCTTTCTTTCTCTCTTTCTTTCTTTCTTTCTTTCTTTCTTTCACACTTATAAGCTAAATCCTAAAGCTGCACTCTTATCAATTATCTATATATATTGTACAAATAACTAGCATTTGACGCGGCTGTTTGCTAGCAATTACTTGCTAAAAACCGTTTACATTCGTGACATTGTGTATAAAACTCTATTGGAGTATATGCTTACACTGGTAATTCTTACTTCATGTTTTTTTAAATCCCCTCTCCTGTTTTATGCATTTTAATAATAATAATAATAATTCATAATAATAATAATAATAATAATAATAATTATCACTTTTTCGCTCTCTAGGCCACACAGTTTGTTTTTGGGTGCCAAAATTTGTTTAACGACGTTGCACGCGACTAAAAACGTTTCTTTTTCATTTTTTTTCTTTTTGGAGTGTTTGCAGAATCGGGCAGGACCCGAGAGGCCAGCTGGGTTCATCCTCACTAGACCATTTTTATTTTTTTTTTGTCTGTCCGTGCACATAAGCAAAGTATCATAAGCTTCTGTGCCGGACGCGGTGTATCCGTGCCCAATGTAAGACCAGTCGGCTTCTTATGATAGACAAATAAAAAACTAAGAAGGGAAAGGAAAGAATTGACGGAAAAGTGGAGACTTCCCTCGTGGTCGTTCCTTTACATTCCCTCGTTGTTCAATCGAACCTTTCCTTCAGAATGGAATCAGTTACTAAAGTCGATCATTTTTTGTTCTTAAAACTTGTGTCACTGCTCACAGCTGACGACGACGAAATGTAAAGTAAGACAACGGGGAAGGATTTCGACTGCCCGTTCTTGTTTCCCTCCTTCATTTTTTTCTTCTCTTCTCATAAACATTTGCGGTATCGTCGTGAACTTTCCATATATACAGTATGTATAATCACCTAATATATTTTTTTTTCTTTTCTGACGGTACCGCGCGATTGCGGCGACAGTGTTTAAATTATCATCGACCGTCGTCGTAGTTTCCTTTCATTTTCATTTCCTTTTATTATTTCTGCTTGCTATTCAGTGAATAACAACTGGACTTTGCTGGACGCATACTCCGACCATAGGACTGTCTTCCCTTTCCGGATCTCTCTGTTTACCAGTTGAAACTGTTGACGGTTGCCTGACTATTCCGTGCGCGTCAGTCGTCGGATAACCGTAATTATAGAAATTCTGCTGCTGAATCATCGGCGAGGTCATCATAGCAGGCAGATGGGATATACCAGGGAGAATTAGGCTATTATACGATCCAAGAGAGCTTTGTTTCAGGGAGCTGTCTACAGATTGCATGGACATCGGCCCGGATGCAGGCACCCCAGTGGCCGAAGTTGACGGATAGCTTGCTGTCACCCCGCGTCGATTACCCAGATGACGAGGCGATGACTCGCACTCCATCGGCTGATAGCCACCAAGGAGACTTGATACTTGCATCGAATTGCCACTGTTGCTGCTTCCCTGTCCTGACATGGTTACCAGTCCTGGGACACCAAGAGAACAAAACATTAGACTGATACATATCCATAGATATAATAATTTTTACACTAATGCAAAGAAAAATAGATCATCCAATGAATTACACTAGCTCTTACGATAGAATGTCACTATGGGAAAATTAAAATAAACAATTCCAAAGTACTACGGGTACACATTCCAGGCCTTGAGCTGCTTAATGTTACGTTTCTTTATCTTTCATTTATTCTTACAATCTTTATGAGGGATGTTTCAAAAAAGATGCACATCCTAGAAACTGAAAATTCTTCATAGTAAAAGAAATTTTACAGTCCTTTGCCATTTTTCAATCTCTAAGTTTATTCTGAAGGGTATTCTCGACCTCCAGGAATGCTGGAAACCCTTATGTGTAAAATGGTAAAATACTATTCAATTTCTTCTATCAAAAAGAATTTGTTATATTCATGTTATACATCTTTCATGAAACACTCTATGTATGAAACTTACACATTGGACAATACAATACTAATATCTAAGCAATAATTATAGTTGTTTCTTTCTTTCTACTGGGATAACTGAAAGTTTAAATGAGAATCTTAGTAAACTATAATCTTGTTAATTTAATGTATAAAATAGTACGTTTCATAGAAATTATAATTCATGCATGTAAAATTATCATTAAATTTGAAAGACGATTTTGAAGAGTGCATCTCTTTTAAAACCTTCATCTTCTTATTAAATATTATCATGCTTTAAATATATGCTAAACAATATCAATGGACGTTTTTGGGCAATTAAATACAACTTCATATTCTTATTACAAAGTGATTCAACCTGAAAATAACTAGAAATATCCACAAAGGATATTTTCAAGATGTAAAGAGCTTTGATTTTCTAAAGTTCATAAGTGTAAGGTTTATGCAAGGAAAAGAAATAACAAAGGCTTTAAAAGTAGAGATATAAAAATCTAATAAATCTCATGAGTAAAAATAAGTTACAGTTATAACAATTCTTTACTGGATATTTATTTAAGAAAAAACTTAACATTTTATCTATGGAACTATCTGTATAACGATAAAAAAATTTCATTTAAGTATTAAGAACGTGTATGTACAGGGTGTCCCGTTAATGGTATTGTACCCATGAATAAGAAAATTAAAAATCTTTCAATCTGTGAGATGTATAGAGATTTTTATATTTCTCCAATTTTAGATTGCTTGTTTTAAAAGGTGTTTATTTCGTCCTTTGTTTATCATTTTCGATAATAATATTAATCAATATATTAAATAATATTACGCTTATCATTTATAATTCTTAAGTAAGAAATTCTTTGTTTATGAAAATAAGGTAAAAATGTGCACAATTTATAAAGTTCAATAAGTGAATTACTTAATAAATCTATATTTTTTAAACTTATTTCCGTAACTATACATTAACATGTTTGTACATTTTAATATTTCATACATATGAAACATTAATTTTTTAATTTTTATATTACAAATAAATTTCCCTCTCAAATTAAGTAAACTAACTATAAAATTAAGTAAAAAGATTCATATAAATCTTTTGGTAAGATCTACGAATTGTAGAATTTTTTCATAATAACATACTGACTGTTAATAAAATATGTTTAAAAATAATAATATATGTAACTTAATTCAGGATAAGTAGATAAAACCTGCTATATGTATAAATACGTTTACCCTTAAAATATAATCACTCTCATCATTATCCTTTTGTAATATTAGGATGTGAAAGTTGCATCTTTAATAATAATATTAATGAAGTCTTAAATAAAACGATGTATATACAATTTGGGATATGCATGCTAATCGTAAGGATACACCACGATTACAACGTACGATAGTCTACAAATGATTCAATTTTCTCCATGCACACTTATCTGTTTTCCTCAATTACCCTTCAAAATCGTCTTGCTTTGCATTATAAGATCTCTTATCATATTCTTCGGGACACCTTGTATATGTATACAAAACTGTGATTTGGTCGTACATTCGCTTGTATGTACAAAGGTAGAAAATAAGACATTCGAAAAGATGAAACACGAAACAAAGGATGAAATATTCACTGTAAGGACAAAATTTAAACGTCTTGCATAACATATGACGAAGATGCACCCCGAAACGTGTTGTATGCAAGCAATTGACGCATGCACGAAATAAATGACAAGACAACGAAGTAGTCACTCTACAGAATAAAAAAAAAAGAAAAAAAAAAAGACGAACATACAGATATACAATTCAAATATTTCTGGCAAGAATACGTCTTCTTGTGAATGCAAATGATCAGTTGAATGCATGTACATATGTACTAGATGTTTATTATATAGATTATGATGTGATACAAGAACATATTCCTGCTATAATATTTGATATTTCTGCTTTGTAATGTCTAATTATAGCACCGTCATATCGACGGACATTCTTAGATAACTAGTCTAGTAGTAATCATATGACAGATACAAGATGTTAGAGGAGCACACGGGCAATTAACATGAATCCGTGTCTCGTTTGAAGAACCGAAAGTCTGAGTTTCTTTCGTTTCAAGCAAGCAAAGCTTCGTATGTTACATCCGAGGCCAGGATATGATTATCAGGGACATTGTTAGTCTTTTAGCTTGTAGGATTGTTTGTTAGACAGAACTTACTTATGTTAGTAAGTAAGATTAGGGTTGGGGCCTAGGACAGGTCGTCGCCGCCCCGCGGATACGACAGTCATCGAGCCACGTACTGTCCCCCCATCATATCTACGGGCAACAACAAGTATCGTTTAGTTTGCGCAGAAAATAAAAAGATATCGGTAAAAACAAATTATATTAATTTACTTCTATTTCTTTTTTCTAACAAAAAAGAAAGATGTTAAGTTTTATTAAAGAAGAATTGTGATTAATAAAACTTCACTTATTATGTAACTGAAACAATCTTTTATAAATGTAATTGCCAATTTACTATCTATATTATAGTATAGGTCAATTTCTTATTTTCTGCACAAATTAAAGCCTGCCTAAATCTTCAATGCAATGAAGCAATTCTTTAAAAAGTTCAATGCAAATCATTGGATTACTATTGGCATAACTAGGGTTTTCTTCTAGGGTGGACCATGTCCCTTAGCTGTACTAACAATAATTTATTTATAATTGTTTTTTTCTTAACATAAGATTTTACGAATGAATTTTAGAATAGTGAAGGGGCCAGTCCACATTTTCTTTTACCTAATTATGCCAATGTATATTATTTTAATTCGATAGATCATTGTGTATGCCGTTTATGTTAACAACGATTTGATTTTAATTTTAACTTGATATTAAATCAGAGATTTTGAATTACGTATTGCATTCTTTTTATTTTGCCTCTATTTAAATATGTGAGAGAAAACGTTACAATAAAGCAAGTGAAAACAACGATTAACATTTTTCAAATTCATTTTAACCTTTTGGATAACAAAATAAGATAAATTTGACATGTGATTATACGAGAGAATAATAATTATATATAATTGACGTAGAATAAATAAAATTAAGTGATATATTCATGTGGTCAGTACAGTTATTGCATACTTTACACTGTAAAGGATGCATGCGCCTTTTTCTGTCTATAAACATAAGTATAATAACATTTAAAGTTTGTTTTGATATGAAAGAAATTAATTTCCGATATTATACTTCTGACGCATCATGTATTAATTATAAAATTTGTTATCGAAGAAACTTTTAATCAATATGGCACACAATTTAAAGTATAAGCGCTTAAAAATGTTATTATTCAAATAAAACGTCTATAATATATACATATATTTTGAGACTATGAATAAAAATCCCAGATTTATTTAATCGCGTGTGTAAAAACCAGAAAGCGAAAAAAAAAAAAATTATGCTTTATATAAATGTTAAAAAAAATTTGATAACTTACCATGATCTTGGCTCATTGATACCACTGCCGGGCTTGTGTTAGCACTGTTGGCAGCAGCGATATTCGTATTGGTCCCCTCGTCGGCTGTTCGCTTAAAGAAATTGTGCTGAAGTGCGTAATACGGCGTCACTCTTGTTTTCGGATCGAAATCCAGCATCCGCAGGATTAAGTCTTTAAATTTGAGGTAATCAGAAACTGAATGACCAGGTTCACCTATCCTTCTACCACCAGGGCCTCCGCTTTCGACACCTAAGATATCGTGTAAGCGTCTTGTGCCAGGAGGTTTGTACTTTTTACCATCCTTGGATTTTTTCAGCACATACGAGCCATCCGTGGGGACTTTGTCAAAGTATTTCCGCGCTTTGTGCGCTTGGTCCAATATATGCTTCGGTGGCATTCCTAGTACTTCTACAATTTTATTCATTTGATCGCCCTAGAAAACACGAAAACGCGTTAAACAACGAATAAAAATTATTTTTAAATATCGATCGTACAACCCCTGGCTTCTATAGATGAAATGTTTAAATATGATTTTGTTACCTCATTGGCCCCACTGAACAGAGGTTCTCCCGTATGCATTTCAACTAAAATACATCCTAGACTCCACATGTCTATCGCAAGGTCGTAAGGTATTCCTAATAAGACTTCGGGTGATCGGTAAAACCTGGATTGAATATATTGGTATATCTAGAAATATTAATAAGATTGTTAGTTTGTACATTTAACCATAATCTCAATCAGTCTGAAAATTGTATGATACAATTAATTTGAAATATTATTTTAACTCTTACCCTCTGTCCAAGTTGACACGAACTACCAAAGTCCACTATTTTTATCGCACTTCGCTTGGGATTGCACAAAAGTATGTTTTCGGGTTTCAGATCACAGTGAATGATGTTCAATTCCGGTGTAGACAGGAACAAAAGGGCAGTACACAGTTGTTGTGCAAACTTCCTTGTTAAGTTCAACGATACTCCTCGAAAATTTGTATTTCTAAGTAGATCATATAGGTTATATGATAATAGTTCGAATACCAAACATAAGTGATTTCGCCACATAAAATGCCTCTTTAGCTTAACTGTAATTTCAAAGTTAAGATGTTACAATTGTTTCTATGAAAATGTTATTAATTTTAGAATAAATGAAACGTAAAATCAACCTATATAATATTTGTTGTCGGTATCCGCCCTGTTCATCATTTCCAATAGCCTCACTTCAATTTGCGCTTGATTTAGAAAAGGTTTTTTGTTCTTGATAATTTTTATTGCCACTTGCGTTTGTTCTTCATGATCAAACGCTTTTACTACTTGGCCAAAACTGCCTTTACCTATGAAACACGAATATATTGTATAGTACTTGACCATATAACAATTGCTTTAAACCTATAATCTTTTACCGCTCTTCTTTACTGTTACTCGCACAAATACTATTTTTCTTTACCTATTAACGAATCGATCTCATAGCGATCGAGGAACTTTTCCCCATTCTTGATAATATAATCATGATTATCATCATCCCAGCCATCATTGTACAATTTTCTTTCTTTTTTATGGGAACCGTCTTCTCCTTGCATCTGTTGCGCCCTTCTCTTTTTCTTAGCATAATAAACCTGTGAAAAAAGATAAAATATTACATATATATATATATAAAAAAGAGATGATTGTGCCACAGTTTCAAGATAACAAAAGACGAATATACGGTAAGCGGTAAAAACCTAAAGATGAAAAGAATTGAAGGCAGTTTTGATTTGAGAAACTAACAAGAAACCAAACGAACAGTTGGTTGTAAAAAAAAAGGAATCATAAGATACGCAAATATGTACGTACGATCATCCACGCAAACCTCCGAGTATAATACTCGAGTCTATATAAGAAAATTCAAGGAAATAAGAATCAGGCCGCGCGTATATTGACAAGAAATGAATGACGAGCGATAACAATAAATATTTCTAATAAATACGTTTCCATAGTTTTGTTCACACTGACGTCAATGTGATTAGAATGGCAATCAATCGACGTCTTTAAACATATTTTTAATACAATGGTCGAGGGTTCCAAGTGATGAAAAATGAAAAATCTAAAACATCTTGTTACCTCGTTGATGTGCTTGTAAGTTTTGATAAGATCGACGCTGAGTTTCCTAAGGGGTGCCGTAGCTGGATCACGAAACCTATGGGGTATCCTGGCTTGCATGGCGTGAATATCCGCAGGGGTTTCTTGCGGAACCCCGCCGGTACCACCACCGGCACCGGCACCCCCACATACCGTAGGGGGCAAGGGTTCCTCCGCTACCAGACGACCGTATAGGGGTGCGCCACCACCGCCACCCCCGCCTCCACCCGTACCCGCTCTCCCACCTACTGAAAATTAAACAACATGAAATTATTATTAAAATATAGCTAGCGAACAGGAAATAATAAGTATTAAATTTTGAATAAAATATCAAAAATCTAACACCATTTCATGACATAAAAGTATCTCAAAGTAATACTTATGATGGATCAATTTAAAGCTTAGAGTTTGAAATAATTGATTCCGCAAGGGTTTTACTAATGATCATAATACAATACTAATTGGTCGTCAAAGAATTATTTTATTAGAAATCGAGTATACAATTAGTAAAAGATCACACGAGACTGAAACGCTTCGTTTGAACGCAAAGTGCTTGTATTGAAATACAAAAGAAAAAAGAAAAAAAAAAAGATATGAATCTGCTTAAAAGTGGTTTAATCACGGTTACACGCAGCACGTATGTATGCACAATGTTACGATTGATTGAGAATCCACGCAACGGGGTCACGAAGACTGACACAGGTCGTGCGATAACCAGCACGCATTCTGCTTCATTCATGTTTCTTGATATAGACTGACTTTCACCCATATACGACCATTCTCTAAAACTGCCCCTAGAGAGCATTTGTGAATGTAAGTACGCTGCATGGCAGTTCTTAACCCGTTAAAACGCTACGAGCACCAAAGGTTCTGTCTACCTAAAAGGACCACCCGGTTCATTTCAACTCATTGATATAATTTTTAAACACTGTGTTATAAATAATATATATGGTTAATAAAATATATAAAAAGTTAATAAACTTTTATGTAGATATTTTCGATTTATCTGAAGTTTCAAATTGATGTATCGTAAGTATTATCTAGCGATACTTTTATGTTATGAAATTGTTTTAGAAATCCTACGTTTTAAAACTAGATGGTTGATATATTAGTAGAGTAACGTGTGCAGTTGTTGAACCTTTTGCTAAAAATGTAAGAAATATAATACAATGCGTTTCTTAACCCTTGGATTGCGGACCATGGAGAGACTCTCAAGACGGCGGACCACGGAGAAAGCCACAATTCTAATTTAATTCTGTACTTCATATTACTTTCATTGTCTAAATTTTACACGGTATAATTCTAAATGGAATTATAGTTTATTACGTATATTTTCTACTTTTTTTTTAGAAAAATGATTGATCATTACATAAGAGTCAACAACCGTACAAGTTACCCTATAATAGCATCGTCTGCTGCAACTGACAACCAGTAATTTTCTGTTAAGAATATTGATGATGTCTTTACACAGTCAATTTCTTCGAAGCTTAAGCTTCAAATTGACGTGTCAGAAGTGCAATTTTATCATACTTTTCTGTCATGGAATTATATGTATATTAGAGTTTCCATATATCGAAGTCGACCATCGGTTGTACGAGAATCTAACAAAACACTGCGAGCAATGTAATTACGTATTTCACTGGGCAGCTTTAATTGGTGTCTTAATTAATAATCGCGAAATATTTAAACACGGCTCCACGTGTTGAGAATCGCTGAGTAAAGGTTGAATCGAGCTCTGTTACTGACTGCTTGCTACGAGTGTCAAGGGAACACGTGCTACCTTTGACCTACAGTGGTTCGTATTAATCCTTTCGTTGCTGGAGATTTCAACGCAAACTGCACATTGTGGATAGGCACAAATTTACAGAAATGATACACGTTTCTTCGGTAAATAATGCGACAGTAATAACATTGTTGAAAGAAGAGATTTCATTTGTTCGAACGTACTCAACAATCAAGATTTTACGTTCGAAACGTAACTGTGATAGTAATAACAATAATAAGAGCATAGTGTCTAATTTTAATTGAAGTACCATTGTAAGTGAAGATTTAAAATTATCTAGGATCTTATGTACGTACAAATCATTTGATATTACGTACACACTATTATTATATACACGATTATCTATATAAAATCCAGCACAGTTCCTAATTAAATTTTTGTCTATCTTCAACCCCTTTGAAACTATAGCTTAGTCTAGTTGCAGAGAATTCCCTGTATATTTTGTTTTTAATATAAAGTGCTTCTAATTTTAAAGGATAAGATTTAAATAATACGGTTGTGGCATAAATTAGTGTGTCACAATTACGATGAATTGAAATCGTATGGCATAGTATTACAGTGAGCACAGTGGTTATAAAGTTATACCGTAATACTATCATAAGAAACAATAAGTTTCCTGTATTGAAATAAACTACGGAAACGGTACCGCTGCACAGATAATTGCATCGTTAGCGCACCGTTTCACAGTAAGCATTCTTGAATGAAAGCTATGTATGTTTGTGCAAGATCCCATATTTCTCCGTTAAATGGATAAATTTGTAATCGTGTAGAATTCGTATGAATTCGTGTTCTTATCAAAAATATTCGTTTACTACGAAATACGATTTCAATTTTAATAGTAGTCATCGAGAGAGCCTGAATTTTAATTTTCTATCATATATTATTTTCATTTTCTAAATTTTCCACTGTTCCTTTGAAAATGACTTTTTCCAATATATGAAACTGTTTGATTTAAAAGTGATGCGTTTAAATTTAGGTTAATAACTCTTGCTGGCGTAACTCAATTTGAATTTAGCGCCCGGCAATCATCAGGTTACCACCCCCATGATCGCAATCTGCATTTTACACAACGTGCACTCACGTGCATCCTACGAAACGTTTCGTTAGAAAATTTCGCTTCTTCTCCATAATTTCGTGGATATTCTTTGTTATTTCAAGAATGCATTGTATTTGATAGCAAAGTATCGGGCCGATTGGTGGGACATTACAAGTGTTTGAACAGTCCTAATAATTAAACGCTCTTGACCAATCGGAAAGCGTCTAGTAACTGGGTCTGTCCAATCGGTCGTACTCGTCCAATCACTGGGCCCGTACCTTATTTAAACTTATAAAATTGCGGGAATATATTTAAATTTGAAATTGTAATTTTTCAATGGAAATATTCCACTAGTACGGTGTTGCTCGTTGTTGGTGCTACCGTTACCGACCACGGGGAAAGCCGATCTGGCTGTCGGCTGTACACAACGTGCTGGCGCACGAGGAGAGAGGAAACGAGAAAGTTGGTGCGCGAGTGCGCACATCCTCTGTGTGAATGAGATCGGGGGTAAGTGCGATAGCAAAAGAGGAGAGTCGCGTATTGATCGTGTCGCACGGGGGTGGAGGAACCACCACCGACCGACCGACTGGCTGGCTTGTCTGTCTTCTATGCCGGCGCGAGTTGCGTCGACAGAATGAAGGTGGATTTACACTGCCGTCCATAAGTATCAGGACATTACTAACTTTTCATCATTATCCAATCATTTTAATGATCCCCTAAATATTTTATACTTCTCCAAACACATTTTACGGTCTCAAATAAATTTATCATATAAATTATTCAAATTAAATGAATTAGGGTTGTAAGGAGTGATTTTTTCTAAATTGTTGCACATGTAACATTATAGAAGCCTTTCACGTAGAAAAATCTGCAACCACAACTTTATTCACTTTTAATCAGTTCCCTTTGAAAACTTGAATGACCATGATGGTTACATAAATGGTTACATTCGCACCGGTATCTGTTGGGGATGTGTAGCATCGAAGAGACCGCTATTAAAACTTAGAAAATTGGTCGATAGAGTAAAAGAAATTTTTTAAGTGTCTGGATACTTATGGATGGCAAGATATAAGTAGATATCCTATTCGTTTAGACATGGAAGGATTTCTGTCCAGGCAAAGACTGATAGAAAAAGTAGATAAAAAGATAAATGTATATTTGGCATATACCAAACGGTTTGAGAAAGAGAAGGATTGTTTCTTCTTCCCGCAAGTTCAACGCTTGCCACTGGTCGGTTCTTTAACCGAGATATACAAAATGAAATTAGAAGGAAGAGAAAGACAAAAGAGATGATGCTAAAGGGATAGAGTGCCAAGTCTAAAATACATATCAGTCAGTAGCCGACCGAACGGTTCAGTCTAAAGTCTTTGAATTTTTCGAGAGTCGCCGATCAGGCATCAGTCCAAAAATGGATCCTACTATACTATTGCCAGCGTGTTCTTTCGCCACTTGCAAATTCAACTTTCTCCCTTTCGTGATGTATTTATTTTTTTCTCAAATACGTTACATTAAAAGTCTATACATGTACGTAAGATTTTAATTTGAGGCTTTATAAGTAAACTTTATTTTCTATGTAAAATGATGTGTTTGATGTACTGAAAATATTATTTCATTGATTAATATTGCCTGAATTAATCAATGTTTGCCGATCTACCGTTTAGGGAATTATTCAAGTTTGCCGCCAAAAGAACACGATCACGTGATCGCCCTCGGTTGTATAAAAAGAAGCGAGACAGCCTCGTGGCGTCAGTCTTTTCCCAGCTTGCTTAGGGAATATATATTATTTACCGCAAAAAATATTTGTAAAGCAAATTATTTGACTTTTTATCTAACTTGTCGCACCCCTCAAGACCCTGTATTCTATTATATTTTATTTCTAAAACGAAATACTGCAAAAATGAATTTCAATTTTAAATAACTTTACTATCCTCAAATACATAATTTATCATGATTACATAAATTATTGTAAACCAATTATTCATAAATTAATAAATTTCCAAGCTCATTTGTATGCAAATTTTTAAATAAAATGTAGATATTTAATGAAAATTGAATTAAACCGGTGATAAACAATTTTATCAAATAATTACGTTAAATTATAATGTTACATGTACCCAAATGATCATAAATCAATATTAAATTACAGAATAATTGTAGGAAAGTATGATTCATAATATACGAGAATTTCATCGTATTTTATTTACTCCTATTTATCAAAATGACGTTAGCATCGTCTAGATTAAAGCGATCACTAAGTACTTCATACCAAGAAATCATCAATTCGAACGAAAGCTTTTACGTAATTCATAAATATATGTATCAATTGCTAAAAAATGTCAGATCAACAATAAACATCAGTGATATTCTCCTTCTTAAGACATTTATTATAGGAAACTCTAATTTCCCTATAACATTAGGTGTACAAATTAATCCGGTGCATTACTTTTATAAAAGCGCGGGAAATGTTTAAATTTGAAATTGTAATTAATAAAAAGCACCAAATTAATTCATATATCTAATACATGATCTATTAAAACTTATATACCTATTTTATGTACGACGTCGATAACAAACTGCAGAAATAGTGCATCTAATTATGCAGTTTAAGAAAGCACTTGTACTCTTGAGAGAAATTCATAGAAAGTCATAAGCCCGAAGAAAGGTCATCATAGTACTGCAATATACTTACATTGTTGCTTATGCCTGGATTCCATAAGGATCATTTGTTCATGTTTATGCCACGCAGCATCAGTAGTGTCTGTGCTCGCCATACCCCTCGCACCTGCGGAGGGTGGTTGGACACCCCCACGGCCTCCACCGCCTCCGCCCCCGCCGCTTCCATACTCCATACCAGCGGCACCCTTACCCTTCCCTCCCTCCCACCCTTTCACTTCTGCCCCCGGCAGTCTTCAGACGCTCACAACATGGGGCACGCCAGCCCTCTCAATACCGCTTCACAGCGCGCACTCTCTCTCTCTCTCTCTCTCTCTTCTTCGCAACACACTTCCCTTTTTATCTTCTTTCTTTCTCTGCAGCCCTTCTTTTCCAGGTGTTTTTTTTTCAGGGTCCCTTTCTTTTTCCTTTCTTCTCTCAATCACTACACCCTCGTTTTTCAGCTTCTTTCGTCAGCTCTCTCTCTCTCTCTCCCCCTCTCTCTTTTCTTCTTATGTTGCTCTCGTTTGTCTTTATCTTTCTCTCTCTCTCTCTCTATCGCAAAAATGTCTCAGTCTTTTTTCTTTTTTTTTTCTTTTTCGTTAAATTTAAGCCAGTCACTCTCCACAACAGGATCAATTTTGAATGAAGAACATGAAAAAAAAACAGGGCTCGATTATTATGACCGCTATATCCCTTTTCCTTCTTCGAGCTTTTCTTTCCTCCTCTTTGTGACTAGTGTTCGATCCGTTCCTTGTGTATCCTTCTAAGAGAGAGAGAGAGAGGGAGAGAGAGAAAGTCCTTGGAACTTTCTTACGTTCAAGGACTTCTAAACGTCTTCTTACTCGTATCTCCTCGTTTCGACGTAGATGAGTCTTCTTTTCCCTCATACGAAAAATAACTCTTATTTACAAGCTTCAACGCGCGCTGAGTTTTTTTTCTTTTTCACTCTCTCTCTCTCTCCCTTCTTATTACGTGATCCACGAGTGCGTGCAACCGATTTTCTTCACCTCCCTCCCCTTCGATTTCCCTTGTTCGTAAACTTCTTCCCGTACTTTTAAATTATTTCTTGCCACCAACTTCCGGCGACGATACGTTCAGTTACCACCTTCCTCTCTCTGTTTCTATTGCTATAAGTACTGAGATGAGTTTCTCATTCAATTTCACTATCAACTTCCATGATCCTCGGTATTGATGTCTGAAATCAAACAATACAAAATTTTCATTAGTATTTTTATCTATGACAGCTAATCTATATTTATTTTATATATATATAATGATTATAAGGTCTTGCAATGCAATGTAAAAAATTAGATTTGAAAACTGAAGTTTTTTTAATTATATATTTAATATTATAAATATTCTGACAAAACGTTAACTACCTTTGTTCATAATTATCTCGAAAATAATATGATTTTTATCTGATTATTATATGATTATAATAAATACACCGACCACGTGTGTCACCTGTTTAAGTTCTGACAATCCGTAAGAATGCATAGAAGTGTAAGAACTTTCAAAGTGATATGTGTTTGTCAGTCGGTGTATAGAACAAGAGGTTAAAGAATTGATGAGCTTATAATCCGAGACGAACTTGTTACTAAATTTGTTACGAGTTCATCCAATTTTAACCCTTATGAGACGGACACGGAATTACTAGTGACGTATTTCAAAATTATCCGCGCTGTCCATACGCCATTGAACGGATATGTTGAACGTGTATAACGATCGCCTGTTTCCTGTATCGTTCAAAAAATAAATCTAGGCTCTTTAATGATTCATCTCCATTTTTTATATTGTGCGATATATATACACACACACATAACTGATTGGATTAAAAGAAATTTAAATAAACAAGCTGAAAGCGTACCTAACCTAACAATTTTATTGACACGTTGGCTGCCATGTGGATCACCGGTAACCGGCGCGATGCCTTATATTTTCTGCGATCGAATTAATAGCGAAAAAAAGGGAACTTTAAAAGCTAAAGTTTGAAAATTATTTAATAAATAGTATTTCAATGTGATGATACACTAATGATCGTATTATCATAATGATTTTTCGTACCTAACTCGTAAATCTTTTTAACGATAAAACTGTACTCTAGATGATCGTTTTAGAGTTCAAAAATAGAACTCACAATTCAATATATGAGTTTGATAGAATTTTAGAAAATAATTACGTCAATGGACTAACTCGTTGACAAAATGTTTTTAATAATGTCAATCTGATTACTTTCAAAATATATCTTGCGAGTAAGCTACCCAATAAGTGTCGACGGTAAACGTGTCGCCTATTATTAGACGCGTCGTTTCCGCATACGCGCACGTAGGATGCGTTATACACAGGTTTATTTAGTGAAAAGAGAAGTAGTCTAATCATTTATACTTTTAATTATGCTACATTCTACGAAACTTTCAATCTTATGAAAATATAGAAATATTAGGTACATTGAAGTTTACATAATAAATCAAAATTTTTAATATATTATTCAGAATATTTTTCAACATTTTTGCATAAACATATCTGAACACCTTGTGACCAAAGGTCGTAGATCTACGCTATGCGAGACGAACCGTAGATCTACCCTCTAATACAAATTCTACAGTTTCAGGAACCCATGGTAGACTTCGAAAAATCGTCCTGGTATCAACGTGTCAACATTATTATAATTACTTGATTTTTATAATTAAATTAAATAGAATATTATAAACAATTGATTGTAAATAATCAGCTGTTACTTAATAAATTGTTTGTAAAACTTGTTCACCATTTGAATGTTACATATTCGCATGTATTTTATATTTTTATAATGCATCAAATAATTACTCTCAATTGGAAGACAGTTTTCTTGTACACAAATGTTCTTTATAACTGTCCTAAGTGTTTTTGATTTATTACCTAACCTTAGAACGGTAACATAGAATTGCTAATGACATTGTCAACATTTAATTTCTGGTCACATGCATAATCAAGGATAATACAAGAATTAATAAATTTAAATTTATAATAAACATATATAGTATATACTACAATAAAATAGATAATTAACTGCAGGATGTTAATATTTTACTAATGTGTTAGGAAAATAATAAATGTAGATAAGAAAGGTATTTCTGAACTGCGTAATTTACTAATTACACAGTTTCATGGACATAGCAGTATTATAACTTATTTACATCTTTACCCAAGTATTTATAACTGTATACTTTGAATTGCAATGACGTTAAATTCAATTGCAAATGTACACAAAATTATTTATAATTCATATGATCTTCCTTAAATATAATAAACATATGCATCATAATATCTTTCTCCAATTTTAGTTAGGTAAAATAGATCTGTACTTTTAATTTTTTTTTCAATATTAATGCAACTCTATATTTCTTCGATTAACTTAAACATAACTCAAAGTATATTTAAAATTATTAAAATGTTAAGACATTTAATTAAAAATTAATTGCAACTGTGTTAAATATATTAAATGTTGTGATATCATTGCTACTTTATAAAATCAAACTAACATTGCACTTGGAAACAATTTGAAATTACAATAAGAGTAACAATGCAATCATTTGGAGAAAAAAAAATATTATTCATAAACAAATGCCAATTTGGTACTTCAATTATAAAATGACCTTGAATATGTTTATTACACTTAAATTTTGAATTATTTCATATCATTGTAAAAAAATTTCAATAACAAATATTGATAATATTTAATGCATATATCCGTCAATGAATATGTTTAATAACAAATGTATTGTTCTTGATATGCTTTGAATAAATAACACATGCATAAGTGCACTTTTCCAAAAATGTTTATTTTAGTTCTGCTACCCGCAATTATTAGTACGCAACTGTTAATATGAATAAATATAAATGTAGCGTATAATTCAGTATATCAGCATTTCATAAATAATATAAACCGAAGTAAAATAAAAAATAAGAAATGAAATATTCTACGACTGCTTTTGAGGTTAAGTTATAACGATTAGTAACCTAACCTAGCAATGTATGCTTGCATGTCTTGCGAACCATAATGATTACAAAATCAGGAATTTCTCAATAAAGAACACAAAATCAAAAGAAAAAGAAAAATAGAAAATTCAATCATAGAAATTGATTACTATATATACGAGGAAATATAAGCGTATTATATACCGTTCTTAAGTCATTTACCTTTTCGATGCAATACGTACGTTTCGGAACACTTAACGTTAAAAACTTAACCTCAATTTAGAAAAAAAGATAAAAGTGAAACAAATCAATTTCCCTCAGTTGTAATTATTTTTCATTATCAACGATAATGCGGAGTATAAAATACATTTTTTTCATTTCAACTACTAATCTCCCCTCCACCGTCCTGTTTTCTTTTCTTTGTTTCGAATAAGTGTTTAAAATATATGCATTGCAAGAACAAATGATCATTTTTATATGAGAAAAAAAAAAAATTGTTCAACTCACCAGGTATTTTTCATTATCATCCGCTTCGCTGAATACTGTCAAACTTCACTTCACAATAAAGTACAAAAAAAAAGTACGAGTTTCTCAACAATACCGTTAAACTGTTAGCGGATGTACTGTTTTATAAAAATCTTCACTTCCTTTTCTTGAAGTCACATAAATTCCGTTCTTCGATCACAGTACAAAACGTGGATGACACCTTTTCCTTTGGTAATCAACAATGTGACTATGATAATGAAAAAATAAACAGATTGTGATCATGGAATTAAATATTAATCCCATGCATGATAAAATTTCAATCGTAGAAGACACTAAAGAATCGTCTTTAAATGTAAACTCGACGTTACGATTCTCACGCCCCTGATGTACCGACCGTATTTTACACGTGGACACTTGTATCTTTTCGTTAATACGAGCGGTTAAAATGTCGGACTCCCACGCTACCACCTTCAGATAACTACATGTAATGGTTGACACTATACCAATGACACTATGTGCAGAGTACGCGGCACAGCACGATTATTTCACCGTTTATAGGAAAATACAGAAAGAACGAGAAGATATAGCCATGCGTATATCAACATGAAAATCCGTCCATTGTTCATCTAGTCACCTGTTAGTAAGTGTAATCAGGGTGACCCTCTTCCTGTTTAAATTTTACTTTCTTTTCATCAGACGAATACACACCGTCGAGGCACAATTATAACTTGTAAACTGACGAACGAACGATTCACGTCTTTGCCGTGTAAAAGCGTTAGAGCTTTCTTTATCACGAAGCATAGAGAACACCACAGAATAAAGCGTACACGAGCAAAGAGGAAAAAAGTTAATGGCTACCGTTTGTTTTCTTTCATTCGTTCGTTTAGTTACGAATACGTTGAATCGGGTTTAATCGGGTCAAATCGGCTCAATTCAGGTTATGGCCATCGGGGAATCGAGCATGCTTTGCATGACGCAGCCCGACGACAGGTATATCACGTGGTTCGTCGCGTCCCTTTCTCAGTCGCAACGTCACTGATATATAGTTCGTTTTCGATTGACTCTCGTTCAAGTTATACACCAAAAGAGTCAGTATTCAGAGTTTGTCGGCGACTTCTCGCTCTATGAATAGATTACTTCAACAAGTCCAGATTATTGGTGCGATCGAGTACGTACACTAGTAGACATACTGCATATACCACATCGTGTTCTGGCGCCGTCGGCGCTGCTGCTGCGGACGGAGAAGGCCGGAGTAATAAAACTGGCTGACACCCCCGCGAAAGCGCTGCAATGAACTCGCCCAATTCGAAGGGTCAAAAGCACCGCGGCAAAATAATAACAGAACGCAGCCGCCGCCACCACCGTCGTCGTCGCCGCCACCGTCGTCGTCGTCGTGTGGGCTGGGGGGTCAGCAGCGTCGTCGCCGTTACCGCCGTCACGAGCGACTTTCTTAGAACAAGCCTTTGTCGTTCTTGTTGCTGTTGTCGTTGTTTCTGCCGTTGCCGCCGCCGCCGCGAGAAAAACGGCGCGACGCCCCGACGCGGCGGAAAGTTGTCAAAACAGCACAACGTCACGCGCAACTATACTATTGCTTCTGCTTCTGCTCCTGCTCCCGCTGCTGCTGCTGCTGCTACCACTACTACTACTACTACTACTGTTAATGCTGTTCCACCTTCTCCTCCTTCTCCTTCTCCTTCTCCTCCTTCTCCTTTTCCTTCTACTACTGTTGTTATTGCTATTGCTGCTGCTCTTGCTGGTGGTTGTTCGCGGCCGCGGGTTTTGGCGGGTTTCCACGAGCGACGAGCGCGCACACCACTGGCACACACCGCGGCCGCCGTGCATTCACCTCGTCCTCACACCTTGCGCCACCGCTGTCGCCGCCGTCACTATCGCTATAGCCGTCACCACTTTTAATGTTGTTACTTTACCCTTTGTCCTTAATCTCGTTTTTACTCTTACTATTATAGATATGTTTTTCTCAAAAAATTTTATTACTTCATAATGCCGTGATCCGATCTTACTATCAACACTTTGTCGTACACTTTGATAGGACCGAGAATTATTTCGCCACGCTACTTTACGGCACGCGCTAAGATTACACACCCTTAAACTAACCTTATCATTTTCAAAATAACTGATTACATATTGCGAATCACGATACAATACATACAAACTGTTCAACGTCCTTTCACTAGACACGAGATTTATATCCCCTAATCGCGGAGATACCGCATCACTTTCACGGGCGAACATGGAGCTCGATCCATGCCGAATGTTTTGCGAAATGTCCGCATCTCCATTTTGTGGCGCTTCTGATCTGTCGTTCCCCTCTGCTCCTTTATGTTTTCGTCTTTTCCATGTGGTCTTTACCGGTCTCCAGGATTACCAACTCCGTATTAGGCAGAAATCAACGCAATCAAAATTATAAATGGAAATAATAACTTTTCATTTATGATCAATAATGATTCTATCGAAATTCGAAAATTTATCATTATTTATTCAATTTTACAAATCTATGACATGTATATCATTTTTATATAATTATATGTATGTATTATCTTCAATATTTAAATTTAATTTATGAAAGATTGAATAATTAATATTATTTAATAGAGACGTTTCGATGAATAAAAAATCATAAGTTTTATATCAATAAATCAGTTAATAAACTTTATGCGCTTATAAATTGTATGCGTAATATTAATATTTGCATCCTTTTTGTTCTTTCCTTCAGAATAAATTATTACATCGTATTATAATGTAGAAATATGTCATCATTTTTGTGCCGTTATATCCATAATATTCTGATTTTTTTGTATCATATATTAAGATTTTCAAGAACATGTTTCTTTCGATTTTAACGGATTTATATAAAAACTAAACGCGCATGTGCAGACATTTTCTTTTGTTCGAATGATTTTGGCATTGTTACTTATGTTTACATTTTCGTTCTTATGTTAAAAAGTACTGCCACATAACACTGTTAATGCTCTGAATGTATGAATACGAATTAATATTTTTACTAAATTTTTATAATGGATAACTTAACTAGAGAAAGTGTGAAAGAAATTTTTGGTACAGAATTTCAAAAGTTTGTATTTTTTTAATTCATTGCTATCATAATTATTCTATGTTTTAATGTAATAAATATTTTGTTTTAGATTCTGTGAAGAGTGTAAAATAGTACTTACAAAAAATAAATGTGATGCTTTTATGGTATCTAATCCTGTTGCTTTAAAACAATGTTTAGAATTTCTTGATAAAGAGGAGGAACAATTAGATTATCAGTTGATAAAGATCCAGAATTTGTGTCCAAATGATTTAAATTATGGAGATCATAAACAAAGTACGGTAATTTGTTAACCATTTTATTAGAATATTAATGAGTTAATTTATGTAATTGACATTACTATTATAGAGTTATGTAAACAGTACATATTTGCACCAAAAAGAGAGCAAAAATCTTGCAAAGAAACTACATACCCACCTTCTAATTTAATACTTGCAAATTTATCATTGGAAATTTATTTACGTAATACATCTGCAATCTTACCCATTCGCACATTTCATCAGATGACAATAAAATGTATTTTAGATACAGCTAAAACTGGAGTAGAAATATACAAAGATATTATAAACACTCCTGTAAACGATATTGTTATTACTGATTATGAAGCTTCTATTCCTTCAATTTCTTTACTTTTGGAAAAATTTCAAAAGCATCATAAAATGTTTCATTATTCTAGTATATTAAAGCATTTAATTTCTAAACAAGAAGTTAATCAGAAATCACAGTGTAAATATGCAATAAACACAAAACAGATGAAGCTATTTTTCAACCTTGTATTTACTAAAGTAATTCCTCTGAATATATTTGGAAAGTTAAGAAATTTGAAAAAAATTAAGAAAGCTCTGTTTCATTTACTAAAGATACCATGCTTCAAAGCTTTAGATTTGAAGTTATATATTAATAAATTAGATGTAAGTAATTGCATTTAATTAGTGAAACAAATTTAAAAAAATTTTAAGTGTTACTACAGTATAATTTTTTTATTTAGATTTCTAGCATTAATTGGTTACAAAGCATTAAAAAGCCAAATATAGCATGGGTTCTTCTTGCGAAATTTGTGAAGTGGCTTTTCACTGGATTTCTTTTAAAAGTATTGCATACTTATTTTCATGTAACAACAGTGTCTTCCTACAATAATGAAAGAATATACATAGTACGTTCAGAATGGTTTAAAATTAATAAACGATTTATTCAACGAAAGATTCGTTCAAATGCTTTACAATTAGATCTTAGATGTAGTCATTGGAAGCCACCATTAACTGTATATAAATTATACCCTAAATATTCTACTGTACGACCTTTATTTGTATTGCGGTAAGTAATTTCATATGATGATGGCTCTATGAAGATCAGAATATGTTTAAGCATTTCTTTATTAGGTATAAAAATGATAATGAAAGAACAAATTTTTTCATTCTACACCTATTTCTAAAACAGTTACACATCACAGAATATGGATTAAGTAGTTTTGAGGACAAATGGAAGTCCATTGTTCAACACAAACACACTTTAAAGGATAAAAAGTTGTATTTTGTATTATGTGATGTGATGGATGCTTTTGGTTCTATAATACAAGGTATAATTATTTATAATTTCGAGCATGTGTTACCATGTTTAAAAATTTTTATTTTCAGGAAAATTATTTGATATTATACGATCTTTTTGTGAGAAACTTCCTGAGAATTTAATACTGAGAAATTACGCCGTAAAAAGTAAAATATCAAAAGATGATATTCTATGTTATAAACAATATTTCTGTGACTCACATTTGCAATTATCAGTGCCACCCGGTACATTGTATGCGCGTACAGATCATATTCAACAAATAAAAAAAAGTTGGTTGTTAGAAAAAATTCGAAAATACATCTTTCATCAGACGGTATGTTACAAAAGAAAAAGTGCGTACCGCTTAAAGTACTTTTAATTCCAAATTAACACGCTAATTTACAGGTACAAATAGGTAAAAAATATTATATTGTAACAAAAGGAATCGTTCAAGGTGGAATAATATCACCTATTTTATCAGATATATATTTTGATTTTGTAATACAAAAGGAAATGGCAGTATTTCTACGAACTGGTCAAATTATCAAATTTGTGGATGATATGTTATTTGTAACTGAAGATGAGGATTCTGCAAAACAGTAAAATAACAAATATCTTTTCAATTATCGGAAAAAATAAATGTTATTAATATACTCTCTTCATACAATAGATTGTTACAGTTAACAGCAAAAGGAATCCCAAAATATAATTGTCGATTTAAAACAGCGAAAACGCAAACTAATGTGGCCTGCAATGAAGGTACAGTTACAAATAATATTAGTTTCATTGGTTATAAGATTAATTGTACAACTTCAGAAGTACAATATAATATACCAAACATAAATCTACGTTATTTGATGTCTTTAAAAAAAAATTGGAATCCTTTAAAGTAAGTTTTTTTTATTTCTGTACCTGTATTATAGAGTATTAATTTTTAATATTAATTCCGGATTCGTTTTAGGATTCTGCAATTAAAATTATGTAACGTAGTAAATCTGAAATTATCAAACATTGTCTTAGATACCAGAATTAATTCTGGAACAACAATTAAAGCAGCATTAGAGAATGCAGGTTTAATGCAAGCAAATCGTGCTTGCGTTTCAATAAATGAATTATTCGATGATATTCAAACTAATGCTGAAAGTATATTTAAAATTATCAAAAACAGTAATAAACTAATTGCAAGATTTGTGATAAAAATTTTTCTAAAATGTAAGGCTTATTATACTGAATGATTAATACATAGAATAATTACGGCTTTATTTTTATTTTAGGTGAAGGAAAAGTGAAGGAATTACGTATTCGGAGATGGAACAAAGAAATTCTTTCTATTTTGTGGGCATCTTATAAACGCATTTTTATAAAAGATACAGTTTTACGAAAACATTTTCTTATGTTCTGTAAAAAGTAAACAGTACTCTAAATATTTCTTTTATTATTATATATTATAATATTTAGCATGTAATTAAAAAATATGAGTGATAAATATCGATTCAAATTTTTCTGCGTGAACGTTTATACGCAAGTGGTGGGGAGCTACAGACTTCTATATGTATACATATAAGCAGCGATGCCAGAACCATAAAACGGTAACTGAAGAATGACAGATCGAATAGATAGAACTTGATTCTTCATTTATATTATTTTTGTCGAGATTATATTATTTTGTCGACTCGTCGATGCTGCTGCCACATGCTTAGGTGGCTTGAGGTAGTGCTGTGTGTTTCATTAGAGGATCACCCCACCACGGAAGTTGCCGGGCCTGTGTGTGCGACTGTGCTTCCGGTAAAGGATTCCGCGCGGAAAATAAAAATAATGACTTTTATTTCTGCGAATAAAGAAATTTTTTTCTTTTGCGTGAAAAAGTGGCACTTCTATTCAAACTACTGAATCGTGCAGCTCGACAACCTAGGGAAATTTCTAATTACGAGCACGATGCCCCTCTACAGCTTGTTTCTGCCCTCGTGGTCGACCATCATATACATGGTGGCGAAAAATGAATGAACAGCGAGAACCGTATGGAAAACTGAAGAACCGGCGTTCAGAACAGAGTATAAGTAATTCCATCTAGTGGATGTCGAAGGGAAAACGGAAAACAGAATATGCTATTTGGTAACTATATAAGAGGAAAAGTGGGGGAGCGGCGCGAGGAAGAAAATGGCCGACAAGGCAACGGTAAAAGGGCAGGGACGTCGAGTGAGATACGTGTTTTGGGCGAAAGAAATGCAAAATCCGTGTTAGATCTCGCGAAATCGAACGGAAAATATAGGGAAAAAGGACGTGTTATTATTTCCTTCAGTATTTTATTGACTAAAATATTAACGGATTAGTCGATTACATTCGTGTATTAATTTATCGTTTAAAAAAGCGTTCGCGGGCTGTGTGTAGGAACAAAAGGGCTCGCTAGAGGTAAACATAAATTATCCGTTCCTTCATATTTACTTCTTGCCGTTCAATTACATTTATACATCGGATATATAACTGAGTGTTTGGAAAATATGTTGGTAGAAGTGTTCGTAAAAGCGTATGAGTTTGGTGAAATTTTGTACGTGACGAATTCATCGATCAGTAGAGTAGGTTTATGTTAGCCACTTGTGGCCATCTACGGATACATTTAAAAGGTATCCTGTTGTCCTTGTCCTTTTAATTTCTCTATCTGTAATGTGAACTTTGCACTTCTTCCAAGTAGTATTGTCCTTCGCCTATTAAATACTATACAGTCATAGTGGGAAATCATAAGCAGCGAATTTATCAGCTGTATATTAAATGATGGGAGCAACGAGATTTAAAGGGATCGATTTGTCAACAAGTCGATGAAAGTACGCGCACCCGAAACTCTCGATCGTATTTTTTCTTTATTTTTATTTTATTTTTTATTTTTCTCCCATCACGAAATCGAATATTTGTTTTATTATAAAGAAACATCAAATTTCTTTAATTACAGTTATGATTTAAGTGTATTTCGTTATGAATAATACTCGAAAAAATATCCGTGTAAGTGGGTCGTCATTTCGATATTTTGATGAAAAAAGTAGAATCATTTTTATTGACATTGTAGAAGTATAATTTTGGTAAAAATAGGTTTTAAAAAAAGTTCAGCTTACATTTGTATATTAGATGATATTTTTCTATGATAAGTGTCTAATAAAGTTATATCTTTTCTTTTTTTTTTATTATTTACAGATAGTCAACTTCAACAAAGTTACAATATTTATAATACTTTACAATGGCAGTTAGGTAGTTTTGATGGTTTTCTCTGAGTTTTCGTGAACCTTAAATATATTTTTATCAAGTTGAAGATGTAAAGGGAAAAATTATAATGAAGCCACAGAAAAAGGCAACGGTTGCCCGGAAGGCAACAAAAATGCCAACAATTGCTAAAAAACGTCGCTCATTTTTAGAGAAAACTATATCTGATATCAGGAAAGAGAAGAAGTCTAAGAAGCTTGAGAAGATAGATGATGTAAAGAGGAGAATGGAGAGTGATAAGAAGAAATTAGAGAAAACTGATGAGAAGAAGAAAGTAGAGGATAAGAAAAAGATTGAGGAAAAGCGAAAGGACAAATGTGAAAAAGTGGATGAGAAGAAGAAATGTAAAGATAATGAAAGAAAGTTAGAGAAAGTAGATGAAAGAAAATTAGATAAAATGGATGAAAAAATCATTGATGAGTGCACTTATGATTGTGCAGAAAAAAAGAAAGTACAAAAAATAGAAGACAAAACTAAATTGGATAAACAAGTTGTAGAAAATAAGAAAAAGCCTGATAAAGTGGAAGATAAAAAGAAAAACAGCAATGAAAATGTGGAAGATCAAGCAAAACTGCTTGTGATACCTACAGGAGAAAATGAATTACAAGAAGAGAAAGTAGAAAATTTTTGTTCCATTGCTAAGAAAAAATGCAAGGATGAGAAGAGGAAAGATACAAAACTACTCAAGTCAGACATTAAGGAAAGCCTGAAGATATCTGTGATAAAGGATAAAAAATCAGAGCGCAAAAAGCTTCTTGGAAAAGGTACAGTAAACAAAGTTTCTTTAACGTGTACTAAGAAGGATTCTAAAACAAAATCAATGCAAAAAAAAGGTATTTCCAGAAAGACCGTTTTGGCAAAAAAAGCACATCTGTCGGTAGTTCAAAAATTGGTAGATAAAAAGATTAAGTTAAAGAAAATGATAAAAGATGAAGAAACATCGGTAAGCGAAGAGGATGAAGCACTGAAAAGAACAAAAAGAAAAAGCGTTAACGTGTCTAAAACCAAAGTTTTACAGGAGAAGAAGCAAAAATTAGGAAAACATATGAAAGCTAAATTATCTACAAAGAATAATAAAATAAATTCTGTATTACGGAAAGACGATAAATTTAAAACGCTCGTAGAGAAGGTTGTACCTAAGAAGAAACTGGATTCAAAGGAATCGGATAAATCTTTAAACGAGCCTAAAATGATCGAAACAAACGAAGAACAGGAAGAAACAATTGATATAAAGAGCGAAATGAAAGAGGATAAAGAGACGGAAAAGGGTTGCAAGGAAGAACTATCGCAATTAAAATTACAGGATATTAAGAAAACTGTAAGAAATACTTCGAGAATAGGTAAAAAGGTAATAAAGAAGAAGACGACGGTAAACTGTAATCAGTCTTTGTCTTCTTCTGAAGAAATATCTTCGGAGGAGTCTAGTAAACAAATGAAGGTTTGCGAAGAAAACACAAATGATAGTGTTTCTTCGAAACAAGAAGAGATTGATAACGAGACTGTAGTTGATGCAAGTCCCAAAGATGAAACGATCAATGGGGACAATGTAACTGATAACGCGTTATTAACAGATTCGGAAGAAGATAGCGACGACGAGACAAAGAGTGGTAAACAAAAGGATATTAAGAAAGGGGATAGGAGTAGTTCTCCCTCTGATGAACGCGTTCGACGAATGAGATTATTTGGTTTTTGGAGTGGACCAAAACGACATAGGGTAGCTTCTTTAAACGCATTAGCCAAAGTTCATTGTTTGTACGAAAATGAAACCGGAGGGGTGTATCTCGGTGGTTTCTGTAAACCGAAACCCGAAAAGGAGAAGCAAAAGAAAACGAAGGAAGAGAAGGAGGAACCTGTTCGCAAGGAGAAAGAGAAGAAGACGGAAACTAAAACGGAAGAAAATACTCCGAAAAGAAAACTTAGAAACGTCCCAGGGTTACGTGGAAAGCATTGGGACATGTTAGAAAGTTCATCGTCTTCGTCTTCCTCCGACGACGATTATGAACGCGAGAAGAATACGGAACACAAGAAGAAGATAATTAAACGAAGAAAGAAGAACGAAGAAGTAATGGATTTAAAAGACATGGTTGTTTGCAAAAGAATGGCGAGCCTTAACGCTTCGGCTATCTTAGCCGCTTCTTATTCGGACGAAAAGAATCGGTGCGGTAGTAGTTGCTCTGATTCTTCCAGCGAATCGGAAGTCGAGATTATTAGAAGACGCAAACAGACTGACTCTGATATTGAAAAACGAAAATCAAGGCAAAATTCCGAACAAGATGATGTTTTAAAACCATCTAACAAACTTGTTATCTTGAACCAAGATACAGATGTTACTATTACTGGTAATTTATTAATTACATTAAGAAAGACTTTGCGTGTATAGTTATGGTCTATTAAAATAAAACATTTGTTTTAAGGTGTTTATGTTAATCAAACTCGATCTACGCACCATGAAGGCTATTGTAGCTTTGCCGGTATGCAATATAGAATAAGTTCAACGAGTCATACTCAAACTGCAGCTACCGCAGTTGCTACAGAGCTTCACGATCAGGTCAGTCTTTTTATTTGTTTGAAATGTATCGACTATTAAAAAGTATTTATTGACATTAATTTGTAACAGCAAAAATTGGAGCAACCCTGTAAATCGTATACACCGTTGGGTGCTTTATCTTCTATGCAACCACCGGGCAGTCAAGGTAATCATCCGAGTATGTCGCCTCGAAGACATTCTGCGTTTTCTGCTCCGCATCAACATGGTAAATTAAGTATAATATACTTTTTCTATAATTCTATTATCGTTGTTAACGTATAAATCGTGATTCTTTTCTCTTCGATGTTAGGGTATTATCAGCCGGCTGGTCCACTGATACAACACCCACCAACTTTACCACCTATTAAGGGACCTCCTCCAGAACCAACTCCGACACCTCCCCAAAATTCTGAAGGTTCAGACGATTTAGTTGCAACGTCAACTACTTCGGGAGGAACTAGTAGTACAGGTATAGAATTTCATTAATTATAAATTTCGTTAAAATTTCACCATACATCTTAAGTATTGAAGAAATGTTATATATTGCTCATATAGGAGGAGGGTTTTATAGAGCATATTGTCCCACATACTATGGTACACCACCACAATATCCAGATTTATGTTATCCACCAACATATTCTCATCCACATGCTCATCCACCGCCTTATTATAAATATGCACCAACTTATAGAAGGTAAACTATTTATCATTGCAATTTACGTAATTTTAGCACACGTTAGTTACCAAGACTTGTGACTCCATTTTAATATGCTGTAAAAATAAAGGTATCTTTTCAGGCAGTATTATGGATATCAGGAATCTGGTGGAGGTGGTGGTCCCGGTAGCGGTGCTACCGCAGGAGGGCCAGCAGTCGTTGATTATCAATCGCCTCCGCCACCACCCGGTGAATATCCTCTTCCACCCTATTACGGAGCTTATCCTCCGCCTCCGCCACCGCCTCCTCCTCCACCGAATCCGGCATATTTACATTCTCAGGGAAGACCTTTTGTAGATCGTAAGTATTGTACCCTATTTTATATTACGTTCATTTATATTTAACTGATTCGAATTTATTTTAGACGCAGCCTTCCAGGGTTGCCCATGCCCGATGCAGTCTTGTCCAAAAAACGTGGATACTGGGCCCCTTATTGGTAATGGTAAGGGAGCGCCAGTGGTATCGGGGCCCGGTCTGTCATTGCCGCCCAGTGCTTTGGTAGGTCCGCCCTCGCCGGCGAGGGGGCTAGCCGGGCTAGCGCCGCCTCACGGTGCCAACGCCTGGGATACGGATCGCGTCCAACTTAACACTCATCGCAACCTGAATCAGAACCAACCGTTGGTCCCTTCGTCTCACAATTTAGTCAGTGGACATAATCGCCCGCAAAATTCTGACTGCAAGAACAAGGTTTTTATTATATTCTATAGTATACATATAACTGAAATCATGATATCTTATCAATTTTATCTTGTCCTCTGCCATTCTTGCAAGTCAATTGCTCGTTTCTTGTCCACGAGATCGTCATGTTTCTTGTATCGATCCTTAGATATTCCATATTAACAGCGATATCTCGATGTTACTTTTTAAAGGGCGTGTAATATTTTGATTTTCCATTTTGATGATTCTTTTTAGGATGAGAAAGACTGTTCAGAAGACAAGCTACAAAAGTGTGGATGTCAAAAACGTGCCTGTACATCAACTTGTGAAGTTAAAATGGAAACTCTTTCGCCAGCCGAAAAGCTAACGGTGACGACATGTCCGAGTAGTAAATTCCACAATTTTAAATTGGAGAATAACAATGTGAAGTGTGAATCTTGCAGTGTAGAAATGGGGAATAATTTGTCATGTGTTGCTAATTGTAACGTTAAGTGCGAATCAGATTACAAATGTGATATCATGAAATGTGAACAGTGTATGAAAGAGGGTCAAATGGTCATTTTAGAAATCGACAAAGATTCAGGTATATTACTTGATGATAAATTGGATGCAGATCCTGATGTTAAGGAGGAACTGAGCGACGTTGCTGGGGTTGATAGTGAAAATTGGAAAAAGCCCGATTACGAACCAACGGTGCAAGAAACGATCGAAGAGGCTACGGAAAAGGAAGAAGAGGTAGAAAAGACGGAAAAGGTGGAAATCGAAGAGGAACCTTCTAAATGTCAGAAAGTTTCGAAACGAAAGTTATCTTTAGATAGCTTGTCCGACAGCAGAAAAAAGAGGAAAGTAAGTAAAAGGACGCTTTCCGTCGGTTCTTCGCAGGATTTGAATAACACTGACTTTTCGTCAAAAATTTCTCTACCAATCCTACCTCTCATAAAAAAGATTGATAGTAACGGTGACGAATGTGTTCTAAAGAAAAAACAGCCTAAAAAGGACAACCAAAATCAAAAGCGCAAAGTTGAAAATTCGAATTCATCCGAAAACGCGATGAAAAAGTCCAAAACTTCTAAACAGAGTACAACAAACAATATACCAAGTTGTTTAAAGCATGCTGCCAGTGACAATTCTATTATGGAAACAATTAATAATGTTATACAAAACAGTTTACATATTACACAGAGGAAAGACCGGAAGAGTAATAATAATAAAAATGAGAAATCAGAGAAAACGAAGAAGGAAACAAATTTGTTGTCCACGGCGAAGAAAGTTGTTAAAAAAGTTGATTTGGTCAAGGATCTGGCGTCGGAGAAATTATCGAAGGTAATCACGAAGGGTGGTCAGTATAAGAAAACGGAAACACGTACGAAATCAAGAGCGCAGGAGAAGAATAAATGCAAAGGAAAAGGTAAATCCAAAGCGCAAGAAACGAAAACGAAAGATAATGGTAAGAAGCAGGATAACGCAAAGTCGAGAACAATCGAAGTAACTGAACCTATTAAAAAGCCAGCTTTAGTTAAAAAGAAGAGAAAAAGTACGAAGAAAGCGCCGGTTAAGAAATCAAACTCTAAAGTTGAAGATTGTTCAACAGGAAGTGAGAATTTGATATTAACCAGAAAAACATTTTTAAAACCTAAATGGAGTAACGGTTGGAGTTGGGAGGGTGATCCGTTTGAAGCCAAAGTTTATTTAACGGTATAATTTTAATTAACACATTTCCTATATTATTCAATTAATTCATTTTAATGGCCTATGTTGTTATCGTTTCTTTCAGAACGAGGAATCGGCTATACGTCGATGCTACGCGAGTATGAAACACGAAAGTGGTGACGTATTGAGACCTCGTGACTGTGTTTTATTAAAAAGTGGTCCACGAAAAGCAGACTTACCATTCGTAGCAAAGATTGCCGCGTTATGGGAGAATCCAGACGATGGTAAATCCAGATATTCATATTTCAATTGGCCGATATAACAAGCTATAAAATACAAATAATTATTGAAAAATGAATTTTGTTACAGGTGAAATGATGTTTTCCTTGTTATGGTACTACAGACCTGAACATACCGAGCAAGGTAGAACTCAGTACGATACCGAGGATGAAGTGTTTGCTTCACGGCATCGTGATGCTAATAGTGTTGCTTGTATAGAAGATAAATGTTATATTTTGACATTTAATGAATACTGTCGGTAAGTTAAAGATCTTGTTTTTTATTTAAAGAAGAAATGGAGGGGCTACTGGAGAAAGGGGAATATCAGTTTCAATCGATTAATTAAATTGAAGAATCATTAGAGTTTTACAAACTGAAATACTATACGAATTTTACTGAAACTTATAGGTATCGTAAAAATTTACGAAGAATCGAAGAAGGATTAGAGAGTCCCGGTTTAATAGTACCACCGGGAGATCAGTTATATCCAAGAGAAAATCGTCAGCCCCCGATACCAGTGTCTTCGGATATGGTTCTGTTTTGTCGACGTGTTTATGATTACCGTGGTAAAAAGCTTGTTAAGAATCCCGGATGACTCGACTTTTTATAAAACGCTTTGAACAGGAACCAATGGAATGCACAAAGTTTGCAGCATAAATTGAAACTGGACGTAGGTCTCCCTTCAAGTCTAATTATACATTAATCAATTTTTTTGATTTGAACATCATTAATATTTTTTTTCTATCTAAATAGAAAGTTTTTTTTTTTATTTTTTCTTTTATTTAAACATCAAATGAATTGTCATTAATATTTTTCTTTCATGATTTTTGTGAGATTTTATATACATAGGAATTTTATATAGACTTAGATTTATTCTTATCACGATGAAATATTAAGCCGCAAATATAGATTTTTTTTTTCATTTGCAAGAGATTTATTTTACACGATGTCTTACGTTTAACAAAAGCGCAAAGCACTAAGATTCATAGGGCGTACAGATTTTTAAATTTTGCTAATGTAAAGCAAAATAATAGAAGAGTACTGGTTTTTAAACTAATCATTTTATAAGATAGATAACGCTGCTTATCAATTTTCTACGTTTTTAACTTACAATACAAGGAATATCTTGAATTATTTCTTAGTGAGAAATGTTTTTGAAACTTGAGATGAAACTAGCACAAAAGTATATAGGATTCACTATATAACACTAAGAGTGACGTATCCGAACGAGTAATCAAGAGTTTGCAATCCCGATGATGAATTTCTCGATAATACAAAACGTGATGTTTGAAAAAATGCCTAAAACATATTCATCTGTCGTAGAAAAGCAAAAATGAAAATATGATGCGTTCACTCATCAATACGGGTTGTTTTATCGCAAACGAAATACATTCTTAGGGAGATAATAGAATTTGACAATTTTATAGAGAGAAGCATATTTTTTGTGAGATAGTATTTACAACACTTAAATGAATATTTTTCACATTGGAAATACAAATACGTATATGGTATGTATTAGAAAGCACCCTTCTTGGAGGGGACCTTCGAACAGTTTCAAGGTAGAAATCAAACGCCTGGGGGTATTTGACCATTTAGTGAAATAGTAAATGTATGCGATGTGTTCTTTAGACGAGATGAAAGATGAAAGCGGAGAGTATTCAGTTTTCTGATACAAAGGAAGAACACTTTTATTATCTTGCAATTGGTCCGTCAGTTCCATAGAGATATAAGAAAAGAGGGAGATAAAAATGCGGTTTACGCGATCTGTTCTTATATCTGTATAGTCAGACCTATGCATATGCATTATTTTAATACACGTAACTAATATAAGTTTCATTTTTTAATAACTACCGTTGGTGACGGAGTGTCGCGAAAATGGAATTGATTCGACTGAAATTTAATTGGGACGGTAAGCTTCAAACAGTTACACGACTCCATTGGAAATGAAGAAATTCTTATTCAAATTTTTCAAACTGCCATATCACGGAAAATACTTAATTACATTTCCTTTGTCATTGTAAATTTATAGACGTTTATTTCATTTTTATACAATTCTACAATTGAAATAGTCTTAAATGATCATTGAAGAGAAAACTGATTTTTTTTTTAAGAGAAATATTGGTTTTATCCCGTCACACTTTGCAGTAAGCGTTTACTGTTTTATCGAACTTCTTTAAAATCACAATGTCTCTATCGTTATTAGGGAAAAACGAACAATGTGGTTGCACGGTAATCTCTTGTATTTTCATCATTTCAAGTCACATATTATTCATTAGTGCATAGTCAGTGTATCGCATCGTAGTATGCCAAAAAAAAAAGAAAAAAAAGTGTATTTGTGAACTACGAGGAACCTTAAGTTAGCCAATAATATAATTAATATCACACTCGAGAGTTTATAATAATGAGTAGAAATCTTAGGAGGTAATTATTTTTATTGAAATTCCAAATAAGATGATAATGTCGACGTCTATTTTTGATTGTTTGTTGAGTGGCGGGTGTTTTGTTAGAAATTATATTATTTAAAATTAATATATTGATGATAACAATTATTATTTAATATCTAATATATTGGATATAGACGCTAAGTTATTTCCGATAGAATGAAAAAATATTATAATTGTAGTATAGATAAGGGGGGAGGGAAAAGCGCTCGTGATTGTTCCTGTCTGTCTGTCTGTCTGTATATGCGTGTGTGTACATGTGTGTGTGTTTGATGCGAAAATAATGACGAGACGTTGAAAGGAAAAAAGAAAAAGGAACAAAAAATAGAGAAAAGTGGAAAACAAGAAAAATACGTTTGATGAAAAACCTGTAATACCAAATGAATTTGTTCATTTTCCAAAATCTTTTTAGGGTGATTTAATATATTTTATATTTATTGTTTTATCTGTAACGATCGATTAGACACGCAACGATAGGATCGCGTAATGAATCGTATTAGTGTGAGTGCGTAGATGAGAAACATACGAGGTATTTTCATGCGTCACATATTGAAAAAAGAAAGACAGACGTTCGTCCAGCTGCATATCTAATTTTATTGGCAGTGCTCGATAAGCCCGAACAAAAAGAAAAGAAACGATCACAAGGTAAATTCAAATTTGACGCGCGTAAATGCATCGTCTGATACCGTTCTCGCAAATCTTTTACAAATAGTTTTATATTCGTTTTAACCACATAAGCATTTTATCAGGATAATCGAAATTGTTCACTAAGCGAGCCGCAACTTATGCGGATACCATAGAGATATAAGAATAAAAGTTGAAAAAGCGATATATATATACATATAACAATAGGAGAACGCTGCGTATGGGCCCCTCGTGTTGCTGTTTGATCGCGCATGCGCATTAACACAGTAAGTGTAGCGTGCGTTATGAAGCGCACTGCGTCGCGTCTGTCACATTAATATTTTTAATTGTATCATTTATATTTTATTAAGAAAACGCAACTCTTGGGAATTGTGAGTGGTTTTGTATCTCTCTTCGTAAGTTTGGAAAATATGGCGGGCAACATCAATCACAAGTAAGTAAATATGCATGCGTGGTTAGACAGGGGCATAAGGTCCATTATAGAGTGTTCTCTTTCGCTAGCACGTGGTTCACGTATTCTATTCTTATGTATCTCTATGGCGGACATCGATGTAACTCGCATTTTTGTGTAGTTCTATAAAATAAGAACGGCTTTCACGCGTCTTCAACCGGAAGATAAATCGAAGCGACAACTTCTCCTCGTAGCGCAAACAGAACAAACAAATTTAACAGAAATATACTTTAACGATGGTTAATGTGGGAACATTGCACAGAGAAAAAGAAATGAAAAAAAAAAAAAAACGTTGCATATCCTCTGTTCATTCTATTCTACGTAGCTGAAGTAACTTCCATCGAGCGTGTAATACAGAAACTTAATCATAGGCGTACGATTCGTGTTTGTGAAGCTCCTCAAAGACTTTGCATTCGCTTTAATCAAAATAGAACCAGTTTACGAACGATTCAACCAATGGACTTTCATTTAAATTTCTTATCAGTACGAAATATTATTCGACACAGTAAAACAAATGAATATTTATGCCCTTATGTGAAATGCCTGTGACAATTTTTCTGCCGAGCAATATCGATCAATTTTATTTTACGGTGCTTTGCAGTATTCTTATTTATTTACATTTTATTTATCGATGTGCTTGGATATGTGCAGAATGTCTGTAAAAGCATGCCGTTTTAGATAATCATTGAACGATAAAGGATTTTTAAAATTGATTAAGATACTTTTTTTGAGGTTTTATTAGCGTGAAAGCAGAAATATGGAAAATGAAGAACAATTTCAAGTTAATTTTAACATATGAAAGAGAGTACAATTGGTATTTATGACATATACAGGGTGTTTCATAAGTCGTATATTAATATTTATGACCGTCGCCATTGTTATTCATACTATCGTAATGTTCTTCTTCGGGAACCTTGTCACGTGACCCGAAGCTTCCCTTCGGACATCTTCGTTTGCGCGTTTAAACTTGGAAGCGTGTTTGAATCATCTTATATTAAAATGCGTGTTTCGTTTTGTTTAATGAAACAAGCCTTATGATTATGAAGTTCGCTATTTTTACAATAGCGTCATATATGTAATATTGTTAATCCTCGAGTTAGTACGCTGTTTTCAGTCATAATAACGCGCATGCGTATGGAGACGGAAGTTGCGTCACTATAAACTATTCTTTAACCTAGAAGAAAATTGAAGACCCGAATTTTATTGAATTATATTTAACGAGGAAAATTGTACCGCTATTGCTGTATTATTTATTTATAATTTATTCATACTATTTATTTATAAATATATTTAAGTTATCGTTTAATTTATTATTTTAATTATGCCACTCGCTCGAGGATTCTAACAGATTTGAGAAAATTATTTTCTAAAACAAACGAGACGAATTTTTGAAACACTCTGTATATATTTAACATTTTTGTTGTTTGTTGCTGGTAAAATTGAGACGGCTGGGGGCCAGAATTAAAAAACGAAAAAGAGAAAAACGTTGTACAAAATGACCCGCGACACTATTTTTATTACCGTCACCGAGGATGTTGTACGAACATCAAATCGTCGATATAAATTAAATAGTAAACGCTGAGAGGACAAATAATAATGGCGAGCTGTTTTTTTTCTTTAAATTATTTGTGTAAGGTGAAAAGAAATGTGTAGATGCTTAATTTAATTTTCCGTACATTTTTCTAATAACTATTATACTTGGTTTAATAAGTACGAATCAAAGAGTTAAATATAAACCAAACAAAAAAAGTATTTGAAAAAAAAAAGATTACATTAAACCAGTGGTTGTATAACTTTCAATGCGATTGATAATGTTAGAAGTACAGGTATAGATAATTTATGCAAATTACAGCGGAAGGTAAGTATACCCCTGCCTTCCGTAATGTGTGGATTATCTGGTAAACGAGATAATTTCTAGCTGACAAATAATAATTAATATTCTTTTTTATGCTAATCAATTACATAATATTATTGAAAATTATCAACAGCTTTCAACTTGTTATAATTTTGTACGGTCTAGATAAGCCAAGTAATAATAATCCAGTACGAGTTCTAAACTTTCTTAACCCTTGCAAAGTAGATCACTGAGATAATGACAATATAAATTTAATTTTATCATCAATTTTACTCTCATTTTCAGAATTTTAGACTTTTCAAAAACAAAATAATTTAAGCTACTAGTACTAGCACTACTAAAGGGATCAAAATTACTTGTTTCAGGATTCATATTTTAAATTATAAAATTGATTAAAGTGTTTTGACTTTTGTTAAAATAAAGAAATATTGTATATGCTGGTTTGTTTCACTCTAAATCTATTTATTTCTTTATTTATTTATTTATTTATATATTATAAATAAATAATGATTAAAATGAAAATGAGATTAACGAGGAAGCTCTAATGAATTAAAATAAAACTTTAGTAAAATAAAAATAAAAAAATATGTCAAATTGTATTACTTTTAAACATGTTTAAAACGAAGTTTTATTACGTTACAAATTCTTTGATGTTATAAAATTGGTACTTGCAGAAGTGTGTGCATACAGGAAGAAAAGAGGACACCGTGGCGGAGTGCTAGATTTAACGCGCCGGAAGTTTGCTGAAAGACATCCGGAAAGAGGAAAAAAAAAGGCTAAACGAAAGGTATTCCGAAGGCTTGGATCGGTACTGAATTTTTAATCCGAAGCAAGAGTCCTAAGCCGAAAAGCCTAAAGCCGAGGACGTCATCACGCCCGCTCGTGCTCTCCTAGCTGTTCCTTCAGATTACATTAATTCGATTAACGAATGCCGCTTATCGTTCATGCCACGATCCTACGAGGAAACGTTCTTTTTTTTGTCCGATTTGTCAGCTCTGACATTGATCCTAAGGTAACTTACAAAATTTATAATTTACATTATCGGCGATGGAATGCTTTCAGTGTAAAATACTTTAGATTTGTTATAAATTTCAGAAGCGATATATTTTAGAATGTTTCCAGTACCAACCGGGGAATTCGCGTTAATCGAATTCAATTGAGCAGAAGTAGCGAAAGCAGTATTTTCAAATAAAATATCACTTTCAACGGTGATTTCGTATTGTCGCGAACTCGTATAAAAAGAATTAAAGGCCATTCAATTTACAGCAATTGCACAAATTAAAGGGGACGTTTTTGTAGCGATCATTAAAAATGCCAAAGAGCCGACAAGTGTTTCGTTTCTTCTTTCTCTCCGTACAGTCCGATTCCAAGAGTTTGACAAAATAATAATGAAATTAATAAAATCAAATGGGTGTTTATTTTTTGAATTTTAGAAAAACGTCTTTTTGTTTTCAAGAATATAGAAAATTTGAAATATAAAGGGTTAATGCTCTTACAAGTGGAGTAGCCCTGTTGTTCTTTGTTTTTTTCGACGTCGTATCTCTTGCATTCCCGTTCTGCTTTTTTATCTCTGGTCAATTCGTCCGATAGATCCACAGGGAACCCGCTCCATAATCCGTACACGCAGCAAGGTCCAAAAAGACGTGTTCCCATCGAGTCGATGGAAAACGAACCTTCGTCTCCTTTTTGGCACAACCGCAGGCAAAACGATCCCCGCGCTAAATTCCTTGCATTCTTTATTTAATTTCGGGGTATCTAAATTATAATGTGATCCTCTGCTTTTGCTACACCGTTTATCCTTTGTTGACAGATCGATAATTTGAAAAATATACGATTCTTCCGTTCTACGATGATGATTCGTGCGTTTTTTAATTTTTATATATTAGAAAATACTATTTACATATAATAATTATAACAAATTCTTCCATTACATTGGAATTCATATTGCCGATCATTAATGGTTTCTACAGCATCCATTTTGTTAATGCAGAAACGTATAGAAGTGTTTTTAGGTACTGTAAAAAAATAGATTTTTCGGAATTCCCGCGAAGGATTCTGTTCGAGTGGAAAAGAAGAGAAGAGCGGAGAATATCATCTGTTGGTCCAGCGGTCGGTTGGTTTCCGGTAGCGCGGCGTGGCTGCTGGATCCTCGATCCAGTGTGGCGGAACGCGAATAGTGGGGTCATCGCGAGCAGTGGCGTCGTCTGATTGGCCGAAGGGGAATTGGTGTTGGACGAGAGTAGTTGGGTCGACGCGAATGTGTCGGAGAGAGAGGGAAACTCCGGCAAGCGAGAAATGGGTTGGAGTGGGGGAAATAGCGAAGCGGAGGGGGACTCGGAGCAGTTCGGATGCACACCGTGCGGGAATAGTGATTCAGTTAGCGGTGAGCCGCCGTAGGGGGTGGATTGTTGATGTCGTTAGTTTTTCGAACCGGCGTGCGTCGCTCGCGTCTTTCTCGTGTTTCGCCTCGCGTTCAAACCGCTTTCGTGTGTACGCACGCACGCGCGTGCACCTCTCTACGAATTGTTCGACTCGTTCAGGAATGAAATTGTCACGCTGCTTCTGCTGGGGGATCGCACACACGTGAAGCCGGTTGGTCGGCAAAAGTTTGAAAATCCATTCGCGGCTTTTCCGTAACTCGCGACCGCCGATGATGTTAATCGGAGGAAAAATCGAGGGGAGAGTGGCGGGTGTCGATGTTCTGAGAGGTTAAGATTTTGCGAGCATGCCGAGCAGGTAAGGAGAAAATCGTAGGGTCGATTATCGCGTTTTATCGAAACTCGCCAAAGAGGAAGAGGAGGATCATCTACCCCTCTTTGCCTACACGAAAGAAGGACAGTTTGTGCGTAGGTGATCCAAGGAAAGGGGAAAGGGAGAACAAGTTACAGGATAAAGGGAACTAAAGACAAAATGAAGAGTCGACCGGCACGAATGTTCGGAATCCTCTGCGGGGTGATTCTGTTGTCCCAGCACGGTAATACATTGGCAGGTAGCGAGATCTACGCGAAGATGTTCTCCAGTCCGCAGCATCCGTCGGATCCTTGTTACGACGAGGACAGACCGCGCCGGTGTATACCGGATTTTGTGAACGCGGCGTTCGGTGCCGCGGTCGAGGCCTCGTCGACCTGCGGTACCGGCGGTCCTACCAGATATTGTGATGTAACTGAACAGCCAGGAGGTGGCACGGGAATAGGTCAGTGCCATACCTGCGACGATAGCACGCCGAGACGTCGATTTCCCGCAAGTTACTTGACGGATCTGAACAACTCGAACAACGTAACCTGTTGGCGCAGCGAGCCACTCGGCACGTCCCAAAGTTTCTCAGCGCCGCCGGACAACGTGACTTTGACCTTGTCGCTAGGAAAGAAGTACGAACTGACCTATGTGAGCCTGCAGTTCTGTCCGAAGGCTGCTAAGCCGGACTCGATCGCGATTTACAAGTCAATGGACTACGGGAAGACATGGCAGCCGTTTCAATTCTATTCGTCCCAGTGTCGCCGTGTCTACGGTCGTCCGAACCGAGCGACCATTACGAAGGCGAACGAACAAGAGGCGAGATGCACCGACAGCCATCGTTACACGGGCGGCGATGGCCTCGGCCCCGTCGGCAGGATCGCGTTCAGCACCCTGGAGGGTCGTCCGTCGGCTTCGGACTTTGACAATTCACCGGTTCTGCAGGATTGGGTTACCGCCACCGACGTTAGAGTCGTTTTCAATCGGCTGCATATGCCGCAGCAGCCCTCCCAGGAGCAAGTCTCGTCCTTGGATACGGACGACGACGATCGGGATCATCCCCTCGGGCTGGAAGAATTGGCTAAACGCGAAAGAGAGCGAGAGGAACGCATTAAGAATCAAAAGAATCTTCTGAGAGGCTCGATGGATCCATTGGCCACCGCTTTACCCTCGGTACATCAAGTGATCGCGCCTCAAGAAATGCAGTCAAACGACGCCGTGGACGGTGGTGAGATGAGTTTCGCCGCCGTAACCGTCTCCACATCCACCAGCAGCACCTTGTCCAGCGCCGGGACAAGCACCTTTGCTCACCACTACGCCGTTTCGGACTTCGCGGTCGGAGGCAGGTGTAAATGCAACGGGCATGCAGCGAGATGCATCCCAGGCAAGGACGGCGAGGTCGCGTGCGAATGCAGGCACAACACCGCCGGCAGAGACTGCGAGAGGTGTCGGCCGTTCCACTTCGATCGACCCTGGGCACGAGCCACTGCCAGAGATGCCAACGAATGCAAAGGTTAGTCTTTTTTAAAAGCTTCTTTTCTCAGATTCCCGCTTACGAGCCTGAAACGTTGCGAGAACGAATTTGGGTGGTGCGCGGAATCGAATTTCAACGTTCTACGATTACACCGTATGTTTTTTAGAACGCAACGTGCAACCCTTGATACTTACTTTGATGATTCCATGTTTTGGGGTTGCAGCCGGTTATAATTTTTAATTAAAAAATGTTTTTGATATTCTACAATATCGGAGAATATTTCTAACTCGTAAATATTTCTGTACAACACGGGATATTCCAAAAAGTTACACATTGTCTTGAAACCATAAACCGGCTTGTGTTACATACAATCGAACGAATAGAAGAGGGCCATATTTCAAACAGGAGGGTGGGTTATACCCGGCTGGTGTATTTCAACAAACCGAGCGTTTTCATTTATACGCTTTCATCCTCTGCATGTGTTTTATTCAAAACAGTTTGGTCAGCATGCGAGTTTAGTGTCATAAATAATTACACGTATGAAACGAATAGAATTCGACGATTCAATATGAAATAACGCAAATATTTTATTCAAACATATTATGGCAAAACATTTCGTATACATTATGGCAATGTTTGTGCAAACAGATTTAACGCAATAGTAAATAGAGATATCGAGAAATAATTATTCAAAGACGATGATATCGGAATATTACACAGTTAGTGGAATTCTTCTTAATCGAAGAATTATCCTAGTATTTCTTTAGAAAAGCGATTACATCCTTGGGTGGTGGTAAAATCACGCTGGAAGCGGTGAAAAATAAAATAAAATGAAAAGGCTAGCTCGTTTCTCGTTTCGTTTCGGTGGCTGTTAGTTCGTTTATCCTTCGTTTCTGCATCTTCCATTCTCCTTTCCCAAGTCTCGATTCTCCGTGGTTCGTTTTTACTTTTCTGCGATTCCATCTCTTATTCCCTTTTCTCTGTTTTGCCCGGTAGATCGGAGCCCCAGGGGTGGAAGTACTCCTTTCGGTTCACCCCTTAATTCGAAGCGGCGAAGCGTTGCCTCGAGACTCGTATCGAGGATGCATGCTGAAATCAAAAACGTCGGGGGTAAACCACCCTCTAAAATCGTTTCGAATCGATAAAGGTCGCCCTTTTTGCGCGACCTCCGTGATCTTTGCCCGCAGTGAAGATATCGTGATTAAAAAAATATATATACCCACCTTTGTTGCGAGGAAAATGGAATCTGAAAATTTTTCCAACCCCTTTTTATCTTAAATTCCAGCGATTCTATCGAGGGCTGAACAATAATTTATGCGAATTATTACATAATCAACAAAAATACCAACACGAACGACGTCTAGGTATAAAATATGAACGGTATTACGCGAGATACGAGGTACACGGGGAGTAGAATTCATAAATGTCACGGCGGTGGTAAGCAAAGCTTCGGCAAAATAGAACGTACACGAATCCATGGAGAAAATAAAAATAAAATGAAATAATAAAAGAGCAATGTCAGTTGCCACTTCAGCAGGCTCCGTAAATTTCACTGTTGCAATTGTATGCGCCGTATGTGCCCTTTCTGGCGAATGTCCCCGCAATATAAGGTGTTTCCAGTCCTTTTCAATGTCCCTTTTTTTTCTACTTGCAACATAAGCCGACATCGTTTAAGAGCTTAAGTAACATATGCTACGGTTTCGCATTTTGAGTGGCACAAAGAGGGTAGGTTTAATTTACGATCCACAAACGTGAAAATTGCGGGATTTCCAGGCCCTTTTCTTACCGGAAAATCTTCTTTTAAGACCTTTAACTACCAAGGATTTCTTAGAGGGGTTTTCAAAGATTATTTGTGGAATTGTTTTAGAAGTAACGACATTTTCTTGTATTACAATAATTAAATAATACAGAATTTGATTGAATAATGTAAACGTTTCAGGGGATAAAGGGCGTCGCGTGAGAATGGAAATTAGGTATGAAAAGAAATGGAAAAGTTGGAATCGAGTCATTTAGGTGTCTGTCTCTCCGTGAACATTCTTGGTAAATGTAAAAGGGGCGGTTCTTGTTGTTGCGGCTTGCCTTTAATTTGACACGGCATGCTGTACCGGCTGTTTACGGCAATGAATTATGTTCTCAAGGGTCCGTTTATACGACACGTAGTTATACGCGTTCGTACCCGTGATTCTTGCTCCATACTTTTCCTCCATTCCTATTTCTCTTCTTTTCTGCTTTTCTTTTCGCTCTTTCAACCTTCTCGTTTTACTCGATTCTTCTTCTCACCGTGGAATTTCTTCGCCTTTCTTACGGTCAGGTAAACGTCGAAGCATCTTTATGTTAACATCTTCCTTTTATGATAATTGGTTCTTTTATATAGTGTATAAAATGAGGAAGATAAAAATGAAGTACAGAATTAAATTAGAATTATTTTAATTTGTATAAAAATTTTCTATGCTGGGAGAAATTTCATTAAATTAATTATCTTATTGTTAGAATAATAAAATAATCCTTTGAAAAAGTATCAAGCTAAATCTGACAAGTAAACCTCATCTTATTTGTATCTTATATAACTGTGACAAGTATAGGTGGAATAAGTGGCTTTTGGTTGGCTGAAAATTGAATTAAAAGAAAGGAAGGAGATTATGAAAGGGGATCAGGTTGAAATGCATCGGACTCTGGCGAGGAAAAAATTCGAGTCACAGAAGGAACCGATGAAGAGGTTTAATTCGAAATTCGTCGCACCCTTCTCTGAACAATTACGCTTGCTTTTGGTCAGAAGAAAGAAACACTCGACGATTTTATTACGGCGATCCTTTTCCAATTAAATCGTTGCTATGGCGATGCCCACGAGTGCTTATGGTGTCTGTAGAATACAGCTTCCGTTGCTTCTTATTTCTTCCAAGGATTATTCAATTTAATTTTCAAATATATTTTTATACAGATTAAAATTTTCACTCTTGAACGGCAGACCACGAAGAGAGCCATAATTTTCATTTAATTTTGTACTTTGCGTTATTTTCATTTTCTAAATTTTACACGCGATATAAAATCTGAGTTTCCCTCGAGGTACCAAGTACCCCATAGCCTTCGATCGTCTTGAATCGAACAAGATTTGTTGCTGCGACGGAAAGGATAATTCCCGTTCTGAAATGCACTTGCAAAGAGAAGCTGGAGAGAATCGATAAAGAAGGAGGACGTATGGTGGATAAAACGGCTTTACAACGATACGAGAGGGCAAACCGAGTAAAACGACGACGAAGGAGAAGACGACGGAGAGGGTGGAGGAGAGGAAAGGAAGAGGGAGCTCGAATTAAATTACATTTTAATTTCGCGGCCATTTCGCAACGCGTACCACGATATGCCAAATATCCGGCGCAATTTACATTTTAAATTGGACACTTCTTGTCGCGATTCGAGGGTGGTTGCCCGGGGTACTTGTTGTTTCAGTAAAAAACACCCTTCTCTGTCGGAGATTTTTCAAAAACTTGCTCGCACCCGGTGGCACGTTCAATCCTTCTAAAAAGTAACCCCTCCCCACCCTCCGTGCATTCTCTGCGAAATTGCTTTACTCCGACGTATCCGTTTTCTTTTATTTTTTATCTACAGGCTTTCCTTTTAAATCTACATTTCAATTTCTGCGAGAAATTTCTTCTAATTTTCCTTTTGCTACATTTAATCCCGACCGAGTGTTTAATTACGAGCATCGCTCGACTCGCGTTTCATCCCCCTGTGAAATTTTACCCTTCTCTCTCGCCTTGTTTCGGAATTTCAACGCTTTATTAAATTCTTTTTCCAAAAGGTGCTTCGTAATTTTGAAAGATAGAAAATGAAATGGACGTTCCGTGATTTAATCTTGATTAGTTACTCGATTTCACGAGATGTTTATTTTTCGAAATAAAGTCAGCCACGACGAGTTTATACGAATCCATCAGCGGAAATTACAATTCTCGCGTATTGCGATACAGCCTGTACATACACGCGTCTCCCAGGGAAGAGGATTAAATATGCGGGAATAAAACGTTCCTTTCGACGATATTGAAACGAGATCCGCATGACGAATCGTTTTCATTCCTCGATGACTCTTGTTTCCTGACACGTTTCGGAACCGCACGAGTGTTATTCTCTTCTCCGGGTCTTCTACTAAACCTCGCATGTACCACGATTATTCTTCCTCGTGATGCGGGGCCAACGCGCTTTGCATGAATGAGACTCCTCGTGACCTCTCCGATGAATGGTTCTTTCTTTCTCTCTCTGACCCTTCCTTCCTCCTTCTTCCTTTCATCCTCTCTATCACCGGTGATAGTGGATACAAGTTCGTTTAGAAAATATTCCGGCTGAACTTTGCATCGGGGGGGCGGAAAAGTTTTTATAAATTCTGATAGCATTTGAAGCAATTTTTGAAACACTGATGATGAATTTCGTGGTTTTTGAAATTGGAACCTGGGCTGGAAAGTATCGTGGGTTTTATGACAGGAGGAAATCGGTGCTGAACGCGGTTCTTACGAAAGAGTTGTACACAGTGAAAGGGTCCGGCGGGCAGAGAAATTCACGTGTTCCCAGCAAAGGCAGCTTCTCTTGTAGATCCCGAGAGCGATGCACATGCATGCGTAGGTATGCACCGTTCGGTTGCACAGCGGTACGTGCACACAAACAAGAAAAGGCCTCTCTCGCGACCGATATATGTATTTCCTTTTCTCTTGGCCGCTCTTGCAACAGCTACAAATACGTGTGCGCGATTTATTCCCGCGGCAACCGGCAGACTGGACCGAATTTAAATCGGTGAAGCTGCATTTGTAATACCACGAACGGTACCGATTCCAATTAGTTTTCGGATATTCAGGATTTGATTTGTTATAATAAGGAGAGATATAACCAGTAATTGGTGTAACCAGATAGTACATAGGGACGAGGGTGGACCTCTGTCCTTCACCCCTTTTCGAGGGTTAAATGGTGTGGAGGTGATTGGTATCGCAATTATAATAGTTATGCTCGGATAATTAACAGTTTCAATTATTTTTCGGTGATACGAGTCACCGATCATTCTCACAGCAATTAGCATATCGTTCATTTCGAGGTAAATTACAAAATGAAATTTCGGAGATAATTAGGTTTGATTATAAAATAATTCAGAAATAGTAACAGGAAGATTTTTAATATTTCTGATATTTAAAAAAAAAACAGAACTTTACGGTTTTCTTAAGCTGAAAGTTTGAAAGGGCATCGTCAGGCATCAACTAATAAAGTGTGCAAGGATATTATCGGAAAGTTGGTGTATCGTTCGGAATGACATAAATTGTAATTCGCGTTAGTTGTCCGAATCGAAAGGTTGTTCGGACGTCCATAAATACAGGCAATAGTTGGCTGAGAGCTGAGAGGGTGTTTATCCGAGCGCGAAGCGAGCGGTTCGCAGAGGCTCGTTCGTATGTAGCTAGGTACGCGAGACGTATAAATAAATCCAGGAGCTGCCACGCGGTCTGCCGTGAAACACGGTGTCTCGAGAGTGCACCACGCACTCTCTTCCTACCGTCTGCGCACACGCGTGTCCCTCCACGCACATACGAATCACGCTTACGCGCGTCCACGATCTTGTTCTGCGACTCGGTGGACACGTTTTCTTTGCCGCACAGGTGCTTCCGCGATTTGCGGGTATTCTCGCTCGTCGATTCTCCCTTTCCTTTCAACCGCCGCTTCTCTCCACCGTGGAATTTACTCGACGAATTAAACCCGATTTGCCTGCACTTCATTACTCCTGTCGCGAAACGGTGCGAAACTTTTTCTTTTCTTCGTACCTTACCGAATTCCTTTTATAAAAGATGGGATAGTCGTTTGCGCGATTATATTTATGAGCTTGAGTTATCGAGGGAAAAAAAAGGAAAATGTTGAGCATTTCGAGGTGGTTTTTTATTTATTCGAAAGTGAAATCGACGCTCTATGGTCCGCCATCCGCCATACTAAAAAAAATAAGTTCTTGTTAAACTAACGGAGACAATTATCAAGTTCATTAACACTTCTAATTAATTCTGCCAATATCTTTCTTTTTTGACCCCACACGTATGTATTCAACCATCATAAAATCAGCCTTTCCTTGAAAGAATGCAATCGAATTACCAAAGCTGTAGTATAGATAAGAGGCTGTAAAAAGGAGTAGAGGAGAAAGAGGGTTACTCGAGCCGAGACACGGCTCGAAGGGTCGTAGAATACATAGTTATCGCTTACGAGACAGTTTCTTCTCGCATAGCGATCCCTTTCTTTCTTTCTCTCTCGGGTAAAAAAGGCGAGAGAGAAATGAGGCGAAGGGACGCAATTTGAGCGTCGTTAACCGACAGCATTGGCTCGAACGGACGAGTCGGTATGGCGTCGAGTGAACGACAATAACAACAATAACGAGATGGTGTTGCGGTTCGTTTGGGGAGGAAAGAGAGTTCGCGCTCATCCCGAAATAAACGGCGACCGCATACCCGCCTGCGAGCATGCGCACACCGCTCATTTACTCTTTTTACCCTTTTCCTCTTGTCCCGTCCCGTCCTGTTTGCTTTTCTTCCTCTCCTCTTCTTCTTTATTTTTGCACACCTTAACCCTGCTATTCTACTTGCTTCAGCTTCGCGTTTGTTTCTCTTCGGGTCTCTCTGACCCAATCGATAAAAGTACATACATAACGATTGACCCTTTTGCTAAAAAAGTAGAAAATATTTGGACAATTCTATTTGAAAGAAAAAATATTCGGGCTATGAAAGATAAGAATTGTGTCTGGGAGTCTCTCCATGGTCCGCCATTCGAGGGTTGAGAATTTTTTATTCTTTTGGGAAAAAGTCAATCTTGTAAATATTTCAATTTCTTCCTAACTTTAAAATGTTTCTCGTTCCTCTTCGACGAAGACAAATGGTGCTCTCGTTTCATCCTTCGTTTACCCTTCTGTGTCGAACGATTTGCAAAGCGAAAAAACGACAAAAGATCCTCCGTGGATACGTTCGAAACCAGTTGGAGGATCAACGAGGTCACCGCCACCTTTTGCTCAGGATTCCCTTAAATGGCCTCTGGTTGGCATCGCCTTTTAGAACCACCGTTCGATGGAACTTGTCTCGTCACCGTGTCCCGACTTTCCTATCGCTTTGCCTCGCATTGCTCCACCTCGTGGTTTTTCTTTTTTCTCCCCCGTTCGCCTTTTTCCGTCTCTTCGTCGTCTCCTCTTTTGCATTTAGCGATCTTTGTTTCCTCGAGGATCTCATTATCCCTCGCGTAACTCTTAACTAAGACGGGAGAAGTTTCTGAACTTTTCAAAATTTCTGTTAACGTTCGTGATAAATTCATTATCACGCATAGATCTGAAAGAAATCCTTTCGGTATTTCATTATTCGATAAAAAAACAGTCAAAGCAAGATCGTGTGGTGAGAAGATAGATTTATCTGGTAGAAAGTACCGAGCAGACATCGAACTACTGATATTGTCTCGTCGATTTAGATAAAGTATTGTAGTTTAGAAAGTCTTGTGCCCGTAGGAGTATCGATGAATTTATTTCTTCTTTTCGCATAAATAAATGCGTACCATTCTTGACCAGGACAAGATAAATAGATATCCTTCATCTATTTTATAAACAATCCTGAAAGTTTTGGGATTTCGAATACATGTATACGTATTAGCAAGTACGCTGCATACTTTCGGGCGCTCGCCCGATCGCGCCCGACTTTTTCCGAACCGACCCGAAGTTCGGTTACCTGACACATACGCACGTCCTTAACCTCGCAGTAAGTGATCGAATGAGGAGTAAACGAGGACGCCAAGGAGGAATGAACGAGATGTGGAAAACGACGAGGAGATCAAGAAGGTAGGATTTTCCGATTTCTCAAGTCTATTAGAACCGTTCGTTGTTGGATAATCGCTATTAGGTGCGAAACGTTCGTTCTCTTGATTCGTTACCGATAAAGTTTAGTCTTGAATTATCCTTGCTGGGGGATTCAACCGCTGCTCTTAGGAAGGTCAATAAAATGTCAGTCTCTGAACCTTCTTCGACAGGAAATCCGCGTAGCAGGTTCGTACGTGAGGTCGATGCGCGATCGTACGTATACGTGACACGGTTCAACTTTCGTCCAGAGAACACGACGTATTCTCTGTTGGATTCGGTTCGGACTATTAGTGGTTAGAATGGGTCGAGTTGCCGTTTCAGGCACAACTCCAGGAAGGAAAGTTATAGAACCAATCGAATTTTAAGGAAACTTGGTATGTACGTTTATAGATCAGCATGAAAATAAGAGATATTAGCATTAGTATTAGTACTTGTACTATTGATAGCGGAGGGATCAAGTCTAATAGTCGGCCATTTTGTATGTTGACTTTCAGACGGCGGACCATGGAGAGAGCCACAATTCTAATTTAATTATGTACTTCGAATTACTTTTATTTCGTAAATTTTACATTACTCTTTTAGAAATTATTCTTTCAATACATACATCGAACGATTTTGTTCAAAAATTATACATTTAACTTTAGATTAATATCCTCCGTTATTCGAGGGTTAAAAATCGGCTAGCGATACGACATAACCTCGCAATTTTTCAAAGGTGAAACTTTTCAAACGGTGATTTCACATCTTAAACTTAAATATCCGTTTGTAAAGTTCCATGAAAATTGGAAGGGGGGCAGGGGTTGGTTCAATGACCTTGCTTGTCAGTCGAGGGAGTTCGAATCGCGAGCAACAACTTTTAATCAAGTGACCGGTGTGGAAGTTAAAAAGGTGCAACAACTTCTGGGGCTGCTCCGGCCAACTCTATTTATTTGCTTCGAGCTGATTGAACACGGGACTGCCTCTCGCCTGTTCTTTGTAACTTTTCCAACTGTGTTTATTCCTTGGCTACGCTCCCTTGTAAAGAATTTAATTGTCTGCGGTTTAATAAAACAAACAGTAGGGAAGAAGGGTGAATTTCAATATACATACCGTTTTCTTATTCAAATATACTTTATTATTGTAATAGAATAATAAGGTATTAAGTAGCGTCATGTATTGTTCTTTGTAAAGAAAAATTGTTGATTTTACTGAATGCGTTTAAATGGTACTTAACACTCGTACATGAAAGGCATATAATTTAGTGTTATGTAACAATTTTTTCTTTATTTCTTTCATCGTGCATTAAAATTTCCAAAATTGGCCGAAGGGCACCAATGGTTCCCCGCATAGTTTAGCTTCGAAATATACAACGAAGGTGCGGGTTTACGCAATGGCTACCATTGTCAATTGCTCTTCCCCAATCGTGGTTCTGTGATTAACCGCTCAATCTACGCGAGACAATGCGATGTCCCAGCCGGCCAATTTATCGAACACCCACGAGGATACTTTCACGTGGACGTGAGCTGTGTAAAGATAAGAAATAACCAAAGGTCGTGTAAAGGCCCTTAACCTCCACCCCCTTACAAATCCCGTACCGAAGCCCTTTTTAAACGAGTTACCTTTGATGACCGGTCAAATTTTGCTAACTTTAATCGGATCGATGTAAAGCGGCCTGTTAACCCTTCCGCTACTTAGGGCGAACATAGTCGTTCCATGCAAAGGGTTAACAATGGAAATTAAATAAATGATAAACACCAACAATAGAAGGTAGAAGATGTAAAGAGTAATAAAAGGTAGCGTTACAATATACACGGTTTAACCGCGGTCGAAAGAGTGTACAGAGAAAAAGTAAAGTTTCAACGAGAGTTTGAATTTTATTTGAAATTTCGTATTCAGGGAAGTTGTTGCACAGTTGGAGTTGCAATTCGAACAAGTAACCAAACTGGTCGTTGGAAGTCGACAAATTTTCTCGCTCTTTCCCAACTAGGCAGGAGAGTTTCGAAACAGAAAACTCCTGTGGTCAGGAGTCGGATCTAAAAAAGAAAGGATACACCACGAAGAATCCACTTGGCACAGTTTTATTTCCTCTCTGGTTAGACATTTTTCCCCTCGGAACGACTATTACGCGTTAAGAGTTATCTTTCGACGGTCAGAAAACGTATAAAATCTCCTCCGACCCTTAGGTAAAAATTCCTCGAACCGTGCGATTTCAAAAGTTTTCTAGTTACCACCCTCTCTCTTTCTCTCTCTCTGTTTCGCATTTTATTTTACGTGTAGTTTCTCGCCACCTTCTCCTTGATGCAATGAAACAGCTCTTCGGGGGTGCCTCAGCCATATTTTCGCCAGATTTATTATTTCTTTTCTTCAACGCGGAGAGTTCAGGTCTTGCCGTCCAGAGAAGTTTCCTTGCCTGTTATTTTTCTAACAAATTTAACTTTTCAACGCTTAGAAATTCGAAAATAAAAGTGTTCCTGTGTTATATTCGACTCTGATGATAAATCGCAGGAATATTTTTCCACCGTTCTTCGCGATATTAATAATTGTATAAAAGAGATAAAGAAGACGATGAAAGGTTTCAATGTTTAAATCAAGAATTAATTGTTCGACGTAGTTGAACAGTCTGAACTTACTTCGGGATCAAAGACGATGATGCCTCTTTCAGAGTCGAAAGAGGATCCATTCTTGAAGAGGGATTTATTCTCTTAAATCGACCCATTGAGAGGGACTCGAGAGAAATAATGGTCGTTCGGATAACCAATGTTCCATCATGTATATTCTTGTTGATCGTTGATCTCCCACGTGTACAAATGATCAGTGAAATATAATTCCCTTGCGGTCACTTAACTGACTCGTGTATAAAAGCAACATTTTAACCTTTTAAACGGACAGAACAAGTTAAATCGTCCTTTCTGATAAGAGTCCTCGCTTCGAGATACTTGCACTTTTATTGAATTATTGCTTTCTCTTGATTGCTTTATTTATGCCCTGAGAATCGTGTTGACATAATAAATTATTCCTTATTTTATGGCTACTTCGTTTATTTTTCAATGATGAAGTAGGAAATATACAGGAGGTTTTATAATTAATGAGAAAGTAGTAATTCTATATTCTATCTTTGATTTGCTCTTCTCTAAAATTTGAAAAGTGTGTCTTAATTTCTTGCTCTGGAAAGAAATGGTAACTGAATGCAATTGAAGGATTCCTTCGTATATACATAAAATAACAGAAATCTTATTCGAAATATTTTCCATGGCGACGTAGGAATATTCTTCGTAACGTAAGGTCGAAGCCCACTCAACGCTTCGAGGTGAGAAAATAAACAGTGAGGGAAGCTGTTTCGAGGGCTCCCGAAAAACTGTTTATTTTTTTTCCTCTTCTGTATACCCTCGTGGGAGCTCTCGATGTCTTACGGGAAGTATGTAACGAAAGGAGAGATAGAATTGTTTGCTCGTTCAGTGGCTGAAGCACATGTAGTATCGGTTTATTCGCGAATCCGATTTTTCAACACCTCTTATCATCAGCAATTTCTATTACGAAAATTTCTAAGTATTATCGTCTTATGATATAAAAGTGTTAGAATCACTTAGAAGCTTTTTTGGTCCGTGGACCAAAATTTGTGAAAAAATGGGTATTAAAGAAATTTACTAGGTAATCCATAAATTAGGTAAATTTAAAATTACTTAAAAATATTTTTATTTCGTAATTTTATAAATTTATGTCATCGAATCGCGAAAGACTTTCTAAGCTTCCGTGTGTCTGTATATTTAATTCAACCGACTGTACCTACACGGTCGTGAAAGCTCAGCACCCTTTTATAAATGCGCACCGTATGCATATTCAGTTGGTACGAGCGATTCTGTGTGTCGATCGTCGATATCTGATTGCCAGCGAGCAGGTACAAAAGTATCTCGTTCGTAGCTGGCGGGAAAAGAGTGACACAGCACGATAAGAGAAACTGGCGCGGCGTAGGTGGCAGGTTACGGGCGACGATATCATCGCGCTCCAGCATTCCACCGGCTATCGATCATTAATAATCGAATAACCTTCTGATCGGTTAACGCGTTAATCCGTGAGCTGAAATTTTAAGTGCCCCCCTCCCCCCTTTTTGTATCTCGATCGGACAGCCAGGCTTGTTGTCACTTTTTTCCCTTTAACGAACGTCCAACTTCGCAATTATATTTAATTTATTGAGCAATCCGTTCGATAAATATTGCGAATTGCGAATTCAATATTCCCACCTTCGATCTGATAAATATATCAAATATATTCGATTTTTGTTTTAATATTTTTTCATTCAGATGCTTTTATTGATTTTATGTAAAACAGGGCTGAACTTGCTGAGATTGATTTTGTTATTTAGAGCTCATGTTTCGATAGTAGTAGATGGGTATTAATTAATTGATCTTTGAAATGGAAGTACAAATTTTTCAAGTACCCAGAGCTTAGACCCTTTCTTCTTTTGTCAAAGAATCACAGAAGTCCTAAAGTAAATATTCTTGAAAATCTGAAATATTAGGCATTGTTGATTTAAGTATTCTGTATATTTGAGATTCTTAAACAAGCTGGTGACTGAAGTCTGAAAGAAAAAGGATAATAACGATAAAGACAGACCACCCTTGTGGAAGCGAATGCGACTTGTATCAGACGTTTCTCTTCATCTATCAACTTTCCTTGACGTCCTATCCCGCCAATTTAAATCCTCTATCATTCTTACAAGACACTAGCAGATTTACTCCGCTTGAATAACTGGCATCTAGAATATTTACAAATATAAATAAAAAAGCAATTCATCTTGACAGTGGATGATGAACAGAATGAAGTGGCATTCGGTGTGTTAAGTGTTCCCAATGTTCCTCGTATTACGATCTGCATTGTTTGGCATGTTTATATAAAGTCAAGAGGATGGTAAATAAACAGGAGAAAATTAGGAAGGATTCAGATGCAGCGCGTAAAGGCGTGTGCAAAGGTGCACGACCATTAAGACTCGCGTAGGCGTGTTCGCGATTCCTGTGCTCCACGGACCACCCGCGTCTGCATCGAAGAATTGAACAGAGGATCATCCTATTTGCTTCTCCAGTACCACGATAATACGGTTTCAAACTGCCTCTTGTAATCTTCATCTAATCAGTTTTCACACTTCTCCCTGACAATTGATGTTTTTATGTCGTCGCATATGTAAAGGGTTTTATAGACAAGATTCGTGGTTGTTGAACGTATTTCTGTGCATTCTTTTTACGAAACCAGTTAGAATATATTTAAAAAAAAAGGATAAGTGAATTAGGTATCAGGTTAGGTATTTTTAATTATTTTTCTTAAATAGAAAATTTATCTAAAATGTAAAATTTACAAATGTATGTAACCCGTTAAAGGGTTAATAACGAAGGGGTTAATAATCAGAGCTACTTATTTCGCAACGGCAGTCCACGCGTTAAACTTACCACTGGATCATTAATCTCGATCAGACATCTTTTGTTTCGTATCGCGAAAAATTTAATCAATCAGCACGCGTGAACAAAGCGACGTTGAATAAAAATCCATCGATCTGAGAACACCATTGCTATATCATATCCTGTTCCGGCTTTCGAACATGATTTATCGACTAAGAGTTACGAGTGCGAGTGTTAAGAATAATCTAGCAATCTCCATCGAAGAGTGACAGTCTCGAGTAACTGGCTTAACGTTTCCTATCGATGCAGAGACAGCTTCTTTCCGGCTCTCCTTTTCTTTTTTTCCTCTCTTTTATTCGCCAGTTCGATGCTGGAAAGTAAGATCTCCATGACAAATGCTTGTCCGTCGTTGGACGAGCACGGTGGTCTTGGCGATCGGATTTTCGACAACCAGTGCTCTTCTCTGCCTCGTTTAATCAATTACATTGATATAAATGAAACGAATAAATTTTAACCCTTTTAGTCGAAATAAACGTTAATACGAGCGAAAGAAAAATAGTTCGCCATAGTAAATAAAGGGAAGAATGAAAATTCAGGTTCGAGCCGCAGGTGTGTTTCCGTTTAGCGTTCACAGGATCCGGGAATATTGTTGCATCTGCACGCGTCGAAAATCGAAAGCGGAAAATCGCTCGGTGTCAGAGGGTTGGTCGTGGTTGTATTTTTCAGATTCATAGGGATTGCCGGGTTTAAAATGGTACGGTGGTGTCGGCGATTGTATAGGAACGTTAAGGGAATTCCAGCAAGAGGACGAACCGTGGAATCGAGTAAAAGAGGAGCCGAGAAAGCCGGCACCGAGGTGCGAAGGCACCCTACCAATCCATTGTCCTCTTGTCCACCCTTGGAAAATACGTTGCGAGCCACCCATGCGCTGGTGCACACACGTGCACGCGTGGGAGAGACACGATCGTGCATCCACTCTGTTTCTTTTTCTTCCGACAGAGAGAGAAAAAAAGAATCTTTGACTTGTTTAAACAAACCGAACGGTTTCTCGAGATAAACAGGTGCAGACGAGGATCCTCGTCGTCGGGAACGCTGCTATAGATCTTTCAAATCGAAATGATTTATAGTTGTTATGGATTGCTCTTTGATATTTATTGTTACAACGATCCTTCCAGTAAAATTTCTTAACCTAAGGGAATATTTCAGGGAATTAAGGGGTTCGTACGAAAAATTCTTTTCATTCCAAGTATTATTTATTATAAAAAAAATTCAATTTTTTGACTTGATAGGAATTCTTCTCTAAAGTACTTATATTGAACTCGATTTCATCGCTTCAGCTTACAATGTAACTGTGTACGATAATATTTTTCATTTCATTGTCCATCGACGTGTGTAACACTTACGAGATCCTCCTTAGCAGCAGGAACGCATTCAAAGGGTGTTTATAGAAGCACCCCTCCCTTCAATCAACCACGTTCCATCGGTGATATTTTAACGTTTCTTCGTTCTTCTGGTGTCTCCGTGAAAACAGAGTTTTTTTTTTTTTTTTTTTTTTTTTAATTGAAACACTCGAATCGACGTGGTGGTGTTTACGAATAGAAACGAGACGGATAAATAGAGTGAGAGATTTCGATGGGTAGAGGAAAACGTAGCAGGAGTCGGGGGTAAGGAGGGTGGAATAAATAGAGGGTAAAAGCTGTTGGTATATCGTGGGAAAGAAATCTAGGACGATCGAGGTGGTAATCGGTTGAAAATCCCCGGGGATTCTGGAATACAGACGCGGGACGTTGCCGGCTGGCTGGCTGCTGTATCAGCCTCGATAAATTGGAATTAATTAGTGAAAATAAACGAGCCGACTCGATTTCTCATCCGCGTGAAATAAATGTGATCGTGAATACTAATGAAACGATAGTGTGTAAGAAGGCACCGGGATTAAACGTTCGTTTCCCTCGTTTACGACTCGCACAACTTTTCGGGCTTAATTTAAACGTAACGACGCGACGATTAATTACCCCGGATTCCAGAAAATTAGCATCAACTGGTAACTTCATTTAGAAAATGCACTCGGTATTATCGTTGTTGCAGTAGGCGTGGAATTATTTATTTATTTGTAGATCACTATTACATTATTAAATTAGAATTGTGGCTCTCTCCATGGTCCGCCGTTCGAGAGTTAAGAAACGCACTTTATTATATTTCTTACGTTTTCAAGAAAAGGGCCAATAATTGTATAGGGATTCCTCTGTTTTAAATTAGTCTCCACAATATTTTCGAGAGTTCTGATAATTTGCCAAAAAAAAAAAAAAAAAAGAAAATTGTTGCCACCACAGCAGGCACAGCGTAATTTTTTCGAAGCAACGTTATTCTCCACCATTGCTGTACGCGAATGTTTGATCGTACAGTATATTTCTGGGTACAGTGTCAAGTACATCCGAGGGAAGAATCGACATTTCGCTTTGCTATTGTTCGAATACCAAACGTCAATATTTGATCGGTGTTTACGCAGCACTCTGTCAACGTTTGTTTAAATAGCACGATGCGCTCGTCTGAGTCGAAAGCAACTTTCATTTCATTTTTTTTCCCCCCTCTTCACTTTGTATTTTTTTCTTCCCTCCCCTTACGCTGTGTATCGTTGAAAATCGAAGGAAGGAAAATTGGCGAAATGCAAATATCGAGAGGGCCGGTAGTAGTTTTTAATTCGACACGTGCAAACAGCCTTGAATTTACAAAGGGCAGGTTTCGCGACGGGGGAAACGACGAAGGCGTGCAGGATTTTAAATAACGCGTATCGATGCACCGGAGGTAATTGAACCTGAAATTATTATCCGGTTCCTCTGTGTAACTCAAAACGCCACGGGCGTAAAAATGTCGGACAAGAATCGGGGAAGATGAAAGCCAACAAACCCTGGCTCGTATCGAGCCCTTAACATCCGTCGAACAAAAAGAGAACCGAGAAAAGACGCAGGTAGACGGGGACGTACGAGAAAATATTCCAGTCATCGTGAATCTGACAAGCCAACTTCCGGATCAACGATAACCCCGTTTAAAGGTCCGTTCATATTCATGGATCGGATGAAACTGTACTTTTCATTAATTAGGAAATAACAGTAATTTGTCTGTTCCAAGAAAACAGTTACGAGATGAAGTGTATTTATTGAAATTTTTATTTTCTTGAAAATAGAAGAATTTTAAGTTTCAGACCAGTTTTAATTTAATTTTCTATTTCATATTATTTTCCTGTTCTAAATATTATACTGTCCCTTTACATAAATTACCTCGTATATTCTTTAGAATTGTATCCTTCAAGATCTCAACAATACCGGATGTTTTGAATAAAAACATGAAATTATCGGTGTGGCGTGCGGAAAGGGGTGAACGCATGGAAGCATGCAAATTTAAAGATGGTATAGAATCTACGTGAAAGGATAAAAATTACCTCGTTCAGCGGTGACAAAGTTAATAGATATAATGATACAGCTGAGATATTTGATACATATAACGAAGGTACCTGCTGTCAATGTTTATTCGCGACCGATTTCATCCACCTGTTCACGTTCACCGTTCTCTCTTTCCTCTCGTGCCTCTCTTCTTTCGTTCTTTGTTTGATTTTTTCGCTTCTCTTCATTCCGGTGTAGAAAATTAATGTTTGGCAGAGGAAGTAGAAACGAAATTTATGGATATCGAGGAATATTCTGTCCGTAGCTTTTGTTCACGGTTAAAAATTTATTACGCGATACGGCAGGCTACCTGTAATTAAAGGTACGCTCGTGTTACTCTGTCCTGGATATTAGGTACAGTTGTATATAGTCGGGCGTGAAATTGTGAAGGTGAGAGAAGCGTGAAAAAAAATATAGTATCCGGCGTGATTGGATTCCGAGCAACATCTGTTGGTAATTCTGACAAATGAACTTTAATCCGGTGAACGTCACTGCAACAATATTTTCTCCTGGATGGGTATTGAATGGTGGCCTGGATAAATGTGATGTTTTAACGAAGTTGATTGATCAAAATGTCAGGTGGTAATGTTTGCGAATGCGTGTACACTCGTGATCAAAAGATGCTTCCCCGATGAGGATTAGATATCTGTACATAAGATTCTCGCCCTATCGCATTATTTTTTATAATTGATCCATATTTAGACTAACAAGTGTGTTTGTTTGTTACAGGTAAGCTGAGAGAGTGAAGATAACAGTTCAACTTCTGAAGTCTTCATTGTAAGTACATAGACAATATTATAATTCGCTTTAATCAAATTTATTTCTGGATCGAAGTTAAGAAGATCCACGAATTCGATGCTACGGCTGTTCGCGAAAATCTCTGGAAACTTAGCAGATCCAATCTGTTAAATTTATCCTATTTGCTTTCTCACAGTAAGATTTCTTCGAAATGACAAATTTCGTTTACCTTACGAACTCCAGAAGCCATCGCCACTTTAAAGAGATGTAAAACTTCGCGGTATTACATTTTTTGTTTTTGCTACACCGACGATAGCTTTTCTCTGAAAAATTACATGTCTGGACCCCAGAGCCAAAGTGTATCAAGTTCACTTTTTTGAAAAAATGGCATTTACGTGTTTCTTGTAACAATTATTTTATTCCAAGTCGTTTGGTTTTTAATATAATAATTTAAAAATAATATTAAGTCCAGTGCTGGTTTTGCGATCCAAATCATCATAAATTTGAAGGTTCAAATTTCAGCTTTACAATGACTCCATCAAAGTTGATAGAGAAAAATCACTTTAGTAGATGAAGTACAGAGAAATTGTGTTCAGGACATATGGAATCATAGAGAGGTGAAGGTATAAAACAGAGAGAATGAAAGAAATAAAAAGATTAGTTAGGATTGACGTTAGTTCCTCATCTATGATGGTGGGCTCTGGCTTCTCGAAGCCGGAGGAGTATTATCGTGCGCCAGTAGCACCCTCGACAAACGAGAATACATACGTCTAAGTTGTCGTGTATGTAGCAGGGTTCACCCAGTGTGTACGTCAGTAGCACATTTTTCCCTCGGGGGCCAAAACTAGATTACCGTTGCTGGCATAGCAGGGGCGATTCTTACTCGTCTTCCAAATGCTCTTTGTATTCGACACGTGCAACCTCTCTGCTTTCTACTCTCCCTTTATACTGAAACAGCCTCCTCTTTTTCTCTATCCACAGACATATTTCGCTTAAACCTTGTTTCCCTTCCCTGCTAATACACTATTTACACTTTCAAGTATCCTGCTAAATTGAACGATATTACACTTTCGATTAATTTTACAATTTTGCAATTCTGTAATTCGACAATTTTGTAGTCCTAAAATTCTGGCGAAAAATTTAATTATAATAGAAATAAATATTTTCTACTTAGGAAAAATGCCAGTTTTTCTCAAACTTGAAGCACCAAGTTGATATAACACGAGTGTTATTTTATGACTTCTCTCCAATTATCATTTCCAAGCCTTTATGAAACATTCTTATTTATTCTTCGAGTTTTGAAAGGAAGTATACGTGTGGTCCATATGAAAGAGGGCAGAGGAAGAGGTATCGTAATTCCTACCACGACAATTCGACGCCTCTGTTCCTTTCTGACCCGCCCACGCGGTACTTGGTATCTTGCATGCACATTCGTACGATTCTCCGATTATACAGGTTTCTTCATAAAGTGTGAGACGATCGACAGTACCGTTTTCGAACCTCGATGAAAAGCTTTTACGATCTTAAAGAAAACTCTCGCGTTTCCCGATAAATATCACGCTTTTGCTTAGATCGTTTCATTTATAGATCTGGTCGTTAAACGAGAAATCCAACTGTAGCGTTTGGTCCGTGATTCGACAGCAATTCTTGGCGAGTAACGTTGATTTGCATGAATAGAACTTTCGAATTTGTACATAATGCACATTTGCATAGGGAAAAATAGTAATTCCGTGTGCGATACTAGTAAGAATATAGCATTGAACCGTTAGCTCGATGCAACAGGATAATACTTCGACTCGCGGTCAACAAACGTTTCGACACCATCAATTATATACAATTTATAAAATAAATTTTTCATATTTTTAAGCAAAAGTGATATAAATCGATACCACAGTTTCGGTGATAGGAGTTTAATAATTACGATTGTTTAATTAGATTTCAATTAATTTTCAGCTAAATTTTGATAAGATTTAATTAAAGAAACCTTCTAATTATAGTTGATGGTTAGGAATTTTTTTTCTTAAATTTTAAAAAGCTTTTTGTCATCAGAATCAGATTTATAATTAATAATAATTAAGAGACCTTCTCGCCGTTACTAAACCTTTTAAACCTTTAGTATAGGTATTCCGCGTGCATCCTGCTGCGTAAGTACGCGTTTTCTACGCGTAAAACAGTAGTAGTAGATAATAATAACAGAAGGAAAAGAAGGATACAGTCGGGCGATACGCGAATTTCATTTATATCGTATCTCGTAAAATTCTTAAGATACGTATTCGCCAGTTTATCGTGTCGCTATATTTTTCGGCTCGAATACACGGATAGTTTGAAATTTCACTCGTAAGATACAGAGGTAGATTGGTCCGCGACCAATAAAATCTTTCCTACTATGCTCTTCTTTGGTTAGTTTATCTTCTGATAAATAGCATTGTCGTTTCTACGAGTCAGGTGTTTTACGTACAGCTAGCGATGGGCTATAAAGAGTATCCCACGCAATTGGACCAAACGTGGATAACTCTAAAATGGCGAAAGATAAAAATTAAATGGTCAGACCTTATTTAATTTATGATGCGGGTCATCGGTGACCTCCGGGGTATTTGTTGTGTCAATAAAAAAGCAATAGTTTCAGAGTATTTAGAATGTAAATTAAAAGCGAATACCTTAAATTTTATACCGATTAAGATTTACTAACGTTTATAAAATATTTTCACGATATTAGAATAGATTTTTATATTACACTTATCTTTTATCTGAGATGAAAAAAATTATTAATAAATTTTACTGAACAGTATTATTCACCGAACGGTTTATCGCGAGGATCAGAATGAAATAAAGGTACAAGTTTGAACGAACGGGTACAAATTGAAACATAACATTAAGAGAAGGGGACAGCCGTTGAATCCCTGGGATTCCACGTCCCCTATTTCAGGGATAAAACTGTGTTTTGCTTCAATTATCTCGAACAAGCTAACTTGATATATGAGAGAAAAAAAGAAAATGTAACACACGTAACGTGGATTTTTCTATCCGTCATGCGTGAAAAGGAAACGTTAAGAAGTACAGGGCTAAAGAGACGGTAAATTAGTATCTTCTTAGAGGGTGCCACACCTCTTCTGTGACAATCGTCCTGCCGTAACTAAATACCGGAATATACGAATCATTAACTACGATGGCCGATTGTTAACGATATTTGCAATAATTTCGAGCTATTTGATATTTTTAACGCGTTCCCTGTCGCTATTATTGCTGATTGATACTATTAGTTTAATTCAGTTAACACTTCTCATAGCGACCAACTTTTTAATAATTTTTTAATAAAAAGAATTAGAAATTAAAAATGGTCGCTTAATTAAAAGGAAAATATTATTTCGAATAGCTTTATTATTATACTAATAATATGAGGTGGCAAATAGAAAGCTTGAAATTTGAAAATTAATTATTCCTATTTTGAATAATTAAAACGCGTTAAAAATTTTTCCATAAATCAATTGAAAAACGTTCGCGTGCAGAGCTTCAAAATCTCTTGTTCATTTCGAAGTGGATAAAAAGAGAACGAAGCGTTGCACGAAATGTTCCACGAAACCACAAGGTGAAGAAGTAACGAGGACATGTTATTTGCCAATCAGTGGTTCTTCCTGTAGCTTTTCAAATTATTTCACTCGAAAGGACGATTGTTCTCTGTTATTATATTCACGAATCGTGGCTCGACGATTAGATACAAGCAGAAAATTATGGCTTGTGTAAGCACAGTGTAGGGAAAGGAAGAGAAATCTCGACGTATTAATTGAAGTTAACGAGCATACGTGTCGGTGGATTCAAGAACCACTGTTCGAAGCGGACGAAAGGAGAAAGGTATTCTTCTGGATTCGTTCTGTTACGAGAGAATTTAATGATTCTTCAGGGCTGTAACGCCACACAATATGTAGTTTTTCTTTTTCATTTGTATTTCATTTTTATTTCACGTTGAAATCGGGTAATGTATACAGTTGTTGACCCTTTTCCGAAAAAAAAGTAAGAAGTTTTACAGATTTAAGAGATTGAAATTTCAAATTTGAAAATTAATTATTTCTATTAATTTAATGGTTTGCAACGTCCTACTTAAAGAATGTCAGTGATTTTTGGATCAAGTCGTGCAAAGATAAAACGCATTAGATTTCTCGTACCTATAAATAATGGGTTCCGTGATTTGCCGGTTAGCAATTCACTGGGGTCCGAAAATACCCAAGAGACATCACTGCAACGTCCTATCGAAAGGTATCAATGAAAAAGGAACAACAGATTCGTCGGGGATAGGATGATCGGCCGAAAATAAGCTGCAATTTTCTACACGAGTGCACTCGCCGCGTCTGCTCTCGTAATTCCTGGCCTAGAAAGAAAGAAAGAAAGAGAAAAATAAAAGGGAGAACGAGGGATGAAGAGGGCAAAGGGACGATCCGACAAATTGTGCGGGGAGATTAAGCCTGTTATTCGTGGACAACAATGGAGCGAAGAAGGGCAAAACAGAGGCTGCAGATGGATGTCAGGTAATGTCGAGCCTCTATGGGACACGTTTGTCCTTTGCGTTATTCCAACTTTCTCCGACGGATCGATTCTTTTGCATTTCGTTCCGCCAAATGATACGAACGGAACGAGAAAGGCAATAATTTCAGAGAAAGTTTGTCGTTAAATTCATTCTGAGAGGATGCGATCATGATGAGGTGTACCGGTCGTACACTACCGATTGTAAGTGTTTGGAAATCTTGAAATTAGATATAGAAAAAAAGAAATTATGAATTATTAGTATTTTAATTTTAATTCACGCTTATCGAGTGGAACATTGCAGTTTAATAGAAACAGCTTGTATCTCTGTATACATACCGGCAAGTATCATGGGACATATCCACTACAATTACTCTGGCGGTGGACATTAGTTTGGCTAACTACGAGCTTCGAAATTACTTTCGGTTAATATGCTACAATAACAAGGATTGTAAAATAGCTTTCGCCCAATCTCGCGCAATCATCCTTTCCATGCATGAAATTATCTTCTAACATAATTATTTGTTCAAGCAGAGTAACACCCATCTCCCGATTTACACGGAAGATCGGTTTACTGGAATACCGTGTAAATGGAAATAATTTTTAAACAAAAGAAAATATGAAATACAAATGAGAAACAAAAAATATCAGTCTATTATTAAAAAGCAGAATTTAGTTATGTAAATTAACTATAAAAAATGCAAATGAGGTGTTACGTTAACGTAACATCGGTCCATAATGGGTTAATTTCACGCCAAGCGCCGTTAAAACGTTCAAGAGAGAAAAATAGTTAGAACAATTAGTGTCGCCGTTAATAAGGGTGATAATGTACTTAAAATTGCGGAAATGCTATTAAACACGATTACAGTTATGGCAGGTCAAAGGTAGCACGTGTCCCCTTTCAGTTCGCACCAGGCAGTCGCACTAACAGCTCGTAACAAACCATTTACCTACCCCTATGGTTACTGATTTTTTTTTTTTTTTTTTTCATAACCCCGATTCACTTATGCTGACATATCTGGCATGAAATATAACGTAAAATATGATATTTGATGGAGAACGTTGAACGTTGTATACTGCTTTATTTTGTTGTATAATTTTTAAATTATTTTTAACCGTCGCTTATAATTTTTAGTGCTTGGTATACTCGGAATCGAATCAGACTTTCTTAGGAAAAGAATTTTTTTTTTAGGAATAAGAATTTTCGTTTGTAATTTATATAATTTATCCTATACATATGTTGTGAGTAATTGAAAATCTCAAAAATTCATTTATTTTAAACTGAAACGTTCCCTTCGTTCCCAATGAAATTCATCATCATTCCGGTTAAATGAATTCTCAGATAAGGATTAAACTTGCGCCGTATATAATCTTTCAAGCTGTGGAGAAAATTAAAATCTCCAGATAAAGTAAGATTTATAAGAACTGTTACGAGAAAGGGTCTGTAAAGCACTCAAAATTTTTTGACGCCCGAACACACGACGGAGGTGTAAATTGCGATAACCTACCATTCGAACGGCCGAAAGATGAGAAATTATCCCATTAGAAAGGCTGACAAAAACAATGAAACGGGTGTAATTTCCTATCGAGCGAAGATATGAAGAAAATAATACGCTACTTCAAAGATACGGGGAATAGAAATTGGTAAAAAATTTTATTATATTTAATACATTTAAATATTAGGCAATCCCAGAAGTAATAATCACTCATCTTAGATAAAGTAAGCGATTATAATTTATTTAAAATTTTTTAATGAAAATTAAAGTGTTAACGTATAGATACAATTAGTGGAAAATATTACCAGTGAGAAATCTAAACTTTTGACCTTTAATATAGATGACGTTCATCTTGTGAAATAATGAAAACTTGAAAGTACATATTTTAACGCTCTAATCGCGATCGTAAATATGTGTGTTTCTCGTTTAAGTGGCTCATTTTTTATTTTTCTATCGCTGCGATTGAGAAATTTCATCCCAACGTTATCGATCAAATAAATAAACGAAACAGTTACAGTTGAAGAATTTTCATAAATTTATACCGAAGCGAATAAAAAATTGATGGAAACATTTTCACTGAACTTTGATCGTACCTGAAACGTTTCAATCAATTGCGAATATTTTTATTTGCTGTTAAAAATCCAATTGACGATTACAGGGATCGGTAACGTTCGGATGTTATTCGTAAAGGGACGGGTTTCTGATGTTTTAAAATTCCAGAAATGATCATTTAATACAATCGAGAGTGTGGATTATCGATTCGAATGCGACGAGGGTAGGAAAGTAAAGAAGTAAATTAAGAGAGAATCTCGCGGTACGTTTTTATCTTTCTTTCAAAAGATTTAACGACTCGGCCAAGCTGTCGAACGAGTGTCACGGTAAAAAAGAATTCAGAACGCGGGTTCGCTTAATGAGCCAAAGATGGTAATTTTCAAATGATTTTTCGCCTTTTCTGGCCGCTTTTTTTTTCTCTTTCTTTCTCTTCTTTGTTCGTTCTCTCGTGGTACCGTGCTAAAAGCTAATGGTCGCCATCCAGCCCCGGTTCCCTTATTTTTCCCTTTTTCATCCGTTTTCGCTTCCTCGTTCGCAAACAGAATTCTCATCTGAACAAACTTTGCGAAATAAAATAGCATTTCGTGGCCCCTCGTTGGAAATAATTTCGAATAATCGCGTACACCGTCGAGCGGGCGGATTCGTTTCGCTGGAAACATCGTTTCGTCAAAGGATTTTTAATACTTTGAATTCTTTGAAATATATCGTAAAATATATCTCAACTCCAGAGCCAGAATGTGTTTATTCTGATGGTACCTAAAATTTTTTTTATTTCAAGTCGTTTAGTTTTTAATATAATTTATACTTTAGTTGGTTAATTCTGTGTCAGTCATTAGTTCAAGATTCTTATTTCCTTAATTATTAAAATTTCTCAAGGTTCAAAATTTATTATCAATTAATTATTATTCAAAGTACTTTACCTTTTCTTATTCAGAGACATTGATTTTAAGATTCTTTTTTCTTAAGTATTTAATTCGAAATGAATTATCGATTATTATTGAAAATATTCCACGTTTCCTGATTCAAAGCCATTTGTTTCGACGTTCTTTTATTCTTTTCTCTTAGGCATTTAATTTAAGTGAATTTATAGCGCTGATCACCGATATCCATTATAGCAATCAACGTGTTAAAAAGCAATTAACATGTTCGTTACGTTCTCACAAGATTACCAGGAATGTTTTTCTTCCTTAACGAATATCTTTCACGCAATAGCAATTACGCGTTGGTGCCATCGTCTTTCATCTCGTCAGCTTACGCAACGGCGATGCTTCTGGTGTTCCGTGGCACCAGTAAAAAACGTTTTAAAGATTCTAGCTGGTAAAAACGGCCAAGTCCCGGTGAAAAAATAAAAATAAAAATAAAAAAAAAAGCGTACGTGTTCCGCGTTGTGCAGGTTTATTCGCGGCCCTCCATTTCCTCGACGCACTCCGGCTTTAATGTACCTTCCGAGTGGAGCGAAAGCATGGTCCGCGCATTCCCCGACGAAGATCTGTTTGTGAGGCCATTAGGGATCAGCCAGGATCATAAATTCATTGATATATTTACTGTGTAAACACGACCAACACAGACTCGTTCCGCTCGCAACCGAAGATGTCTTAAGGCTGATTCAGACAACACTGATAAAACGTCGATAGATAAGAGACAATAGTTGAATGAAAATTTTCAAATTTCTTTCTCTAATTCATTATGACACTTAAACGATTAGGTTTCCGAAGGCACCCGATGTTATTACTTTATTGCTGTGAAATGTGACGAAACTAATTACCCGAGTGTTGATTGATTAAAAGTTGCATCGCAATCCTGTATTGAAATTTTTCTACAGAAAAATTGAATTTTTCCAGTGATGTTGCAACCGTGTTCCGGTGTCACAGGCTATACGCAAAAATTGATTTTAAGCAACTTTCTAGTACAATATCCGTAGATTCCTTTATGATTCGTTAAAACAAATGGATCCATTTTTGTTTGGTCGAAATGGATTGGAATGGATCAGGATAAAAATTTCACGTATACGGAAGTTCATCCGTCACGTAAAATCTATGGAAAAATCGGGAATCGATTTATCTTTCCCCCGGACATTAGTTTTTCAGATCAGATTAAATGCACCGAAAGCTATTGTTCAAGTAATTTGCATTGGCAGGGTAGCATTGGTCCTTAATGAATTGAACGAAGAAAAGAAAAGAAACAGATGTTATCTCGAAAGGCGATCGCTTCAGCGGTTGGTAGTTCTAATTGCGACAAATCTGTTAAGGTTTTTTCCTAAACCAAAGATGGATTATCATCTTTCGAGTAGTTTCTGGTAGCTCGTTATAGTCGGAAATAAATCAGCAACCCTCGTTCGAGGAGTTTTCTCTCGGTCTCGTCGAAGGTTTACCTGGTTTTTCCAATTTCACAAGTCGCCAGAGATTCCGGCTTCGATTCCGTTCAACCCTAATATCCCAAAGAAACGAACACTTTCTTCGTTCGCAGACAAACTACCGATCTCGGATTTATGGGACACCGTAGCTTTATCCGTCTTTTCAAACGACTAGCGGAGACAAATTTTCATTTACCCGCATTCGTTAAATGGAATAGAAATTTCGATAATTAGAAAGCAAAATAATTATTTTTCATCGCGAATAAACTTTCGTGGACCGGAATTATTCGAAATACGTTTAAAATAGTTTTCGGGTAGAGGCGAGCGTAACGAAAGGGTTAACTGTGACAGTGAACGCGTTAAATGGTTATAAACGAGCGACATAAATCGAATTGGCGTATCGCTATTCTTACACGCGGTATATGTACTATAAATTTCCGACCAACCACCACCCTGGCAGCTCCAAAAATATTTTTTACCGAACCTACATGACACGCATTCCTGCGATGGACGCAGATGGTCTACATTTGATCGGTCGATAGGGTGCTATCGTCTATTTGTAAACAACGGTAAGAAGAACGGTAGGAGAGTCTCATAAATTCATCGACACCCTTCTGATTTTGCGCGGCAAACGCGTCTTATCTTTAACTACCACCTACTATTTCAAAATATCTTTCCGATGATTGCGTACAATTTTCGAATTTTATTCTGAAAAGGAAGGTTTTCAATCTCGGGTTCACAGGATTTTTTTTTTTTCATTTTTACTATCGATAGAACGTGTTCCTGAAGTTTGGTCACCTATTTCAGACACGGTCCGTGGATATTTCATTTTTTTTTTAAGGTTTCAAGCAATACTTGACGAACGAGAAAAAGAATGTTCTTGCCGGTGTTTTTCATCGACCGATGCGTTTTAATCAAAAACTTTGAACCGCTCCTCGAACACGGGCAAACGTGAAATTCGTTGTTTTCGAGATTGAAAGGCTGAAAGACGGATTGAGCACAAAAATAATTCGTTTCCAGCTGTTCGTGGAAATTGTGCGTTGCGAGAGATTCGCGAAGCTCGAGCCTCCGGCGGATTAACTTCAGCTATTTCCAACGTTGAAAATATTAATTAAAATAAAAAAAAAAAAAAGTTGGAAAACATAGGAAATTCGTTCGCATTCGAATATCGGTGTTTCGCAAACAATTAAATGCAAACTTTTCATACGCGGAGTAATTATTACGTTATTAATGTTTTCGATTTTTCACACAGTTTCGAAAATATTTATTAATTAATTTCTTAGGAATAAGTTCACGAGCCACTGAATAGCAATTAAAACTATGTTGCAGAAATCTATATAAAAAAAAAAATTAGAAAACTGTAAAAACGATTGCCACGTTCTAGTTCTAATCACGATACCGTAAAATTGTCTATGATACGCTCACCAAGATTTAAATAGGCACCAGTTTTTTTTTTTCTTCTTTTCTTTCAATTCCAACACAGCGGAACGTAGTAAATTAACACCGCGATTAAAATATCGCTAATGCGCGTAGCCGGGCTGCTTTTATTTTATTTTCTCCATTAAAGGCGTGCAGATTGAAATCGAGGCGTACGACTAGTTTTAACGATCATACCCGGCATGTTGAAGTAATCGAACAAAATATTTTCCAGCTACTTGATATTACTCGCTTCTACGTGATCCCGTTTAAACAGTGTGAACGGTACTTATCGTTAATGACCGTGTTTCGTTATGTTTCGCATTCACTTAGAAAGATTAGTTTTCCGGTAAACCTACGGGATACGATAGAAAAATCATACATTCCTGTTCACCGTGCATTTAATGTCCGATTAAATATGAAATATTCTAAGGAGAATGAAAATCAAATGGATAACATTTCAATGAAGTAATTTAATGTACGCTGAAGGTACCGGTGAATTTTTCGTCCAAGTTTTATGAAACGTTCCGTACAAGTTGGCTCGAACGGCAGGGTCAAAATTTCACGAATCTTCCTGACAGGAGAAGTAGACGCGATAAGTAGACCCTGGGGGGGATCCGCACTCTCGATGGGAGATTCTCATTCCTTGGCAACTGGCAGAAACACGTTTTCGCTAATTTCCCGAGCAACCGAACCTTAGCCAGCCAGTATCATCCACTTAACCCTGCGGCTACATCTCGTTAGAAGGACTCGAAGAAAGGGCCGTCTGATCCTCGAGGTGATACCAACTTTTCCCTCGTTACCAGAAAAAACTTTGTCCCTTTCTCCTCGAAGAAATCTTTTCACGCCTTCTACACTGATGTTGGGTAAATCCCATGAAATTCTATAATCACCACCAGCCAGTGTCTGTTGATCTTCGGTATTTACTTGTTCGGTTACGTCTTTGTATTTTAGTTTCTTCCTTTCATTCAGAATTTTTAGGTTTTAATTAGGATTTTTTTGAAAATTCTGAAATTTTAGAATCTTAAAATGTTTGGATGGTAGAGGGACCAATCCACATTTTAGGGGTACATTTTCACGTTTCTGATTTCAGAATGGAAACATTGTTTTCTTTGATACCAGCAAGGAGTTCATAAAACTCCTAGTTTGATTTTTGAGTAGAAAATAAGGTGATGTTTTTGCATGGAGTTTTCGGGAAGATATTTCAGATAGCCGACAAATTTTACGGGCCACCCCAAACGGGCTTTTACGAGCGGCTATGAAAGATCAAGAGAGCCGATGCTGACTCGAACGAAGAATATTTACTACCCCGAATATATGCTCCATCGTGTGAGTACCTAGACACGTAGAACTAGGGTCCCCTTTTGTGTACATATGCGTCCCATAAACGGTACATATTATTAAAAACCTTCTTTTTTTCATTTTTGTTGGTATTTTCGGGCAGCAGGGTAAGAAAGAAAAGATATAGTATCTTTTTGTATCTTACTTGTAACACTAATAATTAATCATTTTCCATAACTGATCACGATAACCCCATTCTCCTCTGTTCGAATTTAAATAAAATTTTATTTGCAGTGAAACATTTAAACGCGTATTCTTCGTTGTAAGTTTTCGAATACAATTTGTAAGAACGTAGGAAGAGCCCTTTTTTTATTTTCACCGCGTCAGTAACATCATGAATGGCGTGACCAGGGTTGCATATTAATTAGGAAGACCAATCGAGGTGATAGTCGCGTGTACGCTCATGAAACGATCGTTTCGGCATATTCGTAGGTCGTATCGCGGGTGGGCACGGCTTCGTTTAAATTCGTAGCCTGTTGTTCGACATTTTATTACGAGGATGGACGCGTGTAGTAGGCGGTCGACGTGTCTCCGCCCGTGGTATTTTAAAACACTCGTGTAACCATGAAAAATTACAAATTTCCATCATTTCCCGTTATAATAAATTCTAAAACAGCAGGCCATTTTCATTTTCTTCGTCAAATAACTAATTAAATTAAATCTCCGCCAGGAAATCTGTTATTTCACCCGTAATATTACCGAGTTTAATCCAGAATCATCCAATTACCATTGAGTCGAAACGAAACGAAACGAAACGGTGAAGTTTACATAAGCATTAAAGGTACACGTTTACCCAGAACTCATTATTTAATATACACTGATTCCTCGTTAAGATTTCATGGCCGACACTCGCGGCAAAGCGAGGCGACGCGACGCGACGCGTATCGAGGCTCAGCATCAAGGAGCAAAGAAGCGAGAGGATCGCTTTCAGCTAAGCAGCTCGAGAGGGAAGGGTAAAAAAAGCGAAAATCTCGCTCGGCTGCTGATAGTAGGTAGCAGTTCTCATCCCCCGAGGGAGTCCTTCGTAACGGCGAAGGGAAAAATGAAGGAGCAAGAAGAAGGGAGGCTGGAAAAAAAAAAAAATCAAAAGAAAGAAGAAGAAGACGAAGAAGAGAAGCGAACCGGCTGGCGGTTATTTTAATGAGAGTTAAAGACCTTGAGTAAACGTCGAATAAATCATTTCGCCGGGGCGCTAAGTGCACGACAGAGGGGAAGTGCATCGTTGGACACCTCTCTTTATCCGAGTGGATCGCAGACAGGCGCAGTTGCGACGGCACACGTTGCTACGCCTACGTGGAAACTCGAGTCTATACGAATCGACGAGACACGGCACGCCGAGCGACCAGACGCGACCCACCGTCCTTTCGAATAACCGTTTCACCGCGAAAAATTACCTTTCGTCTTTAGGGTCCGTCAGGCAATCGATAAGTATCATCAATATTCCATATTAATTTAAAAAGAAACTAAATTAATAATTTTCAAGTTGAAAGAGGCGAAGGTATAACGACAAATGATCCCAAGCTTACATATTAGTCGAGCGCGAGTTCAAATCCAACATGTTCAAAAGAATTTTTTTTTTCCAAATTTAGTATATTAGTAACTTGAATAATTGGATAATTAAAATTTACAATTTTTTACAAGAAATGTTTGCTTCAATTTTTAAGCAGCAATAAAAAAATTGGATACAGTAAACTCTCGCTATATTGCCACTCCACCGAATGTTTAATATACACACATATTTCAAAGATGAAGACAGCTTTGCTCTGTACACTCGCGCAATTGTATTCCATTTGTTTAACATTACGCTTCGTTGACAGGGATATCGTGTAGATTTATTTGTCGTCAAACATCAGGCAATCAATATCGAGTGCAATATATCCTCTACATATATCGACAGAATATTTTTCCACGGACAACACTGGCATTCGAATAATTGACAGTTCCCTGTACACGTTTCGTTTCCACATTTTAAATGGTACATATATTCTCCGGGTGGGTTTAAACGGTTCGTTTTAATTATTCCAATATGTTACGGGAAATTAAGCTGGAACGCGGTTCAAATGACAATGAAATTTCATGGAAATCATTAGGTTATTGCATGTTAAAGGGTTGACTTGGAAACATCAAATTTATCTACAATGCTGCTAAAAAGTTCCAAGCATTTTTCCGCTAGCCATTTAATATCTGTTTACTTTCTAGATATCTAAGCCTTCTATTTAATATGCAACAATCTAATATATTTAGGATTATTTGGTTCTGGCGAAATAGCGAAGGGCGTAGGCTCGTGCGAGTTGACTGCTCGATTTAACCCTCCCACCCCTTCAATAAATTTCCACCACCTTCTCGTATGTCTGCCAGCAGGCAAGCTACACGGGCAAAGTGTGTCCCGAAATTAGTTGCTTAATTAAAGCACCCCAGGGACTACTTTCCAGCAGAGAGACGCTTGTAAGCATACGTAGAACAAAAACCCCCCGTTCATCCCCCTTTCGAGCATACCATCGCTGCTATCGATTCCTTCTTCTACCCCTTGTTTTTTAGCCCCTTTGCTTGATTCAATCCCGAAAAATAAATGGACCAATGCCAAGAATTCCCCATTGATCGTTTCGATTTTCTGCCTTATCGTTATTCGACCACCATATACTCGAGCATTTTTATTTTTATGTTTGTCCGTATACGTATATTTCTTTTTTACGGTCACCCTATCAATCATTCTTATCTGTTTTCATGGAAATTCGCAAGCTTAAGGGAAGTGGACATTTTTGGGGGGTGAAAAAATCGAATTTTTTTTGCAGTCAGAATTGAAATAATTTATCGGCTGCTATATGTGGGCGAAAAATACTCTTAACTCTTTCTCTCTGTATGCAAAGATGCGAACGAAGGGAAAGATCGTAATTCAAATATCAAAATATAATGGTGTTTCGAAACTTTCCGACGACAGTGTACCCGACAAGTATTTTTACGATCACGGATTCCTAGCTAAGCAAGCATTTAGAATTATAACACGTGAATTGTGTTACAATGCGATAGCTTCAGGAAGAACGCTGTAAAACGTCACTTCACCGTGTGTGCTTAGGTTTTGTGAAGTAGAGAAGCGTGTTTGACTATTTCTACAAAGCTGACAGAGAAAACAATATTGGTGGTGAACGGATACGTTAGCGAGTGCAGTCGAGAAACACTTGAATTTTCGATCTCAAACAAATGGTTGCCTAACTGCTTGATATAAAATCATATTTTCATACTGAAATAACAATTGTCGTTCTCAATTTGGTCACACCGTTTCATAGCAGTTTATGTGGCGGAAAAAAGGTATCATTGAATCTTGAGATTCAATCGAAGGCTGAGTTTATTCGACGAGAAGCAACCAGGCCAATTTCGGATTCCAGGCCATTTAACCGACTGATTTTTCGGCATCATACGGTAAAGGTTGGCCCATAGAATGGTAGGATAAAGTGTTCACCCTCGCCGTACTGCCAATGTTCCGTGGAATGATCTTGTTATTTTTTACTACGTACCTTGGGGTTTACTACTGACCCGCCAGGTTTGCAACATCTTCAAAGATAAGGGAAGATATAAAGTCCTGGATTTACGATCTCCGGATAGATAAGCCACCAATGTCTCGAACGTTGCAAGCTTTTTCCGATAGCGAATAAAAAACTTTACTCTTGTTAACCAACAGCAATTACATCAAGATTGGGTACTCGAGCATTTGTAATTAAGGTGTTAATCTGATTGATATTGGAAATATTAAAATTCTACCTTGTAATCGTTCAGAAATTTTATAATATTTAATAATGAAAACCTACATTATTTCATCAAAATGATGATTTTTAGAATTCTTGCTTCCTCTAGGATATCGCAATTTTTCCCTAGGGAAGCCTGATCGAAGCTGTATGTTCGGTAGAAGGTGAAGAAACAAGGCGTTTTGTCGTTGTCGAATAAACAACATCTTGACGTAATATAAGTCCACGGAGAAGAGCCGTAATGGCGGCGGATAGTAAAGTCGTTCCACTTCGCATACCTCTCACGTGGAATACATTTGCAGTAAGTGCTTGGAGGCTAGTAGCTACGACGTTGCTCGACTGATGACGACATAAACAAACACGTGTCCCAGGATGAGACCATTTGTAATGAGAATGGCGAACAACCGACACTCGGGACTACATCGTGCCTGTTTATAGCGTACACTCCTAGCGTCCATTATCGAATCAGCCTGGAAAGGAACCCAGCGTTGTAACTCACTCGTTTTCTTCTTTCCAAACTGGTATAGTGCTTCGTTCTCTGACCCATTATTCACGCAATCCTATATACGTATTTTTCTTTTTTTTTTTTCTATTTATCTTGCTCCGTCTCAGACCTCTTGCTCTCCTTGACGAATTGATTACGATTCGTTACAGATCGCAGTGTGAATGATCACCGAGGAAAATGAGCGGAAAGTAAACGAGTACACACCCGGCGTTATTAGTATTTAAATTGAGATATTTGAACTGAGAAGATTGAGCTTCGGATAAGTAAATTTGCAGTTGATATAAGTGGATTGCGATCCGAGTAATCGATACAACACTCGGGTAATTTATTTTAAAGGGTGGAAAGATCCTCGTTGGGGTAACTAGGATTTTAGGATCTTAGAATTTTGGAATTTCAGAACCTTAGAATCTTAGAATTATTGCATTTCACATTTATGGGAGGCGAAAGTGCACCCTTACTCCTATCAGTTCGCCGGTGCATCTACTTTTGAGACGCGCCGTAGGATCTGGGCAAGAATCTTCGCAAAAGGATTAATAGAGCTGATTTTTCGTCGGTCGTGTTCGAATGCGAAAATTTCATTTGATCCATGTTCACGCATGCCGTTCCTCATTAACGTCGAGAGGACGGGCGACGGCGTTAACGGCTTGTTAGCGTTTTGCAAGCGGTGTCACGATAGGCGTGTCACGATAATTTATTGGCTCGTAAATTTACGCTTTCCCGAATATACAGGATACAGCCACGTGTTTACTCGACGTCCATGTACTATATCTGTCCCGTGGCTGATCTTTCCCGATGATAGACAACGGTACAGCTTCCGTCGCTGATTTGTCGGATGAGTGTTATATGGACGTATTATATAAACATCGTTAACGAAAGGATATTGGCGGTTTATCGTATAGGGTGTTCAAGGAAATTTTTTCAAAAAAGTACACTTAATACAATTATTTAAAATAAGAATTTCACAAAATTTTTCAAGTAACCTGACGGAAAGGTGTCATTCATTATTAGATGAAAATGAGGTTGAAAAGGGAATTTTCCCGTCGCTCGAGACACGGTTCCCATTAAATTTAAGCTCGTTAGTGGAACCGGACAACATGACGTATCATGTATTCCACGGAACGACTACTAGTCACTGAAACGTTAGGAGAGGCTTATACTATCCTTCTAGCTTTCAAAGGAGCATCCCGCCGACCCAGGCCAGGTATCATCGGCTTCGAAGAAGTTCAACGTTGATTGCCAGCTGTATCGATAAGATCTGATACAGACACTCGACTTTTCAAAGGTGTGCGAAAGGTCACGAACCCTCTTTCTCGCTTCTTCTGCATCGTGATACTTTGTTACGATCTGTTCGCGGTAGCCATCGTTCGGTCGCTTTGTTTTCTTGCTTACTTTTGTACCTGAACGAGGGATGGGCATTAGAGTGATCCAGAAATTGATATTAGACTAGCTTCTTTTTTTAAATTTTAACACGATTGGTATAAGAAAATAATTCAATCAAAATGGAAAAATATCTTGAAGAAAATTTTTATTTTATCCTCTTCAGCGATTACAAATATTCTATTACATGTACAAAATGGAAGAACTTCGAGCGTAAGCTATTATTCCATCAGAGTTAGCACTTTAGGGACAAATTAGGTCAAACGATGCATTGTTTCCCACTTAGATCGCGCGAATAGGCTGGATGATTGCTTTTAGATGATAGAGCAGTAATTATATCCATTCTCGACATATTGCCTCTAAAGTAACTCCATTGTCGTAGACGATGTCGAGAAGCACCCCTCTATCGAATTTCAGTATCAGCTACTTACATGCACTTAGTATCCTTAACAAAATTACAATTTCAATGCGTCTTCCTTTTGTCAATGCTTAATGCATCTAAGAAATACGACATTTTCTATCTGATAATAAAACAAATAAACGGACAAGCCTTCCAGTATTATTCTATTATATTAAATAATTTATATTGGTAGGAAGTTATGCTCTCTGGTGTTGTAAATTAACATGGTAGTTAAAAAGAGTAGAATGAAATGTAGCGAGTCTTACACACTTGTTAGGGAACACAAGACACTTCATGATCAGTTAAGAGTTAAAGCACGCGAACAGGTGGGCAAGTTCCTAAAACGTGTCACTATAAATCACTTCTGATTTCTTGGGGGGAGAAATAAAACACACACGCTTCTTCTATATTTTTATTCGTTTCTTTAACAGGTGCTACGAAAGTAATTGGTTTAACGAAAGATCGGCTCACTTTATAATTTATTTGTTTTTATTATCCAGGCTGATTCGTTTCACTTGCACACTTTGAATAACTTCAAAATAGAGGGAACGTTTCTAAGATTTATCTTTCCATCAGATATCTTGGGATATCTAAAAGATTATCCGGTTCCTTCCAAATGCCATTCTCGTTTCTTTTCGGTGCATACATGCGTGCCGCAGACCCGTTCACATACACGCGCACGTTAACATTCCAAAGAAGCTAATTAATCGAATTACACTGTCTTGTTCGAAGCAATAACGATACTCTAATGAACGAGAGAAGGATATTTCCACCGATAAGAAGCGACACACGAAACGTTTTCGAACCACTTTTACGTTTCTTTTGTATGGAAAAAGACGAAGAAAACATCGCGCTCGTTGATGGAAGACGGTCATAACTTGAAGTATCGAGAAACTAAATTTTCCTCATCGATACAGGTTCAAGTATTTTAGATAACGTTCAAATATCCTTTTTTTTTCCTTTCAAGAAATACACTGCTAGGTTGTTTGAATTATATTTATTATTAGGGTATCTAAAAATAATTAAACTATGCGGCATTGGAATGGAATTCATATTTAAAAAGAAAAATTTATCTGATGAAAATCGTATGAAATATAACTGTACGGAATTCATTTTCTCGTAAAGACCACCAGAGGAGATGGTTACATTCAGCCAGAAAATGTGCTGCCTTCAGGGTCAGACCCTTTACTACATTTCACAGTAATCTCCCAGATCGTGAAGAAAACGAGGAAAATTAAGTGTGCCTCCGGATGGACCAATTTGTCTACGATTTTCCAGCTTACCCGACGCTATTAACCTAAACGCGTTACCTAGATATTAATTTTGTGCTCGTTAAAAATGATGTACTACCAACCACACTATATCTTTCACGTTATCAATGTTTAATAATTTTTTTTATCAAACTGAAAATTTTTATATATTTCTTTAGCTTCTTCTTGCTAAATTTAGTCAATTAATTTTATTTTATAATCAGTCATTTATTTACGAAATGATTGTCGTTCACCCTGTACACTTCTGATCGTAACTTCGTAATGAAATTATCGAACCGATCGGACCGATAATTATCATGCATCTGGCAGGATCGATCGTCTTAATTGTCAAGACTGTCGGAAGATTAACCAAAGGGTGGAACATCTGCGAGCCTTGGATATATACTTTATCGAATGTATCAAACCGGATGCGAAGTATTTATACTAAAGAAAGGGTTGAACTGGACTCTTAGAGATATGAATCAACGGGATCGATCGTTTCACCTGATTTCTTATTAACACTTCGATCTCTGACCGAAAAGTAGGGAGAGAAGAAACTGTTATCTTGGAATCTTTTGCTAAAATAACAAAAATTTTAAAATTTATTTAAATGAAATTTCTAAATATTGAAAATTTTTCAATTTTATACCTTCAAAGTTATTTTAGCCTTCATATTTTTATAAAATTAAGTTGGAGGTGAAGAAAGGAACGCGTTGTTCTAGAAACTTAGAAAGTTTCATAAAAATTCGAGTTTTTTCGTGAGCAAAGTTTCTTCACGAGTACCACACGAAACGTTCTCATTACTTTTTGAATTACTATAGATTTCGATGGAGAGGATAAAGGGTGCAGCGGGAATGTAGCGTGTCGGATCGATGGAACATCCTCTGGATAGTTAATAACCTTGTTCAGCCACCGTCTGAAATTTCTTGATCGATTCCTGTTATTAAAGCGGTGGTTGGCCACGTTCAGGCCCCGGGTTGTTTTCGTAGAAGCAATCGCTGTAATTAGCGATTAACCCGTCGTATAATCGATGTTCCACGTCTTCTGGATTTTCCTTCGCTCTTCGAAAGCCTCGGGTTCGTGCTTTTAGCCTCGTTAAGATTTATCGTACAACCCGGAGGAAAAGATTTACAAGCTTGCATCTTCGCGCGCCGCACAGCCTCTATACTCTTGCGAATCGAAACGAACCGTTTCGCCATTCTTTATTGCAATTTTTCCCCGTTTCTCATCTTCTGGATATATTATATCGCACGATGTGGTTCTGCTTTTCGAAAAATATTACTCCGCCTCGCTAACGGGCTTCGTTTTCGTCTTAACACATTTCTCTACTCGGGTTTCTTCGTTATTTTTCAAACTCGCGGCCAATTATTCTTTTCCTCGGCATTTTCTGCAATATTTTATCAGTTAAGTCCTTTCAACGTCCTTTCTTGGGGGTCTCTCCATGGTCCGTCGTTCGAGAGTTAAAAAACGCGCTATTTTTTTTAATTTTTAAATGGTTCATATTTATAAATGAAAATTTCTAATAGGTAAAAATATTTTTAATTTTAACAGAAACATGGTTCCTAGACGGAATAATAAGTTTATATCGATTTATATCCTAAGTAACTTTGCCAAGAACTGTTCTAAGATTTACAAAATGAAAATAGCTGGGAAGTGACACGAACTTCGTGAACTACATAATAGCTCATCGATGTCTGAGTCGGCCAGTTGGAAAGGTCTACTCGTAAGAATAGAAGAGTTAGTTTAGCGGTCTCTTTCAGAAAAAATAAGGCACGCTCGACACATGGGATTATTGGGTCGAGTGATTGTGTACGAGTGCATCGAGAAGGGCCGTTCAAAATTGCGACTTCCCTACTGAATTTTCCCCTTACCTATCCGTCCGTCTCTGCTACCAGCTGCCTTTCAATTATTCCGTTATTTTCAAGAAGTCACGAAGAAGAACGGCCCGAGCATCGTGCTCGAGTAGAGGAAATTACAGCACGATTCTTCTTCGTCGGCTTCTCGAGTATTCAATGCTCGATACGACACCCGTGAAACCTTTTTCCGGAGAATCGAGAGGAAACGACAGACGGGAACGGAAGGATGGGAAACAAGGCGGAAGTGGAAGAAGCCGGGAAAACTGTTATCGCTATCGTGGACGAAAAGAAGACCTAACCCACTTCGTGCTAAATGAATGCACCAGCTAACTCATTATCGCGATAAATGAGGGATTTAAAAAAAAAAAAAAAGGCATCTCTCTCGGTTCGTTAATTTCACGAGAAACCACGGTTCAACATCGACGAACAGCTACTTTAAAATGGCGTTTCGTGAAATTGACAATGAGGCATGGAATTAATGCGACAAAATTGAATTGAATTGAATTTCCAAGTCTTATAGTAATGTTTATTTCTTGAAATATCTTTTTCGAGGGAATTAATTTGGCAGAATTGAATGTAATTGAATTTCTTTCTACTATTACTCCTTGCAAGTGGAAAAAGCATCGCACTTTCCGTCGCAAAATATGTATAACGTTATCGATTTCATTTAAAAGGTGACTATACCTTCTACTCTAGCCTCGATAATAGGCAAAGTGTGGTTGCCGTATGACGTTTACGGAAATGCTATTTTTTTATATTTTATAACAATTCTATTAGGTGTAGAAATTAATTTTGTGCTTTTTCTTTTTAAATTAAAATATTCAAATATAATGTATCAATCAAGAAGGGGTAGTACTAAATTAATTATACATAAATAAGGTTTTGAAATTGAAATTTTTATTAAATATCGGGTGTCTACAATAGATTATAAAATTGTTTAAGCGAAAAAGAAGATACTCGGCTGATCATTCGAATAATCGTTGTCGGTGCATCTCTGTTTCAGTGTGCAACTGCAACCTTCATGCGAGAAAGTGCAGATTCAACATGGAACTGTACAAGCTGTCGGGACGTGTCAGCGGAGGCGTTTGTCTGCAGTGCCGGCATTTTACGGCAGGAAGACACTGTCATTATTGTCGGGAAGGTTACTACAGGGACCCGGCCAGACCGATCACGCATCGTAAGGCCTGCAAACGTAAGTACATCCCCGACAGACGTTAATCACTGCTAATTTAGAATCAGTTATTCCATGCTGATCTATTAATCAGAGATTATCCATTCAAGACATTTGCATGTTCATAGCACGTTCCTTCGTGCCCTACATAATTCTCTTACCTTCGACTGTAGATGATTTAAAATTTTCATTAATGTAATTAGGGATTGGCTCCAGATTCTAAAATTCATTAGATTTAAAGGGGTGTCTAAACACAGCCATCCTCGTATGTTACAAAATACATAACACGTGTTTTATTTTGAAAAAGCTGAGTTGAAATATCGAAGAGCCATTTTGGCGCGCACGAAGGGTTAATTTAATAGGTGTAAAAGTGATTCCGCGAGTACAGAAGACTAAACAAATCCCCGGTGTTCCAATCATACGAATGGAATGTACCGTAAGTGAACATGTGCATGTAGATTCACGGTCTACCGTATCGGTGTGTACATATAGGATAGCGCGGGCATGAATACCTTCTATCCGTACTTTCTCGCGCCAGGAGATCGTTATCCCTGGTCGCGGTGGTTTCTGGCCCTAGACAATCCGACATAAATTGAATGTCTTGAAATTGGTTGGGAGGGGGTCTTAGCTCGGTTGGTAGCCACTTTGTAACAGTACCGTGAAACGGATGAAATTAATAGTAATAACGGGCTAATAACTGGATTCCATTTTACGGTTGGAACGCGAGGATAAGCTTTGCTAACGATTGACAGATTAACAACTGGAACGACCCTATGAAATATTCATAATTAATCCGATTAATTCGATGAAATAATTGTAGCGAATCGTGAACCGTTTATCGTAACGCGGAAGACTTTGAAGTTGGGATTTTGGCGAAACTAGAGAAAGGGTTCTCGGGTTCTAATTAAAGGGTTCGTTGGGTTTCTGATGTTTGAACTCGTCGTGGTCGTCAGATATGGTGCAATGTATGCTCGGTTCAGTTGGCAGTGTCTCTGGTCTCGCATATAAAACACAAGTGTCGTGCCGAGGGCTTGCGCGTGCTCTCGTCGCGAAGATAACGAACAGTCTGTATTCTCGTTAGCAGCCATAGCGGAGCCGTTAAGATAACAACGAGACACGACACTCACCGCGAGGGAACGGCACGAAAAGAAGATTTAAACGCGTCTTAGGATAGTAGAACTTTCATAAATTAGGTCCCCTCGGCGAAGATGCTACCATCGCGTGGGACGTTGAAAACGGCCGTCAATCCTTCCTTTCGTTTCTAGCTCGTGAAACGTAACCCCCGGTCGTTTCGTTCGCGAAGAACAACGAGAACCTAATACCTTTTCAGAAGGTAATTAACGCGCCCCTAAACGAAAATCCTGCGGGACACGCGATCCTTAAAAAAATTGTAAAAATACGCCAGTTTCGAAAAAGGTAGCGCGTTCGCAGGCGATGGACGGAACGTTCACGGGTCAGCTCGCAACGACATTAGACACGGCTGTTAGTCGGTTGACGAGGCAACAAATTTCCCGGCCAATTCAGTGTGTCGTTGGTAGAGAGACAGAAGCGAATGGTAAACGCGGCTTGTGTACCAAAGGTGAGAAAGGGAAAGAGAGAAAGCGACCCGTGGAAATCTCGAAACGATCCGGCAAGTTGCCTGACCCGGCGTTACATACCTGTACTCAGGGCCGTATTTTCCCGTGTGTTGGAAATTCAGAGGGTTCGCCTAGGGAGCCATTCGGAGTTCACTAACCGTGGAAATGGCACAGCCCCACTCGATGCAACGTTGCGACGCGACACGCCAACGGAACGCGCGGGAAAAAAAGGGGCGAAATATGCATCACTTTTGGAGATGCATCATCTCTTGACTGCTTTCATTTTTTTTACACTCGCTTTTTTAAAACACATATTCTCTCAGGTGGGATGCTGCGAGCAACCGTTTGCATTACTGTCCGACAAGTAGGGGAGGATGGGGTAAGATGGATACCCTAAACGAAAATAAGCGTAGAAAAGGGCCAATAATTGTATACGTTACTCTATTTGTCGAGATTTATTATAGAAATTTTTCAAAAAATCGTTTGGTATATGTAATATTCCGCCATACATTTCGTGTGATATTTTTCCACCCCTTCATCGCGTTAATAATAATCGAGAACATATTTTTCGTTTTTTAATTTTGATATCGTTCAGTGAAGAATTGTTATACTCTTGGTGAAACATCCTGCATGTGCACACAGTGGCTGGTAATATTAGAAGCTTCCCCTGTTTGTATAGCACGCGTGGCCATACCGGTACGATACGTTTCAACTGTATCCTACCCCGAAAGCTTCACCCCGTGTTTACTTTAACCTCAGTGACACCCTCCGGCAAGGGTTGCTTCTCAAACACAGAATCGGTCACCGAGATATTCGCGGTCTCCTGTCGAGAACCTTGCTGGCCCTTCCACTTTGCCAAACCACCGAATATACCATACTAGTTTCACCCAAAATTTTTCCTTTCTTTACGATTATAAAAAAAATTACATAAGGTGAAACTAGCAAACAATAATTTCGAGGTGTGAACTAATAATTAATTTACAAAAAAAAAAAATGACTTAATACTTGAAAATAATATAATTTTACATATTATTTATAAGTAATAATTTGTAATAATTTTTCGCAAACATTTGATCGAAGATATAATATGATGTACCTTTGAGTTCAAAGGGTTAATTTCTCAATTCATCGAACCGATTAATTTCAACGAGAAACAAAAATTGACTCGCGTTTAATGTGTTGCATAATTCAGGATTCATTTTAATTTCATCGAGCCCGGTGAAAGAACGTTGAAAATATTCGGCTGCAAAGGAGAACGAAACGTTTTAACCGGGCGCAAACGAAATTGGATGCTCGCGCGTAATTACATGCGTACCCCGTGTATTTATCTGAACAAAGGGTAACGAGGATCGGCGAATTCGAGTGCACTTGATTTCTTTGTCTCATTTTCTACCGTCTAGACGATCGATCATACAAACTGGGCTCTTTAAAAAGAAACGAATTGACAAAATGGCATCAAAGAAAATTGCATCGATCAAGTTTAGTCAACAAACTTGACTAAACTTTAGTCTCTCGGCTAGAAATCTAATAAAAATGGGTCAATTTAGTAATTCGCCCTAACTGTCGGAGCTCGATAAATCATAACTTGAGAAATGGAAAGGAGAAATCGAAAGGTGAGGATACAAAGACAAAGCAAGTGAGTAAAGTATGAAAAAGAGGGTGGCGAGTGGCAGGTAGTAGGAAATGATAGGAAAAGGTGGTAAAGGACAGAGAGAAAAAGGAAGCGAATGGGGAAGAGGAAGAAGAAAAGGGGTTGGGCGTGAGAGACTAATAGTGCTGATCCCACCACAAGCACCGCTGGTTTAAGACCCGGCTAAGTGGTGGATAATGAATATGCTAACGTGTGCCGAGTATGCGAGGAAAGCTTTGCACTTGGTATCGGGTTCAAGCACCTTTCTCTGCTACTGTACCTACGTGTGCGTTCTATACATTTTTCGTTCGTGTAAATTGTCGGTTTTCACAAGCGACCCAACTAAGACTGCAACAGCCACCAATGAGACGAACAGACAAATAGACAGATATCGACCCGGCTCGGAAGAAAAAAATCTACGATATCGATGGTGCGAAAGGGGATTCAATTCCGTTCTGACGTTCAATTAAAAGGGAATAATAGGATCAGAGTACCTACGTACGCGTCGATATAGTAGGTGCAATTCTTCTTTCGATCGACCTGAAAATAGATGACAGTTCAGATGGCAGATGGATGATGATTTGATTGAAGGGTGTAATCAACCAACTATAAAGGCCGATTTATACTAGCAGTCAAAGGTACGGTTGAATTTCGATCAACCAAGAGTTTCGTTTCTTGAATTTTAACTAAAATAAGTAAAAATATTTAAAAAGTTGAACAAGAATCGTTATCGTTTAATAGATAACGATGAATTTAATCTGAAGTGTATGGAAAAGCTATTAAGCAAATCCGTTTCGGATAAATGTTTGTAGAAATTATGCAAAAATAACTTTACGGGACCGAAGAGGGTCTCCATAAAGGATTTGCTTAATCAGATTGAACCAATTATCCAGCCTTGACAGCCTCTCCGAAACGAAATACGCTTTCAGAATACAAGATTTAGCATAATCGTGGGCCTAAGGAACTAAACTACCAAGCCAATTAGAATTTGAATAAGTAGCTTAAAATCACTGTCCTGTAATATCCTGGAAAACTGTAATGACATTATTCATATTCGCGGTACAATAATGAAATATAATTTAATATATAAATTTCTTATAACATTGAAAAAGATGGAAAAATAGCCTAGGGTGGATCTAAAACTCGGTGTACTCTGCAGAGCATTACAGAGATGCAATTTGGCAGCAGCATTCTCGTCTATAGTAACAGGATTGGCAAGAAAATTTAATTTGGCTCCCAGTTCAATCCAACTTCCCGTTCGAACGTATCTTTCTCAGAGGAAAAGGAAGAACCTTCAACTTCTATCCGAGTAATGTAAATACCAATCGACAACGGTATTTTCTAACTTGAGACTTTTCAACTTTCGGACAGGTACTATTAGTTATAAAGGTGATACGTCGGAGAGGATGATAGATAAAATCGACAGTGAAAAGTTTCAGAATGGATTGCGATACCCGCTTCATGGATTAATACAAAAGGTAGCTAACCCACGATAACGTTCTCTTTAATCACCGTAATGTAACTCTATCTATCACAAAGGGAACGCGTGTTCATTTTTAATTCAAATCTAAACCTTTCACCTTGATTTCTTTTCTAACGCAACGATCGCCTCGTTGCGCAACGCGAAAAGAAGGTTAGGGTTAGGATCAGTTAGGATGAAGAAATACGCCGTTCCTTTCCGTACCGGCCACCAGAGGGACATCCGCGATAAGTTTCTCGCAAGTACTCGGTAACGAGTTCGCTAACAGACCCCGTTACGATTCACCTTCCTCTTCCTTCTTTCTCTTCATCCTTGTTCCCTGAAGGGAAAAAGAATGAAAGGTACGCTTTATACACCTGGCAACAAGATATTCGGCCGGATGTAACCTTCGCGGCTTGTAACATTGGCAAAACGGAGATAAAATCATAGAGAGAGGACGTGCAAGCAAGGGGTCGAGAAAAAGAAGAGAAAGGTAGCGGAGTAGAGAGTACCTGTAGCCGAGGTGCAACTTGCAGACTCACCTTTGTTTGAACACGCAGGACTCTCCTTTCTCTTTTTCATCTTCATCTTCTTCCGACTTTCTTCGTTTCTCCTCGGCGAAGCTTGCATACCTCTACGTTCTAGCGAGGCCGTTGCGCGCGCCTGTTTACCCGCCTATCCCGAGGGTTACGCGCGATTTATGCGCGCCGCTCTGTGTACACGTTCAAATTTATACGCGCTGTACACGTATCATGCGAAAAAATGGTTCTTTATTTGGTAAAGGTCCGTGTATAACCGGTAAAACTATTTTCGATTTTAGATACGTATAACTTTTAAATCGCTAAATTCCTAGAGTTAGAAAACTATTAAATGATGAACGAAGAGGTCCTTAAAGTAAAGTTGAACCTCGAAACGCGTTATAAGAGACGCATGTTTGGTCAGAAATTTGTCTCACGAGACACGTCCACAAGTGTGTACATACGTATCTCGCTAACTGGATAGCACTTGGCCGACTGATACCAGCCACTTCTACTCGTGATTAACACCTCGCAAAAAAACAGGAGAATCACCGGGAACAGTGCGAAGAGAAGCAATCTTCGATACACTCGTTCTATCATCTTTTTCTCTGTTACTCCTTATCCTTTCTATGGGAGTTGCAAGAGTGTGCGTTGCACCGTTCGAAGATGCAGGTAAGCGTAATTGCGCGCATAATTTAAGGGTGCGCCACGGCACGAATATACGAGGCTCGATGAACGCCGGGCATACGGGAATACACCGTAACATCTGGCTTAAAGGGGGGTCAAGAAATGCTGCACTCGAGGAGAAACCGGCACTTTAAGAAAACCGATCCGTCCATTCATCGAGGAACGATTAAATTGATAGCTCGCCACCACGCAAGCAACTGACACAACTCGCTGACTTTCTTCCTCCGTACTGTGCTTCGACCAGGAAAATCCTTCTTTTAATATCTGAACCCCGGGGACAGAGTATATTCATTCTACTTTTTTCAAAATATCACATTATTACTTATTTCTTGTATCAGATTTCTCGCTTTTCCTGAGGGTAAAAATTACTTTATTCCAAGTCGTTTAGTTTTTAATATTAAGCCCATGTTTTCTTTCGAGCCAAACAGTCTAAAAGTGTTCTTGATATTAGCTTACAAAAAATTTCTATTTGAAAAGTGTCACATAATACACTCTGGCACCGGGGTTCAGATACGGATAGATGGGTCCAGCTTTATTAGTGACCCATTGTCAAGAATTAATACTAATTAAGTTATTACATTATTTTGAAACTTCAGGTACATTTTTTTTTTCTTTTTCTTTTTAGAAAAACCAAAGAAGACCACACTATTCCCTTTGGATAAGAATTTCCAGATTGTTGGACGTATGAAAAACACTTTTTTTTTCTTTTTTTTCTTTTTTAATTACATGAATAATGAGTGCTTAATATTACAATGTACAATTTTCAATTTGCCATAACACAAGTGTCACGGATTAAATGTTCTCGCGTTGCAAGAACTATTGTACGTGACAAGAAGTCGTAACTTAGGTTTAATTAAGAGAACTATACTGCATGCAAATATGTACAAGTTGGGGTTAACCTTTTAATAGCTTACGTTGCTCCCAGTTTAAGAACGTTTAAAGAGTTGATGTATGTACAACGTGAAAGTGTGTTGTGTACCCTGTTAAACCAACGAATTCAACTGTTCACGAGAATTACAGTAACTAACTTACGTGGCAAGGTTATTCAATTGAAATTTATTTTCTTCATCAATTGCTTATGATGGATTGCTCAAAGGCTTGACTGGAACATTAGCACAATCTATTCTATAGATTCCTTATTATACGTAAGGGTATAGATAGTGATTGATAGAATTGAAGATGTTTAAATGACGAGAGGCATGCGATGGAAATTTTTAAATTTTTTAATTTTATGGTTTCATAATTTGCAAATTTCCAAATTCTAAGATTCTAAGATAGTCACGTCAATGCCACCCCATCGTCGACCTTTAATCCGAAATATCAATATCATGGCTCTTTTATTCCCTTCGGGAGCGTGTTGGTTTCGCAGGGTTGTAAGTTCAGACAGCCACTTCGGATCAATTAGCAGGAGGCAGGGAAAAAAGAAAGGGAAGGTAAAAAGTGCTCGGATCGAGGTCCCTTTATGAATGAAGACGTCATCGGTCGCATAGTTCTGATTGCACGCGAGTAGGATGACTGGAATACAAGACGTTGATGAGTGAGAAGGGTTCGAGAACGTCTCTCGTTGCTTGTCCCCGAAGAAAGACAGAGGAAACCCGTAATAAATGCATGGGAGGTGTAATGGGACGAAACTCGATATAGCCGGATAACCTGCCATGGTGTCTATAGCGTCGCGTGGCTGTCATAATGGTAAAAAAAAAAGAACAATGATGAAGAAATTGACCCTTTTACTGAGCCAAAATTACGCTGGCTACTTACACTGCTGGACAAACATACGAGACATTCTTACAGTTACCTAATTTTTATTTTAATCAAAACATAAGATGACTTATATCGATACTTTCTATAGAAACTGTACAATTAGGCTCTTCCTTTTTTTTATGAAGCATATAATTACCCGTAAGAAAGTCTTCAATTGACAGTTGTCAGAATGCAGCGATTGTATAAGCGTCGTACGGCTACAAATGTGCAAAATGAAAGAGCAAAATTGCTCGAGGGACAAAGCTTTCATTCATCAAGGGATCATACAAGTATGACTGCGATCGATTGATCCACCCTCGCGAATGTCTGCGAAAATGATATTTTATGTGGATTTTTGTATCATAAGAAATTTGAACGATTTCTCATAAAATCGTTCAAAATTTAGATGATTCTTAGGAATTTTTCTCGCTTCTCTTTTCTTTCGGAAAAAAATTTAAGAAGAAAGGGACACTGTAAGATCAGCTTAGATTTCCAGCCGGTAGAAATTGCAACCGTTCGACGTAACAAACGTTGTTGCACTTTTCAATGGGAAAACCATTTGCGTTTCGCATGCCTAGCCTCTGTTTCGAAGGAATCCGGAAAAATCGTATCGTTACGGTGTCAACGATTTCGTCGATAACGGTGTGGCGCGGTGCGCGGCGTACGTTCACGACCACCATTGAACGTTCGAACGGTATACCTGCATGGGGGACCATGAAAAAATGCCGAGAAACCGATAAAACACGCGAGCTCGCACATGTACCTCTCTCGCGTACCTAAGTACGTGCAACGAAACACGGGTTGAAACACCGTGGCCGTAAATCACCGTTGAATCTAAACACAATGCGCCACAACGATTCCCGTGGATCGTTTCAAATCTCCATACAAGCATCGGCCGCGATAGGACAGAGGCGCAAGATCCAGGCCAGCCTTCCGCTACCATCGACAACGTTTATCCGGAAAATTGTGCAAACAAATAACGGTTCACCATTTCGCGGAAACATTTCCGTGAGTTGAATAACAGTGGCCGGAGAAAATTAATCGTTTCCAAACAATCTCTAAATCATTTGTCGAATTTTTTTTATAAGCAAGGGCTAATTGAGTATACCTAACTTTCGACTTTGTTCTGTAATTTTTTGAACTAGAAATATTGAAAAATGGTAGAATTATTCGTTAATTCTTCGATAAGTAGAAAAAATTTTCATAATTATGGAGATGGCGTCAAATTAAAAATTCTTGAGATATTAATGAATTGTCGATAGATAAATTTAGACCTCGTTTTCTAGAATTTTTGCGATGAAAGGAGTTACCGAAAGCCCCTCGAGGGTTGAAAGGAGAGAGAGAAAAAAAAATACAAAGTTCCCAGACGCATAGGAGACGTAATCCGATACTGCAATACCATGGTGCAGCTTTGAAGAAGGGTGAAAAGTCGAGTGTAAAATGATAAGTGACACGAACCGTTTAACCGTATTCTCTGCGCTTTGTCTACCTACCCGACAGTAAATTCTTTCCTTGCTGCATGTATTTTCGAATCGTCCAACGTGGTAAACGTTTACACGAGCCTCTTTCGAAAAAGGAGCCCATGACGATGTCCAGACTCGAATCTGGATGTTAATGTACCCAGAGGACTGTTATACGTATATTACGACTTGCATCTGCGTTTTCAGAACTTCAAACGTGTTCTAATGAACTGTTTTATCGATAACTCTGTGTCATCTCTCGTAAGAAACGAGGAATTTCCTACAAACGTGCCTGTAATATCCATCATTCTGGAATTCAGCTTACTGGGAGGGATCGCGATTCAATTAGAGAGCTTTTTCTGTTCGGACTTTACTTTGGGAGATTTTTAAGCTTGAAACATATATTTTGTGAATTCAAGAAATTTTCTAAATATATTACGTAAATTAGGTATCAGCGTTGTTTCTAGACAAAGTTATTTCATGCTTGGAGGAAATGCTAAAGATAATTCAAAGTAATAAATTACATTCCGATTAATCTCATAAAGCGTAATTACAAGGAATTATCGCGTGACAAGAACGGGAAAAAATTCGTAATCACGATGTGTTAAGTACACGAACCAAGTGAATGTTATTACCCCAAAGCTTCTTTCATTCCACGGTTGTTAATTAACTCGACCGATCAGGTGTACGTGACCAGTGTTACTGGTTTCGAATCAATTCCCCGACAGTACACGTTCGCTGATCGCAAGAATTTGCTTGAAATTTAATTACCCGACGCATCGAAGCGAACGTTTACGAAAAGAAATCCTTATCGCGCGTAAAGCTTCGCCGTAAACGAGACAATTTGCAGAAGCATCGTATATTTATGTCGTTCGATTCGCGTCTCGATCGATCATCTCTTAACGAGAGACGAAGTAACGTGCTGGGAATGATAAGAAATGAGTTAATTAGCATTCCACGGGAGAAAGGCTGATTTTTCTTTTCTTTTTTTCTAAACGATCGTTGATCGAGGATCCCGTCAAATTAAGCTGTTTAATAAACCAAGATATCGTTGTACGAATAACGTAACCCATTTAAACGTAGAGCCGGGTAACCGTGTTCAGCAAAAACGTTTCTTAAAAACGGAGATTAATCAAACTACCATAGAGCGTAGCCTCTTAAAAGCGAGTTGTTGTAAATGATCGGCCTTACGGATGTTCGTGATGAACATTTTTTTTTTCTCTCTCTTCAAACGAGTAGATACAATTTATCAAACATCATTTTATAGCTTTATACAGGGTGTTTTGTGATGTACAACATCGAGCATAATGAAGGATCTAACACTCAACGTTGAATGTCTGATCACGCGATATCGCTGGTTCGTTAAACCCGCAGGAAAACTTAATTACCAGAAATTATAAATAAATTTAATAAATTCCTATATCAACTGTGGGTGTTTGGATCTCATTGAGCCATCCTGTATAAATACCACGAAGATGGTAGGTGGAATGGTGTAAGGAAAGAAATAAATGAGACGACGGAAGTATTGATACTTAACGTATAGTATGATACAAAGGCATTAATCTTGGAAATGGCGTAAGGCTTTTTAGCCCGTAACAACTTTGAACACTTTGCTTGGATTCGCACACTCGTATACTTTGAATCAATGCATATCGAGCCGAATGGAGAATACATGTTATTCCTACGTCCCTGTCTGTCTCAGTATTTTATGCCGTACCGTGGTTGCATACCTCTATGCTTAAAAGATAGAATTAATGAGGTATGAACATATATTTCGACTCTTATGGGAAACATGTAAAAAGGTTCGCTAGAAAGTTCAGGCGAATTTCTTCACCTTCTGTTTCTGTTGGAATTCTGCAAAATTTCTGTTACTACCATCAATCGTGATCCAAACGCTCTTATAATGAAAATTAAATTAAAATTAGGGATCTCTCCGAGGTCCACCATCCGAGGATTAGTTAACACTTCCTTCAAACTATCTGCAAAAATAGAAATAACGTGAATCTACTTGTCCCATCTGTTAAGTGTTAAAATACTAGGTCAAAGGATTGCGGTACGTTTACGCGGTTTTCGCAGCGAAAGAGTTAAATGTATGGAAAACAATGATAGGGAAAATGAAGAAGGGACAACAGGTCATTGTACACGATTGGACTGATCTTTTAAGGGCATTGACCAGCCGTGGTGTATCGCGCTTGCAATTGTTCGATTGTCCTGACGCGTGCTTATGCGTGCACTGGCCTTAATTCGAAGCTCGTTTATGGTGACTCACTTTCTCGTACGTCATTTCTGTCCACGGGACAGACGAATATTATTACCCTAATAGCCAGCCATAACCTTTGCGCGCCATTGCGTGTTAATTCCTTCCGCAGAGATTTTTCTTTGCCGTACGATCCTTTCCATGCCAACCGAGAGACAAACCCGTGTGGTCCGAGTAACTGATCGGTAATTCTTCGAACTATTGATGAATTGAATTGGATTGTGTAGGCAATAATAGATTCAAGATACCCTCTTATGCAATTTAATATTTCATATCTGTCGTCAGACTTTGATCAGAGCTTTCTGTCTGCAATAGACTCTGGTTATATCGCCGTGGCCGGGGGTGCAGCTGGCTGTAGGGACGGAAAATTTTGCAAACTTCTAAATTTTTAATTTGAGTTGCATATAAATAGAGTCTACTCTAAACTAGATTAGACGTGTACTCGTTTTCTACAACCCAAGGGTTAACGGGAAAATTCTAAGACTATTAGGTACACCCTCGTCAGAATTGATCTTTGAATCGATCGCTGAACGGCCACTTTTTTCAAACTTTCGACATTTAAACGCGATTCCAAATCGAAATAAATTAGAATTTAAACAGGAGACGTGCTCGTTCGTTCGTTGCACTTTCACCATTTGCTCCAGACGTCTCTGATCATTTTCCAGACGACATCTTTCCGTTCGATTATCCTCGGCTCTCCAATTCGTATACGGCTTATTCCATGAGTAACGGGCAGCTTAACCTCTTCGGTGTGAAAGAATATGAAACGCAAATGTCGTTTTCGATAAATGTCAAACGTAAACGCAGCCTTGGGCAATCTGTTCTATCGGTTGTATCTCGTATCGTTTCATTCTCTTCGTCGCACGTCCGTGATCTAAAGAACCTGGCTGGAATATAAAAGGATGAAAAAGAAATGGTAAAAAAGAAGAATGATCAACTGCTTGCTTGTTCACATTACGGCGGCAAGGATCAGAAAACTAGTTTTGTCAAAGAGATATCTTCCTTCAGATACCCGTAATTACACGTCAAATGGTACTTGTAGGTGTAAAAATTCCAATGGCATTTCTAGGATATTTTTCTAACAGCTTTTCGAATTGCTAGAACAATTTTAATTTTTTGATGATAGGTGAAAATTTGGGACCCCCTAAAATTTTTATCCAATACCTATTTATTTTTTTAAAACTCTGTATCCTAAACTTTCAAATTTCAAATCCTAAATTATTTTAGGTACAATAATTTGGAACAATGATCTTGTACTTAGGAGGTTTATTACTCTCATACTTTTCGTATCTTGCCATTTGGAAATACATAGTAAACAGCATTCAAATTAACAGCTCTGAGACGGGTTATAAGACGGGTTTCTGAGTTTAATCTAAATAACATGACCTGTTACGGATTATTAGCTTGCCTTTATCTATTTCGCTTTCCTCATTATACAGGGTGTCTGCGATAACTTGTTCAAGTCGTTACCTCTTGGGTATTAAAGATATTGAGAACATTGTTCTTACCTGTTAGTAAAAATTTATAACAAATTCATAATTTCATACGCAATATACTACACATGTGTACCCGAAACTAAAGTTCAACCCCCTGTCATATAATTTATCATAATTATAAATTTTGCAATACCTGGTATCGCTTCAATGAAAATTATTTATTAATTACTGCGATGTGGGTCACTAATGAGCTCTGCGGCAGTCAACGTGTTAAATCTTTGATCGAATCGCTCAAAGATCTCACGATTTGACTGGTTAGAATGCCTTGAAATATCACGCATGATATCTCGAAGCGGTAACGGAATTTTTCTTTTTACAACACTCTATCGAACGTAAAGGGACATTATTATGCTGGCTTAAGTAGCAGCCGACTTTGTCAAACATTGACAGTAATCGTCGATGCGTGTCATGCGATAATTCCAACCTGATAATGTTAAATGACAGAGCGCCAAAGGAATCTGCGCCGATCTCGTTTAATACATTCTCTCCCTCTATACGAATATGAAATGAACACCGACAAACTTGACGTACTCCTTAACCCGTAAAGAAATGATCTTCGACGGAAATGACGTGAAAACGAGCTGTATTTCTTCATCAATATCTTACAAACATATTTGATGTATTAATTAAATTTCATCATTGGCGTAACAAGGTAGAGATCACGGTAGGTCTGTACCTTTCATTACACTCAAAATTTTTAAATTTTTAACGGGAATCCTTGATTTTTAATCCGTGGAATTTCGTCATGTTCACAAATACTCTGGTCCACGGGGCAGAGATTAAAATAGACTCGTAAAGCAAGGAAGGAATGTTCGGTACGCGAAAATATGCTAATACCAAGTTGGAAGGATTGTTTTCGCATTCCTGGAAAAATCGTGCCGGGAAAGACGCGAGCATTCCAAGGATATAACGACCTCTACACGAAGATGTAAAGTTTGCGAAGAGAATCGAGTGCATAATGCGTCGGTACCGTGGGTCTACACGGGTCTCCACAGCAGCTAAGAGGCTCTCCTCACGCGACCGTGTTTACATAAGATGGGCCAGGCCCGTCGTTATTGCATACTCCCGCCACAGGTGGCTATTCTCCACATATATACCATTGCATTTCTATACAGGTAGTATCATAATAGGTGAGCATAACTTCACTGATTAATTCAATATAAATTAGTTGGAGAAAAAAGAAAGGGGTTTTTCTTATTTCACTTTGTTTTCAAGTTATCAATTTATTCTTTAATAATTACAATTTCATTAATTAGAGGAATAATAATTTCCCATTACCATAGGAAATAATGAAAGCTTGTAAATTTCACGAAGCCATGAAATTAAAGTGGAGGAAGGAAAATGAAACAACCGGATACTGATTATTCCCAGTGTAATAAATAGATCGTGGAGAAAGATAGTCAATTAAACGGAGAACAACGAATCGGTACATTCGGCGCGTGGATGACTGTCAATTTATTAATCGGATTATCGGGTTAATTTCCCTCGAGTAAACCCCGGTGAGAGTTGCTCGATAATGTCGATCCATCGAAGCCCGAATAGTTCCCCCTCCGTTGCTCTCTGAACTACCCTTTCAAGAAATTCTCGTCGCCTCTTGCTACGGGGATTCTTTTTGTTTTCCATTCTTCGAGGAAATCCGGATTTCCCGCATTTCTCCTGCTATTTCATCCAAGAAGATAGCTTTCCAGATCGCCCGATTCAAATGGGGATCAAAGATTGATTCACCAATGAGATCAATCTTAAAGGCATTCGATGATACATCAAATTTTTCTTTAGATTAAAATTTAATAACAAGCTGCAAAATTGCAAAATAATTGCTTTGCATTCGAACGGAGGGAATTTTTCATAAAAATAAAAACACGGAATCACTTTTTTCCATCACGGTAAATCGTGTATTGCCTTTCGATCGATGAAACCAACCCCCATTGGCAGTCACGGCTCATTTGGCAGCCGAATTTTCCGAAAATTCCGTACGACCCATGAACCATCCATATTATTTGCTCGTTGATATATCGAATATTGAATAAAGCAATCACCATAACATCGCACGAAATCGCTTCGTTATTTTCCAAACCTGTCGCCGGAGAGTGATTGAACGATGTCATTGATAGCCTTCCGTGCTTCGTCAAGATGATGGAAAAATAATTTCCCATCGGTCCTACGCTCCTTCTTATATTTCCGAGAACGATAATTGCATCGGACAAAATCAATATATTGTATCCAGACGAATATTGTCCTCCGTGTAACAGATTATTTCCATTTCATTATTTCTGAAGAAAATATTTTTATATTTATTATTTTTATTGTAAATTTATTTTCTCGTACAGGTCTGAGGGAAAATCTTTCAAACCAATTCAAGACTCGTTCCAGAGCCGATGATATATTCTCGTCACGACTCTTTTGAATTCGGTTCGTCTTCTTGCGCTTTCAACCCCTATAATCAAACTCTGCCTCGGAGAAATTCGAATTCATAATTCAGATCCTCGTATTTTCTTTCGTGCCTCCGATTTTCCACCCCTATTTCTTTTTTCCTTCGATGCGTGTAAGTCAGCGAATTGTCATTCCTCGGTGTACATAGCTGATTGGAGGTCGCTAAGTCACGTTCTCATTGAGATTCCTGGCTCGACGTAGAAACTGTCTGTTTTATATTTATTTAAATAATTTTCATTTTATATTCTATATTTCTTCCTTTACGATCGTAAATCTTTGTAGGATTTAATTGTTTATTAGGAAAACATTTCGTTGGAAGTTTATTTTGAAGGAAATCCTTGTTGTTGAAATCTATTTCGGTTAGCTTTGTACGCGGCGAAGGTTAGCGTTCGAAGGAAACCAAATTTGGGACCGGATGTTGTTGGTACACAGCAGTTTGTCGAAACGGAGGGTGCTGTGATCTTACGAGGTTGAAGAAGGACGTAGGCAGAGAAGTTAACCATCAAACGACCCACGTGCTACCTGCTGCGAGCAAAAACAAGTGGGCGATTTCAGTATGCAAATTTCCTTGCCAGATTTATCCTGCCTACCTTCCTAAACGTATCGTCAAGACGCCTGACGAGTTACTTATTATTTTTCTCATCGATCCGGTGCAAACGTTAATTCGTTATTAATTGATTTACTAATTATTAGAAATAGTCGAAATTTCTGTCTGGTCTCGGGTTGCAAATATTTGTGAAATATCATTTTCAATTTCTAATTAATTATTTTTAATTTGGTGCTACTTAATAGCAACGTATGTTAACGCGTTCAACTCGTTAATGAAGCATAACTTTTTACAACGTGTAAAAAGCGATAGATAATCGAGGGGACGACGAGGAAGAAACCTAGCAAGGTCAACTTGACCCTCCCTGGTAATCGGCTTAAAGCGCCTTAACAATTTCACGTAGATATACGGATATAAATACGTGCATACTTTTGTAAAACTGGCCTGCTAAGTTGGATTTATGAACGTCTTTTACAGACGGCATCTACGACCCTTTTCCTTCTTTTCCTTTTACGTCAGATTTTAAAGAGCGCAACATTTGTTGCACCTTCTACCATTACGATTAAATCCCTCGAGTTTACGATGTAACATTCTACCGTAGGACGGTTAATTTTTTAATTCTTCGGTTAAAAAGAGGAAAAAGGAGGAAGAGTTTAAAATTCTCGCAGTGTTTCTATTATTTGTCTACCAACCGTAGATTTCTTGTTACGCGATGTTCGATGCATACGCGATGCAAATCGTCTTCGTGCACATATTATTATCAGAGGGGTCACGGCGAGCAATCGGACGAACCAGCGTGCTCAGAAAGCACAACGGAACACCGTAACTCACGTTTACGCCTGTAAAATGAGCAGACATACCGTCGTGTCACTTATTGCTAACTAATATAAACTTAACTCCGCGACACCCACGAGGATAAAGAAAGCGCTATGAACCGCTCGTAAATCATAGCTCGCTTTACATTTTACTCGTGTTACGCCTTGTTACAACAGCCGATCTGCTGAACACGCATGGTTAATCTCGATAATTGAGAGGATCGACGGAGAAAAAACACAAATTTTCAATGAAACGTTTCGCAAGTCGGCGTTCGAAAAGAGCGCAGAGTTCAAATGCAAAGCGGTAACCCGATTCTCTAATAATTTATTGAAAATTTACGAGTAGAAAAATATGATCTTCCGGTATTAAATTCTTGCGACGCGTCGATAAAAGGTAATTGTCGAGTATCAACGGATGAGCAACGAGCAGTGGTAAAATGGCAGGTTCAGAGAAAACTACAACGACGGGCGGGTTTTACCGTGGAAATAGTAAAGTGGATGGATAGAAGAAAAAAGAAACGGTAGGTTGAAAGAGGGAAATGGGAGAGCAGACGAGCAACAACCGGCACAGCTTTTTCGAGGGTCTCTCCTCCTAGATTTTCGCGGAGATGCGCTCAGCACCGAAGTGCAATCGTAATTAACCGCTTTTCAGTGTCTCTCTCGCATGAAAGATACGAGGTTGCATAAGTAAGTGGGCAAAAGGAATGTGTCAAGCTTGCTTTCCCAGCGAACGTTTCTCCCTCAATTTTTCGCCTCTTTCCCGAATCGTCCCTTAATTCCGGATGCGTTGAAAAGATAACGATGGAAAACCGTTCCAGTGTTATCCGTTTGACGGAAAGTTAATAATTTTATGTGTCCTTTGAAACAAAGTTCGATCTTTTGACCTATAAATAAATGATTTTTTCTATTTTATTAATATTAATTGTTTAACAGAACTAGTACAATTAGGACATGTTTTAAGAACCGAATAATAATGTAGGAAATAACTAATAACGCCAATTAATTGTAGTTTCTTTTAACTAACCAGTCCTAACGTCGCATGTTGTGTGTTACAGCGTGTGACTGTCACCCAATTGGAGCTTCCGGGAAAACTTGTAACCAAAGTACCGGCCAATGTCCTTGTAAAGACGGTGTAACCGGTACAACTTGTAACAGATGTGCCAGAGGTTACCAACAAAGTAGATCTCACATTGCACCTTGTATCAGTAAGTAGACAAAATTCTTCAATCTTTCTTATATTTTTTTTTTTCACAATTTCTGAATAGGACCATCTTCGATGTGCGAAAAAAATTATCGATCTTTATTTTTGAAACACGCGGTATCTCGTTAAATTGCTCGAAAGTTCCATTAACAGTTGGAATGGAAAAAGAAACGGGACGAAATATATATCGTGCCTTAACCGTCTTGTTTTTAAAAGCGATCGATCGATCAATCGAGGGGAACACGCGATCTGGTCCGGTCTGATCGTGTTATCGGTTGATCGCGCGTCCAATTAGGCGAAATTTGCAAATATGAGAGGGTGAACCGTTGTAGCCTTTTAGAAGAGAGATATACGAGCCGTATTTATCGTAACTTCACAGCCGTTTGTTTTCACTGCTTACAGAAATACCAAGGGTTGTACAGACGCAAGGAACGGCCGGCGAGGAGAGCGGTGAACACGAAGACGACGACAACCCGCGTGGTTACGATGGACGAGCCGGTAAGTAAATGTCAAGTAAAACAAAATGACACGTCTTAGCGAGGCTGCATGTCAGCCTGTCGGTACTTAACGCGCCATAGGAAACGACACCACCGCTGAGGATCGTGAGCTTAAGGGAGTAGAGTGCCAAACATGCTAGGGTTCCCCAAGGAATATGGTTCGCATGGGGGAAAGATAGTGAAACTTCAAAATTGAAATTTTCTAACATTGTATTATTATTAAGCTTATAATAATTGATACTATAATTAATTTTGCACGATAATCAAAGTATGCGAAAAATGACGGAACGTTTCTGATAACGGGAAAGGAATCCCGCTTATTTATTGCCGCAAACAGAAATGCTTGGCAACACGTGTGGGAAAATCAAGCGAAGGTAGGAAGTTTATTCGGATACAAGCTCCCTTGCCACGTGGCAATATGGAATGTAAGCACAATATTAATTCGGCAGACGAAGAGGGAAAAGGAGGAAAGGGAGGGAATAGAGGGTTGGAATGTCTAGCCGGTTGGTCGCAGCCTCTCAGCCACCCCTAATGGCTTAATTAAAACTACCCTCACTTGCAGCTTGCCCATTTGCCTCGCAGTTTCCAACGGCCTACTTGTACCACCGTACGAGCATAAAGTTGACGGTTTTTATTTACACGTGTGTACATAGTAATAAATCGTCCCATCAGATCACTTTGGATCACCGTTTACGTCGAACGTTTCGTATATTTTCTTGAGGTTTAGGGCAATCTTCCTTCTTCAATTAAGTTATTCGTAACGTTAACAAGTGTAAACTACGAGCATCGTTATCAAAAGGAACACGTTCGAACGTAACAACGATAAATAACTAAGACATTACTCTGTTCATAGACATGTTCAATGGTTAGATCAAGTATCATATCATTGCCGGGAGGTTTCAGTTACTTCTACTATTACATCTAACTATCTGGATGCAATAATTCGCAGATAAGACGAGCTTAGCTTTATAAGACCAGATACAGTCATTGTTGTTGATAAATGAAGAACTTCCTTTGAACAAGACCCACCTTTCCGCATTCACAGTCATCCGTATAATTTATCATTTTTGTAGACGTAATGTTAATAATTATCAGTGATTTTTATATGCAGTAATGCGATAGGCGATATGGAAACGACTCTGATTCGATAGTCAGAAAAGTAGCGGAGAACTTGACGACGGTTTTAAGTACTTGTGGTGAAGCATTCATTGTCGAGGGGTGGGTCAAAATATATTTCGGAATGAGTCCACGTGTACGAGTGTAAGTACACGTCAAGGCGGCGAAAGTAAACGTCAATCCATTAAATGGACTACGTACGAATGTATATCCGCGGGTAAATCGTAATAACTTGGGAACAACCCTTCTTCGTGGTGCAGCGGGAAGAGAAGAGGGAGGATAAAGAGCCGAAAAGAGGGTTAGGAAAGAGAAAGGGAAAGTAAAGGGAAATAAACAGCCTACGGAATAAAAAGGATAGGTGGAACATTAAAATTGAACAGAGGGAGTACATATTCTTAACTTACATTTACATTATTAAAAAATTAATAAAAATGAGTTTTCGGCGTAGGCGTTGGCGTAATGGGTGGCGTGCTGACTTACTAATTCGAATGACCGGGGTTCAAATACCATTCGGAGTTTCCTCATTTTTTCACAAATTCCCTAACTTATATTCATGAATATTCTAGATTCGAAATATCCTAGTAAATTTCTAGTGTTCGTATATTAATTTGTCGTCGACTAAAGCAGTGTTTGAATGCAGTTCGTAAGATTTCCGGAATAGCCGCGTGTTCCTATATGCAATCGACAACAGTGCAGTGCGTGGGTGCGTGCAACGAAAATTACGCGCACGGTTGCGTGCAACATTAACATATAGATGCGATTCGTGACGCGGAGATGCATACCCTCGATGTATGCACGCCTGCATACTGCTCTTATTCCTTGCAAGAATAGCATTCCCGAGGTGGTGGGACGCGAGTATCCCTCCAGCTACTAGTTTGCAACGCTTATGAACAATGTCTTCGCGATGCTAAAAAGAGGATGCCCAATGGCTATCCTACCACCCTCTCGTATAACTGAATGTAATAACATGTTAGTACACTGTATCGAGGCAGCTTTGTCGATGAGTTACGATTACTGCTTGTGAATTTCAAAGAAACTAAATTCTGCTGAATTCGAAGTCGAGAAACTAAAGTACAGATACGATCATGTGTTTTAATAAACATTCAAACGATTGGATTTTTAGTTCGACGTTTTATGTAATTGAATTTCGAGAGACGATCAATTTAAGTCTCATAGCGTACACTTTATTATAAAATTCCTTTGAAAGAATTTATTTCATTTAAAATACATTTGTTGAAACATTATCGTTCATATAGATTTGGTGAAATTTAGTATCTTTGTTGCAAGTTGTCGCGTATTCCTAGAATTTAGGAGGTAGTCTATTGTAGGGTTCTGACGTACTATACTAATGTGCTGTTAACTTACGCACATGAGCCAAGTGCTATATGCGCTCGTGTTCATTTCTCCTTTACCAGTGCAATTACAAGCTACAAAAAGCTTATGAGTGATGACGTCGACCAACATAAAATTACTCACATACGTAAGATGAAATCTGAGATGAGGAAAATACTTGAACACAACGATATACATATAATGTACGCTTTAGATTATCATTCTTGTTGTAACGGAATACAGATAATTCCAGGGTAAATCTTTTAACTAATTTAATTTGTATTAGGTAGAATTTCAGAGATAATTAATTTTTCGATGCAATCTTAAAAATTAAATAAAAAGGATAATATTAGATATGTTGTAAGTACACTCGCGATTAAATCAGTGCATCTATGCGCATCTCGTCTCTAATATTTGTTAGAAATAACAATGGTCGGAAGTGTTCGATCGAAAGAATAGAGACAATAGATGTGTAAACGGGTTAAAGAAGTATTAGTATGAAAGGAGGAGAAATAAACGTGTTGTCTGGTTTACAAGGCGAGTTAATCTGCAGTTCGCTTACTGTACCGACGCGTGAACTTATTGCTTGTGCGTATGCGCTCGAATAAACGCCCACTAAGGTGGGTCCTTCCATTTCAGGAAACATACCCCTGGTACTGTTTGCACACCACATCGATTCGTTCTCTTTCCCCTTTTCTTCCTTTTCCACAATCACGGATGCAGTTTAAAACAGCTTCCTTTCTTTGACTTAAACGAACAAATCACATTAGTATTATATTTATATTATGTTAAAACGTTTTCAGAAATTATACAAATAATGCAAGAAATTTATAATTTAAACAAAAATAATGCGATTTTACTTGGATAAAATTATAATATATTCAAATTTCTGCATAAATTCGTTGATTTAGATTTAATGGATTATTTATCATTTTTGTTTGCCACTGTAATATTGTGCTTACTTTGAAGTGTATCGCTTAGGTCTGTTTTAGTAAGGGTTTTTGTAGCTTAGGGACGCTTCCGCGTACAAAGAAGAATCTTTCGAAGGAAATGACCTTTCGCTTCGTCGGTAGGACGTATTTGCGATGAGCAATCGATCTGTTTTTCGTAGACTGTTAAAGCTGAACGTACATTTCACCCAAGGGGACGTTTGACAGCATGATAAACTTGTCATCTTATATTAGATTGGCAATTAAATTAGCGACTTCCATAGAATTATTTATTAAAAATTTAGCCTTAGGGGATTTTCTCATCGAAAGACGAGGAGGCTGCTTTATGGTCCTGTCTAAGTTTTCCCAAAAAATATTCTTAAAAATCATCGGAGAAAGTCCCCTTAACGAAGTCTTCAAATAAGAAGTTTAAAGTTTCAGACAAAGAGTCATTATCTTGATTTACGTAATTTACAGTTACAGATTTGGAAGGTATTTAAGAGGCACCCGGTGTATGTTGCCTTCTATAGTAATAATTATCTTCATTATTACAGGACAGGCTTACCGGCCGAGTCCTAAACCAAAGTTAATTACCAGCCGCCGTAGCTAATTTAAATCAAGACTAATTAACCCTCTCCCTCGTTCCTTGTGATCCTACTTGCGTTACTCGAAGTCTCGCCTTAATATCACGCAACTTTCCCTAAACTTGCCTCGTTTCATTCACCTGTCGTCGCGAATCCATGGATGAATTATTAACGCGTCTAGGAATAATTAATATTAATCTTTGCGCGTCGAAATACGTACGGGATCGAAATGACCCGTTGTTCAGCGTGCGAAATGTAAAAAATGTAAATTTCACGAAATCTTAAAATTCAGCAGGAACACGTTTCTTCCCTAGGATGGAAATCTTTCGGCATGGAATCGTTTCATGTTTTTCCTAGATATTCTTGGCTGTTTTAGCACGAACATACAAGATATACAGCAAGGTATGCTAGCGGTCGTAAAGTAACGTCTTAATTATAAAAGGGTCTCGGTGGTACGGTGCATGTCTTACGAGGCACCCTAAGTATCCTACAGCGGCCGAGTGGGACTTTAATGGACGCGTGGGTGTTTGCCAGCCATGACAACGCACAGAATCTACGGTTTTTCCTGCGACTGCCCTTTGAGACGACCCCACCCTAACCAAGGGTAAACGGTGCTCTTAATGCGAGCTACTTTCGCCACGAAATTAAATGACTACCATCGTGGTTGTCTACCGTTTAAATGAAATTTACGTAGATATTAATACTTGTCATCGTTCGCCTCGATAAAGTGTGCCGATAGGTTGAACAAGTTCCAGTTTCTATGAAAACGCTAGTTTAATGGTGTTCGAACGGTAGGAGGAGGTTGTGCAAAAATAAGTATAACTGTTTTACTTCTCCTCATCCTCCCTTACTGTGAAATTTACTGTTTATTTTCCAACAAAGGAAGACGGAAACAAAAACAAAGTTAATCACGATTCTAGGGGTGAGAGAAAAATTTCGCAGGCAGTTGGTGAAGCATACCAGTCGAGCCAATTAATTGAATTACCAAATGGGAAATACGAGTCGAAAGGGAACCAGATACATGCCGGTTAGCTGCCACGAATCGATCGTGATGGCAGAGACCTCAGACCATAATCCGTTTAATTCCCGACTAACGAGACGTCCTTTGTGTCGATTAACCCGTGCCAATCCGCATCAATCGAACGGCCATATAGCTTTGCCATCGAACGTATCCAAACCGTAAGGTTCGCTAGCTTTCCGATCGACTGATCCCAATCGATTCGATGGATTCGACGAGGAACTGGTTTCTGGTGTTGCTCACCACTTCGTAACGAGTCCATCGCAATCACCCAACAAACCACCTAAATCCAATGTTATGGGTCAAAAGTCAATTGTGACCGCAATTGGTCCTGCACTTTCCATCGATTTCCATTTAAAGAGTTCGCACCAACAACGACACGGTTTGCCCAAATTACAATACTACCAATCCAATTTTGCAAATTTCTTATTTTTCGTATTGACAATACCTAGAGAATTGCAATATGAAAAAGAAATCAACATTCGTACAGAGGTTCTCTAATCGAATATTCTTCTTCTTTCTTTTTTTTTTTTTTTGCCCAACTGATTCGACATTTTTCGAATTTCGACAGACGTCTGATGATAGACGAACGTGCACCGTAGTCTGGTACGAGCATGGAATTTTCATTATTTTTATTGGATAACGCACCAGCTACGGGGAGAATCGATTGAATTTCAAACGAAATTCAAATTACGTACAATTTGGTTAGCCATCAGGACAGGCAAAAGCGAAGTACATAGTGCGAAGCGTGTGTGTATACGTGTATACAGGATGCCCCAAGCAATTGGGCCAGCTGTAGCTCTAAAATGGTAAAAGATTTCAAGATCCATTTCATTTTTCTTTTTAAATTAAATTATATATTTTTTCCCTGTAAAAGAATATCAAAATACTTGAGCTGATAATTGAGTAGTTCAAAAGATATTTTATGGAGGGCTTAATCTCTCCCTGAAATAATTAATTTTCAACCTAAGTACTTTAACACCTTTTAATAAATTTGTTAATAATTGAAAATTAATTAATTCAGCCGAACAAAAATATAAAGTTCCACTTAGGGAAGTGAGGACGATCTAGAAATCTTTGATACTCCTTCACTTCTGGAGCTGATATATCCATCACGATACTATTTAATTTCACTATTTAATGGCATTTTTATCCATCTTTTACCCTTTTATATCTGGGCCCAGTTGTATGATACACCCTGTATACCGGTTGCGTGCAGTTTGGATTCGTAGTTCGGGGGATTCAGTGTGTTGTACGGATTCTATTATCGACTTGTAGCTACGGTTCATTAAAACGGCATAACATTTGCAAACAACAGTCTTTACATTCCTGCCAATCCTTTCTCCAAACATTCCACCCCTGTTTTTCGGACTTTCATTCGTTAATCTCTTTTGTAACGTTCTTCTTTTTCGAATGGTTCGCAATGCTCTGAAATTTTTCAACAGGGTGTTCTGTACCTCTGTTTGATGGCACTTGAAATAACTGCTTTTTGTTACAAACGGATTGTAAAATAAATTTTCCAAACTTTACAACTTTGCATTTCGTGACTTTCGGTCTTAAAAACATTATATTTTGAATTACAGAAAAAAGCTATACTTAAATTGTAAACCTAACATAAACTAATTAGAATATTCTTTCATATCAGGTGTCGATTCGTACACGTAACTATTTCAATGATTTAAGAATAAAATATGTCGTTCGTTTAACTTTATCATACTTAATAATATATTCCATGCAATTAGAAGAATTCTTTGTTCGATTCGAGTGGGCCAAGTGGATGACTGGCCTTTAGCCTCGTTTCTTTTCTAACACTTAATACTGTCCATTATCAGTGACAGCTGTGGGTGCATCTATCCATTTATTATCTAGCCCAACGGTGTCCATCTATTATCTGAAACGGCATGGTCAGCGTATAACGTGTCCTCGTCTCGAAGTCGTGCAATTAATTTTCTCCTGAATACGTTACAGTCCAGTGGTTCTTAACCTGGGCGTAACTAATAATCTCCATGAAGGGTAACAGTAATATATTTCATAGAACAACACGCCAATTTGATGGAACGTTACTTTAAAAACGAGTGACAATAAGGAAGGATAAATAATTCAATTTCTTTCGCTTAATAAATATTACTCAAATTTAATGAAATTTCAATCTCATCAGATGAAAATTTTATCGAGGGTATTTTAGAAGAAGATTATATTTTTTAAGTTATTCATCTGTTAAAAATAATTTTCCATCTGTTCAACGTTATAAAGAGGATATTTGCTTTTATTATCTCGGTATATTCTTAAATTGGCTGAGAGTGTAAGATCGTAACGTCAGGCGTGAATTAATCGCTCTTGTCACGACAGTGTTTTCTTTGGCTAGATTTATACGGCTAAGAAAAAATTTTATATATTTCCACGAAGACGTAGCAATTTTTTAGTTATTGCAGAAACTACTATGTAACGTAGATGTTACATATTTCTGGATCTCAGAGCCAAAATATATTAAGTCATATTTTTCAAATTTTAGAGCAGAGCAAATCAAAATGCATAAATTTTTTAAAGCAGATAAAGAAATCGTATACTGGACGGATGAAATTAAATATAAAATCCAAACATTACAGCAAATAATGTGGTTAATAACTCGAGGCATTTAAACTTCCCACGCTGTATGATAGTGGAGTAGAAAATCAAAATGATCCCGTAGCTCCCCTACCTTTTAATTTATTAGACGAGAAGAAACCGGGTCAAAAGAACTTGGATTAGTGTTCATAGCTGTAAGGAAGCTAAACTACTTTTAAGTTTGATTAATTTCATCGCATCACCTTTTAAAGATGATAAAACGTCATGAGTGTGTCATCTTAAACTATAAAATGAGTAACTTAATGATTTAAATGTTGAACTAATTTTTATTTATTTCTGTCTGTTACAGATCAATGCGGAAAATGTCGAGCCAGCACTAAAAGATTAAATTTAAACAAATACTGCAAAAGAGACTATGGTAAGTTCAAAAAATACTAACAAATTGTAAAAAAGAAAGAAAAATTCTTGTTTAATAATACCTTTTTTTGAAAAGATATTAAAACTATTTTTCTATCTTTTTGTGATTTTTCTTAGCTATTCTCGGTAGAATAACAGACAGACACAAAAAGAACGACGGTTCACCGGCTGGGACAAGCGTTTCCGGTTCCGTTTGGATACGTTTCACCTTAGATGTTAACGTCATCTACAAAAAGTCTCCAAACTCGAGGATTCGTCGTGGTGACGTATTTCTTTACGTACACTCGGCCGATTTAGCCTGTAGATGCCCGAAAATCAAGCCAAATAAGTAAGTCATATAACGCATTATTTATAATAAACAAAATCATAATTTTAATATCAGTATCATTAATAAGTACGCGCGGAAAAATGCTGCATGCGCGGTAACACTTTGCGTCGGAACGCGTCTGCGCATGCGCACGGTAAGATGCGTCTGTACATGCGCGCAGCAAGACTTTGCATCAGTGCGTATCTGACATGTGCGCGGTACGAAAGGAGCAGGGATGTAGAATGTAGATACAAGGTTAGCTTCAATTTTTATTTATTTCTCAGTCTTGTAATATCAGAATATAATATCGTCTATATAATATAAACTGCGCGATACCACTAGTCATTGAAATGATAGAATATTTATTATGCACGAGAAAACTTTACGTCCGTGCACGTCTGCGCATGCGCGCAGCTTTCCTGTCGTTTTCATTAATTATTTAGATGAGTAGCATCGGTCATCACTGGCGAACATAATAAAGAAATTTTCTGATTTTCTGATTTTCAGGTCGTACTTGATACTTGGCCAGGAGAGCGATGGCGGAGGTCAAGGTGGACTGACAGTAACGCAGAGGTCAATTGTGATCGAGTGGCGCGACGAGTGGCATCGCCGAATGCGACGCTTTCAACGAAGGGCGATATCGTGCCATTGAACTAATTATTCCCGCCTGACCAAGGAAATATAGACGGAGAAAGAAGGGAAGATAGAGAGACAGGAAAGGGAGAGGACAAGAAAAAAGAGCGATAGGTAAAAATAGAAGTTGAAAACCTTTTAAAACTTGTACTCTCGTAGGAAGGTTGCACGTTCATTTTCAAGCTGCCAATAGCTGCTGTATATCTACTCGCATACCTACTTCTAGGTTTCTTTTTCGCACGGAGTACTCGACGACGTCCTAAGATTAACGATAAGTAATAAAGTAAACGTCATTGCCAAGTGAAATGCAAGTGAGAACTCGAAGTGTTTATAGAAGAGAAATATCAGGCGAACTGAATTCTTGTTATATACAAATAACACTTAATTTATTGCAACTGACATACATGCTTTGAATAATAATTGACTATCTATATACCATCTACCTATATAGAAGAAGATCGGTTTGTTAATTAAGCAGATCTATGAAAGAGCGATGAAATCATTTATATTAACAAAATTCGATCTGATAATTTTATTTCCAATATAAGTATGTGCCAAATTTTTCAAAATAATTATTTTATATATATATGTATAAATTAACAAAAAAATATTCAAGTCCTATCTAATTCTCCTATACAAAGGTATGCACACTACCTTGACTCTCGAAAATAAATTTGTACATGTTTCAAACTTTAAAAAAAAACTGTATACATCAAACATACGGACTTCCCACGTGCATTTCATTAAATCAAAAAAAAAGAAAAAATGCAATATCTTGTATTAAAATTAGATTTAGAATTTATATCAATATATACATTTCCTATGGATTTATAAACTATACTTCTTTTTTATTGATCGTATATAAGAGAATGCAGAAGGAAAAGAAATTGCGTTTTATATATATATCTGCAATAATTATCGAATTGATTTTATATACGTGTTCAAGGTGTGTTGCGACTGAAACGGCAGCATTGTACTCCATTTCTGGAAAGAAAGATTTCACAATTTTTTGTCCCTTTTGCTCAAAAGAATATAAGGAAACAAATACATAAGAATATATTCCATTATATGTATTAATACGAATCGAATGTGCAGTATTGGATAGCGAATTAGAATTAGTTGTATCGCATATCAGTTGTAACTAACGTTTCGTACAAATATTGTAATTTTCATTGTTTCGTTACAAGCTGGTATATTGCAAATTTCTATGAACGTACAATTCGAAAAGAATTATTTTCTAAATTGGTTATATTACTTTGAATACTTGAATCGTCAAATCTTTTCAATTTTATCAAAGCTTGAATTGGTTCTCGGTATTAACAGTGTTATATGTACATACCGATTCTTTTACCGAAAATTTTTCATTTTTATTTTATTAAGTAGATCAAAGATTTTAAGTTGGACGAATTGTTCCTGAAAATTTGCAATATTCCATCTCTCTTATTACAATTTGACGTTTTACAATGTTTGTAAATGGTACGGTCTTTTCCCAGCCCCCAAAAACTTCCCATCTTTCTTCTTTTCTCCCCCTGCCCCCTCCCCCCATTTTTTTATTTATTTATTCTCCTCTCATTCGATCATCGTGAATCGAACCACATTTATAAAGATATACGCGTACGTTGAATGTAGATTTTCTTGTACATTTTCTATATAAATTATTAAGATTCATTTTTTCTAGTTGATATTATTACTAGTAGTATTATTATGAATAGTAGTAGCGATAGTCGATAGCAGTAGCGATTATGAAAGAAATATAGAGGCTAAGCTCGAAATGTGTCGAAATATTACGGATATGAAAAAGTTTTCATTGTTTTTTAAGCAATATTTTTTAATTTTTCTTGTATCATAAACCATCTCCATCTTTTCCTATATATCATTTCTCACCAATTAAATGTGTAAATATGTCAATGAATACATTTTATTATACAGGAGTGTTCGGATACCCGAGATTACAGTCGGGTCGGGTACCCGATGCATCTCTCTATGCTTTATTACTTACATTGATCGATATTAATATAATAGGACAATATACGTTAAAAAATTTTTCAAAATACCTCATATTATTATTTATACACGAACGATGAAAACTTTTGCATATCTCTGATACTATTCATGAGAATCACCGGTTGAACTACTTAATACCAGGGAAATTATCGTAATTATCAGAGGTTCATTTAAAATTACGATGATTAATATTATCGACGGTCGCGAATATGTACGAAGGTATAAAATAACGTGTTATTTATTTAACTTGGACGGTATTTGTTGCGACCTTCCACGAAATTTCTTAGGAAAAATAATATACAAAAATGTTTCATTTTACTATGGCGTCGCGTGATAAAACGAATCGTTCTTCCGAAGGCTAAGGGTTGTTCTTTTTTTTTCTTTTTACACGCCCTAAAATATGTACCTTGACAATAAAAATAAACTGTCTCGATTATGAAAATTTTACCAACTGAACGAGAAAAATATTATTATCGTTAAACGAAACGACTTACGATTAAATAAATGTCGTGCTTGAAATGTAAGTTCCTAACTGTGACGATTATTACCTTCGAACAGGTGATCACTAAAATCAATTTTAACCCATTTTCACCGTTGCTGTCTTTCTTTTTTCTTCTTATAATTTTAATCCGTTAAAATTTTATCCAGTCGTATTAATTGAGGAATTTTTCAATAATTTTCAATGCGTGTTTTAATGCTTAATTTTTTGAATTATCAACAAGTAGAACGAAGGTTCAATTTAGAAATTTCGTTTCGAAGATCGTAACTTGTAAGAGCGGTATCCACGGCTAAATACCGTTTTGCGTACCGCAATCAACAATGTATCTATGTACTTACGATATTAATGATTAATGAGTATCGAGCGCTTTGAACGCTCTATGCGATCGCAACAGACGACTTACTATCGTATATTACGAACAGAACTGGTATGAAATGACGTACTTCAATTCCTGACTTACGTGGCTCTTTTTCAACCTTCTTCCTTTGCACAATTTGTTTAAAAAAAAAAAAAAGAATTAAACTAAACCTAATTACATTTTCGTAATAAAAATTTATTTGTTATGAATGTTATGTTTTCAGTAATAGAAAATTAATTTTCCTTTTATATACGTGTGTATATTTAATAAAAGTATTAATTATGATTTGTAGAAAAAGTGGCCACGTAAATAGAGATCAGTATAATGGACAAAAACACTCGATTCGAGGACTATTATATCATTAACATCGATGATGATTGAAATTTTTATAAAAGAATTATATCCCATAATTATTATTTATGATATCTCATCGTTCCCGAGATGTATCAGCTCCAAACATTCACTGTCTCCGTCGCCTACGCTATAATCACGTGTATAAAATGTATCAACGTAAAATAATGTTAACGTAAGTAAAGAATATATCAGGCTATTCGAAAAAATTAGTACGTATATTCAAATGTTAGAAAGATAAAATACAATACACGTATAGATAAAACAAAATTACACGATCGTTAACATAATATCATAACGATGGAAGAAATTCTTTTTTTATTTCTTTCTAACATTTTCAAATAAAGTTATAACGCATCTTCCAATTTTATTTAGAATGACCTCTTTCGTAATCTGAAATATTTGTGCCATTTTTCATAAATAAAATTAGGGTTTAAATAACTAAGAAAATAATGGCCGGATATAATGTCACTCTTTCTTACTTCCCAACGATTTTATTTAATATCTTGCAGAAAAATGAACTGCTAATTTGCAATAGCTATTTATACAATTAGAAATAGAAGAAATAGTATAAAGTAATTTTAAAATGGCACAAGCGTTTGGAATAACTTAATACTTGCCTTTTATTTTTACTAATCCATATGTTGAATAATATTCTTTTTGCTATTAATTAAAAAGAACAGTACAGAAAAAAGAACTGAATCCACGTCCATATTATGCAGTAAGAAAGGAAATTACAAAAATGCGATTGATCAAAACCGGCAAATTTTGTTTGTTAGTATTGCATACAAAATATCAAGTAGTTACTATATTATAAGAATGTAACGATTATTATTGTTCAGTATCTCCTTCGTGCGAGCGAAAAGCCGAAAACTTGTACTGTTTTAATTAAGAATTTATCGCGCCTACGGCATATTGTAGATCAAAGAATTACCAATTTTAGAGGTCTGAGATTTGAACCAAATTCTTGACCAGTTGTATATCGTAAATTATACACGATATCGAATTAAGTGTGCTATTTATACCTCCACATTATTAACCGATTACTGTTGTACCACAATTACGATTTAGATTCGATTAAATTATTAAGCGTACCGTATTGTTGTGTATTGTGGTGTAATAAATGTGATTAGTTGTATGAATAATAAATACAATGCATAAGAAAGATACATACAACAATTCTGATCTCGTTTTAGTATAACATATCTAGGATAGGTATAAATTAATAGACAGATAATTATTAAATTTATCTTATTTATTTAATACTTTATTTACACACATAGTACATATTTAATCACTTACTGTTGTTTAATGCTATCTTACAGCTTCTTATTGTTCTACTATGTACACACTTTGTGAACTTAGTACGAATAATATATTTTTAAGGATTACTTAAATTTACATTTATTATCAAAGAATTCATAAAAAGTTTAACCATTATTCTTATTAAACATATCATGCTGTATCATTTATTATTTCATCATTAATAAGATGAATTGAAAATTAAACACAAAAATTTTCAGTATTTGAATTTGTAACTAACAATAAGATCAAATGTTATCTTTTACTATCATTTTTTTTTTTTCAAACAAATTATAATTGAACTTCAATAAAATAAATTATATTCGTCATCACACTGTATAAAATATATATAAGTATATACCATATATGTGAAATTATAAAAATTTTGAATGTTTTACTTTTATATCGCAAGTATAACAGACCTGACTGTTGACCTAAAGGTATCTGGATAAAGAAATTTACCTTTGGTCCGGAATTGTATTTAGGTCCACCTTACCCTCTCAATTTAAAACTTGTTGAATTGTTGTATGTACATCAATGTTCGTGTCGTTATTTCTGATAATTTCTTTACTACAAAGTGTTTAAATTCCCGAAAAACACGATCGTCGCAATTCTGATTAATTACAATTACCGAAACTTTTGCGTGATCTTTCTTTTCAATTACACATATAAAATCTAAGTGTACTTTGTTAAGTGGTTTGTGTTTATTACTATCTTCAATTGCTTGCTCCGATATAAGGGCTTCTTTTTGCAAGCAACTTAAACTTGGATTTAAAACAACACTGTTAATTTTTCTGTTACGCCAAACACAATGAGATCCAACACAGTGAAATTTAATTGTCTGATACTTTTCTGTATGTACATCTGACAAAATATCAACTTTCTGTTGCTTCGCTTCCACGTCATCGGTAAGAAGTTCAACCTGCACCTTAAAAACTTTCTCAAAAATATCTTTTATCACGTTACAAACAATAGGGTACCAACTACCCTCTGTCAATTTTGTCGTTTCATTTGTACATGTATCTATACTCTTTGATTTGATATGCTGCAAATGATTCAGAGGAATTGAAATTTTAAATTTATTCTCAGGAGAATTCTTATTTAAAGTTGTAGTAAGCAAAGTTTTCATTAGATCCCTGTAATCATTTTTACTAGTCGCCGTGCAAATTTCAGCACCAATTGCGCAGTACTTAACAAAAATGCTCAGTGTTGGAAAATGTATGCCCATTGTAACATTATGACTTAGTTCTATAGGATCTTGGACACACATTGGTCTGTTAGCAGTAAACTTAAGATTTTCATTCTCTTTTACACACGCTTTATACCTATCCATACAGGACGGTAAATTTTCTATATCTGTAAATTCCGATTCTGTGTGTATCGTTCCGTCGATTGGGCATATCACCTTGGATTTAAAATCAAAAGTTGCATAGAAAAAAAAGAAGCCGTGCAGAAGTTCTGGAATACTATTCTCATTTAAAACTGGTGGTAGTGCTATATTTTCATCAAAATTCATTTGCCATCCATTTAGAATTTGTGGTTGACAAGTTTTCTGAAGCTCCATTAAGGGAGGAATAATGTTAACCGACGGTTGTTGTAAATAAAAAATAATTAATAAAATCAAAGCATAATTGGATATCTTCCCTGAACATGATATTTTAAAATGTTTTGCCCAGTATTTAATGAGCATCATTAATGGTCTCAATCTGTCATCAAGAGAAATATAATACTTTATCAAATTACTTTTATATATACCCAAACTATTTTTAAACGATATATCACAAGAAACGTTTGTTCGAACGTAACAAAATTTTATAATAGGCGTCTTAGCTTTTGGAATCGCTATTATATCGGAGAAAGCACAGTTCATTCCGTACATAACTTTTTTCACTTCTTTAAAAATCTTTTGCATGGTCCACACATCCGGCGACGCACTTTCGCTTTCACATATCGGTTCACCTTAAATGACAATATTGTCATCAAATCGCTCAAAACATTGATAACGGTATAAATAAATTAAAAATCTTACCAATGTCCATATATATATCTAAATCACATTCTTTAAAACCTAGCCCAGTTTGAGTCGAACCAAACTTGTATGTTTTACATTTTGGAAATATCACTTTGAATATTTTATCTAGATGCGTACAAACAGTTTCGTATCGTGTTTCTATTTCGAAATCGGTAAGTTGTACAGCGTTTAAAAACATTGTTAACTGATTTTCAAATGTAGCTTCTCCCTCAAATAGGTGTTTTATATTATCATAATTTATTACACCATTGTTTTCAATGGGAGTATTTTGTTTCATCGGTTTAGGTTTCCCTAAATTGTAAAGTAAAGTAATTATGATTCACAGAAGTTGGCTGTAGGTGCAATTCAATTAAATAAATACCTGTTTTCATTTATAATACATACCCTTGAATGCTCTTCTCTTTTTTATCTTCAACTTAACATTATTTATCCAAATAGGTTTATTTAACAGAACTTCTGCTGAGCTTCTACAACATTAAAAAGTTACAATTAGACAAAATTATTGTTCATAAAGTAGGAAAAAAATACAGGATGTTAGAGAAGAAAGTTGTAACCAGTTCTAAGCTCTGTTTAAGAGTTATAAAATTATAAAATAAAACAATTATTCGATTCTAATAAATGTGCTAAGTAGATTGCATTACCTGTCACAAAATTCAATAATAAGATAACTCGGACCAAACTGATACCACTTAATAGTACCATATTGTTGAAAATAATCTATAAGCCCACGTGATGGAATAAATTTTGGTAATGGTGACACAACAATTGATCTTTCATTGATTTCAACTTGTTGAAATTTCTTCAAATGCTTTTTACCTGCAAGGTGACCTTGCAAGGCATACTCATCTTGAAAGTGCATTGAACATATATCGCAATGTTTTGACATTGTTCTTTAAATATTAGATAATCTTTTCAAATTTATAAAAATTTCATTTGCCCTCTTCCTTTTATTGTTATTAAATATTTTCAAAATTTTTTAAAAGAATATACAGGTATATTCTTTCATTAAATATCAAGCATTCCGTTTAATCATTAAAAGAAATAATACCATTGTTGTTACAAAACTTTGTTTAATTCAATGTAAACAAAAGTGTTTATATTCTATATAAAGAGGTCACTTCCTTCATAAAATAGTTCAGATTTTTAGATAATGTAATTGTTGTTATTTGTCTTTACTAAGTATTATTTGGTATACAAAATGTAATACCGTTGACAAATTGATTTGATCTATTAATTGTCCATTAACACTTAAATTTTAAGTGTCACTATCACTTTAAGATAACTTTTTGCATATGATCCAAGGTGTATTTAGAAAAATATATTCAATACAATCGACCACTTTATTTAATACTTCAATTTTATTTCAAAATAAAATAATATAATTATTGTATTTTTACATTTGTAAACGATATAAACATATACAAACAATATACCGTATTTTTACAATTATTAATTATACCACAATCCACTCTAACCTAAGATTTGTCGATATGCAAAGAGACTCAACGGTAATTGGGGTCCCAGACACCCCGGGACGAAATAAAGTCGGTATGCAGGCAGTGCCATCGGCGCAGCGGGGTCCCAGACACCCCAGATGGAATCGGGTCGGTATGTAAAGAGCACCAATAGTGCTAGGGGTCCTACACACCCCAGATACCGTGATGTCGGTATGCAGAATTATCGGAGATTTGGGGTCCTTAGGATCCCGCAACAATATAATTTAGGTATACAGAAGCATTGGTGCTTCAGGGTTCTTTAGCACCCCGCGACGATAGAATTTTGGTATGCAGAATCATCGGAGCTTCGGGGTCCTTAGAACCCCGAGACAATATAATTTAGGTATACCGAATCATCGGAGCTTCGGGTTCCTTAGAACCCCCGACAATATAATTTAGGTATACAGAATCGTCGGCGCTTGGGTTCTTTAGAACCCCAAGACAGTATAATTCGAGAATGCAGAATCCACGGTGCTCCGGGGTCCCTGGCACCCCAAGATGTAATCGGGTCGGTATGTAAAGAGCACCAATAGTGCTAGGGGTCCTAGACACCCCAGATACCGTGATGTCGGTATGCAGAATTATCGGAGATTTGGGGTCCTTGGGATCCCGCAACAATATAATTTAGGTATACAGAAGCATTGGTGCTTCAGGGTTCTTTAGCACCCCGCGACGATAGAATTTTGGTATGCAGAATCATCGGAGCTTCGGGGTCCTTAGAACCCCGAGACAATATAATTTAGGTATACCGAATCATCGGAGCTTCGGGTTCCTTAGAACCCCAGACAATATAATTTAGGTATACAGCATCGTCGGCGCTTGGGTTCTTTAGAACCCGAAGACAGTATAATTTGAGAATGCAGAATCCACGGTGCTCCGGGGTCCCTGGCACCCCAAGATGTAATCAGGTCTGTATGCACAGAGCGTCACCAGTACTTCGGGGTTCCTGACACCCCAGGATGAAATCAAGCTAGTACGTAAAGGGCACAACCAGTATAATAATTGTCCTCGAATTTCTTTCCGGAGGTTATTTAATTTACCTCATTTATCTTGTCCCGGGCGTCATAAAGACATCTGAAATTATATCATTTTTTCCCTCTTTAGAGGCCATGACCCATCCCTTTTAATTATTAATTATTTTATCCTCCTTTATGGCCCAAGCCCCACGCTCCCTAATTATTTCTTATCCTACTCCTCTCTATGGACCAAGGCAGCCCTTGGCAGGTATTTATTTCTTCATTCTTTTTGAGCTTATCCTTATAGCACTGCATCCCTCATATCACGGCCTTCCTTACATCTCCGTATCTTTTACATCCCTTAATTCTTTACATCCCTCCATCCTTTACATCTCTCCATCCCTTACATCCCTTATGTCCCTGCAACCCTTATAGCGCTGCATCCCTCACATCACTGCCTTCCTTACTTCTCCGTATCTTTTACATCCCTTAATTTTTTATACCCCTCCATCCATTACATCTCTGCGTCCCTTACATCCCTTATGTTCCTGCAACCCTTATAATATATATATTACAAAACCTGGTTCGAGTAAAGGTAAGTAAAGGTAAGTAAAGGTAAGTAATTTTTGAATTTTGAATTTTTGAATTTTCATTTTTTCGCCCTCTAGCGGCAAAAATGTGAACTAAAATCTCGACCTCGAGTCAGCGCCATCTGGTTTCAGAAAAAGGAACTAAATCACGCTGAAATTTTGGCCCTCTGGCGGCAAAAATGCGAACTAAAATCTCGACCTCGAGTCAGCGCCATCTGGTTTTAGAAAAAGGAACTAAATCAAGTCGAAATTTTGGCCCTCTAGCGGCAAAAATGTGAACTAAAATCTCGACCTCGAGTCAGCGCCATCTGGTTTCAGAAAAAGGAACTAAATCAAGTCGAAATTTTGGCCCTCTAGCGGCAAAAATGTGAACTAAAATCTCGACTTCGAGTCAGCGCCATCTGGTTTCAGAAAAAGGAACTAAATCAGGTCGAAATTTTGGCCCTCTAGCGGCAAAAATGTGAACTAAAATCTCGACCTCGAGTCAGCGCCATCTGGTTTCAGAAAAAGGAACTAAATTTCGCAAAAATTTAGCTCAATGTTGTGCTTTCCGGTGTAGGGATCTAAAGGATACAGGAATATAAGAGTTGCAGTGCTGTAAGGGATGCAATGATGTAAAGGATACAGGAATATAAGGGTTGCAGTGATGTAAGGGATGCAGGAATGCAAGGGATGCAATGATGTAAAGGATGCAGGAATGTAAGGGATGCAGTGATATAAAGGATGTAGAAATGTAAGGGATACAATGATGTAAAGCATGTAGAAATGTAAGGGATGCAATGATGTAAAGCATGCATAAATATAAGGGATGCAATGATGTTAAGGATGCAGGAATGTAAGGGATGCAATGATGTTAAGGATGCAGGAATGTAAGGGATGCGATGATATAAAGGATGGAGAAATGTAAGGGATGCAATGATATAATGGATGCAGAAATGTAAGGGATGTAGGGATGTAAGTAATGCAAAATCTATAACGTATAAAGCTATTTTATTTGGTTCAAATATATACATTATTCGTGTGCTGAAAAAAATTCGGTAAGATTTTGAGATATCTTGAATTGATCCAACACTTTGAAACGGTACTTAATGTTCATAATTTACAGTAGGAACAATTTCCTAATAGTTCAGACATTCCAATTCGATAAATGCAGTAGAGCTTATTAAGTATGGACTACCGATGATCCAAAATAACATTAGAAGCATATTTCTTGCTTTTTAGACAATATTCTACAACCGTGTAAATAGTAAGTAATCTCCTATCCATGGCACTTAAGTGGGCTTCTGTAACGAGGGGCTGAACATCGGCTATCATAGACTCGTGAGCAACGAGTTTTCCAAGAGCTATGCTTAAAGATCCACCACTGAACAGTTTCAAACGATCCCAAGTAGTTTTATGGATCCTAAAATAAAAATAAAGTACTACTTTTTAATAATGAACTAGATATTAATATTTGTATAAATACCTACATGCAACATTGATATAGTGGGGCTAAAATATCAAAATGATCGACATCAGGATTCCCAAGACTCTTTCCATTGTCAATTAATAAAACAGCAGGATTGTGAAAATTATTCTGCGCCAATTCGTAGTGATGACGATCACCATTGTCCATTAAGAAATCAAAAATTGCTGTATCGATCAAATCTAAAAGTCTACTCGACGACTGAGGTGAATATGCCTTGGAGTCTTTCACCTAAAAAGAACAAACGCCTAGTACTATTTTTCATATACAAAAAATAGAATGTACAATTTGAATATACTTTTTCGCAGTAATTATCATCTGTTTCCCATGTAGCAAGTTTGTTTCTTTTGTAAGTCCTTTGCCAGGGATGACGGTGTTTAACTAGCTTTAAATATCGCGGTAACCAAGAAATTAAAGCACCCTCCAAAATGTCTCCCGTCCCGCAAACTGGATCTGCAGGGGAACAGTAATGGCAAACCCCGTATAGGCAAGTATCGTTACCATCTTGATACATGGTTGCATAAAGTTCTGGAGTTGCTCGTGGTCGAATTTCATTTCTTAAATCAACTGCAAAAATATTTGATTTTATATTAAACATTATATACATTTATACAGGATGATCTATGGAAATGTACACACGTTTTCTAATAACAGTAAGCGGTACTCTTCTTAAGGCCAGCAGGGAAGATAAATGGAATGCTACAACTTCGGCATTGTGCCGGTCTTTACCATGGTAAACCGGCCCTCGAATAATAGCGTCCCTAGAATACCACTGAGGCTTGAACATCGCCTTCGTCCCGTGTTCCAAAGTTAACATTAATTTCAGTTGCGTACCAAGTGGCGCGTTATCCGCTCGCATTACTCTTGATTTACGTAAAGTATCCAATATCGTTCCTAGCTCGGGTGCAACTGGTGGAATTAACTGATGAGCGTCAGGCCACTGAAAAAATAATAAGAATAGATTTAGAATACTGTTCCGTATTATTTAAAAGCATTCAATATGATACTAACATTATTATTAGGAATATTCCATATATTTTCACGAACATTAGGCATTATTCTCAATTCAGTTAACAAACGTTCCAATACTATCGTGTAACTAGTATTTTGTTTAAAGTATCTCGATGGTAATATTTGAATCTCTTCTCTAATTTTCTTTGCCATACTTTTGGCAACCGATTTTTGCAGAGCTTGTAAATTTTGTTCTGCTCGAGATATTAATTCTTCCTGTTCGGGTTTTAATTGTGAAGTAGGCATGCCTTTTGATGAGGTTTTGTGCGACGAGCTCTCTACGATCATTCGTATGAAATATACATTGACACTTAGAACAAGAATCAAAAGGCCGCCCAAAGCAACGAGAGCACAGCGTCGGCCAATCATCTGTAAAGAAAATTTAATGTAGATGGCGCGCAATTGTTTCACTTGTCAAATATTATAATACTAACGAAAACTAGCCTTAAAAATTCATAGTCTGGCTATTTATATTCTTTATGAATTCATCGTTTTATTTTCAAAAATATTATGAAATATTTAACACGCATATATACATATATAAAGTTAGATAAATTTACATTGTTAATATTAAATAAATAACTAGTTTCTAAACAAATCTAATGCAATAGTTCTAAATGAATTAGAAGCTTAATTAATCCTGCACTAACATTCTATATACGCGTGCAGCAAACAGTAATAACATAGCAGTGTTATTATGACAGAAACGTATGAGGAATCGAATCTAATAATGAAAAAGTCTTTTGTAAAATGAAAATGTCTATATATATCACCTTTGAAAATTGGCCACGCGGTTGCTGTCACCTGATAATAAATATTTTTCTCATGTTTCGATGAAACCTCGGTTCAGTAGTGTCCAACTACCTTAGACAGGCAACAGTCGGACGCCATTTTTAACTTCGATCCAAAGCACTCGCGCGCCTTAATACAATGAATTTGAATCTGTAGTCAATGAGTGGTACCTAAAAATCAACTAAATTTTCAACAGAATTTAATTAATAAGGATTTTTATTTTGCATTTATAGAATAAGGAATTATAAAACGCGACAATTATAATCATGAATTTATTTTATAAAAACATGTAAACTACATGGTGAATATAGTCGAATTAAATTTAGGCTATCACTCCAAATGGAGTAGGAGGTTCCTTTAAAACGCGGTGGTGGTGTTCGAATGGCTCGGTTCTATATCGTTTTTTATCTCTATAGTTACACTCGTACAAACATTTATGTCGATATATACATATCAGTACATGTTTTTTATTCTCTTCGTTGTCTCTCCTTTTCCCGAGCAAGTTCTGTAGCATAATCGTAAGGCGAACCTCTCCTACAATGAAGAAAAACTCAGAATTTTTTAACAAATAATACATATCAAAGGACCACATTACCTATCTCGATGACGATCTTTATCACGGTAACGATCTCTACTTCTATCTCTATGCGACCTATCTCTGCTACGACTTCTATTGTCTCTTTGCCTCCGACTTCGATCGCGGCTACTCGATCGTTTAAAATGGCGGTCTCTTTCCCGGTCCCTTTCCCGTGCTCGCTCTCGTTCTCTTTCTCTGATCCGGTCTCGTTCACGGTCCCGCTCCCTATACTTGTCCTTACGTTCCTCATCAGATCTGGAAAAAAACAGTATTCGAAGGGAAGTAACGCCGAATAATGGAGTACCATTTAAAAAAATATGAATTTGTGCAAAATATATATGTACGATAATGTAAGATACCAAGAAATTATTGATACTATACACCTCGATATTACACAACAATTTTTGTATTCCTTGATATCTAATGTATAGAAGAGATCAGTGTACAGTTATCATGAATATCGAGATGAGTTCGCTAATGCAAAAAAGTACAATAAAATTTTAAGTAGATAGTAGTAAAAATATAAATAGCATAAATATATCTAAAAATAAGTTAATCGTCTGTAAAGCGAGCGAATAACTGTACAAGAATCAAATAAGAACATACACGTGTACTAAAGAAAACTGAACGATGATACATTGAGATCAAGGCTATTTTCCTGGAGATGGTACGTCTTTAATCTTCACCCCATTACCCTGACAAGTTCATAGAATATTATTAACCTTATAAAAAATAGTAACGTGATTGTATTCATACCACGTGGACGCACCTGGCTCGCCACTGGCTTGTTCTTTCAGCCTCACCCCACTGTGCTTCGCTATCTGGGATATGTCGTGGTTGGTTGCGGGATGTAAGGTTGCCGTTATCTTTTCTATTTCCACTGTTACTATATTTTCCGTGGCTATTTAACGTTATAGGTGGTTTCGCGTTTCTCGCGTTCATAGACTGCTGAGGAAACCTTTCCGCTAATCGATGCTCAAGTTCTTTTTGTATAGGCACTGGTATTCTTGGGAATAGTGTTGAGAACCACTCTAATTTAGTAAGAAACTGTTTCAGAATATCACCCATTTTCATTACTTGTCCTCCTCCAGCTTTTACATCTAACTCCTCTTCGTCTTCTAGATAATCGCTATACCAACTAAATAAATCAGCCGGTGGTTGTGTGTATCTATCAACGGTAATAACATAATCTTTTTTAGAAACAATACTATTACATTGTTGTTATTATTCTTACCTAATATACATAAATCCTAGTGCTCGAATATACGGTGAATCGGGATGGTTGATAAGACCATTTAATTGTTTCCGTGTTAACCTCAAGGTGAAGAGTTTGTACAGCAGACAATACGCCGTCGAGACAATTCCTCCAGCGCCGACGCCTCTAACCTGCATGAACCGCTAAATTTACACCCCCCTATGTCAATTAATCACATACATATCATATTATAATATATTGACCGAGAACATGCTACTCTGCAATAAGTAAGTTTGATGTTAAGAGTCTGCTCAGTGCCTGATTCAGACTGGTTCGAGGCCAATATTTTGATATTGATGCCTGATTATACATAACTAGTGGAAGTCTAATATGCTTAAAACTTCCGTTTTGTACAATTTATTTTAAATGCTTTCACCTTTCCTAGTTTTATCAGTAGTTCTCATTTCATTGAGCGTCCAGGTCCATTAAAGTGCTATAAATTTGGAGTTCTTTCTTGCGTACGGTAACAATTCTGTGATCTCCTTAGTTTCAAGTCAATAAATAATAATTATGAATTAACAACGTTTTAGAAAACATACTCACGCCTCCACACATGCCAGTCTGCCCCGCTGTTTTCCTGCTTCCTTTCTCCCATGGTTCCAAATGGGAGACTTTATAGTAAATTTCATCAATGACCTCATGGTATGTCTTTAATTCGTATAAATTGACTTTAAAATAGTGGGATGACTGTATATTTGTTAAAATTAATGGATTTAAGTTCATAGTCCTTTCATTTCCCCAAAGAGGTAATATGTTCGATTTTTTACCCTCCTTCTGGGCTGGTCGACGTTCTTCATCGCAACCACTGGAATTGTTCCATGGGGAGCCTAAATAACAATGTTTAATTTAGTTTAAACCACTACGTAATAGCGACATACATAATATAAACTTCGATGCCTAATCGTATAGTTGAGGTTAAGTATATTCACCGATCATAATTCGTTGTACAATGGTTTATTCTTCCATTGAACATTGTAAGAATAAAAAGTAAAATACACGTGCTAAAGGTAATGTACTTTTACTTACCATCAGCTCCTTCCGCTTCTTGCATTTGCATGTTTGTATCGCGAACTCGCAAGACTCACGATGAAGTTTAGCGCATCAAACGCACCATACAAATGTTATACTTTACCGAACATTTACAACGTTAACGAAGACAACAGAAAAAATAAATATAATCGTGTCTTCAAAATAATTGAATTACAAATTCTAAAATCTATCGTAACGCTTTTTTATGCAAGTACATGGAAAACTGACGTCAACGGAAAGCGAAAAAAGACACAATACGGTAATACGCATGCCTACAAAATGTATACATCCGGTTTCATTCATACGTATACTTTTATTGTCGTTTGTATTATATCTGTAAATAACTAAATTGTTGCAGATTCTTCAGTTTATAAATAGTCTAATGTAAAAAGAATGACTGAAGTGCTATTGTAATTTCAAAGTAATGAAATGCATAGGTATCAGTCAATAGATATTTTAGTAACTTAACACAAAATCTTACGAAATTGAACATTAGAAGTAATAAATCCACTGTTCTAAAGTTAAACACAATTATTACTCTGTCATATTAATTCACGATATAATTATAAATTTACATCTCTTCTTTTCTAAACCGAAACGTGTAATACAAACGACATCTTGATACTTTCAGAAATAATAATACGAACAGAAGCACAACACTCCTTAGAAACGCACACCTGGTGACACCTGGTGACACCTGTTATTACTAGAACGCGCGCATTTTATAGAATAAAAAATGCTATTTATACATTTATATTACTTATAAGCGATAATTTTAATGATTTCCTTTGGTTAGCTTGTAATATTTTTAATAAAAATTATAAAATTGGTTATATTTTAAAATGCAAGTATCAGTGTGTATTAGTTTTCTCATAATCGTGACTCCAAACAGGTTTTCTTTTTTCAATGAAACTTCTAATTCCCTCTTGCGCATCTTTCATCTTTAAATTGTTAACCATCTTTTCAGCTCCCAAGAAATAAGCTGTTGCTAAATCAAGGTCCAACTGTTCATATAAAAATGTTTTTCCTACGTGTACAACTGAGCGACTTTTCGCATTTATAGCGGCAGTAATTTTTTCGATTTCTTGCTCTATAAATAAAACATAACAAATTATAAATATAATGTTCAATAATTATACTATTTGAATAACTTACCAAATTTTTCAATGGGCACTACTTTACTAACAAGACCTACTTCATATGCCTCTTTTCCATTAAGGCTTAAACCTGTAAATAGCATGTACATGGCTGTTTTCTTAGATACATTTCGAACCAACGGAATACCTGGGGTAGAACAAAATATTCCGAAATTGGCTCTATAAAACAGAGAATAGAATTTCATTATCTGATATATAAATCTATATCTTTTGCTTTTAATATATTTATTTACCCTGGTGTAGCAAATGAACTCCTTTCAGTACAAATAGCAATATCACATGCAGTAACCAACTGACAGCCTGCTGCAACTGCTACTCCATCCACAGCAGCAATTACAGGAACTGGACTTTGAGTAATTGCTTTCATTAACTCAGAACATGTTTCAAATATATCCTTGTGATGCTTCCCATTGTTAGAAGTCTAAACCACGCAAGCCAATCATTTCTCTGTGATGAATGTAAATCCTTATATTAAAGGGGCTCCTGCCAATTTTATTTCTCAGTTTATTTACAAACCAGTTCTTTCAAGTTATGCCCAGCAGAAAACATATTTGGTAGTTCAGATTTAAGAATTATGGATCGTAGATCCTTGGTATTTTCATCCTTTTTGATATTTAACAGCAGAGAATTCATCATTTTCAATGATAAAGAATTCCGCGAAGAGGGATGATTCAATGATATTATCCTTATCTAAGTGTAAAAATAAAAATTGAGAATATTAATAAAAAGGAAAACTACAAGGGATTATTTAAATAATTTTCTTACTCCATTATCTTCTTTGACTTGCACATATTTTTCTTCCGAAGATAACACCTTGTTAGTGGAAAATGTCCGTATAACATATTTTCCCACCTGTAATATTCAAAAATGCAGCAATATGTTAAATGAAAATTTTATATAAATAAAGTAAAATATAATAACAGATTTATTACGATTATAGGTTATATAACCTTCATTCATTATGGTACTTAATGTATATCGATTATTTTAAGATGAACTACCTGTAGATTATTAAAGATGTTCTTCGTTATTAATCCTGACATCATGTATTATTTTTAATATCAATTTTTTCCAAATTATTATACTAATTAATTTCTCTTTACTTTTAAATTTTTGAGGTCCTAATCCATATGTGACCCGATTATCGGTAATGAAGATACTGAATGCATAACATTTAAATTCATATGCGTCTGAACGCGAAAAGGATGGAGATGCATGATGTGCAATTTTAAGACTTCTGTATTAAAATAATTGTTTATTTCAATTCTCTAAAGGTGATTTAGAAACAAGATAAAATAATTTTTATAAAATTTAGGACCTTTGAACTCTGAACCCTAGCCACCGGTCGCGTGGGCGTATACCGGGTGGTCGGTGCCCCTGGACCCCGGCAACCGGTCGCATGGGAGTATACCGGGTGGTTGGTGCCCCTGGACCCCGGCAACCGTTCGCATAGAAGCATACCGGGTGGTCGGAGACCCCTGAACTCATGAACCCGGGGGAATATACTGTTCGGCCAGGAACCCATTGGAAAGGGGAGGGGTATCGTCATTTTCCCTGGGGAAGTTTATCGTACCCGGGACCATATAGTAATAGATTTAAAAAGCTAAGAATATTGTATAAACCACCGAACTGTAACAGCCGGAGAATCTGTCATCGGTTACTATGGTGATCATTGTTTCCCCTAACAACTAACATGGCGGAGGTTGAGGGTAAGTTTGCATACGTCAAATTGTCTCAGCTGTTATTTACAAAAGCACGGTGGTTTGTCTGGCACAAATAACGCGTCGAGAGATCCTAGCGATTGCCGCGTGAGTTTTTCACGCGTTGCACTTCCGTCCGGTTCCAGTTTCGCGGCCGGGACTGTTTTCTAATAATATATACGAGAACCACGCGGACGCGAAGGTGTTCGAATGCTCGAGTGGAAAAGAGAGGAACTAGTGATGGGTGCAAGATAATATTTCCGATCTTCGATCGACCAGATCGATGTCTTTCGAAAGAAAAACCGATTATGTGACAGAAGGTAAGGTTATATTATTTTCAATTGTGCTGATAGTCGAAATTGATGATCGATGAATTAATTAATCGACGCGCGCCCCCGCTAAACTGGTTACATTATTTTATATTTATTTTTACATATACCATTATCTGAATATTGAACTGCTATTAGAATCTATATTTATTCCTCTATACTCTCCGGAGTATTGATCAAATTCATGAATTGTGTATACACCATGGACACGTTAGATCATTATAGTTAATCGTGATACACGTTGCGTGGGTTACCCGTGGCCACGATATTTCCCGGAAGCGGAACTCCTGAGAAGTAAAATAAGCACGTGAGCTTGAAAATAATCGATAATTGCAAGAAAGTACTAGGCAGCAGTTTGCTGACTTGTTAAAGTTTCAGAAGGATTATTTTAAAAAATTCTCAAATTCAATAAATACGATTTCTTTTCTCTTCGAACCTAGTAATGTTAATTCCAGAAAAATGAATGAATTAGAACGTTATTTTATTAAATACCAATTTCTGGTTTTTCGAAACGGCACTCTCGCTCCCATTACTAGAGAAGTAGCTTTCGCTCCTGATGCTCTCGCAGTGGCACCTAAAATAAACTCTCTTTATAAGAGGAGAACAAGACCGCGTGCACATTGCGTAGAAGAGCGGTCTGATGGCTATGGAACAGTTCAGTCGGTGTGTTTCCTCTCTGTTGTTCGATGTTGTGCTGTGTTTCGAGAAAAGCTGTGGCAGGGGCGGATCTAGGACCACCCTACGATCATTGCCCCTTGAGAGAGCAACCTGTCGAATCGGAAATAGTAGTAGAGATCGAGCAATACACCGATCCAGGTGAGAGACTCGTATGTGGAAGTTGAACAAACACTTTGTAAATTAATATCTATGTTAATTATTCATAGAAATGGTAATAGAATAATTAAAGCTTCAATATTTTTCCTAACAAACGCCCATTTTCAATATAATTAAAAATGATAAAACCCAACCGAACAGTAAACTAGAAAAACCTCTCCTAATATAGTAAAAGAAACAGATCCGAAATAATTAGAGAGTCTTGGTTAAATATACCGATGATATGTGTCGCTGAACAAATTTTTGCAAATTTGTTTTCCCCGTTAATTCACACGCTGCTATTTTCGTAAACGGTGACGAAACGTCCGATGGACATTTATAAGGTGACCATACCAATCGACAGAAAAGCGAGGACGGAAGGAATGGTCAAGAGGAGAGCACACGCGTCTCTGCAACATCTAGATAGAATACTCGAGCGGGTATAACTCGTAGCTCCAAAAAAGGAAGCTTGCTCGTCCGTAGGCGAGAGTCGCGGGGGCGACACCTCGTCTTCGTCCTCCTCCTCTTTCACGTTGTTTTTATTAGCAGAGCCTCGCAGGTGGCCGCGATTCCCGTGCGTCGAACAACAGCTCGATCGCGGATCAATTAGATGGTCGTTAGTGGAACTGGATCGGTTAACACTCGTGCATGCGTTAAATCAATCGACTGTTTCCGTCTGAAGATCAAAGTGTCGAATAAAATATAATTTCCCGATAGAGTGTCCCAAAATGGTGTGCTTTCGCTCTCGTTGCCCTAATAAGTCCCACTAATTACCGCGGTTTCATCTCTCGACGCGTTCGAGCGCGATTCCGAGCGAATCCCTACTAACAGACGCGGTCTGAGTCATAACTCTCGATGCCTTCTGCGATCGGTCCTCAGAAACGGATCGAAAGATCGCTGCCTTGAAACCGATGCCCAAAACCGACATCCTCGGTTCGTCGATCATGCTTCAATCGTTCTGACTCACTCAGGAGAATCGAAGGAACGACGTCGAACTAATTCACGGTAAATGGACACAGATGTGCAGGGCATCCTTCAGCCGTGCGCGATCTGCGCGCGGACCTTTAAGCCGCAATCGTTGGAGAAACACACGAAAATATGCGAACGAGCAGCGAACAAGAAGAGGAAGCCGTTCGATTCGTCTAAGCAGAGGATCCAGGGCACCGAGCTCGCTGAATTTCTGCCGAAACAAGAGAGGAAACGATACGTCTCGGAGGATAGATTATCCAAACCAGCCGAGCCAACTTGGAAGCAGAACCACGACGAGTTTCTGCGAGCAATTCGCGCAGCTCGCAACGAGATCGTAAGTTATCATATCCTGTATCAGATTTTCCTGGAACATCCTTGGTTCGACCGATATGTATATTTTATAGAAATTCATAGAATACAGTTAGATTCTGAAGAATAAATAGAATCGTTACCGAAGGTCGCTCGGTAGAATTAAAAAGGAAAGGTAAATAGAGAAGAGAGGTGAGAATTATAGGTAGAGCGTAGATTAACCCAGATGCATCTCGAATGATGCAAGTGCATTCGCGCGTGAGATGAATTCACTTGATAGCAAGGAATGTTAATCTGATCGATTATAACGTAATAGGTTTACCTTTTCGAGCGTAGTCATCTGGACAGGGTGGAGGTATTTTCGCTGTTGATCGAAATGATCCCATCTGCTGATTTGATTATCCGATATGAGAATACGAATGGAGCAAACATTATAAAATGAAAATAATAAATAATGTGTACTTACGATGGCTTTTCAGACGGATTTCACGATGCAGAAACCATGCGGTACAACGGTCACGTCCAGCGCCCCGACGCGCTCTAACGAGCAGGGTGCATGCCCCACCTGCAACAGACATTTCGGCGTCAAGGCTTACGACAGACACGTGGCCTGGTGCAAGGATAGGATCGCACACGTGCCGGTCAGTCCGGCGACGAACATCGCCAAGGAACGTCTCGAGGCACGAATGAAGTATCGTGCTCCGGCTGTGAAGAGTCGTCGACAAGTGACCCGGGAGAAATATTCACCCAGTTCAGCGATCACCCTGAACTCTACCAGCAAAACGTCGCCGAACCTTGCCACTGTTAAGGCCAAGGAATGCGCCTCGGCGCCCAATTGCAACAAGAGCAACGACAGTCCTGTTAAACACAAGCCCCTTGGGTAGGTTTTTTTATAAATAAATAATCGATAAATCGAATCAATACGTAGGAAAGAATTTAACGATCGATCGAAAAAGTAATTTTCAGTAGCCAGGACTGAAAGGGAGGTGTTAAGCGTCGCATCTTAAATTTAGAGGAATAATTATGGAAACGATTGCTTCCTTATGTTACACCCTGTCTCGCTGGCCTCGTGCCAGGAAAAAAAGGTTTCAGCTCTGACTTCCCCTATCTTGTAACCCGAGTTTTAACTTCTCTTTTAACATAATTTCCTCTCGGTTTCGTAATGATTCTACAGGGTGTAACATAAAGAGTGTCTATTTCAAAATTAGACAATTATAAATATTTTGTTACAGTATAAAGTCTAATTGCTTAAACTTAATTTCATTACAGCAGACGTTCGGCGCAAACGAAAGAGCCGGCCGCGTCTCACGTCCCCATGAAGTCGCGACCCATCGATCGCACAAATAGGTAAGTCGCACGTTCGCGTGGCCAACGCCAATAGCCGTGGAGTATAGTTTAAATACACCTTAGTAGCGTGCATGAGGAGAAGGAAAAGGGACAAGGTTGTTTCCGCAAATTTAAATTCAAACGAAAGAGAAAATCGTAAATTACGCTTACGTCTAATTAACGAAAAGCCTGATGACCTTCTCCTGATGTCAGGCACAAAATCCTTGATCCTGTTTCCTAATCCTCAGGCCAGCGGAAGACAAGCCCGGAACCCTGTCCCTTCGACCTGCGCCCCCTGTTAAAAGAATCTCTTACCTCCCCGTACCACCGTTGAAGCACACGAGAGATATTCTTGAAGAGACCGATATCATCCCCTCGCCGACGTCCTGTAAGAAACGGTCGAGGAAGGTGCAAGAGAGAGCGAAGAGAGAAGAGATTACCAGTTACAGGAGCAGGCAAGAGGAGAAGCATTCGGCGAGATCGCCGAAGACGAACATCGTTTCAACCAGAAGTCAGGGTAACCCGAAGGTGAACGACGTGTCGATCAATGACATCGTGGGCGTCACTGTGAAACCGTGTAACATATACAGAGAAAATTCGTACACCACTTGGAAGCAGATCAGCCAAGAAAAAATCTGTGAATCTAATTCTAATCAAAAGATGATTAAACCACAGAAGTTGCTCGAGGATCGTGATAAGAAAGACGATGCATTGAAAATTGATTTCAACGAGGATACTTGTAAGGATGATAACGATAAATTAAGCTGTAGAAGCGAGAGCTTAAACTGGACGATGATCAGTTCCAAATTGAATCAAACGTATTCCTTCAAGGATCTGAACGAAGAGATCGAGAACGCGAGGGTTTCGAAGAGGAGGAAACCGGTGAAACACAGTCCAAGGGTGGAATTCTGCCTGGGAGATCTGGAGAAAGCGAATCGTCTCCGATCAGCGTTCAATTTTAATTATCCAGATGAATCAAACGTGAATAAAGTTTCTCGTACGAGTTCAAAGAACGAGTTCAAGAGAACGAGTTCGAAATGTTCTGTGATTGAAAATGAAACAGAGAGATTGCCGGAGGAAGGTAATTTCGAATCAGCGAGGAGTAGAATTTTGGAGAAGAAGCGACTGACACCGACGACTTATGCGGATGTTTCTTCGCAAAATGATTATCAGGTGGAAAGTAATGTTGACGAAATTACCAATTCGCAGGAAAATCTCGAGAAAGATGAGAAATTAAATGAAATAAATATAATAAATTGCGAGGATATAGAAACTGTGAGTACGCACGAGAACAATTATTCGAACGAAGAAAATTGGGAAGAAGTTTCGAGGCATTCCGAAGAGAGATTAAAGCCTAATGAATTTATCAATTTTTCTGAAATGTGTCAACTTGGAACGAACGACATAATCGTTGATGATGATATCCCGAGACCGCATCAATCAAAGTTACAGGAAGGAACAACTGAAACAACAGACAGTGAAGATATCAAAGAAGATAACGATCAATTGATTTCTGACGTTCAGAATTTAGATGAGTCTTTAGAAAATAATAACGCGGATGACGTTGCAAAATCCTGTAACATAGGAACGAATTTCGTAGAAATAGAAAATGATCAAATTTCTAAAGACATATTATGGCCAACTAGATCAAGCACGCCATTCGTGAACATCGAGGACTGTTTGAATAAAAAATCTGAGAATACAGAAGAACCTTGCCAAGCAGAAAACGAGGAATGGCAAATGGCAATAAATTTAGAAACAGGATCAGAATTATTGTACAGAGTCGAAAGCAGAGATTCGCACTGCTCTGGACATTCCTCTCGTGGTAACTCAAGAAAGAAAATATTGGAGCTTGAAAACTGTCCAAGTGTTCGTGAAATGAATACAAGCATCAAAAGTTTCTCCAGTCTTCCATCTGTACAAATACAGAAAAATGAAGAAGAAAGCTGTTCATTCATCCGGTCTCCGCTAATATTAAAAGAGGAACAGTTTGAATCTGATAAAACCTTCAGAAAAGAGATTGCCAGTCAAATAAACATGTGTAACTGTCCATCAAATCTTTCTGTGATCCTGAAATCTGAAAAAGGGATCGATTGCAACGATTTGATTGAAAATATCTCTGAATCTGAAGCTGAACCTTGCGATACGAAGTTGAAGGAATTTAATCGTCCTTTGAAAGAGGCTGAATTTTCAGAAGGGCAATCGAAGGAAAATTTGCAGAATAACAATTGCAAAGAAGAACGCATCGATGACAAGGATTTAATTAAGGAATCGAACACAGAGATACAGGAGATCTATAAAAATGATACCGCCAAAGATTTTGATTACGATAGCGATAACAGTATCGAGCAACACGTGAAGGAAGCGATAAGCAATCTGAAAGCTTCCTCCAAGAAACAACGTTCGATAATTCTTTCCAAGTCTCGTGTGAAGGTGAAAAAATCGAGGACCTCGAAATCGTATCGATCGAAGATCCTAGATATTCCAGACAAGATTCACGAGGATCCGAATGTTTTGAACGAAAGTACCGATAGTTTATCGTCTTCTAACAACGGAGCAGATTTCACGGACGTGAAGCGGGTGGAATCCGTGGAGGTTGAGACGATTGAAGAAATCGGTACGAGAAATCGAAGCATCAGATTCCGAATTTTACCGGAGATCAAAGGAAACACGGTGGTGGTTAAGGAAAATTACGGTGAGAGGGAGAAGATTGATACTTATTGGGAGAAAGCTTCGAGAGCTTCGAAGAATCGATTGATTAATCTTGATCCACCTTATCAGGGGGCGAGCAGGTTTTTTAAGAGAAATCCAAAAGTTCGTACCCTTCCTCCTGTACCCAGTGGCTCGTCCTTGATAGATTACAGGTAAAATGGGCTTGTTAAAATTATCCCTTTGGGCTTCTTTTATTTTCTTCTTCTCTGTAACATCGTTTTATCTTATTTTAGAAAAATCTACGCATTCATTGTGCTAGGATGTTTAGAATTTCTGGTATAGACGAGTGGGTACGATATTTCTATGCTTAATACACGTACGATAATTATAGGAATCTTAAACTGCCATTACGTCCAGTATGGAGCAATTACGTGCGCAGACGACCGGATTTTAATCTCGTACTTAGCGGTAGAACGTAAGTTTCAGGTGGATAAATGAATTGCCAAGACAGATTTCTGGTTTCCCATCAAATTACAAGCAATCTTGATAGAAACAATTGAGCTATCTCTTCTGAAAATCGTTATCCTCTATTTGAACCTCAAATTTAATCTTGGCATCTTCCTCGGTGTATTCTGTATCGCATGTGCAATTTACCTCTCACGTCTTTGGAAGAAAGAACATGCTTTCTATGTTTGCTCGAAGCTGAAAGGATGACAATCGATAATCACTTTTAGAATAGAACGCCCAGAAGATAGAAAACTTTCAATTGATCATTCATCGGAGCACAATATTCTTAAGGGAACGAGCCACACACCGTTGCACCATTCATTTATTTTTCATTAAAGACTTTTTTCTCTACACTTTACACAATTTCCTTGAAATCGAGGATAAAAATATTCTTGGAAGAAACGTCTTTGAAGGTAACATTGTTCGTGCTTGCAGTGGGAAGGATTACGATCCGTTTGTGCTGGCAGAGCAGCAGATGAACGAGCTGCTCTCGGACACGAGCGAGCAATCGGTGACCGACAGTCCTTCGATCGAGCAAAACCGCGAAACCTCGTTTCCTCTTTCTCATTCCTCGGCGTTCGTTAAATATCCCTGTCACTCGTCCCTCTCGAGCCCGGAAAAACGATCATCCTTGATAGCCCCTCCGTCGGAATTCGACGACCTCGTGTCGGATTTCTCCAGCGACTCGACTGAAACCAACTCGTTGTCTCGTGAAATATTCCTCAATAATCTGAAGGATAACAAAGAATCGAAAGAATCGATCGGAAAGTCGGGGGTAGAGAAGAAATCTCCGATTAGAGAATTAGGTAGACGAGTGATCATCGACAAGTCGAAGGCATTAGGCAACGACGCGGTGGACGATGGAAATCGGGGTAGCAGAAGTTTCGTCGGTAGTTCCGAAAGGGCTCGTAAAATCCTCGACAAAGTATCCCCGAAAGTAATTCGTCCTTCGGTCAATCGTTCCGTTTCCGTTCGAGCCTCGTCCGCGCCTAAAACCACCCCCGATAGAAACGCGATAGAAGACACGAAGAAATCTCGCAACAGTTTAAACAATCGTAACAATAATTACGCGAATCTTTCGAGTAGCAATCTTAGTTTGAGCTCGATAGTGTCCTCGGACATGGACATGAAACGATCGAACTCGTTGTTCGACGAATTGATGACCTCGTTCGAGGACGAGAACGGTTCCTTCTCCTCTCTGAAATCCCTCCTTAAAAACGATTCCTTGTCCAGCCCTGTGCATGGAAGACAACGCAACGGGCAGATCAGTGACGAGGAGTTGTCATCGCCGGAGAGCTACAAGAGGCAGGATCGCAGCAAGCTGAGCGCTGATTCTGCTTACAGCAGGTTAATAGTTTTCTGAAATTCTGACTCTGTAGACTGGAAGCTCTGTTAACACGTTAATTACCACTGGAATGTTGAAATTGACGAGCACTACCACTTAAGGGTCAAGAGAAATATAATAATTATTCTTGGTTTTGAGTTAATAGTCTGTTAATGAGCTTCCAGTAAGTGAAGTCATGCATGCTTAAAGCCCCGTTCAATTTATGTTGATCCTAGTTTAAATCGCAAATATTCGCACCATGGACGCAGCACCAACGACGTGGCTGGACGATTGGAGGAGGATTTGCCAAGATGCAATCGTCGAGAGGCCGATGGTCCGACTAGTTTGGCTAAATGCAAGATGTCCAAGTTTTGTCACGAATGCGGTTCCAAGTTCCCGAAAACCGCGAAATTCTGCTGCGAATGTGGCGTCAGAAGACTCGTCCTCTGAACACTCCTAGAAGAAAACACTCTGGGTCTCAACGAATGATTTCCAACGAGACAGAAGTCGTAAAATCCCAATGGATACGCCTTTTCAAGCTAAAGGAATTGAAGGATAAAATATTTTAAGGACCTCCGTGAAGAAAAGAAGATTCTATTCTTGCAATGTAGGATTAAAGCCGCTCGTGTACTCTAGTCATTAACTCCGATCAGTCGAGGAATCGAAAGAAATTAGGAGAATGAAATTCTCGGTGTCAGGGAGAGAAGAATGAAAGTCAATAATTGTAAAAGACAGAAGCGAAGAAATGATCGATAGTTGAGTAATATATATTAGACTCGTAGAATTCTCATTGTACCGTAATTAGCACGAGAATCCGTATTGAAAAATTCCTCTAGTTTAAGCTCGACCCCTGCGATCGTCAAATTCAATCATTGTACAATTCAAAGGAAGTATAAAGAGTTGAAAAAGTAACACGTAACGTGAAATCGTTCGTAATTATTCGATTGACATAAGATTAGTTAATTTACCGTTAGTTAGCAGGAAACAACGTTACACGTGCTTTTTGTTAATACTCTTGTATGAAACTAATAATTTCGTAACAGCGTTCACCATTACTTTGTTCAACTTTTATGTTCAACGAGTAACGCGTTGCTCCATTTTTTCCGACAGCTTTTTATACTATTAAGCACGATATGAAAGAGGAAAGAAATAAAATCAAAGTAACAAAGTAAGCGTATCGTAATTGTAGGAATATTAATTAGAAATAGAAATAACGAATAATTTTGGATTTTCTTTTTTTTTTCTCTCTAATAAGAAGAAACAGGACTAATAGCTGCAGATCCGCAGAATTAACTTTGATATTTTAAAATGGAAAAAACAATTGATCGTTGCCATTCGCTCTCTGGTGTCCAAAGAATACCAAAGAGTAACTTTACGATAGAAAGCAAACCAATTGTACATTATCACGATACAATAACGATAAATCGTCTATGTTTTGAACTGTATTTTTGCAAGTGCAATAAAGTTATGCTTGTAAGGTATACGATAAACATTTTACACCTTATCGTTAAGGATACCATTCCGACATCCATGAAAATAGTTGTATCATCGAAGATTTTTTTATCAAATGACAAACGAATGAATGGCAGCTTGCTCGTATTTCGTGCAATGTATTCCGAATCGGGCATAAATTTCAAGAAATGTTACGATCTATAAATCGACTGCCACGAGTCTTGGTAAGAATCAACGACTACCCAAAAATCATTTCCGCTCTACTTTAACCATTTTCATTCCTACCCTTTCTAGCGAGCTGTTGTACAACCTCAACGTTTAAATAAAAAAGATCGCATAGGTTTTCACGTGAACGTCAGTCCGGCAGAGAAGGCGAAATGTGGCGCGGAAGGCTCTAACAATGTAAATGATTTTCAATAAAAATCTATGTATAATTATCCGATCATCTGTGACACTGTAACTCGACAATTTTTCACGTTTAACTTTTCATTTTCACAGAGCTATCCATTGATAGATCATTGTTATGACGTGGTGGTAGTTGGGGCTGGTGGTGCAGGCTTGAGGGCCGCGTTTGGTTTAGGTAATTTTCACTAATTATTAATTATTCTATAGAAACGTATATCTATTGACCCCGTTTACTTATCGAACAGGAAGCAAAGGATATCGAGTGGCGGTGGTGACGAAATTGTTCCCAACGAGATCACATACGGTAGCTGCTCAGGGTGGAATAAACGCAGTAATCGACACAGGCAAAGATGATAATTGGCTGTACCATATGTACGATACTGTTAAAGGATCCGACTGGTTGGGTGATCAGGACGCGATACATTTTTTAACCAGAGAAGCACCAAGGGCGATCTTCGAGCTAGAGAATTTCGGTGCGATCAAATTTCTACTATTATATTCAAACGATATATCATCATTTTTGTATTCGTGCATTCAGGTTGTCCTTTCAGTCGCACGGACGAGGGAAAGATCTATCAACGCCCATTCGGCGGACAATCATTGAAATTCGGCAAGGGTGGTCAAGCTCGAAGAACTTGTGCCGTAGCTGATAGAACCGGCCACGCGATATTACACACTTTATACGGACAAAGTCTGCGTTACGATGTGCATTATTACGTGGAGTACTTTGCCCTTGATCTTCTGATGGTCGGACGTTGCTGTAAGGGTGTCTTGGCATGGGAACTAGAGACCGGACTGTTGCACCGTTTCAGAGCCCACCATACGGTAAATAATTAAATATTTTATCGATATTTCTAAGAAGTTATGAAAAAATAGGAACTTAGCCCACTCTTTATATTCAATTCCGTTCCGAAACAATTGATTAACCCTTGAACAATCGTGATCCAAACTTACAAAATAAATACAAGGACATATAATTAATATTAAAGGAATAGTGGAAAATTTATAATTTGAATTAAAATTGGGGCGCTCCCCAAGGTCCGCCGTTCAAGGATTAAAAAACTATTAAAAAAGAACAATTGTATCCCGAACACCTACGAAATTAGGACGTAAATCGAGAAAGGATTTGATTGACATTCAACACGAGCCTTAAACGTCTCCTTAACAAGCAGCCTGTCACTTTTTCCAGGTGATAGCAACAGGGGGAGCAGGAAGATGTTACCTGTCCTGTACCGCGGCACATGCCTGCACCGGTGATGGTATGGCGATCGCCTCGAGAGCAGGATTACCACTTCAAGACATGGAGTTCATCCAGTTTCATCCGACCGGTATTTCCATAGCAAAAAGGATAAGAACATTCTCCTACGGTGAATAAGCTCGCCGGTCTAACCGGTCGATATTTCTCATTAGGAATATACGGAAGCGGTATTTTAATAACGGAAGGCAGCCGAGGAGAAGGTGGAAAATTGTTGAATTCCCAAGGGGAATTTTTTATGGAACGTTACGCGCCAAACGCCAAGGATCTCGCTTCCCGCGACGTCGTCTCAAGGGCGATCACTATGGAAATATTGGAAGGAAGGTGAAAGCGATTTTATAAAATATTCGATGGAATGGTTTATCCATCTTATATACTAAGTTATACGTTACCAAAATAACACCGGGTGGATTAATCAGTTCATTTATCCTTAATGATCTAGGGGTGTCGGTGCCAAGAAGGATCACGTCTACCTTCAACTGCATCATTTACCAGTGGACATACTCCGCACGCGACTACCAGGAATTTCTCATTTAGCATGGGTGTTCGGTGGAGTGGACGTGGAAAAAGATCCGATTCCTGTTATCCCTACAGTACACTACAACATGGGTGGTATACCTACAAACTGGCGAGCCCAGGTACGGTGCGGGGAAAATGCAATGGGCGGAAACTGCATAACACGGTTGTAAATTAAAGAATTAAGTAGCGGCAGAAAACATTGCAGCTCCAGATTATTCCAAAGATAGTATAGTTTGCATAAGAATCAAATGAGAGTTAGCTTGAATACCGTGCTCTGCTGTTTCCATTGATAACACTGATTTATCGTCTGATCGGTTGGTTTGATCGATAAGGTTCTAACGAGAGAAAAGGAGGAGGACAGTATAATCGAAGGACTATGGGCAGCGGGTGAAACTGCGTGCGTCTCCGTCCATGGAGCTAATCGACTGGGCGCGAATAGTCTTCTGGAACTGGTTGTTTTTGGAAAAGCAATCGCCGATCAGATCGACTGTATGACCAGACCTGGTGAACGTCACGATGATTTAGCAACTGTAAGAGCCATGCAGCTTTGGGCTTCGTTATCTGAATTAACGCGTCATAATAATTATCATTTGATAACATAAAAGTATCGCAAAATGGTAGCTGTGGTGCATCAATTTGAAGCTTATTCAATATTCGCGTTTCATCAATATTCATAGTACAAATTAATATTCATTAGAAAGTAGAAAGTTGGAGATTGTTTATTTCAACAAAGAACCCGTCATTCTGTATTGGAAAAATTGATGAAACGTTTATGTAATCATTTTTCTTAAACCTCAGGCTTCAAATTGATATGCCATAAGTGCTAATTTACTGTCTAACTTTTCTGTCATCAAATGATGTCAGACTTACTATCTTTAGTCTGGGATATTGATTTTTCTGTGTCTCCAGCAACCGCTAGAGGGAGACAAAATTCTGTAGAATAATAATTTTGAAGTTACAGATGATAGTACAAACACAAGTAACGTTAATATGTAAATTATCTGTTTCTTTTTTTAATGTCCTATATATCAGATGACCTATATATCAGAGTCGAATGGTGCAATCAAACTCAACGTCCAATTGGAAATGCTCTTTCTCATTTCTTCTTTTCTATCAGTAAAGAGTAGATTCTGCTCTTCTGTAAGCATTCGAGTACTGTTGAACCAACGTTAAAGATTAAACAAATATCACACTCCACGATGTAATATCATCAGGCTTCGTTACCGATTGTTTCAGTAATTTCACTGAATCATTACACCTGACTATTGTATGTTTCTTTTCATGTAGAGCGTTAGCGAAGAATCCATTTGCCGATTCGACGCGACTCGTTTCGCAAAAGGTTGCGTTCCTATCGCCGAGCTGCGAGATGACATGCGACAAACTATGCAGAGATATTGCTCGGTCTTCAGAACCTGCGATATATTGCAACGAGGATGTCGCGAGATGACTCGACTCTTCACCTGCGACTTGCCGGACTTATGTGTAGGTGAATTGATCAAACTGTTTCATTTATGTAATCGTAAACTACCTAACAGTTTGCTAACGTTGAATTTTCCTTGCCTTTACAATTTGTACATTTTTCAAAGAAATTCATAGTTGGAATATTTTATCTCGCTTATTTTCTATCACTTGAAATATCCCAAAGAATCTTTGTTCTTCGTTTCGTAATTTCAAGTTTCACAATGAAAGGTTTCTGATTGTGTTTCGTACTTTAGACTTTCGTCGAGAACACATGGAAACCTAGATAAAAATTATAACACATCTGGAACAAACGGAAGTTGTCGCCGAGATTTGCTGAGCTTGATTCTTTTACCGCTTGATTCGCTAAAATTCTTTTACCATTTACAATTGAGACAACTGTGAGAACACACGATAGCCATTGATAACGCACGTGATTCGAATTAAATGTTACATAAAAATCGACGCGAGACGACTGAAATTTTCCATGACATTCAATTTAATCTCCTTTAAACCAGCTGAATGAAGTACATAATTTTAAATCTTCAAAATGCTACTTACGTTTCGTTGAAATTGACTGATGCAGCACTATCTTCTCTCTTCGTCTGCTAATTATTCAACCGCAAACTGTCGCGTTTCTTCCCCTTATCTCCTGATGTAACGCCGTTACGCAATTACAGATTACCGTCCGGTCATAAATCCCAAGATCTATAATCGCGCAACATTGTATTTAATTCATTAAACTTTACCTTTCCAATACGATACTAAAACTAATGAATTGTATTATTCTTCACCTGCATATAATAATAATATATTGAAATTATTTCAGGTTCAAGACCAATCTCTAATTTGGAACACTGAACTCGTGGAAGCTCTAGAGTTACAGAACATGATGCTGGCTTGCATGCACATAGTTTACGGCGCGGAGAACAGGAAAGAATCCCGTGGATCGCATGCACGAGATGATTTCAGGGTACGGGCATCCCATTTCGTCTTCCAGGACCTGAAAAAAGTCCGAGTCAGATTAAAATGAAATGGAAAAATCGTATAGAAAAGATATTAAATTTTCAGGAAAGAATCGACGAATACGACTATTCGAAACCGATCGAATACCAGAAGAAACGTAAGTACAGCGAGCACTGGCGTAAACATACGCTTACGTGGGCTCAGCATGATGGATCGGTGAGTTATCGAACAACACGTTTTTTCCTTATCGCTAAATTAAACTGCGCACGCACGAAACGCGTTTAAATCTCGCTGAGAATCGTAAACATTTCGTCCGAAGAAAATTTTCCTCGTTACTCATCGTTTCCCTATATTTTTACAGATCAGCATTTCGTATCGGCCCGTCATCGACACGACACTGGATGAATCAGAGGCCCAACACGTTCCGCCTACCGTTCGAGCATATTGAGACAATCAAATCGAAGCGCTCTGTATTCCTTCCTATATTTTTTTTATTTTTTTATTATTTCCTTCCTCTCGATGAAACGCTGTCAAAGTTTAGGACGAGTGCGCTACGTTATCGCGAAACAGTAAACCGCGCGATGATTATATTTAAATATTTCGTCGTACGTCGAACTCGTATCGCGTCCTTCGTGCATATGTTTTGATACCGCGCTCGACCTGCTGTGTCGTTAACAATTAATTCAGACCGGAGACGCGGACCTGTCTGCCGCCTAATTTGCATAATTCATGCAACGAAACGCATCGGTTTTAACGAGCGGAACGCGCATCCAGCTGGCTATCCCCTTGCCGTTTACGATCAATTTCAAGCTACTGTAATTCAAATGGAAATTTGTACGTGTTAAGTTTATTAATTTGAAACGTTTCTATCGATCAGATCTGCCGATAGCGAAATTTACGTTGATAGCTGCTGAACGAGCCTAATCATTTAGGCCAATGGAGAAAAAAAAATGATGGCGTTACGTAATGTATACGGTGCGCTCGTATCAAATACCTTCATGTATTTTCCTTTCGTTAATTAGAGTTTCATGTTGATTGGGAAAGAAGGTTGTCCACTGCAAAAGTATAAATTATAGTTTGTAAGCGCTAATTTAAGTTCAAAATAAATAATGATAATGTTTGAAACTTACACTGAAGAACGCTGTGAGACATTAAACGGTAGTTTCGTTGGTTTGTTTGTCAATTTAAGCAGAGAGGGTAACCTTTAAATGACCTTGAAAATAATAATAAAGAAATACGATAAAACTAGGACGTTGTTAATTCTTGAAGGCAAAATGAAAAACAATGGTAAAAAATTTTACTACCGTGCATAGTATTTTTTATCATTTGGTAAATTTTTCAAATACTACAAAGTACTTTTTACCTCTTTATTATCGTACTTTATCGTTATTTTTTAGCTACCCGATATATTATCTCTTATAAATATTTATTATTTATTATTTGCATTTATTGGTGGAAAATATATTTTTACATATCTTATGCGAACAAAGTTTCTAGACCAGCCCCCTATTACTCGGTGACGATGTTGCAAAATATCGTAAATATCGTTATATAATTTTATGACTGAAAAACGTACGGTATGCCTTGAACAAATTTGTATACGCAAGCGCGAATGTAGCCGGGTATACGTGTGCGAATACAAGCAAACCTGTTTCATGAAATACTCCTACGCTAACTAACACTTCGAATACTCTGGTGTTAGTAAAATCTGTCTGTGATGATATCACGCCATATGGTATGAGATTTACCTATGTGTGCAGAAGGCGAGCCTACAACGAATCGACCAATGAAGAAACGAGACACGCTTTGTGCCGTCAACCCCGTGATGCGACAAATCTTTTTATTTTTTTCCTCTTTCTTCCCCTGCCGCAAGGAATAAAGTTTGGTTAAGCGCGGACACCGGCATAAATTGTGTTAACAACCTCGTAAAGTATGAGATTTTTTATCCGGTTGAAGGTTTTATGTTACAAAGCATACAGCAACCCGTGCAGCTTGCGATTTTTCGTCCTAATATAATATATATCTTTGAAAATCATCTCTTGTGGAATTAATATTCTATTAAACGACAAATAGTCAAATTTGAATTATAGTGTTGCGGTTATCAAATGCAAATCAAGTTACCTTTCACTAATAGGTCTACTCGTATAATTAAACAGCCAGACATCAACTGAATTAAAACTACCTGTGTCTTTTAGTTTAATATTCATCACTTAGAGCATAGCTTAAACTACAGGATACATCGCACAACCTATAACAAGTAGTTTTCCTTTAAAACCAATACACACGAACAAGTATACAATTCGAAATACCGTTAACACCCCGTTGACTATAACGTGAAATGAGAACCGCTTGATTTTTTTCGCGGTATTGTTTAATTTTCCCGCTTACAGTTAGCGACTGTTCAAGATGTTAACTTTGAAATCTGAAACGATAAGAAAGCAACATCAAAGCGGATATATATTGTCAACGTGTAAAACATAAGAAAAATACGAGTAACCGATTGATCAGATTGAAATAAAAAGTTCGCAAGTACCTTAAAGGTGAGGTTATCTGACGACGATGCGATTGGCAGCACTGGCATTCATCAGGGAGCTTCCACCAGTAGTCGGTACTCAACCGACTCGAACGCTTCACGTCGCCGTGCAAGAAGTGCGGGAGTGAAGTTAAGAAAAATTGGAATCAGTTGCACAGTGGAATCGAATTACCTGTTCGACAAAGACGTCTATGTGTTATTGTTAAAATTAAAATTTTGATTAAGGAAAGGTGACATCACTACAAAATGAGCGGTCTATTGAAGCTGCCGTCTTTGCTAGCGAGAAATCCTCCCACGACTACGTTGGTAAGACGTTTTTCTTTAAGTTACATAATTTTTATTCCATCAATGATGTACCTTTACCTTATAATACTCGCCACCAATTAATTACGTAAGTTTGCCGAATACATATCAACGAATATCTGTATTGATTATCATGGAAAATTCTACTGGTTGGGAAGGTTTCGTAATGTATCCGAATCGTCTAAAAAACATTAACAATTAAATCACAGAAATTCAACAATTGAATTGATAATGATTCGGCCGGGATACAGAATGATCAGAGATTATATAGCAGACGATTCTCATGCGGAGTATCATTTATTACTGGACCTTCCCTCCTTTCATACGCGCCACCCCGCAAGTAACCGGTCTGTACAATAAACACAATTTTTCGCTAGAAAGTAGGTGGCAGTGATTCTAATTTCCGTTATCTACCCTAAATGAACGACCGTTTATTTTTTTCTCGTCTTGATATCAGGTTCAAACACGATATTCAACTTGCCACGGCATTACGCTTTAGAAGTTTAATTATAATTGCGGATGAGCCACCGGCAACGGGAAGCTGACATTAGCGGGAAATTGCACTCTTCTTTAAATTATGACTCCATTTGTTATGAACTTGTCGACTTTAATATCTTTACCCTTCTTAAAAGTTATATTTATTCTGTTGTACTTGTTGCGAATAAAAGCGCAATAGATTCGTTTTAGATAAGTACTAAATCTGGATCCCGTTAATTTATCCTATATCTAACTGTATCTAACAATGTATTCTAAATATAAATGTATTTCATTATAGTGATATATTTTTTGCGTACGTTTATTAAATGTAAACGATTTGAATTTAAATATATTACGAAACGAAGAATTTTTCATTTGATCACATACCATTTCTGTTAGCCTCCATATGGTGAATCCATGTATGATAACGTGCATAGATGGTTTTTCTTGGTTAAGGGAAAGTGTAGGGGAAGATGGCCTCCCACCACGCAACACATGGCTCATTCGTGTTTTAGTTTCGATTGTTCTTTAGGATATCCCTTCTGGTTTTTCGCGTATAGAGACCAAGAATGAGTGAAAGTAGTGGTGGGTGATTCTTTTTCCTACATGTGCCTTTAACGAAAGCCATCCTTGCACGTGGGTATACCGTGGATAGCATTATTTTTTCACTGCGCAATCTCTATTTTTCACTTAAATGCGACTAATTTCTTTTATTTAAGTACCTAATCCGTTCTCGAGCGTTAAACAATGCATGCAATAAGTGGTAAATATTTTATGTATCTGTATTATTTTCCCATAAAACTGTCTGGAGGTTGATTAACCTTGCTTACGATATTGTAGTTATTAAATTATATGATTTTACATATCGTTCTGTTTTAATATTATTAATTGTTTTACTCAATGATTATTATTCATATATATTTCAACCCATTCAAATAACTTTACACTTAAATATTTGTTAAAATATACTTACGATTTTATCGTGAAACACGTGTTCTAAAAATAAATTATCTGAAAATTGAGTTGTTTCATTCCGCTGAAAATAAATATTTCATGAATGACATAAGATCGATGTATTTAAAAATGAATCGATAATCGAATTATATTTGAATTTTGTAATGAATCTAAACAATGTCTAAGTTTTATAAATAGATCATTAATGCAATGTACTAATGATGTATATCTATATAATTGTATTAACACATACTATAAATAAAATTCAGTCATAATTTTGTAATTGTGTTATTTCAGAATAAATTGGGATTATCTGTCATTGCAAATCGTAAATTCCATTACACACCAGATGGGAAAGCAGCAAAAGTTTCTGATGGTGTTTCTAAACAGTATCCATTGGTAGAACATACTTATGATGCTGTTGTGGTGGGTGCTGGTGGAGCAGGATTACGCGCAGCCTATGGCTTGGTTGCAGAAGGATTTAAAACAGCAGTCATTACTAAATTGTTTCCTACAAGGTCGCATACCGTTGCTGCTCAAGGAGGTATCAATGCTGCTTTGGGTAATATGGAGGAGGATAACTGGCAGTGGCATATGTACGACACAGTCAAGGGATCTGACTGGTTGGGTGATCAAGATGCCATTCATTACATGACACGCGAAGCTCCAAAAGCAGTCATTGAATTGGAAAATTGTGGCATGCCTTTTAGTAGAACTTCTGATGGTAATATTATTATAAAGTATATCTGTTACTTTGTATTTTGTATGAAACATGAGTTTAAATTACATAAGTAGAGGAATTGTTGAATTATGAATTGATTACAGCTACAGCATAGGATTTATATAATCAGTTGCTGTTTATTCTCTAACTTGTATCTGACATATCCTCGCTTGTTGCTGATCCTGCTGTACCTGAGGTGGCTGAACCACTGTCTGATTCAGTATCACTTGCCTTTTTAGTCTCTTTTTTCTGTGTTTTGGGTTCCTAAAAAGAAAATATATTTCTATAACAATGCTCTAGAATACTTCAAGTGTTCTAAGTAAATGATAAAATTAACCTTTTTATTTCTTTCTGATTTTTTATTTACTTTCTCTTGTTTAGGTATATTTTCGTTCTTTGTTGATTCTGTATTTGTTTGAAGTTTATTTGTATATTTATTTTTCTGTGAAACCCTTTGATTTTTAACACTCAGAGCTTCATTTACGTATGGTTGCTTTTCTTCAAAAGACATTTTTCTCCATCTTTCCCCAGCTAATTGAAATATTTTTGTACTCTTTTCATTTGTACAATTCTGCAAACAATAGATTCCTGTTTACTAATAGCTAAATAGACAAACACCCTTTTTACTTACCTGTCTGAAGTCCTGTACAAAATTGATAAAGGCATTAGAGCTTATCCATTTTTTAGAGCTTTTGGTACTGTTCGGTGAACGAGAACGGGAATAATTACGTTCGCGTTGATTATGTTGTGAATTCATCCTAGAAATATACGAAAAAAATGAAATAACGAGTCAGTCGTAAAAACGAATTATGATTCATTGTATCATAGAAATAATTTACTTATTTTGTTTAGATTTATAATTTAAATCAGATTCACGTATCGTTTGCGGATGGTTAATGAAGTCCACTTCATATTCTTTACTTGTCTCATTTTTTTTATTTTCTTCATTGGAATCTTCATGGGTTTGTTTTGTATTTTTGTCCATACTGGAATTCATAAAATTTATTAGCTCATTATTTTGAATAATAATGGTTCCTACAGTTTTGCGCACAAATATGTTACTTCAGATTAAAAAAAAAATATTTTTACTGCCAAAATTTATTACAGTATCAAAAAAGAAGTTCATACAAATTTATCAATGACATTTAAAAATAACAAATCACTGCTTGTGGTTGCCATGTATCTAAACGTTGTTGCAGTTCTACCGATTATTTGAATGTTGCTCATGCGCCACTGTAACTGCATCTAAAAATAATTATTTTCATTATAGGTAAAGTATACCAGCGTGCTTTTGGTGGACAATCGTTAAAATTTGGAAAAGGTGGCCAAGCCCATAGATGTTGTTGCGTGGCTGATAGAACAGGTCACTCCTTACTTCATACATTGTATGGTCAATCATTGAGCTATGACTGCAACTACTTTGTCGAGTACTTCGCTATGGATTTGCTAATGGAAGATGGAGAATGTCGCGGAGTGATTGCGCTTTGTTTAGAAGATGGTACACTTCATCGTTTTCACGCTAAAAACACGGTATTAGCGACTGGAGGATATGGACGTGCATATTTCTCTTGCACGTCTGCTCATACGTGTACCGGCGATGGCACTGCAATGATATCTAGAGCCAATTTACTTAATCAAGATCTGGAATTTGTACAGTTTCATCCTACTGGTATGAAACGATATTCAATCATTGATTTAACTATTATCTGAAACATTAATGTCTATATAGATTAGTATCGATTAAGCGGATTTTTAATTTTAGGAATATACGGCGCTGGTTGTCTTATCACAGAAGGAAGTCGTGGCGAAGGAGGCTATCTTATAAATAGCGAAGGTGAAAGGTTTATGGAACGTTATGCTCCAGTCGCGAAGGATCTAGCCTCTAGGGATGTTGTATCTAGGTCTATGACCATTGAAATCCGGGAAGGCAGGTAGGTCACGTTAAGTGATGCATAGAAGGTGTTCAAAAATGTTACAGAATTTCTAATAAAATTATACGAAAAAATGATTTTTAAACACCTTATACAAGCATCGTGTAACTAATCAAAATTTATCTCTATTTATAATTTAAAATCATTTAGAGGCGTTGGTCCCGAGAAAGATCATATTTTCTTGCAACTTCATCACTTGCCACCTGAACAATTAGCTGCTAGATTACCTGGAATCTCAGAAACAGCCATGATATTCGCAGGAGTTGATGTAACGAGAGAACCCATTCCTGTCATACCTACGGTACATTACAACATGGGTATGTAATTTATCTTCAAGTAAAATATCAAAATGGTTAAGTACTAAAAAAAAAATTGGAATGCTAGGAGGAATACCTACAAATTACAAAGGGCAGGTTCTAACGAGAAAAAATAACCAGGACGCAGTTGTTCCTGGTTTATATGCTTGCGGAGAGTCGGCTTGTGCATCAGTTCATGGTGCTAATCGTCTTGGTGCCAATTCTTTATTAGATTTAGTTGTATTTGGACGTGCATGCGCTAAAACAATTGCACAAGAGAATAAGCCAAGCGAAACCATTGGACCTCTCAGACCTGTTCGTATCTCTTTTTGCGATAACTTTAGATTAGTGTAACATAAAAACTGGATATTGTGACAGAAATATGTTTCAGAATGCCGGGGAGGAAAGTGTGGCGAATTTAGATAAGATCAGAAATGCAAATGGTAGTATTCCTACCGCGGACTTGAGATTAACGATGCAGAAAACAATGCAGACGCATGCAGCTGTGTTCAGAACAGCTGAAACTTTACAAGAAGGTACAGTTCGAAATTTCATTTAAAATACTTCTACAAAATACGACTCAACTAACTAATGAAATATGTTAAAATTTTATCAGGATGTCAAAAGATGTCTGCCCTTTACAAAAAGTTAGACGACGTGAAAGTGTCGGATAGATCCTTGATATGGAACTCTGACCTTGTAGAAACACTAGAATTACAGAATTTAATGATCAATGCCGTGCAAACAATAGTAGCTGCTGAAAATAGGAAGGAAAGTCGTGGAGCTCACGCACGCGAAGATTTCAGAGACAGAATTGACGAGTACGATTACAGTAAACCGCTAGAAGGCCAACAATCAAAACCATTGGACCAACACTGGCGAAAACATACACTTACGAAGATCAACCTTAAAACAGGAGAAGTAAATATTTAGCTGTTATATATATATATGATATGCAAATTAGGTCTGATCTATGTAATTTAACTAATTAAAATTATTTTATAGGTTTCTATCGATTACAGACCAGTCATAGATAAGACGCTAGATAAAACCGAGTGTGCAACAGTTCCACCTGCGATTCGTTCCTATTAGATATTTTTTTATTTAAAAGTAAATATGATTTAGTTTCATTAGTTTCTTCATTAAATTTTTGGTTTTCATATATTTTAAAATTAGCCATTTGTGCGATATTTTTTTTAAATTTTTTGCACAGGAACGAACACGATCAACGAGGAAAAGTTACCGATATCTATCACTACATTGCAGCAATTTTATTTATTATTGCACATGAATTACGTCGTGCACCAAAGTTTCATTCTTGTCAATACTCGCACGCGTTGCGAGCAAGATTAGTTGTCCTTGTAGGATAATGGTGCTGAGATTATCTTCATTACTTCAAAGAAGAATTTTGACCGATCTCTTAGCAAATCAGTGCTATGTTTATTGTAAACTAATAGTAAAATATTAGTGTGATCCAAGCAGCAAGTAATTTCTCACGCACACATCTTTTAAGGAGGAACGTTCTCCCTACCTCTAACACAATTTACACAGTATTTCTGTTTGTAATTTTCATCTAAGCAATTTGTTTTTCTATCAAACAAATTGTGAAATAACGTACGCAATAATGTTAAGAGTTATTTATGAAAAAAATATTTTATACGATAATTCATGAGGTAGTACTCCCTAAAAGGTTGTGCAGCAAGAGCATGTCACTTTCGCGGCGGCTTAATACTTAAAGTAACGTAAACAGGACAATATGGAAACAGTCTGAAATAAGAGTAGTCACGGTCCTTGGAATCAAAACTATCTGATATTTCATTTACTTTTGATATTATGGAGCAATATTGTTATTTTATTTCAAAGTTTCAGTACTTACTTCAAACTTTGATATTATCATGTAGTTCCCTTTTTATGACGAATCTGTTTCTGTTTTACCTGTTTTGTATTAATAATTTACCGTACTGTATGTTTCATACAATGAATAAATCTAAGGCCAATGTACATCGATGAAATCGTGTACTTTGGAGTAATTCAACTCGAGTGGACATGCTGTGCAGGATGATAAAAATGTACATAAGATTGTCAATAAAAAGAGAGCATTCGTACATTCTTTTATTCATGAAAATTATTTCTTGGGTAAAATATTCCCTGTGCATGCAAAGTTTTTCGTTTTGTATGCATGATTTTGTTTTACGTGTCTCTTTATGTAAGGAACGAAATTTTTTCGTTTGGGCTCAAGAACTGGAAAGGTATTGACGAATGGGTATACACGACGAATATTGTTTATTAAACCCATAATAATTTTAATGTTTTGATCATAAATAAGAATTTTATGGATTAAATAAAAATTGCTACCGAACGTATTTCCTAAAGCATTGAACAAAAGCTTATCGCCGGGCTAATACTTCGGAAAATGGTTACAAATTACAGTTTAATTTAAAATGAATATGGGCTTGATGAACATGTTCTCACATACGAAACATTACACCATCAAAGAATACACATTATATGTTCAACTGAATCGTGCAAAAATGTACAATTGTTTATAAAAATTAATACAAACGTCCGAATAACGTTTAGAATAGAAAAAAAAGATGTAAATTCAAAATAAAATTATTCGCACCGACATAAATGCTTCTCTTTGATTGTTCCTTTCGTGCAAGCTCAACATGTACGCGCGTTGCTTAATTAAAAGACTTAGTAAAAAGACATTCGTGATGAAGATTAAATATAGAGTGACATGTTTTTTGCTATTCTTTACTCGATTAATTTAAAATTTACTTTACAATAAAATTACTTATACGATTATCCGGAATTATTTGCAGAACTTGTAAAACGGAGTTCAATTTACTAGCTTCCACTTTGACCGATATTTTCGAGTAGCTCTCATTCTTAGGCTAATTTTGTGTCTCTTGGCACTTAGCACCAACTGTTAGAAATGCAATCCCACCCGATGACATACATATATAATTGAACATACAATCTTTGTATTACAACGAAACAGATTGCTAATCACATTACACGGTGTATTTCAATCGTGCCCATTTAAAAAACATGTTTTCATTTATAATTTCATAAGTTAAAAGTGAATCAGTTCTTTTGTTTAGAAATGTTTTTTGTGTTCGACTACTACACTTCGTTTAGTCAGTCTAACATTAAAGTTTAATTTTTGATTTTCATTTAATATTAACATTCTTTATAACTTTATCTATTTTTAAAATACTGGGGAAATTACTTTGATGTAAAGCGTCAATTGAACTGGATAAGAGAAACCCGTTGCTCTTTTTAATCGCATAAAACATGACTTAAGATTTGAACGTTCTTGTGCATTTCTTCGAGACCAAAGTTACATTCGTTAAAAAAAGAAGTTTATAACTTAATTACAAGCTAAAAGTGAAAAATACGAGTTACGAATTCACAAAATGCAATGACGTACATGTGTATCTTTGAAACTACTTTTGTTCAAGTTCCACGACCGTTTTGTATAATTATCCGCAACATTTAGTGACAGCAGAAACGCATAATACCAAGTAATACACAGTCGGTTCGACCACCTTGCACCGATAACGAAACGTGGCTAGATCCCGACTGCTAATTTTCCTAAAAGCAATAAAACGCTACAAATTTATACTGGTCGGCTGTTCGAAATCATTTTCCTAACCAGATGAACGTTTCGCAAAGAATTATATTCTAGGAACCAGATTGCATGTGTTTAACATTGCCGCAGAGCTTTGTACATTTCGAACCAAATAGAATCCGAGATTAACGATGATATAATGAGAGCGAAAGGAAATTTGTAATTGTAATTTCCCGATTACAATTTACGATGAAACTATAGCCTATAGCGAAAAATCCATGTGATAGTGGTGAGTCTTCGCTTTATATGGGAACTTCGACAACTTGAACATTCTGATTATTTTGAAACTGCTGGCTTTTAGAGAATAAATTTTTTTTTTCAGTTAAAGAAGGATGTTAAAAAAAAAACTCTTCAGATAAAACTCCTCCAACTCCAGCGACGAATCAAAAGAAATTCAGCATTTTCCAAAGTACCGACGTTCCATTGTCAGTTCAGGAGGCGCATTAATTCAATAACGATGAAAACGGCGACGTTCGTTTCAGCTCTGTTAAGATTCCTCTTGCCAATCAACCCCTTCGTGATAATGTATCTTCGAAAGGTAGCCACGCGGGAGAAGAACGGTTTTGTTTTTTTCACTGTCGGATATCCGTGCTTGTCCGGTCTTGCTCCACAGGAACATAATGTATCATTTATGCATCCAGATATCCACATTCACACGTTTCCGACTCGCACATGGTGGTGGGGTGACGCTATATGGATGGTGATGGATTAAGTCTTGTGCATGGTTGACGGTAGATCGCAACGACGTCTTTCTATGCATTCGTCGTTGGACACCGTTCACGAGGTGGCTCGTAATTTTTCCAATGCGGGCACCAAAGGTTCCTCAATGGAAGGGCCACAACTCAGTCCACATTCGCCAATCCATCTTGCTTTACCACTGGCGTGGGACTGAAATGAGAAATAGGTATTCGATTTATTTGGTCCATTGATTTTTATCAATTTTTCGTCGTGGTCGATAGTGTTCGTTGGGCAAATTGTCAAATTTCGAGGGAAACAAATGAAATTAAATCTTTCGTCACATGGTTCTAGCTTCTTCGATTAATATCTAGAATTTATCGATTTAAAAGAAGGAACGATAAAAACACCTGTGGCAAGCTGACATTAAAAGCTTACCCTTATCGACTGTTCGCATACGATCGAACTTATCACGAACAAAGCAGTTGTTTAATATGACCTTCGTAGCGACACGAAGCTGTTGTAAAAGCCATTTGCGAAATCGATAAGAGCAACTGTTCCACGTTGTGACGTCTATCGAGCCTTTCGTTTAACGACTAATCACCTTTTTTCCTATTTGAACAGACGTCAATCATTACGTATTCCTTTTCGCGTAGATTCTGCATAAGTATCTATACATATGTAACGATCTACGTAAGAGGATATTATAACTTTTCACACTATTAGCAATATAAGGAATACGTAAAACGTATAGATATTTTCAGTGATTTTATTTCATATTTTTTATGGTGCGACGAACTCATTTAAAACAGGTGTTTACCATGGTAAGGTCGCGTTTCCACGAGGTGCGGCAACGTCCATCACAAAGTGGGCACGGCCGCTGAAGGGAATAACCACCACATTCGCTGCAATCAAGAGAGACGTGTTCTTCGCTCCACGAGACACCGCATCTAGAAAATTCAAAAGGTCTTCGATCGAGAAAGGCGTCTTATAAATAATTATAAAAATATGCAAATGAAAGGTGATAATTATGTTCAATGACACTGAAGGTCAAGTACGGTAGAAGATGATTATGTCAATTAATGTAGCCCTTCAATGTCCTATTTTTATGATTATAAAATCACGGTGTGGAAGTAATCGTAAAGCCAATAGGGTAAGTCTTAAATGTCTCAAGTTCAATCTCGGCCATTTTAATGTCTTTCATACGAGCTCCTGCATTACATTTTTTTTTTTTCGAAGGTTTAATTACCATCACATCCTAGTATGGAAATAAATTGACATGATAAAAAATTGTCAGGTTCAATGGGCAAACTTCTTGCTGTTAGATGCTTTTGCCAGGAGATTTCTCTTGTTTCAATGCCGGTCATTTAAGTGTTAATACTCTGTACACAATGAGTAGGCTGTTCAATCATCTGGGGCAACAAGAGAAATCGCATAGGACCACGAAGCAATTAGGAGTCAATAGCCCAAGGCGAATCGCGTAATTAATGGCCTATATTTAAAAATTACATAAAGGGAAGACCCGGCCGGGTTAATTGTTTCTGATAGCCGATGTTGAATCAGTCACGACACTTTTATCAAGCTATCTTCTCGCGAAACATGTCGCACAAGTGCGCGTTACAACGTAATATGATAAAAATCGTATGAAATTTCATAGATTATTTTAGGTATAGCGATAACTCGTTCAGATAACATTATCGCACCTCTGCTTTCATTTCATTTTTTTAAATTAATCATTCTACTTTTAATCGTTAGTAAAATATTAGTTTTCTAGAAACTGGATTTTTCGTTAATTCTACAATGTCACAATTTATAGGTTTGCTTCGAGCAAAAATTTCATGGAATTTTAAGCAAACCTTTTGATATATGTACATGGTGCCTCAGAGTCACCCCAGCAACCCCCTATTTTTGGAAGTTGTGAGACACCCTGTATATTAACCCAGCTCGTATGAAAACAACGGTCTGGCGAGATGATGAAGACGAAGGAGAAAGGAATCGTGCTGCGAAACTCACGTGAAGCAAGAGTTCAGTTGAGCACGAAGTTCCTCAATCGTAAGGATCGTGTCCTGGTATTGAGGGTGAGATCCTTGGAGGCCATCGTCAACGCTCCCGCATGAGCTATAGCAGGACAGAGAGATGTTGCTCCTAAAGATAACAGAACAAAGACGATATCTATTAGTACACCATTCGTTGCATTACATTTTGTTAACCCTCTCTTGGTCCCGGCACGAGACCAACGGGAGAATGTAAGATTTTATCAAGATAAAAGTCACTATATTTTTTAGTAGAGCATACTTTCAATTGTTTAGAAAAAATACGTGTTTGCATAAATATCTGCAGTCTAACGATGAGCAACAAAATTTATAGTAAACTATTCACTGTATCATATAAAAAATTTTATGTCACGAATATTACATTTTTTTGCAGAGTCTTAGTAACCTTTCTACACAAAAAATCAGAGTGAACTGAATATGGATAATAGAGATTCAGTAAAATTCCAAGAGAAGACAATGAAGGTATACCGTGGCTGATAGCTAAAGGATCTTATCAACGATCTTCGATTAACAGTTTGCCAAAGCAATCAAAGATAAATGAATCAATAAATTCTCTTCGGTGGAATCTGACGGGGCCGTCGAGGAAAGATCGGATCGAGATGTTGGCCTTGAACACTTTCGTGCGTTAAACCCGGAAGAAATCAGGTACACCAAGGTTCTTTTTACTACTCTCTTTTTTCTTTAGCCGACCGTTACACAGACGTCTGTTTATGCAAAGATTTCGTACGTAAGATAAATTCTTACCGTTATGACTTTTAATCAGCTGAAGAAGCGTATAGTAGTTCTCTGTTTGAACTATGAGAAACCCGTTCAAGATTTCACTTCTGACATCTTGTTAGCAGATTCGTGACACTATTCGTAACGTTTCAGGTATTTAGCGTTCATCAACGAGCAAAAGGAAAAGAAGCTAATCGACAATGGAGAAGCGATCGTTTCCAGGTGATAATAATGGAGCAATAATCAAGCAAGGATATCAGGCGCGGGGAATTCTTTTCCACTGTCTTATCGTGTCTCGACTTATTTGTTGAAATTATGATTAGGAGATTAATTTTCATGCGATTGTATCTCGAAAATACCAGGGCCAGCCCTGGGTCTAAGAATGCAAATCCAAATTAGTTATACAAGCTTTAATGTTAATTTTATCAATTTTATTTGAACTACTTTTTTGTATACCAATGTATATTCAATAATCTTTCTATATAAATTACTTCCTACATTGTATTAATACGATATTATCTTTTCCTAGTTGCTTGTGAAACACTGATACGATCAATTAATTATGAAAGAGCAAGATCTTCAGGGCTTGTAACTTTTAGAAACATCTAATTTTGAATGAAATTCAAATTCCAAAGCTACTGGATGTGTTCGGTTAACCCATCACCGCGTCTATGTTAAATACGTTATGGTAAGATATGCAGATATGGAAATCAGGAAGAAAAACGTTCCTTTCACGTGATGGTAACGTGAACGAGCACGTAATAAACGGTTTGCGCTGTTTCACGCGCGTGTGCGAAGCGGAATGACGCGCAAATCTTGGAATTAACGAGAACAACGAGGCATTAAGCTCATTTTTCTCGACGATTTTTCAATGGTCAACGATTTCACGGAACGAGAAGATCAGAGAATCAATCAGACTTTACCCTTGAAAATGTCTAGATTACTCTTGAGTTTATTCTTAGCCTTGTAATTGATTAAAAAATTTCAGTTTCCTTACATAATTGCATAAAATACAAACTAGCGATACGATTATCTATGAAATAATGAATATTAATAAACAGCACGGATAAATTGCGTTAGAGCAGGGGTGGAAGCGGAGGTTAGCGGGAGGGCCGCATCCATTAGTTTTATTCAATTTATTTTAATACGAGACCAAGTTGCCCTTTGTACGCTGTGCACGTGGAATTAACTTACGCATCGCGCACATCATTAACCGTGGAACAACGTGACCGTATAGGTTAAAGGATTAAACCGTTCTCTCCCCTTTCTTTCTCTATCATTTTACTCGGCTCATCTCTCTCTCTCTCTCTCTCTTCTACCTCTGGCACGCAGCAATTTCCAGAATTTCCGGCTCACGTTAAACGTTAATTAACCGCGATGAAGCGAACGAAATTCTTCACGCTTCGAACCGTGAGAAAAACGTCGACTGCGTAGGAATCGTTTGAACAAAGTGTAAAATTTGCGTTCCGAATTATGTGGGTTAATTCTACAGTATTTATAGTTTCACTTGGTTTCAACAAACGTTACATCTTATTTTAGAAAATGGAGAAGACCTGGGCTGAGCCAAGCTCTTATGGTTGCACTTAAAGAAAATTTATGGCAGGGAGCTACCACTTCAACGGTTTATTCTTAACAAGAAATAGGAAAGTATAAAGTAGCCGAAGAAGAAAAGTCTGCACTGATACAAGACACTTCGAATTAAGAGACTATAAATTTAACTAAGAAGTTTTAGTTGATCTGAAACGGTTGCAGACAAAATTCTATGTATCATTTTTAGACTGAAGATAAAGAACGCAACTACCACGAATACGAGAAAAAGAAATCAACGATGACCCGAATAATTTAATTGTTGGTCGACGAGTAAAACAGATCCGGGTTCGAATCTCGGTCGAGGTTTCTCTCCCTATGTTAAAATATCGCTGTGTATCAATTCCTAGCGGAGTAAGAGAACCTGGAACGATTGTATTTCAATAGGTGTATTCTACTCAACCTGCAACATAATATTCAAGGTAAGAAATGTTTAAAAAAAATTGTTGCAGGAAAAAGAAAGAAGACTAATTGAAATTATTCGCATATAACGAAGATATGTAAAACTCTGCAGTAATTTAGTTACACAAATTCGAATCTGACTCGGATACTTCTGTGAACGTCGTCCTTCGTGGTTTCTCAGGCACAGCAGTGTAACAAGTGCAGGCGCCACATAGTCAAAGCACCAGCATTATGCAAACGCGACTTCCACGAATAATACAGCTCTAATAATGTGATTCTGCAAATCGACCTCGCTGTGTCTCCGCGTCTAGTGTTATAATATACACACCTTTTTGTGAGTTAGGTATCACATGTCTCTGTAATATTTATCGGCGAGGAAAATGTAGATCAATAGATGTTCAGAGGATTTGAAAGATTGCTCTACTTAAAATTAAATATATTTTTGAAAATTGAAGAAAATATAACTTACCCATGGCGAGAGAGACTCTCGGTAGCAGGTTGTACAGACGTAGTTACAGACATGTTGTTCTGATGAGTTATAACTGAAACAAAAAGAAGGGAATAATTGTAAGATAAAAATAGAGTATAATTGCAAGTGATACAAGGACGTGTTCCAGGAGAATCCCAGATTAAGAATTCTCCTATGTAATCCAAGGTCTGTTACTGGTATTTCCCTGACGGTGGAAAGGTTTAAAAGTCGGTGAACGAATCAAGGAATATGTAGTAGGTACATATGTGGCACACGAACGCGAAACGCGAAGGACAACCACGATAAGTTTCACCACCGGATCTCGCCTTGGCACGGAACACACGGCCACTTTTACTTTCTCCCTAGGAAGAAAGCTCAATGCGATTGCGAGACATGCTCTGAATCTTTTATTTTGACCAAGTGAAGAACCCACTTGTTGTAACAGATTGTATAATCTGTTGGACAGATGGAAAACGAAAATCTTTCTTTGCGAAATGAATTGTAACTGATACACCATAAAACATGTTAGTAATACAAAATTTAATATTCTTAGAGCTTAATAATCTTAAAGCTCGTTGTCAGCTAATTAACGAACTAGTTTTAAAATATTACTGAAATTTACATCATGTTACATTTTATTACAATGATCAATTCAGAGTTCGAAAGATTATCGTTTATTTATTCAGGAGATCGTTTCATTAATGTCGTAACACTATGAAATGGGGATCTATAAAGTCGAGATAAAACGCTTACGCAAGCGACTGCAATTTTGCTGTCGTTTGGAAAACGGAAAGAGACGAAAAAGGGAAACGGGTTGAACGTAGTTTGGATTTGCACAATTGTAAGCAACTATGAGTAATTCTATACAGTTGAAAGTAAATGCAACTTCCATTTATCAGAACAGCCTAATTTCCTCGAACAACGTTTTCTGTACAGATCCATCGATCAATGAACCCGAAATCGATTCATTATCTAACAGTGAGACTCGTCTTTACGAAACGTTAACTGCGTTTCCGCGTTTTACGTAAAACGGGATGGACAGGCATTCGTCGTCGTCGTTTGTTTGAACAGCTTTAGACGATTAGTTCTATACATCTATTTTCAATTAGTGATATCGTTTTAGAACCGCTATAAGAAATTCTGAAAAATAATTACGCTAATGAGAATACTTATTAAGATTATTATTCTTAAAATAGAAATAAAAACACAAGGATATCGTTGCCATATAAAACTATCTTTTGCATATAAAAAAGAAAGCATTATTAGACTGTAAATATTTATGCATTCATGACACAAGAAAGTATACAAAGTACAAGCAAATTCTACGAATTCCAACTTAAAAGAGAAATTATTAAGATAAAAAAGAACATATTTGCATAAACTTTCACAACCTTGTAATTATAATCTCAATACATGCAAATAAAGGCAGAGAAAAAGGAACATTAAAGGGGATATCCCCGCGTGTCTATGCGTCGTTTCTAAAAGCAACAGTAACACAATTGTAAAAATAGTTGATTCTAAAAATACTGCGATTATTTTGAACCGTAAGAATACAAAACCAAGTATCGTTCTATAGCCGCGTGCGTTACGTTTTCAATTATACATAAGGGAACTTTAAATCGATAAAATCACTGCTTTTAATAGAACATCATCCCCCCTTTCTGGTTATATAAATCCAGGCATATTGGAAGTTGTATTTAAGAATTATTCATTGGTAACACAATATTGCTTGATTTTACGTCGAATTTAAACGTTCGGATTAATTATTTGATATAAGTGTATCAAGGTTGACTTACATCATTGAATTTCTGAAGTTTATTTTTGCAACCAAACGCTTCGAAGGCTATCATTAGCTGTTGCAACAATACAATCGTTCAACATTTATTTTAATCAAACGTTACCGATGATTATAGCGCCAAAAGATCATTACCCTTTACCCGTTGCAGTAATGCAAGCAACACTGCTGAATTTCTATTTTCGCAATCAATCGTTGCAGCTAGGAAATTTTTACTTTTGCAATCGGAGAACGCCTCGATTGCTTTGTCAATTAATTCAGCGTGAAATCTTTGATTTTGCAAGCTTCTTTCAATTCATCGGCTCGATATAGATTTCCGATGATTGCACGCGAAAAGTTTAATCGTGGGTGAAATTTTCAATGAAACGTGGAGCGTGACGTAGTTGAAGGGTGCATAGAATGAAACAGTGACGTAGAGACTATTATGACGTAGTATGCGATGTAATGCACCTGATCGCAAAATTTTCTCCTGCAAATGAATCACTCCTTTCACGTGACCGTACAAGACCGCTTTTTCTCTCGCCAACACTGGTCGCTAAATAAACTACCAAACATCGAAAGGATCTGTTCGTTTTATGCCTAGAAACAGCCATTTCGAAGGTTGCTTACCGCATGATTAACCCTCTTCGACACCTTTTGCTGGCCCTCGCGTGACTCGTTTCTAAGATTAACTCGAAGAAACGTTTTCGCCGGTTTTGGCCCGTTAGTTTACGAGGAAAACGGGTTCGCGAACTGTTGGCAAGAATCCCAAGAGGATAGTTGGAAGGAGCCTCGCCACGCGATGCCGTATTTTTATTTTCTCAGGCTACCCCGAGAATAGAAGAGGGAGCAGCCCGAAGAAAAGGGTATGCGAGGCTACTATGCCATGCATCGAGAAGTAGACTTTCCTCGAGGTCGGCGCTGGTTAACTTTGAATTTTCGACGCGTCCTCGAATACGAAGAACAAACCTACCCAGAGAGCCCCGCGATTCTATTTAACCTTTCTTATCCGGCTTGGCACGCGTTTCATATTCTTTGTTCTCTTTTCAACGCGTCAACAATCGATACCCCCCCCTCGGTGTTGTACGATAGGAAAAGAACTTTTCAACCATTGGACTCTCGGGATCGTTTCGCAAAGCTTGGATTTTTCAAACGAGTCAAATTGGTCATTCCTTCCGAGGCAATTAACGTTTACCTTTTTTCCCTCCACTTGTTTTATCTAGCTCTGTGGCATGAATAATGGATAGTTTAGTTTCACATGCATTTTTTATAGGCAACTCGTTCGATTCAATGTTAATGGAAAAATGTACGATCGTTTGTTGAAATCTTTTTGATTCTTCTTACATGTAATGGGAACGAGCTTCCATTAGATTGCATTGCAAATGAACGAATTTTCAAGTGAGACTGATATAATTATCTATTTCTAGTTTCAACAGTATTTTTTAAACAGAAGTTGCGATTATTTCATGGACTGCGATCCATATTATCATTTACTTTTCAATTAAATAATTTATAAATTAGAAAGGGCGAAATAAATCATCTAGATTTTGAAATAATTTCATTCGACACTTTCACAAGTTAATTAGACCTACTTTAGTGGATTACTTTTACAAGTGCAGATGCGAATACGTTTCGGTTAATTCAAACTGACATGAATAAAATCTAGGTTGAAAAAAAGAATCTTCCTTTGAAAAATATAAAAGATCGAAACAATGATTCTATGAGCCAATTTTAATCCATTGTAATTTAAATTATATTGATTGAGAATGGCATTGGAAAACGATGGTGATATTTATACGTAACCTTTATGCCACCAGACTGGTAGATATACTTATATTAAGCGATCTCGATTCGCATCTACAATTTCAATGTATTTTAAGGTTTGCGCAATGTCTAATTTGAAATTGATAGTTGCAATAGATTCTGAGAAAAAGAAACCTTGAAACTGGCTTATTTTCTATGCAAAGTTCGAGTCAACAGGAAAAATTTTTTTCCTTAAGGAAATGTCTTACCGACAACCGGAAGCAGATGTGCGTTTTGCGTATCTGCTTCCACGTCTGTCGAGGAGAATTCGTAAAGGAGCTCTTCCACCCTGATAGTTTGCTTCTATGCACAGGGTGACTCCAGCCAATTACCCCATAATCTTAATTTTCATTTTAATTTTAAATACCTAGATGCCTGACTCGAACTTCTACTCGATAGCGTTTTGAATTCATTTACAAGTTGCTTCAGACAGCCACTCGGGACACCCTGTACGCAACCGATTCCTCGAGGGGTTGAAACGAGGCCAACAACCCTCGAGGTGGTGACGATCTCTCGAGATACAGGGAGGGGGCTGAATTCGAGATATCGATCGACCTCGCTGGCTATTCTGGCTAAACTCCCACGCGGATGCGTGGCTACAGAACGCAGAATCAGGTCGCCCTAACAGCGGGATGCGAAATTCGAAATCTCCATTATTTTCCGCTTTATACAAACACCATATCGTGTTAACCCTCCAAGAATAATGGGGTGGGTCAACTGTGACCCAGGGCAATAAAAGGCGTGCAATGATGCATTTAGAAAATGGGAATAAGTTTTTTTTTTCTTCTATAAGGAAACAGCTGAGTATCGTTACTCGTCACGGAACAAGAAAATGATTCTGGCGACTTTATGTAATTGCAATATTTAAATTGCCGCAGAGCGACGACATTGCGAGGACCTTCGATTGCATAATGTACAGAGTTGTGTATGGGATGGCAGTGGATCACGGTTTCCTTTTTAAGTCATCGCCACTAAATACGGCGAGGGTAACAAAGTTGCAACTACGCGGGCAATTTTAAGTCTCTTTTGAATGATTTAAAAAAAAAATATTAGTAATGTACAAAATATCAAATTTACAATTATTATAATAAAAAGAGGGATTGTTATATTATTAAGTACTGTAATAAAATACATTCGGCATGGTATAATTTCTTATTCATCTTAAAATTAAAAAAATGCTTTATAGAGATCTGGCGGGAGATCTTCCCGCTCAAAAGTCGCCGCTTTGTCGCGAAATACTTGAAAATATTTCAATTATTACATAGTTACTTCTTTCCTTGTAATTATTCCAATTATTTTCTTTTTCCTGCTAAAGCGACTGTTGAGCGGGAACGGAGATCCGTTATTGAGATACGTATACGTGTGTTCCGAACAGAAATATAACTCGGCGTTACGGTGTTTTGCTTATAGTGTCCACAGGCGTCCGACAAAATGTTCGCAGGCGACACGCATGAGTGAAACGGTGAGGAATGCAGCGAAGCGTTAACAGGATTGAGAAATTAAAATTCCGTCCCTGGAAGTCACCGTCACACGACTGGCGTAACGGGTTTCCAGCAAGTATTTTACACAAACAAACAGTGCAACCAACATTGAAACGTGACCTCGTTTGTCCCGTATCAACGACGACGCCTTAGAAAATTCATTTCGCGACTAAAAAACCTGATCTTGAAACTTGAAATTCTAAATTTTCAAGCTCGAACCGGTGAGCAATTTGTCTACCCGAGAATCTTTAGATCATCGACACCGAACGGTCAAAAACTTCGGTCGATGCACGCTCCTAGGACCGTTGGGGCGTCAGAAGGAAGAAGCAATCTGAAGTTAGTCACACGACTCAACGACGCGATGGAGAGAGTATTGATTCCCACGGTACACGCTAGTTTGTTCGCTTTAAAAATCAAAAATCATCCTCTGTCATTCCTACAAAGCAAACTTTCATATCGTTGACATCTCCGAGACGATTATCGGGAATGTTTAACAAACAAAGTCAATAAAAGTCGACATCATGCTTCCGACGTACTTTCTTCGAAGAAAAACACGGTGAAAGCATGAGCGAACACTAAAAACAAGGAATCCACGTTTCGTTACAAACATCGTATCGGAAATCACTTTTGTACCGTTCACATTCCATTCGATGAATCTACATCAAACATTCGCGCACACCTCTCGTACATGCAAACATATACGTTCGCGCAACGTAACAAAGTTAATATGCAAATTGTTTAACTTACATTTCGCAGTAAATATCTTCGAAAACTGGACGGCAGACGAAGCACAAATAGTGGACGCACTGTCTTTCACTGGTTTACGAACTTTCAAAATGCGAAATGTCGAATCTCGACGAGAAAACGGTTACAAAGTTTCGTTTTGTTCGATTATTCGAAATTGATAGAAACGAAGGATAGAACCCCTACGAGGTCTCGAGTCTGACTGAAAGTACCCGCGGTAGCACGGGGTCTTTATATAACCGCGGTGTGGGTTGGGCAGCGTGGTGATTGGCGGGCAGCGAAGGGGCGGGGAGGGGTGGGGAAAGAGGAAAGCCAGGCAGAAAAGCCCCATCTACGCAACCCTGGACAACTGTGTGCGTGACAGGCGTTTTACTGTGTGCGTATTAATACGCGTGTACCATGCGCAGGCACATAGGAGCAGGGATTCTCCGCGCGTGGCGCCGACGTGTACCAGCGCATGTTGATAAATAAATAATGACTGGGTTTCTACGATAACCAATCATATCTTGGTTAGATACTTTTGCATGTGTTTCAGTAAGAGCACAAAATATACTTATTCAATCGTTGTATACGTTTACGTAAGATTTTAATAAACGCAAGAAAGAAATATAACGTCGTTTTCACTATACAATGAAACCCTGGAGTCTTCGAATAAATAAACAAATGGTATATTTTATAAATCATGTTAGGAAAGATTAAAGTATTTCAAGGGAATGCTTTTCAGTTTAATTAAATTTTATATACAAAAGAAATATAATTCTAATTTAATATTATTTCAATTTTCGAAATTTTAAATATAGGATTAGAATTATAGATCATTATGTAAGAAACGCATTGTATTTTCTACTTTTTTAGAAAAAGAGTCAATCATTATACGTATAGGGATCAATAACGTTACCCTATGCAGAGATATTTAAAATATTTAAAGATTATCATTTATTTCTATAAAGTTATATATAGACAAGAAATTATAATTCAGTCGCGAGAGTAATTGGTTTCTTTATATAACTTTAAAAAATTTTTCAAACCACAAGAGATTACGTGATGCTAATTAAGAAGATCCAAGAAGCGTACTGTTTCCAGTAAACGCATCCATTATGCTAAACGATGCATTTTCCGGGATACATTGTTGAAACCTAAAGAACGTTGCTATTATTCTAGCCGTTCGACGAGTTTGTTCGAAAGGTATTCGCGTGTCAGACTGAATGAAAACTCTTTTATGGATGCGGTCGTGTACGGTGAAACTATGCAACTGAATACCGATTCATCTCCCACGCAGCAGGGGTACAAAAAGCCCAGGAAATGAAAGGCGGTTGTCACACCCCACCAAATTATGCGGAGAAGAAAAAAAGAAACGCGTAGGCTTATCTTTAACGTAAAAATGTCAGTCACCGCCCTCGGTGTTACATTCATAAGCGGGCATACGTCGAGAGACACCTCTCGAGATTAGCGAAGCACAGAGATTCTCAGTTCAACATTGTCGTCTTTACACTACCTATCGATTTCCTGCTGTTTTTAGGTCTTCTACGTCGAAATAAATGAACGAAGGATAAATTACGTTTCATTTGCAATATCGATTCGTTTGAACTTCGAACGTGGAAAAATTCTTTCACCGAGTCCTTTGAACCTTGCTTATTCGCGAACGCAATACCGAAATTGCAATCGTTTCCAATGTAAATATTCATTTTCTTCGTTTCCTCCGTAAATACCGAGTCGAAATCGTTTTTAAACCAGTCTAATACGTCGAATGTCTGACTTTCATTGTCCTTCGATTCGGCCAATGCGCAAGTTTTAAATTAACGCCGAAAACAAGAAAGAAGTAAAAAAAGATCGATGTTAAAAGAATTATACAAAATCGTGCTTTTACTCGTTTTTTTTTTCCGAAGCGAAAGCCATGTTTACTTTCGATTCCCGCGCTCCTGCACTTTTTCCAAGAAACGCGTTTTCCAAAGTGGTTTTCGGGTGGGTCAAGATTCTGGGAATCGATCGTCGTCGTTCGCTTCGGGCCCAAAAAGTCGGGAACAATGGTAACGGGCCACGAAAAACGTGAAAGTGCAGACAATGCATCGCAAATGCCTTTCGTAACATCAAAAATACCGATCTCTGGAATAACATTAATCTATAATATGCCCGATATTGTATTTTCGTTAAGTAACGCTGTTGGATAATCGTTTTACGATTGGGACTCTCTCCGTGGTCCGCCGTCCGAGGCGCAACATTAAAATTTGAACATTTTTTTTATTCTATAGCAAAGCGATAAAATTGAAATTCTACTCCCGATGACTTTGATTCTTATTCGAATAGTGGAAATGATTTCAAGGAAAGTCGGATGATACCAGTCGCTAATTTTGAACCTGAATAATATACGCGCGAATTATTAATACGTTTGTTAAGATATATTTCTTATGAATAATCGATACGAATATTCTTCATGGAACGATGAGTCGTTTTGGATTAATCGGATATAGTAGGAGCCTTGGAATTATTGATACAGAACTGTATAAGAGGAAAGATGTGCTGATTGAATAGAAATGAATTGCTTTAGTCTGATTCACGATTGATGGATCATGATATGTATCGGATCGAACTTGAAACAACACCAGAGGAATGAGTATCTTTAATCAACGCGATGATTTAAACGACTGGAACACCAGCGAAGAAACATTTAACAGATGAACTGAAGAAAAACGGCACGGCATGATAATAGTGTTTTATAGCAACGTATGATTAAGTGAACGAAGAGAATAAAATAAAATAAAAACAGAGGTAATTTAATTTAAAAATAATTATACACGAAGATATTAAATTACAGTAATTAAAACTAGAAAATTAAAATAATTTCTTAAAAGAATCATTGCAAGAGATCTTATTATTAGAATTTGGTATTGAATTCACAGGTTAATAACCACGCAAGATATGCTTCCTTGATTTATAAGATAAACTGAAAAGCAGATGGAAAACGGATAAACTTTCTCCGTTAGTGCTGTTGGAATTCATCTCCATATATCACCCACGCTTGTTTTCACAAACCGATCGAGAGAACTTCTTCCTTCCCGAATATAATTGCAAATTTATCTCAAAATCTATCAAATCACCGTTCAATATTTATATTCGATCTTCGATAATTAATATTTGAATACTAGAACCGTATTAATGTCAGCGTGGAAAATTGGAGCCACTTTCGCGGGCCAAATTTAGAGAGGTACATCGCACAACTAGCTAACCTTCCTCCTACACGAATAAAGCACGTTCTAGTCTACCTGACGAATCTAAGAACAGACATCGAATGAATGAGTTTTTCTCATTGATCTTCCCATGATTCGTGACTTTTTCACCTGCGCGACACGGATCTCACGGATCTCCTCGGCGAACACCGACACGCCGAGGAAAAGGTTAATCTATTCACAGGTGATCTCTTCAGCCACTTTTCCCTCTTCCTTCAATCTGCTGAGAAATACACGTAACAGAGAAATGTACCCAACAAAATGTCAATCGACAGTTTTGAATTAATTTTATTTCGCATTAAATTTGTGATTAATACGTCCCCCTTTTAGTCGCCTCTTACGACAGGCAGGGATTACCGTGGCCGTATTCTGATCCCCGAGCCACAGGGCATATTTTTCTACATACAATTTGTACCCATGTTCATTAAAACTTTGTTTATTCAAATGTATACCACAGGCTGTCAAAGTTTGCGCACCCTGTACGCTAACCAACTATGCACCAAGTGACTAAGCGTTCTTATTTATAGAATAAGAGTAACTTTAGAGCAAGAGTAACGAACTATAATAGGTGAGTACAGGTCGACTATAGTTCGTTGCATAAAATAGAAGGACATAAATAAACGTCAGGTACGATCGCACGTGTCTAACGCCCATGCGTTTCACTGAAATTTCGCTATTAGGAACTTCAGACTAATAACCCGTCCAGTCTGAAACGACAAAGAAACGTCCCAGGGATTCTTACGATAGGTTTTACCGTTTTACAAGCTTTCCCCGCGATTTTATTCAGTCACACGTGGGTGGACAGGTAGAAACGCGCGTGTAGGGGCAATTTCGGGGATGGAAGGTCGCTGAGAAAATGACGCGCACGTGGAATCGCACGGATTTCTATACCTGTATATGCGATCGAATTTAACACGTGTCGTACACGAGCCATTTTTGATGAAAATAAAACGTAGCGAGAAGGTTCCTTTATTCTGATTTCAAACATCGAATCGCTCCACGTGTTTTAATTTATTGAACTTAACAATGAACGTATAGAAGAACTTTCGAGATGAAAAATCATTGAAAAATATTTTTATTTTTCATAAATTTTATTCGTATTCGTATTCCATTTACTGTTACTATTTTTTCCTCTAAGGTTAAATATTCTTCGTTCGAATCGAACCAGTTTAAATCGGTTCTCTTTCATGATTTTAATTTCCCGACAAGTGAAACGTAAGCGGACGATTAAGGGGGAACAGGCTAGAAACGTAATAAACAAGCGGAACGAGCGAGTTCTCGGTCGAACAATTAGTCGATAATCGTTTCAGAAATATTATCGCGTCACGCAGCCGCTAGGTTACTGACTTATGTAAATTTCTCGAATAACGCAAACACAATCTGCTCGCGTAAAAGCGCAAACACGATTCTCTAATGGCTAATGTTTATGCCTGCTTAAAATGAAGCCGAAGTAATTACATCGACCGCTTGCTTTGACGCTTATTGACTTTGTCCGAAGTTTTACGCGCAAACTCTTATTCTTTTAACGCGTCTCGATTCCGAGAAACTATCAACATAGCCGCGTTATTAATGACGCTTTTCTAAGATTTCAATCGATCATGCTGAATATTAAATTTTTTAATTCGATTTGGAAATTTTATGATTTCCAAGGCTTTTAATAGTAAACAAGATTAAAAAAATGAATTTACCTTTCGCACAGAGGGAAATAACAATCAAGTTTTCCGTGTACACGCGTTATTGACGTCATTAGTCGCATTATTTTTGATACTTGCACGTGGGATCTCCGGTTCGCACGCGTCACACGGAAATCGCACATTGTGCCGCGAAATTGATTAATCGTGACGACGCAAGAATTGCGTTCATTAAATACCCTCGCGACACGCTGCAATTTGCATAGCGTTTAATAATCCTTTGTCCGACTACAATGAAGCTTGTTGAACAACAATTGGATCGTAGACAGGCAGGTACTTGTACGAAGATCATTTTTTCATCTGTGTAAATTAAAATTGTATTAAAATGGGCATTTAAGAGAAAAATCAATGACATTTCCGCGAGTTTTCGATGAACCATGAGTTACTAACAGCGTTTGCATACCTTGGAGCGCCTGATGCCTATGCAAATATCACATGCCTCGTTGTTCAAACGTGAGATGCAACAAAACGTTCTATCTGCTACATTGCTGGCCGAGATAACGTGACATAATTATTCCGTATTAGTATATGATAACGTCGCGTGAACGACGACGGTCTCGTGACTCGCGACGCGTATTCTCTCATCCGTGATTTTCTGCAACAACCTTTCTTATTGCGTAAAAAGATATTTTAACGCTGATAAGTACACACGATTCATCGAATCACGGTTTAGCACGTCTACAAAATCAATATCATCAAGTTATAAACAAGCCAAAGTGAACTGGAGCGAGATTCGCTTTAGAGCCAACCCTTTTTCGGCCATTTTTTCGATAACTCATAAGGGTTTCACCTGTACAAAAGTAACAGATAGACTAAATTCTCAAGATTTACAGATCTTAAGATCTTTAACGCGACGCGATGTCGCTATGCTTGCAACACACGTTTCCGCTAGAACTCAGTCGCAGTAAAATGATTAGAAGAAAATTCTAACTGTTGGGGATCTCGTTCGGATGACCCGAGCGTCTGAAACGGGTTAAACGATCGTACGATCTACGTTTCCTTGGCCGGGTCTTCTGAACTGATCGGTTCGGGACCTGGCCTGATTGATTAACGTCACCGAGCGACGATTCGACTCCTTACGACTGGCTCGAACTGGTACCACTTAAGAATTCTCATCGACAAAGGCTGCTAGATATTTTGCCCCGGCAAAAGAGACACGTGCACGTTTCGCAGCCGGGCAATTGTTTGTAATGCTGTTTAGAGAAGTAACGATCCTTGATAGCACCCTTTTATCTGACCCCCGTCAGCTACGAGTCCATTTCACCGCGGTGAATTGACCGTAAAGACTTTGTATTTACGGCACGATTACCCGATGGAATTGCAACGCCAGTTTTATTTACGTTTCAAACTCGTGCAGATAAAAATATTGTAGATTCGATGGAAAATTGTGGATATTGCGATCTGATATCGTTTTGTGCTGTAAAGTATCACGATACATCAATTTGAAGTTTAATAAAAATGACTATGAAAATATTTTTGATACAGAATTATTGGCTGTCAATTATAGAAAATATTTACCGATTTCGAAATATGCACAGTCCGATTCGATTTCATGAGAGAAAATTACGGCAAAACAACACTTTATGACGCATCGAATTTCAAGTTTAAAGTTCAGTGAAAATGACTAGATAAACGTTTCATGAATATTCTTATTACAAAGTGATCGGATCTTTATTGAAACAAATAATGAATCAACCAGTTTGCAGTTTAGCGTTCATTAGTGAATATTCAATTTTCAGTCGCTCGTATTTCAAAATAATATTAGACTTTTTGATTTATCTTGTCATCGCGAAGCTGTAATTTTCACTTGTACAAGGTGATGTCGAAAGAGACACAAAATTTTCCATAGTTCCTGTACGAAATTCCTGGTAGGAAACTTGTGAGCACGCCTTCTTGACGTGCGCATAAATCAAGCTTTCATAAGAATAATAAAAAAAAAAAGGATAAAAGTATGCGAAGAAAGATATTCGCGTAAGTCGAGCGTTGAATATTAACGAGTGGAACTTCCTGAGGTCGGAAGAACAACGCGTGATCGAGACGAAATCTCTGAGCCGAGACAGACAGCTTGTGATAATGGTAAACTCAAGCAACGAGGAAGTATTCAAGGCTACTTTTTGTAGGAAATGCAAGAAAAAGATTTACTTTTAATAAAAATGTAACTATTTACACTTAGAAAGTCATTATGATCGAATTTCAAAAATACCTTCTAGAAATATTCTATTGTAATTTCATAATTTTGGGCTAACATTGCTAATGATTACTTTGGATCTATGAAAATAAGGAAAGTAATTATAATTTTAATACATAATTAATTTGACGCGTTTCTTTACGTTTTTAATAAAAATCACTGGGAATTCGGTTCGCCTCTGAACGGTAATTCACGAGGCTTAACAAACCGGATTACAAATATTTTCATGATGTATGGGTTTCATTTATCACGAAGAAGATCAGACGAATAAAAGCTAAGAATGTTTACGACTTTAGTCCGCGGTTGTAAAGATATTTTGCAATGGTATGCAAACTGACGATTTGAAATACAATCGAGTCTTAACAATATCTATCTTCAATAAATAATAATAAGTAGGCTATGTATCTTTAAGACAATAAAATAACATTTAGCTATAGAAAACGTAAAACCTGTATTTCATTATTTTCCAGTTTTTCCTTCGTCTCCTTACGTAATCAATTTTTCATTAAGAAAAACATTGTTTTCTATTTTTCCTTCATAATTATTCGTAATCGATCTTTCATTAAGAACAGCGACTATGAATGAAGAAAATTAATACTGAACCGACCTCGATGAAGCGAAGAACCGCGATGAAAAAGGATTTTCAACGCTGATGACGATAATACTTTTTGTGACGTAAGAAAAATTCATTACAAAAGCATCGACACTTTTGTTCAAAATACCATGAGAATGAAAAACCGATTCATGGGTGGCAGAGCAATATAAATCGATAGAATGCACTTGAAAACCGATCTCTATCTTTACATCATGCGCGTGGAACGAAGAAGGGCAGGGGTTAATATTTGCTTCACTGACTAATGACTAACAATAAGTTCAAGTTAGTCGAACCATGACACAAATTTGGTATCTCTGAAAATATTAGTAATTCCGCGTAAGCTATTTTTCAAGGTGCTGCCAGGTAAACTGAGGGACCGATATGATTCATCAAGGTTGGAGGTGGAGGAGACTCGTCCCTGAGGATTTGCACTTGTCGTTGAAACAAGGTTAACAATTCTGTGTTAGAAATTAAAACATGAAACCTCGAATCAATTTCAAAGTTCTTTTTTTTATTCGCCATTACGTCGAGAATGAAATTGAAAATTTTATGACCGACGACACGAAACGTAATTAGACAGGCGTCAGATGCCCCAATCCCCTGGTTCCACCAAAAATATCCCAAATAAGTGAAATAAATAATCTTATCTCCAAGGAAATAAAAACAGTAGTCTGATTATACTACTGATTTTAATTATTGCTCGATGACATCGTATAAAAAAATAAGGGAAAGATAAACGAGGAAAATATATTAGGCTTTTCCTTGAAAGTATCAAAATGTCGATTGATATCGTTCGAAGGAACGATAAGAAGGGAAATAAATTTTAAATATATGCGCTGCGATCGAGATGAAAAATTTCCACAACCGTTATCGTTATAAGGTATCGAGATATCGCGTACCAGCTGAATTGTGATCGATAAGAAGCTGTTATCAAAGGAACTGCTCAATAAATTATAACGGAATGAGAAGGACTTAGGTCGCGGCAAAGCTATAAATTTCTTATCATCAGTCAGTTATCGACCACCGTGAAATTCTTCTGTCAACTGCACTTTTATTGCTATTGTATAAAAAATTAATTAAATGCAATTAAATGGCAATTAAAAGGTCAATAATTTCTTGTCCCTGAAATTAAATCTTAACCAAATTTTCTATCTAACAATAAGTAAAAATTCGAATATTAATCCCTTAATAAAATATTTGATTAGTAGCTTATATTAGAATTGAAGAAATATTATCATCGCAAGATGTAATTTGACGTAATTCATTGACCGGTCATTGCGCTCTCGTCAGATTAGTTTATTTTTCAAGAGGAATTTCGACAGACGCGGGAACGAGTTCGGATTTCAGTGAATAAACGAAAAAAGAGTGTACACGTTGCTATCGGTAAATGTTATCTTTGTTTCAGCCTCTCTTCTCGCATCGGTCCCGTCTTTTCAGCCTACCCATTTCTGCCCGTACAACTGCACCGCTGAGGTTGTTGGCTGCACCATGGAATGCAGACGGGGAGACTCACAAAACCACCATCCTCTTATATCCCGTCCTTCCTTTCTTCCCTCCTTCGGATTTTCTTTTAGACCTTTTGCCCCTCAGCCACCCGTTCGCTGATCTATGACCATTTACGCTCATCTTCCCGTCGCTTTTCGCCCACTGACGCGTACCGACGACCATCATTTTATTTCATTTTGCTTTCGATCGTTAATTTAACGGAGACTCATCTCCTTTGAAATTTTCAAATTATTCCAATTTCAAATTAATTTCAAGCTCTTATGGTTCAAAGTTTTATCTCAAATTTATTTGAAAATTTATCTTCGTTTTTGCGAATAGATTCGAAGAAGCGGTATATCGCGATCAAAAGGGAAGAGGCTGGTCGAGAGCTCACAAAGCAGAAGAAGCATCTTGGTTGAAAGAAATAAGAAACAAATGAATAAATAGGGGTACCTTGGTGGCTCGAACAAAGAGGCTAGGTATAACCCTGGGTCTGCAAAAGTAGAGAAGAGGAACGAAGCGTGGAAAAAGAGGATGAAGGTTCTTGGAAAGGTTCCAAATATTAGAACCAGTTCTTACAGCTACGAAACGTGTGATCGCGTATTTCATATTTTATTTGCATAATTAACGCGGTGCGAATCATGGTCAACCTTTCGAAAAATCGATCATCGATATCATTACTGTTTTATTTTCAAAATTTTACAAATTCGTCGTTTTCTTGTGTCAGAAAACCAGAAGAAAAGTGTAAAGTCCAGAAATTATTCATGCGATTTAAATTTAAACACAATTGTTGTACATACTTTATCAAATCAGTTCACACTAATTAATGAAATTAGCGGGAAAAAATTGTACGAATAGAAGAAGAACGAATAAATTATTAATGCGACTGGAAATCGTGTAGAAAAGCATGACTCGACGATGTCTTTCGATCATCTGGTATGTTTGCCAGAAACACAAGTTTGCGATGGAGTATGATTCCCAGAGTTTGCACGAGTAAACACAATGGAAGTTATTTGCCTCGTGCACTTTACGTTTCCATGGAAAACCAGACAATTGATGCTTCTCTGAAAATTTCGTAGTATCTTATTCGCGTTTTAATGCAACCATTATACGAAGGAAACATTACGGGCTTTCGTATTTTCGGAGCGAAAAACACGCATTTGACGCAAAAGTGGAGCACCGAATGGTTCGTCGAAACTGTTTTAAGTAAAGATATATGATAAAAAGGACAATGGGGTACTTGGAGCACCGTGAATTAAAGAACTTCTGCTCTCGAATATGGATCTTTTGATCCTCGAACGATGGACGAGGTTTGTTTTATTCTTCTACCATCGACGTAATGTTTTTCTAACGATAAGATTATAGAAAGGGACAGCCGAAGAGCAACCATCCCACAAGGAAATTGAAGCTAAAGAAGCCTGTATTCAGGGGCTACGAACTCGTTTTCAACGAGGCGGGTCCGACGACCGAGTCCTCGACCCTCGAAGGACGTTCACCAGGTTCCCATTACTCCCATCTCAGCCTTCTTCCGCAGAAAACAATACAGAGTATCTGGGCTCAAGGGTACGGCGATTAATTTTCTAAGAAACACGCAAGGATTATGGAAATTTTCCGAAGGTTTTTCGCGACTTCCGTCGACAAGCGAGGATCGAAGTTGGATTTATTTGAATAAGATCGAGAACGGGGTCGGTCGTTAAAATTTTCATGGAAATTGAGTGACAATTATTTTAATCCTTCTCATGGGAATTTTCAGTTTACTTTTTAGAAAGATCGAGGGAGGGTTTATCAAGTTCACTAATTATAGAATATTTTATTATTTTTTTCACCTAGAAAATTTGCAAATAATTGACTCCACTTTTTGAATCTGTTAAAATTTTAGTGCCACTCACTTTCTATATTTTATCAATTTCTTTCCTTTTTATTATTTAAAAAAATTTCCCAAACTTAGTTGCTGATACATAGCAGTCATATGAAAATTAAAAAAAAAAAGGAATGATACAGTATGCAAATGATATGAAAGACCATTCGGGTCACCTTTAACTTTGTCATCGACAGATTAATTATACCACCTATTTCGCGACACGTGTCAATTCTAGTACTATCATTAGTCTATGACGAAGATAGGGGAGCAAAAAATTCATAATTTCCAATAAATAAAAGAAATCGGCTGATCGATTTAAGAAATTAGTGAAATTAAGTGATTAAGTAATTTTCTTTAATCAATACTAATTGTAGACTATCTATGATTAATTATATGAATTACAGTTATAAAATTATGCATACTCTTTCGATCGTCTTACATTTCTTACGAAAAAAAAAGTATTATTTTTTAAAAATTAATTAGAAATTTAAATACAGTTCATAGATCTGTAATATTAAGATTCAAATGATTTAAATAAATGAAATTCAAAATACCACGATCCGTATGTAAATCGTGAGAAAAACGATGTTTCGTGAACCATGTGGAGCAGTAAAAAGTTAAGATTATGCAAAAGAAAATAACGTTTCTCTGTGTCGTATGGCGATCGAATGAAAAATGAAAAGGAGAAAAGAGACAAAGCAAGGAGCCGCGTAATTGCAAGGTAGACGAAGATCACCGTTGCATTTGCATCGCGTTACATCGTTTTCCTGAATGATCTATGTACAACCCGTTTGTCAACGATCCAGCCAATAAGTCGCGGAGCCTTGGAACGATTTTCCTGTCGAGTCGGAACTCGGTTAACTCGATTAAAGGTTATTGGATTAACAAGCAGCCACGATAAAAGCGCCAACACGAAGTTTGAAAACCGACACGCGCAGTGTCGATGCACTTTTTCGAATTTATTTATTAATCAAGGAAAGATTTTTGAAAATTTACAGGGAGTGATAGTTTCGATGAAACTTTTTATTTGGAGAAAATTTTTCACTTAAAATTTGAGTATAATACAAAGAGTTGAAAAGAATTCTGTTACACAACTTATTGACGAAAAAATATGAAAAAGTAAAAAATATCAAGGATTCCCCGAGCATATTATATTGATAATTCTATAAGGAGCTAAGAGGTTGCAAAGTCATTCAGTTATATAATTTATTTACGAAAAAATATCAAGTCAACGAGGAGCCCCCTGTGTTATCAAATAAATGAAAATCAGAAGAGTAAAGAAGAGATGAAAATTAGTAAAGTTTACTTAAAAATTTTGGTAAATTTTTGTTCCAACTTTTCCATTGAAATGTTATAAGAAGAGTAGTTTAATGTCACTAATAAAAATCCTTGTTTTATCCTTATAACAGAACAGAGGAAGAAATAAAAAATGTATTAGTTATCTATCGATTTAACTGAATCTGAAACCTTGAAAATGTCTTTTATTTTTATTTCAACAAACTTTGAAACACAGTTTCGAAACGTTTACTTTATCCTTCACCTTCTACCTCCGCCTGCAAACTACGAATTATTTACAACTCTTTTTTCCTTTCAATCAACGATTAAAAAACTTCCCGTTACCTTTAAATGTTTGCCACTTTTTTACTCGACGAATCTGCGAATCCCAGTTGAGATTTCCGGTATGATTTCAACTTTAACTAGTGTTTTTTTTTTTCACGTTTTTATAGAAAACCTTGAGCGGTTAATTCGAAGAATACATATTTGTATTCTTCTTAATTTTTTATACCACGCTGGAAAACAACTGGTCAGCACGAAGTATGTTGGTCAAAATGTTATTAACCAATTCCGCTCGACGCTCCCAATTATCGCGTTCCTTTGGAATTGCATGTAATTCGCAAAGAGATACAATTGACAATAATTGCACGTTACAGAAGCGACGAGGGACACTTTGCGTACAAGTTTCGGTCACGCGTTCAGGGAAATAAATAAATAATGTCGGGTTCGAACGTTGAATAATTAACGCGAACGCTGAAAAATTCATGAGGAAGTTTAATGTTTAGTACCATGAAAAATCGCCTTGACTTTGCAACATGACCTCGCGTGTTACTGAATTCATCATTCCTCTGACATAATATACACGTTATATCTAACATTCGACATACTACGCTCTTCTTTTCTTTATCTAAGTATATTATTATATCTTTGTCGTGCCGATAAACTCGACCGTCCCATCATTAATCGCGACTCTATTTCGTTTAATCACTACCGCTCCAAAATTATCCGCGATTAATTGGATAATTAATGCATTCGAAATACGTCAGAATGTTAACCGTATCGATGGGGATTCTGCTCATTTGGAAATCACGTTATGCGATAATAAAATGAACACGTTTGTTTCCAAGTTTTTAATTAATTAAATAAATTAGCGAGAAATTTAATGAATTTAATTAAGAATAATAATTTTAATTTCATTAATTTTTGTTTGTTTCAATATTTATATAAAAAAAAATAAAAGTCAAAATGAAACAATTGTTATTTTTAATTAATTCTTTCCGTCCTTCTTCGAGGTGAAGTATATCGTTCGCGTTTTTCAGCGTCGCATGAAATAAAGAAATGTCAAGAACAAGAAAAAGAACTATTAATATTTTAAACTGGAAAAAACGAATGACACGTGAAACATTTCTACAGATAATTTCATTTAGCCGTTACGACTTCACGGTGAGTTTATTGTATACAGAAGAAACGCGCGATTTCCAGCCACGGTTTAACTCGTTAATGCTTCGACGAAATAGCCGTGAAATTTGTACAGCGAACGCGTAATTCCGCGTGAAAAGATTTCAAGGAGACGGTTCGCGAAACTGGTGCGCAGCAAAGGGTATAATCGAAAGAATACCAAGGCTCGAATTCTATTTAAAAAATTTCGACGAAAAACGTTCGTGCGGTGATTTCCGTTAAAGCTCGAGCTAAGAAATTGATACACGGTACGAGTGTAATTTCGTGATATACTTTTATGTCATCGAATCACGCGATGGGCGCAAACCCGTCTAATGGAAGCTCGCGAAAAGACTGGTACAATGTCAACACGCGAAACGGAAGTAAACAAAGAAGAACGCAACCGTGGCGGAAGCCTGTATAAAGTCGACTCGTGACTAAAATCGCTTTAATGGCGAGGCCATGATCGCCAAGGTTAGAAGGTCTAAGCCCGGACTCGATCGATCCTGGACAGATGGAAATTTCCACTTTCGAGTGCCGCCATCGTTTGACCTATCTCCATTGAAAAATCTCCCTATCTTTGGCATGCGTTCGTCTCTGCTAAATTTCGTCATTCAGCCAATACCATCTCGCTTATCGTTTATTTTCTTCCAGAGAAGATCGACGTTGCGAATTTCAACAGCCGATTCTTCGTCTTTATATTGTCCGCACTTTGCTTCCGTAAGATCTATCAGACTTTCACGGTCTGGGTTGCTGCGGTTTTAAACACCGCTCGAGACTTCCGGCTGTGTTCGGTTCGAGTTCCACTTTGATAGTCTCTTTTTTTCCTTTCACCAGCCTTTCAACTAGCCTCGTAATAATAGCTTCTGTTAATTGACCAGGGGTATTGTCGACGAGTTAGCCGGAGAATGAATTACCGTGTCATACGGTAAGTAACGTTGTCGCTTAAACTTAGATAAAACGGAACGCAACGCGTTATCTACTTTGAATTTTTAAACAAAAATCGGACGATACTTGCGGTCGTCGCGATAGAACGCAAAAGCTTCGACGGGGAATTATTTATCGGAGTTAAATTGTTCGCTACAGCTATCGAGGAAATTCAAAGTTCGATATTTCCTGGAAAAAGACGTTCTAGAATGATTTCAGAGAAAGAATCGATCGTCTGCACTTTCCTCGTTCACGTGAAACTTATCTCCCGGTTCTTTCCATTAGTTTTTCTATAATTTTAGAATTTGTTTTTGCGATTAAGCCAATCGCAATTTGTGATTAAGCCAATCAGAACGATGTATTTCTTTCTAGCGTCGTATCGTTGACAAGATTAAGCGTTCATTTATTTTTTGAAATATTTTCCTTATAAATAACGTTGAAACATTTTATATTATATTTTCTACTTTTTTAGCGAAAGGGTTAATAACAAAGAGAGAGAAAGAAAATGATAGAATGTGAAAACAGGTGACCGCATTTGATTCAAACGCATCGAGACATTCAGTACACTCTCGACGTCGTTTGCTTGTGAAAACGGGTTGGAAACGCGAATTGGCTTTCTCCGGCTGATGCTAAATGCTACCGTGTACGTTTAAATAAATCACGAAAGTCGATAGTCGCACGATTCCGAGTCACGATTTTTTTCGAACTTTGGATAATTACAGGCTTTCGATGAGTTCGACGAGTTCAGATTTCACTGATGAGTTTCAGAGTCATTAATTTTAACATTTTAATGAATCGATTGTTACGTTGATCGTCGAGCGACGCGTCGCATCTCAAATGTAAGATAATTCCTATAATTCAAAGAAAAAGAGTTTTCAATCATTCTATTTTACGATATCCTTTAACTGAAATCAGGTTGGTTGAATGTAAACGACTTGGAGCGAAATAAACTAGACTTATAAGAAGGCGAACTGGAAGTGGCGTTACTTGAATTCAAGTAACTCTTCCGTTCTGTAAGAACGCATCGGAGGCAGCCTCTCTATCGCTGCAAAAGGAAAGATTCGAGAAGACGAAGAATCAGAAACACGTTGCGATCACGCGGCTACGTCGACGCGAGAGGATCGCGACATCGTAGCCGAGACGAGTTTCTTCAAGAGCAAGAACCCGAAGTGAACGAGAGAGCTGATGCGTGTTTCGCCCTCCTTTCACCGCCGGCCATCTCGTGAAACACACATGGATTTCAGATCGAATTAAATCGACCCACCACCGAGCCAATTAGGATCGATACATTGCCGCAACGCCGGCGGCAATTAAGCTTTTCGCCGTGCTAATTAATCGGTCCAACGGAATCGCACGCCGGACGGTTCGTACCGAATCTACAGGCTCTTTCAGAAACATTTTTTAGAGTATTTTTGGAAATTTCTTTTACCACCTTCAAACTTACCGAACGTATAAATTAAAATTAATATTGCAAAAATCATTTTTAAGGGAACCGTGTCAAATTTATAAAGTGATAATATGAAATGTGAAATTTAATTAAAATTGCGGCTTTCTCCATGGTCCGCCGTCCGAGGGGTTGAATATAAATTCTAATTTAACTAATGAATATTTTACACTAATTGGATATTTCAGCTATATTTTCAGGAATGAACGTCTCTTTTGGAATGTGGGTGCCATCCTACAAAGTGCATCGTTCGAAATGTTATATACGAAGAACAAAAGGCTGTTTGGACTATGGAATCTTGTGAGGCGACATTTTATCGTTCGTCACTCGAGAAGTTCGTCGGAATATTTCTTATGACACTATCGGAATGGAACTGCATCGAACTGGTGCGAGACACGCGTAAGTGCAATTAAATTAATCAAAAGTGTCTGATCAAGTAAAAAAAAATGGAGGATAAATACGAAGAACGTGTTAAGAGAAACACAATACGAATTCAATCGCTATATAAAGTTATAAATTATACATATATCGCTAATTAATTTCAACTTCAATAATGAAACGTATTAATCTATTTCATTCGACGTTTCGAATCTGATTTGATCGTGAACGTGTTGTTGACATAAGATCATATTAATTTTTGCCCATATATCAATAACAATAATCTGTCATGAATCACTATTCTACCTGATATAATAAACAAACTGACGTGTATATAATTTTGCATAGAAAATAGCCCGCGGGTAAATGTTGCAATAATAAACTGCATCTCCTGAATCGATGTTATGGTTTACGTAATCGAGAAGTCGAATAAACATTTCTCACGGAACGTTTTTAATGTTAAATGCGACTGCCCGTCCTTTGAACCTCCGTCCATCGTTTACGTAACGAACAGAAGTCTATTACTTGTGGTCTGTCGAAATTTTCGTCAAACCACGTCACATTCGCGCTGACAATAGAGAGTTATAATGGGGTTCAGAGACAGGGGGAATCAGGTTTCAAGGAAAAATTTATTTTTGAAATATTTCAAATTAAAATTCGAGCTCTCTCCATCTTTACCTGAATTTTTATCATTTCTAAATATCCAAACCATTTGATTTCAGTTTAGAATTGAATTTCTAACTGAAAGTAATTTGAAACGATTCGAGTCTCGTTGCTACTATCAGGGACGCGCTATTTTAGAGAAGTCGAGTCGATTTTCAGATTGAGAAACAATACGGACGAGCGTTAACTGTTGCAGGCGAACACGCGAAACGTCTCTGCCAAAAATTATATTTAGTTCAGCTGTGTTATCCGACGTACGTTTCGAGATAACATCGAAGCGTTAATAAGTCGATCGCGCCACGAAAATCCAGTTCAATGAACCACGCGCAATCCCTGACGTCAACAATTGTTTATGCTAATCTATTCGCGCGAGAAAGTTCAATCGACCGATAACGTTTCTGTCGATGAAAACGGCAGAGGTGTTCCAGGAAGAAATTCCATTAAACGATAAATCAGACATTTGCATTTGTTTTATTACACGTTAATTGTTATAACTTTCGGGATATTTAGAAAATTAACCCTCGAACGGCGGAGCCTGGGTCTTAGGGCTCTCTCCATGGTCCGCCGTCCGAGAGTTAATTACCTTTTTTTTTAAATTATTCTTAAATTTCTGAATTGCTACGAGTCTCTTCACATTTTCTAGACGACTAAATGACCCACGCATTATAATACAAATTATATTTTGCGTTCGGGCTAAAATGTAATTATTCTTTTATTATCCGTCGAGACGAGACCGGCTGGGTCTGTCGTTAAAAAAGCAGACGAGCGTTTTGAAAATGAGTAAAAAAGAACATCTTTGACGCGTCCAAATGTCCGTGTCACGTTACAAACAATGCGTAATCAGAGATGAGACAGGATCTTCGAAAAAGAGTTCAAGAACTTGTGTGACGATGCTGTGTGGCACGAAGGTAATTAGTTTGGCAAACTGAAAACAAGCCGGGTGTCTTACCTATTTATAACCGCGACAGTTGTTCGATGGCTAAATATAAGTTTAATTTATTAGCGTGTTATTAAACAGTCTGTGTATGGAAGCGCAACGAGCGTCTGCTTTAAACAAAGTATCATGTTCCAATTTTACATCCTAACAACTGTTAATCTCGTTATCTGTTATCAAGTACTAGCAAAATTATTTTTAGAAACACCGAACGCTTCCAAAGTTCAACCTAAATATTGGATTTCGTATTATAATTTGATGAAATTTCATTGGAGCAATTAGCAGGGTAAACCGGGTGTAGTAACACTTTGACTTCATAATAATATTACATCTTAATTTCAGAAAAACTGATTGTGATAAAACGAAAAGGAGGTTACTTCAATATCAATACTTATTTAAGATAAACCATCGTGCTAATAATACGGTCATCGAAATCATTTCTTTTTTTCTGTTTTCATTCGAACGATCCATATTATTTAATCTTTGTGTCAATAAACCTAAATGATTTATCAAGCTGAGTGATATTTCTAAACGACGTACCGTAATCCATTTTAAAACGATTACACTTAATCGTCGCTTAATGATTACCGAGATCACTTTTTTTTTTAACGCCTCATTCCGAACGAATTGTAAATATTTAATCTGAGTGCCACTGCACGATTACCGAAATAATCTTATAATAATCCGATTGATGGCTATGGGGAAGAATAAGAAGGCGGAATTTAATTTCTAATTTCATTACTTGGGACCGCGTCGATCGTTCTAGGCGCGAGCGCGCAGTTAAAGGGTTAAATTAATTCCAAGTTCGAGGACTGATCCTCTCGTATCGTGATCTCGAATCGCAGAGATAGATCGGTTCACTTAAGAAATAGCACGTGTCAATCACGTGAATTTATGTCGTGTTCGCGTTCCATTCAGGTTGCGACCCTCGATGAAGAGAAGGTTAGGCACTTGCTCACTTCCTTCGTTTAAGGAAATTACCTATTCCCGTATACGTGTGCGTGCTAATTTCAATTTAATAGAGGGGACACCGCATGACAGGATATGTTCACCGAATTGAATACCCTCCGTTTATCGTTTATCTTCATTGACAAGTAAATACGTACCATGAAGGAATAATAGTTCGCATCTGCGATAGGATAGATGAAAGGGTACGAATATGGGACCATTTGTACTATGAAAAAATACAAATTACAAATAATTTTATATTCGCAAAAGTCCATCAATAGGAAAAACGTTTCATTTCACGAATTGACATGGTATCCTATCAGCATGTAAAACAGATGTCTGGTCAAGTGTAAATTGTAATCTTTTGCGTCAGTTGCCGCTGACATGACGTATGTAGGTATCATGAATAAAGGAACAACGAAAAATAAAAACACGAACGCAACAGTTGAAATCTTTCCACCTGGATTTGCTTACGAATTAATACGAATGCATCGGAATATCGAACGGGGCAAATGAAAAGCGTGAATTTCTGCTCGTGCGATTACGAGAAGAAACGAAAGACGGGGCGAATTTAATAGTGCAAGAAGTAAAAGCGTATCGACGAATTTAGAAACCACGTTCGACAAGAAGGGAGAAGAAAAAAAAAAAAGCGACGGTTTAATTGCATATTTTAAAAAGAATTTCTCATGACGAACCCTGTTCGCAGTTTAATTACGAGCCAAGAGTGAACGCAAATTTTTTAATTAAAAAATTCTACATTTTCCTTTATTTCTCCACTGAACGTGTTAGATAATAAAAAATTCAATACATTCATCTTCCTTATTTTTCTTCGAGTAATCTAAAATGTACACAATTTTATCAAAGTATCGTACGACACTTGGTTGAAATAAATTAATCACTGAAATTGGACGATACGAGAGATCCAAAGACTGACGAACCAGAACGCAGCACAAAATTACATCATTCTTTAATAATCGACACGACGAGCGTCCAAATAATCGGCAGCCAACGTGTCCAAATAATAAAAAAAAAAAGAAAAAAATTTACGAGTACGCGTTACGAGATACCAGTACGAACAAAAAAGAGGAACTATTGACATTTCTTGCGATTATCTTTCGACGTATCATCGAGAAGAGGACAATTGCAGTGCTGATACTGCAATTTTTTAAAATATCACGTGGATCGCGAATGAACGTACAATTATGCAATGTACGAGGCACAACATACTTACCGATTAATAATACATGATTTCATTTACGCACTAACGTACGGCGATGGCCGATGGCCAATAAATGACAGTTTTTCACGAAAATTATTGAAAGATTTCAGATGAAACTGGAAAAAGAGCGGTGAACTCGTGAATGTTTGAAAATTAAATTAAAAGTGTATCAAATCACACTTTTCAAATTTTATAGAAGAGATATTTGGATACTGGGATCCAGATATGGAAAGCTCGTAGAAAGCTGTATTAATTTATGCAATCAAACCGAAGGTAAAAATGAATTAATTCAAGATGAAATATATTTTCGAATCCTTCTAAGCGTAAAAGAATTTCGCGCCATAAAAGAACGACGCTAAAAAGCAGCTTCTTACAAAATTCCTGGTATCTCGACAGACTTTGAAGCCGTAAAAGGAATTGTGCAAACGAGACCAGCCGTTTAAAGGTCGTCGCCACGTTTTGCGACGCGTCTTCCTTAATCAAACCATCCTACATTTTTGTAAAATGGTACACGAGAATGAAGAAAAAATTGCCATTTAACCCTTGAATAATTTCGTTCGCCTAAATAAAATTATTGAAAAAGAAAAAAAAATGATGATAACTAAATAGCACTAGATATGGAATTAAATAACGAGGACTGTTAATCACAGCACGAGGGTGACTCGTGTTTCGAACCATAACTTGTACCCTGCACTTTCAATATGACTCGTTGTTACAAAGCCAAGGAGCGATTATTAATAAATATGGATAAGCAACGTTTGCAAATCGAACGCACCAGTTGCAAGCTGTTCTCTCATTATCGTTAATGTGTATACAGTGGCCTGAATATAGATACAGTTGGTAAAAATGTGTTGTTATTGTACGCAGGGGGTCGTGATAACCCGTTAACAACCATTTATCACGGAAAATTTCAATACTGCTCCGTCTTCGATAGGAGGTAAAAAAACTTGAAGATAAGGAGGAACGAAAATATTATTGGTAGATTTAATAAACGAGAGTGTGTAGAAACTATCGATGCTAATTTAGGTAGAGAGTTGCACAGTAGATTATTATATTCTAAAAAAATTTGATGATTATTATGCACTTAATGAGGGCAAAGGCCAGAAAATTCTGAGATAACCAGGCAGAAAAATATTGTTGGTAGAGAAGATAGAAAGGAAACGACAAAGGTTAAATATTTTAAATAACTATGAATACAATTCTTCATTCTATTTAAATATTAATGAATGGAAGTAGGCTGGTAGAATCAATATTTACCTTCATGGAAGGTTGTACAATGAATTATGCACAAGTTTTAATCTACTTTGTAAGTTTTTCCTCCGTTTATAAGTATTTGGTTACAATGTCCTGTGGAATTTTCAAAAAAAGTCTCAATGACAAAATTTGAAGAAGAAAGTTTATTTAATCTCCCTCTAGCAATTCTCAAGTAAACTGGATAGTTGATAATGAAGAATACTGCCGTATGGATGGCAGATAATAAAAAGAAAAATACAGCGGAAACATTCAAATTCACAATTCGATGAAGGCTTATTAAACTGGGTCAATCGTGACCCAAACAAGAGTATTAATCTAAAGTTAAATGTATAATTTTTAAAGGAAGAGTGTAATAATACAAAGTAGAAAAGTAAATTAGAATGATGGCTCTCTCCATGGTCCGCCGCGCCAAAGGGTTAAGAAATGCGTTATATCGCATTGCTTGCTTTTTTAAGAAGCGTCAATCATTAAACAGGAGTCAATAACTGCATACGTTACTCTATAGAGATTTCCACGAGTGATTACAAATCGCAGTAAGGAGAAATCGATAGAAAGGATCAAGTATACAACAAAGAGAAAGAAGATCAATAATATCAGTGTCATCGGACACACGGTGCAACGAGATATCAGGCTGAACAAAGGCGAATCATTTTATCTAGAAGAATAAGAATGCGATTAAGTGCACGCGTTGAACGTGAAAAACACTTTCTGATGGCGATCGAGCCTGTGTGCAGGACACCGACTCGACTGGCTGATTTCTCAGGAAGAAAGCTGATATCCGCATGGATCCAATTTTGTCCGCGGATCGAGTTCCCGCCTCGCGGACTGCGTGTTTCGCTTCTAATATAATAATAGTGCCGTACGGACCGAGATAAGAGGTGAAATGCGTGGTACATGCGTTCCACGTGTGTGGCAAAAATACTTAAACAAAAGGAAATTGTTTCGTCTGAGCGTTCATTATTATTTCAACAACTCGTATTTCAATCCCTATGCGCTGTGATATGATCATATGGAACCCTAAACTCCAAACTCTGGAACTGGGTCAATCGTGAGTATCAATTTTGAAATAAAAATGAATTAAATTAAATTTAAAATATACCAGCTCGTTAAGCCAGAAGCAAAGGATAATGAAATGTAAACTGAATAGAAAATAAAAACTCTATCGTAAAACTATGATGACGGAAATATCCCGACATCTGTTTGCAAAGCGTTAAAAATAAAATTACCGTCTGCTAGAACTTCCTTCAGACAAATGGTATCTATTATAAAATTGTACCATCGAATGCTGTTTCATTAACTCGGAGCATACGCCTTGTAACAGGCGTAAGATCAAGAATTTCGTATTAGAAATATTCATTAAAATGTAAGCTTTAATTTGATATGCCACAAGTGCAGTTTTACGCTACTTTGACGTCATGAAATCGTGTCATATTTGTTTCGAAATACGGCATCTGATATGCAACGACCTAATAGTAATCTTCGGCAAAGAAATTCGAAGAAAAAACTTTTGAATTATTCGGTGGTAATGAATTATATTTTATCTCTCGCGTAAGGTGTCCGTCCAAAAAAATTGAATAAGAAAAAAGAAAAGAAGCGACGAGAAAGATACGCTGTGACATCAATGTCTGTACATACAAGACGTGTGGTCATCTCGTGTAATAAGATCGTTTCATACGTGATAAAATGTCAGCTGGCAACCAGCAATACGATAAACTTTCCAGACGTACATATGTACATCGTACGCGTACGAAACTCAGGAAAATCTGCAGGTCGGCATAAACTTTCCTCTTTCTTCCGTATTTTCCTCGCGACGAATCGAGTCGAAAGTAAATTTTAAACACACCCGGATGTATATAACCGCAGATGTTCATCAACGACAACGCAACATCGATCCCGATATTTCTACGATCAATTATTTATAGACAATTCAAGGTTTTCCTTGTTCAACTCGTAACTGATTGCGAATGATTTATTCGATCGCAAAAATAGATCATTCTAGAGACAAACCCGACGATCTTACGGGAATGCGCTTCCATTTATTTCTGTTTCACGCGAAACGGTATAATTCAACGATTACACAAGTTTTCCATTATATAAATGTCTATGAAATACTAAGAATAAATAGAAAACGAGACGGCATCGACAAAGCGTGAGCTGAACAATACCGATGAAAAGAAACGATAAGAATCGTAGGGTATATAATTAGGAAAATGTAAGGTAATCGATTAAATCAATACCCTTTACCGTCGTTCTTCGTTATAATAGACATTAACTTTCTTATTGTGATACTAACGTTAGGAACACGTGTTCAGAGACTGTGGTTATATAAAAATTTTTAAACGGTATCTAAACGGTAGAAAATTTACATAAACACGTAATTGGTGGCTGGAAGAAAATTATAATTACGCTCTATTTAACAGCAAACCGAAATATTAACGTAAAGGACGAATTTCGATTTGGTTTCTGGTAGCAAATATATTAACAACTTGAATGTAGTGGGGTCATCGATGACCGGCATCGCAAATTACTCGAATAATTAAAAGAAAAAAGAAAAATAAAACGATGGAAAAATATTGCTATTATACTAATGATGCAAGATAGCAGATTAAGGAGAGGGAGGACAAATCTAACTAATTTAGATTTCCTTTTACATAGATTAATATTCAAGTAAACATTAGACGCAAAATCGTCTTATGGGGGCCCTGCATTTAAGTTTAAAGAAAAATAGCGATTGCGCATTTTAATTGTATCAGAAGTGAATGTACTCACGTTTGTTGACACCGAATGCAAAGTCAGTGAATTGCGAGTTCCGAAGGACATTATTAGTTACAGTACGAGGATTCGAAGGGGCGAAGTCTGGATCGTCGAGGTCAAAGGCCACGTTCTCCTCGAATTCTGTCAAACTGCTCTCCATAGTCACGGGAAATATGGTATCGAGTCGATCTTCAGCACCGAATTATGAAACGATCTGAAACAGAAAAAATAATTAATTGTATTACTGTTCAACGTAGAGAAAATAAATGAATTTCCTTTTTCTCAGAATCTACTGCAACTATCAATTTCAAATTTCAGATACCTAAAGTCTATTATCAAATAAAAAAATTAAAAAAATTAAATATTTTAACTTCAAAAAATGCTCACTCCCCTTTTTGTAATATGGTAAGTTTGATAAGAATTTCAAATAAATATTATTTTGTGGTCTGTAAATTTGCATCACAGGTAAAGCAATGTTACTTACCACAAAATAAATTTTGAATTTTTATAAAATTAAAATATACATTAATAATTATAGCTGTTTCCTTCGGAACAAAATTAAGCCTTTTGCGTGACCGTGTACGCATCATTAGCATAGAATAGCCTGCACAAATTAGATACGCACTGTATCGTTAAAATAACTGTTATTAATGCCTGAATAGTAGGTCGGGGTTATTCTGACCCTCGGTTCAATTTGAACGAATAAAACAACTAAATGTATATAGTTCGCCGTGATAATGTTCAAAAAGAAATGAAAATGAAAATAAATGAAATAAAAGAAAACCTTCTTGGAAGGTTTATTAAATTACAAAACATTCGTAGAACAATAAGAAAGCACGTTTGGGGAATATTTAAAAAATACTATTCTAAATATCTTACGCTGTAATGTATGCAAGTATGTACATATATCATGAATAATAACGCGAGGTCAGTTGACGGAACAGGTCGATAGTTTACATTATTAAGTACCTTTTCTCTTATTTTTTTCCTCCTTAAATTAAATGTCATCGTAGCATTGGTCAATGTACGCGCGACGATAACGTAATGATATACACTTCGGATCTAATTAATATTTCAAAACATTATAATAAATTTCTTGTCAAAGGAATTACCATAAACGTAGGTAATTTGAATACAAACGTACAACGTAATTGACGTAACGAACGATACTGTCGAAAACATTCATTTGAGAAAAGATAACCACAAAATTTTTATTTAATGATGCTATAAAGTAAGAAGTAAAAATCATTTCTAATTGAAATTGGAAGATTCTATCCTTTGATCTTTTATATGATATTTATGTAAATGATTATAATGCTTTAATAATTTATAGTAATTCAAAGATGGAGGGCGCTGCCGAGAAGCGGTTTTAAAATTCAAATTCTAAGATAAATGTCTGCCTAAAGTGCGCAAATATTTGCAAATATTTTATAATGAAAACGACAAAGCAATTCATCATTTACAAACTTGGAATGACACTGACAGAGAACGCGTGACAAATAAAAAAAAGGAATAGACAAAGAATGAAAAAGATCGAATTTTGTGTTTGCATTTTGACGGATATTTATCTATGTTCCTCGACGCGTAACACGAGAAACCATTTTCTTTTTTCTATTAACGATATTGCCGATAGATTTAGATAAAACGAAATAAAAATTGCAAATGGATTGTTACATTAATCTGCTTCCTATAGTCTATCATTTAATATCAATAATCTCAACAACAGGTTAATTAAGATTTAATAATGATATTAATTTAAGTGGTTTCCTTTTCATGTATGATGAATGATGAGTAACGGATACGACGCCAACACACAGGTATATTGATAGATATAGGTACTACGCATCAGAGGAAATGCTTACAAAAATCAGAAGCACGAGAACGCGACACTAGGCTTAAAAGGTTAAAGACTTTATGTCAAGTTATTCAGATATTCTTTTGTAGCGTCATTAGAAAAGTCAGAACAACACGAAACACAATGTATGTTCGTTTCTAATAATTAAAATATTAAATTTAAACACGAAACCAACTGTGAATGATATATTATTGTAACTCGAGTTCTGAAAATTAAACTGTACACTGTTATAGAATATTCGATACAAATAAGACAATATTTTTAAACACTACCATTTAAAATGTCAGTTATCAAAGTATTGAATAACCATACATAATCATATTTTTTGGTATATCATATCAAATTTACGCGTGTCAGTTTCGTACATAAATACAAAACAAAATGGCAAATAATTTAATAATGCTCGTGAGATGAAATGTTAGGTTCTATGGAAATTAATGGATAAAATGAAATGTACATATTTTAAACTGTTCAAACTTCAAAAACGCTTACGATACCTGAAACGCACTCATAAACATAAAATGTACATTAAAGTGACTAAAATTCCTACCTGTGATATAATAGTTGCAATCTGCTGATGTTTATACGACGATTCACAATTAGCACTGAATTTTCGAATATTTCCGCGATAAAAGGAACGAGAGGTGTACTTTCACGACCCGCTTGTACCGGCGGCCGAAGGTCGACTGACACACGTCCGACGTTCGCGCGGGAAATTTGTCTTACGTACTCGTACAGTTTCGCGCGTCTGTTCGAAATCCAATTAATATCTCTTATCTTAAGAGATGACATGTTGTAAATTTCGATGATTAGTGTTTTCTGCTTATCATCCTTCATCTATGGTATTAGATAGATTTATTTAAAAAATTATAAAAGTAAGTTATCAATTTGGAATAATATACATTCGTAATAAAGATATGCCCCTTAAACAAAATTAGATATAATTATAAAAACCAAGGTAAGTATTTTAAATAAGTTCACAAAGTTTATTGAAACTATTGTGCATATTTAATATTAATTAATAACGCAACTAATTATCATTATTTTCTTAACTACGTGACCAAGTTTCATATAAAAATAATTTCAGTACATCACAGAAATCACAAGTTTATTTCGGGTAGGTGTCACACGTTAAATTGATATTAAATACAGTTTAAAATATATATATATATATATATATATATATAGCGGCAATTAAAATTTACAGAAATTCTTGATCTTATGATTACACTTCAAATTACGTATGTATATCATTTACAAAGCTTTAACATTAAGTAAAATGATTGTAGTAAGCTAGCAACACAGTTAAAAACTTATAAAATATTTATACATTTTAAATATTACTAAAAAATATGCTAATTTGAGCATGATTTATCCCCTTGCAACTCTATTGCAATTTTTGGTCATAAATTTCGATTAATATTTGAACCATCAAATATTATCTACTTCATCATTGTACAATGAAATACCACCATTCATTTTTAATTTAAAATATAACTTTATCACAGGTAATTACGTTAATACATTGATCCAAATCCTGTATGAGAAGTAGATGATTGGTATATTTCTTTATACACATTATTATGGGTTTATAAATATTATACTTACTAGGATTTGGAGGTGGACGCATTCTATAGATATCTGGAGGAATAAATCGCGGGGGGTATGGTCTTAAAGGACCCATCATAGGAGGTCTGACACTACCATAAGGAACTTGTGCACGAATAGGGACTAAGGGTCCAACCATTATAGGTCTTGGTGGGAAGTTCTGTAGAAATGATAAATGGGTAAAGTTTAATATCACAGAATTATAAGACCTTGCATAAAAATTGAATTCTTACTCCACAATAAATAGGAACAGGGATCTGCTCAATATAATGTGGTGGAGGAACCCTCAGTTCTCTAGATCTATCTCTATCTCTCCTCTCCTTAGAGCGTTCTCTTGACCTTCCTCGGTACTCTTGATAAGATCTCTCATCCCTAACTGATCTACTGTTAAGATAACATTTTTTAGAATATACTTCTCCATACAATATTTGAAATATTACATTTACAAAGCTTTACAAATATTTGAAATATACTTATGATGAGAATTTCTATCCCATTTTCTTTCTTCTCTTTCCCTAGAACGCGAATGATCACGACGACTTCTTTCTCGTGACCGATTGTTATCTATGTTATGTGGATGAGTACGTCTTCTTTCTTGTTCATTATGACGTTCTCTATACTCTCTACTTTTATCTCTATTATGTTCTCTTTCCCTGAACAGATTACATTACTTAATAAAATAAAAGCAAAGAAATATACATAATAGATGAAAATGTAAAAAAAAACACAATTTGTACCTATCATTTCTATAAATTTCTCTATTATTATGTCTTGAGTCTTCGTGCCTGGAAGAAAAGCGATTAATGAAAACCTTAATTTCTAAACACTTTGATGATATATTATCTGGAAACTGCATAAAACGTAAGTATTAAATTTAATCTTAAATTATAAAGCAATACTCTGTATCATATCACCATGTGTCATACCATAATAAAGTATCATATTAACTCTGATTTTACTTAATGCCATTCATGGATTTCATGAATGAAAACTAATATTTCCTATAGTGTATCCTTCAAATATTTAAGCTAAGTGTATGTAGCTATGTTTGTGTTTTACTAAGTTGCAAAAAAAAAAGTTAAGCTATGTACAATAAGCATACAAGTATATTACATACGGAAGGGAATTAATTGCATAAAGCTGTATGCAGTGTTGGAAGATAAAATGGAATACAGCAAACAGCTGTAAATATTAATTGCTAACAAAATTACTAACAAAGATTATGCAAAGTAAAAAGTATGCAACATACAATACGTTGATATTACAATTTATGTTATAATATAATGCCGTTTTATTTACTATTAACAATCTAAATTACTCACCTTCTAAAACTGCTATCAATTATATTAATGTCAATTACCTGAATCAGAAAGTGTGCATAACAATAACAATATACCAATGATAGGCTTTACTGATAAAATAATTAATAAATCTTTTATCGAATTAAAAGAAATAAAAAGCAATATCATTAAGATGATTCAAAGATATATGAAAAATTTTGTATCTTTGCATTCTCCTTAAGAAGGATGTATAAATTAATAAAGTAAAAAATAAAGCATAAGCACTGGTATTAACATAAGCAAGCATATGCATACAGTCAGGTGCATCCTTGTCCATCTGCTGCCATTTATCGTCATCCTTGCGAAGCATTAGTAAAGCTAGAACAAAACAGACTGTAATAACATAAAACAAAACATGCCTAAAACAATTCAGAAGCATAATTACATTCACAATTAAATTGTGAAACATATACAACACGAAAGCACATCCATTAGAGACCAACACAATACAAGAAATGTAATATCTCTAAACATTTCATCACAATACAAAGCGCTACTTTTATTAAATATAAGATCAACTGAAATATGTTTTATTCTAAACAAAAGTATGATAAAGCTTAAGTCGTTCTGACTAAAACTAAAAAACGGAAGAAGCATGTCTGTATGACAAATAGTCCTGAAGATAAGAATTTATGTTTATAGTCAAAAACCTGTTGAAATCATCCATAAATTTCAACTCTGGAAACACTTTCTTAATTATTGAATTTCAAGCCTATAACGGCTATAACCATATATATTTTCTGTATAAAACCAGTGTATATTCTGTATAAATACAATACTCCAGTATACAGATACTAACTTATGAACGAATTCTTTGTTTGTTAAGCAATACCTTTTTCTCATTCGTTCACAAATCAGCTGTACACTGATACCATATCCATATACATATAGTATAATCTTATAAATAGAAATTTTTAAAAATAACTTCGTTCTCCATGAGATTACAGTTACCAGTACAGGCACAAACCTGGAATGATGCGGCGAAGTACGTGGAAGACTGTGACTTCGAGCTCTTACATTAGTCGGAGACGTCGTATATTTTTTTAAGGTTTTTGATTTGCTTTCTAAAAATTAAAAACTTCAAACTAGCAAAACAGAGGACCAGTTATAGAATTCACAGATTATCGTTTAAGACAGCAAACGATTATTTCTATGAAAATCTGTGAAAAAAATATTGGAATGTATTGATTTTGACTATCAAACATACCTAAATTTTCACTACTTATAGCTTTAACAGTACGACGTTCTCCAACTTCTTCTGTTTTGACTACTGCATTTTTTATTTCTTCCCTTTCAAATATTGGCTTGGATCCTTCTCCTACAGTTACAACATTTATAAATAAAAAGAATACATGAAATATATACAAACATATGTCGGGAAGAAGCAATTAAGCAGTACTAAAAAGTATGACAGACCTTGAAGATAGTAAAGTTCATATTTAAACTAATTGGCTAGCTCTGAACAATTGTAAGCCAGGTCACTTCATTACAACTTTATCATTTGAATGCAACTATAAATAAAGGCTATTACTCTTAATGACACTTTATACTGTTAATTTTGTATTAGCTACTTATAAAAAAAAATATTACGGAAAAATTTACTTGTGGTATTTAGTTTAATATATGTTTCAAAAATACGAAGAAAAGAGACTTTCATAATCAATTAATGATTAAAAAAATTAATTGGCTTACAATTTTCTTGACTGCCATATTATACCATACACATGAATATAATTTATGTATATTAATTCGAAAGATATTGAAATTAAATTTCATTAGTTATGTTTATAGTAATTTCATGATCAATACAATAAAATCTTCCAAGATGGTTTTTATCTTCCCAGATGATAAAATCTTGCTCTTCATTAGTTTAGAACCTTGTAATTTTTTAATTTTTTCCCACAAAATAATTTATATTCAATCTATCGATATATTTTACCTCATAAACATAAACGATAATTTCATAAATCAAAATTATATCTATTCATTTAGTTAGTATTTTGTAACATATTAAAAAATAAGAACATTATAATTGTTTTGTTTCTTCCAATGTAGTTTTTAAAAATTCGGCTACTTCATTGTACAATTCTAAACTTCAGGACTTAATTTAAAATCTTCCATTGGAGAATACTCGAGCTCAATATTAAGGTTTGTATCTTCAGTTGTTGAATGTTAGAATTGAAAATCTTCCGGTCGATTCTTTTTAGAAAATAAAGCATTTACAAAAGCAGTGTTTCCAAACATGCAAGCAGCCCAAAAACAAAATGCAAAGAGAATGCACAAAAACAATATAAACAAATTTTTCGAGAATAATACTCTTTGTGCAAACTCAACAAAAAAGGACAGTAAGCAGTGAAGCAAAAGATATGCTAAACAACATATTAATCTTAAAACATTCAAGATAATGAAGTTTGTGCTTACACATTGCACACATTGTTGTATTCCAAATTTGTTTTATCCAGGGTGAATCAATAATACATTAACTTCACGAATTATCTCTTCAATATAATATGTAGACAATACCCGTAATCTTCATGTCTGTAGAAAGTGGTAGACAAAGTCATCATTCTTCAAACATTGCATTTAATAAAGTGAAAATTCGTATATCTTTAATCAAACTTCAGTCATATATCAAGAAAGCAAAATTTATAGACTTCTTTCAAAAACAAGAGATTGAATTATAACCCAGAGCTTACAGCTTTACATTAAAAAGCATACAATCTCCCAAATCTTCAGTTGAAAAGTTGTAATTCGTAGAGAACTCCACAAATAATCATCTTCCGCGTTGAGCTTATATCCATCAATGGCATTTCTTCACTGAATGACTGAAAACTTTTAGATAATCATAAGAAAAAACAGCATGTTACCCTCTCTTCTTTTGACCACCACATCTTCAGGATTAATAATCTCCCGGTGAAGATCATCTGCTGTTGATTTTCCAGGAATGCTTCTGTGAATATCTACTTTGATTCTGCGTAATTCTGTCACACTAATTTGTGTACCTTCGGGTCCTTTAAATATAGGTGTTGTCCCATTTGATGATTCTAATCTATAGTACAGAATGACATTTTGTTTGATGGTAAAATAAATAATTTCTTATATACTACTTTGTTTTATACATACTTTTCAGACAAAGTTTTGGGTGTATCTGACACAGAAGTTCTTCCATGTCGACTTGGTGGAGATTTACTTGGGCTACTACTACGACTACACCGAGATCTTCCTTTAGCCTCGCGTAATTTTTTCTCACGTGCGCGTTGCATTTCGTATTCTAAAATCTTTTTCTTCTTCAATCGTTCATGCTCCTCGTTTAATTTCTGTTGTAACATCCATTCGCGTCTACGTCGTACTTTTTCTTCTTCTGCTCTTGAATGTGAAGCAGCTTCATAATCTTCACTGCGTGATGCTCTAGCTTTTTCATCGCGATGAGAATGGCCTGGGACGTTTCGCTTCATACTTGCAATTCATAATGTAAATCAGTCACAGTTATTTATCATACAAATTATATGAACTGTAAGGGATAGTAAAATAGTTTCAGAGGTTATGATACCTAGTTATTGTTTAGAAAAATTACACTAAATAAATAGCGAATACATTAAATAAAGTTATGAACGCTAATCATATAACAAGAACATTTATAAAAAATAAGAGACAATCTACGCGCGCAAGAACATTAATACACGTATCCTAAAACCTAACCAGGGCCATATAACTCTGTGTAACTCGCAATTCTGAAATGGCCGAAATAATCTAACCTAACCTAACCATGAACCGCCAATGAGTGGTAGGTAGCGCAAAATGGCGATGAGAACAAGACCAATCAAAGAAAAGAGATGCACTTTGACTTTTGAACATATCCAAATTTTAGGAAAAAAACAATTAGGAAAGATAAAATATAATTAGTTGCTACATTAATATTAAGGACTGCAATATACTCTGTATCATATCCATAACTTTTTTCATAATACTCATTCATAATCCATATATGCAAAAGTGCAAGACAATGCATCATATCCATTTCTTTTTTTGCAATACTCTAAACCATATCCAATTTTGTGGTAAAAAACAATTAGAAACGATAAAATATAATTAGTTGCTACATTAATATTAAGGACTGCAATATACTCTGTATCATATCCATAACTTTTTTCATAATAATCATTCATAATCCATATATGCAAAAGTGCATCATATCCATTTCTTCTTTTGCAATACCCTGAACCATATCCAATTTTAAGGTAAATAAAAAACAATTGGAAGAGATAAAATATAACTAGCTACTATACTAATATTAAGGATTGCAATATACTCTATATCATATCCATAACTTTTTTTCATAATACTAATTCATAATCCATATATGCAAAAGTGCAAGACAATGCATCATATTCATTTCTTTTTTTGCAATACTCTAAACCATATCCAATTTTGAGGTAAAAAACAATTAGAAAAGATAAAATATAATTAATTGCTATATCAATATTAAGGATTGCAATACACTGTATATCATATCCATAATTTTTTTTCATAATACTCATTCATAATCTATATATGCAAAAGTGCAATAAGCTGCATCATATCCATATTATTTCTTGCAATATTTTAAGTATATCCATCTTATACCCAATATGCAGTACTCAAAATCATATCTGTGCAATACCTCACATTTTATATCATATCCATAACTTTTTCTACAATACTCAATTATATCCATATTTTTAGGAGAAAACTATGTGTTTTGTGAACTATGCAGTGCTTAGAATAACTGTTATACTCAAATACTTTACCAATTACAATATTGCTAGAAAAAGTAAGATTCTTAATTATAATTTTTATAGAAATGAGAATATTTAGTTACCTTTAAACTAACTCCGTTAAATGGAGCACAGTATATTGTTATTTTCTGTTAAGAATATTTGTTACAAATCCAAGCTCACTTCCATTCCTTTTCAGTGCCGAAACTCGAGTAATAAAACCTTTGTATCGAGTGTTTGGACGCTTGGGACAGTTAACGGTATTGAAGTGCCATCTACAACCTTCTAAAATTCGAAGATTAAACATAATAAATTCAAAACACTTAACGCATTAATTATATCCTTAAATAACTTCTTCATTTGTAGAATATTTTAAATGATTAAATAACTTATTTTTAATAAAAATTAATTTGATGTATGACTATGGAGGAAAGAAGACGCCATATTGTTCGCGTATAGTTTCAGTATCAGTGTTACGGCCACGGCTGTGACAAGTGTTGTGCCCTTGTAACTTCAAATTGTATTAAAAGTTTCTTAAACATACCTCACAGTAAGAATGTTGATAAACGGGTGGCGCATGATTCTTATTCATTTTCTAATCGCTTGGAAAATTAATTAACTCTCTTCGAATTCGACGGAGACGCGTACAATCAGGCGAACATCCGGAAAAAGTGAATCGCGCACAGTAAAGACGAAGAATAAACGCCGTAAAGTATAGACGGCGTGAAAGGAACGGAAATAGAGGTTAGTTTATTGAACACAACTACCACCCTAGTCAGTTAAGATGGTAGTCGTTACAGTAGTAGTGGAGGGACAAGTGATGTCATTGATATCAATTTAGTTAAAACGTTCAACGGAGAGACATAAGAAGAATAGCAATTGTCATAAGTAACAATGGCTGTGAGCACCGAAACTTATCTTATCGATTATTTTCTCGATATCATTTAAAAATACGTGAATGTTAAACTGCTAACCAGTGGCGAACAATTTGATAATTCATATTAAATACACGATCTTCCTTCTCTCAATAACATGTTCTTTCTTTGTTAATCCTTCTACCCGTCCTTCTCTCTTTATTCCTTTTGATTCTTTCTCTCCTCTTTGTTTATTCGTATGCATCGGGGTACCTTCATTTTATTACGAATGAACTTTCCGAAGAACGAGATTGCTTGTCAAAGAAAATACCAGTCGATCGTGGCTCAATCGAAAATTGCCGCGTTACTTCGTTCGAATTAATTGATTCGGTAATTAAAAGTACTACGATAAGAAATATCAAGAAATATGCGAAGTTTGTAAGTTGATATTGTGCAATAACTGTGAAGGTGAGTTATTTCGGAGTATCCAGGTATTCTAATTTATTAATAAACACCGAATACGGCATTGCGTTACTTGGAATATTTTGAATATCAACCGTGTTACGTATCATACGGGCAAACGATATTATTTGTTCTTGTTATCGTATCGTGAATTGAAAAATATTTGTCGCAAACAATTTTCATTTGTTCCGAAAGAATACTTTATCGATCGAAAATAGGTCATTGAGATAAAGTAGGGGAAGTCTGTAGTTACATTCTTTGCACTTTTAATGACGCGAAGTATAATGAACTCTGATAGAGGCGTGTTTTGCGTTTTGTTAACAGGGTTGCAACAATGTCTAAGAAGACTAATTGCAACAAAATGTTAGTCCATCAATTGTCATCTGTGTTACCTGATGATAGACCCATCACATCCATAAGAATTATTGAAGATATAGATAAATGTCCACCAAATTTCACAGTGGTAAGTAATAATAGCAAAAGATTGTTGTGATCAATATATTTCATTTGAAAATTTTTTAAATAATTAGGTATCAAGAACATATGACCAAGACACAGATGCCGATTTATGGAGGGAAAGTGGACTTTTCATAAAAAAGAAAGGCAGATATATTTGTTTTTCTAAGACTGAAGGGTTACCTCAGTGTGTGGTGGAAGACATAGTAGTTATTAACGAAAGAGATTCTCCTCCAGAGGGATACAGCATAATCTCTTATACTGTTGATTCAAGTGAGCATACGTAAGACTGATCAGAATAATGTGTAATAGAAAATCATTTTCGCTTAGTACATTGCTGTAATGGATTTTAGTGCAGAAGGCATGGAGGAAGAAGCAGTTGTGCTATAAAATTAGAAATAAGGATTTATGTTCAAAAGCGGTTACAGATATTATTATATGTAGTAGAATTATGAATAAGGTTTATACCTCTAAAATGGCACCAAATGGATTTATTGCTGCTGGGTATGCATACAGTTTTAAAATTGTCCAAGTTTCATCAAAATATCATTATTTTTCGTATTAAAATATTTCCTCTTCCAGTGTCATAAATGGAGTTTGCGTTTGCTACAAAACTGTAGATATTGTAAATGGAAATTCAAACTCACAATCGTATGTTAATATAGAGTAAGAGTCAGTTTTATCTAAAAATAAGATTAACGTATATATCAACTGTTACAAATAATATTTTATTTATAGTTTACTTCAAAGTGCTTCCCCGAATCCATCAAATGGAACGCCCCACAGAGTGCCTCCCGAAAGGCCGCCAAAACCAAAGTTTTCACCAAAACCGACTAATGGAATTTACCCACAAATTTCTGGGAGTGGGGGAAAGGATTTAGACGAATCGAGCGATAGAGATTATGAGATTCTAAGTCCCGATGCGAAAATTAAACCTACGAGACCCGCTCCGCAACCGCCAACAACTGTAGTTGCTGGAGCTTCATCGATTTATGGTACACTGCCAGGATCTTCAGATTTGGATGGAGTCCCATTTGTTCTTAATCCACGTCTTAATGTTCAATCTGATTCTTCAAGTGTAAGTTACTTTTACGATAAAGTTTTCTTTATCCATCTCGTATTCTTAACGACTGTATTATTTACAGAATAAACTGCCAACGATCAAAGTTTGGACCCAAAAAGACTTGGATAAGGAGGTAAGATGATTTTGATGTTTATAGATGTAACATTGATATCAGGTATTTGATGTTTTTATTCTTTATTGATTCTTTCCAGTTCTTTTATGATTTCCGCGCGGAAAGAGAAACTTGAAGAAACCACTGTGCCAAATTGTGTGATTCTTCATGCAATTATTCAGCTATATCTATACATTTGTATTGATAATATAGCACTAGCCAAGTGTAATAGAGTGCCTGAACGAGTGATTCATACTAACCTGCGAAAATGGAATCCTTTTAACATTTACTGGTGAGATGTTCGAATTTAAATAATGTCCATTTTCTGAAGTACTTTTTCTTCTGTGTCCTATTTAGATTTTGATACCAGTGACAGTTAGCATTGTATTTTTATAGAGTTGCGTTGTATTTTTATAGATAGTAGAAGTTATATATATTATATATATATGATTGTATCATATGTTCTAGTTGTTTATAAATCGTCACAAAGTATTTAACATTGTACTGGTGTACTCCTATTTCTTAATCAAACGCAAAATTCTTTCAATAAAGTCATTTTTAATTTTATTTCCAACAACAAAAGAAACATGTATACTTTTATTTTTTTCTCCTCGAATTAATATTTCTCAACAAAGTGCCTTTATAATGCTCCGATGCATTATAAATTTTAAATACGACACATTAAAATCCTTTTTCATTCGAAACTGCTATAAATAAATTAAGTTCTACATTTTTCTATCTATTGTATTAGGAAAAAAAAAAAATAGAAACACATTAATAATAATTTACAGAAATACATTTTACCTTGAAAAACGTGTTTAAAAAAGTTTAAAATATTCGAAGCACAGTCGAACTCCTATACAGTCGATTTCCTATAGCCATCAATGTCCTCAACAACGTGCACAACAGTAACATTCTTTTCAATTACGTTCCTTCGTCTACGACTTCCTGTTGGAAGAAACTTTTTGGAAAAACTTGAGCCAACCGTCAAACGAACGGACCAGTCCAATGTCTGACATGAGTGGTGTTATTGGTGGTCGTAGAGATACCGTGCTTCTCCATGACCGCGGTTGATTTAATTTTATTCTTATACTTCACGTCTTTCGGCTTCAGCATACTTTTATGATTACTCAGCAATCTCGACGGGGTTAGTATAGATTTATTGCTAAGCCCTGTTGCTTCCAGGAAGTGATCGTAGCCGCTACTCGGATTGGTCGCGGCAAGAGGAACATTATTATTGTCTTTGGTTGCGGCAGATTTCTCGTTCTGGCCAACTGTAGCCCCAAGATTGCCGAGTCTCTCCGAGCCATCGCCTTCGGGCCGATCAGGATCATCGGACAGGTCACACTCGTCCAGATTGAACTCCTCGAAGTTCTGTCTGATATCGAACTCTTGGTCGAATTCCGAATGAGCGTGTTTCGTTTTACCGCGTTCCTTCGTCTGATCGTCGGAATCGCCTCCGATTTTGAACTCCTCGAAATGGCGAACGATGTTTGTGACTCTCGGAATTTTACGCGTCTGTTCGCCGCTGCACTCGTGATTCTGTCGCGCCTGGAACGAGGAGCGAACGTTGTTGAACCTGTTCTTCCAGAAGCTCCCTTCCTCGTTGTTTCCCGCCACTTTATTCACGGTTTCGTCAAAATTCAAGCTCCTCGCCGACGACACGTTGATTCCTGCCGCTTTCAGAGGGGACGAGATGAAGCCAAAGATCTTCTTGCTGTGCTCGGCTGAGCTGGATTCGAGTAACTGTTGCTTCTTTCGCGTCTCGTCGATCAGGAACGAGGGACTAGGAATTTTCTTCAGGATCAACGTGTTGTTCTTGAACTGTGGCTTAGGCGGTAACGCTGGCGGTGTTTTAGGAGGAGGCGACATTATCTCTGGAAGCGATTCGATGTCCTCGTAGTCCAAGTTTTTCGCTATGGTTAGCCCTTTCGCGGACATTTGCAAACACGTTTTCTCCTCGATTCGTTCCAATTTTAAAGGTGGATTCACCGAACTGTTCATCGACGACTTGGTTTTTTGTATCGGCTGAGAAGAGCAGAAGCTCGTGTGTCTCGTCTCCTCCAGCTCGACCTTTGGCTCTATGATTACAATCGGAATTGCTTTCGATTCCTCTGACTCTTCTTCCAAGCTCGACTCGTGATTTACAATGTTACTCGTTACGCTCGACGTCGATACCGTTTGAGAGATACTCATTCCAAACTCGTCCTCGGTGGTTGTAGCTTCGAAACCACTTGCAGGAACGTCGTTAAAATCGCTTCCCGCTGTTTCCTTCCCCGCAATGCCTTCCTCGGAATTCTTTCTCTCCATTTCAGAACCCACCGACTCGATGTCCGACAATTTTGCCGGTTGAAAGCGAACGATTCTTCCTCGGTGTTTGAATCTTCTGGGCACGGAAAGAATGCTCTCCTCTTCCTCCATGTCTCTCAGAAGGATCTGATTGACGCATTCCAGGACTGAATTGTGATTACTATTTGGCCGATACGTGCTGTGCCTGAACACATCGTCGTTGATCTTATCCTCGTCCGGATCGCTGTACCAATTCCCGCTGGTCTCTTCTACAGTCTGTTCCTCGATCTCCATTTTCAACATCCTGTAAAAGATGAAAATTCATTTGCGATCCTGACGCAGACCAGCTGTGTTAAAATTGTTCAGGAATTGCAACTTCTTGTCTTGAACTTTAATAAAAACACGATAACAATAGAGAATGTTTTCTTGTTTCAAAGAAATAATAAAAGGAAAACTTGGATAACCTTTGATTAATAATTCTATTATGAAAACTGAAATGTATCTATGGGAAATATTTGAAATTTAATGATAATTTAGGAAAGTGCAAGGGCAGATCATTTCGCGAAGCATTAACACTGAAAACGAACTAAACACTTACACGCTGTTGTTATTATTGTTAATGCCGCTACCGTGATTATTATTATTACTATAATCGTCGTTCGTCTTGGACGCGTCGGTGATGATGCACTCGGTGTGTTCCAAGTTCCTTGAATTCGTCTCGTTGCAAGCGTTAACGTAAATAGGCTCCTTCTCCTCGTCCTCCGACGCGAAATTACAGTCCATCCCATCATCCTTGCTCTCTGTCCTCGCGATGTTACCGGCCTCGATTATCTCCGCGTCTTTGCAAGCTTTCTGTACTTTCGACCTACCGTTTCCAACCTTCTTTCGAGGTAACTTCGAACCGTTCACCACGATCATCGTCCGTTCTTCTTCCTCTTCCTCCTCCTCGTCGTCCTCGTCACCGTAGATCATGGTAGTTTCGTTCTCGCTATCGGTGACCATCGTCGGTGTGCATCTATTCGACTTGTTCAACGTCGATCCAGGCGACACATCCGTGCTTTCGCCTTCGCAAAAACCTTCGGTGCTGAGCAACGAAGGGCTGCCCTCGGTGGTGGTTGTGATAATAGACACGTCCGTGTTCTCGCTGCTCGTCAGGCTCGTTTTCGAAATATCGCTGCCGGCGAAGCTGTGAGTCTTCTTCACTCCTCTGTCCAACTCCTCGAGCGCAACAGGTACCACTTCCGAGGCATTCAGTTTCGTAATTATCTCACACTTCAGGTTCTGAATGTCCTTGCTGATACTGCTGTCCTGTCTCGGGTTCGCCTGCAACGATGGAATTCGTATTTCCTGTAAGAAGTATTTATTTTTCTCAATCTTTTTCAACGCGAATCATTTTTCTTTTTTAAATATACAAAGGGAAATTATGAATTGAAACTCACGCTGACAGCTTGAAGACTACTCTCTTCGATGTCGGTGGTCGTTTCGATCTTCGCCAAAGCGTTTCCCAACGTTTGCTCGCGTTTACACTTGATGTAATTCTTCGTGTAACGTCTGAGCTTAGCGATCTCGAGCTGCTGGTTCCTGATCACGTTATCTTTCTCGCAGAGCAGCTGCCTGATCGATTTCTGTTCCTGCTTCAGCCGCGCCTCGAGAACAAGCAGGGCACGGAGTATTCGTGAGAGTTGCTGATCACGAAGAGTCCTCTCGGACTCGTGGCTCGCCGTACGATTGTCCAACTCCTTCACCAGATCACGGCATCTCTTTGTCGCCGCCCTCAAGGCCTCCTGGGTACGAACTAGCTCCTGCTTCAACGTCCGCACCTCGGTTTCCATCTGCAAGTTAACCAACTGGTTAGACAGAATATTCCTTATTATTTATTACAAATCAACGTTTCCGCTCTCTTCAGCTATGAAAAGTTAAAAAGAAAATTTTTTACATTTACCATTACACCGGAAGTCGCACGCTCTCTCCAAAATCATAGCTAATATTAATATTAATTGAATTTTAAGTCAGATTGTATCATTTATCATTTTTATTGGACTGATCTATCTTTATATCGAGAGCCAATTAAGGATTAATGGGACAAACCCTTTTCCTAAAGGATATTAAACCATGGCTTTTAGTCTATTAATAGCTTTTCTGCTCGATAAAATATTAATGATCAATTATGAAATTTTCCTGTGAATCTATTCGAATCGTTTCGAATAGAATGCAAAGACGACAGAAGCTCGTTGCAAGTTGAACACGGACAATGGGAATGAGGAAAGCCAAAGGCTTTGTTCCTTAAGAAGAGAAATCTCCAAGGTTGACTCTGGAGGTCTGGAATTCGTCCAGGTGTAGACACCAGGAGAACCGGAAGGACCTGACCTGTAGAAGCTGCTAGGCCAGGTATAAAAAGGGGACCCAGTCAAAATATAAAGGGGATTCATTGTTAGAGCCTCAGCTTAAAAACTACATTATTCTGTACAGGTATCTTTCATTATACAGCAGCATTAACAATTTGTCAAACTATTGATGGTACGTAAAATTCGTTTCTTTATTTTTCTATTATAAATAAAGTATTTTAATTGGTTTGGTAATTCTAGCACAACAATCAAAATCGATCCTTAACGGTGACATTTTTTTCTTCCTTCCCCAGAAGGGCATGGAAAGGGCGCAATTAAATCGCGCGATACTAATCGCTTCGCGAACGAGAACGCGTCTTTTCAATTAAGGTACATCTCAAGGTAACGGAACTGTGGCGGGGATATTTACAACACCAACTCCACTTCCTGACATTTCACGAACCTCGTTCTAATGGTCCCGATACATATCCCATTGCATGGAGGTGCTTTTTCGCGAAACGATCGATTAATTCCAAGAATCAGTCATTTCGTACAAAGAATATCGATGAAACCTTTATATAGAAATTGGGTGAATTTTAGGGGACTAAGGAATAACTTTTTAATCATTGGATTCCTAAAGTTAAAAAAACAAAATGTCGAAAATTTTGTATGCCCTGAAGTAAAGTTTAATCTCGGGTTAGAATTTTCAACCCTCGATTTACCTTTGCTTTTCCTATAAGTGATCACCAGCCATTTTGTAATAAGAATACTCATGGGGCATTTATGCAGTCTTTTTTGTGAAACCTTAAGCTTGAAATTCATACGCCATAAGCGCTGTTTCGCGATATTTTTCAGTCATGAAATCAACCATTCGATATAGCAGTGTCGTTTTCGCTCGACTGGAATGCCACGAAAGTTGGTGTTGTCAGTAGCGCAATAAAGTGCCGATGGCGGTGAATTTACGGGAGCAACGGATCGCAGGAAGCCGCAAATTTTCACGGCTGTACACGTTGTAATTATACCAGTGGCTGCTGCGAGAAACGCGTCCGACAGTCGAGCATTTCTACTTCGTCGATGCTCTCTTTGCTGGCAGCGAAAGTAATCCTCTGCTCGAGATCTTCGATTTTCAACGTCGAGAACCGTGTGTACTGGACCTCGTATTTCCTTTACCCGTTAACTTACACCGTAATCAATTTACCCTTTAATCCATGAAACGCGACGCACTAAATCAACCCTTTTTCCACGAGTAAACTTGTTTTTCTCCCAGCGATCCTCCGGCGACGCATTGTCTGACAGAGAATCGAAACAGTGTTTCTTCCATTTATATCGGAAATATTCTACACTTTTAAAAGCCCTAGGGAGTTTAAAATTATTATTCCATGCTTGTTCGTACGGTCGTGTAATTCGTTGCCTTGGCATCGTATCGGTTCTCGGAATGTTCAAATATTACGATGTGGCAATTTAAGAGAGCGAAGGAGTTCCGGTTCCGATAAACGTTACGTGACCTCGACCACCTCCAACATTTTCCCAACTGGACAAATTTGTATTCCATGACATCACAGGAATCCCCGATGACCGAGTGAATGCGTTCGGCAATAGTTAGAAAGCGTAGGACGATGACTTGTCCCTGCCACGAATGCCAACAATCGCAAATATCCAATCACCGTTCGGTGTAATTAAAAAGAAAAAATTAATTGCGCCATTTAAATTTACAGGAATTGTAATAATTGACGTCATGCACATAGGAATACGAAGAAGAAAACGCGCTAGCAATAAATTTCTGAATGCAATTCTCGAGGAGCTTCGATTAAATCCATTACAAGGTTATCAAGTTATTAAGACAAAAGTTTCCCAGACTACTGCACGTCGTTCGGGGGCAAATCCTGTTCGACAACATTTTTCGAAATATATTCATAATTTATAACTAAATTATTTTTATTCTAGGATCGACTTTACTTTGGGGCACACAAAATTCTTGACTTTTATTTCGACGGTACAATAGTATTTGACGAGTAGAATATGAAAATACTAGTTTCAAGCTTAGGGATTCACAAAATCGGTCTCCCATATTGAACATTTGATATGCGTGCAGACGTCTTCGAAAATCCGACACCCACTACCGTATCCATCCAGTTCGGTTTATAAAGTGGCTCACAGAGGTGACGAAAAAGTGTGCTGCGACTTTCTCCGTTCTTGACCAACGGTTTTTCGGTCCATCGAGGTGCACGATAGGAGGTCAAACGATTCGAGTGGTTGCTATACACCGAAGTATACCTGCTGCCTGTACAGTGGGGCAAAGTCTCAAGAAACAGAAAAGAGATTCAAAATTCTACTTCGTCTATCAAAAATCCCATATTCCAACTCTACATTATGGACATTGACCTTTCCAACGTATATTAAAATCACGAAAATTATTAAAATAACCAGATTGAAAAATCTCCTAATTTTAACATTACGATTTCTTCCCTATTTCTTCGAATTCTACTCCACTGTGTGCCGGTACAGTTATCCGGTTTAATGCTTCCACGTCGTCAAATTCTTTTTGGTAGCAAGTGCAGAGGTCAGGAGAAACAACTTGAACGCCATTTCGTTCTTCCCCGAGACCTTTTTTAACCCGACAGACTTAGAACTGCAGAAAAAGGTGCAAAAAGGATAACGTTCGTTCCGAGATGACGTCAATGCTGCGTTCTCGTCTCCGATAACTGAGAAACACACTTTCTCCGATGTTACGGTGTAACGAGTAAACGGGGATCCATAATTATTGCACGAAACGTGCAATAACAGTACGTAACAACGTTTCTCTTGACCTCTTGCGATCGGTAAACGGTACGTCACGATTTCATTGAAATAGAACTCCGAAAAAGAAACGCGGGACTATGCGGCACGAGTTTTAATTGTCACGAATCAGGGTTCCGATTTATCACTGATTTGTTTTATTTCTCGGTCATCAAACAGCGAAGAATCCTTATTTCGCAAGCCGAGCATGTACTTACACGTAGTAGTCCTCGCGAACACGAGTACAGAATTGTGTCATCGTTAAACAGCCTTCATTGATTGCTTCAGGCTATCTTATTACAATCGATGTAATAATTATCGCTCGTTTTCATGTACCGTTTAGCGATAAGGAGTAGTGTCGGTACGCTATGTTTGTATATGCACGTGAGGATAATAAAAAGGATCAGTGGGAAGATAAATAAGAATTTGATACCGAGTAAGCTAAAGTGTTGCTGAAGTAAGCCCAGCGTTGTAATACAATTCAATATGTAATCTCTGTTTAAAGTAAACAATGGGTAATTTTACAATGATTGCAACAAGATCTTCGATGAAAACTTCTGAAAGGACAACCGATTCGTCATCTGATGACTGTAATTGATTGTGTTCGAATAAGTCCACGACACACTTTACGAGTACATCTTATTCGGCCTGTTGTCGATTTAAAAATAAACTTCTGTGCCTTTTACTGCAGTACTAAAAGAGCGCGTAATTTAATCTAATTTTTTTGTTATAATGTACATTAAACATAGGTATATTTTTCTTCGATCATAGCGAGTTTAAAAGTGAAGATTTTAGTTAAATTTCAATGGAATACCATAGAATTTTTGATATTCAATGAAACACCTACCGTGTACGGTAGTTTTGACATTAAAAAATCATTCGTATGTTCTTATTATATCCTGTGAATCATTACCTTAAATTTTTTGCTCGGATGCGGTAAATTTATCCAATACTCGGGAGAAGATCGACGTAGATGATCGGCATGATATACGTCCGATTTTCCACTCACAATCACACATGAATCAACCAAATTTCACCTGATTTCGACATAACATTCTGTCACTGATCCTCGAGGCATCTGTCGTGCGTCGCCTCCTCGAGGATGCCGGTTACGAGCGTTGCCGAGGATAACCGAACATTACCGAAGGTCACCGATGCTTTCCGGAGACTAGCGCGAATGGCCGAACGTTTTCGCGTACCTGACATATTGTACTTCGAATTTTTAAACTATTTTCATTATTTTCACTGTTCACTAGACGATTATTTCTTCATCCTCTTATTTTACTCGATCCTTGATAACGTAGTAGGTCAATAATTATCGTGCCAGGGGAAACGTGAATCGCGTGTTGGAAGCCGAATGTAGGCGAGACGAACTTTGGTTACGAACTGGTCAGTCGGCGAATGGACAGTTAGGCCCAAGAGGGAGTAAAGAATGGTAGAGGGAGAGGGTTGAAGCATACTCGGATTTCGAAAACAATTTTCTCCTACTATAAAATTCTATCGATACAAAGTAACACTGTTAATATAACCTGTTTTCTTTAAAGAAACATCTATAATATACAAAATTACAATTTGAAATCACAAAAATTGCTTCGAAATACTACATCATTGATGGTATGAAAAAAAGGGTTACAATAGAAAAAATGATAAAAGATATTACAAACGACTTTTTTCTTCAGTATTTCTTCTTTTTTTCAAAGAAAACCTTTTACACTCGCGTGTTTGTTGAATAATTGATGAGAACATGGTGAGCCGGTAGTTCCTAAGTGCAGCCCTGAGCCAGAGTCAGACGGAGAGAAGGAAGAAAGTAAGAAAAGCAGATAGAGAGAGACAGTCCTGTTCCGCGTGCACGCGTGCACGAATGTTTGCGTATTTTTTTCCATGTGTGACTTGTTTGCGATCAGATGAAAACAGGTAGGGTCCCCAATAGACCGTACATAATGCAAACCTGGTCACGATACGTCCTTTTTCAGCTAAATTTCCAAACAAATCCACCCACGCGTTAGTGTGAGTCAAAGTAAGAAACAGCTGATCAAGGAACATTCTTCGACTACCGTGACCGATTTACAACATTCCCTTATCATTATTTCTACAATACATTACAATCGTTCGATGCAGGATAACAAAATCGTTCATTATCGCCGGCTTATCTTTCGTTGTTATCTCCTTTTACAAGAAAAGATTATAAATTAATTACCTGGAAATTACTGCGTATACATTTTTATTCAACAAAGTATCAATCATCGCAATCGCTTTGAAGAAACATCGTTCAGAGAAGATTATCTCCGGCTCTCTAATAACAGATTCGATCGGCTCTTCTATTTCTAACGGACTCGCTACACACGGTGGAGGATAAAAAGGAAGCTTCTGAATCTATCGAACACCTTCTGTGACGTTAAAAAAAAAAAAAAGAAAAAAGAAAAAATGAAGAGCAACGAACAGTCACGTGCGTTCTCGGAGTACCGTTTTCGCAACGACACCAGATATCAGCCTCGTTGGAATGTTATCGACACGAACGTTCGTTCTTGATCTTGTCTGAAAGGAGATCGTTCTCAGCCGGGCGAGAACGTCGATTGTCCTAGAAAACGAGATTCTACCGGTCGGCGCCAGCTTCGCGGTTGCGCAATTGCCCCTTAACGACTTCGTTCGGGCCTTCTTGCAGCCAGTCGCGCACCAAGTTTTTGCGGAAACCACCTTTGAGATACCTTTAATTCGCGTACATCTTAATTGCCGATCGGAAACAGGCGACAACGAACGACGACCTACCGGTACGGTCTATGCGCGAGATTCGAGGTTCTCTCAGGATACGATTAATCAAGACACAACTAATTATAAGACACAACTAGTAACACGGATCTAGGTACGAATGGTACCCGTTTACGGTCGCTGATTCAAGGATTTATGCGTGGAACTGACCGCTAGTGTATTATTAATTTTTTCCACTAATAACATATTCGGTTTTTAGATCGTTTCATATTCGAACGGACTACGGGATTTAATGAATCTGGAGCGTAACTGAATATCGATGAAGTCTATGTACAAATGTAAGTACAGTGGTACCTCGGTATACGACCTTAATCCGTTCCTGATGTTTCGATGTATACCGAATTGGACGTATTCCAAAGCAGACGTGTACCAATTTTGTATCGCGAGGAAAATGAGATCACCTGCGGTCGCTCGAAAACCCCAAGGTTTCCTCGTGCTAATGAAAAGCGTTTAACAGATCGCTAGAACAGTGTTTCTCAAAACTGGTAGCCGAGAAAAAGCGTAACACGAGAGTTTTACTCCAGTTTGAGGGAACAAAAGGCATCGAGGGGCAACGTAAAGTATCCAACGACTGTACCCGTCCTTGATCGTGACTCTATCGCGAGAGGGCAGACGAGAGGAAGAAAAGAAAAAAGTAAACGGGAATATTCTTGTTGGAAGCAGCAACAGCAGCAACAGCAGCAGCGAACTCAATCCTGCGCGATAACGTCTCATCGATTTATTAACTCGGTTACCTTAGGAACCTGGTTCACCAGCCCTCGGTTAGTCCGAAGGGATAACCGTTATCACGATGCACGAATACAATCGATTTCTTACCGCCTGGCTATACTCCATCCACAGTTTCGAGTCTATCTTCTTCCTGCACGACATTCTTCCGATGATCGTTTGTCCCACCCACACGCCGATGATTTTTCCTCTTTCTTGTAATCCAAGATCGACCGACGGGATATCACTAGCTTGTAAGTACGCGATGGCTATTTTTCACCAGCCTTCGATCGATTCGATCGTCCGTTAAGAATTCTTCATCCGATGATGAACCTCCGGTTCGCGTAAATCGAAGCGAAATTTTTGCTAAGCGAGATATTTTCGTGTTGATTCATCAGAGAGATTTGCATTCCTTCTCGTTGAGGTAACATCTCCTCGCAGACCTCTTACGTTCCAATTGTCCGTGCTACTTTAAATTCTCGTCGATGATAAACTTGTTAACCGAACCGATGAGTACATCTCTTCTTTTAGCAGGGAAACTCGATTATAGCATCCTGTCTCCGGTTTTCGTTTAATCGTTCCACCGTTCAACGTTAAAACACCGTGAAGAAGCACTTGAAACTTGTACCAACGACGGAGGTGCAGCGTTCAATTACTTTTTCTATCGCACCACTTAACCGAGATATTGATTTATCTTGCGAGTCGATTCGTTGCAAAAATAACTTGTACTCGCAGCTGATGGTTACCATTTTTCCGTACATCGTGTCACGCGCTTGCGTCTCGTTAATGGTGCACATCGGAATTCTTTCAATTTTCTTCGGCTTTCAGAAGAGAGTTCGCTCGTTTTCGAGTAACGGTACGCGACGATTCCTTGCACAAGAACCGTCGTCGTGACTCAACGAATCTGTAATTGACGCGATACGGTGTTAATTGGCTGGAATTAATTAGCTTCGACGGCATTAACCGCGCGTTCCACGGAGGATCGGTTCCATACGGTTATGCAAATTAGCTTTCTTTCGTCGCGTTGCATCGCGATTTAATGTTTCTTTTTTTATTTCATCCAATGGAACGGTGAACGATCACACAAAAAAAAAAAGAAAGAAACATTTGTCATTTTAGTAAAATGCGCGAGGAAGCTTTATCGTGGCTGTAAATCCGCTAATAACACGGTTAGAGCATTTGAAAGATCAGCGAACGATGAAATTATCGAGGACGCGTGTACAGCGTGCACCGCGGCGCGAACAAAGTCCGCGTTCTGCGAGAAGAAACGTTCGACTAACTGTTCTCATAAAGCTTGCTCGTTATCTCGAGTGTTACCTGCAGGACAATGATAACAGCCACGATAATGACGCTGATCGTCGTAAAGATTACGATCGAACCAGATAAACATATGTAAATACGCGGAGCATTCAGATACGCGGGGATTCGTGCAACTATCATAAGTCAAAGCCTTTCTTCGGTGCAATTAGAAAAAAAATGAATAGTTTACAGAATACTATACATATTACAATATTAACAAAATTAACAGCACATGAAATATTTGAAATTTGTTAAATATCAAGAAATTTAAATTTGAATTCATGTTTCATTCATTACGTATATACAATGCATCATTTTTGACAGATAAAAATAATTGTAATTATAATGAAAGCAAAACATCGTAACGAAAGTCACAATATTGTTCATATCAGCTGTCGATATCGTATCAAAAAACAACAGACAGTAAAAAGAAGACCGTTTAGTGTTAATAATCTGTGTAAACCAAGTAATCGTCATGTTTCCGGTTTTAGGCGAAAATATACCGCTACGTCACTAAATGTCGAATCACGGTGTCACGCAGACTGGTTGTTATCATTAAATAGTTTTTATCAGTTCAGTATACGTGTACCCGAGCTTCACCGAAATGTTACACGGTCGATACTCGAACAAGATTACAACGAACCTTCCACGTGTTATTACAAGAAATATTGTCTGGTAGCGTTTATGGGCCATAAAATGGCAATTGAATTACAAATGCAATAGCTTTACTATCGCTTGTTCTATTTATTTATTATAATTACAGGCTTCTCGTCTAGACGAATAGTGAAACTTTTACGTGGCCAACAGAGGGATTTTAGTGGGTGGGGCGCCACCCCGAATTTGTTGGCGTGGGTGGTACGAGTCCCACACTGCCCGGGCGCCCCTTAGCCGAATAATGCGACGGGGTTAACAAAAAAAAGTGCAAATTTTTAGTATCTATGACGTTCTTTGTAATTGCTATCTGTGGATGTGCGATGCGGGCACACGTGCTCGTGTTACGAGACGCAGGTAAGCAAAGACAGATGTATGTACAACAAAGGGTATCTTCTGTGCGGGTCTTTACGTACTCTGCGACCTTTTAAGCGATACGCTTTGACAAGCAGAGTACGTCAACTTTTCGCAATCGGACACGGTGAAGCAATTTGCTATCCGGTTTCCTGTTTTCATTTTTTCTTCGTCTTTTTACGTAATTCAGCCTGTTTAAAAATAAAGATCCAAGTAATTTCTGTAGACTTTATTACGGATCAAAGAATCGTACAGGAGCCATTTTGATTATTCTACGTTTTTTGGCAAGGTCCATCCTAAGCTTATTGATCCTTCGATATCAGGACAGTGTTGGAGGGTAACCAGCTTAAAATTGAAAAAATAAGATAATATCGACAGCTGACACGAACGATATTGTAACTAGTTTATGCTAGATTTAAACTAACTTTAACGATGAAATTTTGATAAATTATCCTTCAGAGTGTCGTCGTCGCGTGCAGAAACAATGCCACGCGACGCGACGACCAGACATCCAGCTAACAACACAAGAAAGGAATAAAATGGAAGAGAATCGATACACTGGCCAGATAACAATTTGCGTCATAGTCGAGGGTCGTATTGTTCGATCGGTTTACACGATATTCGAAATTTACGGCGCGACGACTTGCCATTTCGCAACAGAATCGTCGAATCTGTTGTTATCGAGTTGAAACCACGACAGAATACACGTCGCTTTTCATCCCGATAGACTTTTCTTTTTAACCCTTTCTCTATTTTCAACTTACTTTACAACTGTTTTCTTGTATCGCGCAATTTATCGTTTCTAAGGTACGTTTTACTGACATTCAACTGTTATGGCATTTTAATTAAAAAAAAAATATATATATACATACCGATCCTTTTTCGAAGTCGGTTAAAAAATGTCCACGACACAAAATTAAAGAAAAATAATTTGAAGATAATTAATTTTTTTTAAATTTCCACTGGAGTTAAATTTGAAAGATAAGAATTTTTCCTACACTTTGATCTCCACTGACACTAAGATTCTAATTTGATAAAATAAGTAAGAAAATTTCTTACAAAATGGAACAGAAGTTGAAGGATATCTAAACTGTTCTCGATAACATTTGCTACTAGCAGCAATCGCTATCTTATCATTGTTTTTCACCTCGCTTTTCCAACCACGGTTTCACCTGATAATGACACGCGTTTATTATCCGCGTTGGAATTCGCTTCGTTCCGACCGAATTATCCGTCGAGAACGCGTACGTTCAGGTCACCACGACAAGTACGAGGAAAAGTTTCTCTTCGGTTTCCATTTAATCGACCAGAAACACTTTTTCACCGTGATTAAAACTTAGCAATCGCAGAAAGTTGCTTGGTAAAATACGATGGAAACGATTAAACGGTCGGAGATGAAGCGTGGATGTAGATCAAGGTGTGAAAGATATGGTGATGCTTTCTTCTTATCGCGAACAATGTTGGTAAACTATGAAATAAACAGGTACTTTAACGCTTGATTTTATTTTCCATTGATAAAAAATATGACGGGATTGAAAGTGAAACGTTTGTTAAGAATCTTGTCAACTTTTTCTTTCTTCCACGAGTTTTGTAACTGTGTCATTAGAATCAACAACTTTTCCCGCTTACGTTCGCCGCCCGTATAATTAATAATTATCTGCGTTTGTTACGCTTTCTTGGGCTCAGTTTCCTCGTTACCAGCGGTCGTGTTCCGAGCCTGCACGTGCCGAAGAATTTCGCTGCTAACGAGAAAACGATCCGAACGAGGACGTAAGGTTTCACATCCTAGTGCGATGCTTTTCGATTGATATCCACTTTCTATAACGAAGTGTCTTTCAAAAAATACAGAAATTAATTGCAAGACGTTTATCATAAGCGCATCGATGCACTCGAAGAATGCAGTAACGATATGGAAATAAGTAATAACCAGAGCGGAATGTACGTAATGGAGCATATGATGTGGTAAAAAATGTAGGTAGGGCATGGTTTTCGCGATGGAACGAATATGGGGCGAAAGTTTCTTTCCGGCACGTGTCCTGACCCGTTTCGTAATAAAATATTATTTTGATAAAAATATTGACTCTCAAGAAAATTCGACTCATCTTCGATCACACTGTGTCTGAATAATTTTCTAATTTTCGAATATAATCTAATGTAATATGGCGTCATTCATAGATTCGTATCTTTCTGCTCGAGTAACATGATTTTTTAATCACCGATCATTCATAGCTCTCTCTTTGATTTCAACGTCCTTTGTTAAACCTAACGGAACGCGATGGGCGAAGTCGATTTAATTTGAACGAGCTTTGAGGTATTCGTTTGTTGCATTAGTTTCTTTTTTTATCTTCCAGCCAATCGATAGAATCGGTTCTAATCGAAATTTCCGATCAGAGGAGCTCGTTAAAAAACCGCTACACGTTCAACTATCTGTATTAGAATCTACCATTTTATTTTCGCGAGCAAAAAAAAATAGATTAAGTGAATGTTTCTGAATTTTGGGTCACGATTGTGCCAGCTCAATTATCCAAGTGAAAAGTATCATTTTTATTCGGCTGGATATTAAGGGTTATTAGGACGATCGGGAACGGTATTTTACAGCTTAATTCCTGTCTTAGAGATCGGTCATTTTTCAAAAGACATTCTTAACCCGGCGGAGCATCGAAGCAACGATTTATCTCGATCACGAAGAGCAGCCCCTTTGCTTCGCCATCGTACCGGTATTATTGCCGTTTAGAACGAACGGTACACACAGTCACGTATTCGCTATCGAATGGATCGATTTCGTGTCGGTACGATCCACTTAAAATACCTACGATGCAAATCAGCCTTAATGCTCGTAGAATTGACCTACGATCGATTCCAACAGACGATAGAAATAATTGTCGAAAAATCAGTTTAGATCACTTTGAGACTTGAAAAAGACTAGAAATTAACCCTTGGAAGGCGGATCATCGAGACTTTAATTCATTGAAATACCACTTAACTTCAGGTCCATCGTTCGAGAGTTAAGAATGTCCGAAATAAGAAAATCCTCTAAGAAAAATCTTACCCGACGAAGCGAAGATTTTTCCGGGTGTAATAGAAAATTTTTCGTTTCACACGAGTTGTCGGTCTGACTCAGTTTCAACGACTGGAACGCGTCCGAGAGCGGGAGTACCACCGACGACCTAGGAATTTAAGATAGTCATCACCGGCGCACTTACATAAGTTTTACCTCGATGTCAGAAGGAACCAGGAAGCGTGTCGTGACGGACGGTAATGCGATCGTAATAACATGTACGCCGGTGCAAAGACGTTTCGAGGGAGGACCGGCAATCGAAACCGAAAGATTCAGAATGAAATCCGATAAATTGAAGAATTCAAAATTATTTCAAATAATGCTCGATTCTGGCTGTAAGCTATTCTTCAAGGGCAGCAAGAACGATCGTGTGGAAAAGGGTAAAAATTTCTCTGTCGAGTTGGCCAAGGAACGCGTATAAATCAACGTTGAAGCCATTAAATTCTACGGTCACGATAACACGTGAATTTTTTCCTCGCCTAGCGTTTCAATGCATCTCCATTGTTAGGAAGAAGCAAGACAATGGACAGATATTACGAGGCACGGAAGGGAAGAACAGAAGTGGCGGAAGAAGAGGAGGAGAACTCGAGTTCTCGAGTTCCTCGGCATCTCTACAACCCGCGGCGATCCATTAAATCAAATGTGCGTGATAGTGTGACTACGATTGTCGTGTCAACATCGCATAGAAATAACTAACCACAAAGGAACATACTTCTTTTTTAGTGTAAATAGAGAAGAATTTCTTTAATGAGAGTTTGATGAGAATCTAAGACATTAAACCACATCCTATTTAAGTGTTCCACTTACAGAGAAATTGGACCAAAATGGATGGAAAGTAAATTTAAAAACAAGTGAAATAAAAATTGTAACATGCAGTAGGCCTCGATGTAATTCAGACATTAGATTCCTTACAGTAATATTATTGATCGTCACAGGAAACACTAAATGCGATTACTTCCGACAATCGACCACCCATACGTTTAACGTCACACCGGACCAATTATATTATACGTCTAATTATTAATAATTACTCCAGACTCTGTAAGGGGACAAAGAGAAACAACGTTACGTAGGCTCTCCCTTTCACAAAGAATATAAAATTACTTCACTCGATGAGCTGACTTTTCTATATATAATTACCTCGATGGAATCGTTCCGTCACATTTACCTAACGATAGATTGGAAGCATTTTTTCTTCCATCGGGAAGTAATTATCCGGAGAAACGACCGTGCGACAGGGTAGAGAAGAAATTTTACCGGGGAATAATCATTAAGTTGGAATCTATAATGATTTTATAATACCTAATTACTTTTCATAGGGAAACGATAGAAAAATGTTATTTTGTAATTGAAGATTGCTAAGGTATCGAACAGAGAGGTTTGGAATTTGAAAACTATTCTTAATATTGAACTTGGTCAGCGTTCGCGCGCGGAAAAGACAGAAGGATTCGAATTGAGAGGAGTGCGCGTGCTTCTTCAGCTTCAGTGGCTGACATAGCGCATGACGCGAAAGTCGCGATACTTTGCGGACACGTACGTATACCATGTGCATTCTGTTCTCCGGATAAACGCGTGGCATTACGTCTGCGCCAAAGACGTAGACACGCAGCTGACGACATCCTTTGGATGCACCCTTCCTGTTCTCTTTCAATCTGTCCAGCACGTTGTTCGCGCGTCTCATCGCCGAGAATCGCGTTCGAATGCGATCCGATGACAAAACGGTCTCGTTGATTGATTCTTTCGAAGGCGAAATTTCGATGCCGATCGAGATTCGGTGTCGTACCGAGGGGAATCAACAGGTGATTGGAAAACGCAAAATTAATCTTCCCGGTACGAGATGGTTAATTATTTCGCAAAAGTAATTAGTTTGAACTTCATTCAAGCCGACGCCTCTCTCGGAACACCTTATGTAACTGTTGATATTACATAAAAGGTTCATTGCATAAACACCCACGCATTTCAATTTTACCGTTGATTATATCAGCCTTATGATAACACGTTTATACCGATTACTACCTGCTAAAAGATTACTAAATCGTTGCTGAACGATTAAATTATTAATCGTCGTTGAATATTCTAGTCGATCAGCAACGACTTCTAAGAAGCTAAAACGATCGACCCGTTATGGTTCGATGACAAGAACGATCGGCTTCCGTTCTCCCATCGAAAGAATTCTTTTCCGTCACGTTTCTCCGATGCTCCATTACACTGACTGACTTATCTTCAATTTACAGTGGCAATATTTGCAATATTCTTTGTTTAAGGCACGCCTTGCCTCGAAAGAAAACAATCAAGTACAATAACTCTAATACATTGCTTTGAACTATAATAAGACACCTTATATTGGTAACCACACGATCCATTCTCAATAATCGTTGCGTCGATGATTTTCAGATTTGTAAGCCGCTATTACGACACATTACAAGCGTATAACGATAGAGTAAAACATTTTCACTTTACCGTTCCACTTGTTTGATAAGCTTTACACAAGCGTTTTCTTCTTTTCAGACTATTACGATTTTTTTATATAGATAAGTAAAGTGCCAACATCAGTTTTAATGCTAGATCTAAGGCGATGAGCATTTATTTATAAATAGAAAATAAAATAAAAAAATAATTTAATAACAAGTGCAAGATATCTGTATTAACGCATGCAATTATTCTTTATCTCGATAAAGATCAATGTACATATATTTTAATAGAAACGCGTTAGCAATTTTCTGATATGGATTAACACATTGTTGACTGGCGATTTTTCTAACGAGTAGAATATTTTCAAATTATTATCTCGAATCGGTAGATAGAGTTTCTCGCCGGAAGTAAGCGCGAGCATGTTGCAAGCTCGTAAAGAATTCTGAAACGAGGTAAAAGAACGCCCATCTCTACACCTTCAGCCAGTTTATTAATTCTTCAATTAGTAAGATACACCTCTGTACGTATAGACGGTGATTACTTGCACGAATTAACCGTGAAGAAGTTCGCGTGGCGAAGAAACGAAAAGTAAAACGTCGAGGTATTAGAAAGCGATGGCTATCCACTGTTGGCGCGATGCAATTATGTCAAGAATGTTTGCAAACATTATCGTGCAAGTTTCCTTCGAAACAGCCGATTCATCAGATAATATCGCAGACAGAAAAATGATCTACAATATTTGACGAGCGAATGCTCTCAACCTGTTTTCTCGAGAATTTAAACGCTACTATTAGATAAAATAATTATATTTTATTGGTCTACTAATAAATTTAATGTTGATATTCTAATTTTGGAAGTCAAATATTAGAGAGTTTGGTAGTATATGAAATAATCAGAAATTTCGGCTAAACCGAAAATATTGAAGAATAAGAAATGAATCACTATTGGAATAATTAAAAATTCAATTAGATATTTGAGAATAACAGGAAAAAATCGAAGGATTATCTAAATCGTGGGCTACTTTCGTGAAAGTTTTGTCATTTGACTGGAAAAGTATGCGGAACAGTTGTTTCCAACTTTCTAGTCGAGTAAATCGTTACAGTAATGACCAATCAGAAAGCTAATTTACACGATCGATCAACACTAATTTGTCCACTTCATTTCTGAAATTATTCATACGATCTTTTTTATTTATAAGCAATCTTCTCCTGTATTCTTTAGCGACAAAGAAATGTTCGGACAAAGAGCGGAAATAAATAAAACAGAAGCACGGATAGTTGATACTCCACTTTCCCACATAAATTGCTAAACCTGGTACATTTCAGTGATCGTTTTCATCGTTCGGTAAACTTTCACGTTTCACTACGCTGCTTTACAAAATTAGTCTAGAATTTCATAAATGACAAACAGGTAACAGTAACAGAAACAATTGTGTTTCTTATCGATCAGAACGCAAGTAGACTATGATCGAAAGTGTTCTAACGCAAACGGCTTGTAATTATGAAATAAATAAATAATCTCTTATCGATCACGATTTCGGTAACAGACACGAGATACGTCTGTTTATCCGTTTCATTCACCTTTGTTTAATCAGTTTACACAGTGTCGAAAATGTTAAAAATGTGCAAGAATGTTGGTGTAACGGATTGCTCGGTTCATTGAGCCCGTACTGAATGCTTAAAATCAAGGACGGAATAATAAATTGTAAAGCATCCGTACGGGTGAAACAGTTTCCTCGGGGAAACGGGTAAAACGGTAGAATACATGAAAAATTCTCACACATCTTATCTTACCGTCGATTTATCATGCTAATAAATTATCTAAATCGTGGTATAAGCAAGTTTCACGCACAGAAATATGTATACTAATTTCATTACTTTTCGTGGAAATTTAAAATCGTTAGACACGATAGAAACGTGTTGAACAACCTCGTTCGAGGTACAGTTTTCTATTTTCACATCGGAGGAATCACGGAACACTTGGCATTTCACGAGATAGTTAAAGTGTAACTGATAGGATAGGAAAATGATCACTGATCTAGAAACTTTATGCCTTCGTGATATCTGACGTTTATGAGCTAAAGATTTTTCCTCTTATTTCCTGAGTAAGAGAAAAACGGTCCCTGAAATATGAACGTCTTCCAATTCCCAAGCCCACCCACCAATCAACCAGGTAATTGAATTAATTATTATTGAACCATCGTACACCGATGCATTGAACGATCCATAAATCGTTGCGCATTTTACCTGTACTTTTATTCGAAGGTAATCACGACAGGAATAAGGTGAACGGGAACACGCGTTGCTCGTACGTACACGCGGCGGGTATCGCGGCACGCGATTTGCGCAAACGTCTTGATCGCTCGTCTACCAGGCTGGTATGAAACGAAGGTGTGCATACGCAACCACGCGAGTGCAACGCGCACACGCGTGCATCACGGTCACATGTGGGTGTCCGTGTCACGCGGTCGAGTTGCGCGCCGTTCCACACCACTTGCCACCACGTGTGCAAGGATACTACGCGATCGAGGAACTTCTCATCGATTCGGGCAACAGCGAATTTCATTCATCATTTCGAATACTCGAATTCCTCTTCATTTTATTACATGTGTAAAATATCGGGAATATCTATAAAAATTCCAGTTCAACCCTCGGACGGCGGACCATGGAGAGAGTCTCAATTTTCATTTAATTATATATTTCATATTGAAATTTATCAAATTTTACGCTTTTCCTTTAAAAATTATTTTTGGTTAAATAATCATTGAACTAATTACTGAAAATATGAACGAACGTTTCATATGAAAAGCGTTTAATTTACTGGAGAAAATATAATCGAATTTCTCAACTTTCTTTTTGATCATTATTTACAACGATATCTACATCGGTGTAATTCTTTTAAACGAAACTGAGAAGATACAAACCACGATGAAAAAGAGAGATTCATTTCATTTTACTGCAATAATGAATCACCGTTTGCGATCGTTTCTAAATTGCCGCCCAAGAAAGCGAATCTTTCAAAACGCTCGGCATAGAAAAGGAAAGAGGAGCGGGAGGAGAAATACGGGCACCGTGTCCCTGAACTCGATACTTTCGCCGCCATTATGCGCTCATTGCAAAAAGGATTTTTGCAACCGTGCTGTAAGCAACGGGTGCACGACTATCCTTTAAAAGCCAGCCAATAAATAAATGTTACCAGGGGAGCAGCAAACAAGGAGTGTCGCGGCACTTTTGCAAAAAACCTATTATTAACATACTGCCCTGTTCTGTATGCAACAATGTCTCAACATTACTTGCAGTTTAACAATGATTTTGCAACGTACCAGTCCCGCCCGCCGCCGACCCGTTGAAAATGTTCCAAATACGCACGCGAAATGTTTCCCGCAAATTCCGGTTTCCGTGTAACGAGAAAATTCTTTCTCTTCGAGCCACTGTCTCTTCTTCCGTTTTCGAACCAGACGAGAAAGTTCTTCTCCTTTTATGCTGCCTTGATCTTACAGCTTCGTAAGCTTGTCTTTTTCTTCTTATTCTTTCATGTGGTATCTTATGAACTCGGTACACGACGCACCTGTTGCGTCGTTGGTTTGATCGACGCGACGCGTGCCGACGATAGGCGCCGAACGGAATTCCACTTTCGACACAGGGCATATTTCTTGGCTTTTGTCCGGGCTAGGAAGCATGCATGGCTATCGGTGCGCTCATAAATAAGGCATAACCGTGAAACGTGGCGTAGGCGAGTCGACCTCGCTGGTGTGCGTTCACGAACAAGAAGACGTGTGCCCTCTTCTCTGCTTCTTGTGTACACGGCCTGGGTTAAAAAGAGCCCAGTGAGACGAGCGGAAAAAAAAGCCACCGCGAAGTAGCCACTTAGAGAGGACGCTTTTAGCTCGCTACCTCTAGGCGAGCGTTATTTCCCCTGAATTTATCTGATTAATGTTTCAGAGGAGACCGAGGGTTGCCTTGCTTGGATGGTACTTCTTTATTGAACAGATTAACCAGCTAGGTGGATGCGTTTTTCTATTCCTTTTTACAAGAGTTTCACACTCTCGCCGTGTCTTCATTCATATCTGCGTGGAACGTTTTACACCCACTTAAGGGGTGAAAGGAAAACCGGGAAGAGAAAAATTCTAAACGTTATCGGCGAGTCATTTTAATGCACCGGTAATTATTTTTCTTTTTCTATGTAATAAGCTTTGAATTAGAAAAGATCATTTGCAAGCCAATGGCTGGCGAGACGAATTAGCGAAAGCTACTCTTTCCTATTAGCGAATTTTAGTCAATAGACGAAACCGAATGATCTCGTTCTCTCATCCCAGGACACAATATCCACGAATTTGCATAACACGTCCTCGTTACCGAGAAATACGAGTGCACGCAGAAAAGAAACGGTAAAGGAGTACCATGGCAAGAATAAAAGAAGAAACGCTGTCAGTTACGTGGGAAAGACAAATTTTTCAAAAATCCGGCTAACGGTCAGTTCTCACGCATTATGTACCTCTTCTTTACAAAATGTGTTGCTTCCACAAAAATGGAAAAGTAAACGACCCAAGGGGTGACCATAGGCTTGTAGATGGCTCGTCTCACCCCAAGGAAAGGGATGCTAATGAGGATACTAATTGTCATAATAGACAATAAACAAAAAGAAGTGAGAACGACTTTGAAATCTTTGAAACACCTCCACTTCCGGTGCCGACATCTGCATCGACGCCATTTAATTTTACCTAATGGCATTCTTTCCTACAATGGTTCGTATGTAAACTTTAGATTCTTTTGGAGAACAAGTCCAGTTTCTGTTAATGGGAACATTCGCGGGCGGCAATTAAGCAATACTCGGTTCGTCGGTTACTTTTAATTGTTCTTAACGAGGCTAAACGCGGACGTGGTCCACGTCACGGCGCATAACAATGAATAACGGTTGCGGTGAACGAGTCCGTTTACTTTTGTTCCCTATTGTCACCGGCGACGACAATAAGCCGACCACGCAAGGGCTCGAAACGCGTATCATTGACGTGCGAAACTCTTGTTTGCAAATAACTAGACATAAATTCAGTGAAGTTTATTTCTCATTGAAAAATTACGCCTACGCGGTAGCGTCAGTCGTTAGCGAAAAAATCTAAAGTATGCTTGCAAATAATCGATAGTCGATAGGGGTTACGATCGATCGAAGATTCTACAAAATGGCGAACGCGTGTCAAACACCTGTTCAGATTTTTGTAGCTACTGATTACTTACTATTACTGCTAAGATACTAATTACTTATTAGGAAAATTTAATGCCAATATAGATTGTTATACATTCAAACTTATAATATAGGAGTATGAAGGTTATACTAAAGTATATACGCTGAATAAAAAAGCGCGGGCTCCTGTCAACGAACAGCAGCACGAAGTTGGCCGCAAGCCGCACAATTCAACAGGATCTTGACAAATTTTGTCAAGATATTTAAAGAAAATACAATTTACTCACCGTCAACTCGGCATGCCGTCCGGCGTCATTGGAGTGTCGCCGATGGAAACCCGTCACGCTCGAAAATATCGTCGACACAATCATGCGGGTACGGTGTTTCACTGGTCACGTTTGTATCGAATGTCAGAACGTCGAGAAACCATAAACATCGCGTCAGGCCAGAGAAAAAAGTGTTCTATACGACCCTTGTTACAGGACAACGCATCTACTTTACTTCTTTATACGAACTCGACTTATTTGTTATTCGCGTTAAAATAATTTATACAATTAATCAATTTACTCATTAATATAACGTACACCTTCACTCAACCGACACGCGATACACACCTAACCGATGGTCGAATCGTACTGAGCCGGTGGCACTCGCGAATCTCTCACTAGACTACCCCCACTCCCCACCCCCTGCGTACTGCGCAGGTCAAATCAAATAGACAACCCTTAGATCTTTTCGAAAAATCCAATATTTTAATTGCATATTTAAAATCAGAATGATTTTGTTGCTAATGTATTTTATTTGTTCTAAGTGAACTGTAGATGTTTATGCAAATATATACTTTTATAAAATATTTTCTCTTCCTAGGCGATTTCAAATATCATCTAAATTCGCGCCTTTTAGAAAAGTGCGTAGCATGTTGATTGATTTTACTATTTGAACAAATTTATTTTCTTTTTGTATAATGATAAAGTTTATTAAAAGTGCAGTGAAGTTACTTATGAACACATAGAAATGATTTTCAGTGATACATAGCTTGTTTCGATTGGATTCGTTATGCACATCTGAATTTCTAGCGTTAGAGGTTAAGTAACAATTTGAAGTTAAACAACAACAGTATTTATTCTCTAATTCTTAATCAAGACATGAAATTCCGATATAAAACAATCTCAGACAATTAACATAAACATTTTTAACCAGATGAACCGGCACGTCGAATGGAATCGCGAGCAGCGTTTGAAAGACAACAAAAAAGACGGGAGAGATAAGGAAAGTGCAGCTTAACACACCATGAAGAATAGCATGCGAATAGAATACACCGTGAAGGACTGAAACGCGATAAAACACAAAAAGGATGATAATCTCAAGACGTATAAAGCATATAAGTATGTATCAGCTAGCAATTTACTGGCTATTGAATTTGTTTAACGCGTAAACTGAATGCTTTCGTCGTGGTCCACGTTGAAGATATTTTCTACGTATTTATCTGATGCGTGCCCGGCATACAGGGTGTCTCCAATTCATGAACTCGATACGATTCAACCATACATTTATACAAAACATCCGTCATTTTAACAGGTCTGATTGTTCTAATGTTTAAATATGTACTTTAAACTGGCGAACCATGGAGAGATTATTCAATAATATGGCCCAATATGGCGTCACAGTAACGTAGCAAATCCGCCAAAAATGTCAAACTTTTCACGCTTATAACTTTTTAACCATTGGATTCCTAAAGTTAAGACTTGCATTTTCAAATTCTACGCATCAAAAGCTATAGATTAAGTTTAAGCGGTCCCTGGCCCGAACCAAAGGCGTCCAGGAAGACGAAACCCTCTTAGCCAGAGGTATCTTGGATACACCCTATATATTCCTCAGGGAATCAGGCGCGAACTACTTTTCTTCGGTGCCTATGATCTTACACTTTAATGATATACTTGGCGCATACTATCGCGCGTATTATTCCCGAGGGTGTATACAGATTATGATACCTGTACGATTATAAAACCTCCGAGACAGGCAGTTATGAGTCACGCTCACGGTGTAGAAGGAAGCCTCCGGTGGATAGTATAAATGTTAATATCGCTCGTTCATTATAATCCCTAGAATGCTACGCATCGCGCCAAGGGCGAACAGTACGTAATATTTATGTCGTTACACCGCTCGTTGTCCCCTGTCGTTCGTTTTCTCTTGATTTCATTCAACGAAACACCAGGAGCATGCGTTAAAAACAGTTAGCCTCGTACCTCCATTACATAATCACGTATTTTCCAGAAGGTCAAGTAACTTTTTTTCCATTAATCATCGGATGATTGCACCCTTTGAAGAGCAACAGCCCGTAAACCCATCCACGGCAAACAATGACGTTGGAGAAAGAAATACACGGTAACCGGTGCTCGCCGATCGCTAAAGGAAAATTTCTATTCGCGTACTGTGATTTTTCTCTCTCATTCGTTATTTAAAATTATTGTTCTCGGGCGTTTATTTGTAAACGTATTCCGCAGGAGGGTAAATAACTACTTTCTCGTCGTACCGATGTTGCTATCACTTGTAAACGCGTTTCAGATCGTCGATCGATTTTTCAGCAGCTGAAACAGCTTAATTCAATCTCAGTGGGACAATATCCCAGCTGGAAACGTCGACATTCTTCGGCTGCGATCTCTTTCTCCGCTGTACGATCCTCTTCAGTGCCGTGGCTCTCCCACATTCGGCTCCAACCTGACCGCATTCCACGAAGAATCTGTGTCTCCGCCTATCAGAATGCATTCGCATAGTTTTCGATGCGCGAAACTGCTGCATCAATGACGCATACTTCGTTCATGAGAAGCTCGATTCGCTTCTCGAGCAAATATGCGTGTTCAATGAGGAGAAATTAGAAGAGGATAGCTCGTGCGATACTGAGATTGCATTTATGTTATTCAAGGATATGAAAATTACCATCGGATCGCAACGGTAACGCTATTATTATACAGTCGACGCTTTATTTTTCATTTACATTAACTACCTTCATTTTTCCATCCTCGTAGAAATTATTCCTATTTACCTTTCTAGGTTGACTTGTTCGTTTATTAGAAAAATAATTCAACTTCGTTCTGAGAAGGTTTATTAAAGACGCCGGAGAAGTTGTTGGAAATCGCACGAGGAATCTGCGGAGCATATCGTGCCAGCATCGTGTAAGGAAAAACAAAAGCAAAGCTAAATAACTCTTGAAAGCAATTCCGGATGGTGGAAATATAAAATATCTTATTTCTGTTTCACAGTAAAAAGTGTCCAACGGTTCGACCGAGGAACTCCATCACCGGCTTTTCTTTTCAAAAAGGGATAATATCGTAATTAAAATGAGTAATACGTTCGCGACACCGTAGTACTGTTTCTTTTTTGCCGTCTGGAAGATTATAGGAGGGCTGGAAGCAAGGGACTCTACGTCACTTCCTGAGGAACACGGGTTACGAGAAATTGCGGTTTACGAAGAACTCGATAAAGCCGCAAACCGCACGATTGTCCTTGATAACCAGGTAATGTATTTCAGTGAAATACTTTCCATTTGTCATCTCGGTTGAAAGGGATAACAGCGTTATTTCCGTGGGAAATCTATTCCGCGAATGGATATGAACGACACTCGCAGAACAGACAAAAGCAATAACGTTTTAACGTCTGTCGTAAACAAGTTATCTCGCTGTCATTCACAAATATAGGAACAAAGCGTAACACGTTCGCTGTGAACGATGAATATTAATTAATACGAATTATCGACAGGGAACGATAAGATAAGCTTTATTAATTCCAACGTCGCGCATCGAATGTACAAATTCACGGGAAACAAAGGAGAGAAACTTCCACGTAACCCTTCTCGTTTACTCATCAATTATCGAAACGCGACTTTGATGGCATTTCAATCGGTCTGGCGCCTGTGATACGCGATGCAACGAAGGTGCCATCGCGTTAAGAAGGGTTCGCACGCGCCCTTTGTGTCGACGATGCGTACAAACGCGTCGTCGTTTGCATAAAACGCGTGGATGAGTCAGTGTCTACTCGCGTCGTATAGCATAACGCAACCCGTTCCGAGCGCACCTGCCTTACATCCTTTCTTCCGAGCCGTGGATCTTCTAACGCGTATGCACCCGCTGGTCAACGGCATTAGACCAGTCGATATTCCCGGCTCGTGCGAGCGGAACAATGAAGACCCAAGCGAATACAATGCGAGTCACGCCGATCATGCGGATACGATGGACGCGAGGCATGCATGTGTCTCGGGGACAAAGACGAAAAGCCGGAAACATGGAAGAGGATAATAACAGAAGGGAAAAGAACGAATAAGAAGGAGGAGGAATAAAAGGGCAGTGCAACGTGCGCGCGTGATTTACGCGCATCGACGATCGAGGCTGCGCATAATTTATCGATTGATCGGGAACGCATGCGTACTCGCGAAGAGGATACGAACTCTGCGCAATCGATCACTGTCCACCACGACCGATGACGTTAATGAGGACGATCGGTACTTAGCGATACTTTAGCCTGCTAGCCATTGCGAACGATTACGTGCGTCGTTTGTTTGTGCAACGGAGAGAGATCATCTGGTCTGTCCCATCGGCATGAATAAAGATGTTGCGTTTCTCAGCGAGGGTCGAAGGACAATTTCGGGATACTAGAACCGACGTCCCCTTCCTTTTCTTTTTTATTAGCAATTTTAATTTGCATTCGGCCTTCGAGTGGTTAATCAGCAAATTCAATGCATGTAGGATGACTTGGCTGGTCGGTAGCCATGTTATTCTTCTTATTAGCCAACCCGTATCTAAGATTGAAAATCTTGAGAAGAGGGCTATAGCATTTAGACTTTCTGTCACTTTTGTATAGGCCAAGAGTTATCGAAAAAATTCTTGCGAATCTCAACGAATGACCGAAAAAAATTAATTTTTTTTGCCACTTTCGGTCTGACCGAAAATGGCCAAAAAAGGGTTAGCTCTAGATCGAATTTCGCTCTAGTTCATTTTAGCTTGTTAGGAAGTTTAGTCGTCAGACTAAAATTTTTATAGTGTTCACTTAATTAAAACGAATGATGAAAAATGTAATCGCATCGACCCTCTCCGTGTAAACGTCAGCAAATAAATCGACGAGCAACTCTTCGCGTAATAAATCGACCGCGATCTTCGTTATTTGTTTAACCGTTGGAAATGAGACGTAGGAAGGAGGCGTCGAAAAAACACGAAGAGGGATCCACGATCGATCAATGTCATTCCGCATGATCACACGGATGAGCATGATTGGCAGTGTACACCGATTCAACGCGGTAGCCATTTCAAGGGTCCACCAGGGAGAAATAATCTGTTTACCGGAAAGAATTATGGCCAGGCGTGAGCTTTAGCACGGAAGTGGTCATTGAACGACGAACCCCTCGTTTTAATGGCATTACAGACAGAATGGAAGAAGTAATTGAACATCGGTGTCGGAGACTCTTCTACAATAATTTACACTGCTATGCATAAATCTAACCAGTCGCAGACACCGTTTATTAAATTTCTAAAAAAAATTTGCTATATCGCTGGAAATAGTAACAGAGGGAAGAGGATCGTTTGAAATTTGCATCGTTTAGTCAAATGAATCTCTAACAATGAGACGGAATTTGTACCCGTGCATATCTTTGCCTATGGTTAAAGCTACACCCACGGTTAGCTACGAGCTGAGCGATAATAAAGCTTCCGGTCTGCTCGCGCCAGCCGCTGCGACAGAAAACAAAACGCCGGAGGAAGAGGAGAAAATTATTATTCCTTCGCCGCGCGACGCGTGTACAGAGCTAGGTACACGAACCGGATGCAACGCGTTTGATTTACCTCGTGTACACCTGGTCACCAACCCCCAGATGCACCCTTAATTACCGTTTGATCGATTGCATAATTGCTAGTCAGCAGGAAATCACGCGAATATGCTTGCTCGTTTAATTGGGTCAGATTCTCGTTAAACGCGGATAACAGAAATATGAAGCTTTTTTTAATAATTTCACTTGAATAATTTTAATGTCATAAAAAAAAACTCTTTTAATTTCGAGATTTCGACAAGTAAAGCTGTGGAAAAAGAGAAAAGGAATAGAAAAGCATTGATCAACTCACCCCCTCATTTTCAGTGAAACCCGGGGGCTTGACGTCAGCGTCCACGTAAAAGATGGAATTCATTTCCCGGTGAAACCGCATGTTTTTCTTGGATGAATCAATAACCCGTTGCCTCGATATAAAGAACAATCAAGCTCCTTTTCCTCATTTCTCAATTATAAATATCGTCGTTTCAGGAACGTCATCTTTAGCCTTGCACAAACACTGTATCTTCAAAGTCACACAAAATTGATCTCTGGTACACTTTCTCGATTAAAAGAATTTTCAACAAATTATTTACAAATGTCCACGCGGTTAAACATATTTGATATGTTGATTGCACAATTGCGCGTTAAATTCATTAACGCGCACATAAAGAGAGCGATTCGAAATGGCATGATTTAACAGTGAAAATTGTTCGCGAGTGAAAACATACGTATTCTGAATCAGACATTTGTTACTTCTTTTCGCGGCGGTAGCCCCGTGAAAACTGGAAAGCGAAACGTTAATCGCACACCTCTCTCGTTTCCATACGCAACACACGCGTACGTGTACCCCTACCCTCACAGAAATTTACTCCTCTCCTCTTGAACACGATGGCCCTCCTGGCAGTCAATTAGCGGCTTCCTTAATTCGTTATCCCCCTAAAGCCGCGGTGAAATCATACCGCCCCGAGCTTAACTGCAATTACACGTTGCCTCAAAGTGCAGTGGCAATTAACAAGTTCAAAACCTAGGATGCACCGCGTATTAAACTATGTACAGTCTGTCCAGGAACCAATACAATTGGTTTAATTCTACTAATATATAGAAATTATTGGTGTAACTGGGTAGGGGTCAGGGTGGACCTGGTCCCCCAAAAATAGGGACTGTTCCCCTACCAGAATATATTAGAATATCCGTTGGCTGATAAAATCTTGACTCAATACAAATGAAACATTTGTCACCAAACATCAGTCTTTCATTTGAAATTTGGAGCGTTTAATTTTACTCACATCGGTATAACATTAAAGTCAAATCGTCGCTGTTCCAGCGTGTGACAACTGTTTTTTATCTGAGGGCCAGAAAATGAACCGTGTTGATTCTGGTCTTAAATGGGTTTAGAGTTTAGACCTAAAGCAGTAACAATGAGTCATGAGGAAATCCCCTTGGTTCTTGCTAGAATTTTTCAACCGAGTAAGAGTGGTAATCAGAACACTGCACTTGTAGCAGTAAAACGGGGCCATTTCTGCAAACACATAAACATTTGTTACATTTCAATAAAAAATTTGAGTACTGCATAGGAAATTTGAATGACACCATACATTATGGAAAAAGTGTTATCATTTGTTTTTAAAGAGAAAATTCCAAAGCAAATTTCATAGATGACATTTATAGAAATGTAGGAGAAAATCATTCGGCATAATCATGCGAATAAATTAAAGTTAGAAGATAACAAAATCATCATATCTCTAGATGGCTATTAAAAATTCCAGTTAATTAGTAAAAATTCACGGGTTATTGAATATATTTCGACAATGTCTGCTGGAACGGAATTATTATCCACGACAGAACCGCATCTTACTCCAGGGTAAACGATTCATCACTTTTTCCGTGATACATATATCACTTCTAGAGAGACACACAAATGTTCTATGGAAAGATAACTTTCATACGTACTATTATCTTACCCTTTTACGAATATCGTTGATAAAAAGGAGCGAGAGAAAAACAGATCGTTTATTTTAGATACGCCGGATATTGTCCTCAATATCGGTACAGATGTGGCGAAACATATGGGAGTATCACGCACAAGTTGCTTCTTGATCCTACAGTAAATCATGCGGAAACGCTCATTTTATCAAACCGAGTCACCGACGACTACGAAGTACATTAGTCAATATTTTCTCCTTCCGAGTATAATCTTATTTTCTAACAGCAATAAAACTTCAATTACCTATCAATCACCAGGTTCAAAGACCACCGAAAAATGACATAGACATAGTAAATGCTCGATACAAAAGGACTGATCCTATATACGTTCATCCTATGTTACCTGGATATGAAGGTACATCAGATAAATAAATAAAAATTCTAATTAGAATCTAAGTTATACGTTATAGGTTTTACACCTAAACTGAATGCTAGACACGGACAAAGATATACGGTACTTGCTACCGAGGGACTTGCTGAATTTGAACGACAACAATTAAACAACAAAGCTGCTCTTAATGAAGTGAAAAGAAAAATAGCCATACAAGGTGGATATGGTGAGCCACGGAATTTAGAGGATCGTTTAGTAAGAAACTCCAATATCAACTCCATACATTAAGAGAAAAAAGAAATGGGATTAACGAATGTACATATATCGTGAACTCTTAATGCAGCTTATCAAAAGTGAATTCAAATTGCCAATGCTGTCGGTTCGACCAGATTGCGTGGGCGTAATGAGAAATTTATTTCTGGACGAGCAACACGAAAAACCCAGGGATCATGCCCCCTCTCCATACTTTATGGATAATGCAAATCCGAAGAAGTATTTTATCAGCAGTAAGCCTATCTTGTCGAGTCACTGTTACTTTGAATTTGTCTTCAAATAATCTCGTAACTAATGTCACAGTACGATTCATCTGTTTTACGAAATATTGCGTCTTCAAAAACTTTCATCGAAACGACTCAAACGAATCTAATATGCGTATTAAACTATATGCTAGATGATATATGAAAATATATTGATGGAAAAATTGAAATACAGATGGATCTTACAGACAGTGAACAACGAATGAGATATTCGTTCATTCGAGAGAAAATTAAAAGTATGAAATTGCAAACATCTATTAGCTTCCATTGATACGAAATTTTTAAACTTATTTAAGGATATGCTGGTCATATACCCTATGGACATTCCCATTTTGGAGCTTCGAATATTCCTGCTACCAACAGCGCGCTTTGCGAGTTCACTTCCAATTATCGAAAACGACAAAGCACAGAATGGGCCCCGATAACAATTTCTCGACCTGATCCACCGCTCATGATTCAACCAACAACGCTTTACCATAAACACGTTGGTATGATTCCAAATTACCTTGGACACGTTCCTGGAGAGACGTTCAGGTAGTAAATTATATTCAACTTACTCGACACGTTTTGAAAGAGTATCGTTTTATTTGAAAATTTGTTGTGTTCAGGTTCGGTAAAACCTTCGGAGCAGACACTAAGGACGCAAAACGATGGCTTCGTGGTGAATTTTCTCCGTAAAATGTGTATGTGTCATTGTACAATAATCCTATATGTTAAAAAGTATAATTGCATGATAAAAATTGTGATGTCCCTGTACAGATAATAAATGATACGAATGCAAAAAATGATTACCATGCTTAAAATCTAAATAATATTCCAAAAATATATGGCACTATATTTAAATATATTAATGAGCTGTAGTTTCTTCTGTATTAATCACTATTGCTGAGATTTCCATTTCATTAAGATTTCAGCTGCCTGTTTTAGATTTTCATCTTTCTGCAAAAAAAGAACATTGAACGTTAGTAAAAAAAAAGGAAAAGCAGTATTAATATTACGCGTTTTAAATCAACTTTTACCTTTATGAAACAATATCGTACGTTGTCCTCCCCCAAGTGTTTATGTTCACGACTGTAAAATGCGGACGGTGGTATTCCTTGAACTCCGACATTTTTCGTCATCCACTTTGTAAACCGATAATCTTTATTCTCATCTGTTTCTTCTTCTAATTTAACCTTATCTTTCAGAGCCGTCCAATTGGCAACCATAAAATATCCACCTTCTGGAATTGTTGGAGACATTCCTACGTCGCTAAGGAACGTCGCCATGTAATCCCGCTTTGGCTGCAGTTCCTTAGCTAAACTAACAAAGTAGCAATCCGGTTGACCAAATCTTTCCAATTCTTGTTCAAACCCAATCGCTACTGCTTCCTAGAATTTGAAAATAATGTAAATAAGTAAATGTAACTAACAACATAATTAACCGTATCACAATCGATATTATAAATCTATATATTACTTGGACTGGTGTATTACAAGTATACACACAATTTTGATGAACAACTCGTAAATTATATAGTAAATGTGCTGGACCATAGGCCCATCCTAATTTCCATCCAGTAACACTGAATGTTTTACCAGCAGATCCTATGGTTATTGTGCGCTCATACATATCGGGTAGCGTAGCTAAGATATAATAATTATTTTAAACAAAGATTTTGTAGAAGAAACTGTAACACCGTTGGAACTTCGTTCTTACCGATTCTAATATGTTTATATGGTTCGTAAACGAGCCATTCGTACACCTCATCTGATACCACCAGAGTATTCCATTTTTTAGCTAAATTAGCAATAAACTGTAATTCATCTAGAGTAAATACTTTTCCTACAGGATTATGCGGGGTATTAATTATTATTCCTTTAGTTTTTTCATTAAAAAGGCTCTCCAACTCCTGTTTGTCAAATACCCAATCTGATGAACTAAGAGGTCCATTTGAACTTTTCTTAAAAATATAAAAATAAATATGTTACATAAATGTTGCAGAAAAAAGTTGCAAAGTTATACTTAAAACTTACTGGTTTTAAAGCAATGAATCTTGGAACTCCACCTGCAGTTTGAACCATAGGTACATAACAATCAAAGAAAGGTTCAATAATTATCCACTCATCACCAGGGTTTGTGTGACCTTGTAATGTAGCATATAATGCTTGATAAGCCCCAACAGTTACAAGAATTTCATTTTGTGGATCTAAAGTACGATTTAGAAGTTTAGAGTACAATTTTGCAATGACATTTACTAAACGTGGATGACCCTGAAATATTGCAACATATTAGAAATTTCCATAATGATAATCATACAGATAGATAAAATAAAATGAATACTTACAAATCCTCTTGTATATTGATTTAAAAGAGGATTATCACTTGTAGCTGTAGCAGCTAAAGCCTTTGTTACATTTTCAGGAGCATGAAAATCTGGGAAACCTTGTCCCAAGTTTAATGGCTTATGCTTTAAAGCAAGCTGAATATACTCAACCCTGAAATGAAACTGGTTCATGAAAAATATGACTACCAATAATGGGTGATATATAACCACCTGTCAATTTTTAATGTCAGTTATAAGGTTTTATTTACCATACTGATTTTTCATTGCCTTTCAAGCGATCCGGCAGATCAAATTTAGACATCACAGGAGAATAACTTTGAATATTTCTTAGCGCAGATACAGAAACTTTTCCTTTAAATGTTCCAGAAATAGAAATTCTAGCTAGCATCTACAAATAATTATGTCATAAATGATAATGGTACCTATATATATATATGTATATATATATATATATACACTTTATCAATAATTCTCAACATATTTCATTAATTATTTGAGTAGCCATAATATCAAAATTAATATTAAAAAATATCAAAAAAAACTTATGAAACAAATGTTATAATAAATTAGTAACACATTATTTCACGTACGTCCTTTATTTAACAGTAAAACATGATTAAAAAGACTGTCAGGCACAAATAACAAATTATTACTATCATTACAAATAATTGTAGAACAGTAGGAGGGACTTGTAGAAACGTGCATCCAATGATCCAACTATATAATGTGTGGATTTTTTCAAAAGTTATAAGGACAAATATTATTAATTTCAAAGACAACATATAAATCGCAATTGTCAATTTATTATAACTGTAATAGATTCTTACCAGAAGAAATACACTAATATAAAATAGCTTACTTTACCGACTTTACTGCGTAGAACAAATCAGTAAGTACATTGCTTTCAATTAATCCGGCCAAGTCTGACCGCTTCTTTGTCAAAACAGCTGTACTTATGCAACAAGTTGTTTATGCATTAAAAAAGGAAAAAAACAAGAAATAAATTCCTGGTTACATATAGTACTTTTATAATAAGTTATTGGTACTTTAGTCGCTAGTAAAGAGGGTTATTACTCATCGTTGCAATATTTTTTAATATTGTAATAGAAACTTGGCTGTTATAAAAGTATTACCTGAAAAAACTTGTTTAATTTATGTCACAGAATAAACTTACCAAAAAGAAACATAAATTGTACATAATAGGTTTCATTGTATGATTTTAAACTTCAGATATTTAATTTAGAAGCTACTTATTGAAAGTTGTATACAATTTACATACAAGGAGACAGCTAAAAGTATTTTGTTAATGATTTCTTTTCAAAGGAGTTCAAGGTAATTCAAAAGTAAGGTGAAAGGACATTTGAAATTGATAAAAGCAGCATCTTCTGGTCACTTCTTCAAACTCCAAGCAGTTACCAGTGTCTAAATTTAACAATAGGCGCGAAATTGGACTCTTACAAACATATGTATAAATGGAATTAATCGTATTTCTTTTAACTTTGCAGAGAAATTGATATTGAAAATGGCACAGTCTCAACATGAAAAAGAAGAATTGTATGATTCTTATACAAAAGCTGCAGCTAGTATCATTTCTTATTATGGTAAGCTTTGTCAGGTTAGGTGATCAAACAGCCAGTGTTTATTACATTGATGTATTTTGTGTAATTTTCAATTTTCTATTTACAGAAATGCCGGAGAGAAAGGAAAAATTAAAAGAACTAAGGGATATTGTGCAAAATAACTGTGTTCAAAATGAAAGATTAAAAGCAGCAAAAGATGTGAAAAAACGATTATTAGACTTATATGGTCTTGAGGATGATGACCATGGACAGACTGATCCTGAACAAATTATCCAAGTAATTGTATTTTTCATGAGAATACTACAATGTTATCGCAAAATTAAGAATATATTTTTAAAAATTTCAGGAATATAAAGAGGCCATATCAAAAATTAATGTGGATGTATCAAATGATAAAAAGCTTATAGAATTTGATAAACATGTAGAAGCATTATCAGGTAAGCCACAACTTCCAATAGTATAAATTGATACTTTCATTTATTTTATAAGAAATATTTAATTTGTCTGTATTTCCTAAAAGATAAAGTAGAAGATGATGGTGACACAGATGCAGAAATCCAAATATCAGGAGGGTACATAAATGTAATTGATCCAATTACTAAAAAAAGGATTGTTGACCCTGTAAAAAATACTATATGCGGTCATACTTACGATCGAGATAGCATTACAGAAATATTGAAATGCAACAAGAAAACAAGGTATATATTTTATTTGGAAAATTCGCTATTAACAAATGTTATTAATTATGTGTTTTTATATTTGCAGGTGTCCTGTTGTAGGTTGCAAAAATAACGAATTTGTAAAAATATCGCACCTTCGTGTAGATATTGTAACAAAAACATATCTTGAAAAAAATCCTGCATAATATTCACCAAATTAATTATATAAGTAGACTACTATTGCAACTGTATGTTGGTGTTGCTCCAAATACCTAAGAGTTTAGTTTAAGTCTAAGAGTACAATTAAAATACGTATCTCTTAATAATACAATGTGATATGTATTACATAAGAATATTCATATGCATATTAAATAAAGGTATATTTTATTTTCTATCTTATTTCTAATTATACTTGAAATGAAATAAATAATGAAAGTGTATATGCAATACACAACCTATATGAAAACCATTAAAAAACTGAACAACTTCAAGTTATTACAGTTTTGTTTAATTTGTATCATCACCGATCGATGATGCCAACGCTTAGGCTATGTTTATACTCACGTTTGTATGGATAGCTTTAATTATCTCCACTGGAAAAGCTCGCCGTAGCGTTGACGGACTTAATTTGGACATTAGCAGTTGGAGCCCGTTTCTGTTCAAAGAACCAGATGAATTTCCAAATTACGATATAACACGTTGGGTGCGACGATTACATCTGCAACAGTGTGCCATCGTAGAAATCGGCGAAGGATTTTGTGCTGTAAGCAAAAGAAACACTTGTATCCTTGTTTTCGAATGATCGTGATAAAAGTCAAGTCATGGTGTGAAACACGCTTGGCATATGAGACGAATATTATAATCACACAAAGGGAAAGGCAAAAGTTGCGTGCAATACAAGTTCTATTTAATATTTAGTTGTTCGTCGAATTACGTAGCATACCTTCGGAATCAAAGGTTCTGGACAACTCTGGAGTTGGAGAATTCTTCCTGGGTATCTGTCCCTGTTTCACGCTTCACACCTGGAGCTTGTGCTCGTTTGAGCTGACCAGCCAAAGGAAAGGGGACTGTACTTTCAACGAGGCTACTCCATACTCAAACACCAGTGCAAGAGTTCACCGGCGATTATGCGACGTGACATTACTTGTCGAAAATGCAACGAACTGTAACTGCTCCATAACGATAGCTGGCCAAGCGTTGTATAAGACAAAAGGTTGTGGTCTACGCTTAATCACCGATTTCTATGCTATCGTAGCTGATTAGAAATTCAAATTAACAATATCATTTATAGGATTTCCTACGTGCTTTTTGAATCCGTTGCCGGAATCTCTGTGCTCGCCGCGCAACGTTTGCGGCATTGCAAGATGTTCCGGTACCACGATCAAAGGAATACACACTCCTCAATGCGCCACTAATTGCCATCAGAGACAGCCAGTAATGTTATTTGCTTTTAACATATATTTGTATTGCTTTGATGGTATATTATCTACTTGGAATAATTCAATATAATCAGCTAGTATAAATGATTTTATTTTATTTTATTTTATTCAGTTTCTAAGTTAACAAAAATTGTACGAAATTCGTGGGGCTTTCAGTTCTGCGAAGAGATCGGACCATGGACTTCAATTCCGACGGAAATTAACTCCTTATGGTCGCGCTGGTCTTCTCCGAAGTGCAACAACACGTGCGGCAATGGTTTCATGGTAGCCGTAGCATCGTGCCAAGATCAAGTAACGTAAATAAAAACGAAGACATCGACTCTAAAAATAACAATTCATTTATTAATTAAAAAGTATACATAATATTTTTGAATACTGCATGATTTATTAAAATCTTATATGTTTCCCAGCGGAAAACCAGCTATAGACTGTATCGGTCCAGGATCATTTTGGTGAGCCACAAGTTATTCAAGGGAGTCCCCTTGAATAGTTTGACCATGATTAAAGGTGTGAACTTTTCCAGTTGCCCGGATAGCATCGGTAAATGTTACTGCGAGGTAAACATCGTCGATGGAATTATGAGAGTGGCCAGGTTCACAGAACCTTGCATTTCTACCGAAGGGTGTACCCCAAGCGACGTTGGAACGTTCACTTTCGAAGGAGAACACGATCCTGGTGGCAGCATCGATTTCGAAGAAGCTTATGAAAACGATGATCGTGAAAGGTTTGAAGGTACTAAACTGTGTTCTGTTTACGACTTCGAACTGATAAATGTCTAAAGTTCAGTGTCAAAGGAATCAATAAGAATAAGATTTTTATTTAATTAGAGTTCATTAAGATATTATCAAAAGAACTGAATTCTAACAAAATTACTTGAATTTCCAGATACGCTTTACTACTCAGAATCGGTACGAGCAGGAAAGCGTCATCTCCTGCAAGCTTACAGTCACCGTTCCATGCTGGAATACGAGTCACGCGAAAATAGACCATCAAACGAAAACTTGAAAAACGAGCGTGGATATCGTTCCCTTCTCAGAAGTCGATTGAACGGTGATGCCGGGTATGACGCCCAAGTGCAAGAGGAGGATAACGAAGAGGACGAGGAGAAAGACGAGGACAACCCCGACTACGACGAGGAAGAGGACGAAGAAGAAGAAGACGAGACGGTGAACGAGGATGAGGAGGCAGCTGACCATTACGATTACGGTTAGTACTTTAGGCGTAAATCTTTTCCTGGCTTTTCTAGATCGGCTTCAGAGGCTCCGCGAAGGGTCGTCGGAGCCCGAGGAAACATATTCGCGAGGCGAAGTCCGATTACAGGGCGATTGGCCACGAGGGTAGGCCAGAGGTCGACGAACTCGAGAAAGCGCCGATGGAGATCAGATCCGTTACGGAGGAGTGTGACGATGATTCCACGGAACCGCTGCAGTATTACGATTACGGTGAGGAAACCGTTGAGGGGAGTAGCGTCGAAAATTCTTCGCTTCGTTAATGCCTTTCGCTTCCGTATCTGTTAAACAAGAAAGATTTTAAGAAGTAGATATGAACAATGGAGGAAGGAAACATGATTTTTTTTATTACCATCTGTAAAACTTGCCCAAGTTCAATTAATCTTTGTATACAATCGATATTCGTGTACAATTGTTGTTAAAAAAAGAAATTACCGTGTTCTTTTATAGATGCAGGAGGGAATGCAGTATTAAATATACGAGCTGCGTTTGCCTTGAAACTGGTAACAGTGAACATTTTACTCTGGTTCTCTTGGCATTAATGGAAAAACGTAACGTAGATGAAAGATAGCTATTTCCCTGGCCTTGAAAGAAGTATAATGATCTGGACAGAAGTTTCTTGATGCGCTGGAAACTGCATAAATGAAGATACATTTCAATTCATTGGAATTATGAAACACAGCGTATTTCTAATAAATACAATTACAAAACTAACGCACAATTGCGATAAATATTTATGTTACTCAGAGACAATGACAATAGATTTATGTAATTTTTAAACAATTAATGTGAATCAATGAAAATACAAGAAAGGAAAGAACTGTTACGTATAAAAGTCATTGGACTAAGCGATCTTCTAATTATTTTAAGCAACAATGTATAAAATTTCAATTATTAGCTTTCTTATCCTATTCCAGTGGAAAGGAACAATGAACAGGTTAATTGTAACGTTCATTCGTCTCGAGCATCGGAGCTGCACGCTTCAGACGGCTACTTTCACCGTTGATTTAAATTATCCGAGAAAGTGAACCCTTAAGTGTCTTACAATAGCTATTATTTTATGTATTTTTTTTCTCCTTTGATTCTCGCTGATCGTTGAACGTTTCTTTTAATGTTAATTAACTTATCGCTTCAACAGAAACACGTAGAGAATGTTCGCTTGAATCATTTTTAACGCAGTTGCATTCCCGTTGGAAAGCAATTATTTCTAAAAAAGTGCTATTCACCTGCAAGATATCGTTTATCTGTTAAACTGTACGTTATGTACTAGAATATAATTAAAAGAATTATAAATATTAATTCCAATTCTTTATTTTATTGCATTTCGTAGATAAAAATTGAATCAGCTTCATTTGAGATATTCCGTTGTCAAAATTCGTTTCCCGATGTTGCAAAACGACTCCTAGTAGCTAGAGAACATGAAAGTAAAGGAGGTATCCGGGAATTAATTGATCAGCGCCATCTAGCGGAATGTGTTCCGAACTACCGATTTCTAATAGGAGAGCAGAAAGTGCAAGGAGGTATGCCAAGAGGTATACTATGCACGCGCAGGGAAAAATCATTAATAACTCATTTTCTAGGAATAATTTATAAACTTTTATAATTTATTCATAAAGTACATGCTCGTAGCAACTTTCACATATAGATTTTGTCAGGATCCAGCCAGTGATTAATTAATTATAACAGTTTTAATATCGACCGCTCGATCGACGCTTATTCGACGAAGGGATTTTTCACAGTTTCCTGCTTTCCGGCGATCAACTTCCGCATTTCAATGATCAAAGAATAAAGAATAGCACCGTAGCTTTCTTCTAGTATAGGTTTTATGAGCCTCCTGTAAGTAATTAATTAATTATTAGCAAAATTTAGAGCGACCGTTTCTGTAGGATCGAGCGGTCGTTCCTATAATTGCTCATAATTTATTAATTACTGGCAGGATCCTGACGAAACTTATATGTGAAAGTTGCTACGGGTATGTATTTTATGAATAAATTATAAAAGTTCATAAATTGTTCCTAGAAAATGAGTTATTAATGATTTTTCCCTGCGCGTGCATAGCATACCTCTTGGCATACCATCTTTCTTTCCTGCTCTCCCATTACAAATAGTTAGTTCACGCCCCATCCGCAAGATGGCGCTGTTCCCATTTTTACCTGCGCGCGCAATCCAATAGATTTAAAACTTGAATTCATACTACAGTGTCTTGAAATCAATTATGGAATCATATATTGATTTAATTATTATTTATTGTTTAAATTACTTCATATTATATTCTTAATTATACATAGTTCAATTTTCAATACAAACAAAGAAGAGTTGACCGAGAAAGAACCCAAAGGGCCTTTAATTAGACCTGATCGACTTAATTAAAACAATTTATGCAATTATTAAACGTTTATTGGGGAACATGCTGTACACATTGGACCATAAATATTTATTTACAATATTAAAAATGTCTAAAACTTATATTTAAAGGACAATCTTCATTTAACACGCACTACAAATCATATAAAGAATGATCTAACGATATTGTCGCAGCATTGTATTACTGTCAACGCGCACGAATGTCACGGTGAATAATGATCAGCTCTGACTCGTTCCAATGCTTGAATGACTCGTTGAATATCGAATTAGGTAAAGTTACAAAAAGTCACGACATACTGTAATTTAAACCAAGACTTATTTTTGCGTTTCCTGAAATTGACCTATCGCTTAGAGTCAGGGTCGGCCCTACTTAGAGTTAATTAAAATTTCTTTGGTGTTTTGCAAAATAAAATGAACGAAAGAATCTGAAAATAAAAAAATTTGTAATAAATGAAACACTATTCGATACATTGTTATTCGAATAAAAATTAGTATCTGAATCATAGATAAATTTTTTTACTTTATGAATAATAAACAATAAATGTACATTAGATAACAAAAAATGCATAATTAATTATCGTTCTTATGTATCTTCTTCCAGACAATTAACATTCTCTTAGATTCCAATTGTAACGAAGGGAAAAGATTAAATTGCTTTCACTCGTCTGATTTAATTGTACTCTATTGTGTAATGTTCCGACATTTTATTCGATCATGCTACGATTACCAGCACAGGAAGACACGCGTTACCGTGTTCCACATATCAAGATGCAGAATCATTTGCCACATCTACCCGAGATATCTCGTAATATTTAAAAGAGGGAAAAAAGAATTCAATAGGCGTTCCCCCAAGGTGCTTCGATAATTAATCGATAATTAACCGACATCTTGATAGCAAGACCGTTATTTCCGTTCTTATATACCTTAGCAATTCATTCAGATATTTTCCGCTCTGACTCGAAAAGAAGCCGCTAGAAACAGTTTACGTATTTTATATATATTTCAATTAAAATTTGCAACACAGTTAAATCTCAAAATGAAACTTTTGAGATTTTCGTGATCCTCCTGAGGTGGAGGTCGAAAATTCGTCATTGAAAATTAGAACACTTCAAACTGAAACGTCTGAATTAAGACGGTAAGAGATTCGAGCAGCGTGTTGTTTCGATGAGCGCAGCAAATATTTGAACGAGCACGTAACATTTCCTAGACGGAGAGACCGGTGAACGCGATACGACACACGAAAGCCGATTTAATGAATGACAGTGTTTGAGAGGCGTGTAACGTAACCCTGTTGCTCGTAAATTAGAAAATTAAAGTCACTTAGGGAAACTAGTTTCGACGGAATAAATTTCAGATAAGGTATGTACATACTATTTTCAACGAGTTAGAACTTTCTAAACCACTCAAAGTTACCGGAACGTTCCTTAAACATTTCTTTGATATTCGCAATATCTGACCGTGCGATCATATTTGAATAAGAAAAATACCTTAACCTAACCTAACTTGAATTTTAACCTATCGGTAGTATCCGAAGAAATACATGGTCGTTAACAAGTTGACTGGAATAGTGTGAGTATACTTGACTGTAAATGCAAACGGCAGCCAGCAGACGGTTCGAAATACTTTTGCATCCGCTTCATAGTAAACATACATTACGGTTGAATCGTTTATAACAAGCACCATCGCCGTTCGCACCTTTCGCAACGATTTACGGCCTGCATCGTTCGTTACATAGCCAAAGAGTTGGTTCGGACGATTGATCGTTGTGCCGTAAGTAACGCGATATCCCGCAAGGAATGCTCGACGATACCTTTAAACGCGAAGCATTGCCGACAGTGTACGTAGAACTTGACCCCGCTGCGTCAATCCATCGCTGTTCGGTGTCAGTGACCTGCCTCAAAAAAAGAAACTAATTCCACCGGCCAGTGGCCCGTTACACACTCGTCGCACACACGACGACGACGACGACGACGACGACGACGACGACGACGACGGATTCTGCGATTTTCTCGAGTCCAATTCAGACCCGTCTCTCCTACATATCCGTTTCGATCAAACTTGGCTGAAACGTAATCTCCTGTTTAACCCTTTGGCTGAGAAAGGTGTATTTATACGCTCTTACACATTCATCAATGTACAGAGTGTTCCATGCAACTGAGCTAAAGCTATAATAGCTTCAAAATGATGGAAGATGGAAAAAAGTATCGTTAGGTAATATCAGATGGCGCTGAACGGAGTGTCACGTGATGCGTGTGTTGATTCCGGAACTCCCGCCAATTAAAGGGTTAATGGTTCAAGATTATGACTAATTGTAAGTAAATTTAGGTTTGATCAGTGATTACTAGTGAACGAGTAATCGATAATCGTGATTAATGATTGAGAGAAGTAATAATTAATCTTTTATTATGAAACGATGCTAGAATATTACAAATTGTTTTGTAGGTTGACTGCATCATCGTTCGATATCAGTTTACATTTGATGACAATATTTATCTCGAGAATTGAATTACACAATGTTTACAACGTATATGTAATCTTTTTGCTGATTGAGTGCTATATGTGAGTATGTTGTTTGGAAATTGATAATTTTGATTAACAAGACCATTACACATTGTGTTGATTACAATTGTGTGGTTAAAGTGGATTTAGATACAATTCACTGTTCTCTTTTTCTATTACCGGTTTATCAATTTATCAAACGGTGATTTTCTATTTTACACTTTATTATAATAAATAGGAAATTTGTAACGGGTGTGCGAGTAATCTTTTGTTTGATGATATTCCTGGTACAAATCATCAGACGTATCAATTAAGTCAATATTGTAGGCCGTATATATGGCAACGTTTGTAGTTATCTTTCAATTGCTCACAGATCCATTGAGCCGTGTATGCAAACCTATGTAAGTAAAATAATTGTAGTACGTGTTACTATGTACTAGTGCAAGTGACTACAAAAGTCTACTTGGCGATAACAACGAGGCGTTCGAACAAATAAGCGGCATTACATCAAAGCGGCATAACACGCTAACGGAAATGCAGTTTTTGCGCGTCTCTTTGTGTATCAATTTTAGATAAATCAAATGGAATTGATCATACAGGTGACATCTTTTTATTAGTAACAATAAGGACTAGATGAACGTAGCGAAAGAGTTAAATTATCCGCATAGTTACACCGGTGATTTTTTTCAGTGTTTATTCATCGACGCTAAGATATTTTAGTTGATGATTCGATTTAATCTTGTTGCAATCTCTTCTTCCGAATCATGCGTACCGATTTCCTTGCTCATGCATCAGAGAATCGCTTTGTCCCGGTAGTGAAAGAAACGAAAGTAATTGAAGCAACTACATATATCGATAAAAAGACAAGAGTCCTTCGTCTTTCGTGTTTCTTTGTAACGTTGAAATGTTAAATCGGTACAGGAGAAGAAGAGAAGAAACTGATCGGTAGCACAAGCCGGCTTTACGAACACGTCCGGGGGACCCCGCGTAACCAGCCTGTGATTGGTCGAGCCGTGTACCACGTGGCGTCGTAGCTCGGGTGGGGATTGGCTAGTACGTCTGCGCACCGCGGGCGAAAGCGGCGAGTTTTGTTCTAGTATTTACCCCGCGGTGTAAAGTTGGCTCTCGCGCTCTCCGGTGTCCTTAAGTCACGTTCCATTGTCCGCGTCGTTTGTCCAAGTGCATTTTTCAATCGTACAGTATCCACGGTTGTTCCCGGTCCTCGTGGGTTTCAGTGGTGAACACGCCGTACGAAATAGTGCGCCATGTTCGCGCCGCGAGTGGCGTGCGATGCACCGGCTAGCGTGGCAAGTGATGGGTTTTCATCGTGACGCAGTTAGTGTGTGCATATAAACACCATCCTGGAGTTTATTCGTCTTGTGAATGTGTGGATAGTGTGTGATTTACGCGTTCCTGTCGTTAGGAAGGCAAAAGTCTAACGGTTGGAAAACAACGAGGCGAAAGCACGCTGTGGGACTGTGGAATGCACGCTGACAGGTATGTACCGCCACGCCGTCACACTTGGAATTCACCGAGCGGTTCTAACCTTCTTTCTCTCTTTCTTCATCCTTTAATATGTTACTTCCTTTCTCGCTTGTAATAACGCAACGCTTGCGTGTGTATTTACGCGATCGTCCACCTCTCTCTCTCGGTCTCTTCCCTTTCTATCCTCCTTTCCCTTCGCTTTTCTCTGTCTTGCTTCTTTCAATGACCTTCCTCGCGCCTGCGTTTGCGTCGTTGACGCTGCGCCACTTTTGACAGCTGTCATGGTCGAAACGCGTACAGTGTCGACTCGTTTCGTTTCATCGTACGTGAACGACCCCGGGGGGAAAGGCAGCATATTGTCGTTCATTGCTCCTCTTTATCCCCTTTTCACGTATCGACATTGTTTTTATGTACGCGACCGTTGGATAGATCGTCCGTTGAGAATCGTCAGATATCGGCGTACGTGCCTTGTATAGTCATAATTTTATCGGTGGTCATTTCAAATAATCATAAATACTTTGTATACCACGCTCGAACGGAACAAAAGGTTATGCCAGAGCAATAGGTTTTAATCTATTTGTGACGTAAATCAGATATCTCTATTACTCGGATGGCTTGAACGATTTATCTTTTTTAATAAACGTTAATCACAGGAACGTTACTTTGAACACATCTTGCAGCGTGGTGCGCGTTATGTAAAGTGAAAGTAGCTACGGAAACATGTTAAAGGTTGCGATACGTAATGTAAAATGGTATATACATGTAAATTCAGGTTATTGAACGCTTGATTTCTCGTGCGTTGTCTTATCGAAAAAATTGCAAACGCTGTCACACGTGTGTGTTTAAAGCTGACGTTTTTTGCAAATAAAACCATCGCCGAATCGAATAAAAAAAACAAGGTATTATATTAACAGAAGCAGCCACTTTTAACGAGTTTTCTTTTTTTTTCAATCTTCAGCTTCTTTATAAGACGTTCATTTAGCGGAAGCTATTGATGATCCTTTTACGTTTTATTTGATTAAGCGGTAAAACCGTCAGTTGGTTAGAACTGTTAAATAGATCTACTCTACGGTAAGTTTGTATCCTTTTCTTTGAAGTCGCCCGCCAAGGACGCCTGACAAATATCATGAGAATGCCGCTTAACCAGAAACAATTGAAATTGAAACGTTCGTTTAGCCCTTGGACGTTCCTTTAAAAATTTCACTCAGAAATAAATTCCCCAAAATGCAGTAATTTTAAAACAGCTGAAAATAGTGCAATCCCTTTAGCGAGCTAATAATTCCTATCAAATATTAGATACGGCAATCTTTCCCGCAACAGTCATGCGCTATGTCGTATAATGCAAAGTGAAGAATTTGTCGTCGCGCAAGCAATGACAAAGTACGATTAATATATTTGTTTGCGCATATCGAATTAGATCAACCAATCACATGATCGAGAGCACGGGTTCATTGCATAAGTTGTCTGACGCAGGAGCAGCGTCAATTTAAGAAAACGTGTTCCTTCCACCGCGGCACCGTTTTTCCATCACCATTCTAGATTCAGTTCCATTTAACCACTCTGTGTACGCTTTGGTATCCTTGATCGCCACGCGTATCGCTATATCCGCGGCAACACTTTTCCCATCGGCTCGTCGCTAATTAATGTAATCGCGGTATTCAATTCAGAGATAGTTAACGCGTGTTCTTTACCAAGGAACAGAGAGAGAGAGAGAGAGAGAGACGATTATTCAAGCGATCAGGATAATAAAACGCAGCGGTAAACCGGAGGATATTTCGATTTCGAGCGGTTTCTTGAAATTACGATCGTCCGTGTACCGTTCTTGCGAGCCGAGATAAATACGGCTACGATAAATAAGTTTCTTCTTTTATTTTTCAACGGTACGAGGAGGTTTCAGGAAGAAACGGACCAAGGATTCGTGGCAGGCCGACAACCTCCCGATCCTTATCCAATTACGTATGCGTAACTTCTTCGGCCGCGTAAGAATGGCCGCTCACGTGTCGTTTAAATTCGCGGCCTCGAGCAATATTTAACAAACGCCCCAGGTAGTACTGATCTCTCTTCGTTTCTTCTCGATATACTCGCACGGCTCGTATCCTTTCCCTCGTCTGTATATTTACCGGTATCTTCGGATACCCGAGGTCGATCGTTACACCCACGCACGCGTTACCTTCCCAGCCGCGAGTAACGTAAGTTTTTTAATTAAACCACGGGGAACTGGAATTCAATGGGCGGCGAAAGCAAGTTGTTTCATGGTCGTATTATTGTTTAGCGCAGTGACGAATCGTTATGCAGGATTTCTTGATTGTGTTACTTTTACGAGATCTGATTAAACGTTGCACGCTTTTGTGATATGATTTCAACGGTGGGTTTAGTTATTTATGCGGCGTGCAGTTTCAGATTCTATTCATGGGTTTGGGAAAGATTATTGTCTTTGAAATATTAGGTTGGAATGTGAATTACACTTATGATACATCAATTAGAAGCTTAAAGTATGAAGAAAATAATCATATAAATGCTTTATTCGTGTCGTTAATATAAAATGGCTGATTGCCAGTTGTAGTGAACAATGACCAATTTTAGAACACTAATGATATATCAATTTAATGTTTAAGGTGTAATTCAAACCTTTTCATTGATTTTTCATTGACACAAGAATAAATGAATCATAGCTTACATATACCGTTAATGTAATGTAACAAATGTTTCTTAGATAACCGTACGTACCAAACCGCGTTTCTTCGCAACAGTTGCGCCATTAAATGCGCTACCAAACGAGAAATAAACAATTCCACGATGCGCAACAGTTTCATTCTTTACTGTACAGCAGAAAATTGCATCACTGAAATTACACGCGGCATGCTACCGCTCACGATATTCGTCGTGGAACGGGGTTCCTTTTAACAGTCATTAAATATATCAGCCATAAAACGCAACAGTTCGTTTTCCATAATATTAACGATTCTCTCTCGGTTGGAATCCGTCTCGGTTGCCGTTTGAAAGTTCCTCGAAACGTCACGGTTCATAAACTTCTAACAAAGTCTTCGAGGATGCTTTCGATTCCGTACACGCAATCCACCGATTCGGCCTTTGCAAATCATGCGTCTCCTTTCTTACGTAATTTCACGTAACTTCCTTCCCTTTCTTTCTTTATCCGGCTACTTGCTTTTGTTCTTCTGGTAAAAGGAGAGGTCGTTCACCGCGGGTAATTCGAGGATTTGTATAACAAAATACAGTACCATTTATATGTAGATTAAAAGAAAAAAATGTCGAAAATTTGGTGTGCCCTAAAGTAAAGTCCAATCTAAAAATATTGTATTTTACGAATTTTTTGACCTAGGGCCCCGTATGGAATGAAGTTTTGTTTACTGAATTTAATTTAGAATAAATGTAAATTTTTGAACCAAGGGGGCCCTCAAAGGTCTGGGCCCTAGAACTCTTAGTCCGTTCCTAAGAATATACAAACTTACGATTAAACGTTGGTCAGGAAAGGGTGCAATATAATAAGTAGAAGAGAAATGTGGCATGTTACAGAAAGAGGACACTTGGCGGCCGGAAGGGTTCGAGGGTAGAGCCATGAGGGCCAGCGTGGAATTACGGAAAGAAGGTTTACAGTTCGGTGAAACGGTTAATGAGTGGAAATCACCGAACACGGCTGGCTACGTCTCTGTCTCCCCTGGCTGGAGATGAGCACGAAGGAGCTGAGCACGATGACAACCACGATGAGTACTACGAGCACTTTACGATCATCACCGAAGCTCGATGTCGCAGCCGAGGACGACGAAGAGCCACCGACCCCGTTCGAATCCCTGGACATGGACCTGGTGAACGGACCGAATCCATGGCTTCCGGCCTACGGTTTCCAGCTACAACATCGTACCCACTTCCAGTCTACACACGAGGATCTACGGGCTAATGGTTCGTACTGTTACCTGTTTCACTTTCTACAACCGTGACGAGGTTTACACGTCCACTGTGTTAGGCTGGTCAATCATGAATTATTTTATTATACAAAGAACAGTGGAAGAGGATTAGCAATCGACTCGTTTACAAATCCACTTATTGATTCTGTTCAAATTTTAGTGCCATAGAAACTTAATTAATACTTCTTTACTGAGGTTTCTTTTTCCCGAGTTAATCAATTCTTAATTCGTTATTTATGATTCCTTCGATTGTTCTATAATGATACTTGAAAGAAAAACAGCCTCCTCATAACGCTAGCAGAACGTCAATTTATTCATAGAACGAATCGTATATGAATCACAGTACATAGGTGAATATTTATTTCCAATAGCTCCATTCATCTTTTTCAACAACGCAGTTTCAGAATTGTTTTGTAATTTATCTGCAAGAAAATTAGCCAACGAGAAGATACAATTTATGTTCATGAATTTGAATTGTAAATTATACGAGCACTTTTTGTAACGATTATCGACTGCAAATCAATGAAATACGTTTCTGATCGTTAGTCTATTCCTTGGTGGATGGATTAACATTTAAGTTGGCTGTAATTAAAAGGAACTCGATAGCATAGATTTGTCTGTAGAGCATTTAATTTTACAAGGCTATAGATAATGTGCTAATTGATACTGATTAGCTGACTTGGTATATTGTATCAAACAGAGAATCTTTGATTGTTCATGACGAATTTCACGTGTCCTGTTCTACGTCTACGCTCTGAATATCGTCAGCAGGTTGTATCGTTACCGTAATTTTCATCGGATAGAAAATAGCGCGGGTTTGCATACAAATCGCTTGTTAATGAGTGGACTTAATGCGAACTACTTTCTATAAACGTGGACGAGCATGTGAGAGTTAATGAAAAACACAGATTGGATGCACGGCCGTGTAATTTTCATTAGTGAGAAGGACAACTCGTGTATGTACAAGTTGTTTTTCTGAAAACCTTTCCCGGATTATCAGGGAAAATCCATTTAATATAAAGTAATATTAATTAAACCAATTAAAATTGAATTTCCAAATAAAATATTGGTGGGTCGAACACTGTTTCTTTCAGTTGTGTAACCTTTAGATATAATTAAAAAGAATCCTAGAGTAGATCATCGTGTATTTTTGTGCAAGATGATGGATTATTCACGTTGTATGGTTAGAGGCAACAGGCGACTGCAACAGGTGGTTTCCCTCCATCATGATGTTGCACAGCAGTGCATGCCTCTGCGCTTGTGCAAGACAAATTGCATTCCCGGAAGACGATTTCTTCTCACAATGACCATTACTGCTAATCTTCTTGTTTTCGTGTAAAATAGGCCAAGAGGTGTATGTTAATTTTGTACTCGTAGATAGAATTGGCTCTTATGAAGGATCAATTATTAATAAAATATTGGCAGTTTGTAGTATTCCTGTGAAACTGATATTTCTGTTCATTTAGGTTACGTTTCACTGTATATATTAACATTTGGTAGAGTTTTGGTAGATGATTATTGTCGATACCCTTACTTATATAAGTATGGTACAGGAAAAATAAAACACTTTGAGCAGGTGAACGTGTCGAGTATTTGAGCAAATTGTTGAAATGTTTCTTCTCCAACATTCTTCCAGGAACGTTGCAAAAATTCGTAATGTTTATGAACGCTTTGGCTTCTTGTAAGTCTCCTGGTAGAATTGATAAAACAAATAGAAATTGATGCTTAGGTCCACCATTACTATTCCGGACATCATTTTAACGTCCTTGCAACCAGGAACAAATGCAGTCGTTAAGTATGCTAACAATATGACGAATTGCACCTGTTTGGGAAAGAAAAATAAAATAATTAAATTTCAATTAATAAAAATCCAAGCATCTGCAATTATAATTAATACGTTATTATTTTTCTCTGATTGATTGAATGTAAATTATTATTGTTCGAAGGTTGTAAAAATTAATGATTAATCTTTGCTCTTCCCCCTTTTATTATTAATTATTTCAAGGAGATGTTCCCTCTTAATTCTGGTGCAAAGTTCGGTTTAAATTAATTTCAATAATAACATCCAATTAAAATAAATTTAAATTTTTTTCGATGAGAAATATAAAACATTTTTTAAGTTGGGGCCTTAGCCCCTCTTAGCCTCGCTAGAGCTAATCAATATTGTTTAATTACTTGCCATTTGAATGATGGTGATGCCAGGTTTAATTACGTTAAGGTATTGTTGCACGTTTGGTCCAAACGATGCCAAAAAATAATAAGTGTACATTATCACGTGTACTCCGCAATTGACCAGCGGAACCGTAATCGCCATTCCATTAGGCGAGTATTTTACAAACACCCATGCAACAAACACTGTCGTTACATGATGGTACAGATGTAAAAATGATATCTGTCGGTGTTTCTTCCTCAGCACGAACAACACCGTCTCGGTGTAGTCAAAAACTTTTAGGGCTAGCACGTACCATGATATATGGGCGAACTGTAAGAAAATCATTGGCACTTTCTTTTTGGTGTTCAAGAACAAAGAACGGGGTGCATAGATTAACATACTGTTTAACCTTTTAACTGAGACCTGATTTAATTATTAGATTAATACATCAAGAAATACATCAAGTTTGACACGTTTCCGTGACATAGAATTCACGCAAAATAGCACTTACGGTATAGAAATTTCGAAGATTAAAGTTTGCTTTCGTTTCATTATATTTATGGATAAAGTATTGTTTTTTAATTAAATTATTCATATTCTTCCGTGGCACGACAAATTGATAGATCCATTAAGATTTCAGGAAACAAGCAATTGCAAATTGGATGTTCGTTAATGACCGATATTAAATTATAATTCGGTTGATTCATTGTTTGTTCCAAAGAATAAGGAAGGAAATTTTTTATTAACACATGGAATGGAAGTTCGAATTTAATACAATCGAATAATTGAAAACTCGAAAATGTTTAAATAATATTAATGTTATGTTAGAAAATACGTCAAGTGTGCTGGTTAAATAGTTATCAATTAAATACTTTTTCGCACTTATAAGAGATTATAAAATAAAAATTTTTTAAAGGGTTAAAATATAAAAATATACAGTGAATGAAAAAAGAAAATTTGCATACCTTGCTACCGATTTATAATAAAAAATACCGTCTTGAAAATAATATACTTTCGACCTCTGGCAATTAACGAATTATAATTATAATTATTTCAACAAAGCTAGCAAGGCCAATACTTTTTCGATTCACTGTATTTGTAAAATACGAATAAATAAATAAATACCTTCATAGCTGTAGGTGTGATAGTCGGATCTATCGGTGTACAATAGACAAAGTAATCTCTGTACCATCCAGCCTCAAATGTGTGATACACGATCATACTATTCGTCACAATTTGAAATATGTTATACAATCTGATGAAGGTTTTGAAAGAGTATGGTTTTCTGTTTTCCATGTATCTTGGCCCACATTTTAGCACAAAGTACAAGTACGCGGATGTGATGAGAATTATAGGCACAATAGAGCTTACCAAAAACCAGTCATTCGTTTTTACATCTACAAAGCGTTGTAGAATTATTAAACAAAAATAATTTTTTTTTTTTTCTTTTTTCTTACTCACGATATTATATACACGAAATTTCAAATCACTCACCGGCAGCTTCCGTATTGAGGTAATGGTACCAACTTGCTAAACTCATTTTTGCCCCTAGACACTGTTAATCAGACAACAGAAATGTTCACCTGACCGAATCACTGTGTTTATCGATGTGCGTTTGGGGCCAGTGCTGAAAACGATAGAAATACTACGTAAACCATTTACTCTTTATATACGTAGCTGTAATGACGTTGCTCGATGAATTTTAAACACGAATAACGTACGTAGGTCGTGGGAATTCTGAGGTAGAAGCATTTACTGTTTTATAAAATATTGTTATAAGAAAATGTATATGTATTTGTTTCGATATTATTCTTTTTATTCTTTTTGTTTTTTAAACTTTGCATCCTCTTGATTATCGGTATTTTTATTTCCTACAACGGCGAAATTGTTTTAGGACATCCAATACCAGTGATATTATTAATTATTAATCGTAACTAGTAAACAGTAAGGAAATAATTTTGAAATATATAATACACTTGGATTTATCATAAATTTTCAGCAGTATTTATGATTAATTTTAATTAGTGATGATATCTTAGAATATCTAATGCATATGCATGGACTCAATTATTCGAATAGTTATTAATTATAAGTTATCATTGGTAATTAGTAGTGAGGCAATTATTTTAGAATATTTAATATTTTTAATAACAACTTTACGCGAACAATTTTTATGATCGTGATAGATCATAAAATAATGTTACATGATAAAAATCTTGTTAAAAATTTAGGTTTTCAGGGGAAGAGATCATTGTTTTTCCTGTAACTGTACAACTTGCGTCAACCACAAATATTTTCATGTAAAATTACATTGCTTTTTCGATAACAATTGTTATGCAATGTAATGTGACGAGTTTACAAATCATACTGTCTAATGTGGTTTAGGTATTCCGCTTACCTTTGATAGGCATATCCGTCATTAAAGCCACGAAATTAAAATTTACTACCTTTTTGACCACATGATCGTCGCTTTTGAATGTACGTAAAAATAAAAAGTTAAAGTAAATTTTTAGAAAAAATAACTCAAGGACAACTTAAAAATCAGTAAAATTCAGGACTTACTCAAATTTATAAAAGATACTAAACTAATAGAGCTAATAATGTAAGCTTTACCTACTCCTGGATGTCGCTAATAACCTTGTAGTTGATGTGACAATAAACCTTAATTTAAAAAAAAAAAAAAAATAATTATTCAATATAAAATATTTTTATAACGTATACTAGCAACTATTTTTTTCTTGAATAACGCTGTCATTAATAATTATAAAATTCATTTAGAAATTGGCCAAATTTTAAACTCGACGCTTTTTAATTTAATTTGTTGCTTGATTTCAATGTCAGCCTTTTTTTTCTTTTGCATAAATCAATTCCTCCAAAGATTTCGCATATATTAGAGAACAGTATTAAAGAATTTTAAGCACCTCTAAGTAGTGTTTAATCGGTTCATTTTTTACCAATACTTTTATCAGGAAATATTGCAAATCTCAATGTACGTAAAAGAAAATCATGCAATTTCATTCGTATTTTAAATATCGTTAAAAGAATTGACGTAAGTAGTGCAAAATGCTGCTCTATGTACCTATAATTATTGCGATACTATTAATGCATTTCTAAATATGTAATTAACGAGTTATACGTGTTGTATACTATCCGATCTATCATCGGAGTGTAATATTTATCATTTATCTGATGTTGTTGTCTTCAAATTACATTTGTTCTGTTTCGATACCTTTGATTATGAGTTCAGCTCACATGGATTTCGGGTGTCGAACACTCATTGTATACATAGTATTCCCTTTGTAAACAGATCCAGAGCGTCCTATGAATCATTTCGCCAGATATCTGACAGTAGTTTGGAAATGTGTGATAGGATAGTATCTCGTAGTGCGATATGATTCAAAAGCGAAATTCGAAAGCGAAGTTGAGTAAGAAAATTTTAATATTATTCGACGACGATATGCGTACGATTAACCTTTTGTTGGCAAAGTTCTGATTTTATATTGTTCTAAGTTCGACAAAAATCTGAAAAAATTCTGAGATACTCATTAAAGCTTTTAATTTAACATACGCATGACAATTAAGTGAAATCTTTGAATTTTCTTGAAATAAAAATGAAAACTCAAAGGGCAACTTAAAAGGAAAATGAGAATTTCGTTTGGAACTCGGTGACCCAGTATGCCGATTAGAAAAGGGAACAGAAAGTTAATCAAAATTGTTGGATAATTAAACTTTTATTGACAGATATGTTGCATCTATTTGCAGATACGGTGCTGGTGCAACAGGTGGATTTTTTAGAGACCATTCTAGAAGAAACATCCGACGATTTGCAAAGCGATTCTGACCGTAGCGGGACCACTTATTGGGTCGGTTCTGATTCCGAGACTGAAAGTGTGATACACATTAGAGCGAAGCAGAAATTAGCAGGTAAGAGATTCGTCTAGTATTAGATCTAATTTAGTTTCATGTGATCGGTTACGTATCTTGAATCGTCTGACAATAGGTCTAAAAATACTTAGTAGCACTTGGACTAGGCTGTCTAATGTCAATTTGGCAACAAGTCCGAACATGGGCTAGATGCCCATGTGTCAGGTTACGTTATAAACAGCGTTCAATGATTTTGATACCTGCGACCGAGTTTTGCCATTAGGTCTATTCAAAATATAGTCAAAGTTAGATAAGTACTCGGTTGGATCCATTGGATCACGGTGATCATCATCACCACTTGGGGGATGAGGGGATGGATGATCATTAATTATATTTGATGATTCGATCACCATATAGTGACTGTGAGACGCGTGACATTAAAAACTGGTGAACGGTATTTCGTTTCGGAATGCATCTTGTGAAATCTCATTCTTGCCCCACAAGTGCTGTACAGTAGCTGCGAATATTGTCCTCGATAGACCACTTTCTTTTTTCAATTTATTCTGCGATTCATTCATTTCTACGGAATCAAATTGTACAATCAATAATTTATTCGAAATCTGTCCTATTATATTGTTACAGTTGCCACCTTCTTAAGGGAGAAATATAGTATTTTTGTGAAATTTTAAAAAAGATATAATTTTTCAATTAAATTTGATGTTAGATTGTGCTTTTAGCATCAAATAAAATTTGACAACGTGGCTCATCGATCCCTACAATATTGAATCTGTTAATATTACGGTTTATGTAAGCTTATTCCTTCGAGCACGCAAGCGGCGCGACATCCAAGCGTACACGGTTGCAGTTCTTCAGGTGCCTCTTCATCCTCGTTTCCTCTTTCCGTGATGTTCACTTTCTTAACGCTAGAATTACTAAAGGGGTCAAAATGACTTGTTTCAAGTTTCTTATTTTAAATTATAAAATTTATTAAAGTGATTTTTGATAGGTGCAGAAAAATATAGTATATCAAAGAAAAGTGCAAAAAGCTTGTACTTTGAAGTGGATTTAAACCACTTGTCACAATAATTAGACGGAAACTTTATCCCGGACAATTAATCTTTATACTTGTTCTCGCTGATTATCTTCTCACGAGTATCACTTCTTACGACTTACAGAATCGTTGATTACAGTTGTTAATCATGTGTTTTTATTTAATAGTACAATTTTCAATAGTGAAATTTTTTAAAAATTTAATATTAAAATTATTTGATTGTGTTTACGATTCCATATACGATTCTTTTCCGTTGCATCTAATATTAGATCACCTTCAAACGTGATTCATATAGAATTACCATGGACTAGCTGTTGGATTCCACGTGTATATGACGATGCAAAAATAAACTGACAAGACAACAGGTCGTGTAGAGTAAATTCAATTGCTTCTGTTCAATCTGACGAGAATTTCAACTCCGATTGAATCTGAATCGGTTACTTTGTTTGTGAAATAAAGATAACTCGATCGTGACCTCGATCCTTCGTGTTATCGTTTGCCAAAATTTCTGACAATATTTCATTCTTTCTTACACTTTTATTTTCTTTGGAAGAACGAAAGAATTTTGTATAAACAAAGGAATATTCCGTCTAGCGGTAGAAGTTATAAATTTTTCATTGAGATTACCTAATCCTCTACTGATACAATATGTTATTAATAATTCATGTTAACGAAGATTAATGGGTTGTATGATAATTTTGTAACAAATGTTATATTTTCTCCCCTTTTTATGATGTCAAGTTCGTTTAGTATATTGATGTTAATTAAAAAATTCTCAATGCATGTTTTTTAACAGCGAGAACGAATTATTGACATTACCATTGAAGTTCCATTCCGAATTATACGTTTCCATAAACACACTGACATTAGACGTTGAATTTGTTTTTCTAACGGTTATTGTTGGTTAAGCTATTACCTTGAAGATGATCCAACGTATTTCGAACAAAACATCATTCGTACATTTTCTTTCGATATCTTCCAATTATCTAGGCTAAACTAACTTGTCTACTATTATTAGTATTTCAAGGTGAATCGTGGACGAAATGAAAAGAAAAATTGAAATCGTTAGAAATTCGTTAGAAACCTATCCGATATAAGTAACAGTAGATTCGATCATTGTTTCCTATAATTGATCACCAGCCATTTTATATTACGAAGATTAACGAAGGGTTTATGTGGTCATTTTTATTAAACTTCAAATTTTAATTTGATGCGGCATATGTGGCATTTTATAATACTTTTCTGTCATGAAATCGTATTAGAATTTCTGTTTGCCCGCCATTTGGTTCTCAATTCTCGGCCCAGTTTACAAAGTCGAATCACGGAAGTGGGTCTTCGACAGAGAGGGGTCGGGCAATCTTCGATTTTACGCGTCCCTCCCCGTGCGTTCCAGCCAGGAAGCCATGGTTCATTCAACCGGAAGCGACGTTTACGGCGTTACGCGGTCACCGGTTGTCGACTTCGTGACCGTCGTTCGACACGTGATTGACCACACGGTCCGTAACTGATAACTGCTGCTAATGGAAGCAGCATTTTTTTCTTCTTTTTGTCTTCAACATGATCTACCCGATACACCTGTCGCGGTTAATGCTTTTCAATTTGCATTTTATCTTGGTCACGGTTCTTATTATGGGAATGAATCGCTTCTTATGAATGAAGGATCTCGTTAACCCTTTCGTTTCCAAACAAATTTCAATTTCTACTTGATTCGGATATTTAATAGTTGTTTATATAAATTATTTTTTCAGATTAATCATTTCTGTTCCTTTTCTTGTTAAGAATAGGCGGAAAGTGAACAATATTAAAAGGATATGGCAAGAATTTTAGGAAAGATAAAATTTAGAAAGTATCATTGCTATATGATTTAATAGAGGAAACTGGAATACAATACGGTTTGTCAAGAGTAGTACTTGAATGTTCTACTAGATAGTAGCACATACCAGAACGGAATTATTATTCATTTCTTCTAATAGGAGCATCTAAATAAATATAGACTGTTATTTCTCAAATTTTAAATTTTTATATTTTAAATTTTTATTTAAAGAACAATACTTTTTGTTACGTTTAAACTTTACTTTTTGAAAATGCAAGTCTTAACTTCAGGAATTCAATGGTTAAAAAACGGAGGGTTAAACAAAGTTAAACCAAATATTAGGCGCATCGAAAAGAAAAAAAAAAACCAAATATAATTTCATCGATTCGAAAGGATTCCGTGTACCAAACTGCAGACAGCCTTTCAGAAAGTAGGTTTAGGCCAGCTGATCGTTATCAGCCGCGATCGTCTCGCTTTTACTCTCCCAATAGCGAAGCGAATCAAACACACGGCTCCCGATGGATAGTATCCTTTATGGTTACGCGCTGATCGTTCGTTTCTTGTTCGATTTCTCGAAAGACGACCGGCTGGATGGCAGCGGAAGCGACTGCAACTCGGTGGTGCCTAAGAAGAGGCGCCGGAAGTACAATGGTACCAGCGATCGCGATCATCAGGTGAGCTTGGACGACGATTATCCAGCATCGCCCAGGTCGTCGAGATCATCCGCGTCGTCGAGATCGAGTTCCCTCCTACAATTCGAGTCTTTGGAGAGGACTTGTGCCACCTTGTCGCCTTCCAGCTACAGCTTCGATTCTCTGGAATATCCTAACCGTTCGAATCCCTGTCATCCCGAGAACACGTCGCCGGACAGTCTGGAACAGGACTACGATAAGGTTCTGCCGAACGGATTCGGGAGTACCGTAGATCATTTCTCGAGGATCAGGCCTTATCGTAGTTTCGAGAGTCTGGATACGTGTCAGAAGGAGGAGGGATTCGGCAATGGGGGTCTGACTAATGGATTCACACCCTTGTACCTGAAACGAAATACGGATCTGTCCAGGACCAGAAACAATAGGCATTGTCCAAGGTAAGAAGGATTTTGTTTTCTAACATTCGAAGGGAATTTAATTATCGTTCGCTAGTGTCGTTTCGATTGCGTACAAAAGGATGAAAAATAAAATTTAATTTAATTTCACGCCCCTACACGATGTTAGATTAGAAGAATTTCAGAATAGTTTAGAAACAAGTGGGCGACGTAATAAATAATATTAAAATTATATAGTTGGATGAACTTTTGAACAGCTTTTATAAGTTAAAAGCTGCGTGCAAGCGTAAACAAGGGCGCAGAAATAAGAGAGTGTTTAAAGGTATGTATTATTAACCCCCTGTTATATTTTCAATTTATGTAGTTGTTCGTACTCGTGATTATGGTCACGATATGTAAAAGTATAACGGGGTGCAGCTGCCGTCTGTGAGCTTTGCTTAAATTTTCTGAAACTTCTGATAAAATAAACGACGAAACTAGCTAAATTGTCGCCAGACGTTCGCATTGTTCTTATAGAATACTACGTTTGAGAGAAACAATATTCGCGATTATTGTGCGACGAAGGTCTTTGGATTTCCTTGGCAACGAATCCCGGACTTTGAGCTTGCTACATGACCCTCGTTTTTTGGCCAAGTTACCGCAATCACGACCCTGAATATAGACCTCCTTGACTTTTACTTTGAATCTAAAGAAGATCCGAAATTATGCGGATTCATTTTCATCTCTCTCTTTTTTTTATACCTTTCGAAAATTTCTCTGTTCTTGATACGATACAGGGACTTTTGGCACGAAGACGACGACGAATACGAGGACGAAGAAGACCTGGACGAAGATCTGTACGAAAATGATCGAACGTTAAACGAGAATCGAACGAGTTGCGAGATGGACGATCGTCTGACGGTGTTCGGCGATTCGGTATGCAATTACGCCACCTCGATGGACTATAGAAACACGATCGATCTGCGCGAGATCGGGATCGAATCGAAGAGGGACGCCCTGTTGGATCTGAAGTCTGGCCAGGCAGCCGTGTCGAGTTCCTTTCGTCTGTTGCAGACCAGGTTAAATATAGCCGGTGGTATGGCGCACGCTCGCAACAACATGGTCGCCGATCATCATCCTCGTAATCATCATCATCATTATCATCATCAACAGCATCAAGAAGAGGAGCAGCAAGAGGAGCAGCAGCGGTACGGTTACGAGGAGCACGAGCCGCGGCAGCACCAACGTCAAGGGTGGAGCAAGGAGGAGTGCTTTAATTTTAGATTCACGGATAAATCTCAAAGCGCGCCCAGTCTGCCTAGTACCGTCGACCAGTCCGCACACGGTTTGTGCTCGTTAGCTGGTTACTCTTCCTCCTCGAGGGTTACCTCTTTCGTTTCCACCTCGAATCTATTCGAGAATTACACGAGAGTAGCCAGCGTGCCGGTCGACCTGAATCTCTGCGGTGTTTCCTTGCTGCACGAGGATGATGATAGGCGGCAGTCTGCTCGAGTGAGTCTGCACGATCACGAAATGGCGGAGGTGGAGAAACGGTTGGACAGCGTGGAGGAGGAAGAGGAGACGAAGGGTGGTTCGTTGACCAGTTCAGTCAGGACGCAAGCTCCTCAGGGTGTGATGGTTGACGTCAAAGGGGACGCGAAGCTCGAGGAAAAGGATAGTACGAAACCGAGGGAGAAGAAACAAATGACATCGACGGTGAAGACGCAGGATCGTGGAAATTGCGTGCTCGACATTGCCCTGGCGATCGAGAACGATGTGGATGCCGCGATCGACGATGCGATGAAACAATTCAAGCGAGACGTGTTAGAAGCTAACGTCTCGAACGGTAATGGCATTCAGAGAACGCCCTCGGGTAGACCTCGAAAGGTGAAGAACACCGCCAGCTACGAATTGGCTCAGCAATTTGAGGTCGACGAGCGAAGCTTTCGTGCTAGCATGTTGCGCAAGGATTTCGGTAATGAAAACGAGAAAAGCCCGAAATCGCAGAGGAGCAGCGGCAAGAAACGAGTATTGAACAACGCCAGTTACGAGTTGGCCCAGCAGTGCGATTACATAAAGGCACTGCAGTCGTCGAGGGGCGCTTTCCAGAGAATGGACGCATGCGACGAACTGGAGGAATCCGGCCGATCCTCGCGGCTCTGGGTCACCGACATAGTGCAACAGATGAGCAGCCATTCGACGTCGAATTTGACCAATCATTACGTCGAGCCTTCTCCGGACACGAGGAAGTATTCCAAATCAACGGAGAACCTTACCGCTCAATTCTCCGCGGGACCGTTCACCAGGATCCCGATCGATCAGCTGGGCCAGCGATTGAAAAAGCAGCAGCAGGACGAAACGATCCTGAGCCAGATAAAAAAAAAACTCGGATCCATTTTCAGTTTATGGAGAAGATCCTAACGCACGTGCCTTAGTAAACGACGAGATAGATTATCCCTGCTTGGAAACCAAACCCATAGGAACTTTCAGCCCGGAGGGGGGCGTAAAACCTCAGCAATCCACCCCAGTACACGAAAACGTATCCCAAGACGAATCACATCGAATCACCGTATCGAACGCGTTCCACGAGCACCGGAAGGATCCGGATCCGAGCAGCGTGGCGGACAATTCGAAGAAATGTTTCATCGGTGACTTTTATCCGGAAAAGATCGTGCGGTTGCAGTCGCAAGAGGAGGAGGAGGAGGAGGTTGAGAGAAATGGCGGGAAGGAGGAAAATTCATGGCCCCCGTGCAACAGGAACGCTGGCGAACGTCTATGGAGGGTCATAGTGGAAAAGCAGGTCGCCGAGAAGGAATCTTCCACGGAGAAGGTTCCAAACGAGCAAGAGGGGGAGGGTAAAGTGAAAGAAAGAGAATCAGAAGAAGAGGAGAGGAAGAGGAAAGAAGCGAGGGGACAGACTGTCCACGTTGTTCGTTCCCCACCACCCAGCGGTAGCAGCGGTAACAGCGACCGCCTGGAACCTACTGAACGGAGTGGGAATCCAGCGGTGGCCGTGGCAGTTGATACGAATGATCGCGGTGATCGCGACAAACGCGACGAGGAGAACGCTCCGGCAACAACAACCGCGCCGCCGGTGGTCAGGGTAGACGAGCCGACCATGTCGACTACCAGCACGACGAAAAGAGGGTTCGTCGCGGCTCCCTCGAAAAAGGAACTACCCCCGACGAAATTTCAAAGGAACACGATCGTCGACTCGTCGTCCGCGACCATGGCCAAGGAGGAGAGAAAGAAAGGCGGACTAGGTGGCTTTCTTCAACGTTTCTCCAGGCTACGGTTCAGTGGTAGGTCGAAAGTGCCGCGGTCCGAGGTGCAGAAAAAAAGTGACACTCACGGCCAAGTGAATCGCGCCCAAGTGATCGAGGAAAAGACTAAAAAGGAGCCGGATTATATCATCATTCCGTTGCATCCACCGGAAGATGAGAAACGGAAGGAGGGTCAGGTGCACGCGGAGAGCAGAACCGATTCGGATAACAACAGGACCGTCGGTGATGTTCAGAGAAGTTCTTCCAATATCAGGTGAGTCACGATTATTATCCTTATTATGTAAGATTTAATCATCCTCAGACGGCGGACCGTGGAGAGAGCCCATTAATGTATTTCATTAATTCTTAATGAAAATAATGAAAAGTGTTCCTTTAAGAAAATTATTCTTCTAATGTATGAAATTTTTTAATTAGAAAATTATAAATTTAACATTCGATTAATATCTTTCTTTGACCCAGGCTCCGCTGTTCGAGGGTTAACGTACCGGGTTGTCCGTAAAATTCGTAGCGAAATTGAACGATGACATCGAGGTAGAATCTTGATGACATCGCGTATAGTATTATGCGATGTTGACAGGATTTCAGAAATTTTCATTCATAATTATGCAAAATTGCAATTGTACTTTTGTGAGGTTTAATTAAGGATGTGCCTTTGCTGAACACCGGTCATTAGTAGCGATGCGGCGCTGAAAGTGTTAAAAGGCAGGCTAACGCACATTCGTGAAACGAGCTTAGAGTATAATTACCATTGCTATGCACCGCATACATTAGGAATAATTAAAGACAATTTAACACAGGCTTTAGTTGGAAAAAAACAAAAACAAAAACGAAAATTCACATAAAGGGGATGAAACATCGATCGATTGATCTTATCCTCTTTCTTTATCAGGGAAAACGTTTGTCGGTTTCGTTTTATCGTTGTTTACCGCAGGGTATCGTGCTATGCTCCGGTAACGTTGACTTTGACCTTAGTAATTGTTTACACGGTTTCAAGCTACTGTTATAGAACTCTTACCGTGAATCACTCGGTTTACACAGCTTTCTACGGCTTCCTAATAAACATTTGCCTTCCGATCGATGGCGAAAGGCATTAGTAAAATTTCGAATTTAAGGGGGAAATAGATATTTAGGAATATGTGCAACAATAAAGCAAAACGTGTTCTATAGATCTGTCGAATAAAAAAATGAAAAGAAAAAAAGAATGTTGTCTTACATAATTGCCGGATTATGAAAGGCACACAGAGTATGTATCAGTTGTCTGTTTACGCGGTATCGCTCGAGATTATTCGAACGACAGTGAACCCTCTGTTTCGTAGTTATTCAACGAACTAAGTATTCCGCTTAAATGAACGAGTCTTTTATTTATCAAATGCTACTGAATTTTACATTTTATACGGGTAGTATTTCATCCATTCTCTGTAAATTCAGCCTACGGTCATTGATGAATCTTGACTATTTAAAAAAAAAATAATAAAACAGAAGTATGCCAAGATTATTAAGCTATCTTGGAAGCAAATTGAGGCTTTCATAAGGCAAAATTAAAATTTTAAAATTTTAATGCCATAACACATAATAAATTTCTTTTCTTTTTTTTTGGAGTTAATTGATTTGACAAATGAGCGGCACAATTATGCTCGAGGCTGTACGCCGAACGTTCGCCATATTGGTACCGGAAATCGGCCAGTCGTCTTGAATATTCGCGGTGCGTCGATCCGGATGATCGATTTCGTAAACAACTCAGGCGATTTTTCGTTGCCCGTGAATTTGTTTCTAAACCATCGTTCGTTCGCGCGTCTGAAAGCAACGAGGTCAGTGATACCGAGGAGGAGGCTTTCGTAATGGCGGCCAGAGTCGACCAACAGCTGCCAGTCCCGCGTTTACACCCACTCCTCTCGATCATCCGTTCGTTTCGCTTCGATTTCGTTCCAGCTGCGTTTAATTCTGCTTTCATCGCGTCCTACGTGTAAACACGCGTGTTACAAATCCGTCCGCCTTTTATGGATCGTTTTCTTACGTCCCCTTCTAGCGGAGGTAGTCTTGATCTAAGAATCAGGCTACGGGGGGTGAACATTTTTTTACTACCAATCTTGTTTTTTTTGGAGAATATTCAGGGAAAATCCATGAAGAGTTTAGGGAAATTTTAGGACCCTAAGAATAGCCTAATATATATTTAGGGGTTTTTCTCTTTATCAAACAACTGATCGAACAACATAGATCATCGTATCGCTGTTATGGTTAGTTTGGGTTACAGTGTGTCACATTGCTCGAAGAAATCGCCCCGACGTCCGTCCCTGTCCTACCCTTTGTACATTCTCCGCATTCCAAGTCTAATTCCATTCTAATCAGGCTTCACGTTCATCCGATCGATAGGATTTCACTCTCGTTCGCATTTGTCCCGATCGTCGGCCCCGTGGATCGTTCTCTTCCCTCGTACATGCACGCTCTCGGGGAACCAGTTCGCCTCTCTTCTTAATTGAATTTCACTCTCGCCCCGTTCCGCATTCGTTTTCACGTAATTCGACCTAATTGCATTCCGTAACGGCAACACGCTGTTGTTTAACGTTTAGCGTACACCTACCTTCGACCCGAAGAACGCTGACTAGGATGGCAATTGATACGTGTATCCTGTCTGATAGTCGGGATGTTGCAAGTGATAGAGCTGGAGATTGAACCCTGAGAGGGAGAAAATTGGAAGAATCTATTTTATTTTATAGTATAATAGATTCTGGATTGTTCTAGGCTTCCTTTAGTTAAAGAGAAATTTAGTTAGAGGAAGGAATATTTCATCCCTTACCTGTACTTACAAAAATTCTTAATGGCTACTTAGTAGTTTCGATTTCTGAATGAGAAAACTTAAAAAATAGCAAGGTTTAATAGTTTCTGTGTTAGGTTTTATAAATAGAAAAATATTCTATATAAATCTGGGGGTTGGATTTGACATCGGCGTCAATTAATCTTAATCTCTGCCGCGACCCTTACCAGTTAACGATTCATTTCCTTTTAATTCGACGATCGCTCGTGGCTCGCCTGTTCCCTAAAGGATTTTAGAGAACGATTTTAGATTATTTCTTTTGTAAAATTGCTGTGCTGTTTAAGATCGAAAAATTATTAACTTCCAGACGTTTTATTTTTCCACTACTGCCTCTTCACGTTCAAAGATCCCGCTCCATATGGCTGCGTTTTTATTTGCATCCACCCTCGCGCGTTATCCAACGATTCACATTTGGTTTCTTAGAACGACCAACGTATCTGATCCCCTGCGGCCTTACTTTTTATAAACATTCGCGTTTTATCGCATGAAATTTCGTTGAATCAGCTCCGCGTCGGCTCTCCTTTGCCCGAGGAGCAAATCACTGCTTTGATTCCACTGATGCATAAATGTTTCAGTGATATTCTTAATATAAAATGGCCGGTGATTTATTACAGCAAACGACGGACGTTAAACACAGTAGGTTTTTTTTGGAACTAATTGATTTAGCAAATTAGCGGTTCTTAGATGTGAAGAGTGAAACTTCACCCCCTTCGGAGCAACTTACCATCGTGCGAATCCATATCATCCATATCATAGAATTCGTCATTTTCTCGTACGTTCCGCGCTCTATTCTTCGCACAGTTAAAATCTAAAGTTGTACAATAAGTAGTAATAGTACGTTCGTTGTATACGAAACAAGAGGAATCATCCCACGGCTGTTTACTCGCACGAGGGTCGAGGCGTGTTGAAGATGGATGAATCATCTCGAGCTATGAATCGTAATTTAAGAAGCGACCTTTGCCGCGTTTTATCGTCCTGGAATTGTTCCGATCCACCGCGAGTACTATGAATTTTTCGCTTTGAAAGAGTCAGGGAAACGGGGTCGTCGTCGCGTTCCAGTAATAGTTCCTCTTCGTTTTCATCGGGAACGTGGCGAACGAACGTTAGTATATTTAGAGGTGTGACTTCAACGTTGAATTTTATCGTGCTGTTAAGTAATCCTGACGTGTCGCTGTTTTTCTGTTACCGTTGAAGCGAACCTGATGCCACTGTAACGTTGTGTAATGTCTACATTACGGAACGACGTTCAAGATCGTGCAAAAGGGTGGGCCAGTATTATTACCGCCTTGAATTATTTTAGAAACCGCAATAATTGGAAGAATATTGTTTTTAATAATATCAACATTCACTGTACCTAAATTATTTTCGACTTAAAAATAAGCCTGTATCAAACTCAAGAATCGGTAGTTTCTAGCGTTAGTAGTAATTCAAATTTCTCTCTTAAATTTCTTAAATTGAAAAGCAAAGAAAAGTGAAAAGTGCATAGGAAGATTAAAGGGCCAGAAAGTTGTCGATGCTTTTAAATAACGAGCAAAAACAGAAGCAAACGGTTTGCTTGGAGAATTGTACGAGCGGCTAGCCGCGTACTCGGACCACCTCGAACGACTTCCGGACTGGTGTTGGAATGAAATAAGACTAATAAGGCTACTCAAGCCAACACCTACATACATACGGGGGGTATATTTAACCGTAGGCTTGCGAACCACTGCATGCCTCGAGTTCATGGCATCGTGCAACGCAGAAATATAATTCTCTTCTTGTTTCTCGATCATCGACGATTCGATTCGAGCCGATATACAACCTCGCAAACAGCTTCCGATACGAAATTTAATTACCATGTATCGGATTGATGCATAAGCTGCGTCGTTTTCTCATTCTATTTTTTATTTTTCACCGTTAGATAATTATTCTGGTATCCGAAACGATTCCTCATGATTTCTGATCATTTTTGATAATAGTTTTTAAAAATAAATTATCAAAAGAATTTTTCAAAAATTCCTATGTATTTCTCTAGAAAATTTAACAAAGAAAATATATTTCCTATCCAAGATTATCGCATAGACGGCCTATTTTGAAACAAAAGAGCGTGGTAAAGTTTAGACGAACTGTAATCAACGCTGTCAATTTGAAATGCAGATAATTAGATCAATCAAGCTCGAGTTTGACATAGATTAATGTTATTCGACAAACTCGAGGCGAGAATGTTTCATCGGTGAAAATACTGATGTTTCACGGTGTCTTCAGGGTATTTCCAGACTTGATGATTTCGAAAGCGTTTCACTCGCGGATAGCCTAATTTTAGAGGAGGTAGCCGACGAATCTCCATCATTGTTCCAACTACGTTTATAAACATGATCTCACGTCTCGTTGCAACGGGAATGAAATTGCAGCAAACGTTCGCTGAGTTACGCATGCACGCTTTTGCATCGTAATTCAATGTATTCCTCTCTCCTCCTCGTTCTTTATTTTATTTCACTGAATACTTATAAGTGCGAAGATTCTTGAATAATTCTCGTGATTTCATCGATTTATATTTTATAAACGATAAATATGTTTTCAAAGCAACTTACTCGATTTTAGTCAACTTTCACAACTATCCCAGTGGAAATGGCTATATGTAGCACATCGCGCTATAATTATAATTATTCAGATAACTTCGAGGAGTGTTTTATCGCACTAGCCATTTTAATCGCGGGGAGGAACGCCACGGTGCAGATAAATCTCTGTTTGAACCTTCTCTGATCGTAGGAGTCAGAGATTATCAGATCCGCTTGAACCAGACATTTTTCGTTCTCAAAATATCGAGGGAAAGTTGTATCTCGAAATTTCCATAAGCTATTTCGCAAGTACTTTTGACAACGACGAGAAATTTCTTAACATTCTATTTCTGTTTCTAAATTTCATACAAAAATTACCCGTTGCAAACTTTTCGATTTCCTCGATTATAATCGCCATAGTATCCAGTGATCGAACGAACATAGTCGTCTACAGTAGCTAAAGGGTTTAAGCAAGCACGTACTCGTTACGTAAATTTCCTGCTACTTGAAACATATAAGCCCGGTGTCTAACGTAATAAGATCCATTAGAAGAAACTTACAGTATGTAAATGATCTTTACGAACCTCTTCCTCTTCTCTCAATGAAAACTCTGTGCCTATCCATTGCGATATTTCTATCCATACCCATCTATCGACGTAACTCGTAAATCGAAGGAAGTTCGATCGAGCGAGCACCGCCTACGGCTACGAAATCGTCGCTCTTTGATTTTTCTTCGACAGACAGAAAAGGACTAGAAAGACTACACGAGAAGGGACGATTGAGAGCAATTGAGAGGATCGTTCGATTCGGATCTGTCTGACTTGGAGCACCCATTCCATCGTGTACGAGGGCGGTGACCAGCTGCAGATGTTTAAGTGCTCCCTCGGATTCGTCTGTAAATAATTTACTACCTTCAAAGCATCGCAACACTTGTTGCCGAACTATTCTCAAATATTCCATTAAAAATTTGTCAAAATTATGGGAGCTGATTATTTTTATTTATGAAATGTCTACTGATTTATGCAGCAATGTCGCGTGTTTAACATGTTTATACGGTTTCACGGATACCTCGATGCTCATCCTTGGTATAGTTGTATAATCGCGGGGCAAACAAGCACTTAGGAGTTCACTAGCTTCCGCGTTTTCTTCGGGTTGTAACGGGAGCCGCGTGATTGACGATCGAATCGCGTGAAAGCTGCTCCGCAAATTCATCGGTCCGCGAACACTAGCACCTAGGAAAGATTCTTGCAGCTCGGTGAAGTTCAAAGCCGAATAGATAAATGCTTTCTGATAAATTATCGGCATTGTTACAGTGGTTGATCCCTAAAAAGTTGGACGGCGGACCATGGAGAGAGCCTCGATTCTAATTGACTTCCGTACTTCATATTATTAATTTGACACTGTTTCTTTAAAAATTTGAATTAAAATTAATATCCTTGTCATGATTGATCCAGGCTCTAATAGACACCTTGCGCCTATTCTTAATTCTCAAAATGAAACATAAAATTAAATAGAAAAGCTCTTTTGAAAGGCATTTAGGGCTAGATTTGAAAAAAGCCCTCGAAATCTTATCGAACGGAATCTCGAGGGAGAAAGAGAGGAATAAAAGAGGGAATCTAAGGAGTGAATTGGTTTTTGCAGTGCGAACGGGAGGGCGCCAGTGTCCAGCAAACCACCCCTGCCTCCGCAGCCACCCCGCGTCGGGGCGCTGAGTTCGAGAACGTCGACGGGCGCGTCGTCGTCGTCGGCGACGGTGTGTTCGTCGCGCCGACGCGCGGCCACGGACCTTGGAAATCCGGCGGCCATCGAGATGGCGAAAGCCCGTACGATGCAGGCCGCCCAGGAGCGCCCGGTCGGCCTGCTCGAGACCGACCTCGACGAGGCCGTGCCGTCGACCACCAGCACCGCCTCCACCAACGCCACCGGGAAGAAGACCAGAAGCCTGCTAAATCTGAATCACAGCTCGACCGTGCCGAGACCGAGGCCAGAGCACGCCCTCCACGTACCCCAGTCGCCTGTCGCCGCTTCGCACAGGAGCCCCCGCGACGACGACCCCGCGTCCACCATCAACCAACGGCCACACAAATCCATGGAGTTCCTCCTCGACAAGGAGAATCTGCATTTCGTCAAGGTAAGTCGTTTTACCAAACCAAACGTATTCAATCATCTTCCAATGTTTTTCTTCTATATACTCGATTAACCCTTTCATTCTCCTCCACTGATCGAGGATTTCATTCTTTCGATTAATTAAAGTAGCCATTTCAATTTCTCCGAGGGTTTCCTTTTAATTCCGTATAGTTATTGAAATTTTATCCTCCGCGTCAAAGTGCTACGCAGCACGGAGTGAACATTCAAAGGGTTAATTTGCGACTCGCAAGCGACACTTGTCGAGGGTCTACGACGGTCGATTGCTACTCTAGGGATCACTTCCTGTAAGAGAAGTTGATTACTTTAAGGGGAATTGGCGTTTTCTTGGCTTACGGAGAGAGAGAGAGAGAGAGTTGCGGCTGCAAGGGTTTCTCGAGTGCAAGGGGTTAATTAACGAATCGTTTGATCGACGTTTAGTCGAACCGTGTTCCGTAGCATATGGTGACGTTGTGCCGCAGAGTTTTAGGGTGGACGAGTATAATAGTCGGCCGGTGGATTGCTCCTTTTTATTTCGAACGCTGTTTGTCTGCGCACGATACTAATTGTGTATACTGATTTTCGCGGGTTATTTTTGTCGAGAGTGCTAATTGTACCGTACATGTTCATCGAATGGTCGCTTTAATTAAGGCCGAGGAACGAGAGTGTTAATCGATGGAAACACTGTTGTTTTAATAATTTTCAGCTCGATAGATTTGATGCGAGGTTAAAAGTAGATTTTCTAATTAAATAAATAACGAAATTGAAGAATTTATTTTTGAATCGTGATACTTCGTGAAATGGAAAGTGTATTGAGACCACGTCGAAATATTGATAAACGATTTTTATGTTTATTTAATCATCGGGTACGACTTAAATAATATAATTCTTAGGTAATATCGTATTAGAAAAGAAAATCGATCTGATTTTATAAATAATTAAAGTGGGTGTAGAAAGTATTCGTGCATGGATCACTTTCAAACAACATTTCACGAAATTGCAGCCTATTAACTAACTTCTATGAGAAAAAGTTGGTGCATATTTGTCGAGATCTATAGAAGCGTGTAGTCGTGTTCATCAAACTTTAAGCTTTAAATTGTTACACGATACGAAACTGTTTTGCAATACTTTTATGTCATCAAATCCTATTAGACTTTGCACCTTTCGAAATCAGTCATTGTCTGTTCTAACTGGCAATCAGCCATTTTATATTAAGAACCCTAATTAAATGTCTACGTAGTCATTTTCATCGAGCTTCAAGCTTCAAATTAATGTATCATAGATGTTATTCTTCGATACTTTTCTGTCATCAAATCATGAAAGACTTTACATATTTCTAAAATAACGATCCGATACTTTCCCATAAAATTGTATTCAAATTCTGATATATAAATTTGAAGTTTAAATTCAAATAAAAATTGCTACGTAAAAGTTTCATCGATATTCTTGATCAAAATTGATATATTTAAAATCATTTTAACACCTGAATGTACCTGTATCACATAAAAAATTCGATGAATGCATTAAATTCAAGTTGGAGGAAGGTGTAATAGCCCAACATACGATAGATTGAATATACACGGATGGTGGAATAAATTATAAAGGACGTTCGGGAAGCCGAATGAGGTCTTCATCGCGATCGCTGCTCGATCGAACGTGTTGCTTTTCAGGTTTCTCTCGTCTCCCTTCAGCTCGCGATTTTCTTTCCTCTTTTGATATATTTTCGATCCGGCCGATTTAATGACCGCCGGTGGTATCTCCTTAAGACATTCATTTGCGTTATAAGCCGATGGCTGCGTAGGAAAATTAACCGGCATTAGATGATTATCGGCTTAAACGTCTTTTAAGCTGATCATCTTAACGAAATTATACCGTGAGATGGAGTATGAATGTATTTTTAATCCAGCGTTACTAAGCGCTAAATAACGATAACGAAATGGCACGTTAGATATTTTTGTGTGTGAAAGTTTTATGATTCCATTTAATACAAAAGCTTAGATAATAATTTGATAAAAATTCATGTACTGGGCCATTTACCTTTTAACGAAACAAAATTGTCATCTTTTTTTACATTCAGCCGATATAAAAAAATCATTTTTCCCGATTTTTATACCGCGTAAGTTGAAACGTGCATGCACGTGAAAAATGCATGCTTATTTTTCCTTTCCTTTTGCATTGGCCATGCAGCGAATATCCGATGCAACAAGGTCAATCGAATGTATAAGTCCCGCGCCTGTATAATTTATCGTTCGGTACGCAGGAACTTTTGAATCGGTCAGACGTTTCGACGAAGTCGTCGCCGTCAGATAATCGGCAGATATCTAACATTTGCATTTTACATACGCCTGCCTACGCTGCAAGTTGAATTTCACATGGATATCGAGCGACAGACGGAACTCGAATTTCTCTTATCGAGGAAAGAACAGTGAGAACTTTCACGATCCCGTCGTTTATCCCGCCACTTACCATCAATCTATCGTACATCTATTAGAATTAATAGCTATGGGCATGTTCGATGCCTTTCGATACCTCTTCCCGCGGGGATCAATTTGAATTGGTGAATCGAAGAACCGTGCAGCCTGAAAACTAGCCATTTTTCAAACAGAGAGACAGAAATTTTATACAAATTTAATACAAAATTTGATTTCCAAAAGATTTTCCAAAATTATCCGTCTCTTGATTATAAATCTATAATTATCTGTTTATCAATCGAGAGATGTGTTTCAGAGAACTAAATGAATTTCTTGCTAATGAACAATAATAGCCTGTGATAGGAAACAGAGGCCAATAGTGTCCCGCTTTCTCTGCGCATCGCTTCGTCAGCCAGGAACTCTATTATGCTTGTTCATGAAAAGATAGCTGGATCGATCTAGAGACGATGATGCTGTCGTCGGTATAATTACTGCCACGACCTCGATCTTCTCTTTCTCTCCCTTTCTCTATATTTGTTTTATTTTATTTTTTGTCACATGTCTTTCTTGCTCTTTTCCTGTCGCGTTACGTTCTGCCGATCTTGCTGGCGTCGTTAAGGTCGGTTGCATTTAACAAGACCGACCGATCGGCTTGGTCTCGTTTCATTTTCTATTTTGTTCAACTCCGATAAACGGCTGTCCTATACCTGTGTGTGTGTATCCTATATCTCGTTTCGCGCTAGATAAACACGATTTCCAGCCGGTGGGATTCGTTCGACGCGTACCTCGATCCTTTTTTATTTCGTTCGTTTTCTTTCGGGAACAGGGACCAAGCTTCTTTCGAAAGTGTCTTAGCTGGTCGAAGCAATCTAGGTGAATTATTAAAGTTTCGAGTTTCAGAGAAATTGGATGGTATTTTTTTAACTTTACACAAGTTTCCAACAAATTAGAGTTCACTGCTGTCCTTGTAGTTCCTTTGTTGGATAGTTCTTCTTTCTAACCTGATTCCAATTTTTTTTTTCTAATTTCCTATAAATTGGGTCATTACTCGGCGGAGTGTAAGCGCGAGGCGTGTTTAATAAGGGTCGATAGTTGTAAGGTTACGCTTCACGGGACAGTCCAGTCGATACGATGAGCACCCATCGTGGGAGCGAGTCGAGTCGATCATTCGATTCAAGGCTCTCCACAGCGGAATCATTGGCCTTTGAAACCTTCTTTTGCATATCTTACGCGTCGCATCTTTTTTTAATTTTAATGTTTTAATTTAATTTTCAATGTTTCTTTCCGAATAATTTCAATCGATCCGTATAAATATCTGTCGCGTTCTAAATTCATCGTCAGAACGAAATCGACGCACGTGTGCACGCGTGGCAAAACGACGAAGAAAGGAAGCACTTTCATTTCGAATTCATCTGTCGGAGTGGGTCCTCGTTTACCACCGGGTGCTGTCCCTTTCACACGCCTCGATTTATGCTCTTCCTCTCGAAATCCAGCTACCGCGAGCCGGCTTTTGTTCTAATTAGTCCAGCGAAGAATTTCAATTTACTCGTTCGATCGTCGCGTCGCGCGGAGTCCTCTTTGAAAAAGCGTCGACGAGACGCGTGTAATTAAAGCGTAGCCCTGATGCATTCTCCTCTGCAACTTTTCCTCGAATCTGTGATGCATTTTGATTCCTTCTTTTCATCCCTGTCTGTTATCGTTCGCTCGCGAAAAACGCCGGACGAAACGTTATCGGTTACGTTACCGAGCTTTTCTCCGTGCTTTCAGAATAGATTCCGAGTTTAACGCGGTTTCTTTTTTTACTTCATCACGCAATTTCATATCGATCGACGAGGCTCGGTGAACGTTATAAACAGAGCGAGAAGAAATTATCATTCTACCATAAAGATAGATGCATTAGGTGAACGGAGCAGGCACTTCGGTTATGGTCCGTGGTATTTTAAGCGATGATTATAATTACACGCGTCCTCGATATTGAATTCGTGATGGGCGGAAGGGACCTCGAAACTTCACCTATCCAAGTGCTATGGATAAGGATGGTCATGGATTGCCAAGGTGATTTTATCCATTAGTATTTTTATACAGGAAAATTTTCATAATTTATTCATAGCTATGATATCGAAACGAACTTAATTAATAGTGTAAATTTTCTTTCCAAATTAGTCTCGATCGAATAGCTCCGGTTCAGGTGGAAGTGGCTGGCGCGTTTTGCGATGAGCACCGTTCGACACACTTCCGTAGAACGATTCATGAATAAACAATAGAAACTGTTCTTACACGGTAGCTACGAACAGGTCTATGGATACTCTTTCACGTATGTTCTACCGTGAATGTTTTGTGGTTGATAGAAAACGGAGGCAACGTGAAATGAACAGATAGCGTGCTGCAAAAGCGTTGGAAAATCTGCTACTCCTCTCGGTCGCTTTACTTTCGTCCATCCGCATCGGTAACCGAGGCATTTCCGACCAGCATTAATTTCTGCTCTATATTTCTTCTCTTTCCTTCCGGCTGAAAGTCTTTCTCTACGAGGTTGCCACCCTCTTCCCCGATTTGGCTGCTCGCCAATCTCTCCCTTCTTTCTTCCTGTTTTTCGATTTCCTCCCTACTGGGCCAACACGGTCGTTCCTTTCTTATCCTCTCTGTTCCTCTTTCACATTCTCGTCGATACGATTACGTAAGCTTAATAATCAACCACGCTGTCGTCCGTTTTCTATTTAACTCTTCCACCGTGTTCGCAATACTTCGTAGCCCCTGACACTTGAACGTATTTCGAAATATTTCAGAAACTACATGTTTCTCGAAGCTCACTCTTCGTACGGTCGCGTGGATCACAATAGAGGGATCAAGCGAAAGAAGGAAGACGAGACGGGGTTGGTAAGTCGCCGGCGGGATGTTGAAAAGAGCAAAGGGAGCCGGGGAATTTGGCTTAGGAGGTTGCAGGTCGATGACCCTTAGGCGTTTCTTGCCAGATCTGGGCTCGGTCCAGGAGAAAAGAAACTTAACGATGTAACTCAGGGGTGAGGGACCTTGTCGAGCTAGGAAGAAATCTCTCTTGTCTCCACCAACTTCCTATCGATCGATATAATAATATCCACTTCAAAGAGGTTCTTTCATTCGACTTTTCCCTGAATGAACTTGGACGTGTCTAGATTCATCTTTTCTCTTACTATTCCCTGACATACGTAGAAAGCATCGGCCATTTCAAGCTGAAAGTTAAACGCCTGTACCCGTATCCGGACAATCTCTCTGTTCAAAGGGAGACGATATTTTGGCACTGGTTGGTTAACCGGTGAAAGAGTTGTTGGAAATCGACGATTCCAAGTGTCGTCCTTAGTGTCCGTCGGTTTTAACAATACCTTTTCTCTCTCTCTCTTTCTATTCTGATCTCTCTGTTCCTCAGGCATGCCGTATTGATCGACGAACAGCGACGCTCGAGTCGAGGGAAGTTGGTGTTGAAGTTCTCATACACGCGCGTTCGTGTTCCGTTTCGGTATTTCGCAATATAATGCATGCTTCTAGACGGCAATCTTTCATTCCACTTTCGTGCTACTCGCCGGATCCTTTGCACGGTTAGGAAACAACCTTGTGACACAGGGTGCTAGCTAACCGTCTGCTCGGCTAACTGATTCGTGGGCGACTGCGTGAAGGGTTAATTTACTGGCGTAGGCGAATCGGTATAAACAGCTGGATTGTTCATGCTCGTGGGTTGTAAGGTTTAATGGCTTTAAAGCCGAGTATTTGTACCGACGACGATTTACTGTAAGGCTACTTATGGGACGTAATAAACTAAAGATAATTGCCCGTGAGGTCAACTGATCTGAAAGTGTTTATCCATACAAGTAATTATTCTAAAAGGATTATATATAGAATAGTTGCCTGAGGATGACCATATATAGAGTTAATCTAACGTCATTTATCTATTGGATTAACTAGTTTGGCACTAGTAGTCTAAAGATAACTGTTCATAGGGTCAATCAATCGATGCACAGATATCTGCAAGCAGAGTTGGATATATTTAAAGTAATCTTTTAATAGAAATTTCGACTGAAACGAAGATCTTCAAGAATAAAAAATAAATTTTTATCTCGAATAATTAAAGTACTAAATAATTAAAAATTCCATTAGGTATTTAATTGAATTAGATTATTTAATTCATTAGAAAAAAGTTCAATGAAATGTCTCGTGTTATTCTTTTTTTTTTTTTCTTATAAAGGATTGTCCCCAATTCAAGATCTATATAAAAACAGAAGATGGGTTAAATTTAACCTACTAGTCCGTAGTTTGCCAATCAATAAATTCCTAAAAGAAAGTCTCGAATAACCGTAACGTTCAACTATTTTGGTACGAAATTGAACGATTAGCTTCTCAAGCTGAAGGAACAGAAGTAAGCAATTATCAAGGTGAAGTGACGTTTAGCATATTTGAATAACGCGTTTCTCGCACGCGTTTACGTTTACGGACGATGACGGCGAGCCGCAAGTATTCGCGTTGCGATGATGTGTGCCGTTAATCTCCGGCTTGATTTTAGTACAAAGCGAAAGTAAAGTGTCGGTTGTTTCGTGCTCGGTTTAGAGTGCTTCTGTTCGCGTTCGTGAATCGTTAAAAAACGCTCTTTTTACCGTGCCCCGTTCCTGCGCCGAACTGACACTGGTCTCTTTGAACGAAAAATATTCGTCACGAACGACCGAGAAAAAAAACGTGCAATTCGACGTAAATAATCCAACGTGAACGACATTTAAACGATTAGATTGTTGAAAAGTAACGTTTCATTGAATGAAAAGTAGTTTCACGTGAATCGTGTCACGGTTTCGTGTTCTTACAACACGGAGGTTCATTAAATTTCAAATGAATGATCGTTCAAGAATCTGAAAGGACTGTATAAAAACGTCACGATTCTTGTTTTCTTCTCTCAGCTTTGTATCGGTCTTATTAATTACACTGAGCTGTGGAACCAGTCTTTAATGAACGGCAAACGAATTGTGTTTCTAGCCGTTCAATAATTCATGGCTAATAAGTTTCACCAAACCGAATCGAATCGTCCTATCTTTTTATAATTAGAAAATAAATAAATGTGTTCCGTTTGTACGACTCCTAATGTAACGCTTACATTGTTCTTAACGATGTGATTGAAACTCAGAGCTCGGTCAAGAATTCAGCCCTGATGGAAAGCAATATTCGGAGCCCGTTTATCCGTGATATCTCATCGACACGAGTCGTAAAGATGTTCAACTTTTATTTGCAACGAAACTTTCTCACTTTTTCCGCCAGGAGTTTAGCTAAATCACGCTCGAAAGTTCTCGCCGAGGCAGAAGCGATGATCGGCTGCCATTTGCAGGAAACTTTCAGCTCTATGAATAGTAGACGAACGTATGTTCGTCCTTCGACGATGTTGCGGAACTGGGAAGGCGGGCCAGCATTTCCGGCTTATTTGCGAAACTCGGTGGCTCTTCGTGCCAGTGGCCATTTATCTATTCCCCTCTAATGCTCAACAGATTTTAGTGGAAATTTATCGTGTCGTACACATACGAGCCTCGAAAGGGTTGCAAAAGACGCCCCATCAAAGCGGCTTACTCGTTCTTCTCTCTTCTGTGATATCATGGTAGCGCATGCTCTAGCATTGGCGAGTCATTTTAGCAGAGTAATTCGAATGAAATCCCCTCGACCTAGCCAGGCTGTTCCGGGAAGATTTCATCGTCGAAACATCGGGGTAGAAGTAGGTCGAATATAACGGGCAGAAGAGGGTTGTTTCGACAAAGGGCCACGCGTCTTTTGAATGGCTCGCAAACGCGTCGAATAAGGGTTTGTCGTTATCTTCGAGTCTCGTACCGTGGAATTGTTTGGAAAGCGAACGAAATTCCGATACACGTCGGCTGCCTTTCTTCTCTTGTTCTAAAGGAGGCCGAGTATAGGAAGCATAAGCGTTCTATTTTAATACCGAATGTCCGCACATGTGCCGTAGGAAAGGTGTGGAATATTCGGAGGGCTGATTTCGAAGGGTGAATCCTTCCTCGGCATACCGGGTCGCTTTTCATTTTTCAAAACTTGGTCGGTGTGAAATTTTAAGGGAACGGTGTAAATTAAAATTGTGCCTCGTTCGAGGGTTAACCCTCCGCCTTCGAGTTTTTATTTTTATTTCAAGAAGGTTCGAACATTTCGCTTAAATGTCAGTCGTATGTTAAATTTAAAGCTTTAGTGAACGTCTGAAAATTTTTGTAGATTTATTCAAAGCCTAGAATAATATAAAATCAGGTCTGGAAATAAAAGATCAAGTTTCTGAGGGAGGGTTTAGCTTCGTAACGATTCAGTCGATGTTATTTATCAAAATAATGTATCTTTATTATCTGAGAGATGGTTGGTAGAGCTGTTAAAGTGGTTAAAGTGGGTCGAAAGCGTCAAAGTGGATTCTGAACGGTGGTACAGCGTGTATTTGCACCGTTCACGGGCGGAATGATTGCATCGCAGCGTGTATGTGTATACAGAGAGAAGGTAGAGAAAGTGGACGATTCGGAAAGGGTGGAAAGAGATGGAAGAGCGTAAAGTGACAGGAATGAAATATACTCGTAAGGGACAAATACTCGGAGACACATGGAGTGTGAATAGCACGTATGCACCGGCCAGGAAACTCGAAGGCCGACCGAGAATCCGTGATGTGTGGGCGCTCTTCAGCTTTTATGCCCACGTGTAACTACAGCTAACTTTGTCACGTGCCAGTGTCGCGTATACAAGGGGTCTCTAATGTTACCGAGAATTCCCGACCAGAATAGGGGCTGATTTCAACCCCTGACGAAATATTACCTGCAATTATTTTCTTCCCTTAAATTATTATTTCATTAAAATTTTTCATTGCAAACAAAATTGTTTCATTTATCTTAGGATATTGAGTCAGATAGTGGAACAGTTTGTGTCGGAGATAACCATAACGAAAGGGTTAAGAAGCTTTATGGTTATGATACATCGCCTGATCCTTTTCTTCGCTATAGCCCATAAGTTTTCAATGGAGTTCGATATCTATTACCTGGTCAGAGCAACGTTTGCACATGCTGATGTGCAGAACAGAAACTTGCTGACATAGTACTCCGCCATGTGTAAAGATGCAATCTATATTTGGGAAATTTTCGGTGCATTTTAGAATTTATTCCTCGCGTTGTTTTAGGAGGAAAGGAAAAAAAGAAGTTGTAAAAGCAAGTACAGAATTATTCTCGAGCTAGTAGGAGGTCCAATTAACACGAGTAGCATAATGTTTTCATTGCAGTTTAACAGCCGTAAATTCTTCTGGAAACTCGACAACTGCAGTCTCGCGAAAAATGGCATACCGCCAAGTTTTCAACTCCAGTTTCTCTTTTTTTTTCCTCTCGACATAAGATGAATAATTTCCATCGAATGACCGGTAGAAGATCGATCTCGGTCGACGGACCATGGAGAAAATTAAGATTTTAAGAATTCCTGCTTTCCCTGTATCGCCATTTTCCAAAGGGAATCTGATCGCGAGTGTATCTAACGCAAAATTCAATTGTGGGTCAAAAGTGACCCGGAGGAGTAGCTCTGTTCGAGGAACAAAGTGAATTTAGAGCACACACCATCTTCGAAACGAAACGTCGTTTAGAAAAGACGCAGACTTCGATGCATCTTGGATGCAGATGCAATTCCCTTGAGAAACAGCGAGAGCCGGGGTCTTTGGCCTACTAATGGCGGATGTAGCCTCCTCTTTGACGCGACTTTCCCCCAATTTGCGTCAATTGACGACACGCGGACGTCGTGGTAGAAAGAAAAGACGGACACACCAGTAGCCAGTAATTGAAATTACTGTCACCGGCTCCGTTTCTCAGACGTTTCACGAGTCGACCAACGATCTTATGCAATTCTCGCTGTTGCACTTGGAACGCATCGTTAAGCCTGTCGCTCTGTTCAGAGACGCGGAAATGCGGGCTCCTTTGTTGCACGCAGAAACTGTGACATTTTCTTATGGCTTTCAATCGGTAAGAAAGCTATACTCCCATAGTATTTCTATAGCTATATTTTTCTAGAATACTGTTAAATTATTTCTCAGTTTTCATTAGCAACAAAGTCATCAGCGACTGCAACAATTTCTACTTACATATAGCAATATAAACACCATAATCGGTGTCTGTAAAAGATTACTCGAGTGATTTTTATTGAAATAAATACCTCGAGTTATTTTGTAAAATGTCACGCGTGGGCGTGATGGACACTGCGTCTCTTAACGTCTCTCTAGCTACGATGTAAAACGATCTCGTACATTTTCTAGTCATTGTATCAAGCGTCTTAATGGACGTACATGTGGTTTATAAATGGACGTTTTCTAATGGTACATGAAATTTCATCAGGAAAGTCGAAGTCTCGGTAAAAATCGATCCAATCAACCGATGCAGTAACCCTTTCCATCTATATCATCCGAAAGAGAGCCCTCTTACGTCCACGTAAACTCGTTTCTGTCTTCCTGTCTCGCCTTGACCCTGTTTCTCGAGAACGATGCACTTCTATCGTATTTTCGCGTGGAATTTTTCAAATTCATCTTGTTTAATCATTCGAGAGCTCCGCTGTTTCTTTCGCCCGCATTACTTGAATTAAGATGATGAGACTATGATGAGTAGAATCGAAGAGAAATATTTTTATTCGAAAGATACGAATGATAGAAAGTGTAGAAAATTCTTCTGACCGAGGTTTCACTCGGTTTGGTTTGTTTCGACGACTTTTAGGCTGAACTTTTTGCTATTCGACGAAGCTCCGTTCTCATGAACACCGAGCATATGGCGAACCGTTGTTGGAACGTTAATAACCAAAGGAACAGAACGTGCGTAGGCCAAGCCACTGAAGCCACGCGTTCCTATGTGTCTATCCTTTGTTTTTCCATCGCGTTAGGTCCCGTTAGCATCTTTGTATGCCATATGGAAATCTCACGCGAACCTTTGCTGCTCATCGTTATGCATTTCCTCGCGTACAGACAATGGCATCGTGTGGAGTCAGTGCAGGTTCGATCAATTCTGTTCATCGTTTGTCTTTTATACTTTTGTATATTAGCATATATACTTTTAATATTATATTAACATCTATCGATTGCCTCGGTGTAAACGAACATGTTTAAATAAAAATCTGATTTGAACCAATTAAATAAAATTTCTCACTAAAGTATCGTGAATCGAATATTTTCATTCAATTACCACGCACGATTAATCGTATGTCAATTTTCACCGTTAGAATCGAGGTTAGATTGATCGATTTAGATCCATTGCAAATTTATTTGACGCTACGTCGAATCATGTTGAAAGAGTGTATCGAAGATTTCGCGTTGCAGGTTTGTACCGTAGATCATCGATTATAAATTTCAGATCGTCTCTTGAATTTTAATATAAAAACAAGTTTCGGTCGTTTTCAAAAGCTGCGAAAAGATAGTGACCTAGACACTAACTTAAACGAATGTTTGTAGTAAAGGAAAGCTGTTTTTGCAGCTGTATCGCGAACTAACAGAAATCTCGATCCCGTGAACGTAAACCAGCCGCTAAATTTGGACATCCTGTAAAAGATGGACTTCCGTTCGTCGAGCCTCTCCTAGTCGTAATTCATCAACGTAAATACTGGCTCTCGTCTGAATTTTTTTCTTTAATTACTCCTTGTTCTATCATTTACAGTACTTTTTTTCATAGAAGATTTTAAAAACTACTGATAGTTTACCAATATTATAATTTATTGATGTTATTAATTGGTGATATATCACTAATTTCCAATTACCATTACTACCAATTACAAATTATCAATTGTCGATATTATCAGTGATCAATATTACTAATTTCTAATTACCAATTTTCAAGTACCAATATTCCCAATTAAAAATCCTATTTTTAATAATTAGAATTCCAATATATCTTATACCAAAAAATACCCATTTTCACTGTAGCCATCAACGTGTTGAGTAGTGTACGACAGCAATAAAATTAGGTGATCTGAAACTTTTTACCAGTAGTGTAATATCCCCTCATCAACGAGAGAGGAAAAAAAAAAGAAAAGTACGAGCAAACAGTACGCTGAACGAGTTAAAATTACTTGACTTTCACGAGCATCCTACACACGGGTACGGTCAATGATTTTCCTGAGGCTTTCATTTAGCCTTCGACACAAGCAATCCGCATCCTACGAGAACCGCCTTCGCGTTTCGACGGGAAAATTGATCGATCATTTTCCGTCTGTTTTACAACGTGCCAGCTCTCTGTGACATTGGAAAACGATTTAAGCGGTTATTGTCTCGGAACGAGCGGTTTCCAATGAGTGCACTTGAAGTATTTCGATAGTTCTTTATCGCCATTTGTCCATTGCTATGTCCCGTTCATCAACGTGTTCTACGCGTTTAATATGTTTATTAATTAACCATTTAATATTCTGCCAGCTTGTTTACTCTCATCGTTTGAATAGCAATAGGAATATCAGCTCGATGTTAAACCAGTTGCCTTTTATTTTGTCATTGATAAGATTATAGACGAAATTTATATATTGTTCATCTAATTAATTACGAGAGAATGGAATCTCATCGATACCCGCTGATTATGCCGTTAAATTTTCAACGCGAATTGCATAACGTGGAAGTCAGAAACAGCACAACGCGGTTCTCACGTTTAATGTATGGGATATGTTTAACGGGGTGTTTTGCGAGAAATAATTGAATAAATTACTGGGAATAATTGCCACGCTGTATGCAGATTTCCAGCGTGTCTACCTTTTCATGATTCTCTCTGGAAAATAAACTTGTGTCGAATATAAATTTTTCAAATCGTGTCAGACTTAATTATTGCATTTTTTCAAATGAAATTGATGTTTTGAATGTTACAGCCGCCGGAGAACGAGTTGCAGAAGGTTGGCGAACGAGTGCCGAGTGAACACGAGCTCAGAGTGCAAAGATCTTTGCAGAGACTGAACGTCCCGGATTGGTACAAGAATTCTCCCGCGGCTCGCGATGGTTTCCGGTTAAAGAGGCACTCCGATGCGTCTCAGCACGGAGGCTGGCGTGCTTTGGGCTCAAAAACCACTTCCCTATCCTCCCTTTCGTCGTCTTCCAATAGACAGCCGACTACAGGTAAATTTAAATTATTTATTTCACTTTGAAATAACCCAGCCTCTGCCCAATTCGAGAGATGGCATAACAATGAAAAAAAAAAAAGATAATATTCGCAATCTTCTCTTAATTGTTTATGAAGTTATTCAACCGTTCGGCGTAATATCGAGGCAACTATTACGCCGACGGCTTTCATCCTGGTAAAAAGTGGCGGAGCGTCCGAAATTAGCGCACAGCGTCGGCCAATTTCATTTACGCGCGTCTCCGTTTCTCGGCGTGCGACACAGTCACGGATATTCTCTGGCTACGGCGAGTAATGGCCGGTAGGAAGCGGCTAATAAATTTAGCAGGGCAAGTTAATTCGATTAATTCGCTTCCCTGCGAGCCGCCGTCTCACAGAGAACGCGTCGAACCGATCTACGTCGTCGCTTCCTTTGCGAAAGGGTTGTCTCTCAGGGTGGCTCGAAAATGTTGGAGGCTGCTTCCAACAAGAGGACGAACAATCCTAATTTCATCCCCAGTTCGAGGCTTTGTAATCTCGTACGCTACCGCTTAAAACTTTAATTGCCATTTAATTCATTATGTGCAACCAAAATTTTCTGTTAATTTTGAACGAATTTGAAGAATAGAGAATTCGATATATCGGAAGAATAATTTACAAAGAATATTGTAAAATTTAGAAACGTGAAATTGAATTAAAATTGCGCCTCTCTCCTTGGTCCGCCATCCGAGGGTTAACTAAGCTTGGTTAATTCGTTGGAAACTAGGAAAGGGATGCAAGGTCGTAACGAAAAGTAGCTTCCAGTATGTCTGTGTTAATTAAATCTAGAAGGGTTAAGCTTTACTTAACCCTTTAAGTACTCTGCGCCACCGAGATACTTCACTCTTTACCTTGCATCGAGAGCTGCCGCTGCATATCTTGTCGATGCTTGATGGCAATTTTTGCGCTCGCCCGTAGTAATATCTTCTTTTTTCTAATGATTTCATAAAGGTGCTCTTCTAAGTCCGAGTCCCACGCCGCCTGTATTTTCGAGATGGAGCACCAGCTTGCTGAACAGTGCCGGAAGTTCGCCAGCAAGTTCGGCGAGGTCGTCGTTCAACCATCGACAGCCGTACTTGGGCTGGCGTTCGCAGGAACGATTGACGAATCCTCGAACACCGGCGGAACGTCTTGCTCAGGGTATTCTTCCTCAGTTGCAAGCAGCAAACAAGGTTCGTATTGCAAAATGACAAAATTGTAAAATCGTAGAACGCCTTTGATATTTTGATTAATTTGAAGAATATAGAATTCAGACCGTGACTGACCGCCGGCCCAGCCCACCGTCTTCTTCGACTTCCTCTTTGTTTGAAATTTATTTTTAATTTACGCAGACAGCGCAGAAACGCGGCGACGTTTCTATAATTAGACATTCTGGCATAAAACAGCCATGCCGGCGTCTCGTGGCCTTTGCAACCCGAGACAAATTGACTGTTACCCGATGCTCGCCCTTCTCTAAGGTTAAATCGCCCCTCCACAGATTTTTTAATTACCTCCTCGTTACGGAAAAATTTCAACCCTGCCGAAACGTCTCGTCTCTTCGCGTTTCGCGGTCACTTAATTTGCCAAAACCCCCCCGAGGGTTACTCGAAGGGTTAATCTCTGTCCAGTGAACGAAATAATCGAATGAGAATATTAAAACTCTGTCGTCGTTTTCAGCAGCAGCAGCAGCAGCAGCAACAGCAACAACAACAGCAGACAACGAATCAGCAGCTAGAGGTAAGGAACTCGATAAAGGAGGTAACCTCGGCCATTGTGCACTACGTGCAAAGCGGTCAGGAGGTTGGTGGAGGTGGCAGGCTGTCGCCTCGACCTCGACCTGAAGACTGGGACGACAGGGGTGGAGCAAGGTCGACCAGCCCCAGAGGTGAGCACTAAACAACCCCTGCCAAAAAAAAGTAAAAAAAAAATAAAATATTACATCCCACCACCACCACCACTACAACCATCACCACTTTTACTCTTCACGACAAAGGTAATTTTGAGTTTTCCGTCTTGATGTATTTCTCGTTGCCTCTGCATCTATATTCTGCGACTTAGACACCTCACTCTTCTTCTTCTTCTTATACTTATTCTGTCTACCTGCCTGTCTGACTGTCTGTATATGTTTTGTCTGTATCTGGTTCACCGTTAGACCAGAAGGAATGTTTGTAACATTATTTTTCACTCGTCTATGTCACTATCAACTGCTCAGAGCACCACTTCCGTTCGTCTTTTTGTCTACTAACGAGAATCGCTTTGAAAAGCGTGACCCAGCATCCTTGCGACAGGCTCGTTCGTTTCTGCGAACGCTATGCTTCAGTATTAGAAACGTCGTTGATTTCTTCTCTTATATCTTGGATGAAAATTTGTACAGAGGATGCTGATCTTCTTGCAGTCCCTATCTCTGTGTTTAAAACTCTGTTGGACTACCGTAGATTAGAATTTTCTGAAAATCTGACAGTTGCTGTTAATAAACGTGAGAAGGATTAGAAGGACCTCCCACACAGTTGACATTAGAAATCTTGATAACGTGGCAGTCGCTCTGGACGGTCCATAAAAATTCCCCAAATGCATTAGGCAATAGCCTTGGCATTAAATTCTGGAATAGGGATTAACAAGGTCGGGCAAGAAATGAGAAGAGAAAAAATCGTGGTGGCTGAAGGAAGGGCTAGAATCTCGAAGGATCTCCGCTAGCAGCCACGGCTACCTTAGTCCAACGTTGATCTTTAATCACCGAAAGTCTCGCCGAAAGTATGCAGAGGCGACTGGTTACTATTTCGATAGCCTTGTAGCAGCGTGGCCGTGTTGGCCCCGAAATAGATTACCCTGAAGTTTGAATCACCCCTCTCGTGTCTCCGACGCTTTTCGGTGCGAGCGAACTTACCCCGCCACTCGGTTGACCTTAGTGACAAAATTAAAACAAACATCGGGAGAGAAAGAGAAGAACAGTACGCGAAGATAACACGTGGCTGTAGTTAGCTGCTCTTACGATCATCCAAAGATCCATCGATCCCGAAGAGAGTAACGATCATCGAACCTGTCTGTCAATAACCGTGTGCGTGTGTGTGTCGTGTTGTCAGCTTTGTTTGCGTTGTAATTAATATTTCCGTGTTTAGAGCTTCTTCACTAATCAGAGATTGCGTCTTGTCAACACAAAAACGCTGCTAACTAAGAAGCCGAACGAGAGCACGCGTGTTTAACCAAAAGCGTTTGTTCTTTTCTTTTTTATTTTTTATTTTTTATTTTTTTTCTATTTGATTTCATTCGCGAACAAACGAGGAGGATCATTATTACATAGATGGAAGTAGAGTTTTGTCCTCGTTAACGCGAAAGATAAGTCAGCGAGCAGTGGCAGCTGCAGCCGGCTTCTTTGCTGATCTCTATCCCCTAATGAAATTCAACTTGTCCTCGAAGGGAGCGTGAAGCTGTGTTGGATGGAGAGCTCGTTCGTCGGCACGAGACCCGTGGACTCGCCGGAGACGCCGATGAGCCTGGCGACGGATACCGAATGCTGTCCCGGATGCAACGCGACCGGTAACGAGTCCTGCACCTGCATCGACTCGGCTACTTCCGGTCTGTTCTTGGATCTGACGCCGACACGCGACGATAACCAGCAACAACAGCAGTTAGGCGGCGGCGGTGGAAGTCTATGTCCATCGCCGTCCTCGTCGCTCGGTTACCATCATCATCATCATCACCATCATCATCATTCGTCTCATCATCGTCAGCTTCATCATCAGCAACAACAGCAACAGCAGCAGCAACAACAACAACAGCGTCAACACCGCGGTGAGTTGCTGCTCGCCTAGCGGAAAAGCAGAACACGTACAAAACGAAACAAGAACACGGTTATATACCCCTCGCGAAAATTGCAGCAAACACGTTCGCCTCGGGCTTACACGATCACAGCTGACGAAGACGATTCGCGTTACTATCGTGTACAACGTTGCAACTTAGAAGCTCCTTCGTTGATCCTGGCAGAGAAGCTCGAGCAGGTGGATAGCTCTTCAGGGTTATTAGGAATTCGTTGCTGAAACGAGGATGGAAGCTTAGGATCCAGTTTAGAGAGGGCTAAAGCTTTGTAAAGAATTCTTAGAGAGTAAATGATCATTCTTCTTGTAAGACATATCAGAAACGTTGTTATCGCAGTTGAAATTATTCGAGAGCTTCTGGTGCCATTCACTGGCCTGTTGATCATCCTCCAGCTGTAATCCAGTGTACATAAAGTAACGTAGCATCTGCGGAGGGCAAGTATACAGTGGAGAATCTAGAAAAATTGTGCTTCAGAATCCAACTTGCTTGCAGTTTGTGAGTATAAATTGAAGAAAATGATGAATATTGACGGATAGAGTACTTGTATCTTCTGACTTCTATTGGCTGATCCATGTGTTAAATTCCGAAGTTGGCAGGGAGTAGCGAACGGTTTTCTTGGAAGAGTTCTCTCTGACGTGGTTTCAGAGACTCGTCTGCTCGATTACGTCGACGAATGATCCTACGTGGATCGTGTTTTGGCTCGGATCGTTGTCGAATTCGCAAGTCGTGATCTCACGATCACGCACGTGACTCCTCGGGTCGATTGGAAAATCACAAGCGCGAAGGAATCTCGTTTTATATTTGGGAAAGTAAACGTTCTCTCGTCCTCTTGTAAATAATTTCCCAACGCTCAGATGTTTTCTATTTTTCTACGAGCCACGCGAGAATGTTCCTGGAAGGATTGTCGATGGAAACCATGTGGAAGCACCATATTCCCATTCGTTTTCTCCTTTTACGCCAGCTTCTGCACTCTTTTTTACCTTGTCACGCAATTTTTGCACACTCGGTCGCTTCCCTTTCTTGTCACTAAAGATCAGACGACGAAAAAATTGAATTGTTTATATTTTTCTGGGTATCGTTAAAGATGTTGGATAATTATTCGTATAACTATCGTGCCTGTTAAGAGTCCGGTGTTTAATGATAGATATTTTTGGATGAATTTTATAGTAGAGGTAGGATCTAGTGATAATTAATTATGCAAGTGCAATTATCGCGTTCGTAGCGTAAAGTCGGACGCTTGTTCGTTTCCCGAGGCTCGATAATGAAGCGATTAATAGTTCTACGAGAAGAAATTGCAATGTTTCTTCAACAGTTTTGTCGGGGATGAGTAAGAGAGACAACGAACTAGCTTTAATATGTAAATTGCTCAGAGAAAGTTTATAAATTTCTTTGAAACTAATACTCCTAGGACCGCGCTCTAAAACTTGAATTATAAACCATATGAAGCGTAATTTTGCTTCATTTTTTACATATATATTTATGTATAAATTATAGTTAGAAATATTGTAAGGTCCTAGGGAGTCGAATATCGAAGGGTGCAACGCTTATGAGATTAATTCTTTGAAAAATAGAAAGCAAAAGGGATATCAGATCTATTAAATATTCAGCAATGATAAAGCTTGACAGTATACGTGCTTCTGAGGTCATCGACTGTACATTAATTTTCTTGATTGCACTGCTACGCCCACCTGGATTATCTTTTCGTATATTTTCTCTCTTTCGTTTATCGTTTTCGTCAGCCTGTAAATCCGCGAACGTGTTTTTAAACAACGTGTATTATATCGTTGCTCGAGGATCCGAATAAAATGCCACGTTGTTCGTAACCGTGATGAAATTGAAACATTACACGCCTAAAGAAACACACAGATCAGGGTAACTCGAAGCTGGAAGTCCACCCTTTTCGTACACGTTTTGCTCTTTTGTGAAATTCTCCGAAGTACGTCGACGATGAATCCAACAATAAAATGAAGCAAACATTCTAAAACGTGGAGATGTTAATTAGAGGCAGAATTAATTAAAATTTCCCAGTAATTAAGAGATCTCCAGCCTAACATTGTAAATAACTTGGAAGCTCTAATTTCTGTATATTAGATTTACATTGACTATGGGAAAGCGTTTACTTGGAAGCATTAAAAGAGAAAGTATCGTGTAAAAGTATGTATTAAATTTCAATGTACAATTCAAATCATTATATAAGGAAAGCAGAGTCTCTTGTAACAACCATGTGTAAAGAAATTCGTTTAAGAATAATGTTTATCGATGCATGCGATAGCCTGAGGCTCGCAATTGTAAATCAATGTCATTAATATTAAATTTGAATGGATTCTCGTCGACGTGGTCCGCGTCATTCCACAGGCAACCCCTTCGAGCCGTTTCATCTCGAAGAGATGCGATCGTGTGGACGGGTTCCCTGGCAGACTTTATACGAGCCTCGTTCGTTTTTACGCCAAGATTATTCTCTTCTTTTTATTATTTTGTCACGCGAATAATTTTGTAGTTGACTTTGTTACTTTGTTACGACCGCCCCTCGTCGTTGGAAGAAAAACCACCCCCTCTTATTGCTCCACGAATATACACGTCCCTTATTCTCTCCCACCTTTTTTCTTTTTATTTTTTTTTTCCTATTTTGCTCTCTACACGATTATCATTGTTATACACAGAGAACTCACACGAACACAAGTGTCTATTTTTTTTTTCTGTGGGGGGAAATGCCCCGTGTCTCAGATTAGTCTCTACCCCTTTACTTTTACCAGTAGCAATTACTTTTCTTGCGTTCATGTATGTTTATTGTAAAGTTGTCCAAGTTTACATTGATACCTATTAGCTAGCTCGTTATATACATACACATATATATATTATATATAATTTGATAGGTACATATATGTATACGTACGTATGATTCGTATACGCCGTTCATTATTACTTGCAAAACGCGTTGATATTATTATTATTATTATTATTATTATTAATTACCATTAATTATTATTATGTCATTATTATCGTTACTCTTTTAATTACGAGTGCAGCGTTCGCAGAACCGTCGGTATAAACACAGGCAATTTAAAAAACAAAAAATTATTTCATTATTTCTTTATGCTCCTCCTCTTTGCATTTGTATATTGATATTTGTTTTTTTTTTTTCTTCATCAAATTGTAAGAATCGCATCCACTGTTAATGTATTTAGTTTGCATTGGATTATATTATAATTATTCTTCTTTTTTCTCTCCTTTTTTTAAAGGAATTTTCTCTGTTTCAATGGTAGCGGATGGTTCTGCGCGTCGGTGCTTTATTATTATTTTTCTTTGCCTTTCTTAAGTGATTCCGTACTTATTGTTCGGAGAAAACGCCAACGATTTATCATTTCTTTGTAGAATTGCGTAATTTACCCTTGACTACAATAAATTATTGTCATTACATTTTGCGTTTGTTGCGTCCATCACCTCTTAAGTTACTTTGCTATTTTTCTTTATCATTTTTGATTTATCATTCCTTTATTTCCTTTTTCCTGTATCAAAGTAGAAATTTATTATGATCCGTACACGCGTAAATGTGCGCAATATTGATTACTTTAATTAATGTCACGGTAAGTGCTGTATTTGTTTCGTCGCTATCGCTTTCGCCTTTTCGTTCTTTTTCTTTCTTATTCTTTCTCTTTCTTTAACGGTCTTATTTCGGCCGTTGCTTGTTCTCGCATTTCCTACACCATCCTCTCGATCCCCCATGATTTGCGACGCGTCGCTGCTCTAATATTTTCAGCCGGAAATAGAGCGTGAAACGATCAAACTCTTTTTCGCTCTTCCATCCGGCCGGACAGAGAACGAAGGTTGTCGTCTGAACGACCAAAAAGGGCTTTCAAAGAAAGGCTCGTCTTTTTTTTCCGCTTCGTACTCACCTTTTTCTTTGTTTTTATCTTTTTTTCTTTTTTTTTTTTTTTTAATTTGCCTCCTTGCGCTTTCCCGAGTCTCGACGAGGAAGAAAGCGCACGCTAGAAGTAGAATAGCATCCGATAGTAGTATTTACGACAGTAGACAGTGCAAGTAGACTGTACACGTAGAATAATTGTAGAAAAGTAGATGAGAGGTGAAGAAAAATCGAGGGCGTCTCTAATTACCTTTCCGCATCCTGTTCCTTCAACACTCTTTACTTTTTCTTTCTCCTGTTTTTCTTTTTCTTAGTCTTATTTCTTAGGCATCAACAGAATCAACCCTTTAAGTGCAGATTAGAAATAAATTCAGAATTATTTAAGTATTCGTTGTTTAACATTTACGTAAGTACATGTACATTTATTATTTTGTTTTTAGAGAAAAGGAACTAATGAAATTTAATTAAAAGCAATTACTTGGTTCATACGAAAATATTTATAAACAAAAGATTACTAGATCGAAACTAATTAATATAATTAGCAAAAAAAGGTCTGATAAAGTTCTAAGTGTTGTTATTATTGCTTTCATTATTGTGTACATGCCACTATAATCATATTTTTAATATACTAAAAATAAATAATAAATAAATAAACGCATAAAATGTTGCTTAGAAGGCCTTACAATACAAATTCAAGTTTTAAATCTGCCGGATCTCGCGCCTGAATTAAAAATTAGATCAGCGCCATCTAGCGGAAAGTGCACCGAACTAACGATTTCTAATAGGAGAGCAGAATGTGCAAGGAGGTCTACCAGGAGGTAGACTATGCACACCCATGGAAAAATCATTAATAACTCATTTTCTAGGAACAATTTATGAACTTTTATGATTGATACTTAAAGTACAGGCTTGTAGCTACTTTCACATGTAAGTTTCGTTAAGATCCAGCCAGTAATTAATTAATTATAACAGTTTTAAGATCGACCGCTCGATCCGCGCTTACTTCAGGTAGGGATCTTTCTCGATTTTCTGCTTTCCGGTGATCAATTTCTGTACTTCAACGATTAAAGAATAAAGAATAGAATCCTAGCTTTCTTCTAACATTGGTTTTACGAGCCTCCTGTAAGTAATTAATTAGTTATTAGCGATTTTTAGAGCGATCGCTCCTGTAGTTCGATGCCGCCGTTCATATAATTGCTGATATTTACTTAATTACTGGCAGAATCCTGGCGAAACTTATATGTGAAAGTTGCTACGAGTATGTACTTTAAGAATAAATTATAAAAGTTCATAAATTGTTTGCAGAAGATGAATAATTAATGATTTTTCTCTGCACGTGTAGCGACCTGTTTTTTTTGGGTAGTTAGTTCCGCCCCCGTCCGCAAGATGGCGCTGTCGATCTACCAGGAGAGCAGGAAAGAAAGTTAGTCTCCATAGTTTCCAGAAAAGAATCATTAATTACTCATTTCCTGCAAACAATTTATGAACTTTTATAATTTATTCTTAAAGTACATACCCGTAGCAACTTTCACATATAAGATTCGTTAGGATTTTGTCAGTAATTAATTAAATATGAGCAATTACAGAAACGTCGACCTCGAACTACAGGGACGATCACTCGAAAAACTGTTAATAACTAATTATTCTAAAGCCAATTGTTAACAAAATTTATGGTAGAACGTAGCTATAACTTCAGGCTTTATTCTCCAATCGTTAAAGTATTCGAATTAGTAACGATAAACGATAATTTCAATGAAAATCTCTACCGGATGCTGATTTTCATCGCGCGATTGCTCTTAAAACGCTAGTAATTAATTAATTAAGCAAAGAATGACCACAAAACCTATACTAGAAAATAGCTAGTACTTCACACTTCAATCTTTAATCATTAAAACACAGAAATTAATCACCGGAAACCAGAAAACTATCGAAAATCCCGACCGGGAGTACGTGCAGTCTGAGCGGCCGACATAAAATTGTTATAATTAATTAATTACCGGCTGGATCTTAACAAAACTTATATGTGAAAGTAGCTAATACACTAAAGTTGATTCTTTAATCATTAGACTGCAGAAATTGAACACGAGAAACGAGAAAATAATGAAAAACCTATACCGCGTCACGTTTTCTATCGCACGGTGCGTCTAAAATTGCTAATAATTAATTAATTACTCATAGGAGGCTCGTAAAACCAATGTTAGAAGAAAGCTAGGATCCCATTCTTTATTCTTTAATCGTTGAAGTACGGAAATCGATCACCGGAAAGCAGAAAATCGAGAAAGATCCCTACCTGAAGTAAGCGCGGATCGAGCGGTCGATCTTAAAACTGTTATAATTAATTAATTACTGGCTGGATCTTAACGAAACTTATATGTGAAAGTAGCTACAAGCCTGTACTTTAAGTATCAATCATAAAAGTTCATAAATTGTTCCTAGAAAATGAGTTATTAATGATTTTTCCATGGGTGTGCATAGTCTACCTCCTGGTAGACCTCCTTGCACATTCTGCTCTCCTATTAGAAATCGTTAGTTCGGTGCACTTTCCGCTAGATGGCGCTGATCTAATTTTTAATTCAGGCGCGAGATCCGGCAGATTTAAAACTTGAATTTGTATTGTAAGGCCTTCTAAGCAACATTTTATGCGTTTATTTATTTATTATTTATTTTTATTATATTAAAAATATGATTATAGTGGCATGTACGTATTAATGGAAGCAATATTAACAACACTTAGAACTTTATCAGACCTTTTTTTTCTAATTATATTAATTAGTTGGCGCCGATCCAAAATAATTTATCGATCGCTTCCCAGAATGATATCCCGATGGTTTTTACCCCTAAATCTCACTATTCTGACTTACGGAATCAATTTTATGCAAGAAAATATTACAAAAAACATTTTTAATTATCATCAAAAAATTAATTCTAAATTTATTAGAAGCAATATGTATCCATCCATGGCACTTAAAGGGTTAAGAGTATACCAAAATCGAACACCAAACACGACCACAGAACACTATAAGACGAAATAAATTAAATAAGACCTTGATGACTCTCACAGCTGAAATTATCACGGTTAGTATTGTTCATAAATGAAATCCAATTTAATGCAACAACCCATCTAAAGTGTCTCTCTAAAATCTATCCTTCTGAATAGCAAAAAGCAAATTCAATTTGTTGCTATTTAGAGAATTAATTAATAGTATTAACCATGATGATAAAACGAAACGAAACGAAACGAAACGAAACGAAACGAAACGAAACGAAATAAGACGAAACAGACGGTTCCTACTATACAAACGACGATTACACTTGGGACGTTTGAAGAGGATGACACAGACGTCTCTGTCTCTTTCTTGACCCCTGCATGAAACCGATTAGGATCGGGCCAGAGCGATACGGACGAGGCAATGGCGACGGCAGCTCTTCTGCGGAACAAACCGAGCCCCGGTTCCACGACCCTGGAGGACGTCCTTGACTCCCTCCTTGGGCTGCCATCCGCGTCGCGTACCCCGAGTCCTGGGCCTGGTCCCGTGGTAACCGGTACATCTTCCACCATGCGACATCGAACTAACGTCGGCCAGGCTAATGCGAAAGCCGGGAAGAGCTGCAGCGACCTACGCCAAGACCTCCAAGGTAGGAGGACTATGTAAGTTTTCGTTCTGAGGCGGATCCTCTCGAGCCACTCGAGAGAGCTTAAACACCCTGTCCAACAAATTTCTATGTATCACAGTGTGGTTTTTCTCTTTCTTTTTAGAAATTCATTTTCTTGCTAATAATCTAACTTTTCCTGTTGTACAATTTCATTTAATTAAACCACACTGTGCGTTTAATTATGTCAACCTGGATTTCTAAGGCCCGCTTGCGTTTCTCTTCGCCTCGTCGCCACTCACCCCTCACTCACATGCCATCCCTAAATTTTTCTATTTCACTTTCTCCTATGTACGTGTATAGACATTTCTACGATCTTTCAGTTTTCTATCATTTAACAGACGGTGTTTGCGTTTCGTCCAAGTTTTCATTTAGAAACAGATCTCCGCTTGTTATTCCATTTTCTATCCCGGTTATTATTCGCCGAGTCTGAGTAGTTTCCCGGAAATACCGTGTCTTCCAATATTTTTGAATACAAAGGAAAGTTGAGAAATGCCAACACCGTTCATGTCTGTCAGACTCATTATCAAGCATACTTCAGACGACGTTGAAAGAGCAAGTCGTCGGGCGACGAAGAAAACGCGACGCGACGCGACGCATCCCTTTTCGTTTCGTTTTCCATTCACATTGTTTTACACCTTTGCAGAGACGAAACGGCGTCTAAAGTTCAGGGAGGAGGAGGCGAAATCGTAGCGTGCCGCCTTCCCTGAATTCAGACGTCTCTCGATGCCACAAACTTATCAGATCAGAGACGAGTTAACCGGTGCGGAAAATATGACGATCTGGGAGCCGGAGCTAATTACGTTAACCAAGCCGACCGCCGCAAACGCAGAAGACGCGAATCGTTAAAAAGCAAAATATCCAAAAAATTCGTAAGACCTCTTTATTTTCCAAGATTACATTAACAAACTTTACTTTTCTTTCTTTCGCCTTGTTTCTATCGTTTCTTGGCCAGTTTCTTGCACCGTCTTAAAGGGCTTACTTAAAAGGACACATCCGTTTTCTCTCTCGTTCATGCGTACATTAACCATACGTGTACGGTTCACGATAATCAGGCATCTGATCGATTTAGCAAGACTGCGATCGCCAGGTTCACAGTTTCTAATCATTTTCGTTTCATCCACACGAAGTCGCTTACATTGTCACGTTCCACTCTGCTTCGATACGCTCGGTCGTGCCTCTGTCCTCGCCGAACGACGACGACCAAAACGATTCTCCCTAGATTCTCTCTAATTAAAAAATAGCGTCTAATAATTTCCATGGAAAAGAGAAGGAGACTCGTTTGGTCGGCATTCGGGAGACGAACCCGGTACAACCGAGAGCGGGCACACGTTCGAATCGTTGTTGCGTAGGTGTCGTTTAATATTGATGGTCGGAAAAATTGGGACATGTCGTAGAGTCCGCTAGGAGCGTGATGGACGTACAAGGAGCCTCGTGTGAGGAGCGCAGCTCGTACTACGTCGGCGAGCTGGTGAGACGCAAGAGCGAGGGCAGCGACGCGATACCCTCCAAGACCACGGGCACGATGCAGTCGAAGGGTGGTCCGTTACGTCAACGAAGGGTCTCGTTCGACAACCACGAGACGAACGGGCTGATGGCCGGTAACGCGACCGAGAAGATGGTCCGATGTCGCAACAACAAGTGCAGCAACCAGGCCACTCTGGCCGAAGCGAGGAAGAGTTACAAGAGTTGTCACAACTGCACCTGCCTGTATTGTTCGAGGGAGTGCAGGAGGGCACACTGGCAGCGTCACCGTAAGACCTGCCTGCACTCCCGGGCCGGAAGCCTGTGCAAGCAGGTGTTATCGTCCGCGAAGGAGGATCCGATCAGCTTGAAGCACATCTCGGCGCTGGCGAGACGCGGCTACGCGTCCCACGGCCGCGGGGCTGTCAAGTGCTTCTTCTCTTCTCCGGAGACAGCGGAGAAGTTCATCGCGAACGGTTTCGTGGACTTGGGCGAGCCAACGTACGTTAGGTGGTCCGACTTGCTGGCCAGCGAGATGGGCGCGGAATTGTACGCCGAGGTGATCAGGCTCTGCAAGTCTTACAACCCGGAGACCAGGCTGGTATTGTACGTCGCCGTTTGCGTGGTCAGCGAGGTGCCCACCAGCGGGGCGGTCAAATGGGAGCGACAGTTGGTGTCCAGGTGCGCAAAGATCCACCTGGACTCGGTCAACAGACAGCATACCTCCTCGTCGTCAGCCTCGCCCCAAGGCAGGCAACAGTCCACCTCTCCCTGCAACATTACTAGAGAAATGGAGTCCCCGGAGATGCTGGTGCTCACCTCGTTACCCGGCAACAACGGTCAGAACACACCGAAGAAGATCCGAGAGATCAGTTTCACGAACATCCAGAGGCAATTGAAGTTAAGAGGTGTTTCGTTGAGAAGGCACTTCCCTCAGGTGTACAGGAAGCTCCGCGCGTACGTGGACGGCACCGTGGACAAATTCGCGCCGGTCACCATCTACCCGAGGGACCAGGCGTCCGGCAAGAGTTTCATGTGCATCATCATGCTCGACGTGGAGCCGGAACGTCTTCAGCTGCTTCCTACGGACTCTTCGAGGGTCAGGACCGTCGACATCAGCGTCGAGCAGGAATGAACGGTAACCGGGGATGGTTTCTCGTTCGATCGAATGATTTTTTTTTTACTAAATCGGTAAGATTGATCTGCAGAGACGAGGTGTTCGGAGCTGGGGACGGTGCTCTGTTTACCCTTCGTCCTGTACCGCTAGCGAAACGGCTGAAGAAGATGGAAAACGAAAGTAGAACCGTCCTTCGTAGACGGTTTGCCAAATCGAGGACGCGTCGAGTGGTGGGATGACATCGCACTTCAATGCAACGTAGGGGTTTCTATAAATCGGAGGATCCATCCCCTATGTTTAAGAGAAATCTACGTTGCCGCGAAGTGTACCATGCAATTTCATACGGAGCAACAAACAAAGTATAGATGCTTTCCCTCGGTTGATAGTAGTTAGGGAACTACTCGCTGAAAGTCAGACAAGTAGTAGTCTTCTCGATCTACCCAGGGATGTCATCTATACCCCGAACAGATTACACTCTAATCAGACCGTACGTTGCAAAAACGCTCTCACCTAAATTCGGATTGAGATAATTCGTGCAACGAGGATCGGTTTCCGTGGGCATTTAACGAGCGTGTTTCTCATCGACAACTGATCGCATTTATCAGTTTCATTCGCGAGTATTCTTCGTGAAGCTTAGAGGTACTTCTAAAATCGCTTCGATAGATCAAAAAAAAAAAAAAGAAAAGAAGAAACTCCTCGATTTGGTTGTTACTGATTGTCAAATGTTTATTAATTACATCGATCGTCGAACGAGTTAACGAGCGATCGTGATAGAACAACGGTTCCTATCGGCATTCAGACACTGAATTGTCCTTCTATCTTTTTACCATGAAAATGAATCCGTGTACCAATCGAAGATTTTTCAATCGAAACTTTCAATTTACCACCCTAGCGTTAATATCGATGCTATTGAAAGTATGTTCATTTTCTTTGTTCGTTATTTCTTTAGACGGAATAATGTTATACTTTCAAGGCAACCGCTGCTCTAAAGGAAAAACGTTCGAATCGCTGCAATGTTCGACGAGTCGTTCTCGAAAGTAAACGACGAAGAAAATATCTTGTTGTCCTTTCGTTTGGATTTAACGTAGTTACGGTTGTATTTTTTGAATTTTATCCTATATATTATATACATAAAGATTAATTCGACATTGATCCCGACACGGTCAGACCGACTCGAGTCGTTCTATTATCTCGAGTTAGCCTGAATCGGTCCGTGAAAAATGGCATACTTAGAACCGGGCGTGTTTGCACCTTTCACAGTTCTCCTCTCGTGGAAAATTCCGATGGAAAAATAAGGAGATCTAAAAATGTTCAATCCGTGAACCGACTAGCGGCCGGTGTCCCTTGAAAGTAGACCTTTCTATACCAGAGTAATCGTCGAGCTCAAATCTAATCACTACCGTTCTCCACAGACGCGATTTATTGTGCCAAAAAAAAGTAGAACAGAACGACGATTTTTCTTGAAACGCGAAGAAATTATAATCTGCACGGATCGCGATCGAGACAGGAACGTAGTATTTTCGAATCTCATCTCGTGGACTAACTTCGTGGCAAAGAGGGTGCTCTTGCTTTCGAGGGTGGAATTTTATTATTCCGTTGAAATTACCGAGTTTTCTTTTCGTTTATCTAGAAATCGTATTGGAATAATAGTTTATTTTAAAAAAGATTCACTGGCTGTACACGTTACTCGAAATGGGATTAATTTCTCTGTAAGGTAGAACGCGGTTCGCTATTCTGTTCGGCGAATGAAACATTTAACTTTTTCAATTTCTCGATTGTCATCAATATTTCAGAGTCGATACTCTTGTTACGTGAAATTCTTGACGAGATGTTAAACGTAAGAAGGGAAACAATAATAGTGCCAATGGTGAAGTTCTTAATCTCGCAACGCTCAATTAAAACATCTTCTTTTCACCATGTAAATATCGATTAAAAACTGACAATTTCAGTTCGGAAAATTTCAGAAAATGCTTGCAAATAGACCGATGAATAATATTTCAATTATCCTAAATTCTTCATACTTTCATTTTATTCTCCCTTTCTTATCCCAAGAATTTTACCTTCTACTAACCGATCGTAATCAAAAGACTATGAGATTCACGTTACTTGAACAGAGTAATTTCTAGTGCCAATGGTAGAATCCCTGATAGCTTCTGTCGAGGCCGTCAAGCGAGGCAATTTGATAAAATTTCAACGAATATATTATTCTTGTAACCGTGCAACGCCTTAGTCGAGACGAATCGCAGAAGCTGATTTTTCTACAATTTCTTGTTGCATCTGCTGTACACCTGACAAATTTATCGCTATAAAATATAAAGTACACCTGTAACGAACTTGTCACATTTTCTTTTCAACTAATTATTTCCTATTACAGGCAGATAGCTGTTTTCACCGATAGTTAGCGATTGAAGAATATTTTTAGAAATATCTTTCATTCAGGTTGCAAAATAATGAATATTTCAATTAATAATTTATCACAATTAAAAAATCCAATTTCTTAAATAAGTGTCATGTAAAATTAAATTTCTTTTTCATTATTGCCTATATAATATTTTAAGCAACTTGAATGATAGAATTTCTCGAAATAATTCTTACAAAAATTTGAATATTGTATAAACCTTGGTTGTGATAAACACTTGTGTTTCATTCTGTACAGTAGAAAATGCAAGGCTATACTTTATACGAAAACAATTGAAAAAATTAGAGTGCTTGTGTAAGAAAAATAAAACTAAATGCAAAGGAATGCTGCCCTGAATACTGAAAGAAATTAGGTACTCTCCAAATAAGAGTATTGTAGATTGTCTCAAAATTGAAATTAGATCTGCAAGTTTTATTTTGTTACAGATGATCGAATATTCCTTAATTGTCTTTATTCGAATAAACCTAGCACTCTTCGTTTTGTTTGAATTTATTAATGAACATTATCAGGTAACAGGTAAAGTGAACTTTAGAGTAGATGAAAAATTTTGAAGATCAATGTTATCTGAAAGTTATACAAACGCATAGAGGGATGAAAGCTCGCTTCACCTGTTACATAGATTTTAATTACGATACTGTTGTGATTTTATAGTTCTATTCTGGTTAGCACCGAGAGAAACGTAAACGAGCAGAAATTGAACAGGTGTCATAATTGATAACAGGGGCCACGAAGATTAGTCCGCTAAAGTTCCTGTTACCTGTCTGTATTACGAGATGCATCGACTGTTTCACTTATACATTGAATATATTTCTAAAAATGTTTTACCGTCGTGTATCGTGAACCAAGAAATTGTAATCATCATTCTTTGCGCGCGACAGGAGAAACTAAAAATCACGACGATAGTTGAAAATTTCTTCTCTTTTTCTTTTTTCTAACAAGTCTGAGAGATTTTGAACGGCAGATCGAAATGCGTATTTATATATACACCTAATATTACCAATTTTAGATACGTCACCGTAAGACGATTGACAAGGGCAAGGAAACGTGCTCTTGCTCATTCGCTTCCTTGCCTTTTTACAGAAAAATGAAATACCGAGAACGAGACAAGTGCTTTGAACTATTTATCGACAAGCTGTTTGCGATCGAGCGTAGAATTAAAGTGGAAAAGTTGAGCAATGTTTCTTTTTTTTTCTTTATTCTTTATCAGGCTGATAAACGAAGAGGTAATAATATAGATCACCGTCGCTTTGACTGGTATACAATAATAATAATAATTATGGAAATTTTGATAAAGTCACGATTAATTAATTTTCGATTTTACGTGAAATCTTCTGAAGTTGTTCGGTTTTTAATGTTTCGTAGATGAAGAAATAAAATTGGCTATCTATATTATTACCCCTTCCACTAGTTTCTTGTCGTTGGTAATTGGACCGCTCAATCGAAGGTGTAATTAGCCGCGCGTAGTCTCACTTTCAACCTAACGTTATATCGTTTCAACGTCTATTTATCGGTGCTACCAATGTGCTACCATTGTTTTCGCATCTGTGTATGTCTGAATTTTTCAAATAAAATGTTAATTTTATTACAACCTCCTTAGCGCGTCATTCTGTCTCTCGTAAAACTGTAGAATATGTGCTAATAAAATAAAGATCCGTGGGCGATACAAGGATGTAAGGGATACGGGGGTACAAAGAAAGCAGGATAAGCGAGGATGAGAGAAATATAAGGGGTAGTAAAGTAGAGGGATATAGGGATTAGGGGGATGTAGGTACCGACGAGACCAATAAAAAGGAATAAAATAATGGGAGGAAGCCCCAAAATCATGACCTGCCGAGAACAAAGACATGCCCATTATTTTTGGATCTATAATCACTTAAAGGAGCGCTTTAATTCTAATTTTCTCAAATCAAACGAATTCAACCATTATCCTCTACCATTGGCACCATTCAAAAACAATGAAAGAGTACCGGGTGATTCGATGATTTATGAAAGTTTTTGATTTATTTGGCTCTGTACAGATTTGCTACAAATTTATTATCGTTAATAATACCGTCGTACATTTGTAATCATCGTATGGGTATTACGCTTGCGTCTTTTCTTTTTTCCTTTCTTCTTCTCACGTCTCGGTTTTATCGTACACGAATGAAATCGCTCTTTAATTGCAATTAACTCGAAGTACGTACTGTTTGCTTCTTATTTATCGTTAATGGAAATTCGTTATCTATAGTTTCTCGACAGCCGAACGGCTTACAATTAATTTGCACCTGCGTTTAGAAAATTCAAAGATCGGTGAGCGAGTATGAGGTTCGTAATAATAATAATAATAAAAAACAAAAAAAAATCCCGGTCTCTCCTTTCACATATCTTAGCGGAGACGTAAAACAGTTCCTTAATTAAGCTTTGGAATAACCGTGTTTAGGTACAACAGCTTTACATCGTTTTGCAAAGCACGGTCGACGATAATAATAATAATATACATTCATACAAAGTTGCACGATATTCAAGTATACGAACGAAACGATTTCATTTTTCTTTCATCTCGTCGTTTCGTGTCGTTTTACAAAATTCTCCATAAATACTGTGTCGTAGTTGGCGAAGTTATCTAGAAAGTATATTTTACCCCTAAATCTAGTCGTCTTACCATCTAACGAGTTTTATACCTTGCGAATTATATTATCCATATTTATATTATGTATATATGTATAAACATAGTACAGACGAGAGACTGATCAATTGTTTCGTTACATATTACATTATATAATTACCGTATCTGACTATATAATCTTTAAAATCATGTGAATGTACACGTGTCGTTGCTGATGAATCCGTATTAGCTACAAACTGAAGCGATCCAGCCTCGCCCCTTCTCTTCTTAATTCATATTCTTTCTTTTTTTTTTTATACAAGGATAAAACGCTGCTTCGCGACGAACAGCGAAAATTATTTTAAATATAAATTATTTCTTTCTTCTTTTCGCGCTGTTCGAATCAATCGAACGTTATTCGATAAAAGAAAAAGAAAAGGCTAATTCAATGGACCATCCGATAAAAAGATTATGTACTCGTTATTGGAAAGGTCCTAGCTAATGTTCAGAAAAGAATGCAGTAAGAAACAGATTTTTCTGAACATTTTTAATGTCGCAATTAACACGCAAGATTATACAATAATCTTAACGAGCAATATATATATATATGTATATATAAAGTTCATGTATACGCATATATATGGAGTATTGTATAGTTGATGGTACAAGGGTTGTAAGCGAAAATATAAAATATAGCATTTTCAATAATCAATTAAATAATTCTTCTATCAATGAGTCAAAAATAAATTATTAAAAAACAAAGAAAACAAAAGTTCTGTATACTATAAAAATTCCAATAATAATAATTATATAGGATTAATAAAATTAATCCTTGATACATCTAATAATCCATATTGCCATGTACTACACTAATTAAAATTAAACTGATAATTATTTCGCTTGTATCATCAATTATACTCGTAATACTCTATATGTGGATGCTATACATATTTTATCAATAGTGATCATCGTATTTCACCAACATCGATGCAAAATAAATCACAATCATTTTCTGTTACGCTTAACATTGGCAACCGTAATCCTCATTGCAACAGTTAGTAATTATCTCGCTAGATAGTTTTCTCCCTCTAAACGCTAAAAAATATGAATCCTCTCACTCGTTTCGGTAATTATACACATCGTCCTTAGAAGTAATGGAGTATTTTGGTAATGAACGCCTAGCCAAGAAAACGAACGTCGGTTCATCGCGATGTCCCTCCTTGTCGACACGGGAAGATCATTTGGAAACGTAGAAAATGATTTGGAAAACTCGTGTCGTCGTGACTGAACGCAAACACATGCTATTCGTCGAGCATTACAAAAACATTCAAAGGTACAGGTATTTTTACAGACTTATACGGCGCGAGAAGGAGAACAGAAAAATATTAGCTCTTCTGTTTGGTTTCCTTTCATTTTTCATTTCACGTGCATAATATGCGTGTGTATATACACAGAGCACTCGCATGTTTCTTTACCTAAAGAGACGTATTACATATTACATCCTCGTAACGTGGACGATCGAGTGTCCAAAAAACAGAAAGTTAGTTTGTTTTATTACAGGGTATTAGTATTAGTATTATCATGGAATGTGTCGAGAAGGAAATGCTTTCCCCTACAATCGACATCGAGCAGACGACAGATAATCGACGCCTAACTGTGCGTACCTTTTTCTTATCATTGTATTTATTATCACTTTACGTTTCTCTTTACCTTCGTTGAAATTTATTTCAAGATCGGAGATTCGAAGAAAGATAAATGTAATTAAATATATTCCGTGAACTTTCATTATTTTATTTCTAACAATGAAATAATTTGGAAGTGCCTTCCTTGTATAAAAAGAAAAGAGTACGCATGTTCTTTAAAAAAGATTCTAGAGTTGAATAAATTTTTTTTATAAGGATCCCCTTCCTATATTTCAGCCTACCATTCTCAATCGGATCGCAAGAATCTCAATAAATAAAAATACATCTGGCTGACGATTCTTAGAATCGTCTTATGAAACGCTAATTATTATTATCATACTCTTCAATTAAATACACGCTATCGAATTGAGCCTGTGATAAAAATCTTAATAGAAATTCTTCGTTTAATTTGTACAAAAGAAAAAAAGAGAGAAAACAAAAAGAAAATTCTTAAATATACTTTGTATCTTAACAAAAATGAAAATAACCCTGTGAAAGGCGATTAAATGATGCGTAATAAAATAATAATCGTCGTTAGAATATTACATTTGTATCTTTAATGGTACTACTTATCGATAACGCGTTCTGTATTAACACAGACATCTGTGTATCAACATAAATATTAACATAAATAATGGAACAACGAAATTCCTTGATTCCTTGTTCGTTTCCACGTTCGATGCCCTTTTCTTTGAACGCATGCCTCAGGATTTGAAACACAATTCTATTGAACAGTTTCGTGCAAAGCGTGTAACATTGTGCGACGAGTAACAGAGGTGGAAGGTTTCGTTGGGAATTAACGAAACGACAGAATCGTCAGCCATTTCTCTAGGAGGCAGTGGCGGTGGATGGAAGGGAATTGGGTCACGCGAGATTTGTTTCCTGTTCGCCCCATCCTTCGCTGTCGCACTCGCTTTCCGATGCTGAATCACTGTCACTAAACTCAACGGCGACGCGTCGAGCAAGTATAGATGCGACGTCGTTCAATGCGTTCACGCGTTCCACTTCCTTCTGTTCGATCTTCTCCACTTTACGCAATTTTATCCCTGAAAAAAAATAGAAACACCCCACATTTTTCATATTTCTATTCGCAGAGCAGAAATTCCAAAAATATCCAATCACTGATACACCCACTATCTCATGGTACAAAGTAAAAAGGGCAGAAAGTCAATTGTAATTAACCGAATGATAGGATAATTACCGTCTCTGATCGCTTTAAGTAGATCGTTTCGCGGATCGACGAGGGGGATGTTCGGATTAACGGGCTTCCTCAATTGCCCGTCCATATTCTTCAATGGCTTCAAGGGTTTCAGCTTGGGCGGATTGGTCGCTATCATTTTGGCAATGTCGCCGTTGGTTAACGGTACAAGGGGCGATGGTCCATTAGCCACAGGTGGTGGGGGAGGTGGTGGAGGAGGAGGTGGAATATTACAAGGCGGTGAAATGGGTCTGGGTGGTGTGGGATCTGGGGTTGGAGGTGGAGGAGGCAAATCTTGAGGAGCAGCAGGATCAGTTTCATCGGCTCCGATCTGTGTCGAGTGATTTGGTGGAGTAGGCGTGGAGTGATGACTCGGTAAGGGACTATTCGGACGACTTCCACTTCTGTTCAACAAATGCGACGGTATAGAACCTGAAACGATGTCAAAACGATTAACTCCATGTCTTATGATGATTTCAATAGAACAATAGAAATCTTTCATTCTCTATACTAATGATATTTACCGTTCATAGGAGGAGGAGACATAGTTTCACCAGGAGGTGGAGGCGGCGGTGGAAGGGTGTCTCGGCCGGTGCTCATCGATCTTCCTCGTGTCGGAGTGTTGTTGGCGGATGCGACGGTAGGAGTTGAATTGCTAGAAGCGTTGCTCGGAGGAGCTGGCGGTGGTTGCGAGGGTCGCGATCTGCCGCCCCTACTCGGAGTGCTCTGACCACCGGGACTCTGGTAGGTCTCGCTTCCCGCTTGTCCTTGACCCGGCCCGTAATGCGATCCATACAGACTGTCCTCGTATCCCTGAGCCGCGTAATTCGCTGCCCTACTTATTCCAAGAAAAATTATTTTATCCATTTTAATTTCTCCTCGCTCTATAGCATCCCTAACGTTACCGAAACGACAAAATGACAAACCTGTAGTGATCAGAGGAAGGAGGACTATAGAGATGCTGTTCCTCCGGTGGATAACTTCGTCTAAGTTCGATGCTGTTTGGCCTGGGTGGACGTGGTTCGGTCATCACCATACCCAGCAATGATTCGTCCGGTATATTGTGAGGCGCCCTGTACTGGACACCCTGCGTTGGCATTATGTACTCTCCATGGCCAACGGCCAACTGTCTTTGCCTTTCTCTCGTGTTGTGCGGTTGCCTTATACGCTTCTTGTGTCTGCCACCGCCTCCTCCGCCACCCTCGTTCCGTGGCCTATGCGGCTGTGATGCAGAGATAACTTGTTAAAGAAGCTCGTCTAGCTCGGGCTTAGCGGCGAAAGGTGCAAGACAAGCTTAAATTTATCAATCAAGCATGACTCGACGGTTGATCCAAGGTTTGTTCGTTGCAGGCTTGAAGAAACAGTGTACGGTGTATGAGATTCTATTGTATACCAGATCAACCATCGAACATGAAGGTTTGTAGGAAATAAAAATACTGTTCTTTCAAGTGTTTCATCGATACATTGGTCGTTCTCTCGTTTGACACGTTTAAAGACAAATGCCATTACATCAATTTGATATTCGCAATTTTATTTCCTACGCGTGATACATGACAGATCGGAAACAAAATAATCCTGAAAATGACTCGAGACTATCGTATCGATTGCAATGAATGAATGAATGAATGAATGAATGAATGAATGAATGAATGAATGATGATGAAATAGAACTTCTATCGAGTACATCCAAAAGTTGCATGGCTGGCACAGAAACGGCAATACAAGTGATCGACAAACGTGACGTGTGATTGTGTGACAAACTATTCGAGTATCGAGATAAAGGGTCGAGGAAGAGGTGTGGTGTTTGCGATTCGAATCAGAAAAAAATGAGTGTTTCAGCGTAGATCGAACATCTCGAGACTTTCCAATGCTATAAAAAAAAAGGAAAGAAAATGTAAAAACCAAGCAGGAAAATTCGATTTACGCGATGAAACTGATTTTGCCAAGGGCGAGAAACAACATCGATAAGATATTGCGATTTTCATTGGCTTAGCCCTAGCGTGTATAAAACTACAAACTTTGTCAAGCGAGCATCTATAGCGGAATTTTCTATCGAGCGCAAAAAACTGGTATCGGTTAATTGAAAAAACCACAAAATAGGTGAGAGCTTTGATTATGTATGAGTGAGTGGTTGGCGATCGATAATTCATTAAAAACTTGGGTAGAAGGGTAAATGTAAAGAAACAACAGAAAAGAAAAACTACAAAGATCCAAACCATCGACTTGCCTCTCTGAACGGTTCGGCATATTCAGACTCGGTCTATAACGTAAGGGGACAGTTTCAATAGTTAGAATTTTATCATAATCGTAACAAAATTAGTAACATTGTATCGTGTTGGTGCGCACCTCGATAGTGTATTATTGTTACCTCTATTCGTGTATGCAACAGAGTGTGCCTCGCTTTATTAATTCGTTATTAACAAATAGAAGAATAATAACAATTTTCATTTAAAGTTATACGTTAATTGAATACGTATGTTTAAAGAAAAAAAAAAGGCAAAAAAATATGTTCGAGGTGCACGTTTAGAGACCAATGAAGGGGATGGTGGATTCCTCACCTTCTTCCCTCGATCGTGTAACTTCTTCTCGGTGTCTTTGAGCATTTCTTGACTCCATAGGTCGAAGAAGTAATTCGGATCTGTGTAGAATTTTAGTCCATCTTTACCGTCCTCCCTGGAATCAGAGAAATTTGAAGAATTAATTTTTATTTTATTAACAAATGATAATGGTAAAAAATTGGCCATTTTAAGATTCGCTTAATTAATCTTACCAGACAGGTGTTAAATTAGAACACGAGTTGGTTAATGAAAGAATGAAATACCTGTAAACGTTAAGTTTATCAAGAGGGGGTGGTGTATCGCATTGATGGTAGGTCTCCAACATTGCTGTTGGCATGGTATCCCTGGAGACAACCTGCTGGTCGAATACCACCGAACTCTTGAACGCCTTCCTCATATGGATATCTTGCAGCGAGACTGAAACAACAAATTCAATGATAAATTAAATTAAATGTGACTTTGTGAGTTCGAATTAATTACCGGTGGACCAAGTGCCACCCAACGAGAGAGACGATTGAAAAACAATTTGTCGAAATCGGGAAAGAAATAAAGGCAATTTTTCAGCTTTTTTATGTCAGCCTGTAATGAAAATTTTAAATAGACTAATAGAAATTCTATTCTATGATCTATTGGAAGACATTTTGAGACCTTCTCCGGTATCGTTAATTAATTAACGAATAAACGTACCTCCTTCGACACTGCTGTCCAGCTGAGTGACCTTCACAGCCAGTCGATCTATCCTAGCCTGCAAGGAGTTGGCCCTGTCGCTCAAGCCATGTGCCTCCCTTGCAAGTTCGCCAAATAGATCCTCGGCATGCCTGGACAAACTAGAGAGTTGCCTAATGGTATTAGCCAAAGTGCCGTTCGTAACAGCTTCTAATTCCGAGGGTAAAGGAAAATCCTCGGGGATGGTACCGCGTGCGACCAGCACCGGTTCCACCAGTCGCTTTGGAAGCGGCATCTTATGTTTTTCCTTAAAGGATCTCCGCTTTCTTCAAATCTGTAACAACAAATTTCCGGGCTACATTAATCGACGAGTAAATGAAAGCGGAATTAAACTTCTTTTTATACTGGCTCGTAACGAGGCACGTTATAAATGATCGAAATGAACATTTATCACGTCGGATGAGTAATGGAATTGTTATTGCAGGAAGCTGTTTCTACTGCTGGATAGATGCAACCTACATATTTTCTTTCGCTATCGTGTTTCATTTATTATACGTGCGAGTTTTCGCGATAAATGCGTGGATATTGCCTTTCGCTTCCGGTATGATTGATTGAAATTGGATAACGTGTACGGTTATCGATCCTTTTCCAAAAAAGTAGAAAATTTAACTTAATGAACTGTAATTCTATTTGGAAGAAAAAGAATTCGGGCTATGAAAGATAATTATATTTTAAATTTAGTAAATGAAAATGATATGAGGTAGAGAATTAAATTAGAATCGTGGCTCTCTCCGTGGTCCGCCGTCCGAGAGCTAAGAAAAAGTAAAAATACTAAACAATTATAATCATCTGTTTTCGCAAACGCGACGCCTTTTAATCCACTAGTTAAAATAAATATGACGTGTGCGGTGTGAATTACGTAAACTCAATGATGCAAAGTATGATACACGCGGATCTTATCGGTGCTGCAGAGAACCGCAGAAACCATGAGTAGTTCCTTCCTTTTTATCTTCCTTATCAAACTATACAAATATAAATTTGTAATACGTGTTTTGAAGAGAAGTAATATTAAAAATTATAGTTCTGAAATAATTGATCACAAGCCATTTTGTATTAAAAATATTACCATAACGTTTGCAAAGTGATACTTTTATGTCATGAAATCGTCACGGCAATTGTTCTAATTTTCTTCTAACGAGTATACAGATCTCACGGCGTTAATCTAGATTCTCCTTACAAAAGAAGGCGGGGTAATTTTCTAACGAGATTTTAAAGAAGAAACGCGTCGGTTTTCTCACGGATTCTCGTTGCAACTGTTTCGTTTCAGCTACAGCTTTCAATCGGCTGAACGAATTCTTCTAACGAGTGCAACGACTGCAGCCTCGCCTTGACTCCTTTCCTTTCCTTACGTTTCCCCCTTGCGATCCCATTGGCCCCGATTAACTTGCCCCGGTTGTTGCCTCTTATCGTTCCCTGCAACTCTCCCAGGGTCAACACGCGACGATAATTAGCGGTTCGAGACGCGGTCGCGCGACCAAAGGGTGCGACTAGCGATGGGTGCGACTACCGATCACCTCCGTTTCATTCAACTCTCGCCTGAACTTCGAAATTTTTCTTAAAAGGTTGCAGAGTCTTCTGAAATAATTGATAGCTCCTACAATTTCGCAATCGAATTCGATACTTTGTGAAATAATAATATAGAAACACTAACGTAATGGAACAGAAAGGAAACTTAATTTTATTCTCGTCCCCCGTGAAAAGGGAGTGTTTGCATCGCTTATGAATGTGTAACCGAATAAAAGATACTTGGGTTGGTACTTGTAGGGGTTAACCAAACCCTTCCCTTGCTTTCTGATCCCTTTGTTTTTAGGGGTCGTTGCTCGGATACGTTAGAATACTGTGACACATCGAGGTGGTTTTAACGACATCCCTTTTTCCTTACGCTCTCCTGGCTCTCCAGCTTTCCTTTTGATCTGAGGAAAGAAATGCCTCGTGATTTTAATAATAGAACCGAGAAGATGCTTATCCTGCATTCTAATGAAAATTGAAAATCCGAAATAATATTCCTTTCTGAATATTTTCCTCCTCCAATAATTCTTAATACGACTTTGTCGATATCGGATCGTATGAAACTTTGACAGAAGAATCATGACAGAAAAGTATCTCAAAATGATACATATGACCCGTCAATTTGAAGCTTAAAGTTTCACAAAAATAACCGTACAAAGTTTTCGTTGATATTCTTAATACAAAATGGCCGGTGATTACTTATAGCGAACAATAAACGTCGAAGGAATGATTATACAGCAGTAGGTTATATAAAAGGTCTAATGGAATTAGATGACATAAAAGTACTGTAAAATAGCACTTATGCTACATCAATTAAAAGTTCAAAGTTCAAAGAAACTGACTACATAAGCGTTTTCATAAATATTTTTACGAGAAAATGATATTTCTTTTTCAAATAGTTGCCACTTGATGATATAAATTGTGAAATGCTCGATATATCTGGCGACTGTCTTTCAGCTGACACAGAAAGTGTTACGCTTATGCGAATAGCCTAACAGCAGTATCATTACTAAGGTTTATGAAACCTTTCGACGGAGGTCGTGTCGACACGTGGGCTGACATTTACAGTGTAGAATCGTACGTTATGTTTCGCGAGGAAATAGAAAGTCGATTGCAAAGATTTATTCTGCTAGCTTCGATTGCACTCTGACCCCGTAAAATTGCGTAAAACTGACTTGCAAAAATTTATATCTGTTTCATAAAATCATTTATTCTTCACAAAATTACATAGAAAATTAAAAAAAAAAAAAAAAAGAAACATTGCGCAAGGCGTAATCGAGCCGCGTTCTATGTTTCATTTGCATGAATCGTGCACCTTCCAACAAAGGCAACATCCACACACTATCACCGTACATTATAATTAACACGATACGAAACCAGTTCTTGCTTCACCTTGTTCATTTTTCACCCTTCAGATTAATCTAAAGATTCGAATGTTTGTCGATCTCCCACCCACGCAACACACGTAAGTATACGAGCCTGAACAATTTCCATTAGAAGAATAAGGTCTCGTACGACGAACGTAAATAAATTCCAAGGAACAACAATCGTGGTCTCCTTGGTATGACAGGAACACGAGTAGAATATGAGTCACCTTACACCTAGACCCCTTCGACCCTACGTATCTACGTTTTATCCACGCTCCCACGCAATCGACCAGCAGCCTTTTACTGATTCAGCACGAACTAGCCAGAGGAAGAGTTCACCCAGCTGCAAATACATAGTGTAGCAAAGAAAAGGGTTATTTATAGCGTTACCTCTTTAAGTGGCACGAGTTAAGAGGTCGGGCCACCTTGAGGCTTCAAAAATTAATTTTCAGGAATTTTTTTTTTTTGAGAAACAATGAGATAAATGCAAAATCTATTTTAGATACTCTATTATGCATATTTTGAAGTATAAAAAAAATTTTTAATACAAAGGAAAAACAAAAAAATTTGATTTTTTTAAGTTTCAAGATGTTCCAAAGGGAGATGCAACGTTCGTTTAACTAAGAAAGTAAAAAATTTGAGGAGATAGTAGGATGACTCATTAAGACCCAAAAGTTTAAGATACGACGCCTGAAATTCCTACGGTATTACGTTTCTACTTAGTCACGTTTCGCTCTTTCGAAAAGGTAGTGCAGTATTGTGGAATGGATTTCTTGCTGAACACTTTGAAAGGAAATATGGTACGCTAACAATTTACGATGATTCGACGCGTATGAACGGGTAAACGATGAACCGTTCGCGTAAAACTAGCAGCAGCAGCGATTTACTCGTTCCCCTTGTTGTTTCTTGGGTTACGTTTTAGGTTACTTGGCCGTCTTTTTATTCCTCGTAGTAGAGGGATACGCTCTGTTCATTCAGGGACCAGTGAATGGAGCTTTCAGTTAGTTCGTAGTAATTCGCCTTGCGTAAGACTAGCAACATTTAACCCTTCAACACCGGAGTCTGGGTCAATCGTGATCGAAACTTACGAAACGTACACGAGGATATTAACCTGAAGTTAATTTTCAAATTTCAATTTTCGAGCTTTCTATTTATTAATATTTTTATATTGTCTTCTTTTAATTAACCAGACACGTGTAATTTACGGTTTCGATCACCGATGATCCCCATAGCGTTCGACGATTTCAAAAGATACGAAATCAGTTTACCCAACACCTTTTTCAAACAGATCAGTAACTCTTTAGTAGAGTTGCGTGATCAACGTTCCACGTTCGCCGCACTGTACACCCATCTTATCTTTGATATTAATGGCGGTGATAAGAGCAGTTGCATTTACGACATCTTTGAACGAGTTTCAAAATTCCGAAAGCCTCTCCGTTACGAAACTATCGGCAATTTCATTCGCGGCAGGAAAAAAGAAATGTCCAGTTTAAAAGCAACCCGTTTTGATGGATCGACGGAAACGGTCCGTGTCAGAATTGGCTATGATAAACGGCCACGAGCGTGTATCTAATTAACCAGAATGGTATTAGCAAATAGGAAAGACTTTGTCCTCGGTTAATCGTGTCCACGTTCGACCGGTCGATCCATTCCGGGCTGCACACGTGTGTGGCTACATGAAAACCAAACCTGCACATGCTGTCCATATGGTCATGTAGCCACGCATGCAAGAACTCGCTTTGGAAACGTGTACACAGAGCCTATGTAATCCTCCTCCATGAACGTTCAAGTTTGTCTACTCCTTCCCTGCACCCTGATCTTGATCGCATAATGAACTTACGGTCACTGGTATATACTACTTATGGTGTACTATTAATAGGATTTTCTTAATTAAAGGGAAATTGTGAAGAAGAATTGTCCTACTAAAATTTTAATTTAGATTCCTGGCTTTTCCAGAAATTATCCCAAAACTAAAAGACCAACATACGAAAACCATAATAGGAACCATCACCGCCAAATTAATTATGATTTTCCCTCGATTTTCCTGGGAAGTAGAGTGATAACGGAATGCAACGGAGGCGTTACAATATCATGAGCAATCGAAAGATGCGTCCGGTTAACCGGCGTCACCGGCAACAAAGAGTTTATGCTAATGTCGGTACGTGCTGTGATTTCGCAATATCAGTGGAATGAGACGCGTGATTCGAATCGAATCTACGATTCCACGTGCACGTACACGTTTCGAATTCCTCGTTTACCTCGAGTGACATTCCTGAAGGCCTCAGTTCGCGTTGTCTTCTTCCTCGGACAATCGAATCGCGATGCTATTCGTCGATCACAGGCATAATCGAATGAGAGAAAGTGACGAATACCTTGCGAAATGCCGAGATAGAAAGTTGGATATCATTGGTAGCTTGAAAATTTAGGAAATTTATTAAAAAGTAAGCGCAGACTGGAAATTCGTGTTAATCTAAATCTCTGAAGACGTTGGCAAACAAACGAGATACGTAAGAAGACAATAAACGTAAAGCATTGAATTGCTCGAGTACCGGTGTCCCGGATTACCTGGCCAAGTAGCACGTTGGCAAGTTGGCGCAGTAGCACGACCTGAATTTTCCCGTTCGTTAAATATTTCATGTTGCAGTGATGGTGACCGACGAAAAGCAGATACCATCATGTGTACGTGCGACGATTCACCTTGCCCCTCGTCGCTTCGATAAAACACGTTATTTCTGACGTTTACCAGTGACTACAGATAGTAGAAGAAGTCGTGAATATGTGCCTTGAGAACGAACGCCTTATCCTAGTATAAAAATCATACAGCAACAAGAGGAGCAGCAAGGAGAGGTTGATACAACCCTTCTCTCAACACTAGATATGACGGTTTCACCACCAAACGCGGGGGTGAGAGCTCCAGACTCCTTTGCCCTGTTTCATGGTTAAAAATCACGTTAATTAAGGAAACAATGCCAACTGGACGAAAACCAATTTTCCTAAATTCCGTTCACCAATGCCAGCCAAGAAATGTTACATAAGAGAAAGTAGGTTAAGCGAAATTATCCAGCAAAGTGATCCACCTTGATCAAAACTGGTGCATCGTGTGCACCTGCTGTGTTTACTTGTAAGCAAAAGTGAATACAGGGATGTAAATGAAATTCGTTTATCGATGATGTAATTTTAGCACGATGCGTGCCAATGAACTGCACCATTGCAGGTAACTCCTCCCTCTATTCGGGTCATTGATAAAGGAAGGATATGAGTCGTTGAGGTTGCTATATAACGACAGGTTGAATAAATTATAATGATGATTATGGTTTATGGCTTGTGTCATGAAATTCTATTATACTTCACTGAGCTTGAGCTTGATCATTGTTTGTTATAACTTGGAATCAGTCGTTTTGTATTGAGAACATCGATGAACCATTTATGCAATAATTGTCAGGAAACTTTAAGCTTTAAATTGATATGCGATAAGTGTTCTTTCTCGATACTTTTATGTCATGAAATCTAGTCGGAATAAATTGAGGAAGGAAGCACTTATTGCTCGATACTCGAATACTTGCTGCTCGGGAAATTAAACAGGATCCGCTTGTAAATGGTCCCGTTACACTAATGATTTTCTAGTATTTAAATAGCAAGTTCATTATCTTGAATTCCAGTGCCCGCAGCAAGTGAAAGTCAACTTGCAGAAACATCTGTACACCCGGGTTAGTGCACCGAGAAGATGTCTGAAGTGCACGGACGCCCTTGAGAACAGCCGGTTCTCATTAGCGGTATTTACTTCATTACCGAACGAAGGCTTAATTAAACTGAACGCTTACAAAACAACGTGACACGTCCCAATGAATCCACGACTATACACGATTTTCTAGAATCCTTGAAACCTCTCGATAGTTCACTCAAAATTAGCAAGGTGTAATACCTTTTGTATTTCTACACTATGATACTTAATTACAAATAATTACAATTATCAAAGAAATTCTATCAAAGGAAACGTCATGCTGTTAGCGTTAAATTAGTATAATTAGTTAACAAACAGAGGTGACTCCAGCTGCTAATTACAGGAAATTCTTTAAACTAATTAACAGTCATTTAACGAGGACAGTTAAATTAAGGAGCTTAGGAATTTTATTTTCCACGACAGAATTACAAAAATTAATTGCAAAATTAGTGGGATATTAATGAAATAAGATTGCAGAATTCTATTTAATATGCTCGATTAATTTTAATGAACAAATATCTCCTCGACTCTGTAAATTCCGAAAAGACACGATTTTCCAAGCCATCGGGCATGAGTTTCCATTGGCAAAGGATATTTTCGTCCACCCTCGTTGAAACGTCAGAAACGCGTATCGGGGTGTAATGCTTCCGTTCTTTCGATACCAACTACCCCTCGTACGATAAAAAAAGGGGGAGTAAATGACGTCAGGCTGGTATTCAGCTAGGAACATAATTCTTTCTCTATGTTTGCCGTAACATGCAACGAACGCCTACCATTCGATGGGGTACACAGGCAAAAATCGTTGAAGCATGTCGCACGTGCGTGAACGCTGCTGCGTTTATAAATAGGAGTGTTTACAAAAGAGTTGAATGATGAACCGAACCGGGAAAATGGAGCAACCGAGTTGAAGTACAATGTACCAGCAACAAGAGAAGAGGAGACTTACTTTAAGGACCAGGAATCCGAAAAATCCCTAACCTAACCCGAGGAGATCTACGGCAGAAGTCGAGAACCCGGAAATCCAGGGAAACTATCCAGAGAATCCTGTATATTACGTGTTCCAGATACAAAAGTAAAATTTGTAACAAAGTTTGGGAATAATACGGGGCTGCATAAATGCGTCAGCTTCTTTTCGTTTAGTCATCGTAATTGGCACTAAAGAGATAATTGCACAGGAAGAAGATCGGTACCTAGGGTGTCTAGATAGACCCTCCGACCACTCTACTCAATTATACCAACGTGGATTTAAATATTCTCTTGCTGTATGCTAAACTTTTCTACAGTCTCTTAAATGACTGAACAGTGTACCAGATTTATTTTCAAAAATAGATTTTACGATATCTCAGTTAACATCCACTTTGTGCATCACGCTGGTTCGTGCTGCATTAATTGAGTTACTCGTACGTTAGTTAGATACGTTAGGAGATTCATTAGGATGTATACACTCCTCAGGACATAGAGTAAATTAATTAAGTATTCAAATAAGGATGCGACAAGCATTTCGTAACGGTAGATAGTACGATAATACGTTGCTTTAATGACGGACCGGTTGATAAAAAGAATTAGATGTCCAGTTACGTTCGCAATTTTAATTGCCTTGTTTGCTATCTTCAGCTTGTTACTCGTTGTACCGTACGTTTTACGTTTTCAATTAATGTATTTAATGAATCGATCATTGGGAAGGATTCAGAATACGATACTTATGGAATACTCTAAATACATCAGATTTAATCAGCTCGCTAACCATTAGGAGGATCCAAACGAGCAGGAACGATGAAACACGATAAAGGGAACGTAGGTAGAATATTGACCGTGGCAAGACGGATACTTGAGTGCTTAAGTGGCATTCTCGTACATAGGGTTCGGGCTAACTTGACCCCATACGATTGTACTCCGTCTACCTTTACTAATCCCTCGGTTAAGCGGATCTACCGCGTGCGTGGACGTTTCCGGTCGCTCTTGCGTAACGTATATCACTGACTACAGATCCAACAAGACTAATCGTGTCTTTGTTTTCAAGGGGTTTTGAATTTGTGCCTGGTGAACGAACAACATCTGCTCGAATTTGCAACAATGTTGCAAATCACGGAAACGCCCCCGCGGGGTCGTAACAATGTTGCAAAACGACAGATATCTGAGCTGGAACGAATGAAAATGAAATAGGTCACACCGTTCGTACAATGGTGTGTTGTAAGTTGTGTCCAACAATACATCGTATGTTTGTCTACGTGTTTTGACGTCGAATGGTCGATACAACAGCACTCAGTTATATTGGTATCGACATAATATCATGGGCGAAAATGTGGTGAAGGAAGGATCGTTTATAGAGTAGCAAATATAGAAGTAGTTTTCCATGTCAGAGCTTAATGGAGTATAATTTAATTGATAATGAACTAAATTTTCATCTAATACCTTTATTTAGTCCTGAGATTAAACTGGTATTTTTGCGTCCCCCAAAATAAAGTTCAGCTTAGAATTTTATTAAATTACTTTTTAATTTTCAATTGTATTAAATTTATACGATATCCAACGCGATACCTACTAAATAAAATGATAATGTTGTATCGTAAAAAGGATAACACGGTCTCGTTTGAACCGTACATCAGAAATAACGGCACGTATGTACACACGAAGCTTTTAAACATGTTTATCGATCTCCTCTGGTAGATCCGAGGTGTACGATCTTCTATTTGGACACCTCGGTGGTAATGCGTTGGCGACGACAGGTTACCTGACAACGTTAAAAGGGGGACAGAGTATTTACTCAGCGGCTAGGTTAAATATACCCGTAACCACCTTATACTTTTACCTTATTTTGTTAGAAAACCGGTCGATTATGCTCGACATACTGTTTATTGCTCTCGGATCTTGTTGAATTTATTAACTCCCTAATAGCGCTTATAATACATATCAACCTTTTAATAGCTGTTATCAAGAATTTCTAACCCCTTTGTCCAAACTAAAAAGTATGTTCTAAAATCCTCCAAACGATTCATCCCAATAAAAATTCCAATCAAGTACATACAGTACCTCCACTTTACATCTGTCGTTCTAGAACAGCAGCAGACAAAAGCCCCGAAAAGTCAAAGGACTTCAGTGACGTTAAAAAAAAAAAAGAGAAAAATGACGAGAAAGAAAACTGGCACGAACGCTTGAAAGCATGAAAAGATTGAAAAAGGGAGATGGACCACGAGGAAGGATAGCCGTGAAAAAGCCCGAAGGTACGAATGAAACGGGGAAGAATCGAGAGAAGTGAACAAGGTATCGAGTAACATTCGTCATGGTGAATGCGGAGACATCGACCTCGTGGATGCTCCGGTTGGACTAGTTCCTCGTGTACCGCGGTAGCATCGTACATACACGCGGTCTAACAAGTCCAGGACAAATTTAATCTTCTCGCGAGAGAACAGTCGACTGATCTGCTATTCCTTTCGCGAAACGCTTAGAAATGAAACCATGTCTGAAGCGATTAAAAAAATTGTCCAAACGACCGTTTCGTTTGTTCTCCAAATGATATCCGAGATATTTCATCCACGGTCGATCGTAAGCTCTTCTGCATCAAAGCTCAGGAAGTGGCTTTAGTTCGGCAGGAGGTCAACGACCCTCTGACTGGTACAAAATTAAACCTTCCGGCTGGTATTCGCGTTCAGAATTCGACCGACGACGTGCCTGATCTTCAGATTTCCATCTCGTACCTATGTTAATTACCATCGGGAAGAAGGTTTATCGAAGTTGACCGGTTGTCGGCGAGTAACTCGATCAACGTCAAGGTGTCCACCCACGTGGCCAAGTCTACGACCAGTCTAACTGCTTATCGACGTTTGTAAGTGCACCTTGAACGGCTTCACCGACGACTTTATCCGTTCGCAATGATTCAGCACCGCGTGGTTATCAATAAATTATCGTTCCACGCCTCTCTTTCTACGCGAAAATCGTCGAATCGTGGGATGAGTGTGCTGTTACGACGATAACGATAAACTGGTATAGCGCGATGCGATTTCGAGGAATACTTCTCGTCGAGGACTTGCTTGTTAAGGATTGTTTAATTTTCAAATTGAAATTTCGATTATTAATATTGCGGGATTTTGCGATGGCGAGCGATTTGAATTGGGTGAATAATTTGGCATAAATGGTGCAAACGACTTGGCTGCTAATGATAAAAATTCGTAAGCTCCTCCGCCACTCTCTCGATTTTCGACCTTCCTCCCTTTTCGTTTCCTTGCGAGGGTTTTTCAGAAAAAGGGCTTTTCACTGTATCACCTGGAAGATCTGCAGGCCCTTGAAGCGTCATCGTCACCCTATCATAAATTACCTCAGCCTAAACTAAACGTAGAGGATGTCCAATATCCTACAATATGAGACGAGGCAATCGCGGCGGCGAAGGTGTTAAGAAATTTGCAGTTTATTAGATTTGCATGGGCAGAAGAGGATCTTCCGTAAACCTTAATTGCGACTGAGGGTCTTCGACGTAACCCAGACATGGATTTAGGTGCAACCGTACAAGAATTCTTGTTAGAAAATACCGGTCACGAATTAGAAGCCTTTATTAATGTAATAACGCGACACTAGAATGAGGCTGTACCACAAGTTGATGAAGTAACGCGTTATCGGAAACCTATAATACATTGCAGTATCGTGGATATAAAAATAGTATGAATTATGTGTAACGTGTTCAATAAACAACGCGTGTACTATTTCAATATTAATTAAAATATCTAATTTCTGGTGATCCTCGTGGCATTCAACGCGTTAAAATATATGATAAATATTAATCAATAAGTTCTAACTAATCATTTTCGTTATTATAAAACGCAAACGTGTCGAATAATCGCATTAGAATGTTGAATCAAACGAAACTACACTTACCGATCCCTTTAATGATTCATCGCGACTTCTTTCGGCGATCAATCATAGTCATCCATACATAGTGCAACGTAAGTGATTACAAGTTAGAAGCGTTTTAATTGAAGTCAGCTGTTTCAGCCGACAGATGATTGATGTAACTTGAATGAAGAGTTCGGTGTCGATTATCGATGATTGACGCGGCATCGAATTATAAATCATGCTAACAGAACTCTATCATTTTTACCCCTATTAATATCTCCTCGAAATAAAATCTCCAATCAAATCCCTATAAATTTTAACACCTAACGAAATGCCTAAACACCTAAAAATTCCTACTCTCGTTAAGCGTTAATAATTAAATTAGAGGAATGCAGGTAGTCGAAACAACGGGTTCTTATCTCTGCTAAAAAATTATCCGCAATTCAGTATTTGCATAACGATTGCAAACTCAGGTACGGATCGAGGCGAAAAACAACTGTTCCTCGATTAATTGCGTCCTCTTAAATGTCATCAGGTATAAAAACCCGTTGCATCCGCAATCACCGGTATCTTTCAACGACTCTCTGCAACGCGAGACACTCACTCGGCATTCTATTCAACGGCAAGGTGTTTCAGCCGCGATTCGTGTCTCCGTACGATTTGAATGAACCGTCTTCCATTTACCCGTCCGCGGGATCTGCATTTCACGTGTAATCACGATGATTCTTCGCCCGCTAACGCGGTCGAATTGATGGAAAAACGCGAGCAATCTCGCGAGCTGACGGCCGAAGGGGAGCGTCGAGTGCGCCGATGGAAAAACGGGACACAGGAAAATGGATTAAAAGGGGGAAAAACGGGATGCATGAATAATAGAAGAAGGGAGGTTTCAGGGATTGTTTCGTGGAAATTCGTGCTCCATCGTACGACGTTTGAGACGAAAATTTTCGTGGTGAAACGGTTGATAGTTGACGGCGGACCATGGAGAGGGACAGAATTTTAATTAAACCCTTAAGGACGGAGCATTGCTAATCTTCCACAGAGCATTATTACTTTAAAGTTAGTAATAATAAAAGGAAAATTAAAAGACCGGCAAAGAGCAAGCGATAAAGAATCGTGCCAGGGAAAGAGAAGCGGTTGAAACCTTGAATCAACGTTAAATCCCGAGGAAATGTACAATGATGAGAAGAGGAGAGGTCGAAAAAAGCGATAGAAGGCTGGCTCGCAGCCAGGTCAATGCGAAAGTACCACGCAACAACGTTCGATCAATGATACCGCGATTGAGGCTCATGATTGCAGCTGCATCGCCGATCATACCGAGCTGATGTCAGTGCTGCGATTGCAGTAAAATGGTAAGCACGTAGCAAACGCATACACGTGAGTGTAGACGAATACGATTCAGGTCATTGTTACTGGCATATCAAACCCTTCATAAATTGAAAAGAATCAATTGTCAAAATATATACAATATATATAATAATTCTGAATCTACAAAGAAATTTTTAATATTGCTTCTTATTTAGCCGCTCGAAGAAACTTTCGAAGAAATGAAAGGGAATTGGAATAGAGAAAGTTCTGCTATGAATAAATTAAACAGAATTTTATTTTAATGATGAAAGGATTAATTATACGTAACAATGCCCAATACTTTTCAATCGGATTCTGTAGCTCCTCGAATGGGTTAACACGTGTCCAGTCGACCCATCGACAAAGCGTTTTACTAATCCAAAACGGTCGCAAGTAATTAAAAGGCAAGGTTAAAACGAGCCGCGTTGATTATCAATTTTACAGAGTTTTTAATTACACATAGCCGGAGGAGTAGAGCGGTGCTTTTACTAATCGTTCGTTCTACTTTCGAGCTGAAAACTCGAATCAGCGGCATGCGCGATACCATCTAAATTAATCCCTCTCGCGTGTAATTAACGTCGAGCACTCGCTACGTCAAGTACCAATAAAATTGAAAGCGAGAACGCGGCGCCCGCTTCGTTACGAATAGCACGACTATTTTCTTGTAAACGAATATCTACTTTTCCAGCAACTTTTCAACGATTCGCAGCTGCGAGCCGCTGATTACAGGGACAGAGATTAACGGAATGAACGGGTTGAACGTGCAATACGCGGCTGGATAAGCTGATCGTTGTAACAAACCTGCGCTCGAAACCATTTAATGCTCCATTTAATCAGAGATTGCCGATGATAAAAGGTGGTCACGTGTTCTCTTATTTTTCTTTTTCAACAATGTTGCCTAATCATTTTTGTTCCATGGAACTGGTAATTTTAATTACCTTGTATGAAAATAAAATTTCCATGAAATTTAAGTTTGGAAAAATTTAATTTAATGCAGAATAAAATCGCAAAGCTTGATCTTATCTTTCTCGAAGGAAGATATTGAAACAAATAGGATACAGAAGCGACTCCTGGTCTATTATAAGAGATCCCAATCAAGTATCTATCCGAGATGACTAACAATGGGTAATCGTGTAATACTGGCTCGCAGAGGGAAATCGAGGAGCAATTTTCTTCCATGCCATGAGGCACTTGCCTTGATATCAAAATTGGTTTCAATGCCACTCGGACAAGGCTCGCAAACGGGAGCAAAGTGACGGGCAATTTATCACCACTTTTCACTTTCGAGAAATGACAACCAGTAAACGAATCGTTTTGCCTCTATCAACTTATTTTAATCCCGATCTGATAACGTGAGAATGAAATTTCCTTATAAGTTCAAACGTTTAATTAAGTTGGTGCAACAATGATTTATCTTTACAATGATTTTTTTCTATCACAATACATTTTATAATTAAAATAATTCTGTTTATTTTATTCCTCTATCGTTATAAATGAATTTCTTTTTTTCTTAATGAAAATGCATCTAAATGCACCCAAATGCACCTGCATCTCTATTTGATGTAAAATACCAATCATTGTATAATTTATCTTATAACGTATCGTATATGCACACTCGCAAACAATAAGTGCATCAGAATGCATCTGGATGCATCAGAATGCACCTGCGCTTAGATATGAAATGCAGTTTCAGTTTAAGACGGCAATCAGTGTACACTGTACAGTGAAATACTCTTTCGACAATCATGCCTGCACTTCTTTGGACAGTAAAAGCAGAAGAGCAGACGGTATGCAACTCGAAAATCGTGCTTGCTGAATGAAAAAGTTGTCGGTCTGCTGCGACAGAGGATCGTCGCGAAGAAATTCAAGCGTACGCATTGAACGGGACGGAACAAGAACGCGCAAGAACGAAATGAGAGAAGAAGAAATGGAAGAAAATAGTAGATCTTTCAGCTACGGGTGAATGCAATTCCGACAATACGTCGTAACCGCTCGACTGTGTTTTTCTCGAAAAATAGAAAGTAGCAAAGCCACGTCGAATTCCACCAAGCAATCGCTCAAGCGTGTTTCAACGACTATGCTTGTCCATACCATTTCCCAGTACAACCGTTACGTCGTAAACAGACTACCAAGGGTCAACATTCGCATCCCCGACCATCCACCTGTTTCACTCCTCTCATTAACATGGACGACGTTTAATTAGAATTCATGATTTCTTATAAATCATAACCGAGAGCAACACTTTAATTACTGCAACTTTTGTGAAACATATTTTTATTTTAATCCAACAGAAGATTATTTATAAAATTTTATTTGAAAGATTGAACTTTGTTTCAAAGGACATGAAATTATTAACTTTTTTTGTCTGCAATTGAATAGAATCCTTTGGATCTTTAGAAAACCAAGAAAAAAGAAAATCGATTGAACTCAAAGCAGAAGGGAAGACAAATCGAAGCGAAAGGTTAATTATTTTCTAATTATAAACCATGGACGTGCAGTCGCATAGCGATGCTCCGTTTGACCGAATGGTAGAAAGTAACAGTTATATCATCGGAAGAATACCAAATGTCGCGGTGAAATACCTTTTATTCAATTCTTTAGACTTTAACTATCGAATTATTAGCGCCAGAGTATGAAAAGTATCTGTGTTTGCTTCGTCAATCAGCCATTTTGTACTAAGAATATTGATCAAACGTTTACATAGTAATTTTCGTTAAACCTTGAGCTTGAAATCAGTATACTGCAAGTATTATTCCGTAATACTTTTATGTCATGATTTTATTATTATTTCTGAATCTCGATTATCTGATGGGTATCGATGTAACCGCCTTGCCTTGATTCTAATTAAGCCAGTTAATCAAATACCCATCGTATAATTACACGATAAATATATCATTATAGCAAGAGAAAATGTTATTATAATTGAACAACACGGCGTAAAAAAATTCAATTTTCAAATTCATTTTCCTCGACAAAAATGCAACGCGTAAATCACAGACAGCTATTGCGCTAATTGTATGATTCTATACCTTTGCTACGTTAATTGCTAAGAAAAGAAACCACAACCGCGAACGATAAATTACATTCGTCAGAACTGTGCAAAGAATAAGTTTCCGTATCGCGCTAACAGGACAATTTTACTATCTCTAATTTCATGTTGCAGGGTTCAACCCTTTAATCTTAAAGCGCTAATTAGATTGACCTAAACTTTTAAAATTAGGTTTCTGTTATAATTATAAATACGTGCAAATAGATAGTTGAAATAAATATTTACTTATAATGCTATGATTATGAATAAATACTATAAGTATTTATTTACTTAAAAAAAAAAATTGCAAATATTTAATTTTTATTATTAACCATTGTGCACTTATATTTTATTAAAGAACGATTAAGCATTGAATTTCCATTTGGAGTTAGGTTAACTGAACGCGACACGAGGGTTAATGGGTTAAAACGCAACGCAGTGTGAACGCGGCTTTAACACGCTTGAACGAGATGAATTTGCGGAATGACAGCGGTGACACGCATGGGAAGACCTATCGGAAAAAGATGATCCAAGATTAGCGAGCTAACCGTTGAAAGTACAGGAGAAATTGGCTATCGGATTTCTTGGGGGGTAGAAAACGTTTAAAATGTCAGCAAGGTCGAAAGGCCGGTCGAGTTAATTGCCGCATGAATGTCACGGCGAATTTTAATCACCGACCGCCATGCAACGTAAAGTCGGCTATAAGACATCTCTGCGAGATAAATTCGATTTATATTCGAATTTTCGTATCGATCGAACGTTTATACGAACGATAATATTATTTACAGCTGCATAAACCGCCATCGATCGGTTAAATTATATGTATAGCCATTGAAACTTTATGCCTGTGCGAATGAATAAAGTGTCGGAAGAATTGCAACGTGTTTTTGAAAAGGAAAAGAAGAGTGGCAGGTCTGAAATATGTCAACAACCGTAAATCGATAATGCTGACGCATACACGCTCCGTACGAGGTAACGGTCCATTGATAAATCACTGGTAGGAAGGTGAAATTAAACGGTTCGCAGGGGCATAAGATTTACAAAAGCAAAATGTGAAAGGAAGGTTACGTTACCCGTTACGTTGTCTCTGGTAGTTCGGTAGCGCAATGATCGCCGGTTATTTGTCCAGAAATCGTCCCTGTTGTCCTTTCGTCGGATCTTTACGTGCACGGAATAAAGATTGTCAGCGGCACCGGTATACACGCGTAATCCGCGATAGGCGAAAAGCTTTGCCAGCTCCTCCTCTTCGGCAAGAAAATCGAGACATATAACGGAGTACTTCTCTTTCCACTGTCACTGTGAACTTGTTATTCGAACCGTGACCGGCCACGATCACAAACGATCCCGATCGAGAGACACGTACGCACAGAGTATAATAGGATGACTGGACAGAGAGATTGATGAATTTTCGTCAGTTCGAGCTAGCGTCGGGAAAACCACCCCCTGCACAGCCGGCGCCCCAACAGCCATGTGCCGCCCTAAACCTCCGCCCATTGGCCCGAACGAATCATTCTACGGGTCCCGGTTTTTTTCCACGAACAGTTTTAATTACACGCGAAATCGTGATCGGTGAGAATTTTCGTTGCGGCCGGAGATTACACTCGTTTTAGTCTCTGTTACGTTATCATGAACGATAACTCTGCACGACCCATCCCTGCGGGAGCTCACCAAGAAGGGGAAATGGGAAAAGGCCGACTGACAAGACGTCACGTCTCCCGGGAGCGCTTCGATCTCTCGAAACTCGCTATATCCATCGTACAACTGGCCGCGTGTTTAAGCATAACACTGGTCAACGCGCCACGGCCGATCGACAGCCCTTAATATCGTTGTCGTACAGCACAAAACCCGAAAATCCGTCGCGAAATGATGCACGCACTCGCACACTGACTTCACCCGCGAATTGAGAAAATGGCGTTGCCTGCTCTCTCACGCTAGTCCACTCTAGCAATACCTCAAGCTACGTTGATTTTTTATCGTTGACCACTAGCGCCGGTTCCTCGATACGGTCGAATCGAACACCAATGAGCGGGAAAATTAAACTGTTCTTTTTTAGTTTCAAATAATTATCTAATGCGTATCCCTGCATCCCTTTAATCCCTCTGTCCCTTACATTTCTGCATCTCCTACATATCTACCCCTTACATTTCTGCAACCCTTATAAATTTGGCACAAAATTTGGGCCCTTTAGCGGCAAAAATTTCAACTACATTTCGCATATCGAAATAGCGCCCCCGCGCAATGTTTCAATTGTGTGAGAAGTAAACGTTTCGTTTATTTATTACTTTACGGTTACTGATAAATTAGAAATAATATTATAAACGATTAGGAATTTAGGTATACAATGGGTGATGAAAGTGAGCAGGTAATTTTTTATATAAAGCTCCGAATATAAACCTAACCTATCATAACCTAACGCATAATTCGTTTTAGGTGCCAGCAATAAATGTTAAGGAACCATTGGATCTTATAAGATTAAGTCTCGATGAAAGAATATATGTTAAAATGAGAAATGAACGGGAATTACGAGGCAGATTACATGTAAATATGTTTTTAGAACCATAGAGTATAAATGTTCATCATATTTTTCAGCCTTCAGATTTATTAACTATGTAAAAAACTTTTACTTTAGGCTTATGATCAGCACTTAAATATGGTATTAGGGGAAGCCGAAGAGACTGTAACTACAGTAGAAATAGATGAAGAAACATATGAAGAAGTATACCGTACTACCAAGAGAAATATTTCTATGCTCTTTGTTCGTGGTGATGGAGTGATTTTGGTCTCTCCACCTAGTATGAGAGCACCAATATAAGATCTATGTTTATGTACAATGGATTTCAATGAATTTAAAAAGTCTGAGGAAAAAAGGTAGAATTGAGTTCTACCTATCTAATCAGCTACAAGCTTTAAAACATTTATGAGTACATGAATTTCATTGATATATCATATTAAGTTAAATACACTAATGAAAAGTTTTGGGATACATTACTGTTTATAATATTCTTTCGACGTTAATTTATTCGTTACACCTTGTTTCGATACTTCGAATTTGTAACGCTTATATTTGCGGATGACGAATTATAGTCGCTGGATTTTATTATCTGCGACGTAAGATCGGAAATCCGTTGATCTTTGAGCTTTATCAGAGACTGTAGATGAGAGAGTTTCTGATGAAGTGAATTTATAACTTCATTTTTGTCTTCTAGTTCTTGTTTAAGTCGGACAAATACGTGGCGAGGAACTGTTTTATTTGCTATTTCCTCCGGATTGAGCACAGACTTAACTTCGTCTTAAACAGCAATACTTTGTTCAAAGTTTTTCAATGATTTACCATAACATTTCACTTACCATTCTTCGCGTTTTCGTCGTATTCAGAATACAAAGAGTTCCTATCAGCGTTGCAGTCCTTCAGAATTTTAGCCCGCAAGTCGATCAAGACCTTTTCGATCACTCCAGGTTGCGAATTAGCCAACTGTTTAATTAAATCCTTCCCTAATTTCATATCAAGTTTCGAAAATACCTTGCGATTTAATGTACACCAATTATCTATTTTCTTTGCAACACTATTTCCAGGGATATAATTATGTATGTCCACATATTTCGGATAATATCGTTTTAACAATTCTGCCATGAAAACTAAAATTTATTAAACTAAGCCTTAATAGGTGTTAACAACTTAACGATTGTATAATAATCAACTTTCTTTCATTACCACCGTCAGAAAAATCTCGAGCCAAATTTTTCTTCGGCTTGGAGAATGTTATTTGTTCGATCCAAGTATAGATCTCTCCCAGTTTATCAGATGCTTCTGATTCCACGCTCATGTTTCTATATCATCTGCAACAGGAAAAATCCGAAAATGACTTCTTTATACATTGAAATTTATGAACGTCATCGTTCTTTGTCTGCTGACGTTCTGTCAGTCCGAAAATTTTTATTGAATGGTAAATTGCACGACACGTTCCTCGTGAATGCAACTTCACTTTTGTCTACCGTTTTGAGATGCTTTTGTTATAATCATCTTGTATGCATATATTATATCTTTTACATCATAGAAATTAAATACAATCATAGAACATTGTAAAAAAAATTAATGAGAGAAATAATATTGACTTGGACTTTTCTCTATTTTTTTAAAATAAAAATTTCAACGCTTATTGAACTGTTTTTCAAAGTACAATTCATACAATAACAATCCACCTACTGAAGTTAAGAATACCTCGCGTTAACCATCGGAATGAATTTTTCTTTTTCGTTCATTTCAAAATTTTATCTCCTCCTACGACCGGCGTTTTACGATAAACGGCGTACGTGCATGCCGTCGAAAGTCGAAATCCTCGGAAATGCTTCTGGGGGAATCGATGATCGGCTTCAACGTAAATACGATGTATGTGACACAGGGAAGGTGTTCGAGCCGGTAAATTCGAGCCTGCGTTCGTGCGGGTTGCGGCATTTATAGAAGGAGCGCACGCCCGGTGTTCCTTCGAAAGCCTTGGAGGACCTGAAGCATCGCATTCGCTTTCAGAGTACCACGCTCCACGGACGAGCTGTCGTATCTTAACAAATCTCAGCATTTTCATCATTTTCCTTGATACTCTCAGTCGACTTTCCTTGAAATTCAATAATCATCAAAGTTACAACATATTTCAAATTTAATTGTCTCATCAAATTAAAGCAACTGAAAGTGATTATAGTCAGTGGTCAACAGGTGATTGTATACTTACTGCATCGCATTTTAAAACTGCATTGGAAAGTGCATTACGAAATCTCATCGATTTAAAATCGTAAAATTATTGTGTCATCGACTCGAGGGAGAAATCATGACTGGGAAGAGTAATTATAAGGGTAAGTAATTATATTCAGTCATCTTAAATGTATTTTGAATTGTAAATTGTGTCTTTTTTTTAAGAAAAAAGGAAAATCTGTAGCGGGAAATTCAATCGATTTTTCCTTCCATGGAAATATCCTCGTGACCTTCAAATGTCCTCTGATCCAGATCCGTAGAGAACAAGTGTTCTTTTGGATGCTTTAGTTAAATTTGGTTCATGTATTTTCATTTCTAATGTTAGAATTAATCAGTGCTAAAATTAGACTTAAGAGAATGCGTTGCGTGTGTTTCATTTTTCCTGATAACTGAAAGACCAAACGTATGATGCAATTTGAAAAGGTATAATGTACTCGCAAAGTGTTTCCATCGCGCGATGCAACTTGATGCAATTCCGTTCAATTGCATAGTCGATGTTGTTTGCATCCAGAAATGCATTTATACTAATTTATGTTTCAATTCACGTAAATATCTAGGGCATCGTGTACTTGGTGGACCAACCGTGGAAATTCTTCCTCTTTTATTAAATATTTATAAATATTTTCCTCGTTGATATATATTGTCCTAGCTATTTCAGATGTTATAATTATTTTTTCTTTTAATTTCAAAAAATAGAGAGGCGATGGATTTAGAGATCTAAGCATCTGGTCCTAATATATCTTTCGTGTAGAATATTGTAGAATCTCAATTTTCCCGTTAATGATTCAATACATAATTATGTTAATCATTCAGTACATAAATTTTGTTAATGGATCGATCTTGAACTAATTTTTCGTCGCTTTAATCGCTGTATATTGGATGGTATTTATTTGACAGCGCGCGAACAGAGGATATTCTGGAACCACGTTTTATGTGTTTGTTGACCTATATTACGACTGGAAATAAACGTATTCGAAAAATTGTGTTTGAATATTGAAAGCGATGATTGAGTCCTGTATAACAACAAATATTAAATACTTTCAATTACAAATTTATTCATAGTTTAATTATCAACATTTTCATTCGATGGTAGTGTAAAATGATCAAATTCAAATTAATTCACTGTAGGAGGAGATAAAATATTTTACAAGTACTTAATATTAATAAGAAAAATTAAAAAAAATGTACAAAGGGTTTTTCCCTGTAAAAAAGTATGCATACCATGAAGAACGTCTTCTAAAGGCACGAACTTTTAAGATGACCTAATAAACGATCCGCCCCTGGCTGTTGGCCTCACGAAGAAGTCGAGGACCTGAAAGCACGTTCACCTGTGCTTCATGTCGATCGACACGTCCTCCACCATTCATACCTTGTGGCACCATTTCCCTTCGGATACATGACCCTTTGGAATGATGATTCTTTCCAGACGAATGTCCCTATTCTATTTATAGACGAATGGAACTTATGTATTTACAGAAACAGGAGGGATAGTCTTTCCGATACGATACCTAATGGCAATCATGGGTTCTATCGGACTTGCTATCATTTATGGATTCAAAGTCAACGTAAGTGTGGCAATCGTCGCGATGGTGAATCATACTGCTGTTAAATTATCATCCACGTTGCACCAGCTGGAATCGAACGATACAAATGCAATTATCAATTCAATGGAAGAATGTCATCACGATGATAATTCTTCCAACGTGACGAAAATCGTTGACGAGGTATATAATAAATTTTCTTCTGGACCAACCCTTAATTATTAGTGATTATGTGAAATTTATTTATTTATAGGATGGTCCTTTTATATGGAACGAACCTTTGCAAGGTCTTATCTTATCTTCGTACTTTTGGGGGTACATGGCATCCTTGCTTCCGGGTGGAAGAATGGCCGAATTGTTATCTGCAAAATGGGTGATGAATGCATCTGTACTCCTTAACGTTATAGCATCTATTTTATCACCTGTTGCGGCCCAACTACATTATTCTCTTTTCATCGTGATGAGAGTTATTCAAGGAATCGGTGGAGTCAGTATCTCAAATCATAATTATTTTACACTACCATGTATAATATTGCAATAATATTTTTTCATATAGGGGGTAACATTTCCTGCGATGCACGTTATGATTGCTAAATGGGCTCCGCCTAATGAAAGAAGTGTACTTGCTTCCATTGTTTATGCAGGTAAAATAATCCCTTTATTTTCAATATTTAACATTTCCATGTGTTGGATTCTATTACACTTGTACAGTGAACGTGGAGTGGTTACCATATTTTAATTACCTTAGATATATATTATTTTTCTATCAATAGGAACTGCACTTGGTACCGTGATTTCCATCCTCCTAACGGGTATACTAGCTGCGAATTTCGAATGGAAATGGATATTCTACATCGAAGGATTACTCTGCTTGATCTGGTGTACAGCTTGGTGGATAATGATCGCGGATACTCCTGAAGAACAGACCAGATTTATTAGCCAAGAAGAGAAGGATTACATTCTTGAATCCCAGGGTCACCATGGACATAACGGCGAACACAATGAGGTTCGTTAAACCTCGGCAATCATCTTTCAATATGTCACATTTGTTTCTTAATTTTGCAGAAATTACCAGTCCCATGGGGTGAGGTATTGAGATCTAAACCATTCATGGCAATTTTGATCGCCCATTTCTGCAGTAATTTTGGGTGGTACATGTTGCTTATAGAATTGCCTACCTTCATGAATCAGATATTGAAATTTGACATGAGCTCGGTGAATATTATTATTTAAGATTCGGAATGGAAATTTTTAGAATGGAAATAATTTTTCCATTTGCAGAATGCTGGCCTCTCTTCCATGCCATTCTTATGCATGTGGTTCTTCACTATGATTCTAAGTAAATCGTTAGCCATTATGCAGGATAAAGGGTTGATCACGGTAACAGGTTCTCGAAAAATTGCAACGCTACTCTGTAAGCTTATCTATCACCCCTGCGTGTGCTGCAACATGAAATATATTTAACTGGAGATTATTTAATGCATTTTTGTTTCAGCATCTGTGATCCCTATGATATGCTTAATAGGAGTATCATATGTTGGATGCAATAGAACACTAGCTGTTGCACTAATGACCATTGGAGTAACTTGCATCGGTGGAATGTATAGCGGTTTCTTAGCTAATCACATCGATATTGCTCCAAATTTTGCAGGAACTCTCGTTGCTATTACAAACTGTGTTGCCACTATTCCTGGATTCGTAGTGCCGATATTTGTGGGAAAATTGACACATGGAAACGTGAGTATTTATAAAAATTCATTGTTAATTATTTCAGGATTAACTATACTGTGTAGAGAACTGTTTAATATTTTTTGTTTTCAATAGCAAACTATAGGAGCATGGAGAATCATATTTTTCGTAACTGTCGGTTTATACATTATTGAAATAATAGTTTACACTATTTTCGGAAGCGGAGAAGAACAACCGTGGAACGAAACTAAACTAACCGATGAAGAAGCAAGCGATCAGACGTTACCGCTAAAAGAGGACATTAAAAAATAAGTATGATTTTAATACTCAAACTGATTAGCTTCTTGTACATAATAGAATTATGATATTATTAAATCTAAAACTCGTTTCGATTTTAACTATTTTCATAAAAAAATCTTAAATATTTTGTTATTTATTCTAATGACAGGAGCAAGTACAAATATTTATATTACGAAATTATATTAAATATTATTATTATTTAAAATACTATAAACTTATACATATATACAATAATGTTTATATTATAAGCGCGGAGACAGTTCTAATTACTTACCTTTACCGTACTTTTACCATTTTACAAAAATACATCGGACCCCAATTATTGTTTAAACTGGGAACAACGATATGGCCATATTTTAAATCGATTTTACCGAAATTATATACACACTGAAATGGTAACAACGGCTCGGACATATCCCTGCAAATATTATACAATATATCAGGAGAAAATACGATATTATAGCAATCGTAATAATTACTTGCAAAAATATATTGTGTACCTACTTTACGACCATAACACACCCAGCCTCTTCCCACGCTTTTTTCAGTGCAACTTGTACGACGCCATCATTTTGTATAGGGCTAAGAGTACACGTTGAGTACACAACTGTACCTCCTACTGTCACCAATTTCAATGCATTTCTATAAAAATAAAGTTCGTAATTGAATATTATCGAATGAAAAAAAAAGTCGCGATTTTATGCACTCACGTTAATATCTCAGTCTGAATCTGCGGTAGCTGTAATCTCTCTTTTATTCTTGATGGTTTAAAAATATTGTTGTCATTAGAATGCAAAGAATGTCTGTCCGTTGTGCACGGCACATCAACTAAAATCTAAACAGATTGATGAATCTAGATGTTAAATATTAAACAAATAATGTGAAATATTACAATTCGCACCTTATTATACACATTCTTTTCATCGATAATTCTACCATCCTTTTCCGTTACAACTACCATTTTTTGAGATTCCGCCATATCTGAAAGAAATTGCGCTATAGCTTCTTCTATCCTTTTTACCCTAGCGCGCTTATTGTCATTAGCGACTATTAGACGAGGGTAGAGTGTCTGGATAATAGCTAAGGCTTTTCCACCAGGTGCAGCGCACATATCGAGTACAACATCGCCTGGCTGTATATCTAGAGCTAGTACGGGAAGTATAGATGCACCATCGAATAAGTAGTAATCTAAATAAAAAAGGAATTTCTATTAGTAATATTTACACACATATAATTTGAAAATTATATGTACATTTAACCCTTTGCATGGTTATTCTACCGATTGCGATATATCTCTCCTGCCTCCCTTACCCTAAATATTGTATACTTTGACTTACAACCACAAAGGGTTAATTTATTATAATAATTCAAAGAAACTATTCTCGACCTCGCACACCAGTAGGTCCTAAGGGAGGATGCGGAAATTTGGTGAAGTTTCCTCCTTCAAAAGTATATACATGTAAATGTTCTGGAAATGATAGGGTAGATTCTTTGACCACTTCTATTTTGAAATCCTGAGCTTGGGTGTAAAATTTGAACTGATCTGATTCCAGAACCCAGTCATCCAAACCTGTAACACAAATTTATATAAGTATACCATTTTACTTTTGATTTCAAAAACCAATCAAACTGACCCTTTATTTTTGTTGCAGGAATATATTCTTGGAGTAGAGACAAATTTACATTTGAATCAACAACACGACTGTGATCAATCTGAACATCATTTAATTCTTGCTCTATAGAATGCAATTTTATTTCCTGTGGTCCACTGTCTTTTGTATGAGATTTTGTATCTTCTGATTTTAACAGTTCATGTAAATGCGGATGATCCTCAGGATAAATTGATTCAAGTTTTGCTAAATGAGCTTTAGTTACCAAATCGCTCACTGATTCATTAAAATTGTCAGATTCATTCAAGTTTTGCGATTCTTTTATAATTTTATAGCGCTCAGCATTTTCTTTATGAACTTCATATAGAGATTTTAAGTGTACTGCACCAAGTAACTGAAATAAGTTTTTGTTATTAGGTATTATTAAGTTTTTGGCTGCTTTACGGGAATAACATACCTCTAATTCAGATCGTATTATATCCGTATCACTGAAATTATTTACAACAGCTACGTATTTATGCCTTTCATTCAACAATGCAGCACGTATGTGTTCCCAATTATTTCCGTAAACAGTACTATAGAATTCATCGAAATGTTTTAACGCTTTATCGGTCTGTGATTTCTTCTTTTTAAGTACAGACTAGAAAAATAAAATTATGTTTACTATTTCAAAGGATAAAATTAAATTGTAGTTAAAAGGTTAGGAAAGTACAAACCCAGTGGTGGTCTGGATTTTTATATCGAACGGGAATTTTTAACAATTGTCTTAATTTTATTTTGTCAACTAACAGCACCATTTTTTTAAACATCTAAACAATTCATTTAAGACTTGAATTTCAACTTATTTCAATATTTCAGGTTACGAGTTTTGCGAGTGGTTCGGAATCATTCGGAATCATTCGGAATCATTCATTCGAAACGGCATGAGCGGGGAAGAACCAGAACCGCGCGAAGCGAGATTAGTTGCCAGCTACTTCCGGTAGATGGTGATAGCAGTGCAGTTGATTTTCTTTGAAACGGCAAAAGAAGTGGTCGACGTCGATTAACCGTTAGTGAGAGCGGTGCAAAAGAAGAAGGGCGTGAACCGGCGTGAACTGCAGGCACAGGTGAAACAGGACAACCGACGAATCCACGAGTTACGGTACTACCGCTACCACTTGACTAACACTGGACGTCACACCTTTTTTTTATCAGTCAAGCGTTTTATTTTTGCGCAACCCGTTCTTTTCCTACTTTGCCGACTTTCTTTATCACGACCTACAACACGGCTTCAGGAAACAAACCAAACAGGTACATATATGCATGTACGTACATACGGTACGTATCAAAACTATATATTATCAGATGCGGACGACAAGGAAGCGACGTATTTGTCGTGACATCGAGATGAGAAACGTGCCGAGCAAGATAGAGCGAATGGGGATGGTGGGGATGGGGACGAGAACATCTTTGTACTCCCCTCTTGTGAAGGCGCTCGTGTGCTGTGAAACGTGGCTGTTTCGAAAGTTCCTACTCGAAGAGCCTATTTTAGATGCTATAAACCATTTCGACTTGTAAATCATTTTCGAAGGTGTACAGATCTTTATACCTGAACAATGATATCGGAACGTACCCCAAGGACCTCGGTATCTTCGTCATGATTTACAATCGTCTAACGAACCTTTTTTCTTCCGCCGTAGAGGATTTAAACGCGTTTACAAGTTTTATGGTTGATACTTGAACCCAATTATAAGTGTAAGGCGGTACGATACAGTTACTATAAAGAGCCTCGGCGTGTCTTTTCGACGGAGGAGCGTAAATTGAGAATCGAGTGAGGCCAACGCGATAATCTTGTTACCCTCGAAACGCGTACAACATACCGGTGAAAGTCTCCACTGTACGGTAGACGCGAGTTCAGTGTTCTCGAGGGGAACGAAAGGAGAACGTGGTCGCGCAGGAGATCAGCGCTCTTTTGCTCCGTGAAGATCGGCTAAGTCCATGGGGTGCGGTATACCCTGTACGGTCTCGCACACGTCTCCGCTACTTTCGTGTGTTCATTGTCACGCATACAGAAACTCTTCCTCTCGATGAATCTCGACGACCCGAATCGCTCGACGGCGAAGCTGGTTTCGTGGATCTCTTCATGAGAGGCACGTCGTACGCGATTTGTCGGGGCACGGGGTGTGACGGGGACTCGAGGGATCGTAAAGGCAATGCACTGTAAGGAGCTCACGACGACTATACCCTCCTCCCTCCCCTCGCGGCGTCCTCCCTCTCGTTCTCTCGTCCACCGTCCCTTTCTCTCCCTTCTTTCTTTGCTCCCTCTCTCCCTCCCTCCTTCTATCTTTCTTTCCCTCGTTCTTTCTCCCTCTCCCTTTCTCTTTGTCCCTCTTATCAGAGAACCTCGACTGTACGACCTCACTCGTACTCTCTCTCCCATTTTCCCTCTCTATCCCTCTCTCGTTCTATTACTCGGTCGGCTGATCTCTCGAGGAGGGCGCGTTAGGGCGCTCGCCAGCCAGCCAGCCAACCAGCCGAGCCACTCGTCCATCTTAAACGCTTCTGATTCGTGCGCGTTTCGAAATTTCGTACGATAGGAAATCTGCCCCCGTGGAAACGGTCTCCAACGTCGGACGAGCATCGTACAGAAGGGAAACACCGAGGCCAAAGGACTCGGAAGTTACGACATCCGGTACACGATACTACCGTTTCCTGTCTCTCGTGACCCTTGGTCCCGCTTCGTCTAGCCCACGTGACCCCGCGCCGCTTCGACTGACGCAATTTCGATTGAACACGCGCGCTTGCACGTCAAAACCGTGGCATCGCGCCCACGTAACGTCGAACGAGTTTATCGGCGCGGGACTTTTGAAATTCTCCCCGAGTCGAACCCTTTCTAGTTTCACCTCGTCGAGGGAAACTGGCGCGAGCCTTTTCTACGAGCATTATGCTCGATTTATCCTCGTGAGAATTCCACGATCCACGGGTCGTTGCGAATACACTCGTCACAATAGGTGGTTGATTTCTCTTTTTAAAATCGCTGCATTTCCTCGCGGCGTTATTCGGATACACATTCATCGGCGCGACCGATTGTCTAGGAGAGGGTATGCGCCGCGTCTCGTCTCGATCAAAAACCCTACGATAACCGAAGAGGGATTCACTCTGATTCGAAGGTTTTTTTTTTTTTTTTTTCGTTGTCACCAACCTACGCCTCGCCGTGCCTCGCCTCCCGTCACGTGCATGCATGCGTGCACGCGTGCACCGCGAGGAGAGTACGTACATGCGGGGTCGTTGTACGGGCAGGGGGTACCGAGGACAACAGTAACGACTGCACCAACCCACTTGTCTCGACCCTATACAAGTCACGTGCACGTACAGTGCTCGGCAATAATGGTCCCCAGAGGGTGTGACCTATTCTATATGCTGGATTCTCGTCGTCGCGATCGGCCAGCTTGCTGGTACCAACATGCTTCTGGTATCTCGACGCCCTCTATGCTAATCTGCCAACACGTGTAACTTCAATCTTTTTCGTTTCACTGATATTTCGTGTAAAATCAATTCCAAAATTAAACGATCCACTTATCCTTGTTATCTTCAACTTCGAATCAACGTTAATACCAGGGGTCATCTTTTTAATAAAAATAAAAATATAGCAAACGACGTCAATTTGCCGCAATATTTCATCGCCCCTTGCCCCATTAGTCGTCGAACGAATTTAGAGTGGTGGGGGGCTCGAACTGGTTCAAATATTTTGAGCCCCTGACTCGAGATATTCTCTCTCCTCGTGGATTGCGAAATACGCGGCTCGGACGGTGCCGGACGATGTACGAGGACGAAAGTAGGTAGGTAGGTAGGTAGGTGGGCAGACGGAAGTCAGTTTAACGGTATCACCTGAGAGCTCACTCAGCCTTCGATCCTTACGCGTGGAATGGGGTTTCACGAAATTCGTAGTTTTCTCCGGGCGTTCTTCTTCCCAGTGGTCGTATTTTTTTTCCTTCCTTCTTTTTTTATTACAATATACGCCCACCTGGCAAGAATTCGTCGAGAGGCGAAGAAATTTTCGAGATTGTACAGGGAGAATAACTCTGTAAATGGCTTCGTCGTTACACGCCCACCATAGAATCAAGCATAGAACGGAGAACATCATAGAAAGATAGGATGTATTCCTTGTCTCTGAAGAATTATTCCTATAATGTTTACGCGAGACCGATAACGCTTTGCTTGTTCGTAGATTGATGTTATCTGTTGTTTCAATTGACAGCACCATCATTTATCGTCTAACTGACTTCATTGCTATCGTGTAAATTAAGAAATTCAATTTTATTCTCTCTAGTTTCTGCATGCAACTGCTGGTCAATCGATAGAAGAGGAATTAGATCTCTTATGGCTTCGATAGCTACTCTTGCTTCTATTCGAAGCCGTTGTCCGTAGATTCAATCTGGGTATTTAATAGGCAATTTTTCGGAGAAATTTATAGAGAGTCCATGGGGTTAAGGAAAGCTTTCCGAGGAATGGTGCCAGGTTCGTTCGCTTGTACAGGGTTGTTGGGGAACAGCGATCGTCAGGGACGAGGGCATTGACCCTTCCCCAGTGCTACGCCGCTCCCACACCGCATTACGTCAGGCTACGTCCACTGCATCCTGCTCATCTTCTCGACGTTTTATGGAGGCTTCTCTACTCGTTCGCGGCGTGGGGTTGCGCTTCGACACGGATCCTTCCGTGTTCCCCTTCGACTTCTCCGTTCTAACAGCCTAAAACTGGAGCAAATTAAGGAAAGTCTTTCCTCGAAGCGGTTGCCTGCCCTCCTTCTGCTTACCAAACCGAGATCACACGTGTTTGCTTAAGTCCAAGGCAATGCCCTTCCCTAAGGGTGATAATAGAAGATAGAGAGATATTTTCTTATCACTCTGGAAGATATCAGAGAAAAGTGGAACGATATTGATGCCAGTGTCTCTGGGAGGGCAAAATAAATCACGTTTGATTTCTCAGGAAATTTCATCCCTTCATAGTTTTTCAAATGAAAGAAGTTACCCTTCTAGAATTAAAAGATCAATTTTTTCAACGTATAGATAGCGTAGAATCCCTGTCCCGTTCGCAACTCGTACCTCGTTGGATCATCTCCAAATGATTACGTCATTCATAATTCTCGAGTAATCCTAGTTTCGCAGTCGGTCCCGGGCATACAGTCGGATCTCGCCATAATCGCGTGGATTCCCTAAATGATTGTTGGCTAACCAAGCTAGTCCGGTTGGCTGGTGGACCAAAGGGAGCCGCTGGTAATGGTGCTGGTACAGCAACAACCTGTTGCAACCACCCCGACACGCCATAGCCAGCGGGAGACGTCCGACTGGTCCGTAGCGAACCAAGAAACTACATAGCCACTGGCATCCGTGTTTCCTCGGCGAATTTACACGTTTAACGAGCAACAAACCGACCTAACTTTGCGTACACTTGATGAGAATATATTTTCTAATTCGGATACCACGAGAATGAATATATATTTTTACACCAGTTGGAGAACAGGTGGGGAAAAGTATCGTGGATGGTGTAAAGTGCCTTTGGTAATCCTATTTCGAGTAATCCCTCGGCTCTACCACGCTACCCTACTCCGGACAATACGAGTTTAGGTCTTTTTCAATCGAATTGAAATTGACTTTGCCTCCGCTACCTGTCTACCTGCTTACCTGCCGCCTCTCGGGGTGACGAGAGGGAGGAGAAATGAAAGGGAACACGAGGAACGGAGAGGGAAGGAAGGAACAAAGGGCGTATTCACGCGTCAGAAGTCACCGCAGCGTAACGATAGGGTGGTCCATGGAGAGAGCTGTAGGACCTACTTTGGTATTTCTCTGGCATAGCACTTGTCGCGCCTTTATTCTTCTCGCTTCACGGACTTTACTATGCCTCCTGTACGTGACTGTTACTCCGTAACTAATCTAACTTTCGAAGAAACGCTTATCACTGTTTAGAACAATATCCTACACGTATCTTGCACGAGATATTGTACCTGGACGATTATAATTAATTGGAAAAAATATTGGAATTTTTCGAACGAAATCGTACGTAGGATCGTGGAAGGAAAAGAACAGATAGGGCTGTAAAGGAACGGAGAGAAAAGTCGAGTCTTTAGTAGGTCAACGGCGATGTTGTTCCTTCCCTTCGAAGATTACGTCACCGCGCCTCCCAACTCGCGCCTGGACAGCCAACGCTGCACGTATCGTGCACGCTGGTGTATGTGAAGATATGTCATACACGTGTACCAACTCTGTTCCTACGTGTTGTACTTGACCACCCACCCGTCCACCCACTTAGAGAACTATGGCTATGTTTTAACATACCAGGTATCAGTCACGTTCGAATTCGTGTCGGGGCTTTGCAACCAGTAGACCAGTTCCATTTAGCAACTTTGAAATTCGGTCATTTAAAATAAGGGAATAAAATTGAACGGCGATATTAATAGCCCGATCGAGAATCAAACGATTCTCTGAATGCCCCTGCGTAAGAGATCAATGCGACAACGAGGGTTTTACGAATGTTTCTATGCGTGCGACTACTGAAAGGGAACAACAACAGGGAAGAACGGTGGGAGAGGTATGCGGGTCGGGGTCGAGTCATGCATATCGATGACGGACTCGTATGAATTTTTCATACTCTCCTACAATTTGAAAAGCGGTTCGCTCGTTTATGATTCTATAAACCCAATGACCCCGGCGAAGGATCTGCTCGACGATCTCTGTTACCTGCGCGAACCGCTTCGAACACCGACGTCCGCCTCGGATTCGTCGGACAATTTCGAAGCCGGTGATACCGGCATTGATAGGCGATCGATAGGTGAAAAATCACGTTCATTCTCGGAGCGGAGCGAAAGAAAATGGGAAAGGAAAGGAAAATGAAAGGGAGCCGACGCTAGGCGGCGAGACGTTTGCCGAGGGTTCGTGGTGGGGGTAAGGGAACAAAGTTGGGGTGCAAGTAGGAAGTTGGTAAGAAAGAGAGAAGCGACGAGTGAAAGATATTGGTAATCGAGGAATCCGGGAACCCAGAACCGTTCGAACGGTTGGCTGCCGCAGACGCAAGGTCGTTGTCCTTGGGGGATCAACGACCCCTCGATGAGGGATGCCGTGGTGGGGATATATATACACCTCCCCATCCATGACGCCGCCGTCTGGGTATAAGGGCGCCTGCAGGTTGGGTTAGAGCTAGGGTTAGATTTAGAAGTCAGGAATAGGGATGCGGATAGTCACGTAGGTAACATGGATAGATAGCTGGGTAGTAGGTGGGATGGAGGATGAAGAGGGGAACGGGGGAGGGAAGGGAAGCGGCAGAGGGAAAAAAGCTGAAAGGCAGCCCGGGGATAGAAAGTCCATGTTGGGTGGTAAGGCGGGAGAGCGTCGTGAGAGAAGCGTAGGGATAGAAAAGTCGAAGGCAGGTTCGTAGCCGAAAACGGGGTACCCAGGACCAGCCGCGTCGATCGTGGGGGTAGAATCTTTTATCTTTCGGTCGAACTGCCGTAACCACCTGTTGGGGTGGTGAATCCCCTCGAAAGCCACTTAAGATGTGCCACACGAGCCCTTTATTTTCGGCCGTGAGTTAATTTCGAATATCCTGCGGCCTCGCTCTGCGGCTTCGCGGTGCGCCTCGGAGATTTTCCAGTGACAGAGAAAATTGAAAATCTTAAATTTTCTTCGTTATTATCTTGTAATTACATCGAACGATAAGTGGTGGAAGTAAATCATGGTATCGACGGCGAAACAGCGATTTCGTCCTTCCGTTTTTCTACCATCCTCCCGAGGCAATTGAACAGGAAGTGTTTCTTGCTAGGTACCTGCCGCCGGAAGGAGCCGAACTCGAGGTGTCACGGTCCGTAAGGGCCGTGAGAGTGCAGGACGATAGGTGGATCCTTTCTGGACACAGCAGAGCAGAGCAGGGCAGGCGAGGCCAGGGAGCAATGTCCCTTCGAGTCATCCCCTTCCTAACGTATACGTAAGGTATGCACGCCGTTACTCGCCTCCACGGTTACTGACTCTTTTTATCGAACGACGGAATCTTCTACGATTCCTTTCTAACTTCCCCCTTTGAAATGCTAACCCTCTTCCCTACGCGTTCACCATGAATTTTCCGAAAAGAGAAGAAAAAGAAGAAAAAAAAAAAGAAAAGAACGACGACGGTCATCCTCGACTCTGAGGCAAGTTTTTTCGACGACAAAGAAGAGAAAATTATAAACGGCTGAACGCAAGAGTCCGGCAACTTTGGTACCGTTATTCATTAGTTACAGTTTAACTATTCTGCTTACTAATCGGACGGTTTCTCGTGAGAATCCAAGTAAAACGGAATAAAGTAAACGACTAAAACGGCTGGGAGGAACAACAGCGCCTACCGTTTCCTTCTGCCTCGTGGTTTCTCGGAATATCCTTTGCGGTCGACGATGGATAAGGATATCTACTTTGAACTCTGAACAACCAACCGTCCCCAGTCGAGTCATGCTCTGGCAAGGAACCCGGTGAAATCTCATCGGCATATCTCGCCCTTTCTATTTGCGTTGACCTTAAAAACGTTGGAGGCTGACCTTTCGAAGGGTCGCTCGTCAATCATCGCGGGCAACCACTGTACTTTCCGTAGCAAATAGGAAAAATATCGTTCACGCCTCTTAGGGTGTAGCCTGGAGTGATAAGATAGTCACTGCTGTCGCACCGCATCCCGTCTATGTATTTGCGTATGTATGCTATACGTGATATTAAGGAAGGAGATAGAGAAAGACACGGTTTCATTCTCTGCTCTACCTATCGTATCGTTTTTCCACGTCACCTTTCTTGCCACCGAGTTTCCACCGTGAACCTCTGTTTGACGTATACAAACTGTATAAACTCTATTGAGAGAAAAAAGCGAAACAGAGAAAAAAACGTAGAAAAAGGTAACGTCCTCGAAAACCGTATGTCATTATCGAACGACCAAGCAAAAACGTACGACGAACGCCCTATATCCAACATCTCCGTCTGTCTTTCCATCTCTTCAATAGTCCTAATTAGGTACATACAGTATACACATAAGGCTGTATTGCGACATACCAGTACCGTTCCAACTGGAAACCATATGCGACGGGGGGTTAAGTGTCGTCTTAACCTCCTTTCGGTATTTGGATTCTTAAATCGACTTCGATGGCTTATCAAAAAATTAGCCATTACTATTTCTCGTAATCTTACACGTGTCTCTTGTATTCATTTTTGTTATCCAATCAAACAAAAAGCTATCGATCATTCAAAATGATCCATCTTTTATTACTTCATAAATTATACGACTTTCTTTTTTTTTTCTTCTTCTTTTTTTAGATTTAGAAAGAAGTTATTGGAGGATGTTAGAAGCAGACTAAAAATACACTGTAACCCGTCACCCTTGACCATGTGATTAGCAACGCTCCACCTTCGACGTTAAGAAGGTAAAGTGTATGTAAATTGTAATGCAAATTCACATATGGCAGTCTCAACATAAATAAGCAGGCAAACAGTCGTCAAATTTCCGTGTTCACATGTTGCACAACCGACGCATTGAAACTGCTGCGATTGACAAATTTTTCTTTCGAAAGAATTTTATATGCTTTTCTTTCGAAGTTTATGTAACATACCAAAGTACAGTTGTATCAATTTTACTTTGGTTACAATTTGTTGAAATCTGTCTGTCTCAATATTAGAGACAGCTCGCTGCCAAGTGTACATTGAGATATAGAGAAATCGAGAGCACATCCCTGATCTTAATTATAACATTGTGGTCATAGTGGTGGCGGGCAGAGAAGCGCGCAAGTGGCTTTTCGAGTATGAAAGGATCGTTGTGCCATAGATATAACGGGGAGAGCCACAAGGCTTAAAGGCAAGGCAAGGGCTTGGCTTTAGTTAAGAAGTCGGTTGCCCGTCGAACGACGTTGCTAGCCGTTTCTCAACCCTTTCGTAGTTACGTCACGTTAAAAAAGCTATTTGGGGTCAACACCCCGCTGCAGCGACACGTGTAGTACTCCTCGACTCTGTCTCTCCGTCCTCCCTCCACCCTCTCCGCCGTCCTCTTTTCCCTGGTATATGAAGGCAGCCGTCTCCTCTCTGCCTACTCCTCGCGGCATCGCACGCCGCGCCGCGGCGCGCCATTGCTGCCACCTCCTCCGATAGTATCCCTTCTACTCGCCTTAGTTTCCACTGGATTTCTAAGTTCCCTAGATACTAGCTGGGGCCCTGTTCTAGCCGCGAATGAAGGAACGACGTTCCACAGCCATTTCACGGACCGAATGTCGCGGCTATCAACTAACAGACGGTTCAAGGCTGCCGAAGATCAAGGGACTACGATCGACACCCTGTTTATTCATGAGGTTGCGCATTCGTATTGCCAGTATAGTAAATAGACTCGCATGGAAATGCGTAAACGGGGACGTGATTCTTTTTCTTTTTCTTTTTCTTTTTAAATTCGAATTTCGTCGAATCTTGCGTACAAACGTAACATGGACGTTGTAAATTAGGGAAAACCGTGATTTCTGATAAGATAAGGTTATATCGGGTAAGAACAGATTGCAAGAAAAAACATTTTATATTGTCTCCTCTGTTTCAAGAGATAACCGAAATCGATTGTTAGATCTTTCAATACGTTTGCCGGGAAGAGAGAAGCAGGAATACATAGTAGGGAGGTCATGAGATTAGAATGGACGGCGCAGCCCCAAGCGATACAGCCCTGGCCGTGGGCGCGCTGGCAGTAGGAGAGGCAACCGAGTTTCTCCAAACCGCGCAACTCGACGTAGTAGAACTAGCACGTTAGTTTTGCTAGAGCGAAACCAAGGACACTAGAAGCAGCAAAAGCAGAAACAGAAGCAGCAGCAGCAGCAGAACGGCAGCGGTGCGGTGGTGACAGTGGCGGTAGCGGTGGAGGCAGCTAGCAGAGGAATCAAATCATCGTGGCGGCGGCGTCGGCGACGTCGGCGGTGGCGGTGGTGATAGCTCCCCTTCACCCCCGACCCACGTTGTCTACGTGTATGTCCCTACCTCTTTACCCCGGTACCGTCCCCGCCGTGCCTACCGCCCCCACCCCAGTTCCGCCACCGACAGATGATCCCTCCGTTCCCGCGTGCTCCGTTCTCCCCTGCTCGACTCTCAGACTCTCCGGAGCTTCCCCTTCCAACGACTTTTTTTGTCCGTATACGCCTCGTCCATCGCGACAAGGCAGCTTCCAAGCCTTTTTATCAGTCGACCGAAAAGATCCGTGGGGATCCTTCCGCGGCAGCGCCCCGCGCATTACTTCTAACCAACCCTCGTGTTGGATACGCGTTTATACCTTGTGTGCACACACGTTTTCTTGTTTTCTTTCAAGTACTACATACGTACCAAACGATTTTCCTCATTCATGTTTTTAGTTGCTCGCATATACGTATAGGGTACGTCGTTACCTTTAAGGGCGTTCAAATAAAAGCGCGGGAAACAATCGGTGATTTGATTTTTCGTTTTCTATTAAAACAAAATCGTATCGATAGAGATAGTGTGCGACGCGTAATAAGAGCAACGATAATGAAGTCGTTTCGACATTATTGCGATGGTGTAGAATACGCGTGTCGGGGTAAACGTGTCAAGGTGCCGTCAGCGTAGCGCAACGATTCCGGTGACGACACGCAACCAACACACGTTGATTCAACGAGGAAATCAGACGAAGGTGCGTTTATTTCCATGGCAACGTGACGACGCACGGATTCTTACCACGGATACGCAACAAGGCTCGAGAAACGAAGCGGAAGCTGAAGCAGCGACAAACTACTACCAGGATACGCAAATGTGGTTGGTACTTGTACATTTGCAGCTCAGAAGTTGAGAAACGGCCTCGTGGCGGAGAGCGGCCGTCTCGCTCTATCTTACGCCGCTGGTTGGCGAGTCTGTACAGAAAAAAGTGCGCAGACGCAAATCGTGGTTGCGTGTATAACTCGTAACATACCTCCTCTACAAACAGTCTTGGCACATTCGCGTGAATTTCTTTTCAATTCTTTTACCTTCAACCCCCTTGAATTTCATTTTCTTCGATCATCCCGAAAACAATTCGTGATCATTTCTTATTTTTATCGTTCATCCAGTTGAAGGGGTACCGTCGTGTCCACCTCTTCACCCCTTTCAACGCGCGGTACGAACGTCGATTGTTTTTAAAAAATATTTAAAAACATTCAATCAGCGATCGGAAAAATGCAAAGTAAAAAAAGCCATAATGAAGGATAAACGTGATATCGCGGCACGAGTTAATAACGTAATCCGTACGACTCTATTTTAAAAACTTTTAACGGAGACTCGGTGCCCCTTTAACCCGCATTTTCCTTTATCGAAATAATACGAGAAGCGATAAGCGACTGTCGCAACTACTGGAACCGCACATAACGTCGTCAATGGGTAACAAGTTAGCGGAGTAGTTGCACGAGCTCGTGGCGACTTTGCCAGAACGAGTGCGCAGTAACGCGACGTAAGAAGTAGCTAGAAGGTAGGAGAGGGAGAGGGTGTGTTCGCGAAAGAAGCCCGTGGAACGAGGGCGTACAGGCAGGGGAAGGTGGCAAGTTTAAGGAAAGGTAAAAAGAGGGAGAAGTTGGTCACAAGCGTGAGAACAAAGGGGCGAAAATAAGTGCCCTTTTTGGAGGGTGATCGAGGGTGAGGAGCAAGAAAGAGGAAGACGAATCGAGGGAATGCGTTTGTTAGGTTTCGAAGGAGATAAGAAGAGAAGATGACGGTTGGAAAGAAAGAGATAGTTGTCAGGCGATTCGTTCCTTGCGGGTTAAGGAAAGAGTGGGAGAATCGGTGGGAGAGAGAAAGATAGAACGCGCGGGTAGGAAACAGACGAAGAAGTTGGAGTGTAAAAGAGGGGAAACGAGAAGGACGAAACGCGCAGGATGGCGCGAGGGAGTAGAGGGTGTTGCGGAGCGGCGGGCAGGGAGGAGTGCGTGACGAGAAGGGTGAGAAGGTGGGGGTATAAGGAGAGGGTGAAGGGTGTAGTGGGGAGTATCGGTTTGGTGGCGGTGGCAGGATTGCGGGAGGTTGTGCGCGACTCGGCTTCGGTGGTTCGGTTGAACGAGGGCGCGCAAACGGGCGGGTGTCGCGAGCGTTACAAAGCGGTGAAGGGTACCACGGACGGAAAGCACGGTTGTGGCGCTAGGCGGGCGTAGGCGAGGTTCCGTGACGGCCGTTCGGTGGCGCAGCAGGAATTCTCAGCACGGCAGGCAGCGGGTTGGTCAGCTACGTGGTGTTCGTGCGCCTCTCTCTCTATCGGTGTGTATATGCGCGATTTGCCCCGAGTCCGCGCCTCGACTTGATGACATGGCGTCCTAGCGCTACACGGACGAAGTCGCACGTCCTCGGTGGAGAGGCTCTCACCCCGTCGTCGAATCAGCCGCATCCCAGGATGCCAAGGTAAGTCGACGTGGTGCATAGTGTAAAATTTCTAACCTATCGTGTAATAGATAGAAACGAGCTGTTACGGGAGTCGGGTGTCATCGGGAAAAACCGGGCGGTGTCGATAAGCTGAAAAATCTACCGTGCGCTTTGAGCTCGTTTCGTCAAACCAGGTAGGGTCGTTGCCATCGAGCCTACCCTCCGAATCGATATTACCAGTGCGGAGGAGAGGACGCGTTTCTTTCTCCCTCACACATTCTCACCGCTTTCTCCCTCTTTACCCCTACACGTATCTTTTACCTCATGCTATCTCACTCTACTCGCCCCCTTGTTCTCCGAGTTTCACAATTCGTTCGTGTCGTGTGCTCAATCGTCATCGTTGCTGCCGTCATCGTCATCGTCGTAGTTACTGGTGTGTAGTGTATTATTCGAATATCAAGTGTCTTTGCTAGTGCTTCGTTTCGTATGTTTATATGCGCTCACGATCGTGGTACGTCGTGTAACGCGTACGCGATGGTGTGATATTGTGTATGTGTGCGTGGTACGTAGCAAGGGTTAACCTCGTAAGCGGGAGAGAGAGAGTGAACGTTGGCGGGGTAAAAAGAGAGGTTAGTTTCACAGTTTCTTGGAAAAACATCGAGAAAAAAAGTGAAGCGCGTGTAAGGAGGATACTACGTGGCTTATCGACGCATCGACGACAGCGTGCCTCTCGACGTGGATTTTCGCTCAGCGAGAGAGGGTTGCGTAAATCTTCTCTCCCTCCTCTCTCCCTCGGCTCTTGGAATCATTCCGTCTTCCTCGTGTACTTCGTCCCTCTCTCTTCCCCTTCTCTGTCTCACGCTTTTTCTCTCTCTCTGTCGAACGTGTGTCGCGGTCGGATATGGCGCTGCCCATAGGCGCCGATACGCCCCGGGGTGTCGAGGCTGACTCGACTCGAGTCGAGTCGTTCGTTCGTTCGTCCATCCGCCGACCATCCTCCCCCTTGTTGTGTTCATTGAGCCGCTTGTTCCCCAGTGTGCCTGTGCAGTTCCTTCCCTCGTGAGGGAGCGTCATTCTTGCCTCTCGATCGTGTGTTCACTTCCTCCTCGTCATTTTCCCCCGGCTGTCTCATATTTTCCTATTCGGCTAATGTAACCTTCGACTCGCATTACAATCGTCACCACGTACCATAACAGGTGAGTTGTGTACACATACCTTACTCGTCTTTGCAAACGCGCGAGATCGGATCAGTACCACAGCCTCGAGTACGAGCACGTGTCAGAACGTGCCTTTCGGTCGGCAGTGTCACCGCGCGCGCGTTAACTAATCTCTTAGTTCCTACATTGTAGTGGAAAATTATGTAACGTGTGTTGGATTGAGGTGACCTTTCGGGAAAAAATAATTAAAGAAAAAAAAAAAGGGAAAACAATCGATGCTTGTTTGTGCCAAATGTTTGTAGCGGAGGAAAGAGGGTATCGTTACGAGGCAGCTATGTGAATAGTGTGGAATATCAGCAGTGTGCTACAGGTGCGTTGTGTTCGATTCGTTTTAATTTATTAAGATGTGATTTTTATAGTTATCTTAAAAATTATTATTTTCTCAAATGAACGGATAGGAATATTTTTATTCTCTTTTCTAAATTTCGTGAATTCTTATTAAATATCTCTTCTTTGAAACCCCTCAGACTTGTACGTATTTTCAAAAAACTCTGAATATTCTGTACTTCGTGCAAGAATTCAAAGTGCAGATTTACCGTTAGCCGACGAGTGTAGTTATCTTAAACAGGGATTCGTTGTTATCTTGGAGATATAGGCATACTTGGACAAAGATTGGACTTGGTTTGCAACATTTTGCGCCATATAGTTATTAGACATTTTTCCTTGTAACATCAATCAAAGATGCAAATCAGTTCGTTTACATAAATTTGTAGTTTTCTACGTAGTTCATCTTATCCACTGAATTTTTGTTCCTTTGTTACACCACAGTTGCTCTGACGATTTTTAGATATATATTATGGAAAATACAACGGAAAAACGTGTTCTTCTATCGACCTCCTGCCAAGTGAAATAACCTAACAACCACGTGGTTCAGACACGTGGTGTTTCTGCTGGTCTAAAGTACTCCATTTTGAATAATGCTTCGGCTTGTTATTGAATTCATTAAAGCTACAGGTTTTAATTCACAAAATTTAATTCAAAATAGCTATCAGAATTCATTCTTTAATAACATCTTATGTAAACAATCTACATCTCCGTCATTAATGAATTTATATTGCTTTTCCATCGATACGAAGGGTTATGTGACTCCATCAAACATTTCGCAATTAAAAATTATTTAAAGAGAACAAATTTATAAATTGTTTAAGGACATTGCATTGAAAAATAGATTATGAATCACGGATGCGTTTGAAAAATAGTGATATAACCTGTATACAAGCGACAAGTGCTGGCTTGTGCACTGATGCTCAACATATTCGTACCCACGTGTGTTTCGTTGAGAACTTACATGGGACTTCCTGCGGGTTCCTGATTAAACTAGCGTGACGATTTTATCGTGGTACCCGCGAGGGGTTGAAGCGTCGATTATAGTGGTGATGATGGTGGTCGTGTGTATAAAATAGGGAGGGTTCGACTAAATAGCTCGGAGCAACAGGGAACCCTCGCGATGGTAATATTTGACTAATTTATTAGTGTGACAAGTATCATTTGTTGATTCATCCTGACGAATAACTGAATGGTGTAATTTCGTCTTCACTCGTTCAAATTTCCCGCGCTTCTGCGCGTCAGTCGATAATACAGATTTCTACCGTTGGGATTCGGTGTTCACGCTGATAGAGGATCAGGTCAGTAAAGATTAGAATAAGAATACTTCTTACGATAGGGAAACAAATCTTTCTTAAAATCTTATCGATAATATCAGTAACAACTTATTATTTGTTTTATATATAGATTTTTATTCGAGGAAAAATTTCTTTGTGTACAAGGTTAGGATATCATAACAAGTTGTTCCATTATTCCTGATTGGTTAAAACGTAGAAGGAAATAGAAGTTTAGTGAAATATCGAGTGTGATCTTAAGTTATACGCGATATATTATCGATCGTTGATAGTCGTGATAGGATAGAACTATTTTATAGAGTTGCTATGAATTACATACTTCTATTTTACGGGTAAAAAGCGTATATAACTATCCGAAGTGCGTGCGCCTGCGCATTCGTGTAACGGTGATGACTGTGCAACGTGCTGCCTCTCCCTGTACTCCCCATCCGTTGTTCCTTTTATTACGTGTGTGGATTACGACTGTGTGGTCGTCAGGATATATCCATTACAAGAATGTCGGACTCCGACAGCAGTTTGCACTTTTGCCAAGTCGTAGAAGTTTTGATTTTCATACAGATATGGTGTCAGACGATTTCCGTAAATTTTTCAGTCTCTGAATTATCTCGAAAGACGTGTCCGGGCAACAAGTAGTCACGGAGTTGGTAGTAGGGGTACACAGATAGAAAAAAGAAGAACAGACAGGATTTCATTCTGTTCAGTAATTTAATCGTTATGAATAACTTCCGATGACGTCATTTCGGGTGCATGATTTTACTCGGTAATGACGAATACTTTACCCTCTGTGTATTCCATTATCTATCGGTACACGTCATACTGTTTGTCAGGGGTGCTGATTACTCGACAATGCCTTGTAATAACAACAGCTTCTCGTTGGAGGAGAGGGGTACCGTTTCGAAGGATATATTTTCTGACGGTGTTCTTTTGTCCGAATATCTTTTATCCTTTGAATGATTCACCGGGGATGGTGTGCGTCAACGACAAGCCGGTCGCTCGAAACTAGACGCCGTGAAATAAGAATTGGGTATACTTGCACCTGTTTTCATAACACACCATACCAGCTATATCGTGAAATGGGTGTTCAGCTTCGCGCCCTAGTTACACCTGTGTCTAGTATCGTGGAGGCACGTAATACGTTTGCACGACACTGTACGTCAACCGAGGTTGCCACGTTTCTCGTGGTGACTGCTTGCTTGAAAAACGGAGGTCGCATTAAATAACGAGTTACTTGCAAATTATTAGTCAATCCTGTAAGATCGAGTATATCGATCGAGTTGAACGATTCTTATTTCCCACGATGAATCAAGTTTTCCATCGGTACCCACGGATCCCCGGAATCGAATAACATTATCAACTAGCTTTGTCGTAATAATAATAATAATAAAAAAAAAGAGAAACTTATCGTGAATTGTAAATTAATCTTGAATGGAGAATGATTGTAGTTGTTGAACGTTTATTAAAATATCGCTAATTGCTACATGGGTTTCTGTTTAAACCTGAAAGAAGGTCGTTTCCAAACACCTGTGAATCCTTCGAAACGAAGTTAACTTTTCATGAGAACTGCCAACAGAATTTAGTGAAAGCAGACAGGGGTGATCGCAGCGTAGCAATGCGCGCATCGAGGGGCGATCGTGTTTAACGGAGGGTCGGCAACGGTGCATAGATTTAATCGCTCTATGGGAACGGAACGTTGCGTAGGAAATCGCTGAAAAGCCAGGCAGCACGGTGCAGGGTCGACCACTTTTATACACAAAAAAGAAATACATTGTTTCGATTACCATAAAGTGTTTATTAATTCAATGAAAATGCTATGAAAATACATTAATTCGTTCGCAGCAAGGTTCAGTTTGGTCGGTTTTTTCCCTATTTATCGGTCGTAAATTTTGATTTTTCCCGTCGTAAACTGTCCCGTTGTTGTTTCTGCGTCGTTTCGCAAGAATCGCGAACGAGCATTCGATCGGGCACGATGTTTAGAGAAAGAAGTCTTTAAGAATCAAGAATGTTCGACTGTGAAAAAATGTAGGGTGGACGCCAATGCGCGCGGCGAGGTCGGCCGTCGTTGCCGGCGGAAGGGTGGTGGTCGTGAGGGCGAGGAGCGTCAGAGAGGGGTAGGTACGAGGTTGAGGAGGTGTAGGAGGGCGCGTTGCCGGGTAGGAGGGGTAGGGTGCAAGCTAACAGAAAGAAAGATGGCCGACCTGTCTGTGAGTGCACGCGTGAGTGCGTGAGAGTGGCTCACAAGTCAGACCCCGGCTGTGTGTGTACGTTTCGATCGTGACTGTGGTGGTCACATGTCTGAGAGGGGCAAAAGAGCAAGCTCTTCAGAGCCGAGATTCAACGTCTCGGAATCCTGGTGACGGAGCAACGATATTCTTTTTAGGGTTGACGACGTTTTTCCACTCGACCAGACGACTCGTTGAAAAACTTTTTTATCGTTTTCGTTCTATTACGAAATACAAAGGAATAATTATAAATTTCATAGGCAGTGTATACGTTTCCGAATTAGGCCGATGCTTTCGAAATGTTTCAGACTCTAATTATGTTAATAAGGCCGCATTATTCATCGTAGCGTTATAGCGTATACACACGTATTCACACTTATTTTTGTTGCAGTAATCATTTATTATTTCCCTATGAATCTGGTGTCTGTTTCGAATATGCAAAAGTAGGCGTGACTTTCCATTCGGCTCGGCAAACAAGCCCGAAAAACTGGCGTAATCTTCGTTTTCTGCGTCGTTTCGTTTTGAACGAACGAACGAATCAGAAATTGTTGCGAGTATTTCTCCACGAAGGCTCTAAAATGTGGGACACGTTCCTCGGTAGCCAATCCCTCTTCCCCTTTGCCGCAAAATTCTCCGTTAACTTCGTACCTGGTGCTTCCACTACAGCCTAACGGAATGAACCGTACCTGTGCCCGATGCCGACAAACTATCGCGTGTGTACGCGTGTCTCTCGTGCAACGCAACACACACACAGACACACGCGCGCGCACTCGGGAATGTGTGAACTGCGAGAGTGCGTTCATCGTTCCAAGCACATCCTGGCACTCCCCCAGTGGGAGGAGGTGCGACAAGGGACAGATATCCGAGCGAACACTTGCCTCGCTCGATTTGAAACACTCCCGAATTATATCACACCACCGGCCGAGGAAAATCCGTTCGTCTCCGCGGTAAGATTAACCCCAAATCGCTCTGTCGAGCACGGCCACCGGGTCCGCTTCGACCCGGCGTTTATTTCATGGCTAACGATATTGATTATTGCAAACCTAACCTGTTCGCTCGCTTCATTCTTTTTTTTCTCGCAGTCCTCCATTATCGATGCCTGGGGGGATGTGTAAAGAGACGGTTTCTCTGACCTTTCGAATAAGGAAATTTCGACGAATTTCAGTTTGAAATTGAAGTATCTCTTTAAAACGAATTCCAAGGAGAAACGATATTATTAAAAATGTCCCGTGTCGGGTTAATAGGTACATACCTCGCTTAATTACTTCCGGAAGCAAAGTAGGATGTTTCTAGAGCTGCAACGCTATTAGCCTGTTCTTGTTCGGTAACAAAAACGTAACTAGGACTTTCCATTAACCCTACTAGAAAAATTCTTGTTCAAATTTCTACCTCGATTAATTTTAGGGAAGAGAATCATTTTTGGAACTTCTTAGTTCCTTCAATCCATCCAGGGATTATTTTACCCGACAAATCGGAATATTCGCGCCTTTTCTACATCGACCCGTCTTTAATCCGTTTATCTAGCCATTTTGTTCGCTGGTTGCACACTCGGTTGGCTTCGACCTCGATCCACCATTAAAATTCGGTCGATCGATGAAGCAACCCTTATTCTAGACCGACCGATACCAATACTTCCTCCGTATCTTTCTCTCGGTTCTTTTGCAATACATTTCGCAAACGTAAAAATTCGACAAACTTACGGAGGCACGCGATAAAACCCGGTCGAATCGCGTCGACGGTTGTTTGCGGATACCGCGTTCGCGGTGCGCCATTATCGCGAGCGAGACGGTCGCGATGGAAAGAAGAACGGAAAAATATCTCTCGGCGTGTCACGACGGTGCACCGTGACGTGCTGCAGAATTCTCCCGCAGAAACGATTTTGTCGACTGACACGTACATCCTTGAACGATGACTCAGCATAATGTTTCTCTATCGATACGTATCTGTTGGCTGGCCACGGCGAGAATAATCCTAGGATAAAAACTTGCCGTTTTTTAAACGCTATTAATGGATCACGTGGTGTGCACCTAAACACCTCTGGTTTAACCGTGCACACCACGCCGCGTATCTCTCTACACCCGTGTATCCTCTATACGCGGAAGCGTCGAAACAGTAAAAGGTGGTAGGGTGAGGAGGAGGAGGAGGAGGGGGGGGGAGGACCGGGAAAGAGAAAGAGAGCTGAGGGGAGGAGGGAGCGAGACAGGGAGGACGAACGAGGATTTCAGACTCTCGAAACGCAGCGGTATTTGCCGCGCTTTGTCGTTCGTTTTGTACCTCGGCGTGACTCTGCCGCTGGTGCTGATTACGCAATGCGTGGCCATGAGAGGAGCGAGTCGCGTACACGACATACACATACGCAAGTTTATCCTCGCTTTAAGGACGTGTGCGTCCCAACGAGAATGTAGCGCACGCGTGTGCGTGCCACGCATACGAATACCCTCGGCACACACGTGTGTGAGCGCAACAGGCGTGCCTGGCTGTGCGTGTACGGTTCTATTATAGCTGTGCTGTTTTGCGAACTATGGGTCGCTAGATCGCGCGCGCGCTTAGATCGCTTAACCTATAACGCGTCTCGGTGTCGTCGTCGTCGATGATGATGGCCCACATATCTGCTTCTGTTTACAAGACAAATTGGGAGCCGGGCACACGCGTACCCAGACTGTTAGCGTTCGAATCTTCCACCCCCACCATCTACTTTCGATCGAAACGCACATTATTTTTCTCTATTCATCGCGGAAACCTCGTTGCTTTCGGGGTCAGAAGTGTGGCCGAGTGACGTTCGTTCTCTACGACGCACGGCGCGTGTTGCGTACGCGTTTGTCAGGGGCGTGAGCGCGCGGTGCAGTTTTTGTGTGCATCGTTAGTTGGCTGGTAGATACGATGAATATACATAGGCGCGTTAGCCTAGGAACAATGGGGTCGCCGGTTGTGACCACGATGTCGAATGGACGAGAAGTGAGCGGTGACGATGCCGATGGATAACGTTGGCTGACCGTGATGGTTAAGGGAATATAACGGGACGAAGTAACCCATCGTCGAGCGGTACACGACGGAGGATTAACCGAGAATGTAGCGTGCGTGGATGTCTCGGTTTTATCGTTAACCAGCATTTCGTTGATTCGTAATCGTTACAGGAATCCTCTTATCGGATGGCTTGAAACGTTTCATCGAGCATAGAGGCGCGTCCCTCTATCTAGCCGCGTAACTCGATTCGATTCGATATATAGAAGTCGTAAATATCGTTTAATCGAGCTTTATCGCAAGCTAGCGCCACGCTCGTACGCGTGATCGAACGAATTCTACGCTCGTTAGATCCGCGCGATTCGCTTTCCTGCTTCCTATTTCACGAATTTCACGATTACCCGTTATCAGAGCGAAACCGTTCTTCGTTAATCGGTATTAGAGTAGATCGGCCGGCTTACGCTCTCGGTACCTTTAACGAGAGGAATGATACGAGAGCATAGCAAGTAATTAACGGGTTAATTATACGCGGCCATTGTCGATCGACTGCGAATAGCATATTTCCGAAGCCGTTTAGACGGATGACGTTTCGCGTTTGGCGTGACACTAGAAAACGACTTTTAGTTTTACGCCTGATACAGGCTTACGACAGTCCGGGACTGACTTTTTTTCGTGTCTGCTCGAAAACTGGTCGAACACGATCCGCGGTATCCACGCGACTAAATAAATATGTATAACCAAGAGGTGACTCGATGGTGCCTGTTATACGTGCACCTTTCGAGGAACGCAATTGTGTACACTGTCACGGTCTTCATTTGCGTCTGTTACCTCGGTTCGCTTCGTTTCCTCGGATAACTTTCCACCACGCTTCATCGGATACGTTCGACAAACTTTTTCTCACCTGTTCCAGAGATACCTGATTCTATTCGTTTAAAATCATTCGATCGCAAACGCGGATCTTGAAAATCTACTTGGATGCAAAAATGATCAAATGTTGTTTGTACGCTGGTGAAATTTTAAAATTTCATTCAGGTCTCGGAAATTCGGAAATTTATAAAGGAACAAGAAATGACGCGAATTTACACGACGCTAGAATATCCCCTCCAACATTGTTCGCGGCAAATATAACACTATCAGCGGAGAGGCGATGAATCCAGCTGATTCAACAGAATCACTTTACGCAATCGTTGTCAGATAATATTCGTAGAATAAACAATAATTCATAGAGACTTTAATGAACTCGCGCGACACTGCGCGCGTCAATTTTATCCGTCGAATCGTTCAGGGCATTCGGAACGGTCGTCATCGAGGGGTCAAAATATGTTTTTGGAGTAGAATAAAATACGATTTCGTAATCGTTGTTGATTACTCGAAACGTTTTTCCTTGTTTCTTTTATTTATTTACTTATTTAATATCGAAGAGAACGGGGGCAGCGCGTCAAGTTCGATCGATATATCGTCATCGCGATGATTCGCCTCCACTTTTCTTACGGCCGATTTAATCAAGCGGTTTGCACGATTTCATTACGTAATCCATTTATCGAGGTTGAAGACGGCGGCGGTGGTCTGCGTCGATGTCGAAAGAAGGAAGCTCGCGTGGAAAACGCTCTCCCGCCACGACATTTCAGAAATTCCCTTCGATCGACCGCTCGATTCCAGTCCGATCCTATCGTTTATGTAGCACGCCGTGTATCGCACCATGATGACGTGCCATTCACCGTGAAAACCATTCACTCAGGGTATTAACAAGGTCGTGCAAGGTCGTGCACAGACCAGCCATCCCGCGTTCATATATCGGATATACATAACCGTGTAGAATATACGTACAGCGCATTACGTATTCACGGTGGTACTATTTACACGCGTGTCGTATCGAGATTTGCGCGCGAAACCAACGGGAAGCTGGGTGTATCGATCCGAATGCGTAGAAAATGCTATTGATTTCATGGCCCGACCCGACGACCTCTTCCCTCCGCGTTATGTGGAGTCGCGAGGACCGAGCAGGCGGATCAGACGGATGAGACAGGATCCTCTCTCTTTTCTTTCCTCGCCTTTTCCACCCACCTCTTCCATTTCCTCTTGGTTATCCTCCTTCGAATTTTTCCATTTTTCAATCGCCCGTCCAAGGATTCCACTCCGAGTCGCTTATTTTTCTCTTCTCCTGCGGGAGCGAAACGCAACGGGGACGTTGTTGCAAATAATTCAACGACGGTGCTCGTATTACGGACGCAGCCAGCGTCGCCGCATGACAACCGCTTTGTTTTGCAATATCACGGTATACTTGTACAGTCGTTGAATGAGTAATCGGTGCACAACTCATTCTCGTCTTCCTCCGAACAGAGGTTTTGTAAATTTTTCAATTCTCCTGGCATGCCTCAGATTTTATTTTTCATCGCGAATTCCGCCCTTCGACCTAGCGAGGAAATGTTGCGTCCCTGTTGTCCGCGAAACAAACGTTGCGTACGTGACCGTGATTCGATCGGTGAAGGGGTGAGGAGAGAATTACATAAAAGGCACGAACCGAGCGGAGTCGCCTATTCGCCCAACCTACGTCCTCCAGGGTCGTACACCCACGTTCATACCTCGTGCGTGTCGTCTCGCTAGCTTATATGGACGATTATGCATGCAGGCGTTATCGTATATACGTTATACATAACGTGTATACATACGCGGTACACGAGTTTAGAGGACTCTTCATCGTTTCAGGATGAATATCGTTACCGAGAAATTTTCCTACCGATGCACACTGTTTTCGATTCTCGAATCAGCAGTTAATGACGCGATTCGTTGGTTTTTACCCATGAATCATCGGCGCGGCAGCAATTTAGATCCTTTAGCTATAAGCGTAATTTGAGCGGGAACTTTTCGAATTATGAAACGGAACTGAAACATCGTCGGGATGATTTTCATTAACGAATCGTGTGATTGTATTGTTGTTACACAGATCACGAGAAGGAAGGATATGATAAACTGTGGCCGATGAAGAAGAGAGCAGCACGAACACGAGTACGAGCAGGAGCACGAGTAAGAGCAAGCGGCTTCGTCGAGGAAGACGAGAAGAAACGACGACGAGGCGGCGGCAGGAATACCGATAAAAAGATCAACACTAGATCTGATGTTAGCGGACATTAACGGTAACTTGGCGGATCTGAGAAGCGAAGCGATGGCGTCGCAGAGGTTTTGTCTGCGCTGGAACAATCATCAAAGTAATCTACTCTCTGTTTTCGACCAACTGCTCCATGACGAGTCGTTCGTCGACGTTACGCTGGCTGTCGAGGGTCAGCTACTCAGGGCACATAAAATGGTGCTGTCGGCGTGTAGCCCTTACTTTCAGGTAAGAATCGAACAGCCAACCCACTTTCCTCGACAACAAAGAGAGAGAGAGAAAGAGAGAGCTAGTTGATTATAACTTGCCCATATGCTCTTTCTTCTAGGACGTTATCAATTATTCATAACCGATAGATTAATTCATACGATGCGCGTATCAATAATTCATCTCTTCCCTTTTCGGGGGATTTGTTTCTTTTTTCCAGGCCCTTTTCGTCGGCCACCCCGACAAGCACCCGATAGTCATTTTGAAAGATGTCCCATACGTGGACATGCGAAGCCTTTTGGATTTCATGTATCGCGGCGAGGTGAGCGTGGACCAGGACAGGTTAACGGCCTTCTTGAGAGTCGCCGAGTCTCTCAGGATAAAGGGTTTGACGGAGGTAAACGAGGACAAGTGTGACTTGCCTAGTATTACCTCGTCGTTGCTTGGCAATCAAAACACAGTACCTCCACCGCCACCGAATCTACATAGAATAAACCAAATCGGCCCTCACCACCACGTATCGCAGAAGAGGATGCACCATATGTCGAGCCATCCTCTCCTCGGTTCGGCCTTATCCGCGCCAAAGAGGAAAAGGGGTAGACCGAGGAAGTTGAGCGGTTCCTCCGACACACCGATCGGCGAGATATCCGGACAGGAGTTGCAGTCTTGCTCGGGAGCCGATCTGGTACAAGGCTCGCCGGAGATGATGGAAATGAAGATGAGTATCGACTTTCAGAGCGAAGGTAGCGGAAATGGAGGCGGCGGCGGCGGTGGTAGAAGTGGGAACGGTACCGGTTCCGCGAGTAGTAACAACGTGAGCAATAATAACGTGGGGAATTCGGCTTCGACGGGAAATAACGCGGCAGCGTCATCCTTGTCGTCGTCGAGAAAGGACGAGCCAACGGAGAACGGTACCGATACACCTGAGTCGATGACACCCCGCGTCAAGAGAGAACCGGAACCGACGCCTAGCACCTCTGCCCAAGGTAAACTAATTATTCTATACGAAATAAAGGTGAAGGGTTCGAGACTCGTAGGGTAAAAGAAATGATTTCTTTGAATCATTTGACAGGCATCTTAGATTTGCTCGAGTAATTTATACGCGTCGTTTATAGCCGTCGAGTACATCATATTACCGAGTTATTAACGTCTTATTGATGACTGGTGCTATTTCACGTTTAATTGAATACTGTCATGTGTCGATGATGACGCAGAAATTAATTTTACGTTGCTCCTGAACTCTTTTCTTTTTCTTTTTCAATAAAATATCTAACAGACGAATTTTTCAATGATTCCCTCAGGAATTGTCGACTGATCTAATTCATTTGATTTGCTTATCAGGCTCTGACGAGACGTTCGCGCGGCCGCACAGTAGGCAAGGGAGCGAAGGTTTCAAGCAAGGTAAGAGATGCCATTGTCAGCTTACACGATTAACAGTTTGCTCCACTTTTAATCATCGTATCGTACGCGTAATCGAAATAACACGATGTAGGCTGGATCTTTAATGTCTTCGATACGTGTTCGCTTAAGCAGATTTAACAGACGATAATTCCATTCGGAACGATTTAAACGGGTCAATTTAAAATCGATTAGTTATTTCCCTATAATATATGGAATTATGTTTGGACACGATGCTGTTCAATAACATTTATTTTCAAATTAATGGAAAGTATATAATATTAGGGGTACGCAAAAATGTTCATTGTTTGCGTTCAGATAGCGATACGTTTATTTTTAGATTAGAAATCAGTAAAAATTATTAAATGACGATGAATAATTTTTCAGCTAGATTATCATGCTATTTATAAAAAAGAGTAGATGGAAAATTTATCCTTAATTTATCTTTGTGAAATTAATTAAATCGAAAGGGAGAAACGTGGGTGCGTTTGAAAAACAATAACCTTATCGCAGCTTTAATCGTTCATTGATTCACTTGCTATAATTGAATAATATAAAAAGAACGATTCGTCGAGGTCGATCGACGGTAGTTAGTATGAAAGATTCGAGCCTTTCTAAAACACATATCCCCAACAATTCTATCAATAATTTATCTGTTATTTGTATCATCAGGGTATCACTGTGAAATTACCATTAGATTTGAGGAAAATTACCAAAACTGCTTAACGATGTGCTAATGAATTTAATTTTTCAGAATTTCTCGTCCGTTAATTTTACCTTGTTCGTCGTTGCGCGACTGCGAGCAATTTACGTGTTAAAAAAAAATTGCAATATCGCAACAATGTTTCCGGGAAGGCTATCTTTTTTCCTTGTAAACCGTAGACTCAAGTACACTTGTAAAAATTTATGTTCCGACTCGAGTCGATGAATTTGTTGACGAACACGATTCGTTAAGATGTTAACTCGAGGAGCTAGCATCCTTACGTGAAATTAAGGTCAACAAATCATGCCGAGTATTCGAAGAAACGAAAAGAAATGAAAAAAAAAAAAAAAAAATGCGATTTGGAGCAGCAGGTGAGAAATAGGGGCTCCCGGAACGTGTCGCGCGAATTTCTAAAGTCGACCCGTTGTTTAGAAAGAAAAATAAAGAACCGTTTCCTTTTTTTCCATGCAACCTGAAACGAATCTTTCGGCACAGTTAAAAGCCATGGCGAACTAACGAAACACGATGCGCACTGTGTTTTGTTACGGGTTAAAAAAAAAATATCAAAAATGAGGAACCCTCTACTTGAGTCACGCGTGTTGACCTGTGACAAAGTCGAAAATAAAATAGAAAAAAATAAAAGAAAAAAATATATATATATATATCGAGTACAGAAAATAATAATGCATAACGAAAAGAAATCAGAGTGTACGAAAGAGAAAAGGAAGCCGTCGTCTCGTTGAGGCCCATTTACAGGGTGTGTTGTATTATTACTCTTCTGAACCGACGAGACGTTCGAGCGGAACCAATATATAAAAAGAAAATGTGCCAAAAAAAAATAAAACAAAAAAAACACAAAGTTTACTACTACTACTACTACTACTACTACTACTACTACTACTATTACTACTACTACTACTACTACTACTATTACTACTACTACTACTACTACTATTTTACTACTACTACTACTACTACTACTACTACTACTACTACTACTACTACTACTACTACTACTACTACTACTACTACTACTTCCCTTTTCGAATGCTGTAGCCTCCAAAAAATATTCTAACCTACCACCCACCGATTCTCGTTCAAAGGACAAATATGTATTTTATATATACATACCCATGTAATTTATGCTCGGCCAATGTGCAGCGCCTCGTTCCTTTTTCTTACTTTCTCATTCTCCGTTCGTCTTATATATATACATATATTTTTATGTATATACGTATATTTCTATTTGCTATCACTATTTTACTTACCCTTTCAAACCCGATTCTACTGTATACATATATAAATATATATATATTTACACATCATCCCCGCACGAATGAGAAACGCTTCGCTGCCATTGGCCACTTGGTAAAAGGAGGGGGTGGAGCCAGCTTTTAGCGGTGCTTACTTTTTTTTTTCTGATTTTTATTTCAAAACGCTGGTTAACTGGTTTTTTTTTTCCACGTTCGTTCGTTGCGAGGAAGTTGCGAACGCAGTTTATATACGTTCCCCGAGTGATGACAGACCGCGGTGAAATAAAAAAAAAAAAAAAAAAACAATAATAAAAATATAAAGAAAACGAAAGAAAGAAAGATGCGTGCGTGTAGTAACGGACAACGAACGTCGGCAGGTTTTTATCGCTTCCGCCTTCTCTTGCGTTCTTCTCGTTGCCTAGTTCAGTTCACCGCGAGTGGAAAGAAAACGCGAAGATTTTTCCATCGAAGAACCTACCGAAGGAGAGAAAAAGAAACGAACACGAGAAACGAAGGAAATACTGGAGAAAAAGAGAGAGACACAAGTTTGAGCGAGAGATTGAGAAAAAGAGATGATAGAAAAGAAAAAAAAAAAATGTATACGATACTGACGTTACGTTCTTTGTGCGAATGGAAGGAGAGAAAAAAAGAACAGAAAAAAAAGAATATAAATGAAAAATGAAATAACTGTACTAACGTACACGCACGCACGCACGCACGCACGCACGGACGCGTCTACAAACAGAGAGTGCTTCGAAGATGTCGAACATAACGATGATCGTTCGGTAGTGACCGTGAAACCGTGTTGCTTTTGTTCTCTTTGCGCAGGTGAGTTGAGATTAATCTGAGTCACCATTCGATCTCTGAGAGATTACCTTTGCGCGGGGGAAGCGAGGGAACTAGGGGAGGCCAGCCGCTCAAAAATCATAATGAAACCGTTCCGAAAATGCCAGAATCTAAAACATATAATAAATAAGAGAAAGTTCGAAATAAATAAAAAGATAAATAATCTGATGTGTAACAGAAGCGAAAAGCGGATTATAACTAGTCAAAAAAAAAAAAGTATATATATATGTGTGTAATCGCATCGAAGCTGAAATCATACGTTTGCTTCTTCTCGAGCGTCCCTCGATCTCGATGGATCGTCTTCCCGTTAAAAGATGGATCACGATTTGACTTTTTTGACGGGACGCACGGACGATTATCTTTAAACATGGGAGGGTTTGTTTGTTTGTTTCATTTTTTTCATTTTTTTTTTTTAATTTTCGTGTGTGTGTGTACATGATCATTAACATTCATGTGTATTCTTGTTCGGCTGAGGGTGAATGCGGGTGAACGAAATTGATACCTTGACCGCCATTTTGGTCTCCACTGATCCGACGTCTCAAGTGGAAAATAAAAATAAATTATTCTTTTTTTTTTTTAAATAAATATTCATTTTCGATATGGCGGTCAAAGTGTTAAATATCGTATGATTGTTGGAGAGTAAAAGAGGTGAATGAAAAGAGAGAGAGAAAAATAGAGAGTGTGCTGTAGAGTGAATGGTGCATATCCATTTGAAAGAAAGAAAGAAAGAAAAAAAGAAAGAAAGAAAGGGTTCGTTGAGTCGGTGAAATGCTGTTGTTGGCATGGCGAAGCAACAGGACCGTAACGGTCCTCATCGGTGCCGTACGGGATCGAGGCAAAGCCGCGATCAACAGCTCGCCAGAGTAGCGAAAGCGTGCGTGAGAGGGAAAGAATCTGAAGAGGGAATGATGACGTGCGCACAGGGTGGGGAAAAAAACGGAAAAGCGGGTGCGGCATTAAAACACTTTACATGGGACAGAGAGTTTGACGGACAGCCGGTTCGAATACGGTGACTCTTTTTTGCTGGCTCTACCCTTCCTCTTGCTTCCCCCCACAAATATTAGATATACGTTATTATCAGTACATTATTTTATATACACATTTATTATTATTACTATATATAATTGAATATATTTGACATACTTAAGAGTCTACATTATTATAAGTATACAGTCGGGCCCTCGTATTCGCGGCTATCACCTTCCAAAGGCCATTATTCAATTACGAAAATATTGTTAATAAAATTACAATAAATTGTACTGAACAGTACGATGTACATTTATAGTGTACTCTTTATATTTATTTCTTTTGGGCCTTCACCCAAAAGGGCGCCACACAAGTCCGCGATTATGGGGGTCCAACTGTATTATAATAAGAAATACAGGGTGGGTTGTTTAAAATAGACTGTCTGAATAATTCAATTGTTTACGATGATGGAAAATAGGTAAGACCAATGGTACTTGGTTTTTAGGGGGTGGTTTTTGTAGGTGGTGGTGCAGCGGAGATACGAAGGTAACTTGAATGTTTTAATACATTTTTTATGCAGAATGTTTTATACATAGTTGTCCTTCGCCTCTTCAACACCTTCACTGACAAAAATTTATTAACATTAAATTATGTTCCCTCTGAAATCAAGTAAGATTGATTAGATATGTTCAGTATCGTCAGAAAGGTATTCAGATGATCCTTTTTAAATGCTCCGCCCTGATATTAGGGTGAAACGAAATATAAGAACAGTTTTTCCTTTTTTCTAATAGTGGTAGGAATTTTAATTAATTTTTCTTCGCTATTAGAAAGCATACTCACTTTCTTTCCACCCTAATTAATAAATCTATATGATATATATATATACATACGTACATATAAAATAAAGTAGTAAAAAGAAGGTGGACTTTGAGAACTGTTTAAAGAAGAGAGCTTTGTTCGTTTCAGACTCGGAGGAGACGTCGAGTGGCGGTGGCTCCCAGTCACCGACTCACATTCGCATCAACTTCGAGCGATGCTTTCGCAAGGAGTACAGCGCGTCGTCTCTTCAAGGGAAAACGTCATCGGCCACCACCGCGTCGTCCATGATGGACGATTCCCAGCAATATTCCGACTCCGAGTCGGAACAAAAGTCCGTGTCGAAAGACAATTTGAGCAGTGCCATATTTAATCTGGTCGCCGGTGAGTCGGAGATCAGTCAAAGCGACTTCGAAGGATCGTTTAAGGTGGAAAACGAGAGAACCGAGGGTTCGGTACGGGACTTCTGCGTGAAGGAGGGCGACGTATACCGGTGTACCGTATGCCATCGTACCTACACACACATCAGCAATTTCTGCCGGCACTACGTCACCTCACACAAGCCTAACGTCAAATACTATCCTTGTCCGGTTTGTTTTAAGGAGTTCACGCGGAAAGATAACATGGTCGCCCACGTAAAGATCATACACAGCCTTAAGCCGCACATGAGTCTTAGCAGCAGTGGCAACAGTAGTATGGGTCAACAACGGTAGACCGTTGTCGGCGCCGAGTAATACTCGTTCGTCGTCGTCGTCGTTCACCTCTGTTTCTCGGCCTACGTTCCTTCGCTCTTCCGAAATTCTGTCTGTCGAAGAAGAGAGCCAACGATCGTTACGGTTGTCGATAATTGTTCAAAGAAAACAAAATCGTTGATCGATTTCACGGTGGTAAGGGTGGAGGAACGTTGCGCTATGAAAGAGACGGATACGTCGGTACAGCGTGCGTGTCGTTGGCTTTCCGGTTGAACTCGTGGCTGGAAGAGGTACAACTTTCGAACGAAAGAAGAGAGAACAAGTTTGAAAGAGTCAGGGTGTCGGAAAAATACGAACGGGCCATTAGGATGGGTAAGGGAAATATAGAGACAAATGTACAGTTTAGGCAATGGAGGCTTCCTTTGGTTAAGGAAGAGTTAGATTTTTGTTAGATACCCTTAGAATCAAAAGTAAACAAGGGGAGGTTCTTTCTATTTTTATCCTTAGCTAAGGGAAGACTACGTTGCACCCGAGTGTATAGTACCGAGAATGGAGAGTCCTTATAGGGGAAAGAAGCTCCTCTATTCAAATCTCCTTAAACATTCTAAAAATTTAAAAATTTTTATTTTAGAAAAAGTAATATAATTTTCAATCCTCCTTCCCCTACAACCATCGCTTTCCCCCATGAAATCTTTGCTCGGTACTGTACAAATTTTAAACGTTGATACATAGATAGTTAATATATTCGTTCTTTTATACATTCAACGAACGTTTGATAGAAGAAAGAAGGAAGGTGAATATTAAGCAATAATATAATCCGGAGGGATTTAATCGCGGACCACGTGCCTGCTGCAGCTCAATTACAATTTCTCCGTTGAACACTTGGATAATCGTGAATCGAAACGAGTGCGGTGTCATGTGTGTATGATATTACAAAAAGAAAAAAACGTAGCAGCTAGTGAAAAATCAAATGCAAATCGTATGCAATAAATACCTCTCGTTGTTCACGGTCCAGTCATTCAAACGCAGCTACACTCGTTTTCTCTTGATTCGTTCGGAAAGTTTCTTTTGTCACTTTTACAAGTGCAAACTGGAAAGCTCCCTTCGTCGATTTATCAGCGCGTTGAAAAAAAAAAATAAACGCGACCGGGCATTAGTTACAAACGAAAAAAACAAACGAGCTTTACCGCGTTCCTTCCCTCTAAGGGAGTCGCGGATGTTATACAAAATGAAAGAAATGAAAAGGAGGAAAGTGGGCGAGAAAAATGATGAAAAATGAAAAAAAAAAAAAAATAAGAAGAAGCTATCTATGCGCATACAAAGAGTTTATATATATATATATATTATACGTATATGATCGAACCGGTGTGTAACTCGTTCAGTCGCGTCAACCTAGTTACGCGACAAGACGGGGGAGTGTTGTATCTGAATCGCGGATTTAAAAACAAGTTGCGAGTCCAAATCAACAAAGAAGTATATTTACTATTTGTGCGACTATTATAAATACGTTTAAACGGAGAGAATCAAACGCGTGTGTCGCATGTGAATGCGTACATACATAACGTACCATAAGAAAAAAAAAAAATGAATAGAGGCAAGAACGCGGTACATGCACACACGAGATAGAAAAATAAGGGAACCACGTAGACTGAGTAAATGCAATATATAAAAAAAATGGGTACGATGACCGTTCGCCATGTTGTTGAGCCGTTGTGCTGTTTGTGTCGAGCCTGATTCGAAGTTTAATATAATAAAAAATAGCGTAATAAAAGGGAGCAAAGTTGAAGGTGAAGTCCGCGTAGGTGAATGGGGGTGAAGAATAAGTAAAAAAAAAAAAAAAAGAAAAATGATGAATAAACATGAACAGTCCGAAATTTTCAAACGGAACGGGGGCATGCAATTTTCTTGAAAGACTGCAGAGGAACGGTTTTAACGACACCAAATACAAGATAGTACTGACATTGGATAGACTGAAGGCACTTTAGTAGTAACTTAACGCCATATCGTACTGTACCGTACTCGATTGAACAAGATAATACAGATTCGCCGCGTTTCGTGGCCAGTGTAACTGTACTAACGAACGGGCGATTATTAATTGTTATCACGTGGATGAATCGTAATTTACCCACTGTGGAAATCGTGTATACTTTTATATTCGTACCGTTTCAACTCGACAGAGTGGGTATTAATTATTATTCCATAAAGGTGGATTAACGCCTTTTGGAGTCTGATCATTTTGCAAATTACTGCTAGTATCATATTTGCAATCGTGTAGTTTTATAATAATTTTTTTTCTTTTTATGTATCTTTTTCGTTCGTTTTCTCTTGTATATATATTATATATACAAAAATCTAAAGAACACATAAGACAAGGATGTGCGTATCCAGGGTCGTAGAAATTTATCGTTGTTAAAATATATATCCTTGTCTTAGTTGTTGCCAGTTTTTAAGCGTTTCATATACGTAAATGCTTACGTTGTATTAACGTGATTGATTGGAACCAGTCGTGTGTCGATTTAAAAAAAAAAAAAAAAAAAGAAAAGAAATTGTTCAAAAGGGATACGGCTACAGTGATGGTATCTAGGCTTAGTCGTGAGAGACAGCACTAAAAAAATACGATTCGTAGTTTACTATATTTTGCACTTTACACTTTTTGTCGAATCCTCTCTAGTCGAATCTTCGTTCATAGTAATTCGTTGGTAGGAATTATGAACGACACGCATGAATCGGAGAGGAAGCGAATAAGAATTTAAAAGGAAAAAAATGAAAAAACAAGTAATAATAATAATAAAATAAACGATTTATATACAAATTTTTTCACTAGTTGGGCATAGACATTAGACGACTAGAGGCTATATTAAATAATAATTATTATAAATATTATTACTGCTACCTATTAATTAATTATTAATCGTAACGGAGACCTTCGTTGTTATTTTAATCGCGTGGGTGTGTTTTATCGATGAAACAAAACGGATGATGAAGAAAGGGAGAGGGTGGAGAGACCGTGAAAATAGTAAATTCTACGGTCACGCGTTCGATCGCCCACGATTGACCAGTGTTGTTCGTTCGTTATTCAAGAGATATCTAGCAGCGTTGCAAAGATTAAATAAAACGACAAAAAAAATAAATAAATAAATAAATAACAAGATTTCTAGTTTGTAAGAGAAAATAACGGAGCGACGAGACTAATGAAAATAATTAATTATCGGACGCATCCGTACGCGATCAAAAGATAAGCGTACTTTTTAGAAAGCTAGAGGAGGGATACATTTATTAGTTAGACAGGCAGCAATGATTATTAGAGAAGAGTTAAATAGGTGAAAAAGAAGAAAAGGAAACGAAACACGATAGATGAAAACGAAGCTAAAAGAATACTTTTCTTTCTTTTTTTTTTTTTTTTTAAGTATTTCTGATCGTGATGATGGACCGTGCCGCTGATTCGCAGATCGATGTACGCTCTCAGGTCAATTATTCGTAAAGAAAAGGGAAAAAAAAGAATTTTATAAAATATCATGGACCAAAGAGTATCCGCTGGATTAATAACGGTGGATTATTTTTTCGGTGGGTGAAATGATACTTTCTTCTTTTTCTTCGTTGAAAATTTAGGGAAAAATAGCGGTCGCTGGCCGGTCTCGGTGAAATATAAATGAAATCGTGTTCGCGATGGGTTGACGCAAAAGCCCGTCCAAATTAACGGAAGCAAGACGTGAATATTAAAGAAAAAATAATAGTATAAACTGATAGTTGATATAGAGATATATATATATGTATACACATATTAGAGAGGGGGAGAGAGAGAGAGAGAAAAAGGTAAAAATGGAAAGAAAAAAGTGCAAAGAGGCAGCGGCTAAACAGCTTATATGTATAAATATATCGATTATTAAGCAAAGAGGAAAGAAAATAATAATTAAAGTAATTACACTCACATTTGATAATCACTGAGAGGCTAAGACTAACTCAATTTTTAGATGGCAGACGGGGGGGTGTTGAGATTCGTTGATGGATTCTAATGAATGAATAACGCGTGTCGAAAGGAAAGTAAAAAAAAAAAAAACAAATGGTAACAGAGCATCACGGATCGCCTAAACGATAAAATGAAAACAAAATTGCCATATTTTTCATTTCGAACTTTATCGATCAGACACGGCCTTCCGTGGTTGCTCGGGGTTGAAATCCAATTTGATTCGTCCGTAAGGAATGAAGCGTTAGTTTACCCTAGTCGACTTTTACGTGAGAAATCGCTCGAAACGTTGAGCATATTTGTTGACCATCTGTTTGTTTTTTATTTTTTTTTTTTTGTGTGCATAATATATATTGTTCTGTTGAAGATTTTAATTCCTCCTGAACAGACTTGGGCAAACCCTGTTGCATAGATAACAGAAAAAAGACAGCTGCAGAACGTTTGCACGAATATGAATAATAAAAATGAATATTTTAAATTAAAATTAGATACTCTGGTTACATCGAATTTCTAAATGGTATCTTAAGGCTCGTGATCAGGGTAAACTGATACCTTAAATAAAATTGTTGAAATCTAGCAAACGATCTTCGTTTAGATCGCTACGAAAATTTTATTCGTACAACATTCGCTCACGTTCGTTGCCTTTTTAATGTTGTTAAACTTTTAGATCGTAAGGTTGTAAAAAGAAAATAATAATAAAAAAAAAGAAGAAGACAAGAAGAAGATGTAACGGAAATTCATGTTGCCAATCAGTGAAACGTGCGTAGGTAGAGGTGTTCGACGAAGGGGGAGAGTGTTCTTTAAGGATTAAGAATCTAAATGATATTGAGATCCTTGTATTCGTACAAAATTTAGTGTTCAAATTGTAAAAAGTGTTCATAGTGATGAAGAAACAATGTTGAAGCGTTATAAAGGAAATTTCTTGTAACGAAGAGTATCTTGTGTTCTTTCGAATTAAGGGATCGATTTTAAACGGAGAAATATTAAGAAGAAAAAAGAAGGAATCGTCTTTTATGAATCTGCAGCTGTCTCTTCCATCCCGATCTTTTTTTTTTTTAATTATAATTACACAAGTAGAGACGAATTTCTCACGTTAATCGCGGTTAGGATCGCAGAGGTCTCGTTGATGAGTTTCGTGTTGAATATATTTTAATTAATTTATAAGTCTACGGACATTGCGGGTGGGTACCAGGGGGGAAGTGTACGAGAAGAGAAAAGAAAAAAGATAAGCAAATTTTACATAGATTATATTATATTTATACGTGGCTCTTGCAATGGCGACCCGTTCTCGTTGTCTTCTTCTTTCTTCTTTTATTTCTTTTTTATTCGTCCTCTTTATTTGAAAAGGGGTCAACCAGTCAATACCGATTATACTAAGTTCTTTTTCAAGTGTTTATCGACATTAATCGCTCTTGCAAGAGATCACCGTGGAAGATGAATAGAGAGAGAGAGAGAGCGCGAGAGAGTAAAAGAGGTAAATTACGAGGCTTAAAAAGCAGACTGTACTATCGGATAGATTTTAATATATATATATTGAATATAAAATATATATATGTATACATAAACATATATATATATATATATTAAAGAAAGAAGAATCATAGTTTATTATCGCAAAAATAAATTACACACACATTATGTACACACAACAAACACACGTATACAGAGAGAGAGAAACACATATACAAAAGATACGCGATTTAGCGTAAAGATGGTACATATATATTATTATTGCGATGATTATTATTAATATTATTATTGCGATTTATTATTATTAATATTATTATTACGATTATTATTATCATTATTATTATATATATTATATATATATATATAAACAAAAGTTATATCGAATATATTTTAGCGCTAGTTGATAATACCTATTAACGTCGTTGCAGTTTTTGAGATGATGCGTCAGAAAACGAGAGTAAATGAAGAAAACAAAAGAAAACGAAAAAAAAAAAATGAAATGAAATGAAATGAAAGAAATGCAAACGAGATATGTGGTTGACTTTTAACTTTATATATACACGTTGAATTAACGTACTTCAGTGGGATCCAATAATATTGTAGCGGTGTAATCCCCGATTTGGTGCCTTTTTAAGCGAACATAAAATAACGACGATGAAGAAGAGAGAGGGAGAGAGCGAGAGAGAGAGAGAGAGAGAGAAAAAAAGAAATAATTAAATTGTTATCGAAGAAGCAGCGATCGTAGGCGCGCTGAAAAGCGCGTGTGTATATCCCCCTTTTTTTTTGAAAAAGAAAAAGAGAAAGAAGAAATGGAAATAAAGGGCGCGCCTCGGTGATCGCGCGCGGATCTAGTGCCAAATAAAAAGCGAGACCTTGTCGTGAAACGAGCGTTAAAAGGGAGTGAAATAAATAAATAAGTAAATAAAAATGAAACAAACAAAAAAAAAAAATGCAAGAAAGAAATTTTATAGGCAACTTTTTAGAGAAGACGAGTCTTTTCTGACGCTGGGTAGACTTAGTATATTTTATATGCACTGATTGTTTGATTATGACTATCGATAATAAAAAAAAAAAAAAAAAAAAAAAACATGAACGGTGTTCAATAGATTGTAATTTGAAGGATTTTTAAGTGTCGCTGTAATCTACCGAATATTTTTGTCTCATAATTATACATTCGCGTGTCCGTTTTCTTTTTTTTTCTTTCTGTCACGCGGACGCAGGCTCGCGATTTAGGAGACGAGAATGTGTCGCGTTTCCGCTCGATTTTACGAGATCCGTTGACAACTGTCTGAACTAGAATGTTTCGTTAATTTACGAGTAATCGATAAGAAAAAATGAAATGGTAGAAAATTATGTTATGCGATGCTTTCAACCCTTTGGTTACGAAATGATTTAAATGGTGTAAATTAATTAGGAGATCGAATAAATTAATGGAAACGATTGGTAATGTCATATTTTCAATTTATGGAAAATTTTGAAAATTCTGAAAAATTTCTTGCGGTTTCCATTATTTTGTCTATCTTCGAAAAATTCTTAATTCCAAAGGGTTGAAGAGGACGTTCAAAGCGCATCTCGAAAAGTCGTCCATTAACACGTTGACTGCCATGAGAAATCACCAATGATAGGTGATAAGTTCAATGTAATCGATTAACGAAGAAAAGAAAAGACTTAACAGAATTTTATAAAATTGTTGTTGGAACGTGTATTAAATATGGCAGACAATATGTTAATTATTCAAACGTACAAATTAAGCGCATCGAAGTATCGTGGAAACTAGCGAGAGGAAAAGAAAATTTTGATGTTCATCCGTTTAAAGCGTGATTCACATTTATTGTTTGAGAACCGAATTGTCAGATTGTTTCTCCTTGTGATAACGATTGCGTGGAATATCCGACATTTACCTTTTTAAACTAGTACGAAAGCCGACCAAATCTCTTGTACCAAGCTTTTCTCACCCATTAACCATCTAGTTGGCAATAACAATCTAGTAAATTTCATCGTCTGTTAATTTTTAATTTAACACGTACAACACCAGTTTCTGTTTCTCGTTTACGACTCAAATGTCGTTCCCCTTTGATTTTCATTTTCAATCGACAACAATCGTTTTCTCGCATTTGCGAAGGAAAAGTGTTGGAAACACACACGAAAATAGTGAACGAAAGAATTCGTGAAACATACAAGATTGTTCGTTGTAACGATTTTAGAAATTAGTGAGCTGGATCGTCTACTAAATGTACGATGTGCATCGCGGTGCAACGTAGACTTTCTTGTGATAAGGATAAGCGTACAGGGAGGAGCATCAGCCATTGATATCGCGACACTAAGAAATGCATGTTATTCCTCAATGTCCTGATATCAATTAATCTCGATGGTGTTTGACAATCGAATTTCTACCTGGTAGGGGTAGATCGACCCCATCGTTCTTCCTCTACGCTTCTGCTTAATCAAAGGAAGCCTAAGTTGCACCAAATTGTACAAACTCGTCGAAGAACGTAGCAGACGAATCGCATTGAAAAGTGAAACATAAAGGTAATTACAACAAACGACTAACAGCGCATTAGTAGAGAAGTTTTGTTTGGTTGCGTTATTCGTCGTTTCCGTTTATTATGCGTTAATTATTGTTCGCACGTATGTGGAACGTGAATCAGTGCAGCGACCGTCGGTGATTAATTTCGTCATAAAAGTGCCATAAGTTTCTTGGAGAACCGAAAGGGAATCTTTTCATCTTCTTTTTTTTTTTTCTTTTATTTCAATCTCACGTTACGTTCCACACTCGTGTTTAAAACGTAGACATTTCTCGTTAGTGAACATCCGAATACATCCATCCCGCACACCAAATTCGAGAATTCCCGCACTCACCACGAAGCACCGTTACTCTTAGCCAAAAATTACTTTTATTTAGTTTCGTTTTAGCGATCGTGGATTCGTCTTCTTGGCCACCGGCATTCGTTGAACTAACCCGGCGAACGATTGCCGGCGACAACGAGACGATCTTCTAGATATTAAGATTCCTTCGCTATGGCTTCCTCGAGCAAACATCAACGCCTCTCCGTCGATCGTTACGATTTTCGAGAAGGGAAGAAAAATGAAACGGGGAACGGATTAATCGTTTGCCCGAGAAAGCGATCGCGACAGGATATCGGCGATTATCATTATTTTTTATGGACTTTTGTTTTGCATGTTGCGTACGCGTATTGTTGATTTATTATTTTTACTGTCCGGGCGACGAAGAAAAGTGAAAACATTTGGAGAAGAACAAAAAAGATAAATATATATATATATATGTACATGGTTTGTTCGTTGCATTTAACTTTGATTTTCTTTTTCTTTATCGTCGAGAGAATCGATTAATTAAAAATTCGTTTTCTCGTCGATCAGGTTCTGTGCATCGAGTAATACACGGATTTTGATAATTTTTATTTGAAAAAGCTGTTCAAATGGTATGTTTTTAAGTTGAGAGGAAAAGTGGCTCGATGACACGGAACGTAGAGGCAACGTCGAGTACGATCGTCCTCGGTCACCTGTTTTTCTTTTCAAGTTGGCACACAGGACGATTCGTAATGAATTTTTCAGCGTGGAATCGATGGAGTCCTTGGCATCGATTAAACGATGTCACGTGCGTTACACGTGGTCCATATACCGCATCCATGGTACCACATCCATAGAAAACAAGTACGCGAAACGTAAGAGAGGCAGATTTTGTCGCACAATTTTATTTAAACAAAGAAAAAGAAATGAAATTGTACGATCATACTTTGTTTTATTTTTCTTTCGTCTACGCGGAGATTTTTATTTTCGTACGACAGAAACCGATCTCCCGATCCTCCATCCATTCACGTTCTTACTTTATTAAAATAAGCGTAGCCGTTATTTATGTTTCTTCACGATTGAATTTTTTATTTACAGGTGTTTATTATTCAAACTTTATTTATGTTGTACAAATGATCGACATTTTTTCTGTTTGCACGTAAATATTTTAGCCAAGTAGACCCGTTGTAACATCGACATTGACATTAGCTTGATGCGTGCATGCGATATTCACAGCCTTCCCTGTAGATCGACACGAAACGTCGATAAAGTTTCATTTATGTTGTAGCAAAGCACACGCGTCTTCGAACACGTGCGCAAACTTTACTGACTCGAATCTTTTCGCAGAGTTCTCGGGCTGCACGAAGTCGGAAGGCGAGACGTGGAAAGAGAAGACAAGAAACGTCGGTTCAGGGAATCAAACGAGTACAGAAACGTCCGGCTCGAAATCGACTAGTACCAATTCGTCGACGACCACCACGAGCAGCTCGTCGACGACCGCGTCCAGTTCCGGCACAACCACCACCACCACATCAACGAGAAGTTCCTCGGCATCGCCGGCGACTAGCAGAAACAACGCGCAGAACAACGCCGGCAGTGGAGGTAGCAGCAGCAGCAGCAGCCCTGCACCGACGCTGAACTCGTCGACGAGCGGTCAGGTCGGCACAATGTCCGCGCCACCGGGTCGACAAGTACCGAAAAGACGGATGAGACGTCGCGCGACCTCGCACTCGCAAGATCCCGCGGAACAGCTTACCGAAATGTCTGTCCGCGGTTTGAATCTCTTTCGTTACGCCTCGATATCCGAGGGCGTTTATCAGTGTACCGAGTGCGCGAAGCTCGACATCCAGAAGACGTTCAAGAACAAGTACAGCTTCCAACGACACGCCTTCCTCTACCACGAGGGCCACCAGAGGAAGGTGTTCCCGTGCCCGGTCTGCGGCAAAGAGTTCTCAAGGCCGGACAAGATGAAGAATCATATGAAGACGGTCCACGATTGCTTCATGCCGAAGGACTGCGTGATGCCCTTCGGCTTTTTTCTCTCGCCTTAGCGGGCGTCGCGAGGGCGTGGTGGGATGGTGATCGGTCCGGCACGAAGAACCATCATCACGGCTAGGACGGATGACGAGAATGCCGGGCAACGGGCACCGGAAACAGCCGCTGGCAGCGGTGTCCAAAGAAACGTTCGAGCTTCGATCTCCTCGAGGCATCAGCCAAGGATGTTGTCCGTGTTCAGGCGGGGCCGCGTTTGACACCTTTACCCGTCGTATCACCCGTCGTCTTCTTCAGCGTCGGCCTAGTCTAGTCACCCCGCAGCGGCGGCGTGCTCGTATTCTACTCCCTCTGTGTACGGCGGACCAATCGCCTATGCCCATCTCACCCCCGCGAAAGTTCGACTATGAAAAATCTGGTATTATTAAATGGCGCGATAACGATCGGATTTAGTCGTTTAACCGAGCGGATATGTCGGGAGGAGGAGGACACCACGCGACCGGATCGGATGCAAAACACTTGTTGCAGCGGGACGACATCGAGTGATCGCGCGGAGAAGACACGAACAGAGGGGAGAAAAAAATAAATATATATGTATCTATTCGTGACGACTCGACTAGTGATCTGTGTACATTTAGTATTATCTTATGATCCTTGAACTGTGCAATAGCGCGCTGATGCTTGTAGTCGATCGATGCGTCTACGCCTGTTGTCTCTCCTTCACTAGCGCGCCGGTCCTTGTTCGTGCGAGTCCCTTCTCGGCGTGTACGGTGCGTTGCGTTGCGTTGCGTTGCGTTGCGTTGCATACGAATGCCAGCGATGCCGAAGCCTTTTTGGACATTTTTAAAAGAGGGACACACTCGACGGCTACGTTTGCGTATGTACACTTTCTTGTAATTTAGGCTTCTTTTGGTTAAGGGTAGCTGTAGGGGTACAAGTCTCTATTGTCTTTAGATTTAAAAGAGACTAAGAACATAGAACCTCCTGTTATTGTAATTAAAGAATATGGACATAAGGTAAATCGTAGAATATTCTTAACTAACGGAAACCTGAGTTGCACCTGATTCTACATTTGGGTGCAATTTAGACTTCGCTTAGTTAAGATAAATATAAGAAAATCTCCCACTACTTGTCTTCGATATTGAAATTTTTAAGTACTCTTTCCCCTACGTTTCCCCTTAATCAAAGGAAGCCTAAGTTGCACGTGACCGTACCGTGTGATGTACGTAAACCATTGTTTCACAATGCTGAATATTCGTATCGTATCGGGCCCGCGTAACCGGAAACAAAGCTTTTTTTTAAATGAAGAATAAATCATGGCAGTATTTTACGCGGGCGTAGTCTGCATTAATTCCAATTGTCTCGTTATGTTTTAAGAGTCCAAATTTAATGATATCGGCGAACAAATATTTAAAGGGATTGATATAATACCTTGCGAAACCGACGAGCTTTCTTCGTGCCTTTTCTTCTTTTTTCTTCTTTAAGAATAATTCTCGTCGAGGCTTGCGTATGAAATTGATATATATATATTTTTTTTTAATGCAAATACAGTGTAACGTAAGCAATACGATTAATGGGACTGACAGGATATCGTTGCGCGAGTATACTTCCGTTTCTCTAGATCATACCGTGATAGCTTTAACAAAAATATACGTCTTCGATGCTTTAACGCGAATGATTCTATTTTCTTTTTGTTTCTTTTTTTCTGTTTTACAAATTTTCGATTTCAGCAATTTATATGTGAAACGTTGGTTACGAATGTTACGTTCTCTCTTCTTTTTACAGTCCCTTCTACTACTGCATGAAACTCTGCATATTCTCAGACAAACCACCTCATTTTTTTCTTTTTTAATTTACCTTTGTAGGAAGATATTTTTTTAACTGAACGTACACGTTCATTTGTACACACATTTTCTTTATTTTTACCAACGGCATGATATATAAAAGGGGGACGTTCATTCGGATTTCTTAAAAGTTGCATGCAGAGTTTCTTAGTCAAGATTGTTCTCTATTTTTTCATTTTTTCCTAAGCCTTCCAACACAGATTCGATTCCAATGGTGCGTAGCGAAGTGCGTATTAGTAAAAAGTGTAAAGAAAAAAAAATGGAGGGAAGAAGACGGAAATGTATATTTATCACAGAGTTTATAGATTCGCTGCGAGCACAAAAGACTCGTAGAGTTTTGTTAGATAGTGCCTAACTAGAGAGACAAAGAGAAAGAAAGAGAGAGAGAAAAGAAACGAATTAAACTGCATAGCAGCCTCGGTATATGTACAGGTTTTCTGGGAAAGTGTATTATAGTTATTACCAATTATTAATTATTATTACTATTATCATTATTGATTTACCATTACTCGCACTACTATTAATGCGGCAAACAATATTATTTTTATTATCACCGTTACAGTTTATTGCTATTAATATTATTATATATAGATATATATATATATATTGTTTGATAAGAATTTATTAACTTTTAGATAATGGACAAGCACCGATAAAATTGGTTATTATTGCTAGGTATATAAGTTAATAATGCACAGGCAAACGCAGACAAGTTATAGAGAAAGTTTATATATGTATACAGACATAGTATATATTATTATAAAAAGAAAAGAATGGCCCTTCAGTTAGTTCGGGTCTGGACCGTTTGTTTTTCTCTTTGATTTATTATTATTATTATATTATATTATATTATTATGTATATTATACTATTTTTCGTTCATTCGTTCGTTTAAAAACCTGCAAAGAAATCAATTATTTGATAACATTTATTGTTAACAAGTTTCTTCTATTTTTTTTTTTTTTCTTTTTTCGGTGTTGGGACACCGCGATGTAGACATAGTTTTTTCAAGTCGAATTTACACCGAAATCACACATAATTCTCACACCGTTCGCACGGTTGTTTGTAATGCAAGTTTTCCGATTCGTTCGTGGGAAAAATAGGTGTTTTCTCGTGTCTGCGACGTTGTTTCGCGATACAATGGGAAACAATGGCGCAGTTACGTTGAATCGTTTTTACATAAGACAACGATAAACAGGTACATCTCGTTCGGTCATGAATCTTTCGACAGCATTTCTTATTTTTCATTTACTTCTCGACGAAGCCGTAATTTAGCAATAAAAGATTAAGCGATTCGCGAGCAATTATTGGTAAAAGTCGAGTTTTGATATTACACGGACTAACTGCATATCCCCTGGTTTAAAAAGCCCGTCTTGTTCTACGAATTTACTAGGAATAACGTTTAATAATTACACGTCGAGTCTCCGAAGCAACGAACTCTGTTCCAATTCTCGTTTCTCTTTTTGTTTAACACGTTTGTCGATATTCAGAAATTTTATAAAATTTTCATTAGCATCGTTTTCCATAAAAATGTATATATTGGTAAAAATTCTTTGAATAGTATTAAAAATTGGATAATTAAAGGTGGAAAAAAGTAATTATTTAATAGTATTAGCATTGGGCTAATAATTTAGCAAATTCTGTGGCAATCAATATATTTACTGTGTTGGTATAAAACGTGTTAAATATTAGTTTTGACGAGAACATTCGAACGAATACCGAACGGAAAGCAGTATTTTGGTCTTCCGAATCGGTGTTGTACGCGTAAGAGGGTCGTGTGAAAATGAGTTTGGATGGATTGCGTGTATGTCAGAATGATGATGGTTGTCAAAGAGCTATTTAAAAAAGAAGAATATATTATATATACATGTATATGTGAAGAGAGGTCTATTACGCGAGAGGGAATGTGCATCTGCGTGTGATTTGAGCCAGTTAATATTCAACACATTGCTAATTAGTAGAAATTCATTTACAATTGGTATTTAACACATCTTCATTTAGTAGAGATATTATTTTTTAAAAAGGAAATTTTTATTTTATTGTTATTTATCCCATTTCTATAATTACTAGTTTGTAATTTTCTAATTTGGGATTTAGAAAATTAAATTTAAATCGTCGCTATTTCAATAATCCATCATTGAATTTACAGAAAATTAAAAGGAAATATCCGTGTTGGCAATGTGTTCGATAAAAGCAACTCGCAAAAAGGAAGAAAATGTTAGCTGAAGCTCAGACATTGTATTCTCGCACAATCCTTTCTCTTGCGTCCAACTAATCATTGTTATTGTCGTAGAGAGCGTAACTTTTACTTTGATATTAATATTAATACGAACACACGCACACAAACACGCATATCCGTTGGAATTGTACGATCGCTATTAAATTGTGCAAGATATTTCTGGCAAAATTTGCTGGATCCCTTGATCGCAGCCATAGATCTCTAGATTCGTGATTGGTGATCGATAAATATGTGATCGATAACGCGTGTATGCGATTCGTTACAACAGAGAGAAAATTTATATATACATTTTAGAAAAGATAGAGTTGCATCGTTCGAATGGCACGACACACTGACGAATCTTCAAAAAACCTCTAAAAAAATGAAAAAAAAATAAAAAAATAAAAAAATACAAATTCCTAATTTTAATGACGTGTGCAAAAAAAAGCAATTAAAAAAAGAAACACGATCGTGTTACACTCTTCTTTTCTTCACTTTCCATGCATTGCGACAACATTACCTTACTTCTTACGTTTTAGTTTTATACTGCTATTGTAATAGTTCTAGATATTCTATATTAATATTATATTACTACTATTGCTAATTGTCAATCGTCGAGTAGCGTTTATTATTTTATTTCTTAATTTTTAATGTAACACGTCGGGTATAACTTAGTTAGCGCGGTAAGATGCGTTAGGCTTTAAAGAAACAAAAAAAAAAAATGATAAAAGGAAACCACGGTAACACGTTAGAAGAGGGACGGGGTGATGCAAAAGTGAAACAACCCCGTAGAGATGAAAGAAATGATAACACGGTTATTGTATTCATAATACAGATTATATTTTATTTGAGCGTTAAATGCTATACAGCTTGCGACATAATGCGCTGCCTTCACTTTATATGTTTCCCCACTTTTATTCGTTGGTAGAACGCAAGATATATATGTATGTATGTGTATCACAAGGTTTTCTGGCGAACAGATTTATAATTTATAAATATCGATGGTTGAAATTGCAGATTTTATTCGAGTTAAGCTGCGCCTATGCTACATAGTCAAATAATTCTTTCATGCAGAATATTTACAATAAACAGGAAGAAAAATTATTCAAAATTAACTTGGAAATTAGTAATAAGTGCTGCGAGTACGTTCAGAAAATTGCAAATTAAAGAAATTAGAATAAACTAAAGATAGCAATAAAATTTGAATAGTGTAGATGCAGCATTAACGCTATAAATGTACATAAGTAGATATTCTCAAGAATCCATAAAAAGAATTGAGAAACAATGAAATGCTATCTATCGCCAGAATATCCATAGAGACCATAAGATTTCTCTGCGAATGAAATTCGTGGCGTTACACACGTTTAAACCCGCGAGTACATTGCCAAGCATTCGATAAAATATTTATAACAAATGTGTATCCATAATTGTTTAGCTGTTTCTTTTTTCAAACTAAAACATGAATTGCTGTTCCTTTGTGATCGAGAAAAAGAACGGTATAAGAAGATTAATCGCTTGGAAATGTACTCGTTCGCACAGTAGACTTCTGCAATGAATTAAAAGATGTTCTACGTTAGTGATCGTGTCCACCTCTGTATTATTCTTACTTACACTAATTTAAAAGAAAAGAAATAACGCTGTGATCCAGCGATGATGATGCAAGCGTGTTTTAGCCAATTTTTACGGTTATATATGTTTATTAATTAGCAATATACACCGCATATACATACATATAATATATTACATATAATATATAGGATACGAGTACTGGCACTTTTATTTGCACTGAAACATCATGGAAGCATCGCACAGCACACTATTTGTTTCGATAGAAGAAAGAAGCGGTACACGAAGGCAACATTCTTGAAGAACGTTAACAGGATACAATGTTGAATAGGTATTTGCAATAGGGACGATAATTGCGTGAACTATTAAGAGATATAAAACGTTGCGGAAGGGAAAAAAAAAATTTATTATATATTATATAGAAATACTATGTTATATTATATTATATTATATTGTACACGTTCGCCCTGTTTAGAGGGTGGTGGAGCGCGTTTAAAAGAAACCACACACGCACAAAAAAAAATATATATATATATATATATATATATATATATAACGAACGTTACATACAATTATAAAAACAGAGAGTAACACAATAAAGAAAGGAAAAGTTGCACGTTCGCTGATTATCGTCGTTGTCGTCGGCTTGTACATTTGTTTCGAAATGTACGCGCATAACGTATGTACCTAGAGTTATATGGTGCCTGGTGGCGATAAGAACGATAACAATCTAAAATAACTATTATTATTTTTATTTGTTTTTATCTAATTGTAGTTTCTTTGTAACTCTTTGTGATATACATTGCAATAGTCTATCCGACCGTTTATTTCTTGTATCGATTAGTGCAACCTCCATTAAAGCAAAGCAGAGAAACATAACGATCCGAAGAGATTCTATTTCAAACCCTTTACGGTTTATCGGAATGTGCGCTCTTTGAGGTCCGTGCGATTACAGTGCATATTATTTCTTCAACCGCTTAATAAATCACAGTTAATTCCTCGATATAAACCCTTCCTTTCAACGGATTCTCCATCTTCTTCAAGGTCCAAGCAAGAGTACTAATATCTCCTCCTGATCGGAACGCAACTAACGCACCTGTACCTATTTTCATTCCATGTCTAACCAGACCAGCTGCCCAGTCTGCCGAGCGACATCACCTTCGAGATCTGCACCTCGTCGTCGTCGTCCTCGCCGCCACCGGCGTCGTCCATCGCGGCGACGACGAGAAGCGGCGAGGACGCGTTCAACGAGACCAACGAGGCCGGCGAGTTCATCAAGTCCGAGAGGGTAGTCAGCGGGATGCACTTTCTGACGGACCGGGAGGAGGATCGGGCCGATCTGTTGCTGCCAAAGTCCGAGTCCGGGGAGGCTGAACCGGAAGTCAGGAAACAGGTTGGTTCGTCCGCTGCTTCGGCAGGCAGTGCACCACCTGCGGCCGGCTTCGTTCACACGACGAACACGAAGAGGGGGCGGCCTTTCGCGCGTCCCCGGGGATACTGCACCAACAGAAACGGACTGACCACGAAGAGACCGCTACGAAAGCTCGTCACGCCGCGGATTTGATAGGGTGCTTTCCATTATTCAGGGCATTAGTTTTTTATCTTGTAAAGAGACAGTAAAACTGTCCGGGATAACATTTATTTGTGCTACGTTTCAGCTCCTCGTTTCCTCTTCCATAAAATTCTATTTCTAATATTTATTACTAACATGTGTCCGTTAAAAATTATAGTGAAGATTGTTGTTGACGAAAATAATTGAACGGTGTCTTTTTAGTGCAATTACCAAGTACATTACGAAAGAGTAACTATTTAAAGAAACCTGTGGAGCGTTGTATGATACAAATGAAATGTTTGTAACGTTTAATTAGCGCCAATAAGTAGTCAAATAAAATTCGTGAATAGGAGTAATCATCTTATCTGTCTTCTACCTATGTAAGTCTCCATGGTTGATGGATAAAAGGTATTAAGGAATTAGGTCGTTCAAATGAATTGGAAACTGTCAGAATTTTTTTGTAAGATAAAATTTATTTGTAAGATAACAAAAATATTTTTATCAAAGTATTTGGTTGCTTAGAAATAAATTGATCGAGCTGATCCGACACCTTGATCGATGAAAAGTTTCTTACTTCGTGCCAACCGAATGGAAAGCACCCTAAGAAACGTTCATTTGGCAAATTAATCCTTTATCAGCCGGTGCGCATCTCTTATCTGGTTTGCCCTTCGTATCTCTTTCATTAGCGCGCCGCTAGTTGTTCGCGCGTAGTTCGTTGAACCGTACTTTCTCAGTGTATAATTGCGTGCGAGGAAGTTGATCTTATTTTTACGTCGTTTATCTTAGGTGACACCTTTTCTGTCGGTGCATCCTCCATCTGCGCCACGAAAAGAGAACGTTGATCTCGTTTTACGGGTACCTACGAACATTTAAAAATTCTTGTCAATTTTATAAGCTAAGATAGACGTTTGACCCCTTGCTGTACGAAATTCTTATTTCATTTCTTTTAATTAACCGTGCCCATTTAGACTATTTCATTTCTTCGTGATTGTAAAAAAGATACTGAAATTTTCATTTGTGTTCAATTGATCGAAGTTGGAGGATAATACTCACATGTTAATACACACCTACGATTACAGGCCGACTAGTAAGAAACAAAATCCTTCGAAAAGGTGTCACGTGTGCGCCAAACACGACACACGACGTGAGACAACCTGGCAATGCAAGCAATGCAAGAAATCTTTACATTTGCAAGTCACTCGCCTCAAGACCATTGAACGTGTCACGATACTATGTAATGTTACTACAATTTTTCCACGAATTCATTTCGTCTTTTCTCTCTTATTTCGAACTACTCATCGCCATCTGATTACATAGGTACTTTTTGTGTATCGTTAAATTATAAGAATTCACCGTATGGAGAATAAAGAATAATAGTTTGAAAGAGAAAAAAAAATACAAAAATACAATAGCTTTCCTATAATTGTAACAATTAATGAATTTGAATAGTCTGAATAGGCACGTTTGGGTACGAATCGTCGAGCAAGGGGTTTCTTCCCTGATTAGACCGGGGCGGAGGGGGATTAAAATGAACGCGAACGAGGGAGACAGAGAAAGATAGAGAGAGAGAAAAGGGAGAGAAAAAACCAAATAAACGTTGTTTTACAAGCTGCTGGAATACCTGATTCAAAACGACGGTTCCGTAGTCTGCAAGTGGTGCGGCGAGGTGCTACCGTCTCGAACCCGTTGGTACAGGCACAAGTACAAACTGCACGTGCCTACCCAGGTCAGCCAGCCGGCGCCGCTCTTCAAGTGCCACAGCTGTAACGCTTACTTCAAGTCCCGCAAGGGTTACATCGGTCACCTGAGCTCGCGGCATTCCGACAACGAGAACGACGAGAACAGAGAGGAGCCGGCGAACAAGAAGGTCCGCAAGACCTCCGACGTAAGTCTTACCCTGTGTCGCGTGTAGCGACGGGCATTACCCCCGCTTCAGCATCACCCCGCTTTCCCTTCTGTTTTATCCTATTGGCATTACCATAAGCAGGTGGAAGCCCTTCTTTCGAACGAAATCAAATTTATTTGAAAAAAAAAAAAATAATAAAAATGGAGCTTTACACACACCTGTGTGCTCCAGAAAGGTTTAAAGGGAGAAAAGGAAGGGCTTACGCTGCTCGCCAGCTTCCGTTCGCTTCCTTGCGCATCATTCGTGATCACTCGATCGAGAGATAGAGAGTAAGGGCGAAAATATGTGAAACGTGCCCCGACAGATCGGGAAAGGGCCAGACTGGGAGCAGCAGAGGGAAAAAGAAGAGAAACTGGTGGCGGACATTATCGATCGGGTGAAGAGGGAGTGCGAGGCTCAGGGTGAGACGGTGACGAGACGAGGCTACTCCAGGCGATCCACCGTGATGAACAGCTAAGAGCGAGCCCTTGCGGAAAGGATGAAGGGAGATCTTGTGCCATATCATCGTCGTACGATGCTCTCCTCGTGACACGGCTCGAAGAACTTTCGATCGAGATGCGCGCGGATCGATACCTGTCGACGTTCCACCTCGTGCGTCTTTTAATCGACTACCAGCAGCCCTATGGTTAAGTAATTAAGAGATACTCGAGTATAGAAACACTATGATCAAATTAGGATTAGTCTGGGGCGGCGTTCTATGCTCAATCATTGAAAAACGTTATATATAAAATCGGTCTCTGGACTCGACGATCGAATCGCATTCCGAATTCTGATTAATTAACCCCTCGAACAGCGGATAGAAAATTCGATTTTCTATTTTATATTATTATTATTTTCTAAATTTTAACACTGTTCCCTTGAAAATTATTCTTCCAATGTATATAAATCCCTTTCGTTAAACAATTATACATTTAATTTTAGATTAATACATTGGGTAATTAGGGTAATTATATTTGGGTCGCGATTGACCTCGGTTTCGCTGTTCAAGGATTAAAGAAATTCTGATATGGCGGTTGGACAGTGAGTAATCAACTTATTATTAAAATAAATTAGGGAGAAGGATGCAGAGCAGAGGTGGCCAAAGTTTGAGCCTAGAGACTCGAGTTTGAAAATGGCAATATAGCAAGAGTCTCTCCTGTGGGCACATCTGCTCAAGTAGATTCGAAGCTATTTCAAAGCATCGTTATATCAGATTTATAATCGTTTCATGACGGAATGATTGTTCGATCGTTCGTTTGAATCGACCGCACAGCTGTAAGGATAAAGCCGTGTAACGCGAATCAAAGAACGTCGGCAGGGTGATCTTCGAGCTTTGGAACGAGGATTACAAACTGTCTAGTCATAATGCAAGCGTGGCTGCGTATATTTTTTTCGTATCCTAAACGGCCACGCGTTGCTGCACGATATGTATAATAAATATACATACCTATTCGCGCGGGCCTGGGAGTCGCGTCCATGGCTGCAGTCCGATGACGAAGTTAATCGCGAGCATCATTGCTGCTCACCTCGTCGTGATTCTCGATCATTTGTTGGATCGACATCGTTCCTTTGATCTCGGTAAGTTCCGTGGATCTTAATCGCAGCGATACGCGAACAAATGCGCGAAAGTATAGCCATTAGAGAGCGAGAATCAGTATTTTTCGGCGCTGATTGTTGCGGCCATATAATCGTCGAGCCTGGCCGGGTAATACCACTCATTATCCGTATCTTATTTGTTCAAATATTCCTTCTCGATGATTCATATTCGAGAGTAATTCTGGCGACTCGAAGGTCAAAGTTTAGGAATTAAATCGGAATTACACGATAAGGAACAATTCCAAGAAAAATCGCTTCTAGAACGGCCAAAAATAATAGACACTAATTGCTTTTAATTTTGATAATTATTGCTTAAAAAAAAGCAAGACAGCAACGCTATTTTTACTCACAGTTCTAATTAAATTAAAATACACCTGTTCGCTGTAATTAAAGTGGGATCGGTATTACTCGTCCAAGATCGATTCGATCGTAATTAATTAACGGAAAATAATTACGATTCGAACCTGAGAGGCTCTCTCGAAGAGAATCCAGTGCCAAATATATATCTTCCCAGGCGTACGATATCTTGTTGCGTATACAAAATGCGGTACGTTTACTACGATACGCGATAAGAGCGATCGTTTGCTCAAAAGTGCAACCGTACTAACTAATTTTTCTTCGATTTTGTTCGTTCTCTCTTTTGTTACATTCGATGTGCACAGGTGTTGCGTGTTGCCTGAACAGCCGTTTTATTCCTGCAATTGTTGTTTAACAGGAACGGAACGTGAACGTCACGACACGCGTGAATTTCATAGAAATTATATCGGTATACGGGTATTGATGCGTCTTGCGTGGATGACGTTCACGAAACTGTTCATAAAATCTTCTTTTTTTTCATTTTGAAGGTGACCGAACCCCTTAAATGGCATTTAAAATTATCGGAGAAGCAATATGTGGGGTGATCCAGCAACTACCATCGCCATATTTTATTGTTAGCGGGACGGTATGGTAGGGTCGTGTAGAATGAAAAGAATTCCTTTGTAGGTGGTGGTAGTTTCTAGATACGAAGATCGCATTTATTTCTTTCAATGGTACGTTTTTGATGGTGTGATATGGTCTCTATAGACGAGTACAAAGACCGCATAACAAGTTCCTTACAGGCACATTAAAGGGATCTAAAACGGCCTTCAATGACCTCACAGTTGTTGGTCCTTGTATTCGCTGGTGAATTTCAAAATTATTTAACTTCGTTGTTCCATTCGAGAATTATTCATCCGCGAAGAACATTCCGAACCGTGTGAGTTTAAAACAGATATTCGTAGAAAATTATTATTTATTTTCGTATTATACGAGATCACGGTACACGCGCACCTGACGCACACGAACAAATTAGTTGGACACTAATTAGTGTCGCTAGAAGGACGATAGATAGATCGATAAATAGATAAAAAAAAAAAATATATCTACACGTACGCGAAGGTACGAATAAATCTAATATATAATGCGCGCTGGCGTTTATTTGCGCGAGAGCATTATATGTATTAATCTTGCTGAATATTCCAAGAAAGTCTGTCCATTTTTTCGAATGTCTCGAAAGTATTTTAATCTCTATTTAATTGTTGCGTGTCGTTAAAGCGCAACGGCAGAAGAATGAATTGCATTCGACTCGAGATTTTAAACACACGATATTACAATTTCAAAAGTAAAAAGAATAAAATAAATAAAACTAAAAATGTAGAATCGTGCGTGGTTATGAACGCGTACGTAAACTGACTAGTCGTTAAGTTCGGTGCTAATCAAGAAAGGTGTATTAAATTATACACGCCTTTTTATTACCACTGCGATTGCATCAATTATTTTTTTTCCAAACGAGCGGGTTAGTGGCTTAACTCTTTGGAGGGGTTCACACGGTCGAAGACACGGTGGCGCGAAAATTAGAACTTCGAATCTAATCAATTGTTCCTGTTCCAGTAGTCGTATTTTATCTGTAATTTTTTAACTGATAATGAAATCGACAAAAATCTATATGTATATATAAACATAATTCGCGACGGTTCAACGTAGTACACTATACGTGTACAACCTAACCTCCAAAGAGCTAACCGGAAAGAGGCAACTCTCTTCTGACATTGCGCGACGGATTTTGCACGTAATTATGTACAGGCGCATACATGAAAGAGATAAAACCTCTGCCCGTATACTAGATTTTTAATCCTACGTGTGCATAATGAGACACGTGTGCACGTCGCGACGTAATTGTGTAGGGGCAGAGGATGTTAATCGACTTTTGTCGAGGCAAAAACATCAGCCACTTTTCGTCTTCCTCTTACATTCCAGAATAGTAGTTCTTCCAGAAGTTCTTCTCAGCACTTAAACGTTATAATTATATCATGTATATCATGATGGATCCAGCAGTTGCTTATGATTTACCTGACACCGATAACTGGTCTTTTTTCGTTTATTATCACTTTTTATATATTGCAAAATTATTTAGATAAGATACGGGTATCGAAGAAAACAAAAGTTAAGGGTTTTAGAATACAATAATAAACAGTGATTTTACAGTCTTGGGACGTTTTAAGTTAGAAAATAAGCACGCGGGTCGTGCTATGATTAAAAAAATACTTAACACGTCTCATTAAATAAACGAAGTGAAATGATTTTCACTATAATCTTCGTGCTTTGTGCCAAGCATAACTGTTTTAAAATCCTCAAATCATTCTTACAAAAAGAATAATAATAATAGGTCCAATGAACGTATACGATCCATTTGAGATATTCATCTTATCTTGTCTGCTTTTACTATACTATAAAATATTACGAACCTTCCATTATCAGTCTTCCTCGTTATTAACTCGTTTTATGCGTAACGCGCTGTAGACGTATATTAATATACATTAATTTATTAGTTCCCTTTAGCAGAGTATAAATGATAAATGAAATGACCTCTTTCTTTTTCATACGATACAAAAGCCAAAAAGAACTGGTTGTTTCAATCTGAAAGATTGGTAGCAACCACAGTTCATTCGATGAATCCTGTCGGATCGCATTTTCTTTAATAACAGGCTTTGTTCGTTCGATGACGGTCAAAAAGAGTATCGATACCGTTGAAATTACAGAGAGAAACAGGAAGACGAAACAGTGGCTTGCTCGACATTATTTTCAATCTTCCGTATTGAATCTTAAGTGTTACTAATCGTAAGATCGTAAGGCTGACCTCCTACGTCTGTTAGGGCGATTCAAGTTGAGAGTATTCCAAGGAGAGAAATTATTTATTTGTTTACGATAACGAGGCCGTTTGCGAATCGTATTTCGGGCGATTTGGATCAATCCAACGACTATCATTGTAATACGCGGTGACGATGACCGCCCGAATAATGCGACCCCGTCTAAAGGTGCACGAAATTCACGAGCACGTATGTACTATATGATTAAATGCGGAAACTACTACAACAAAAACCATAGTACTTACGATCACGCTAATCATCTGCGATGAATAAACATTACAAACTAACGAAATCGAACGTATTGTGCATTATATGTCGGGAAAGAAATAAAATCAAAATGAACCGATCGTTATCGCGTCTCGTCATTTTACAACCCGTTTTACTGTACAGTATTACAATTCCCTAGAAAATCAGTTAGTTTGTATTAAAAATATTCACGAAAGGTTTATATGATTATTTTTAATAAACTTTAAGCGATATTTTGCGATAATTTTATGTCATCAAATCGTGTACCCATGATCACGTGACGCTTAAGCGTCCCTTAGTAAAATTAAAAGAGAAGTCCCGCTTATTTTATTTGTCCACGTTCTTTTTACATGCAAGGATAACAAGTTTATCTTTTTTCTTTTTTAGGCTCTCTTTAATTTCTGCTAGAATTCTCCCAAAGCTATAGGCAAATGCTTCCATAAAGTACTGACGAAATTTTCACGCATCATTGTAGGTGGCGGCAGCAGTAGCGTGAATCTAGTTCTCTTCAGGGTTCTCCCACTAGGAAAATACATTCACCGTGTTCTGTTTACAGTATTACGGTCGCGTCCATCATCGTCGTTAGGTATACCCGTTTCCCCGCTCCTTCCGTTCAGTATTATTATGTTCAGCACGATTTATTGGTGATGTCCGTAAGCGTGGTGCGTTCCGGTGTTTTAGAAGGTTGCTTCGCGTGACGATTAATCTTAAAAGTGGCGGTCGCCGCAAGAAGACGCAGATATGATTCCGTGTTACGCGACGGTTTATGCTCTTTTGGTAGCCGTGCTCGGTGTCAGTGCTCTTCACGCGAAAGATCCCTTGGCCCATCACGGAAGATGCGAACCGATCACCATCAATTTGTGTATGAATATACCGTACAACGAGACGATCATGCCGAACCTGATGAACCATCAAAAGCAAGAGGACGCCGGCCAAGAGGTGCATCAGTTCGCGCCCCTGGTCAAGATGAAATGCAGCCCCGACCTTCGTTTCTTCCTATGCACAGTTTACGCGCCTGTATGCACCATCATCGACAGAGCGATACCCCCGTGCAGATCGTTATGCGAAAGTGCTCGTGCAGGATGCGAACGTTTGATGAATAGTTTCGGCTTTGCTTGGCCGGAAAATCTCGATTGTTCGAAACTACCCGAAAACGGTGGACCGGAACTTTGCGTCGGTCACAACGAGACCACACCACCGGAACCATCGCCGCCGGTTTACCCTCCACCACGTATGCCGGTAGCCGAATTTCAACCATCCTGGACAGGAGGCCCTAAACCTTATGGCAGCGGATTCACGCTCGGCGCAAGGGACTTTGGTTTCGTTTGTCCGATGCAGTTCAAGGTTCCTCAAAAACTCGGCTATTCGTTGAAGGTTGGCGATAAAGTCGAGCCTGATTGCGGCGCACCTTGCGATGGAATGTTTTTCACCGAACGAGAACGACGATTTTCGAGGGTTTGGGTCGGTACATGGGCATCTGTTTGTGCAGCTTCTTGTTTCTTTACCTTCCTGACGTTTCTCATTGACACTGATAGATTCAGGTAAAAAAAAGTTTATTGTATTCATATTAATGCATGTAGTAACCTCGTTAACATAAAGTGGGAGGATTAGAAATTTTGTATTATATGCAGATACGCATATTTTAATCATCATTGATGCCTTAAGGTCACATATATACGTTGCCTTTAATTTACAGTTTAATGGAGATATTATTGTTTAACATCTAGGTATCCAGAGAGACCAATCATCTTTTTGTCTGTGTGCTACCTGATGGTAGCATTAGCCTATGTGATCGGTTGGGCTGCTGGTAATTCTATCGCGTGCAGAGAACCCTTCCCACCTCCTTTAGATATGAGAATTCAAATGGCATCAACTATAACTCAAGGCACCAAGTACGAACTGTGCACAGTTCTGTTCATGGTACTTTACTTCTTTGGAATGGCATCCAGTATATGGTGGGTGATCTTAACCCTGACATGGTTCCTGGCAGCTGGACTAAAATGGGGCCACGAAGCAATCGAAGCCAACTCTCAATATTTTCATTTAGCAGCTTGGGCTGCACCGGCAATAAAAACGGTTACGATTCTCGCGATGGGAAAGGTAGAAGGTAAGCAATCCAGAGACAAAGATATTGTATGTTGTAATTTATTTAACTAATACATTTTTCATTTTCCACAGGTGATATACTGTCCGGTGTTTGCTACGTCGGACTTTGGAACGTCGAAGCTCTGCGTGGATTCGTTCTGGCACCATTATGCGTCTATCTTATCCTTGGAACTGCCTTTTTATTAGCCGGCTTTGTTTCCCTCTTCCGGATACGTACAGTTATGAAACACGATGGTACAAAGACTGACAAACTAGAGAAATTAATGATTCGTATCGGCATATTTTCTGTACTATATATAGTTCCTGCATTGATTGTCATTGCTTGTTTATTTTACGAGCAAGCATATTTTGATCAATGGATGTTGACCTGGAATATGGAGATGTGCTCGAGGCCGGGACCACAATCTTTGTATTCCATGCCGTGTCCCGTTGGCGAGCGTACCCGCGATGTCGGTAGGAGACCAGAGTTCGAGGTATTCATGATAAAATATTTAATGGCTATGATTGTTGGTATCACAAGCAGCTTTTGGGTATGGTCAAGTAAAACGTTGACCAGTTGGCGGCAGTTCTTTCATCATATACAAGGACGACGCGCTGAAGCGTATGTTTAAAGACTTTTAATTCAATCAAAGTAAAAGATCTGCCTTTTTCAATCGCATACAAGGACAACGCGGTAATGCGTATGTTTAAAGACTTAATTCTATACATAAAAAGAGATTAGCCTTTTTTAATCACTATATCTAATCATTAACTAATCGCGTGCTCAAATAAAAAGTAATTAAATTGACAAGGAAAGTACGTATTTTATTGCTGGTAATTAAAATGTCCAATCTATATGAAACAAAAATATATCTAGATTTCATTTATTCTAAGATCTGAATACAGAGACGCGCATTTCAATGTAATTTTTATATATTACCAGTGCATTGTAAAGAGCAATGAGGATTATATAAAATGTACTGTGCCAAAATATTTTTTTACCGATTGTATGTTTGTTTAAGCTATTTGTGAATTCTTTTTGTTGTATTTTTATAAAAGTTGCATAAGGACTGTATAAAATGTTAGAGAACTAATCGTCGCATTAGTTTGCAAGTATTATTAGACGATGTTTAAATCATACTTTTAAGTATTAAAAACCTTTTCATTTATACATTAACAGAATCCATAACTAATATCTTATCATTTAAGTTATAAATGCTCAAACTGTTTGCAGACGATGTGTTCAGTGTTTATAAGTGTACTATCCTGCCATGCACAAAACAGTGAGTACTATTTGTATGTTTGATCGTAGTTTCAAACCTGTTTCACTTTTGGGTTTGATAAATGAAGAACAATTACGCTTACTAATCTCGCGAACAATTTTTATATCTTTTACAAAACAACTTTAGAAATATTTTATGATATTCAATTATGTGATCCTTTAAGAACACTGAAAATCTTTTTTCTTTTCAATCCACTAGAAATCTTCCCAGGTTTTTCTACTTTTTTTTTTTTTTAAATAAACTTTTTGAATTTAGCCTTTGCAGGATACAATTGAAGGCAAACGTATCTTCGAAAGATGTAAAATTAAATTGTAAGACATATTACTGCCCTAGGTAAACTAAATTGTATATACCTACATCTATTAATTTTACTATGTACTATAATATATTTTTTAAAAAAGTTATGTACATATACATGTCCGCCAATTAAATGGCATTTTCGTATGTTTCCTATGCGTAATCAAATTAAATGGATAACTCGATTAATATGGGTCACTTGAATTCGAAAATAAACTCGGTAATGACTTCTCAACCGAGTGCGGTCGTTGTTCCAATATAATTAAATTCGTCCATTGAAACTGTCGAGCTTTTGTGTATGTCATGTATTTACGGCAACTAATAAGAAGGCAAACAGCAAAAGTAAAGAGAGTCAAAACTACTATAATTGAAACAGCCGTACTTACATTGTAGTAGATGCGCAAAAAATATATATAAAATATACGTGACGTTGTGTAAAGTAATTATAACTATTATATTCTTTATAATAATAAACCAAAATATATATATATATATACACAAATACGTTTATTTAGTCAAATTAAAACAATTATAAATTACAAGGTACACATTATATGTATTGCTATAACAATTGTAATCGATCACTCAACGTTTTAATTTGTCTTCGTCACTTTCGGAGGTTTAAGAATCTTGATTCTTCGTAAATATTGTACAAGTATTGGGGTAACACCGCATGTTATGCCAATACGCATAGGCGCCAACAACTTATGAATAGCATACGCCAACAGGAAGGATGACGAGTTAGTAAGAATTTGTTCTACTTGACTGTTATCAATTATTATGAATTTAACGAGAGGCGCCAAATCTATCCCGCTGAAATCAATATATTTAAGATAAATATAAGAAATTATTCAAATAGTTAGAATAACAATTTTGTAAAACTAACCCAACTACAGCTGCATAACAAGCGCCAAGGGATATTATTGATATTACTACATGAAACACAACAACGGTAGCTCCATAATCCTTAATCACTCTTTGAAATTTCTCTTTCTTGGATAAATTTATATATTTTGGTTTTTTATCGGTATCTTGTGTATCAGTTACTTGTTGCGATGCATTCGTCGAATATCCCATACCGAATATATATTTTTCTGGATACATTCTTTGTAAAAGAACATTCGTTGAGACATAACTTGCCAGACCTGAGTGACAGATTGCAATTTCTAGACTATTTACCTTGCTGGTTATATTTTATATATTACTGAAAATTTCGGTAAAAAAGGATTTACCGGCAAGGTACAATTTGTAAATAGAATAAAGTGCATTTATTTTTTTTTTCTTTTAATTGCTGCATCCCTTCACCATGTGCAAGATTAATTCTATTTTAAATTCGACAGCGTAGGACGGAGTTTTGAGTTTCATTAAGCACTTTACTAACCGCGTTTATCCAGTTTCAATAGTGGCAAATTAACGGTTCGATAATGTGATTTCTGCATATCCTCGGCAATATATTTCTCGTCTCTGGCCCATTGTCCGCCAGGCATATTTAAATGGGTTGATTTTCCATTAGAAGAATATGGTTTTGGAACATTGCTTTGCATCGTGCCATTTAAACTGACCGCGCCAAAGCAATCGTACGAATCTACATGAGTGTCTTTACAAACTTCCGAGCTGTTTAAAGGCTCTGCCAATTTTGATGGTTGCTCCGAATTAAATGATTTACAGTCACTTTTATAGTAAAGCAACACTGGTACAGAAATGTCTCGTGCTCTTTCGGGAGTGAAACGACCAGTTTCATTGGCAAATATTTCAGAAACATTTGTAGGAAGCGGTAATGTAGGAGGGTTAGGGTAACGACGGACACTTGTTACATGAAGGGCCTTCGTGTGACGTATCGTCGTATATCGTGTGCATTGCATTTCGCCAAATGCATTCGCTGAAAAAAATAATGTATAATTGAAACATGTTCAGATAATTAAATATACAAGTCCAGAAAATTCTGTCGTTCGTTTACGTCACTTTTAAATTGATTTTATGTTTGGTCATTCTTGGCAAGGTTATATAAGAACTGAAGAGTCATTCGAAAATTGTCATTCTTTTTTGCGTTTATTTCTAAAATAGTCATAAATAGTAACATGTCCTCCAAATTTAAAGTCATTTGCATATGTAACCTCCGTTGTACTGTTTTATTTAAAAAGCAGTGAATTTGATAAATAAACAATATTATTGGGATAATTGATAAATTTCAGTAAATAACAAATATAAATTTCTATTTAAAAATATGTTGTAAATTTCATACCTGCTGGTAAAACGCGAGATAAAGCCGTCAATAAATCAGTAGAATTACTGATACGAGATAACGACATCGTAGAATCTTAAGTCACTTAGAATAGTAGTTTTATTAACAACACACGACCTTATCTACTTAGAACCTTTTTATGCAGCTGTATAAAGTAACAAATACGGTAAATATTTATAAAAATAAACAAAATGTCTTACAATCCAATCTCCACAAAATCACTTAACCTAAGATCAGTTTGGCATTTATATACTCTTCAGACTTGTAATACACAGTTATAAAATATTAGTATAAGTTTGACAAAAATGTAGACGCATTAAAAAAACATCCCATTGAAACCGGTTAAACCTTTACGTATATATGACAAATTCGTAAATATATGTTACAAAACTACTGACATGTAAGCCACCAGTAGGCATTTTTAAATGTTTTATTTAGGGACATTTCTTTATTTCAAAGGGTCATAATACAAGGGGTCCTAGACACCCCAAATGAACTAAATACGGCAGGGCCATCGGCGCAACAGGGTCCCAGACAACCCATCCATCCATCCATCCATCCAATTTCGCCCATTTTGAATATTGGGGATGCATTTGCATCCCTTATTCTTGCGGGCCGGCATATCTAGGAATTTTCTTTTCCTTTGTTGCCCAATGAACTCTATCGTCCACGCGCCTGTGGGAATGGGTTGGCAGCGGAGCTGCCAACCCCAAATCCCGCGCCTTTTTTGAATTGTTTTAGTCTTGATCTGTACATTTTCTTTCTTTCCTTCTTTTCTCTTCCGTACGAGGTTATTTCTTGTACGCGATTCGTGCCGTACAGTTATTGTCCTTGTTTCTTAATTGGTTTTAGCACTCTCACTCTATCCATTCTCTTACAATTATCTATCGATTTATCTTCCCTACACTTCGACACACAGTTGAACATTTCTTGCTTGTCTATTTTTACATTTTACATTTTATCGCTTAAACATTCCTATCTATTTTTATTGAAGTAACTTCCACACACTCTTTACATTCATTCTTTCATTCTTTCATCCCTTAAACTTTCTCTCTCACTTCATCCCATTCATTCCTCCATTCTTTTAGTTTTTGCCAAACGATCGGCAACCTTCCTTCAAGTTTTCTGATTTTCCGTGATTTTACTTCTACCCGGGTTTGTACCCTTTCTTACAAAATATTATCTCCGTAACTCGTTATCCAGTTCCGCTTACATGTTCGGCTTTTCCTTAATTTCTCCTTTCATCAGATTCTCTTCTCTCTTTATTTTCAGGTCTTTCACTCATCTCTCTCCGTAGCATCATCCCGGGTCGAGGAGCCCCACTCATCGATTCCCTGATTCGGATTGACGCAGCGTGCGCTTGTTGTACATGTGTGTGTCGTTACATGGTTTTGAATCGAGGTATATAAACCTTTGACTGCTCATTTTTCGCCTTCACGCTACTTCCTCCTCCTCTCGGGTCTCAGCGCAGCGCTCCCGCCCCTTCTCAGTTATTCTCCTCTCACACTTCCCTTTCTCTCTCTCGCACTCATCCAACTCGCTTGTACATTGAAACCAGTTTTCCTCTTCATTCGTTACATTTCCCGCGCACGCGCACTATATTATTCTCCCCGTTGCCACTAGAAATTTCGCAACGGCCATACAAACAGACGGTTTGTCCCTTCTCACTAAATCCTGATACTGGGGTCTAGCCCCGAACCCTTTCTCTCGTAGCTTTTGCACCAATTCATCTCTCAGATGGTCGTATTGTTCGCACTCCCACAGTACGTGGCAAATGTCCTCCACCGTTGCACCGCATTCACACCCGGGATCGTCTACTAAGTGTTTTCTCGCCAACGACTCGCCCACATTATAATGATTTGCTCTTAATCTACTCAACACTGATATAATTTTTCTGTTTTGTGCCGCGAAGTGATAGAACCACGGTTTTCTGTGATTCTCATTCGTGTCTATCTCGTTGAAGTATCTTGCGCCTTTGTATCTTGCTTCTCTCTTCATTGTCGTGGTGGACTCGTTCCATTCGCTTTCCACCAGCTCCACCAGCAGGTCTTCGTGTGGAATTGGATACTCTGGATTCGGCTGTTGCTCAGTCGCCCTTTTTGCCGCCGCATCTGCTCGTTCGTTGCCTTCGATGCCTCTGTGTGCCGGCACCCACACAAACACTACCGGGGTTTTCTTACGGTCTATTTTATCACCACTTTGCAAGTTTTTTTTGCACATAAATTTCTTTTAATTGTGTTAATATATTAATAATAGTCTCGCTTCTTTTTATTTTAGGTATCTCATCTACACTTATGTTTCGCACCGCCTCTAGAACTTTCAATACGCTCGCAGAGTCACTGTAAACTAGTAGTCTTCTCTGATCACCGGATGTTCTGTAAGTTCTTAGTGCTTCCGCCACCGCTGTGGCTTCTGCTGTAAATATCGTGGCTCCTGGGTCCATGCTTATCGTTTTTTCTTCCCATGTGTTCGTTGTTCTAGTTACAGCTGCTGCCCCTACCGACATAGCTCCTTGTCTTTTAGATCCGTCGGTGTATATTTCAGCGAAGTTCTCATTTATATTGCCATAATGTTGTCTCGTCTCTGCCGGGACGCTCTGCAGTGCGATATTTGGTGCCGCCATCATTTCTCCGGCGCGCCATTCCACCCAGGGTTCGGGGTAGTCCAGCACTCGGATTCTTGATCTTTCCGCCGCTGCTTTCGCCATCTCCATCAATTGTTCATTCTTTCTAAAAATTTTCATCACGTAAGTATGACCGTTATCAGGTTGGTTTTCCATTCTTTCCCACGCCTCATAGAACCATTCCAAGAAATCTCCTTTCCTATTCCCTATCTTCTTAAGTAGGTATTTACCCGCGAGTAGACTTATTCTATTTTTTATTGACATTACTCCCACCTCAATATGCATTACATTAGTGGGGGTTGATATCCTGTATCCTATCGCAGTTCTAATACCCGAGTTTTGCAGTTTATTTGCTCTGTCAATATTATTGGTACTACCATCTATATAGATTATGGCTCCGTATTCTACCACCGATCTGACGAGTGCCTTATATAATGTTAACATTATTTTTTGATCTACCCCCCGCGCGACGTGTGCTATATACCTCAACATATTTAACCTATCCTTGGCCACCCTTTCAACGTGTTTCGTATGTTCCTTAAAGTAACATTTTTTGTCAAAAATTATGCCTAAAAATTTTGCTTCGTTCGATTCTATTATGTTCTCGTTTCCCACCCTTACCGTTACCGGTCCACTATTTTGTACATTAGAGTTCCGCGTTCTTCTCCACCTCGTGAAGTTAACTATTACAGTTTTTTGTATCGACAGCTTTAGTCCAATTTTCCCCAGGTTTTCTATAATTTTATCAAGAGCATTCTCCAGTTTATTCACGTTACCTATTCTATAGTTAGCGGTTGATACATATATACCTATATCATCGGCAAACTGTAACTTTACCAACTCCTCGTCTTCTATACCCTCCATTATCTCACTGGTGTATATATTATAAAGTATCGGGCTGAGGACCGATCCCTGCGGTAATCCTCTCGCTATTATGCCCTCGGTGTTTTCCTCATACTTCCTCGCCACCATTGCGGATCTGTTTTCTAGCCAATTTTTTATGAAGTTAAATATTTTCTTTGGGCATCCCTTCCTCATCAATATTGTCAATAACATCCCGTGGTCGACTCGGTCGTAAGCCGATTTTACGTCAAGGAAGGCCGCTAAGGTGGCTCTCCCAAAGTTGTACCCTTCCTGTATATCTGTTCTTAATCTAACGAGATTGTCAATTGTAGATCTCCCCCGTCTAAATCCATTTTGCCACTTATGCATTATATTGTTGTTTTCTGCCCAGTTAACTAGTCTTGTATTTATTATTCTTTCCATCAACTTACCTAAACAGTTGGTTAATGCTATTGGCCTAAGCGCCTTCTTACCTGGCTTATCTAAGAGTATTATTGCCGCTTCTTTCCAACTTGGCGGCACCTTACCCGTTTCCCATATCCTGTTGAATAATTTCAGTATTATATCTAATATGGAGATTGGTAACATACTTAGGGTTTGGTTATCGATTCCATCCCTGCCTGGTGCTGATTTTTTTTTCATTTTATTAATGGAAGTCAGCAGTTCTTTCATATTCAGGTTCTGCTCCTGTTGTTCTTCTTGTCTATTTACATATTCACATCTCTCCTCCTCACTTGCGACTCCACTCGCCTCCGTTACTGGGATTACTTCCTCGTCGAAGATTTTGTCTATTTCCGCTTGCTCAACCTCATTTCTCTCCTCTATTGTCATGGCGTTTTGGGGTGGTTTTCTTCCTTTTTGTAAACCCTTGATGTTATCCCAAAGCGTACGACAATCCGAGCTATGGTTGACGCTCTCCGCGAATTTCTCCCATGCTTCTTTCTTCTTTTTCTTTACTGTTGCTTTCATCTTCTTAATACTTATTTTGTAGTTCTGCCACGTGGACTCGTTTGGCCGTCTATTGAACCTGATCAAGGCTTTTCTTCTTTCTTCGCTTACCCTTGCACAGTCATCGTCCCACCATTTCTGTCTGTTCGGTCTATTGGTTCTATTTCCGTTTGTTCTATTCTGATTATTTCTTTGCTGTTTAATTTTCACAGTTCCCGCAGCTTCTAGGCTTTTATAAATTGCGTTTTTTATTTCTGTTTCAACCTCAGCTACCGTCGCTGTTGTTTCTTGCTCATTTTGTACCAGTGAACTAGATTCCTCCTCCATTTTCATGCGGAACGCATTCCAGTTAGTCTTTTTGTAACTATATCTTCTTGTCGAGAATCTTTTGCCCTCCGTTAGCGGCGGTAAGCTCATGTTTGTCTGTATGTTCAGAATTTGGTGGTCCGAACCTAGTGTTGTTCCCGAGTTTTCCACATTTATATTCTGTAGCATGTGGAAGTTGACGATTATTAAGTCTATATTAGATGCCCTGTGGGATCCCGAGGCCGGCCTTGACAAGGTGTCTCGGTTGGCTATGAACAAGTCCCTCTCCTCGACTACCCTTGCCAATCTTGTCCCTTGTGTGTCATCATCTGCACAGTTCCACTCCGTACTTTTTGCGTTCATATCCCCCATAATGATCGTTCTCCTGTTTGTTTCCAGATTTTCCAGCAGATTGTTCCACTGGCGTTCCGTCGTGTTTCTCGATGGGCTTCTGTACACCAAAATCAAGTCTGTGTCCCCTTCAACCGATTCCACGGTGATGGACAGTGTCTCCGTATCTGTGTTATTATTAATTGACTTCGGTTTTACCTTGATTTGTTCTCTTATTATAAAACATAGTCCTCCATCCCTTACACCTCTTCTCGTAGCCCTGTTACTGTTATTTAAAGCGTCTCCTCTTATTGTTCTGTATCCTTTGAAATTCAACCCAAAGTCTGGGTACAACCATGTCTCCATCACTGCTAAAATGTCGTAATCGTCTATTACAGCCCTTACCTCAGCTACTTTACCTCTGATGCTTCTGGCATTCCATAAGCCTATGATCATTATCAATTGTCCTTTTACTTGTTGTATTTAGTGATCTGTTAATGCTTATATTAATGGTTAATAATATTAATAATGTTATAGACTTACGACTATTGATTATATAATATGATATAAGTAAGTGTATTTTCTTTTTTGTTATTTTTATTTTTATTTTTGTATTTTTTTTTTTATATTATTAATCTTATATATGCTTGAGGTGTTTCCGTATATGTTTTACTTACTCACTATGAATATGATTATCTTGTCTTACTATGTATTTAATCTTACGACTAACTGTACAGTTTTGCTCTTTCTCTTGAGTCTCCTATTTACAAGCTTTTGTTTAGGACCATTGTTACTCTGCCAGTGGACTCGTCAGTGATTGTCATCTGTTCTTGTTCTATCTCTATTTCCTCTGTCGCACTTGGGACTGGACTGTTGTCCCTTTCGTTTTCCTTGTTGGTTTCATTCCCTGTCTTTAAATTGTCCATTTCCTCCCTCTTTTCCTGGACCATTCTTTGAATTTCTTCCCTTCTTTGCCTCTGCAGCTCAAATTTTTTCGCCTGCTTCTCAGGGATTATCATCTGGAAGTGTGGGCCATTGCCCCACCAATCCTCTTCTGGATCTCCTTGTACTTCTGTTTCTTTTCTTCTTTTAGTCATTTTTATTCGTTCATCAAGGTCGTTTAACAGGTTGCGTTCTGTTATCAATTGTATTAACTGATCAAGGATTTCTTCATCGGTTTTGTTTCTGACCTCTTCAAGTAACTTGTAGTTTTCTCCTCTAATTCTTCCTGTCATTTTTCTTTTTTGCGTTTCTTGGTCGTGGTTGTAGCCTTCGTAGATATCCACTCTGGGTGGGTCTCTCACCCATGGCCTCTCCCTTGCTGGTGGTACTCTATTTAGGATCTTGACTCTGCCCTCTCTGTTGGCTTGTCTTAGCGCTCTTTCTTCATTCCTATCCGTGTACCTAAACGCTCCAAATTGTTCTTCCCTTTTTTGTGAATATCTGTGTTCATTCTCATTATCATTATTTGGTCCTCTATTTACAGGTTTGTTCACATTTCTTCTATAGTCCCATTCATTTATCGCTCCTCCTCTTTCAGGCACATTTAATTTCTCCCACCTTTCTACCTTGTTTTCATACTTATTTTTGAGTTGGGGGAATTCCTTCTCACTGTCAATATCCAGATCAAACTTGCGTCCTGTATATTTGTCTCTTAATATGTCCCTCGCTTGTGAGTATGACACGTTTTTATAGGCCATCGTCTTCTTTATTTCATTTTCCCTCTGATAGATAAGGCACTCCCTTGCATTTGATCTATGGATTCCTCCGCAATTTATGCATTTTGCTTCTTTTTTTGCACTCCCCATGGTACTCTTCAGCACATATCATGCACCTTTTCCCCTTTGCCCTGCAATCCTTTTGTAGATGCCCAAATCTAAAACACTTGAAACACTGCTTTATGTTTTCTATGAATGGCTCTATCTTCAGCCAAACGTGCCCCTGTCCTATGTAAACTCTCGTTGGGAGCGAGTCTCCCTTGAATATGAAAAGTACAGCGTCACTCTCCTCCCATACTGCCTTTCCATCCCTGAGCTTTCTTCTTTTCAATCTCGTTATTTCATATTCACCCTGGCCAGGCATTATGCAATCCTGGAGTTCTTCCAGCGATCCCTCCCAGTCTTTCGTTACCCCTCTTCTTGTTCTTTTTCTTTTTGGTACATATGCCTCGTACCCTGTTTCCTTCCTTCTACCATACTCAATAACGTTGTTTGCCTCTCTTCTAGATCTCATCGTGACTTCTGCTCTTGAGAATGCCACCATTCTTATCTCCGTTATTTTCACACCTAAAGCAGTTATTGCATTATAGATTTTTACCAGATTATGTTTCCTTTTAGTGGAAATCTTGTCTTTATTTAGATTAACACATACCGTGTACTCTCCGCTTTCTAGGTCTTCGCTATATAAGTTATCACTTTCATTGTTCACCTTATTGTATGTATGCTCTCTTACCTTTGTTTCTCCGTTATTCGTATCTTCCAATTTATTATCCTTATTCGTTATGTCCTTGTTCTTGCCTTGTTCGTCAATAATTTTTATTTTCTTGTTTAAACTTTTACTTTCAATGATTCTTATTACTTTTCCAGGGCTTGTGTGTTTTACTTCATTAGACGCTTCTTTGTTCTTTGTTCTCTCGTTTAAAATTTTTCGTTGTGTTCTGTTTTGCCACCTTTAGGGTTACTTACCTTCCACTTTCCTTTCGTCTCTTCCCATTGATTCTCCATGTTATCTAGTGCTATATTATCTTCTTGGTGCGTACTGCCAACCTTTCCTTCCGATAGTTCCTTACTTTCCTCTTCCTCAGAGGAGTCCTCTCTATACTTTCTTTTTTGTATGTTCCCGCCTTTTCCTTGTGGTGGGTTATCTTCATTAAATATTTTCTTCCTTTCCATTTGAACATCTGTTCCATTTATTTTTCCTTTTTCTCTGTCTTCATCTTCAAATCTGGTTAGCGGGGGCGGCCCGTCATAACCAATCTCCTCCAACTTCTGTACCTCGTCCACCTTCACTTTTTACATATTCTTTATACTTGAACTTATTCTGCTATTTAATATGTACAATAAATCTGAATATAAATAAACTCCCGCTTTATTCTCGCTTATTCCTTCAATTTTGTGTCGTCCTAACCTCAATGCGTCCGTCCTCTCCGATGCCAAAAACCTCTCTCCCCAGACAACCCGATGGAAATTTAGTCGGTATGCACAGAGCGCCATTAGTGCACTGGGGTCCCTGACACCCCAGGATGTAATCAGAACGTTATGTGTACAGTACCACCAGTGCTGGGCGGTCGGTCCCTGATACCCTTGCAGGATATCAGGTCGGTATCACCCCCTGTGGCTCGGGGGGCTTAGAATACGGCCACGGTATCCCCTGCCTGTCGTAAGAGGCGACTAAAAGGGGGATGTAAAGGAGCGAGTAAAATGTAAAGAAATAAACAACTTAAATAAATATAACAATAATTTTATTAATAAACAATTGTAAAATATAAAAATTAATGGTAGGTATAATCTTGCAGTTACTATTTCGCCATTTGTTTGGTTTTTAGGTCGTATATTTCGCTAGATCCGGTCAAACCCATCACTATTCCGAACAAGTGAGTTACACGATTTGTTCGTTTTTAGGTCTTATATTTCGCTACTTCCTTGGGGTCCTTGACACCCCAGATGCCGTAATGGTATACAGTATCGTCGGTGCGTGGGGTCTTTAGAACCCCGAGACGATATAATTTTGATAAGCAGAATCAAAGATACTTTGGGGTTCTTAGAACCCCAAGACAGTTTAATTTTGGGAAGCAGAATCATAGATGCTTCGGGGTCCTTAGAACCCCACGACAGTTTAATTTTGGGAAGCAGAATCATAGATGCTTCGGGGTCCTTAGAACCCCACGACAGTTTAATTTTAGTATGCAGAATCCACCGTGCTTCGGGGTCCTTAGAACCCCACGACAGTTTAATTTTAGTATGCAGAATCCACCGTGCTTCGGGGTCCTTAGAACCCCACGACAGTTTAATTTTAGTATGCAGAATCTACCGTTCTTAGGGGTCCTTAGAACCCCACCACGACATTATTTTAGTAACCTACATGAAGCTAGCCGGAAGTAATAATAAAATATGATTATTTTTAATTTTTCTTAGTGTATTTCGTTTGTAAATCATTTGTAATTGATTGTAAGTCTATTTTTAACATGTGTGACAAATTAATTCTTTTGTAATTAGCAAATTTATTTCAATCATGATGTGACCCGAAACATTTTATTAATTTTTTAAAATAAATAGATTTTGTGACAACTGATAACTATAATTGATCGGAAATCGTTTGTGATTTACAAATATATCATATTCATTGTTTGTGAGTGAATAATTTCCTAATTATTTATCCTACTCCTCTCTATGGACCAAGACCACCCTTGGCAGGTATTTATTTCTTCATTCTTTTTATGAGTTTATCCTTATAGCACTGCATCCCTCACATCACTGTCTTCCTTACATCTCCGTATCTTTTACATCCCTTAATTATTTATATCCCTCCATCCTTTACATCTCCGCATCCCTTACATCCCTTATGACCCTGCAACGCTTATAGCGCTGTATCCCTAACATCTCCGTATCTTTTACATCCCTTAATTCTTTACATCCCTCCATCCTTTACATCTCTGTGCCCCTTACATCCCTTATGTCCCTACAACCCTTATAATAAATATATTATACAAACTGGGTCGAGTAAAGGTAAGTATAGGTAAGTAATTTTTGAATTTTTAATTGTTGAATTTTCATTTTTTCGCCCTCTAGCGGCAAAAATGTGAACTAAAATTTCGACCTCGAGTCAGCGCCATCTGGTTTCAGAAAAAGGAACTAAATCATGCTAAAATTTTGGCCCTCTAGCGGCAAAAATGTGAACTAAAATTTCGACCTCGAGTCAGCGCCATCTGGTTTCAGAAAAAGGAACTAAATCATGCTAAAATTTTGGCCCTCTAGCGGCAAAAATGTGAACTAAAATTTCGACCTCGAGTCAGCGCCATCTGGTTTTGGAAAAAGGAACTAAATCACGCTGAAATTTTGGCCCTCTAGCGGCAAAAATGTGAACTAAAATTTCGACCTCGAGTCAGCGCCATCTGGTTTTGGAAAAAGGAACTAAATCATGCTGAAATTTTGGCCCTCTAGCGGCAAAAATGTGAACTAAAATTTCGACCTCGAGTCAGCGCCATCTGGTTTTGGAAAAAGGAACTAAATCATGCTAAAATTTTGGCCCCCTAGCGGCAAAAATACGAACTAAAATCTCGACCTCGAGCCAGCGCCATCTGGTGGCAAAAAAAGGAACTAAATTTCGCAAAAATTTAGCTCGATGTTGTTCTTTCCGGTGTAGGGATCTAAAGGATACAGGACTATAAGGGTTGCAGTGATGTAAGGGATGCAATGATGTAAAGGATGCAGAAATGTAAGGGATGCAGGGATGTAAAGGACGTTGTGATGTAATGGATACAGGAATATAAGGGTTGCAGTAATGTAAGGGATGCAGGAATATAAGGGATGCAATGATATAAAGGTTGCAGAAATGTAAGGGATGCTATGATGTAAAGGGTGCAGAAATGTAAGGGATGCAATGATGTAAAGGGTGCAGAAATGTAAGGGATGCAATGATATAAAGGATGCAGAAATGCAAGGGATGCAGGAATGTAAGGGATGCAATGATATAAAGGATGCAGTAATGTAAGGGATGCTATGATGTAAAGGGTGCAGAAATGTAAGGGATGCAATGATATAAAGGATGCAGTAATGTAAGGGATGCAATGATGTAAAGCATGCAGAAATGTAAGGGATGCAATGATATAAATGATGCAGAAATGTAAGGGATGTAAGTAATGCAAGGGCGTAAAGGATGCAGTGATGTAAGGGTATCACTGTCTACAGATTTTTTTCTTTTTTTTAACGTGGGGAAATCTTGCATAAGACCCCCCCACCGTCTCCTCGGGGAGGGCGGCGGGGGAGTGTCAGATTTCTACTGACTAAAACCCCACGGCGACCGTCACTGGCGCTAAAGAAAGGCTCATGACCCTTTTGTACTTACATTACTCCGCAGCCCTTTACGCCTGGCATACAAGTGCTCATCTCAAGTGCCTAGCATATGATCGACACCGGGGGTCGCACCCGGTATCGCCTGGTAAATACTTGGGTCGCGTGCATAATTAATTAATTATTGGCGAGATCTTTACGAAACCTATATGAGAAATATAGGTATTTCTTATTTTACCTACCTTATTAATAAACGATACTCCTTTTATTAATTCACAGCGTCTTTCTTTCAAAAGAGATAGAAGTTCAATTCGTAAAATCAGATATTTTGAAAGACAAAAATTTAATTATCGCAAATACGTATTGAATACGGTAAATTTAGTCGTTTTATTAAGAAAGAAAGATGATTCATGTTCGTATTCTCAACAGATATTTGTACAAATTTTATAAGTGACAATAGTGGAGATTGTATACAAAATAAGTAGATAGTATATTAATAATGTGTAACAAAAGATGGAAATAAATTACGTATCATATTATATTAAGTGTTATTTTATTTTTACCTTTTATACCATGATGAAGTCCAGCATCTATGTTTCTAAATAACCGATTCAGCCATTGAAGACGTGTTTTCCCATTTTAAATCCAACGAAAAACAGGAGCAAATTATGTACAAAGAAAGTAAGAAGTATCTGGTACAATGTTTCGCGTACAAATGAAACAATCACTCACATCTTCTTCCTTCTTCTAATAACGGGTTTTAAAAATGACGCGTCGAGCCGTGCTGATGTTTTTTAATCATAGTTATTATTATCGTTAATATCCATATAATTATCAATAACTACAGTAAAACACAAAACAAAAATGGTGATATCTGTACATTTCTTCTTCATCATCTTAAGTAAGTAGTAACATAAACATTTTTTGTATACCAGTAGCCTATAATAGGAAGAAACTAAATCATAATATTCACAGATATTTTACAAGATAGATAAAACACGATGCAGGACACGGACGTCGCGGTGATTCCATTTACTCTATACAATATACATATATATATATATATATAAAAAAAAAAAATAACGTCGGTCCCGAAAAGAAAAATAAAGACACAGAGGATCGAGAGGAGAAAAGAAGAAACAGAAATGGATAGAGAGACGGAAGGGAATAATAAGAATACATTATTGTTTCCAATAAAAAGGAAATAAAAATCCACCGCGACGTAAGCGTCTTGTTCGCGTCCTATTATACTTAACCGTAGCTGTAATATAATATGCTATTTTTCTTTTAAATTCATCGTCTCTCGCGCTCACTTATACTTCTACACTGTACATATGCACAACGCATCTTTTACACTGTACATGCACACGCTCCACGAGTATCCGCGCTGCCTTAAATTAAATTCGCATTTTTTTTTTTAATTCTCTCTTAGGAATCGTCAGAACACGAGAGGCGATCGTCTTTCAACGACACGTATACACCTTGCATTGTTCCTCGTCTTATAAATACAAGAAATGGATAATAATAATAATAAACGTCAAAAAATATCAAAGTACACGAATACATATCGTTACGTTGGATCACTGAAAAATAAAAAGAAAAACTTCGATCAAGTAGAAATTAAAAATAAAATAAGAACGATTCTTTAGGATCGATTGAATTGCGTTGAGAAATAATAAATTTACCGTGTTTTGACGATCCCTAATTATACTTTTACATACGGGATTATCCTCTAGAGGCGAGCGCCCTACGCGCAGCATCAATAATATCGCAAATAGGTAAGTTTTTCCTTTTATATTACTTAATATGTTTTTTTTTTCTTCCACTGCTTCGTGTGATATAATATAATTTTTCTGGTCTATACACGTAAGCGCATTATCCTCGATAACGATTGCTAGAGTCTATGACATTATCACGCGGAACGCGACGAAGGGGATCAGAGAAATTCGGGGGGTCGGTGAGGATGAGGGAGGGATGGAAGTGTTCACCAGAAACGGGGCGACGTCAATGGTCAATGAGATCGGTCATACTGTACTCTGTTAATCCAGTACGACATACTTTTCTTTTTTTTCTTTTAAGCCCCATCCTTATCATTCTTTTTCCTTTTCGTTTCAATGTGCGGATCGGTACGTTTCTAACTAGCCTGATGTAGTAACGTTAATAATAATTGATAGCAGCGATAATAGTAGTAGTAGAGTAGTGGTAATAATAATAGTAGTAGTAGTGGTGATAATAGTATAGTAGTTATAGTAGTAATAGCAGTAGTGGTAGTAATAATTAATTAATTCATAATAATAATAATAACATAATAATGATGACAATAATCGTAATAATAATAATGATGATAATAATAATGATAATTATAATAATTAATGATAGCCATACTAATGACGATGATGACAGTAATAATAATAATAAAGAATCGAAAATAAGAATATTAAAAATCTTCTTTTATAATGTACATAGTGCTAAGATGATAATCACGATAATAATATGTTACATCCTGCTGCGGGAAATTATATTACACTAGAGATAAACACTATTATTTTCGGTAGTCCTTTCGCTCCTTTGTTACACTTTTTACTTGCTTCTTCTTCTTCTTCTTTTTTTTTTTTTCGTTTTCGCTAGAGGTCTAGGATCCTAACGTTACTTTCTAGTTCGACACGAGCGGCAGCAGCAACAGCGGCGGCAGCAACTATTGTTACAATTAATATAATACATAGGTATTTATATAGAGCAGTATTATACAAAAAACACATCACATACCGCGCGGACCCAGACTCGGTCATCGTTTTATATGTTTTCACTTTTTTGTTTTTTATCATCGTCTTTACGCAGAGATATATATCGTTAAATAATTAAAATCACAGTAGTTATGCCCTTGCTGGCTCGCTTATAATTTATACAAGTATCATTAATACCTAAGCCTTACTTAAAATAGCTCGTGTATAGTGGTAGGGGTACGTTAGCTTTTATTTACCATCTTCATTATTCCTCTGGTTTTATTTTTCTTTCATCTAATTCTCTTCTTACTTTACGAAATCGACTGTCCATCTAGAGCAACGGTAGATAATAATTATGTTTTACTGTTTTCCTAGAGGAGGGACGAACGTTTCTTTAAAGAGTTTTACGAAATGCGGTTTCGTTTCGTATCCTTATAGTTTTCTTTCTCTCGTTCTCGTGAGGAAATCGCGTGGTTCGAATCGAAGGTCTTCGGCTAAGGGCTGGGGTTGTGCCTGACTCGCTTGTCAGAAAGACCAAGAGTGACGTCGGTCGATCTCACAAACGTCGTCAGCGGTATCGGCGTACTGCGAGTCATTGGGGGTTTATTACTCTTCGAATGATCTCGCCCTCGCCAAATGATTTCGGGAAGAAAGGCATGCCCGGTGATGTTTTGCGAGCATTGACCGTGGCTAGCCTCCCTTTCGACGTAACACAACCCCGTACCTCGTCTTTTAGGCCTTACGATCTAGAAGTCGGCACGATTAGCGCCGGGATCCGTTTGATTGTCACTAATATATCTCTGGGGGAGAGATCATTCCCCTCCAGAATACTCTCCTCTTTTCTTGTACGATGCTGCACTTTGTCGTTGGGACACTCCAGGCTTCATGCCACGTGCGAAGCGTCCTACAAGTGCTTGAAGGCGAGAAGTATAGGTAGATTATAATCCAGCAGACCACTGGTTGGCCTCAAACCGTGGCAATTACGATGAGCAAATGGGCGATCTTCGCGACACGGTGTAACAGGTCTGGTGCGATCCTTGCCAAACTCTCGTTCGCGAAATCGCACGACGGGAAGATGTGGACTACGTATGCAGGCTGAAAAGAAAATTAATAAATCCCTTAGTATACATTCATACAAGTTACGTTTAATTTATTAAGACTCCAAGACTCTTAATTACAAAATAACAGAAGAGGAGATCTCTTGGACTCACCTGTTGCGATCCTGGTGCAGCAATGTTGACAATTCCAGCAGCTTGTTTCTGTTGCAAGTACATTATAAATCCGGTTTGAAGGTTTTTACTCTGTTGTAACACGTCTACCTCGTCTCGGCCACAAGGAAGAGCGAGAAGCATACAGTGTTCGTTATCCATCTGCAACAAAAACAATCGAACACAATTTAATAACATTTAATATTACAAGTATACTTGCTATGAATTTTTCTGCAATTTTATAAAACAAACCTGCATCTTCCTCGCCACGCCCTCGACCTGAGTCTGTTCCAGTCTCATTCTCTGAGCGATTCTCAAAGGTGGAGTGGAGCCATCGCTGTTGCAAGGTAGACTGTCCCTGGCTACGTTTGGATTACCGAAAACGAAATGCATTTGTACAGCAGCTTGGTCGTTCTTCAGGGCCAACAGTCCTTGCCACATGACTGGATAACGTTGCAGTAACATCTGAAACGAGTCTGCTTGCGGTGGTACTTGGGAAACGTGCGGTGGAGTGACCACTTGGTGTTTTCTGGGTCTGTCTGGGGTGATGGCTCTGTCGCTAGGTGCTTCGCTGGCAGCGATCGGATATTGAGAACGCACGTGAGCCGGTGGAGGCTCGTAAAATCCACCCCTGGCTGCTGCTGGTGCACCCGTTAACGATGGATTACTTCCCGCGTTGTACTGCGGCGGCGGGGGTGGTAATCTAGTTCCACCGTGCAATACGTAAACTTGAGCTACTTGGGGGCTGTCGGTGGTGCGGTCCTGAGGCGTTCTTGTGCCCCGTCTCAGTTCTAACGGCGGACTGTGGCTATCCTCTATGCCAGTTTCAAGTTTTGGATCTAACGGTAGATGAGGAGATCGAGTTCCTGGAATGTGGTACGCAATGCGCGGAGCTGTTAAGGCTTCTTGCTGTGCACGCAAATACTGATACTGGAGAACTTGTGGATGCATGTAATGGGGTGGCAGTTCTGCGCCTCTCGCCAGCCCTCCATAATGGTTCACAACGTCGCCCTGAATTAAAAATTATTTTCATTTAAATCGTTTGAATTTTGTTTTATTCCTTTTATTCGTAACTTGCAATTTTCGCTGCATTTGGTAGATTATAGTTAGCATAGTAAGTACCTGAGAAGCATTAGCATGATGATGGGCAGGTGGGGGCAATGGAGGACTCTGGGATCGATGCGGGGGGACAAGTCCGTACTGGCCCCCTGGTGACGGAGCAGCACCAGCACTCCCATGCTAGCCAAAACCAAGCAAAGTTAGTTCGTCGAGACACTTTTTAGACGATACACATTTTATGTAGTTAAACACACAGATTGGTTTATTAAACTAGCTAATCTACCGCGCAAGGACGAATTAAATTAAACTTGTACTTCGAGTGAGAGTGGAGGACGAATGAATATTAATCAACTTGACTTTGATATTTTTAATTTGAAAATAATAATCACACACATATTTGAAAATTTTAAATACTTACCAATGGTCCTTCATAGGTTGTTATGGGTACTCCTCGTGCCTGAGGACTCGCGGTTGGCACCATGATGCAGCCGGACATCGACACCTCCACTTTTGGTGGTTCCATCGTTACTGTCACCTGAAATAAAAATAAAAACCAATTAGATCAAGAACTCCATAAAAATCTCAACCATAACAAAATCTATAAAAGAAAAAAAAACCATTCTTACCGGTGGTTTCGGTGCTGGAGGCCTGGAACAGCTGACTCCAACAGGTTGTGGATTCAGCAGATGAGGCTGAGTAGGTGGACTGGCTACAGCACCGGCGACCATCGGTGGTACTACAGCTTGCAGCAGGTGAGCCTTCGGATTCAGTGGATGCGGTTGACCATTTATACCCTTCAGGGCGGTGGATTGAGTAACTGGTTGATGAATTCTCGGAGTGGGGGTGGTTGCCACGGTAGGTGGATGAACGTTGATAGGCAATTTCTGAGGAAGATTCACTATGGCGGATGCCTGCTGTTTGGCTGCTTGCAGCAGATGTTGCTTAGGATTCGGTGGGACACCGGTGTTGTTCAGAACCGGTGACATGGGTTGACCTTGACCCTTTCCGTTGGCTGCGTTGATCTGAGGTGGCTGTTTCGCGCGTGGGCTCAAACTGGGAGACACCACTCGACTGCTAGGTATCTGCAGATGAAGTCCTTGGACAGGCTGCGTTGGTTTTACGATATTCTGCACCACGGACTGACTTGGCACACTGGGGACCGTTGGTTTCGTAATGACGACCGGCTGTGGCGGAGGTGGCGGTGGTTGTTGTTGCACAGGTGCCGCCAATTTACTGGCGTTCAACACGTGAGCCTTCAAACTCGTAGGTTTCGACGGTGTCGAGCAAGTGGGTGTTATCTGCGGTGTCGCTGCCGTGGTCACGGCCACGGAGGTGACCGAGGTGGACGTTGTCGTCGACTGGACCATGCTGACGGCAGTGGTAACTTGAACTACAGGAGACTGCGGTTTAGTGATCACACTGGTCTGCGGCTGAATCTGTTGAGTTTGAACCGGTTCGGTGGTTTGTTCTTTTTTAGGCTCCTCGGAAATCGTCAGATTTTCCGGTTGAGGCGGTTTCGCACGCAGCACCTCGCTCGTGCTTGGACTGGCGTTGATCATTCCAGCGGTTTGTCCAACTGCGCTTCGCGAGTCACACGCGGCTCTGGGGACGGCTTGCATTTGCCCGGAGCTCGTGGAAACTGGAATGTACTGACCTTCCTCGGACTCCCTCATAGGTATCAACATTCCCGTCACTGGGTCGATCAACGTCATCGGCTCGTGCGAGACTGGCTTCTGTGTCGGTGACGAAGCAACAACCTGGCTTGGTTCCTCAACCTTTGGCGCTTCTTCCCGAGGAGGAACAATCTCCTCCTTGTTCTGAAGCTCCTGCGGCGTAGGTGGTACCGCCTCTTTCACCTTCTCCTCGCTGCTATCGTCATTGTTCTCGGAAGTTCGTCGCACCGATTTCCTCGCGCCCCTGGGTGACTTCCTGTGCTCGGTCAATTGTACGGTAGACTGTACGTTCTTAGGAGAATTGTTATGCCTGGTGCTCCTTCTGGTAGCGTGACCGCTGCCCGTGCTACCACCGACCATTCCCTTCGTTGCTGATCCACGAACCACGTATTCTATCACATCGTCGATGGTGTTTCGACTGCCATCCTTCTCGGCTAACCTTCTAGACTTCCTCGTATTCGCGGCAGGAGAGACGAACTCTTCCGGTGGAACCTCCTTCACCGCAGCTATGGGTGTCGCTGGCTGCGCGTTGGGACCGGTCAGATTCGGCACCGGAGACTTGATCGTGAGAATCAATCGAGGACGTCCGGCATTGTCTTCTTCGCTATCGTCGTGGAATTCGTAAACGTCTGCCGGCAATTTATTCTTCTCAACATGGTGCTTGCTTCCTCTAGGCGTTCTTCCTCCTCGTCTATGCGCAACGCTCGTGTTCCTGCTGCTTCGTCTGGTGGTCACTCCGCCACGACTGCCGACCCCTCGTTTGTTTTTCGTTCTGCCACGACGACTCCTGGTCGATTCGCTTTCACAGGTCTCCACGCCTTCGTCCTGATCGTCGTTCGAAGTAAAGCTCTTCTTATTGTCGCCTTCAGCCGTCGAGTCGGCGCTGAACCAGTCGGACTCGTTGTTCTTCGACTGCTCCAGCGTCTCGCTGCTGGTGTTCTGATTGTGTTGAGTATCGTCATCACCGTCGTCGTTACCTTCTCCGTCACAGAGCGCGTCCACCTTCTTTATAACGCTTTCGATGTTAACTTCCTTCGCGGACCAGTAATCGCTGTCTTCTTTACTATCGGCTGGATCTTCTTTACAAACATCAATGGCCAGAGGATCACTGCTGGGTTCTTTCAGTGGATCCTCCGCTGGTTCCTCTTCCATATCCGCCTCCTCGTTCTCCTTCACAATTTCCTCCTTCTTGATTTCTGTAACAGGCTCCGTTTTCACGGTTGCTTCGATTTCCAGCTTAGGAACGAGAAGATTATCAGGAACCTCGGATTTCGGTACGCATGGCAGTTTCTCTGATTTTATCGGATCCGGCTGTTGCTCTACTTTAGGTTTGGTGTCTGCATTCGGGCTGGCTTGATTTACAGGATGTTCAGGCTCGGCTTTAGGGAATTCCTCTTTCATCGTCGTCTCTTCCTGCTTTACCTCCGGAAGAGGTTCTTCCTTTATGATGTCCATCGGCTGAGTGGGTTGTATCGGCGGCGTTAGTTGCATGGGCTGAGCTGTTTGCGCCATCTGTGCATCGGCGTCCACTTCTAATTCTTGCTCGGCTGGTATGCGCGGTTCTAGGCACTCCGTGCTCTGTTCGTTAGGCGGAGACGCTGATACGGAAGAGATGGTGGAAGGTACAGGTCTGCTTACGATGGCCTGAGACACGGTGGAGACCAACGGAATGTGAAGCTTCGATGGTTGACTCTGGGAGACAGGCGAGTGCCTCTGACTGCTACTCAAAGGCAACGACGTGACGCATTTCTCTTCCGCCACGGAAACGGTTACTGTGGACGCGATCTGCTGCGACACTATCGGTACAACGGTCTTGATCAACGGTTGGTTGGCCGAAGAGACAGCCGTCGCGCCGATACTGTGCACCACAGACTTGTGAACCAAATGAGGCTGTCCATGGGTCACTATTACAGGACTTGGCGTAGAGGAACGCGGAACGTGCGTGGTTAGAAGCTGAAGACTCGATATCTCCTGCTTCTGCCTCGGCGAGAGTAGATTATTGTCCGTCGTGATGGGCCCTTGAATTTGTTTCTGAGATCTCGACGACAGGGAGCAGGTGTCCACCATGGAAGTCGGCTTGCCGAACACTGGACTGGACGTACTGGCATTGATTTCGATCTTCGCCGTCTCGGGAATGTACGTGGGCGGCTGATTTGGCGAAGGAACTTTCGGAGAGGTCGATGCTTTGTTCGTGGGCTCTGGAATAACAGCTGGCGAGAGTTTAGGCTCCTCCAGGCGTTGCGAGGGTTCGTTCGGATTCACAGGGAGCAACGTTTCGATCACGGATTTGCCGCCTAAGGTCGAGTCCCTGGAGCTCTTCACTTGGACTCCCGGGGCTAACGGTGGAACGGGCATGTAAGGACGGTGTGGAATATTTAACGTCAACGGCGGCAAACCTCCTCTGGGCGCTAAAGCCCTCATACCCGGAGCGTGCTGGATAACCGGTTGCTGAGTAGCAGCTGTGGAATAAATCTGACCTGGTGATTCCAACCTCTGCGTGGACACAGAGACGCTCACTGCGATTCTAGCCGATGGTGGAGATGGTTTCCCAACGGATGGCACGTGAGGACTCAGAGCAGAGTTTCGTGACCACTGTCCGTTGGGCGACAGAGGCTGTAAGACTCTGGGCGATAACTGTGACGGTACCAGAGGTGGAATCCTGGATGGAACTAACGGAGGTAGAGGTGTCTGATTCGAAGAGGCCGAAGTGGAGACTGCAGAGATGTTTGGCATTCTAGGAGAAGCTTGTCGCATCGGTACCATTTGAGATTGCGGCGACACAGGAAGTTTCTGATACAACGATTGCACGCTGATGGGTGGCCTGGGACTAGCCGCGGCAATTCTAGGCGTCTCACTGGTGATGGGCACGCTGCTCAGGCCCAAAACTGGCGGTTTGTACTGCGGAGGTGGAGACGTCGAAGCACGATGGGCATGTACAGCTATCCTCTCCGGACTAGCTGCGCTGACGTTCGTCTCTACGCTCTCCAATGGCGCTGCTTTGGCCGATTCTCGAGGCTTCTCGTTCAGATTCCAAGAATGAGCGATCACGGTGGTCGGTGGACTCTGCGGTTTGGTGGTCATGGACGTTATGCGAGGTTCCACTGGCTTTTCAGTCGAAGCTATGGCAGGTGCGATGGTGTTGACGGTTTTCGTAGGAGATTTATAGAACGATGGAATGTCTGGGGTTTTGGGTGGCTGCGTCAAATCGAACGTCTCGTAATTCGGATCCTCCTCCGTGTCGGTGTCTATTTGCAGATCGTGTTCGCTTTGAGGAGTGTCTGGTTTCATATCTGCCTCGCCTTCTCCGGTAGAAGCGTTCAGACTCTCGACAGCCTGTTGCATCTCTTCGACGTCCTCTTGAGGCGTCTCGGCTGATGCTCCTACCGCGTCATCCGCTTCCGCGTCTTCCTCTTCGCCCTCGTAGGAGAAGTCTTCCGTAGATCCACCGAAAGTTTCTTCCAGCAACGCGGCCACAGCGTCTTCGGTTTCCTCCTGAGAAATCGCCACTCGTGGTTTGTCTTCGGTTTGAGCGGGCGGCGTCGTTGGGGCCGCGACTTCCGGCTCCTCCCTTCCACTCCGAGACTGACAGCTGTTCTCGCGTTCTTCCGGTTCCGAGATACTCTTCACCGCGTTCTCGTGGATGGTTTCGTCGATCTCCATACCGAAACCAGGAATGAACTTGTCCTTCTTCTTGTCCGGCTTCGAGGTCTGAATGCTGCCAGTCACGACCGGAGGGGTCATCGAAGGTACCGTTGGCACGTTGGTCGCCACTTTGGGAATCGGGCTCAATAAAGTATCTCTGGGTGTTGGTAAGGTTGGCGACATCGTCTTAGGAATTAATGGACTGCTGGCTCTGGGAGGACTAGGATCTGCACCCAAATAGGGTAACTCACCGCTCTTCTCGTGATGATGGTGGTGATGGTGGTGGTGATGATGGTAATCCTTTCTACTACGCTCCTCCTTCGACTTCTTCCTCTTCTTCTTCTTCTCTTTAATCTTTTCCGGAATGGCGGACGGAGTGGATGGTTCGACGCTGTCGTTGTCGTCGGTGAATCGGAACACGTCGTGGTCGTTGCTTTCCGTACAAGCCACGGCTGATTTCGGAGAATTTGGTAGACCGAGAAGCTTCGCCTCGATTTCCCGTCCCGCTTCGGCCAAATCCACGCTGTTCTCGTCCTCGGGTTGATGGCGGCGTTGTTTCTTCTCCGCCTTTCGTCTGACTCGATCCACGTCCAACACTGGACTATGACCACCGTCACTGTCAGAGGCGTACGTGTTGTTTTCCGACGCGATGTTACCTAATCGATTGAAGAACGTGTTCGATGGACCATCGTCAACCTCGTCCGAAAGCGGGCCAAAAATATCCTCCATCCGTTGCGAGTCTCTGGCTTCTTGTCTGTTCAACCTCTTCCTCCTTGCCTTAGCCTTTTCTTCTCCGTTCCTGTCTCTCCTCTTCTCTTTCTTGTTCCGTTGTTTCTTGTCCGAGCGTATCCTCTCCTCCGTGTTCTCCAGAACCGTGGTCCCCGACGTCGGCGTCGTGGCGACGTTGATAGTCTCCGACGTGTGATTCGGTCTACAGTCCGCGTTGCTCGTCACGATGTTAGACTTGTTCTTATGCTCGATGTTCTCCGAGGAATCGGTCTTCAAACTATCCTCGTTGGACATCGAGTTCTTCTGTCTCTTCTGCTTCTTTTTATGCGACTTCTTACGCGAGTCCCTGTCGTGGTTGTTCACCACGATCGCCGGATGATTTCCATGGAAAGGAACGGAGATTCGCTCGTCGTCGTCGGACGTGCGTGGCTCCTCCTTCACCTTCGGATGAACACTATTACCAACCACGTTGGTCGTCTCGAGAGGATTGTGCTTCTCTTCGGTATCCGCGAAGCCGAGATCCACGTCGCTCTCCAAGAACCTCTCGGTCTTCACCACCTTTCGAATCTTGTTGTTGAACGATTCCTCCTCCTCGCTGGTGTCCGAATGAATTCGAGATCGGGAACTCTTCCTGGACAGAGACTTGGCCCTGGCCGAGTCGGATTCGGAGGTTGCCTCGTCCTCCGTTAGAGCCTTACTGGACACCGAGTCGCCATCCCACGATGTACTCTGCTTCTTCTCTTCCCGTCTCGCTCGACTCTGCTTCAGCTGCGAGAATTTGTCTTTCAGGCGTACCTGACGTTTCTCCTCCTCCAGCTTCTGCATGTTCTTCGTCGAACGCGCCTTCACTTTGTCGTACATGCTGATGTAGGCAGGCTCGTCGTCGACGATATCGAAGATGGAATGCTTCTTCGGCTCGTCGCTGTCCGTGTCGGTGGCCGATGGATGCCTGGCCACTTGCATCTCGTGAGTGGACAACGGACCATCGTCCACGTCGCTGTGCAAGTTCAGGGAAGACTGTTGCTGATGATGCTGTTGCATCTCCCGCGAATGATTCGAACTGACCGTGGTCTGCTCGCTCGGCGAGTTCGAATCGTTGCGCTTCGAGAGATCCAGCCTCGATAGAAACTCTTTATCCGACTCGTGGGACACTCTTGGGCTTCGTTCTCTGGATTCTTTCTCCGAGCGGTTTCTCTTGCTTCGTTGTTTCTCCTTGCCGCCCTCCCGATTGTTCTCCCGATTTTCTCTGTTCTCCCTGTTCGATTCTCTGTTCGATTCCCTGTTTACTTCGCTGTGAGTCGATTCCCTGCCGTCCTGGGTCTGCGTTGATCCGCTACTCTCCTTGCTATCGCGAGATTCTCTGCTCTCCCGACTCGAACGATGAGAATCGTTGCGATGTTTACGATCCTCCGATCTTCTGTTCTGTCTAGGCCGATCTTTGCTGTCTCTACGGTGTTCAGAAATTTTCATACGTTTCGCTTCGTCCTCCGTCGGTCCATCCTGCGACGAACATCGCCGCTTGATGGACACGGGAGCTGGAGAAATCTGATTCTGAGATTGCGACACAGATTGATGGAGATGATTTTCGGTGGGTTGTCGTCTACTCTCGTCACGATCCCTCTTATCTTTGTCCTTCTCCTCTCTGTCTCTTCTCTTTTCGCGTTCAGACTTTTCCTTCTCTCTTCTCTCTTGGTCCTCACGCTCTCTTCTCTTTTCACGATCGTGCTTTTCCCGCTCGAGCCTGTCTCTCTCCTCCTTTTCACGCTTTTCCTTCTCGGCTCGTTCCCGTTCTTCTTTCTCTTTTCTTCGTTCCCTTTCTAGTCGTTCCTTCTCCTCCCTTTCACGCTTCCTTTCCCTCTCCAATCGTTCCTTCTCCTCTCGCCTCCTCTCGCGCTCCAATCTGTCCCGTTCCTCTTTTTCTCGCCTCTCCTGATCCTCCCTTTCTTTCCTGAGGCGTTCTTTCTCCTGCTTTTCCCGTTCTACACGAAGTTCACGCTCTTTTCTTTCACGTTCTTCACGCTCTCTCCTCTCTCGTTCTTCTCTCTCCCTACGCTCCTGGCGTTCTTTCTCTTCCCTCTCTCGTTTTTCACGTTCCAACCGTTCCTTTTCTCTCCTCTCTTTCTCTTTAGCCTCGTTCTCTTCGCGTTCCTTTCGTTCACGTTCACGTTCTCTTTCTCGTTCTCGTTCCCTTTCCTCCCTCTCTCGTTTGTCCTTTTCCTGACGTTCTTTATCCAACCTCTCTCGTTCTCGTCTTTCCTCGTCCTTTTCTCGTCTCTCCTCTCGCTCCTTGCGCTCCTGTCTGTCACGATCTTCTTTCTCCCTTCGTTCTTGCCTCTCGCGGTCGTCCTTCTCCCTTCGTTCCTTCTCGTCCCTCTCTTTTCTCTCGTAACGTATCTCTTTGTTCTCCTTGAACTCTCTCGCGTGACTGTCCGAGTCGCCGTTATCATTCACCACGGCGGAATTGTCTTTTTCCTCTCGATCTTTGCGACTCCTCTCAACGTCCGCCTCCTCTTTCCGCGATTTCCTTTGACAATCCTTTCCCTTGCTGTATTTCGACTCTCTGCTGCCGTCTTTGCTATCGCGCGAGTCTCTGCTCTCTCGGTTACTGCTGCTGATCTCCTTCCTCGGACGAGACCGAGAGCTATCGTTGCTGGACGAAGACAACGAGGACAAAGACGATGAATTCGAGGAGGGCGTTGTGGAAGACGGTAGCACCGAGGAGGTAGTGGACATGGAAGTTTGATACTGACTATTACTCGACAAGGAGGTGGAGATAACGGTGGAGGTGGTGGTTGCCGGCGTGATAACGGTCGTCATCAAGGTGGTGGTAGTTGTGGTTGTCGTTGAGACCGCTGTCGTCGCGATCGGTGTCGAGAAGGAGGCCGTCGACGAAGCGGTGACCGCGGCTACCAACGAAGAGCTCGCGGAACCGCACAATCCTCGTGTCGTCGAGGCTCCAAGAACGTGAATACTACTTACGCTACCGTTGCTGCTAAGAATACTACTCGCTGACGCTAAACCACTACTATTGCCGCTACTGGCTGCCATTCCGCCACTAAGACCAATTGGTAGAGAAACTGGTGGTAATTCGGGACTAACAGTCTTGATCGACGTACCAGGCGTGATGGGGGTGGCCGGTGTCGGATGGACGCAGTTGTGCTGCGCCGTCGACCGTGGGTCCGTCTTCAGCATGGACGACATGGTGGTCGTTAAACTAGAAGACAGAGACGTTCCCGTACCGATTTGACTGGTCGTGGAGGCGCTACTGGTCGGCTGTACCGGCGGATGACTAGGAAATGGATACTGCAGGCAAACCTTACTAGTGCAGCCTCCGCTCGAGGCGAGGCCGCTTGCGCTGCCGATTATCGAGCTGACGTTTATCACGCCAGTGAACTCTCTCGGTTCGTACTTCTCGCTAAAGTTCTCTAAACGTTTCGAATCCTCGTCGAACACGCTCCTCTTGGCAAGAACCGACTTGACGATGTCGGACGGCTGCACCTCGTGTAGATCCAAGTCGAGAAGTTTGTGACGAAACCTGAACCGTTCGGACGCGGTGGCGTCGAGTTTCGCCAACGCGTCGCCACCGGCCGCGCTAAGCGCTCTAGACCCGGACCATTTCTCGTACTTCTCGTCGAGGGAGCGTATCCTTTCTTCGAGGCTAGGTGATTGGGGAGCGGTCTCGCTGTCGGAGCTCGTCGGACTCGGGCTGGGATGACGAGGCGGTGGCGAGGCCGGCGGTTGGGGTGCGGTTCGAGGACTGGGTGCCGTCGAGGACAAGTTAGCGCACGGTGGACTGGTCACTTTCGCGAGGTTCCCGCTACTCGAACGATTACCGCCGCTGTTATTGCTGTTGCTACCGCTAGCGTTACTACTGCTGCTGCTGTTGTTGTTGTTGTTGTTGTTGTTGTTGTTGTTGTTGTTGTTCAGCATCTGAGCCGCGAATCTTGGCAATGGCAACGACAGGGGTCCATCGTGACTCCTCTCGCGAAACCGCCTCGGCTCGCTGGGTACCAAGTTTTCGGGCCTCTCGTCGACCAGAGGTGTGCCCGGCCGCGATCCGTCGTGATGTTCGTGATGCCTTTATCAGAAATGAATCGTCTCGTTAATTTCATTATTTCGTAACAAGTCCTTCTAACTGATCTTCTAATGCTGTATTCGTTTTAAATATATATTCTTTTTTATCTACGGTGAAAGACGCGTTTCGTATGTTTCTTACACGAAACTCAAGATCGGTTCAGCATTTCTCTGCTATACGATAACGGGGAAACTTTAAGCTCCAGAGGTCAGCACAGAGAGCGTTAAACTAAATGAAAATCGTTTTATTTTTTTTATTTTTTTTAGCGTTTATTGGACGAAGATCAAACGCCCCACGGTGGACCTCGGAAACGGAACAGAACAAACAACACCCGAAACATGTACGATCTATTTTTACTATCAATTCATTAGGGAAGCAACGCATACCTGCTGGTAACATCGCGTCGTCGTTTGCAAGGTCCTGGACCCCTTCCCTCGCAGCTTCCTCTCCGCGTACCGTGATGGACCACCACCTTACTATCGCTAACCCGTCGAATGTCCATGCCTTTCCTACTGGAGTGCGAGGTGACGAGCAACGACGCGATCTCAGGCTCGTCATCCTCGCACAGTATGGTGGTGGTGGACGCGCCGTCGAGTTTCGCGCGCTTCTTCGGGGCAAAGCCAACCTCGTCGCCGCTGCTGTGGCACTCCTCCAATTGCTCCAGCAGATGGACACGCTCCTTCTGCAGGTGTCTGATATCAGGTGGTGGGAGTAACGGGGGCGGTGGGGCCGGAGGATCCACACTGGTAACGACGCTTTGCACCGCGTGGCGACGCGACGGTGGAGGACAGTCGTCGTCGTTCAACTTCCCGTCGCCGAGCACGCTGCTCTGATAATCGTCGTGACTGGCCCCACTACCCTGGCTGAACTCGTCGTAGCTGCGGAATCTTCGCGGTGCCGGCTCGCTATAGTCGCCGTCGTAGTAGGTGTCCTGATAGGATCGCCTACTGCTACGTGACATAGCGGTCGGATGCGCCGGACTGGCGCCAGGTGTGCTTCCTCCTCCAGAAGCGCGGGAGTAACTCGCCGTTCTCGACCTCGGGGGCGTCTCGTACCGGGTAAACCTGCTACTCGAGTTTGACACCGTCACCCCTGAGTCGAAACTGCTACGCTCCCGCCTGGAAGGAATCCTTCAAATAACGAGTGTACTTGTATATTACGTGTTCTTAGAATGCGAGACGCGGCTGCACCCAACTCTCAATTTACCGTCGAGCTTATAAGCCAGAGTCAGCTTGGCCCTGGTCGCAACTGTTTTTAATTTACTTTTCGACTATTCAAACTGAGAGTTGAGTAGTGTCATTGTATAATTAAAGTGTCCCTACGAGGTATCTTACAAACTTTCTTCGGTGTATTTACCAGTGGAAGTCTAATCAGTTTTAGAGGGATAATTAAAATTGTATTCTTTATTTTAATAAATTGAATGTCCTTCCCCAAAGAGTATTCCAAAGTTTCATCATTCTTTTCCTTTCATTTTATTTCAAATATAACTTCTTTAACGCTTATCAACTATTGTGTATCTTTTCGCTTATTATTTATTTACAATGCTTCGAGATATGACGAAAGAATAAACATACAAAATTATTACAAACAATCGTGTTTTCTTACACAACACCATTTCCTGTTTGCGGACATTCGTGCCGCGTTTTCATTCATTAAAATTTGAGCAGGAAAAGTTTTCTAGTTTCCAGAAAGCAGAAATGCACTTTTAAATTAAATGCAAGGTCGAGCGTGAAAAAACGCAAAGCAAAGACAACGAATTGTCATCTGGTCGCAAATACGTGCAGTATCTTATTTTGGCACCGAATTCGATAACACAGAGATCTTAATTCGTGACGCTGTTGCCTCCGAAAAACATCTACCAAATATTCCAGAAAATTTTGTCGAATACCTCGCCAGAAAAGATTCTGCGTTATTTTCGAAAGAAAATTCGGAAGTGCGATTCGCCTAGGAAGAGAGGCTCGAGTGGAACCTGGAAAAAATATACGTACGAGACATCGAAGGTGGTCGCTGACGAAGGTCTCGTGTCCCAAGTCTTATCACTGGCGATACCCTGTCGCTCTAGGTGCTCGTAAAACGTCTCCTGGCATTCTCTGGAAGCGAAATCGACCTGAAGCCGACGACCGCGAAGGGCCGCACCCCTCATCTCCTTCACGGCCGCTTGAGCGCAGCTGATTTGCTCGAAGAAGACTAAAGCGTGGCCACGCTCGCGATCCACCACGACCTGATTTATCGGTCCGAACTGATGGAACTGCATGTTCAGGTACTTTTCCGACATACAATCTAGAAAATCATTTGGAACAATTATTATCCACCTACCGATCCAATTCAATGCTAATTCTTTTTATTTATATATCCACCCTTTGCGCTGCAAAGAATCGTTTTAGGCTTTTCTGATTCGAGTCTGATTGACAAGCTTATTAAAATTAGTGGAAGCTACTTATCGTTTGTTACGCGCTTTTTAGTTATGTTTAATACATGCAGCAGAAGGTGAATAGAGAAATTAGTTTGAATCGCATTCTGTTTAATAAAGTTCGAGCCTGGTCGGGTAGATCTACCCCCATAGGAGAGAAAGTTTTACGTCCAGTTGGTCTCGCAATTGTTGCAGAAATCAATACGGTTCTTTACGATAATTACCTCCAATGCCGTCAACCCATACGCAGGAGGTGGGCATCGATTTTCCAAATCCAAGTTTTATTCGATTCGCGCCCAGGTGTTCGCCGTCCATCGATCGCATTGCTTTGACGACGCTACCGATGTCGGAGTATTGGCAGAAGGCATAGCTCGACACAGCGCCTTGTTTTTTAATATCTATTTCCTGCAATATTCCCGCAAAAAAGAGATGTTATTTACCTTCCCTGGATAAACATCCTTAAACGATTCTCGATCGTCCGCAACTAGTTTTCTTTTATAACACGTTGACTGCACGTGCGGAAAGACAGTTGTACATCTCGTACGTCATACAATAAATATGAATTATTAAAGGTATTATAGATTAAGTTTTTTAATTAAAGCTGAAATTATCAGAGTATTCTTCCTATTCTTATTTTTTAATTATCTCTGTAGAATAATGATGACACTTGTGGCGATCAACGTGTTAGTTTCAAAATTGTATATTTTTTATTTTCTTCTTTTTTTTAAATAATAAATATAATGAGAAATCATTGAAAACACGCTCCTTTTATTTAATTGAATAGCAAAAAGTATTAGTTCCTCGATAAGATGATCCTGAATTATATCGAATAATGCTTTTAATATTTAATTATTCATAGAACGTGATTAGCTGTTTACAGTAGGCAGGTCTTAAGTGGACAGGCATCCATTTAGAAGCGTCACTTCTGTTCGAAATCTTAATATCAAATAAACGAGGCATGTTATTCGCCAAAGTATTAGCATAGACGATTAGAATTTTAAAACCTCTCCCGTTTCGCGGAATCGTCCGAATGATAATATCCTTTTACGAATATGACACACGAAAAAGAAGTGTGTATCGAATCGATTCGTCATACAAAACCTTGGCTGAAAGCAATTCCAAAATTTTCCTCCATCATTTTTTGAAATACACGTGTTTGAGAAATCTCTAAACTAACGTTTCTATATTCCATCCACTTCGAAAGGGAACGAGAAAAGAAATGAAATGGTGGTGGGGGGGGAAGTTGAAGGATGTTATAGATCCAACTTACTATTATCTCGCCGAAAGGCTCGAAATGCTTCCTAAGCTCAGACGCTGTGACGTCCTTCTCGAGGTTGCCGATGAAGAGCGTACGCGTCGCCTTCGGATGGTACTCGTCGAGCTCTGCCTCGTACGGCCTGAACTCGTTGTCCTCGACATCGTAACCCTGATAAGGGGCTACTTCGATCTTGCAGCCGAAAAAGAGCTTATCGTGTGACACCTCGAGGGCTTTCTCCACGTCCTCGGGCTTCTTGAAGCAGACCAAGGCGTACCGATCGCCGGCCGCACCGACCACCTTCACCCAGGTTATTTTACCGTGCTTCTTATACTCGTGAAAGAGACCGTCCTTGAGCGAGGTGTCGCTGCTGCGTGCCGGTAAATTACGCACGCATATAGCGAGCGGCCTGCGGTCCTCGGTGACGGCGGCATTTCCGGTGCGGTGCGGCGAACTACCGGGCGACGTGCTGCCCCCGGAAGTGCTGCCGGCGGAACTACCGCTGCGACTACTGCTGCTGCTGCCGGAACGGCTACTGCCACTCGGCGAGCTGCTTCCGCTTCGCGATTTTCTCCGCTGTTTTTTGTGCTGTCGTAACGCACCGCTGCTACTGCTGCCGCCACCTCCACCGCCGCCTAGTGGAACAACACGACGAATGTAATCTACACACGTATAGTTTCGTTATTGTTATTTTCTCTCCCATTCTATTGATCCTTCGTACTGTGTAATTATTATTACTAGCTACACAATTTGACGCTAATTAACCCGGCTCGATTCGCCAAACGCGTCCTACCACGTCCCGCCCTCCGTTTCGTCAACGTGTAGGTGTACAATGGGGGTTGCAACGTAGGCTTTCTGTAAATGGGAGTATCGGTAGAGGTAGAAGTCTATGACCATTTTGATTTTGGAAAAATCTAGAAGATCCGTTCCTTTAAGTAAAGAACAAAGAAGAATGAAGATAGTGGTCAGTTTCTTCCTCTACGTTTCCCATTAATCAAAAGAGACCTATGTTGCACGCGAGTGTACGTGGATTAATTAAAGTCGCGAGCGATTGTCATGCTTTGGATTTCGTAGCGGTACCCCAATAACGAGCATGCATAACGACAGTATCGCGTGGTACCCCTCTGTTGGCGGGAAATCTGACTGAGCAGACGCCGCGATTCCCGCGCAAAACGTTGCCGAAGGAAGGCGCAGAAATATCGAATCGTGTGTTATTTTCGTCTACGTGTCCATTTCGAAATCACGCTCGTGTCTATTAAAGATTCAACGGTAGCCGAACGATCACTGGAAGGAACACCTGCCAAACGAAACAACAACCAGCAGACGTGAATACGGCAGAAAGGTGAAAGGATTACATAACTACCGAATCTTAATACCAAAGACGTTATCTCAGACTCATAAATCGTCGAATGTCTGGACAGCCTTGATCGGCTCGACCACGTGTCGTCGATCGCGAATCACGAACACAATTGCCGTCGACCGAGAGCATGGAATCGCGCGCACATAAGCATGGTAGGTGTGAAAGAGAGAGGAGATAGGAAAGGAAGAAAACACGGATGTATCCAGGTGCAAAAAGACACGCGGAACGTGGACGCAGACGCAGACGCAAACGCAGACGCAGACGCAGACGCAGACGCAAAGGTGGAAGAAGCAAGCACATAAGAGATAATATACATAGTATAGAGAGGCAGGAGTTGATGCATTAGGTAGGTATAAGGGCAATTACCTTGCTCGTCCTGGTAGGCGTCGTTGTTGGCAGGCGAGGGTGGCGGCGGTGCGTTGCCGTACCTCGAGGTGGTCGACTCGTACGCCGACCAGGATGACGGTGGGAGGCCACCGCGATGACGATCTAAGTGGGGCGGGGGCGGCGGCCCGGAGGCATACGGGCCGGTTCTCGAGTAGAGCCGATCCCTCGCCCTGGTCGATGTCACGTGGTAAGAGCTGGCTGGAGGTGGACGGCCGCGGGGTATGTAGCCGCCAGGATCACCGGCAGAAGGATCAGCCGGATGGCCGCCAACGACGACGCCACCGCCGCCGCCGACACCACCGACACCACCCCCGGATACGACCCCTCGACCGCTTCTCTCGCTGCTATAGAAACTGCCGTGCGAGCCACGCGACTCGAAGCTCTCTCCTCCTCTCTCTCGTTCTCTCTCCCTCTCTCGATCCCTCTCCCTCTCCCTCTCCCTCTCCCTCTCTCGATCTCTGTCTCTCTCCCTCTCCCTATCCCTGTCTCTCTCTCGATCTCTGTCTCTCTCCCTCTCCCTCTCTCGGTCCCTCTCTCTGTCGTTAACGCCACCACCGACGCCGACACCAACGCCACCGCCACCACTGCCGCTGACGCCGCCGATTCCGCTTCCGACGCTGCCGCCTCCACCGCCGGTGACTCCGACGCCGACGCCGACGCCGACGCCGCTGCTGCCACCACTACCGCTGCCGCCGCCGCCGCCGCCGCTGACTCCGCTGACAACGCTTCCGCTGACGATGCCGGAACCGACGCCACCGCCTCCTCCGACTCCACTGACTCCTCCTCCGCCGGTAACCCCGCTCGGTCCGTGATCCTCCGAACTTCTGCAACACGCGACGCTCGCGTTAACTCTCCTGCTGAAATCATACTTGGGCCCTAACGAGACTGGTCGCACCGTAAATTTCCGTTTCACCATTTATCAGATCATCGTGTACGAAGAATTTCTGTTTTTACGTATCTTAAGCAAACACGAAGAATGGCTGACCCTTTCGATAATATCGGTGCCAAGTATCAAGTTCTATTAAGATTAGATTTTATAATATTTTTTGCCAGGATCGCAGAGGTATCCTACTTCTATAGTTTTATTAATGGGGAATTTAAAACGAAATTACTCCTAGATCGCTTAATACTAAGGACATCAATCATATCTCTGACGCTATTGGCGCCAGGTGAACATTATCCCACGAGCTTTTCACACCCGCTGGTCGGCTCGTTTCCTAACGTCAAATCGCTAGAAACTTGGATACTGATACGTCAATCTTGCATTATTAAATTTAAAATGAATATGCACGAAGGATAAAACGTTCCTTGATCCCATACGTCATAAGATCATACGACTCTCGTGTCAGTATAAGATAATATTCTACGTTCTCTAAATGATAAAATTTGATGGGATAAAAAGGTGTGATAAAACGACACCTATGTCGCATCAATTTCAAACTTAAAATTTCACGAAAATCTCACTCTTTTCTTCTGAATCGTTCAAATGAAATTCCTAGAATTACCTATTCACAGCTCATCGGAACGATCAGAAGCAACTTATGCAAGTCTCCTCTACTATTTTATTCAAGGAACACGCGACTTTTCCAGTCATCTCCGAGCACGCTTCTTCCTACATCTTTATCGTAAACCCGTCGGGGTCAAAGTTCGAAAACGTGGCCGGTTATCGCGATGCAACCTGGAAGTTCGCTCTGTAAGTATCCTTGCTGGACGGTGTTTATGCGACATGCATATGTGGATCCCGTCCCGTGTATTCGTCGTAACGACATGCAAGGAGCGTAATCGCGAACGAAGAATCAACCGGCCTTTCTCCTAACGCCTCCTCTCTTCGTGTTCGTTCCGTTACCATACGGCATACGGTCACCGTGTGGCTTATCTCCCACCTTGGCGTGAAACTTCGACCTGAATCTCTTTAAAGGCTGGATTACGCGTGGCCGTTTCGTTTCTCGTTTCTCGTTTCTCGAACGATCTTGTTTGCCCGCGAGAGGAACAGAGGCACGTTGCCATGCGAGCAGAGAAATTTTTCCGTTAACCGGACGACAGCCTCTTTTTTTTCCCTTCTTATTTTTATTGGAATCGCTTTTGTTCCATCGAACACGCACCTTTTCATCGAACGACGTTCATTTGCGCAATGCACGATTTCGTGTGCCCTCGTTGGACGCCTGTGTGGCAATATTTCATGTGAACGCAGCACGATTCGATGATTTTGTAATATTATCATGGGTCTGTTCTTTAGATAATTCTTGCGTGAGCAATTAGAGTTACCACGAGTGCGTGTGTCTTATAGTATTTTAACGCAATACTGTATTTTATGTTTTTTTTTCATTTTCTCAATTTTACACCGTTTCTTTAAAAATTATTTCTCTCCCACATCTGAACTCTTCCTTATTTAAGGTTTCTTATATTTTGAACAATATTTGTATGTTACAACATTCCGACGCGTTGGTCATCGCTAGCGAAAAACGGTTTGTACGCAAATAAACATGTCCACCTTGTGCAATTTAACCAAAATATGTTTCACAAGATTTCTTGCAAAATCATTGCGATAATACCGTTCAGTGATAACATTTTCAGCGAAACATTTTAATTGTGACACATAATATGATTGTTAAAATAAAAACCGAGTAAACTATAGAGAAAATCTAATATTTTTCTCTGGTGTATTAAAACAAAAATTGTGACCATAAAAGGCACGGCAAAATCTCAACGACGCTATCAATAAAGTTACTGATAGCAGCACCTCCAGATAGAGGATACGGTTATATGTAACGCATTCTTCTGTTCGGTCTCGCCTGGGTAACGTGATCAATTCCTTTTTATGTTTTTTATCAGAAAAAAAGGCATGCAAATATCTGCAAACGAATCCACAGTCATTGGTTTGCACACGAAGGACAAAACGATATACGGTATCAGTCACGCGACCGATGGCAATTCGATACCATCGATGCGGATCCGTTGTGCAAACACACGTCCTCGGAAAGTCCACTCGGTAGACGATCTGACCGTTGTTCAGGATCATATCAGTCTTATCGATTTGACCTCGTTATTTAGAGATTCGTGCTCGAAAAATGTCAGATAACAATATATATAAAAAAAGGGGGGGTACTCGAAATCTTGCATCGTTATAAATGTATCGAACGAGAAACTTGAGGTTAATGTCTGCATTAACGCGATACGAATGGAGCATTGATACGAACGAAGCTTATCTCGTAAATAAGGGGGTTTCTAGAAAAGAAACATTTTTACAAGGTGCATTTTATTTGTAACACACATTATTTAATTACTATGCGAGATATAAGAAAAGATATGTACTATGTGTTTTCGTTGGAAGTTATAAAATTAGTCTAGACGTCATGCGAACTTTCTTTCGGTTAAGTATATGCGCGAGCAATTTTGTACCGGATATCAGTGTTTAACTGTTGGAAAGCGCCACGTTGTTTTCCTTTGTTATGACGGACTACGCACAGGGTTTCCTAGAATCTCGTGTTTAAGTTTGTTATAAAACAGTAATTGGTATATGCGACATGGCTACCGATAAGATATTTTCAGGGTCGTGTTATTTTATTTGCGACCACTCGTTAATACCGAACACGCTGGAACTACCAATCTTTAAATAAAAATATTCATTAACATATCATGCGATACCATGTTAATAAATGTTATGTAATCGGATACGTAATTGGTCATTAAAATTTTGTCTGCATAATGATCGTTTCGTTAAAACGAGCCAGACCGAAAGTCACATATACACGATGTACTTTATACCGACGTGGCCATTCATATGTATGATTCATATGCAAATTGTAATCCTTATTATTAATTCGTAAACTTTCAACAATGATGTCACCGTCCAGAGGAACAGATCAATCTACTTGTTTGATAATTATGACGATAAGATGGATAATTATATATCTATTTGAGAAACACTTAAGAAAGAGCATTGTATACTTGTAGTCATCAATTTGAACATAATTAGTGGTTCTCTATCTACAACTGCTTGGATAAACAACGAACATTAGGATTTAAACCTGTAAAAAACATCGATGACTAATGATCATCCATTCGAACTTACTGAAAAAGAATATTATAGATTATCCTACTATTTTCAGAATAATAACAATCTTTAAAAAGAACAATAGCATTCTAATTCTTAAAATTATTATCAATCCCAATGGACACGGGTTCATAGTCTACCAACTACGTAACTGGTACTTAAACCACCCCCACTCATTGTCAGTGCGCAGTCGCCGGCGCATGCGCAGTTGTACATCGCTATAACCACGTCGTCACGGTCACCTGAATTTTCGTGGAAACGCGACGCTGCCACGGGCGCGAATAAGGTATGCGGTAAATGCTGGCAGAATATTGCTATTATTTTTCTTCAGAATATCAATAAAATGGTGAATTCAAGAAGACTACCGACGGAACACACAGGAATATAAAAATCTTTACTGTCGCTCCAAGAACAGCAGAGAAAAGTAGCTTCTTCGTTTAATGGACGGGGATTTAATCGGAACGCGTACGGAGACCGGAATAGCCGGGACGGAAACCGACACCGTATATGTATATCACGTGGCCTGGTAAAACAAGTGCGTGGCAAAAAGATTTCGAAGTTCGAAGAGTGGCACCACCGTGAATATGGATTACGACGACGGACACGTCAATGTGCCAACGAACAATAACATGATAACCAGCCTTCGTTGATCGATTATTATCGAGCCAGTTTATTTCCATGAACGCGATTCGGTGTGGGGACTACGTGGTGGCTCGTGACGAGCGATATTGGTATTATTGTATTACGTTGCACCGTACGATCTACGAGAAAACACGAGTACGATCTGCGTTCTGAAAAATAAGCAGAAAATATGGCTTCGTAGGTGTTGTATATACCGAAGCGTTTATTAGGTTAAGGCCTGTGGACGGCTATAGATTGTTCGCCACATTGGTAATGAAAATTGTTTCAATGAGTTTGTTGCATTATTTCGAAGGCGACGAACGAATACAGAGGGGAAAATTATTTTAGGAATAAAGCTGATTTATGGAACTCGTTATTAAACGAACAATTCGAACGCGGAAATGAATTTTATCGGGTTATTCCTTTGTCCGCGGCATATTTAACGCGTCGCGTCGGTTTGCTTCAATTTCGTTTAAATCTATTCCAAGCCATGGACATATATTTCAACAGAATAACTCTGGAAGCGACGGAATATATTTTATTGAGTTATTAAAACGTTCGGTACGTTTCTGGTAATGGTCGGTAGTACAGGAAATTAAGGCTCCTTATTGATGGCGGTCATTTATCGGTACTCGTGTTGGCCGCCATGTATAAAAATATTTATACGTAAAATACATGTATATTTAAAAATGGTAACGAATGAAAATGACTCTGTGGTCGTGTACCACGTCACTCCCAAAGTATTCATTTTTTAAAGGTTAATATAAATTCATTATTTTCCACAAAATGTTGCAAAAAGTTTCAGAACACATCTGTGTGTACAACGTCCGAGTTGAAACGAAAATAAGCATTATGAAACCACGGGGTCGAGTCAACCTTGACCGTAACACTGCAAAGGTTATAAAAAATACAAGCAATAATATTCATACTGAATCAAAAGTATTTTTATCCTGGCGCCAAATTATTAAATAAATCTATAGCAAAGACCGAGGTAACGCCATTGAAAAATAACTGCGTATAGTTTGCGCGCGAAAAAATCAAAGTTCGATAGTTTAGTCGATACAACAGCTTCGAGTTCGAGTTCGATACGATCGAGATACGTTTGGCCACAATGGAAACACTTCTCTGTAGCGATTGCTATCGAAATCGCGGCAACACAATATTGTATCTAATACGAAACGACACGAAGTAAACATTTTTCGTTATTCTTATCTGTTTAGCATTTCAGAACACAAGTACTTGCTTTGCACTCATAAACTTTATCAATAAATGTAACTCTGAACTTCAGACTCTTTTTATTCTAGAGTTGTAGAGCACAATTAGTAATTTAAGTAAAAGATCCAAATTTTATCACACTACTTTTACTGCGAAAATATACTCCCACTGATATTTAAATGTACACCAAAGTGTATTACCGTATCATGAAAAATGACTTACGATATTGATAAATGGTTAGAACAGTAACGTAACATTTATAAAGTATTTTTAAATAATTTTTTGCTCTATTTCTTTCAAAACGACAGGTGCAAGGTTAAAGTTATCATGAAACAAAAAAAAAAATTAGAATAGACCGTATGTAAATTTTGTTAAATGAAAGAGAGAATGGGGAACAGCCATTCGTCCGTAACAACATTTCACTGTCGTTTTACCTGCTTCCTGTGTGACGTGCGATTTAATTAATTCTTGCAACGTGACTCATCACAAAAAGCAAACATTTATATACGTGTCATTTCACCAACCAAAATATCCCACCACCTTACATGAGAAATAAAAACTTGTTGAATTCCTTTGGGCTAAAAAATGATGAAACTTTTCAAATAGATAAGGGCTTCATTTTTGAATATCATTGTAGTTCTATTTAATTACGTCTAACTTCCTATTGATAGTTTTAATAAACAAAACAGAGAATAAGTGCCTCCTAACGATAAGTGTCGACCAGACAAGATTCATGATACATATACAGGGTGTTGAAAAAAATGAAAGAAATGAAATTTACCCGTGCGAGGGAAACCTGTGCTGTAGATGCTGGGGCTCGTAGTATTGTGTGGTAAGGGCTCGTTCGTCCAAGGTATGCTCAGTCGCGTGGGCCTTCGCTGCGGACTTGATATCCATGAACGCCACCGTCGCGGAGGCACCCCCGGTGCTGCCTGAGGAACCGCTGCCCCCGCCACTACCGCCGCTGCCTGAACTGGAACCGGAACCACCCTCGTTGCCATCTCCGAGGGAACCACCGGAACCTCCGTCCACGGGGCATTCTTCGCCCCGCGGCAGCAACTTGACGCTCTGCACGCGTCCATACCTGAAACATTCACAGAAAAATCCAATTTTAATTACAACATTTTCCTAAGAAATTCAACTTGCTTATTTGATAGAAGTAGATTTTTCTGATCAATCAATTCTGTAAATAGAGGTTATGTAATCGACGATAACATAAAAGTTCATGATACTAGTAGTATATGATAGATGGATGTCTTTGCAAATATTGTAACACACCAAGGGAACGTCAGGTCTTTGGGGCATTTATCTTAGGCCATGACTTCATAAGATTGCAAAACTTAGTGAACATCTCACTAGTTAGATGAACTATGCAACGTAGGCATATAATATGAAGTGATAAAAAGAATGATAATAACGACGAAATGGAATGAAACTTCAGTAGAAGTCTTTCTTTGCTACGATGGAAGAAAGACAAGTTTTTATAACTAAATTGACGATATCCATACCTCGGTATATGCTGTAATCCTCAATAATCAAGTTACCGTTACCGCGGAAAACTCAGAGAGTCAAATTACTCTTTTTCCAGCAGGTGTGTAGGTTTATTTTTCAAGAAATGAAACAGTACGCTCTTTATACATTTTGCTTCATTGCAATTGCAAATCGGTAGGCTTAAAGAAAACGCGCCTGTTTTTATCCTACAGAGAAGGGAGATATTGAATTTCGACGAAATTAAAGAAAACAAAGAGGCAAAGTTGTTTCTGGCACACCCTATGTACAGAAAGCTCGGCGCGGTAGCAGAAACGGACTTACTAGGTGAGGTAGGGTAACCGACAGGAGTGGGGAGGGACGCGCGCTGATTGGTCGATCCGGAGAAGAATACTGTGCGCAAGCGCAAAGACTTCAACGGTTTCAGAGTATCTCGGGGAGTTGTTCGTCTAATCTCGCGTGAGTCGCACGTATTTTCTTGTGCGTTCTTCCGAAGAAAGCCTCTGTTTTTTTTCTTCCGGACCATATTATACACGCAGCTTACAATAATACCAACGGAAAATGCATATCAAAATAATCCGTTGTTTGTTCTTTACGCTCACAGGCGTCAGTATTAACGCGAGGGAGAATGCGCGAGAACTGGGCGACACCTTGGACTGATAGTTCGCTTGGATTAACTGCGCAGAAAGTATTTGTTAGGCCGTTACGAAATCGACGAACGGTGGATTTACTTTGTAAAATAAGGAAAATACAATGGAGGACACGTTCAATTTGTCGCAATATCAGAACGCTTCTTTATATTTCGTGATTATGTCGGATAGTTTCGGAATGGGGCGTGGTCGCTCTACCATATTGCGTGTGATTCGATGGCGAGAAAAAGGCACGCGAACTCTTTGTTTAACGGCTTATTATCTTCCTCGCTGTTGCTCGTCTTCCTTCAAATATGTCGAAAATTTGTTTAGCGTGTTGAAACAGTCTGAAACCGTGTGTAAGAAGAGATTACGTTTTCTAGAACGATTTCTGATTCGGCAACTCATTTTCGGACTTATCTCTCGATTTCTCTTCGACAAAAGGAGAGGTGGAACGACTGAAACGAATAAGTTTTAATATCACGACGTACGCATCTTCTGGAAGATTGTTCTCACAAAATGGCAGCCGCAACACCTATGTGCCGTTCACACGCGATTCCTGCAATCATTCTCATTCCACATTTCGCGCGTTTACTTGTAATATGGCAATTTACGTTGGATATTTGCGGATCATTTAACCGTGTGATGTGTGGAGTGCTAATTTCGAAATTTCGTTTCTTCGCTAAAATATTTACACGATGAGTGCAATGGCTACTCCATAAAGTGAATTTTTTAAAAAAAGCAGTGGATATAAACGAGGATTTATATTAATTCGCAATTATTGGCAGCGTCATTCTACGTGATATTTTGCGAAAGAGAATTGATCGCGATCTGTACGTTGTGGCTGCAAGACTTCCCATCCCATCCCACTTGACACCCACTGCCCCCCACCCCCTCTTGTTTTCTTCCCCTACACATCTTCGCGTGAGACGCTCACATATCCACGTACAGTCATGAAGTACTGAAAAGTCTTGCATGTATATATATATTCACACACATACACGGCAAACGTCCTTTTCTCTGACACGCATGAGTGAAAGCGGGTGAGAGAGGAGTGACGAGAGGAGAAGAAATAAGATAGAAGGCCAGAAGAGGAAGGGGGAGAGAACCCAAGTGCCACGGTGGCTGGCTGGCTGGCTGGCAAGCGAGCCGCGAACCCCGTACCCATTCCCCTCCAGAAATTCTCGTTCGCTGCTTGTCGAGGAATTTTACTTCGGCAGACTCGTTCCCAACCTCGATTCCTTCGTTTCTGAACTATGAGGAGTTTCATGTGAAAACATTAGCATGACTTTCCATAAATTTCAAGTTTCTAGGTCAGAGTCATGTTTTTCCGTAGCGAAAAAGTTTGCAACGAACCGGGAGGACCCCCTCTCGAAGGAGACACCGAAGGCACGGTCATCGCGCGAAAACGTACCACCCGTATCCTCCGACTGATTTTAAATTATTCGACACCAGGTCTATGAACTGAATACGCGTATCTACTGTGTCGAGGGAATACAGTGATAATTAACACGGAATATCCAAGTGTGGTGACGATTACGTTCTTCGTTCCTGCGATTTTTAATTTTTCAGTGATACAAAGTCCCATTTATCGGCCTTCGTTTTCTGATACAATTCATACCGGAATGGTAACCTTTCGGTGGTCGATTAATATTAATAAAAAAATGTGAAATGAACAGATTATCCATAAATATTAAAAGTGCTTCGACTACGTGTTTGATCGGAACAGTTCCTTTGAGGAATCGAATCTGATGATCCACCATAGTGGCATCCACTTGAATGATCGTTTGTCTTTCTACGTTTGAAATGGGAGACGTACAGGAAATCAATACATCGGCCCACGGTTAAGAGTTCCTACCCCGGTGTGTGTATGTGTGTGGAAAGAGGGAAAGGGAGACGGAAAAATTCTCTACTTGTACAAATCAATTAACGTATCACACTGGTAGGATTTTAGCCTGTAGCAAGGAAAAGGAAGCGGACGATTTTCTCGGTTCGCGGAAATTCATTGTAAAATTCACCGATCAAACTTTCATCGTAGAAACTTGACGGGAACGTTCCGCGTTACGTAAAGGCTGCCTTAAAATTGTAACTTTTCACCGCGGAGGGGAGTATCATTGGAAAAAAGGATCCAATGGTTAGGGATGCTTTCCGTTTCTTTGGATCTCGAAATTCCATGCCCTATGAATGTGTCGATCTAACAACAATACATGGAGGTTCTACGATTCCACGAAGAACGGGCACGAATAAAAAGGAATACAATGCCGAACGAGCACTACCAGGATAACAACAAAGAAAGAAGGCTTTTGTTCCTCGACTTCTTCCCGACCCCCTCTTGCCCTCTCGTGATTCCACCTTGGTTCACAGCAAATCGAATAAAAAAAGCTAACTGGTACTACGAGGATGTCGGTATTGCCGGAAATTTCCTTTGGAGGTTAAAGAACCAAACACCATCGTTTTCATGATTTCACTCTATTCCTGAAGACAACTAATTTGTCCTATGAAAATCTAGAGTAAGACAAGTTCTAGAGCAAAAATGATGATTCAAATTCAAGTAGGTTACAAGCCTATGAGGGATGAGATTTGCTTAAGAATAAACCTGTGTTCAAAGAGAGGTGCTCTATTCTATCTAAGCGTAGAAGGTACGAAAAGTCTTCCAACAGTACCATTCTAGGCAGACGACACTGACATAAGCCGCAAACGTCGCAAGCAGCAGTGTTGGGACGCCTCAACGAGGCCGGCGAGGACGTGGCAACAGCGCTATGACTCAGCTCTCCTCGTTCCAACCGCTTCTCTTACCCCCTGGCCCCTCTTCAGCTGCCTCTACGCAGCTGACGCCCTTCTCCTCTAGCCGAGAACCACCCCACCACAATTCGGCTCGATTCTATCCTTCCTCGTACCGCGTAGTGTCCAAAGACTCCCCTATCCTCGTCGACCCGTTCCCGTTCCACTCCCCTATCGGCTTACCTCTCCTTCCTTTTCCCCCCTCTCTATACCGCCACGACCCCGACTCTCTCGGGGTACTGACAACTCGCTTGCCCCCTCTCCGATTCCTCTACGGCGTGGCGTGGCGTGGCGTGGCGCGGCGCGGCGTCGTGCCACTAGCAAGACGAACGTGCAAAGTTCCCTTTGGAAGAAAAACACCTCTCTCTAGCCCCCACGCTTTCTGCCTTTTTCTCTCTCTTTCTCTACCTCTCCCTCTGTCTCTCTCTCACGTTTCACACCCTCCATCTCCGTTCTCTCCCTACCCCTTCACCGACGTCGCCATTTGTCCTCTTCGTTTTTCTTCGTTCAACGGCCGTTCCTTCTTGTCCCTTTTCTTCTGGATCTTCTTTCTTTCAGGCTTCTCTCCTGCTGCCATTTCGCTTCTGTATATCCGTTGCCAGACCGAACAATGCAACGTGATCCAGGTGCAGGGGGGAAAAAAGGGGAATATAGGGAGCACGCGAACGGTGGAGCGAGATGAAACGGACGCGCACACTTTTAAGAGGGATAGAATACCGAAAAGGGGAGCGGGTACGCGACACGACTTTCGCGAACGAAATTGTGCAGTTACAGCGCAGGGAATTTACGCGACCGTTCGATCGTGTCAGCCTGACTTCTTGCTTTCTTTCGATTTCTGTTTTTGTTAACGTCGCATCTGATATTGGTATGACGCGTTCGGCGATACCGGGGGATTACTTCTATGACTGATTAGATAAGTCCACATTTTTTTAACCATTTGATCGATAGACGGTGTGCCGTGACATTATTTAACTTGTACAGTGTCTACTATTATTAATAAAAAGTTACACTATGCTTTTTCTTATACGTACCAAGGTTCCTTACTGAGAGTTGGCGACGCACGTTACTTGGCTTTGCACTCTAGGTCAACCGAACTACTTTCTTTTGAAATAAATACTAAACCATACCCTAACCTTCAAAGTTAATACTCCTGTTCTTATCCGAAAGAAACTTACACGGCTCCAAAGTGTACACTTGAAATACCAGAATTGCCACTTCGTTCAGAATATCAATTTAACCGATCGAAAAGCAATGAAATACATTATTTCGATTCACAAAGCCGATAGTGATGCTTTCTTACCGGAGCGAAGCTAACGGGAAGTCGCGGCACGCGCGCGACCGGATCTGACAGGTTCAAAAGCTCGCGGACAATGTCAGCAGCGACGATAGTACAAGCTTCGGTTATTTACGCTTCTCCGCAGACGAAGGTTATCAACACCGGCTATTACAATACACGCGACGTTTCTATTACCGTCGTTCGCAGAAGACGCCGTGGACCTCACACAGAAACTTCCTTGGCACATAAAACACGCGGGATCGGGAACCGAGACAGGCGGGACGTGGCAGCAGCTACCGACACGTTTTCCCGTCGTTTCTTGCTCGCTGGGGGCACGGACGTTTAAATAAAAACGGATTACGAAGACGGAGGAAGACGGGACGCGCGAGGATCAACGCGAATGCAATCGTGGCAATAATTCACTCGCGTTATCTGCTCTCTTATTTTAATATAAGCGAGGGAAAAGGCAAGCAAGCAGTCCGTCGTCGACTACGAGGCCGCGTGGGTTCGAGGTCGAAGCCATAGTCACGTTAGGTGACTGCCGTCTGTGTCGTAGCCGAGGTGCCGTTATTTTAATGCAGATACGCAGTCCGGACGAGAATGAAAGGCAAAAGGAGACACATTTGCACGTACCAGTGCACGACTGTGATATACGGTAGAGTTTCAGACTCGAGCCTACCTCGGATTATCAAAAACTTGAGAAAGACCTTGTAGCATTTATACTCCGCGTTAAAGGCGCTATTGTTGATCACTGATAAGTTATCGATATTTCACTGATACTTGATGATACATCGACCAATGGAAGCAACTGAGTTAGCCAATTCAAGTGAACACGTAATTTTATTATTTAAATCTATTTATCCTCGTTTGAACTGCAAACAGGTTCTTGTATCAAGGAAGTTCTTGTCTGAAGTTCAAACAAGACTAAAATGATAAAATAACGAGTCATAAATATACTTGCACAATAAGCCAACAGTGGATATGTTAATAACTTTTCATATTTTTCTTCTGTTCGTGAAGAAATCTGTTTATAAATAACAAAGCAAAAATGTAATTTTGTGTTATTAATAAAAAATTAATGGCATTCAAAGTCCTATTTCGTTCCTTCTTTCCTGGTTACACACCTAATCAAAATTCATAGCGCCATTTAGCGATGGCCATCGGAGCGGTTAATATGTTAACGAACAGAGAGAAAAAAAGCGCGGATATATCTCGAAATCTTGAGAAGTCATTTTCGAATCACCGTCGATAACTTCGAGAAGTGGAAACTACCTGACGACGGTCAAGAAACAAGTGGGATTACCAGAATATCCTACTCTTTTCAAGGCGACCGAACCGAACGGCGAAGTAAGGGAAGGTAGGCGAGGATCGAAACGTGTCGCAGAAACGTCGAAGGCGTCTCTCGAGGCAGGTTATAAAGGAGATCGTTAGCTGGGAAGGTGTGGGAGAGAAAGGCGAGAAGAGAGGCGGAGAAGAGTAAGGAGGTAGAAGAATGAGAAGTAACGGTAGTCGGTATTACAACTCCACCGCGCCTATATTCCGTTTGACGTTTGTCGTTTATGCTTCCCCCTTGCATCGTGGAGAAAGCCGAGAGCCTTGTCGTTCGATTCCTTCCTTGCTAACTGCGCGTGCAAAAGAGACAAAAAAAAAGAAAAGAACAATCAGAACGAGGGGAAAGACTGTATTTATCGCGAGCTTTGCCAGCCGAACGTTTCTCGATGTCTCCTTCGATGCTCATTATTTTCATGCACGGTACTCTGACTGTTTTACCAACAGCGACGCATGAAATCACCGTGTCTTCCTAACCTAAGTAATCTTCGCTCCTTTTATCGTGAAAGGGTTACAAATGAATAGTTAATCAACAGGCTTGCAAATAAAAAAGATACGCCCGCATATCCGATCGAAAAGTCAACAACCGGTAAAATAAAGAATCCATTGTACTCTTATCGTAAACATTCCACGCTATACGCGGTGTCCCATGCGACTGGGGTATAGTTCTAAAATGGTGGACGATAGAAATAAACGTCACTAGGGAAACTTAAATGCAGGCGTCGCGGTCGGCTCCGGAAGTGGAGACGTTCTATAGATCTCAAGGTCATCGCCTCTTTTAAATAGTACACCATCGAAAAGATGGCGGTTCCATGCACAGGAAACTGAACGAAAAATGTAGACTAACAGATGGGAAAAGAGAAAGAGGTGAAGGGAATAATACAGTGGCGTAACTTCCACATGAAACGATTGCAGGTGCAGCTATTTCAAAAGACATCGTGAAGAAACTTCCATCTTCTTCTTTTTCTATGGTTTCTATACGAAAGGACTGGCTCTTTTGCGCCAGAACTATTGTTTGGTTTGTACGTTTCGCTGCTACTTTCTTACCGCCATTGTGCACACGTGTGTACTCTAAGAGAACCATGGTGGCGAGAGGAAGTGAGGAACAATTAACAATATCAATGTATGCAACGAAAAATTATTATACAACTACACCCTTGTATTATTTAACCCTTGAACAGCGGAGCTTAGGTCGATCATGACCCAAACATGTACAAAATGTATCATTTTTAAAGGGATAGTGTAAAATTTAGAAAATGAAAATAATATAAAATATTACAGTAAATTAAACTTGGATCTCTCTCCATGGTCCGCCGTCCGAGGGTGAATAATAATAAAAGAACAAATTGAGAACCAAAGTGATATTAATGATAAAACTTGGAATCAAACTGATTGATTACAAAACCTAAGAGGAGTCAATAAAAGATTTCAGTCTTTCAAGCATGGAATACACGAACGAAAGATTTTTCTTTCAGCATTGACGTCACGAAGGACGAAAGAGGTAAAGGCCAATGAATGAGTTGAATTTACGTTTCGCGTTGTTTTTCTTCACCTATCCTATACGAGTCATGTCTAAACTTACATTCATCAAAGTGAGATCCCATCGTTGTTACGCGTTTACGTTTTAATTGGCGTTCTCCAGAGCTCGTTCCGCGTGCCTCGAGGAGCTCGGATAGTTTCGTCGGCTTTCGAAATAAACTTTGTAATACCGCGAAAAATTTCCCTCGTCGGCGTAATTAAATCCTCCTACGTTTGAAAACGTTGTTGTTATGCCAGTCATTGTAATTGCGGCTGCGATATTATCGCTTACTAGGCACTGTGTTCCTTCCTCCTTTTTTTCTTTTTTCATTTTATCTTTGAAAGAAAAAACCCCGATGGGTTGGTATTCGAGATTTGTCAAGTTGGGTCATCCATAGCCAGAGTGATTAGAAATTTAAAAAAAATTGCAACCTTGCGTTTTCTATATTTTTATTAATGCAGAAACGGGATGCAACGAGGAATTGATGTCACAGATTTTGAAAATAATTAAAGATCTTCTGAAACACCGAATCCATTGCAAATTCGATCGGTTTCAAGAGGCAAGATTGAATGTATCGTTTTGTTTTGGAGACACATCGGTGAATATAAAAGTAGAAACGCTTCTACGTGAACGCAATGCGTGAAAAGTTGCATGTATGGAAATCGTGGGTAGAAATAAACACGAGAGAAAGTTTGTACAATTTTTTTTATAGATCTTCCGGAATATACGCAGATAAATGAAGGAAAATTATTCGAATACGTCTCGTTCGATACGATGTTGATGAATTAAACGGGGAAAAGGTGAAAAGAAATATTTACATATGAGAAAAATATGTAGGTTTGCCGATCATTCATAATGCAATAAATTTTCCTGGATTCCAGGGAATAATAATTTAATATTCCATTGTTATTTCAAAAACATGAAGGTAAAAATGCAGATAAAAAAGGAAAGAGAAAACGGTTTGCATAGCAGGATGAAAATTGAGAAAATTGATAAATTTAACCTGTATTGATGAAATTGATCAATTTAAGCTTCGGTAGCTATGGAATGTAATCGAATAGATTCGCCTACAATTGATTGCATTCATATGGAATCTTGTAGAATCGTATGCGATCGTATGGAATCGCGTAGAATCGAATGCGATCGTATGGAATCGCACAAAATAGAATTATATCGAATAGAATGGTATAGTATTATACTAAATTGCACAGAAATGCGATGAATTGGGTAGAAAAGTAGAATGGATTAAGGTTGAATAGAAAAATGAGTAGAGTCGAATGAATAAAGTAGAATCGCGTGGGAACGGATTAAAATCAAACAGAGAATCGCGTAGAATTGAATGCATTTAAATATAACAGCGTAGAATTAAACGTTTTCAAAAAAAAAATCGCGAAGAAACAAATCTAAATGAAATAGAACAATGTGGGATCGAATGCGATCGAATAGATAATCGAATAGAATCGCGTAGAATCGAATGCGATCGAATAAAATCGCGTAGAATGGTAGAAAATTGAATAAAATAGTTTAAAATTAAATAAATCGAAATAGAATTGCGTAAAACTGAAGAAAACCGAATAGAACCGTGCAGAGTAGAATGAAAAGTTTCAATTTGCAAGGAACAGAGTCGCCTAGAATGGAAGAGAAGTGAATAGAAACGAATCGAACGTATTTGAAACGTTGCTAGAATTCGCCATGCTCATTAAGCAAGCACGTATGAAACGTAACGAGGAGCAAAGCCTATACACCGCCGGTTTCTTTTGAACGAGGTCGATGAACCACGAACGTGACTGGCCCACGTTAAACTTTCACGTCAACGTGGTCAAATTCTGTGAAGTAAAAAATCGCCACAAAGGACAGGTAATGTGAATTCATCGTGTGCAATGAAATTTGGTAGCCTGCCCAACGCCTTAACCCAAATTAACGCTCGCCTGGAAGGGTACGAGGAGCTCTACTCTCGGAAGATGCTAATTAATTCGTTAGGAATCGACTTAAGAATTTATATAAAATTAAAATTATTCTACAATTAACACATGTTTAAAATGAAAAGTCTCATATGAATTCATGACAGAAAAGTATCGTAAAATGACACGTGTGTTGTATCAATTTGAAGCTCAAGATTTTAAAAAATTACCATATAAAGAATTTATCAATATTCTTAATAGAAAATGATTGGTTATCAATCGCAACAAACAATGGATCAGAATGGAATTCGTGTACTACTTCTTTATGAAGTTCAATCAGGACATTTCACAACGAGTAGACTACCACTAATTTAGTGAATATTTAATAAACATATATTGATGAATATTAACTTGAACAAAGCTATACCTGATCGAAGTTCTATGAATAAATCTATCGCTTGATCAGCAGGCTAATAATAGAGGAAGTAAATACAGTAAAATATTATCCCCCAAAATTATTGAAAATTATTTTCAGAATCTAAAGCAAGCTACGTCTAAAAATAATCAGAATGTTTACTATAAGAGCATCGCGATGATTAATCTTGCTATGCTTCTTCTGTATCCACAATTAGATCCATGATAGACCATTGAATAGCGAGGTCAGTCTTATCAATTGTCCAAAGAACTCAATCGTTCAACCAATTTATCCCACTTTCCACCGTGAAACAATGATTTTATTGTTACGAGTCTGTCGTAAATTGAATTCTATATGTTCGATCGATTCTGATCTTTCATTATCATTTGATAGAATGTATTACAAAATTTCATTCGTTTAATATCAAAGTAATAAGTATTTTTGACAAAGCGGGATTTCTTATTCGTCGGTGAAGATTAAAGTGGATTCATTGAATTAAATTCGACTAATTTTGCCCGACAGTTTACACGAGTATTCGTACAATCAGAGTGACGCTAGTATTAAGAGCTCAGCAGTGGGGTCAGTTAACACGTTGATTGGCACAGTGAAAATGGTCATATGTAGACGGACACGTTATGAAGGATACAACCATTTAAAGCTCTTAGGTTTCTACGTTACAATATCACGCTACCATTTAAAATCAAGATTTTCAATTTCTTTTTCTTCGCATAGATTATCGAATTTTTTAAAATATTTCCACTAACAGCAATTTCTATCTGTCAACATGACATCATTTCTCACCGACGAATCTACAGGAACGATTGCAATGAAATAAACGTTCGCTAAACATAGCGGATTGCTGCCTGACGTAAGGCGGAAACTGTTCAAAAGCAGAATTATTATACAATCACGAGCAATAAAAAATATTATTACTTCATCAGTATGCATTTAACACGCTTCGCGTTGCACGAAGATTTCTTCTTGATTCAGAAATTGAAATAATTTTACTTTTGTTATTTTCATTTTTCTAACCTGATCAAGTTTACGAGCCCCAAACTTATAAAAGTGTAAAAAGAAAATAAAAGTAATATGAAATACAAAATTAAATTCAAATTAAGACCCTCTCCGTGGTCCGTCATTCGGGGGTTAAAAACTATGTATTATACAAAATTATTGTGTACAGCATTGAGCAAAGTAGGCTTCGCCAAGGAAGATGGCGAAGTACATCCCACCTTTCCCTCTTGGCGCTCCCGAGGAGACTAACCATGGAGGGGACAGGGCCTCATATATATAGGCCTGTGGTCCCCACCACTTGCGCACAAACGTGTGCGCGGGAAAATTTGATTTGACATCTATTTTCCTTCGCGTCTTTTTTAACACATTTATATATAACGAACGATGTAACCGTGCAAGTTAACTAGAGCGAAAGGACCAAAGCTGCAGGCTTGCTTAATACTTAAATCTTGACCCGAAAATTAAATCAATACCTTGGTTTAATAAGGGAAAGCGAATCGAGAGGTGCTTCACGCGACAAGTGTATCGTTCAGCTGTATCCAACGAAGCTGATTAATCACGTGCAACGTTTAACAACGATTAGCGCGTTCAGCGTGGTGCATTTAGTGTTTCGAGTTTCGGTTACCACTCTTTTGCTCTACATGAAAACCAGGTCAAAGGTCGTACTCGAGAATTTATACGATACAATTTTCCGTATTTCAACATTCTATTATAGAAAGAAATTGTGAACAGAAAAATTGATTTAATTATTAGAAGAGCGCAAAATAAAACGAGCAGCATATTTATATAAACTCTCGCAATTTGCTTTGTCACCACGTGTCACGTATCAGAGGTGGCTCTTTTTTTAAAACCTGCAGCAGTTAACATGTAAAAATGGCACGATTGAAGAAAACAATCTATCAGACTATGGACTTAACATAGGAGTTCATCCGTTGCATAAATTGAAAAATGACGATAGTTGAACACAGCTGTACACGTCAGAACTGCGACTCGTGTTTGTCACGTGTAATCGTTGATTCGCGTTACGAGAATGACACGACGTTATTAGGCAATGCACTGATAATTATACCACCTTCCACATAATTCTATTTTTATCTTTTTTTATTTTTTTATTTATTGAAATGCTGAGGATAAAAAATATTAGATATTAATTTAACAAAAACTACTTTGTTGCTATCCCGGTCAAGGGTGCCTTATTTTTAATCGAATCGCCGCAACACGTTCCTTCCATCTTGAAAGAGGAAACGTGCTCCGTGGAAAATTAAATTCTATCTCTTCCTGTTGACTGACAAAGCTTCAAGCGAGAGTTCGAATGCCATCGACCGAAATAGAGCGTCATTAAACAGAGGGACGCGTACAGGTTTCCTCGCACGACCACGCGCCACCCACGGTGACTCGAACGAAAACCAAAGTCGCTTTACGGACCGTTTCCAACCCTTCTTTTTCTTTGTACACGTGACGCGAGCGAGAATTAGATCGTCCGTTTACGAGAACTCGTAAAATCTGAACCATAGACGGAGAAGACACCGAAACCGGACAAACACGATCCGTTTCCAGGAATAATAATAACATTGCGAGAAATATGCATCCCTTGTTCAAAAATTACATCGTCTCGAAGTTTATCTACGATTTCATAGGAACTGTGTTTTAATTAGTAGGTTACACGGATAGAAATAATAAAGCGGAGGACGATGGTCAGCTTAGAATCACAATAAACGCGGTGTAACTTGTAACCAGACACGAAATCCAAGATGTAATTCAAGCCTCGCCGTCTTACACTGTAACAGCAGGTATTTCATTACCTTGATCCAGGCGTAAGAAAAGCGGAGAGAAGTGTACGCGATTGGCTCGTAGGGTATAAAATTCCATATTATTATCTAACAGTGTAACATTCTCGAGTTTAATCAACCCAATTCAGAGAACCGCTTGTTATTGTTATTTCCTAATAATTTATCATTCTTTATAATCCCCTTTGAAAAATCACAGCGATAATGGAGGTCAAACTGACGCTAGAGAAAAGGGTTCTAACACCTTTGGGATGCAACGAGCATTCGAGCCGAACGACAACTCCGGTGTCATCTGCAAAGAGGGAGTTAACCGTTCTCTTTCCTTTTTCTTATTTTCTTGGCATCTTTGATGTTACGTAAGAGAAACCCCTTGGTTACTTCCTCGTCCTTCGCCACCAGGTGTTAGGAACTACCTTTGGAAAGGTAAGAATCACACATCTGGGTAGGATAGGGGAACGCCAATTACAATTTAACCCTTTTGCGTTTTAATTCAATTCCAGTAATTCTTTACCTATTTTATTTTTATTAAGATGGGTCTACACCATTAAAGTGTCCTTAAATATTTGGACCAACTAAAAATGAATAAAATAATAATCTTTTAAATATCATTTATTTTTGAATTATTTATTCAAATTATACTCCCACGAGCGGAGAGTTACGCTGACCCAGAATCTGCTTACTATAAATGCGAAATAATTTAAAAAGTCATTTACGAATAAATTACAGCTCTTTTTACTGCGGGCGAAAAATAAAGGAGACAGAGAAAACTGGTGGAAAGAAACGCTGCACCGTGCAACGTGAACATCTATCTTCCAGGGACTATATTTTTTCAGGGGATCCACCGTGTACCAAGCACACCTGCACCTCCTTTTTTAAACCGAAACAGTGATGTTCTTTTACGCGAATTGATTCATCTTGCTAAATTCGTGTAAAAAAAAAAACGTTGAATTATTAGGTTGTTGCGTGTTAAATGGAAGATGTTGGAACATAGAAACTCCAACGTAATTTGGTAACATAAAAGTATCTCACAATCACACTTATGATATATCAATTTAAAGCTTAAGATTTGCTGAAAATAATTACGTAAACGTTTCGTTAAAATTCTTATTAAAAATTAATTAATTCTTTACTGGAAGTGAATAATACATTGAATAACCCATCGTTTGCTTCAGTACAGAACCAGCCATTTTGTGTTAAAAATACTAACAAAACATTTATGTAGTAATATTCAATAAATCTTAAGCTTTAAATTGACACGCCACAAGTGCTATTTTGCGGTACTTTTCTGTCATCAAATTGTCTTAGACTCTTCGCTTAACAGGCTACTGTGTTATAAATCATTGTTTCGACCATCACTCTGTTCGTTATAACTGTCCATTATTGATTCGCTTCGAAATGAAATTGAATGAAAAATTGCTCCTTAATACTTTAAGTCACAATTCGAACGCTGTGCAGTGTACATAGTTCTCTGATGATATAAATTAACGCCTTACCTCGAGCAAAAATCCTGTTACTAACGGAATGTATTTTCAATAACGGGCTGGAGTATCATTAAATGCAAACAACACGTAGCCTCACAACTGTAAATCGTTAATTAGATGCGGTAAGTTCACGCGTTCGAACACGTTCATTATAGTAACAGCAGAATATTTCGACATAAAGTATGATACAACTTGCTAGAATATTTTTTACTTTGCAACAAATGTACAAAGTCTGACAGAGTGAGGAAGAAGAAATCAGAATATAAATTTTAAATAGTCGATGTTAGGATTAGATTCGGTATCCACCTCAAGGAAAATAATATTAGAAAGCTAAGTGAAATTTGACGACAGGAAGTAATCTACGATTCCAAAAATTAAAAACAAAAGCATCCTCGTGTTTCGATAAGTGCAGCATGAACTAGATCAGCAACAGGTGAATATTAAGTGTTGAGAAATCAAATCATTGTTGTTCCTAACTTCAGATCGTAATTAATCACAACACTAATTATCGTGTTAATTACAGCGAGGGTCACTAATGGTCGGTGTTCCAAATTTTGTATAATTGAATAATTAATAATAGAACAGAATAGACAAATTTCGAATAGCGTCAGTAAAATATTTTGATTTGTTAATTTAAAAAAAGAGGCAATATTGAAGATCAATCGATGGCGATTTTCTTAGGGATAAAAGGGCACGGCGATCGAAATTTAACGCAACATTAGGTTAAAGAAGAAATATAAGAGGGTCTGATAAAGGGAATGCTGGTGGGCATCGATGAGATTCCAATAGAAAAGGGGAGAGAAGAAAAGTGGAAAGGAAAAAATGCGGGAGCTTCTGTTGAACCGTTGCAGAAAAGTTTTACGATGTATCAGACCGAAGTAATAGACCCTTGGTATTTCTACTGTTATATATATATATTTTTTCCCTCGAATAGTCGATCTAAACTCGACAACGATCATTCGAAGCAATTTCTGTTTGTATTTCTTACATTTTTACGCCGGAAACATTTTCCACTACACAATAGAGTAACATGATAGAAAATTTCTTGTTGAAATTGACCATCCTTTTCAGCAAATCTTCTATATTTATGAATATTTGGACACCCATGGGATCCATGATGATCAACGTCATTAATTTTATATATGTAATGAAACAATTAAAAGAGAAAAATTGAAGAAAATTCCAATGAAAAATGGAACATAAATCTCATTTATAATATATTTCTGTCTTTGAAATTTTACCTCCAGAAAAATTCTTGTACATTTAGAACAGAAATACAAGTACTCTGGCATGTTTTCCCAAGTCCTTCCTCCCGCAAACATTTTTCAAGTTGCTATTCAAAAGAGACAGAAAGCTCGCGTAGTGGACAAAGCATTAAGCAAACAGGATTTTCTTGTTTAAGGACCTGACAAACACTGAACTAACGAGAACACACTTTCGTAACTAACGAGTGTGTAGTAAGCTTTTCCTACCGGCTAATTGTTAATCTTAAGAAAAAATGATTAAAAAGAAAAATAATAAAAAAGTTGGCTGAACTTTGTTTTAAAGTACAAGAAATTCTTTCTCGTATACAGCTGGTGTTCGAATTATGAAACACCTTGTATAGTGGCCGTTGGATATAGATAGATGACCGTCGAGTATCGTAGTATTACGACAGTTAGGTGGATCGAACTATAATGGAATCGAACGAGCCCGGTTTCTAATAGTTTCTGCGCGCACATGCACGCTTCTGAACATACACGAAGCGGTAATACGCGCCCACGCGGTGCTACAGTCCTGCGGCAAAACGCGGAGTCTGTTGGAAAATGTTTTCCACATAGTTTCCTCAGCGAAACTGGGTCGTGCATACGAACCTGGGCTATGTGTGCACGCGTCTAACCGGTCGCTATTCACGATATTCCCGGCTATTTATTTATCGAGGCTGTATTCGCCCTTGCGAACTTCACGGACAAACGGCGCTATGGAGGCACCTGTTCGACATACCGCGATAAATAAATATGTATCTTATGGTCATCTACTCCACTAACGCCCCTAGTTTCTATACCTTTGAATGGCAAAATTTTTATATAACTGTAAGCAAATGGTAGCATATGACGCACCTGGTGCGTCTACCTTAGCAGGGGATCTTCTTCTTCTATATCGCCATTTTTCTACGATTAATTAGTCCAAATATAGAATTATTCCCAGTATGTATTATCGAAAGAAAGAAAATGATACCCAAGACGAAGTGGCGAAAACAATGCAATGGAAATAACGCGAGTATGTAAAGGGGGATAGACCGTTTGATTATCTCCGAGGTGGGGATCTTCCTATGGAAAAATCAAGCGTATATATACGGTGGCCTTCTATTTTCGTTTCATCAAGCTGCCGGCGGAAAATTCACGCAATCTCGAGTACCGGTACTTGACTTTCGAGCGTTCCTCCCGAACGTGCATACGAAACCGGAATATCCGAGCAGCCTATGGAAGGTAAACCGAGAGAAGGAGAAGCCTGTGCCCCTTACACGATATATTTCGATACGTAAATAAATACAAGGTCGACCGGCAAACGTTTCTGGTGTATAAAGGGCTTGGAAACTGCTGTGCATAATTGTTAACGGATAAGTATTGCCTGTAAGGTTCGGAAGGAACGTGATGTATCCAGGGACAAAAGTTCTTCCGTTCGAGAACGAAGCGCGTGCGAGAGCTCCAGGGTTCACGCTCGGCAACGTCGCCATATATCGATCCAGCTGTCACTGTAGGGAACAAGACTGGGGCACGATGGGGCTCTGATATCCACGCGAAATCTAACTCTTTCCTTACCGTTCCGACAGCAAACTTGCTTCCACCTTTCCCCGGCACTTCGATTTACCCGCCGACTTAGATTAATGATTCGTGAACGAAGAATAGTTCCGCCGTTTCGTGTGTACCGTTTTTTGCTGCTCGCGTAGAGTCTCGGGTACTGTCTAGGGAACCCCAGAATCTAAAATCTAGGGGAAAGAGTTCTCTACCGGTATACTCGATCGATAACCTCGTATTATGATTTTAATCGTTAACGGGTGTGTGTATTAACTCTACTGGGGATACATTATTATTAATATTAGTGTTAATAAATTAACTAGGGCTAATGTAATAATAATCGTCCCTCGACTTTAGTTTCAAAGTACTGTTTCAAGCTGTTTATAGTCATACATGAGTCATACACCGAAAGATCCCCAAGAGTTACTTAATGTTTGTTTATCCTTCGTATTTCATAATGATTATTTATTGATATAATTGCATATTCGAAATAAAGAGCGTGCTTGGCGGGAAACGAGAGAAAACACTAGACTGGTGACATAGGGTTATTCTTAGGGACCTCTTTCCTTCATACAGTCATTTTTTCTAGGGAAGCCTACAGTTCAACATGTTTTTTTAAACAATAGATACAATACACGATAATATTACAATGACTCGTATATCTCTTCCTGAGGCAACACTTTGAAATTCTAAGCAAGGTGCAGAAACCATAGTTATAATTTACTCTATAATTTGTACGTTTCAAAATTGCTCGTGTAGTCTGTAATTAACCAAATAAATTATAATTATTTTACATAAATAAGTATCAGTTTCGTGTGAAAAGTGTGCGAATAAAAGTATAGTGACGGTACTCGTTCTCTTCTATGTGGCATTACGAGTCGTTTCGTTCCACCAGGCGGTTCCCTTCAGAATTAAATCATGAAACAAGGAATTTTTGTATTTACGAACTTGTGTATTCAAGATGATATCTCGTAGCCGTAACATACGAGGAATAATAAGAACGAGCAACTTCTATCGGGCAAAGGAAGCGAGTCGAAAGCGTATGCTTTTTGAACAACCCCCTCATCTGGGAATTCCTCTGCGTCACACGCGTTAACCTTAGCCGGATACAGGGTCACTTTGACCCAACCGATGCGATCGTTGTATATATTGGTTAAATAAAGATTTTAAAATACCAATGTTTAATTATTTCTCGATCGAACAACGGAAGCCTTCGATATTCCTCATCCCCAAAAAGAACAGGGGACACCGCGTACCCATCCAGCTTTCTCCCTCCCCTAATTCTCAATTTATTTTTCCACTAAACCGACCGACCACTTTCTCCCTTAATTCTTAAACTACAAATCGAGCAGGATATATCCGCGTTCTATTTCGACGGACGTCGAGGTGGAACGGTCGAGAAGAGATACGCGACCCCAACCACCCACTATCGTGCGACTCGACCAACCCTCGACAAGGGTTGAACCCAACCCAACCCGAGCGGAGCCGAGGATTCGAAGAGCGACGAGGCAGCCAGGGTGCTTGGCGCACGCGGCAATCCCTCCCTTTTCATCCCTATCAATGCACCCCTACCCTCTCCCCACCGTTATCACACTCTCTTACTCTTCCATCACCGACGCTACTATTCCCCTACATCCGTTTTCATCCTACCCTTAGCTTCCCTTTTTCATCTCCCTCTCGTTTTCTATACGTATATATCTTTCTTTCTCTTCGCTTCAGCCTGATCCCTCTTCATCCCTTCATTACTACGCCCTGCGCCACCGGTGATGGCACTCTTCCTTTTCCGAAGCCCTAACAAGCGCGAGCCCGAGGAACTAGACTACTGAAATTGTAAAACACTGGCAAGAAAAGCTTCCCATGTAGGTTAAACCCTTTGGTTATGATGTCTGGGGGTATCTTTTAGCCCTTTGTGCTTTTGCTTCGGGCTAAAATGTGTAACTTTGAAACGGTATGAGATACAGAAAAATTTGATTAGGAAAAATTAAATGGCCTCGAATGGAGTATCTCGTGATGTACATGTCAGTTCCGGAAGTGGAATTTCAAGGTCATCCTATGTTTTTTGCTGTTGTAATAAGCGGATGTAAATTTATAAAAGAAAACATAATTTAAATTTTATAAAAGGTGCAGCAATGATGAATAAATTAATTTAAAAAAAAAAGGATTTGAACCGTGGACCTCTAGATTGCGAATACCTTTTCTGGAGAATTAAAAAACCCTCTGATTAACGCCTTGCAAGGTAAACATTTCTAACAAAAAATTATTTAAATGAAATTGATTATTTTTATCCATCTCCTATCCTTTCAAAGCTATAGTTTGGCCTAGTTGCATGTACCTAAGAATAGTCTAATGGAAAAGTTCAATGACGATATCTAAATCGAAATCCGATCGAAAGGGGGTAATACTCTTCTGAACATTGAAACTAACTTACGTTAAGTTTGTTTGGATACTTCTGATCCTTTGAAAAATCAAGAAACATCAAAGCCAAGAAGATATTCAAGTTTCAGTACTTAACTTGATCTTCTCTTCACCACAAAGTATTAATATTTCTTCCTATTCCTTATCGTACGGTCTTTCGGACCAGTAGGGGAGCAAGTAGCAAAATTGTAAAATTCTAAGACTTCAAAATACTAACGGTATAAAATAAACGAGCCAAGTTGCAAGAACTTGGAACTGCAGCCAGCAAATCACAAGTTGCAACTGCTGCAAATGCTCAATCGTAGAATAAGTCGTGTAACTCGTAAGTGGCAAACTCATAAATCACAAGTCTCTACAAAGTAACAACCGCGTGGGAGTGATGGTTGATGTCCACGGTGGAAATGAGTCAGTTAAGTCGCACTTGTATCGGGACCAGGTACCAGCTACTCCACGTTTCACCTTCCCGACCACCTTTTATCGCGAAGGTATCGAAGCAATTTTCTTGCCTCACCATTGCTGTGCCACGGTATCGCTTAGAACGAGCAAAAATTAGCCGTAATGCGGACGTGACACGGCTGATCGACAAAAACGGAGACGATAAACGATAAACGATAAATTAATATTTTAAATAATAGATCCAGGAATAATTTTAAATATCATACGGCTGTTGAATTTTCCACGAATTTATGTAATTTCTATTTCATAATATGTTTGCATATTTTAATTATATAACGATTGGAAATTGTTACTTTGATGTAATTTCATATTTAATTGGCAACTATTATTGCAATTATTGTTGCAGTAAGAAAACAACCGTACGTAGGATGACATAGTGAAGTTTCTATTTTTTTTAAAATATACTCGATAATCTGACTTGAAAAAAAAGAAAAAATGTTCCATTTTTCTTATCATTTGGTACCTCGTGAAACAGTAATTCGATTATTTCCGGCTGTGTACCATATTTCACGATCAATAATCAAATCGCAGGTCTTTCTTATTGATTTGTCCTCCTTCGTATTTCAGTCTTATCGTATAAATATTTTTGTCCCCAAAAATTTGATCCCAATCTCCGTACTCTTCGTTTTATTAAGCACACTTGTTACATATCAACCTTTTAATTAGCCAAAGTGTTCGAAATCGATTCTCATTGCCAATGCAACACGCCAGGTAAAACGCTGTGCGGTATATCGGTTATGAGTCACCGTTAAATAGCCACATTACGAATGGATAATTAACTGCAACAACGTGACGCTTATAAAAAGATCCTTATACGATAAAAAATTGTTTCTCGTCGCGAAAACATTCTTGAACGCGGCGTGTAACTACGATGAAACGTGACAACCGCTACCACCTTGCAAAGTAGCCTCCTCCAGTTTACATTTTGAAAGAGCACTTTGAATGGGTGTTCGACACACACGTTGGCTCTCCGTCCGCACGAAATTGAATCAATTGCCCACTTATGAGATAACCGTCGGCCAAAGTTACATAAACGATAAGTCTCTTTGCAGCGTCGTTTTCTTTCGCATCCGACGATTGTCCTCAATTGTACGAGATCGCGCGACGAACGTATACACGAAACTACGGTATTTTCAATGGAGATTACGCAATGGGAGCTTGACATTTATTTACCTTTCCCTGCCGTGGATAGGTTCACCTGCGATCGCGATCGGCCACGCGTTACACAACCCTTAAACGGATAACGATCTAGCATTGATAAAGTTTTACGAGGCACATTCGTTACGTGATTCTACTGATAACGAAGAGCGCTAGCTTTAATGTCTTTAAAAAAAAAAACAAACATAATCTTGGAAGACTACATTATCGAAGAATAAAAGGTGCAACACCTGCAGTTTTCCTCGCGATTTCCAATGGTAAAAAGGTCGAGGAAAATGTCAGATCAATAGAAGCATCGGCGCTCGATTCTCGATCAGAAGGACCTATCTATTTAACACGCTAGCTATTTTGAAATATAAAAGTTTCTCGTTGAATAACTAGGATAAAATCCTGAAGGAAGTGAAATCTAACGATGCGTCGGTAGGTCGAATAACTTCCTTTCTTCCAGCGACCCAATGTTTTCCTCTTTCCTCTAGGTTCGCGTTTACAACGACATCCGTCCGTTTCATGAAAACGAGGGACTTCTGGGTTGCTTTGCATTCCAGGACCAGTGAATTATGGGCAACGGGGCGCGGTGGCAGTTGGAGCGTAAAGAGAACACGAACTCTCGTTACGCGTCGCTAAAGAGCAAGAACAAGGCAGAGGATCGATGAAAGAAACGAGCAACAAACGATAAAGAAAGAATGCAGAAAACGATCGAGAAGAAATGGACGGTTGTTGGAACGATCGAATGACTCTTTTTTTGTCGCTGGAAAAATGGGGGTAAGAAGAAGTGGAATCGTTAGATGAACGCGTTCGACGATGTTGCGGGATAGGCAACCGGTAGTCAAGCCTGTAATAAACGACGATAACCGACCAGTTCTGTAATCATCCTCCTATGCGAGGATCCATCAATAGCTGGACTGGCTAAAGGCGAGCATCATTTGCTGGACGTCCGTGAAAACGGCGGGGTTTTAAGGAAATCATCCTGATTTTCTTACCGGTCAATGTCATTTACCGAAGATAACTCGTTGAAGTTTCTAGGAAAATCTTAATAATTTCCTTTTTTAATGGTAGAATAATGTATACAGTCGTTAACCTCTACACGATGATTGATCTTTTTCTTAAAAAAGTAAGAAATATAATATAATGCATTTCTTAACTCTCGCATGGCGGACCATGGAGAGAGCCCCGATTCAAATTTAATTCCGTACTTCGTATTATTTTCATTTTCTAAATTTAACAAATACTTCTTGTTCCAAATAGAATTATAGCATTATATTATATTTTCTGCATACGTTACCCTATCTACAGAGAATTGCAATTCTTCAAAATACATCTTTGTTACATGAACAGACCGTTCTGATAAGAACGAAATATTTGCATTTAATAATGCATAATGTATATCGGGTGGTCTAAAAGATATTAATCCATCCCACTAAAGATTGCAAACTCCTTCGACATGGATGCACGAGGGAATAAAACAGTTTGGAAGAAGAAGAAGTTGAAGACAGCAAAGAGAGAAAAAGAGAGCGTGGTTAGCATGCTAGCTACGTTGTAATTGGCACGCCTCGTCGAGACACCAAATGCTCTTTCGAGGTTAGAAGTGCAATGCACTGTTGCGTTCACTGCGCGCCGGTGCAGCACCGGCTGAATGTTTATACCGAGGTAACGGTGTCCAAGGAAATGTCTATGAATAGGCGAATCTAATTTTTTTAACGCGTTCAACATTAGACGAGCGTGCTAAGTCTTCCTTGTTCCAACGAGATGACAATTTAATAACTTGCTACAAGAGCTATTTTATGAAACTTCTATGCCACGAAATTACATCAGACTCTCGATGCTTCGAAATCGGTCGTTTAATATGCAACAACTTAAGGACAATATAACAAGGGGTTAATGGGGTATTCTTCGAGGTGGTAAGAAAAGGGACACGTTCTTCAAGGAAAATCGAACTTTCTCTTTTGCATGCTAATTTCAAGTACATTACCGATTCAGCTCGTTTATCGAATTCACGATGCGATCAGCTGCTTGATCTACTGTAAATTACCTTGTACACTAGAGAACGTGACACCTTTCTCAGTCGAAGATCTAGCGAGCACAATTTCTATGTTAATTATACAGAGGCTCTAATATAAGTGTATTAACAATTTTTCTAATTAAAAATAGGTGGTCATTTCTGGATGAAGAACGCTTGGACCTCTACAAAATTTTTATTTAATTCATCGTATTTTGATAATTTCATTATTTTTATACGTTGATCATTTTGGGACACCCTATAGGATACAGCTAGGGGTCCACATTTCGTGGATTCAAGCCAGTTTCATTCACTTGGCGCAATGCTCGATTATATAACGCACCGTGGCTGAACCTGCTTCTTGCGTGTGCACATGCAAATCGAGCCCTGGACTCAAGATTAAGGACAACACAGAAATATACGAGATGAACGGGGTTGTTCGGATAAACGAATATCTCTTCTGAACACTTTTGAGGGGAATCGAGAGAATACTTAAGAAGTGTGAGAAGAACGCAAAGCAGACCTTGAGCGGTTTGTCTCCATGAACACGAAAGCATTCCTAAGTGAAACAAACTGCAACTTCCTAATTACCACTAAATGTGTTCCTACCGCGTGCATCCACTCTGTTTTAATTTATTTCTTCCTAAAGACTTTATTTCCAAATTTGCCAAATCGATTAGTTCCAAAAAAAAAACTTAAATTTAAACAGATTCAAAAAGTGGAGCTAATTATTTTGGCCTATAGTAAAATAGTAACTCTATTAATAAATTTATTACCAGAAGAGTGTACATATACACCTTTCATCAAAAAAAGAAATGCACTTGCATGTTTCAGGTGCATCGTTGCACTTAAAAAAGAAAATGAATTCGTAGAAAAATAGAGCTCATTATACCATTAGCCTTTTTACTATACAATTTTTGTTATCTCTAATCGAATTCAAGATACAACTTGGCCTAATTGCGTGACACGCCACTGCTCATGCAAGGCGGCTTTTTTTTCACACGAGCAATCGAAATAATCCTGGAAAGGTATCGAGATATCTCGATAGCGCCACGTTAGATAGCGATCGACTATTTTTATTTTCGCCCGAAAGTTCAGCGTCGAAGCGTTACACGCCGCTTTCAAAATTAGCGCATCGCCTCTTTCGTTCGCTCGCGGGAGTAGGCGTTACGACGCGTATAAGCGTCGCGATTATTCCGAATCGCGATCGGAACGCGTCAGTATGGCGAAATTGTTGATTCTAGCAATGACGTCGGCTTAGTTATGATTTTTATTTTCCGACACGTACCGTTCTCCCTTACGTAACCGCTTACATTAACGTTTTTTTATTTTCCGATTTAAAATCTTTTTACGATCCGCTTCTTCCTCGACGTTTTTGATACATTTTGTTATACTATTTTCGTACTAAACCTCGGTGTGGGTTTGAAAGAAAAATAAAACATCTTAACTCACCCAAACCTCCCAATTCAGATTTTATCGAATACAGACAGAAGATAAATTTTACGTATCACAGTTGCGAAGCCGATACACGGATATGTGTAAGCGATAACAGATACGGCCTTGTGCTTACAGTGGACGATTAAGTCCAACGAGGACTCGTTATACGAATACGTATGTAGATGATAACGAGGCCGGCCTTGCTACTTATGTCTGGTCATGTATGTACGAGCGCGAAAAGAATACGTATCTTGGGTCAACAACAGGATCCAATGAACCTCGATGCAAAAGAATGCTTGCCACGTGGGCCAATGTCTCGCCTTGCCTAATTGCACAAACAGAATTTTGCGTTTCTTGCGAAATTTTCATTCAGCAAATTCTGCTGCCACGATCAATTTTTTGTTTGTTTTAATAATTAGATTAAAAACTAAATTGGTAATTGATTCTAGGATTATTAAATATCGCTTACTATACGTAAATTTGAAGTTTAAGATTGAAAGATTTTGCATGAAAAATACGTAGTTGCTATTAGAAGTATGACATGCAGCTTTAGTGCAGTCTTATGCAACAAGCCGGTGCAAAACGTCGACGGGCGAACCGTGTGTCTCTGGTGGTACATGCCTTTAAAGTAAAGGGGAGATACTCTTGAAAACAGTCGCGTGAAGGGTCCTTTACAACGTGTAACCACTTCTGAAATATATCCCCTTCGTAACGTATCATTCAATTTCCCCGCTTCTGGGTTACAATAAAATTCTTCTCTTTATTTATTTAAACCGACGTCGAAACGAGTTTGAACGAGTACCTTGCAATTCGTGTCGTAATATCCTGTTAGTCGGAACACGGAATATAGGGCAAACATATGGAGAATTTAACGCGAAAACAATTGAAAAACAGATCCATATCTAAAATTGGGTTACTAGAGATTAGTAAAATGAATAATCTTTCCAATTAACACGTATGATTGATCCTTTTCCTAAAAAAAATAAGAAATATACCATAACGCGTTTCTTGATCCTCGGACGGCGGACCATGGAGAGAGCCACAATTCCAATTTAATTCCGTACTTCGCATTATTTTCATTTTCTAAATTCAAAATTGAATTATCATTCGTAGCCCCAATACTTTTTCTTCCAAATGAAATTACAGTTAATTACTGAAGATACGAATGATATTTTTTCGAAAAAGGGTCAATAACTGTATACGTCAGCCGATCCCCGTTTCGAACGCAAACGACGTACGTACCGATCGGGTTCACCGCACCGTAACCTCGTTACAACCTTAAAACGCTAAATGAAATCACGATTTCGTCCAGGTTTCACGGATCCTCGGCAGAAACCATGGCGAAGAATCTGTCGCTTGAAAAACGGCGAGATTTTCGCGATGGCTGCCACTTTACTCCGTTGCCGATGGAATAAGTGTGTCACGGCCAGCCGGTAGTAGTCGAGCCAGGAAAGCTTCTCTACTGATATACACGACCGAAAGGTGAGTGTACAGCAAAATGCTGACTTTGTACGTGTACGTGGCCTCCTATATATCTCTTTCTCTCGGTATATATAGCGGAACGCGGGCGAAACATGCACACAGAGAAATAGAATTCCATTTTATACGGGGTGTCTTCGAAATTTGACAAAATTTGTCTTTGAATCCTTAGTTAGAAAAATAATTACGACAACACGTTCTGCTTATCATGATATTTTAAAATGGCGCCAGCGTTACTGATAAAAGTCTGATATCAATATAGAACTGAATTTATTGGAGATAAAAATTTCTTAATTATTTCATTTTATCATCGACACCCGGTAGAAGCAATCGTAGGTGGAGGATTTCCATCTCCTTTTCTCCCTCTCGCAACAATAACACCTTATATCTCTCTTACTCACGTATTCATTATCTAACTCGCTCTCTCTCGACGTGTCAGAAGACTCGTTTAACCTTTACGAGGTACACGAGGCGACAGAGAAAGAAGAGAATTCGTATCAATAGTTGTGAAGAATTTTTTAATCAAACGAACCCTTTCGATTCCGAATATTTTTCATGGACCATTTATGGGGAGTAAATATATTTTCCCATACGTTAGACTGTAGGAAAAATATTTCAAAGCCGGATCTTTCGTTCCAAAGGTGACTGCGCTAAGCGGTAAGCTATTCAGGTCGTCGATGGACATACTTTCCGTAAACTTTTCAACCCTTTTGTTACGAAAGGTCGTGGCAACGTCCGTCGAGGATGTTGCTACATAATGGTATACAATAATTTTTAGCTTGGAAGACCTGTGACATCATCTACTATTAAAAATAACAAATACGCTAGTTGCACTTCAGTTAAAGGGGGAAAAAATCTAAGATCACCGATGGAAAAAGGTAGCAGCCGGAGGGGGTACAAGTTTGATCATTTAGCAATCAGCTTCCTACGCTCCTGCACCTCCTAATTCAGACAAGGATACCAACACGTCGAGTTTCTCTCGTTAGGAGCACGTAGTCTCGGTAGTCCTACAACAGCACCGGTTCTTATGAATATTTATTGTTCGAGGGCCTGCTTGTGTACGCTTTCTTCCGCGTTCGCTCGGTTATTCCGCAGGAGGTACTCGATCATACGCGCACGCCTTTATTCTGTTCCCCGATTTCTCTATTTCCATTACACAGAATGGTAAAACCGAATGAAAAATGATTCTAAACGCAAAAATAAATTGAAAATGAATTAAGAGAAGAAATTGAAAGACACTGTACAAGGAAGAAGAGGCGAGCGAAAGAGGCAACCACGCGGAGGTGGTGGAAGCAAAGGAGTCGTTGAACTACAAAACAACAGACGTAGATGACCGGCCTAAAAACACCGAAAGGAAGAAGGCGGCCTCTCTCGATTTGTGTCGCTACGTGACTGCTAATTGCTGCTTGTTTTTTTTCCTTTTGCACATCGAATACCTTGCTTCCTGCTCCGCGCGATTAACCCTTTCATTACTGAGACCCGGTACCAGTGGTGGCCAAATCTTGCTGCCTTTTCTATTTCATTCGCTATCTTTCTAATTTGTTTACAATATTCTAGAGAGACAGTTCGTGGAATATCGATTGGAATGCTAAAACGAGTATCTGTTTATAGCCAGTCCTTGAGTAATTATCGACTACCACGGGTATATTCATCTCGAGGGTATACCTGTGCGTTATGTAACTCAAACAAAGGGTTAAAGGTAAGATTAGAAACGGAATCAAGGGCTGAGAATATCCTTCGATTCGTCGAACGTCGATCGAAAGCCTTCGGGGTTCTTTCTTTCATCGTCGACTCTTAGAAATTTGGAAATATCTGAGGTCCGGTATATTTTTGAACACCAAAGGAACCCGTACACGCTCTCGCGAGCATAAAGATGAAAATTTGTTGGTAAGATTGGCACGAATCTGGGATGCCCCACCCCCCTTTTTAATGCACTCTTATTTTAAGCATCGATATTTATGAATGGCAACGAGGAAACATCAAAGTTCCTCGCTGCACCGGCGTTCCCGGCCGGGAGCGTGGGTTGCTCCCCGTCTTATTTCGCTTTCTCTAAACATGCAAACACGCTCTTGTAATTGCGAAACTTCTGAATGAATCTAGATTCCTTAACGAAATTGTGCAACTTCGTGAGCGCGCGAAGTCGACCGAGCAAAATCGATCCCCCTCGAACAAGAAAGGACGGATGCGAACTGTCGAAAGCGTTATATTCACCCTTTCCAACCGAGACCCGCGAGCCTATAGAAAACTTCGGAATCACGTAATCGTCCGAAGGTAAAAGTGAAACACGTATAAACAAACGATCAAATGGAACCTTCTTCTTACCCTACGCGCGGCTCAACGTTCAAAATCCTCTCGTTTGATATCGCGTTGGAGGTTGCAGCAAAGAAATGATCGAACTGCTCTAATTTATCCATAGATATAAGCCAAGCTTATAGACACATTTTACAATATCGGATTTACTCGTTAAATAATAACAGTGACTTGGACGTGTGCTAGTTTCGATCGTCGAACAAGGCTACTAACGCGTTTTCTTTCCAAGGGATGGAATAAAAAGAAGGCGCTTCTCCTAGACCAGGGGTGGGCAATTGTTTTGGCCCCAGGGCCACTTTGTGGAAGCGGAGATTAGCGAAGATTGCATTCGTTAGTTAATTTTGCATTTCAGAAACATAAATTTAATAAAATAGTGGCAGTTTTATTCAATTTATTTAAATACGGTTTAATCTCGGTTTAAGGCGGATTTTTCTGTCTATTTGCCCACCCCTGTCCTAGACCGTAGTTCATTTAATATATGCCGAAGAAGCGTGACGCGGGTTTCGCGTCCTCGATAGAAAATCGATGTGCATCGAAATCTATGTTTAAACCGCGATAATTTCGTCGTGCAATTTCGAATGCACCTGCTAACGCTTCTTCTGTTTCCGTTGCATAATTTTAACCTTTAACCGGTGTTGCTGACGCATTCGCGCGTACACTCCTGGATCTTCTAACGTTTTCGAATAGAAACGGGAACGCGTTTTCTGCACGTGACGAAATGTTATGAAAGCCCTTACAATCGTTGCCGGGCTTCTATCGACCCGTTCCCTCGGTGTTATTCAATGGATTTGTAATTAGAATAAGGAAATGATTGGACTTCAAGGTTGTATCAGAAAAATTCCGGTTCTATTCACCCTTTAATATAAAATTTCTGCTAATTTTTGTCAAAGAAAAGATGGCAGAAGTTAATTAATTCAGTTTTTGATTTTTTCATTAAACCTACATATTTCTCTTCTAGGGTTAATACAAGAGGCGCGAGAGAATTTCTAGTTACCAACGAATTTCTAACAGAATTCTAAGGATTCTTAACGAGACGTTTTCCACGTATTCATGCGCTTTCTCTCGGCGCAGTTTCTTCCACTTTGACACAGCATTTTTCATTTGCATGGATGGATTATGCAAAGAACTTTCCAAAGTACAAAATGCAAAGAAATGATTTCTTTTCTTCGGGCAGGAAGAAAGGAATCGAGATTCGTTCGTTCGTCGAATACATTCTCGGGTTCGTTGACTTCGATTTGGTTCGTCACTTCTCCTCGTTGGAATATTATGAAATTTCATCAAATTTCTTGCACCTCTTGCTGGAATGCTGATGAATTCGAATTCCGTCCATTAAACGACAATATCCCCGGGGTGAAAATATGTGACTAATGCCTATTTCGCCTTAACCGGAGATATCCACTCTCGAAACGAAACGTACGCGATTTTCTCTGTCCCAGAAACGATCCTCATTAGAATAATGACGTAACTAAGCGCGAGTGCAATGTAAATGACTCGTTAGATTATTCCTACCCTAAAATCTTGAATTTCTAACAGAAACATTCGATGATGTTTTTAACCCTTCCTCAGTATACCGAGTCGCTGAGTTCCAGGCGAAATTCCCGAAAATTTTATCAAACCTACAATAATATAAAATCAGCCCCTGTTTGCCAGGGACGTTAAAAAAAGAACATTGGCAACGGGGGGTTAACCCGATCCATGGTAATCGAACAAGTCCATCGATCTCTATCTATCCTTATATACGATCATAACAATTTACGAACGATAATCTCGACGAGTCTAAAGTCCGGCTCGGCGGAAAAGGAAATTTCGTTATCGCTCGTTCTATTCGCGATATATATTTTCTTGGACGGCCGTTCCTCGAAGCCCCATTTTCGAGGGGTTCCTCGCTATAAGGTGGTTTTCTCGAGCGTTAGATGTATATATGTATGTATACGGTATATGGACACAAGGGGTTGCAATGCCTCGTGTGACGCAGCAGCAATCGAAAGGGTGGGGACCCTGGCGTGTATGTGCGCCTTCTCCCTACCGTATATAATGCTCCCTCCCTTCGCACTCTCCCCCGACCGCCCACCTTCTGACTATCCCCATCGCCCCTATTCTCCCCACCGATCTTCACTCCCGGCGCCCCTCGGTGTATCCCGGCGACGTTGCCGGGTGTTACATAATAGCCGTGCGACGTTGCCAGCCTTCTTTCGACAAAGTCCGACGTTGCCGGCTCGAACCGGTGTACCATGTCGAACTGCCTTGCCTGCTCGCCTGCCTGCTTGTCTACCTACTCACCAGAGAATCTAGCTAAACCCAGACCCGTATCCAGGATCTTTCAGTATCTGCTTTGGAAGTTTTAGAAAATTCAAAACGAATAAAATCATTATTTTTATCTATATAAGGAAACTAATTTCCTTATAATAACTCCTTAACCCCTTAGAAATGATTATAATTAATTTACAAATAAAAATGTTGAAAGTAACATTCTAGATTTATAGAATAAATATTATTTGACTTGAATGAAAAATATTGGCACATAGTGTTGCTAAAGGGTTCGAATAGATGGAACATCTAACGGCTAGTTATCTATACGTCGATGGAAAATTGATGGTTGGAGATAGAATTTGACTAGCGGCGAGGTGTTGCCTGTATTTGACCAATCTATTATGGCAATTCCCTTTGTCCCTGGGAACTTAGGCCCTACCCTGGAGTCCGGATGTCTCGGGCTGGTTCCGGATCTCAGATTACCGGGCCCCTCGAGGCGTTTCAAACGGAGCCTCGCTCTACTTATTTCATGCTTGAAAAATATCAACTGAACGTGGTGAAAAAGATTCCTTTGTTCCTTCTTTATATACGCGTTAACTTGCTGGCTCGGTTACGCGTTCATTTTCCGCGAATAAGTTCTAAACGCTGGGTATCTACTCGAAATAACGAAGAAAGGAATATTTCTAGTAGAGATACGGAGGGGATGGGGATCATAAGGATTCCGAGCATGTAACGCGATACAATTAAGTCCCCACGGGGCCCACGGCGAAGAGGGACTTGTATTTTTGAATCCGAAAGGTAGGGCCTTGAAATGTAGAAAAACGCGCGAGTTCTGACTGGCCCCCAAGATGAAGCGATGTTGCCAATTTGATCCCTGTTTGTGCGCATTGCCCGGCAACCTCGCCCGCAAACTCTATCGATTCCAGATCTACAATTTCTCCTCGGCCCTCTGGGTCACTCGAGCACGTTTCCGTGGAATGTACGTGCGCTTACAAAAACCGTTCCCGTCCGTTTACCAAAAGTTCCGATGGAAAAATAAACTAAAACGATCGTACGCCGGGGAAATGCCGGTATTTCGAATGTCCAACATTTCAGACTTGATAAACCATTCTATTAATACGAAACAACAGAAGCGAACGTTACATATTCCGGAGGGGAACAGGAAAAGAAAGTTCGACGAGCAGGTGTCTGAGTACACGAATACCTCCGTAATGGCCATCGGGGTAAGGAGTCGTAAAAAATAAACACGGAGGGGAAAAGAAACAAAGGATGGGTTAAGGAAGACCTAAAGTAAACATGATTCCACAAGGGCGCAGTGTCTTTTACTCCTCTATTCAGGATTATCTTAATGGGACGGATTGTAATTATAAAGAAACTATCTAGAAATGGTAAGAATAATCTCGCACCGTTATTTCTGCACGCTGCATACTTTGAAGAAAAATGAGGGCACTCGCGTTTAACAACTATTAAACAGGGTCACTGAACGGTATTACTCGTTCCATTCGATTTTATGCTACCGAACGACGAATCAAAACAGATTTTTCGGGTTAATCTTTAGATTTAGAATAATATTCCATATGAAATAGTGAAAAAGAGTATTTTGAAAAATTCATAATAATTAATTAAAAATTCTAAATTTGAAACTGTACCCAGGTCAATTATAACTGAAAGCCTACGAATCATTTATAACAGTGTAAATGATATTTAAAAATCAATAGAAATATAAGAAACAAGAAAGCGTTAGTTATAGGTTTTGAATGATGTTTTCTGAACAGTTAATATCCTGTCCGCCTCCTTCTTGAACTCCGGTGTCTTAGCCGGTGAAAGTCAGTCGTGTATTCTACCTGGCCAAGAGCCCTTGGAGAACACACGAGACATGTGCATATACATATACATATTATAATACATAATCCATGGAGACATGCACAGGCTAAGTTAGAGTAGAAATATTATCCACACTTGTCGCATGATAAAATATTGAAACAGATAACGAGTACCGGATGATTCTGCCTCGTTACGTATTAAGAACGGCTACGAGAAGCTTTGCCAACTGTGACATGTTTATGCAAACGTTGTATATCATTTGTAACAAATGTTTTAATCCAGGTGATTAAAAATTCGGGTCCAAACGATGAATCACTTTCGTAACCTATCGTTCACTCACTAACCCATTCGACAAGTTACACTAAAGAAATGATGGTGTTATCATAAATAAGATAATTCTACTAACACACTTTTATGGTAAGAAAAATAGTGAAGAGCGAACGAAGGAGCAACTTAGTGTCCGAGTTCGCAGAACGATGATCGAGGCAAGTATACGGAGTGTTCCGTTTACCAAGCTGCCAACTCAGTCGGGCTTTTCAGTGCGAGAGAGCAAAAGATGCAACGTTGCCGAGCGGACAACACGTAAACGACCGGCGCAGACATGGCAACGTCACGAAACGAGAGACACGCCGCGAGACACGAAGGAGAGAAGGCAACATAGTCGTTTCAGTTTGAAACGCAATGCCGGCCGTTTGCCAGATACCGTAACAGGGTCGACGGATGAAGAAATTTGGCGGTATCGGCTTCTTTGTGCTAGTGTGTGTTCGAGGGAGAGACCTCGATGCCTGAAATCGTCGAAAACTCTTTTGCGGCAAAACGTCACGAAACGTTGCAGCAGGGAGAATTACACTGCAGTTTTACCGCCTACTATGCCCTTACCATTGAATGCCTACTTTACACGAGAACGTTCAAGCGAATATTGCCAAAAGAACTTTGCTTTGAATAAAAGTCAAAATAAAATTCCGTTCCAGAGGAGTTGGTAATAGAAGTACCCATCTCCCAACGGCGCAATGCGTCAAGAGAGCAACGTTCCAATTAATTGTGCGATCTTCGACCCGGTGTATTCCCATTTGCATAGAGCCGATACTCTTTCATCTAGAAACTAAACATTTTTCCTTAATCTCTGCGTTACCAATAAAAACCTACCCGCGATATCGTAGAAAAAGCATGTAACGATGATTTCGCCCAAGGCAGATTTCTCGAAAGAAAAACAAGCGATTCGATTGCCGCTAGAAGGAAGAAACAAGCGCAGAAGGCAACGAGTCCCGGCGTACATAGAGGGATATATATGTAACTTGGATACATATTTATGACAGCTCGTATATCATCGTAGGTACACCGACACAGGAAAATGCGTGTGACTGGAGGTTGGAGAGTCGAAGGTTTTCGGATGGGTGACGTCGAGTGGAACACGAGGACGAGGCGCAGAGGCGAGAGGTGGGGAGATGGCATGGGGTGCAGGGGCGCGGTACGGCATGGGGTGGGGGGTGATGGGGCAGAGTGAGGCTGGCGAAGGGGAGGTGGTCGACCACGCGCGATCAATATAACAAAATACGCCGGCAACCCGCACGTACATACATGTACGCGTGCGCGCACACACGCGTATATTCTAAAGCATTCTGTCAATACACCGACCTACACACATACGCATAAATTGTAAATATAATCTAAACGTGCATACAGCTATAAGGTATATACGCATCTGTGTGTGTGTGTGTGTGTGTGCAGGAAAGCCGTGCATACTCTTATCTCCGTGTGACCATAAATTGCAAACGCGATACGTGTGCATATTACTTGTGCACAGCCGTGCGTATATATGCGTATACATATATGCACACTCGATGGATACGGTTATATCTCTCGCGTGTAGCGAACGCAGAGAAATTCGGAGGTACATCATATGCCGTGGGTGCGTGTATTTGCGAGTGGGTGTGTAACGCGTTGCACGAATACGATGCACATGCCGTACGCATAAGAATGTAGCGGACGTGCGTTTCAAAACACATCTTTGAATCTGATTCGGCTACAATGGCTCGCACAAAGAAATCCTATAGCCTGACGGAATTCTTATTTTTGTGCAAATGTTTTCGAAGAGGAAAATAAAGCAAACGCGTTTTCTCTGGACTACCGCGACGCAATATCGTGCCTGTACAGAAAACAGGCCCGGAAACGAGAATTCAATATTTTTAATTTATTTGAAAATTACCAAACTAATTGGAAATTTGTAAATGAGGAACGATGTATTTCCTATGCCGAGTTTGAAGAAACAAAAGGTCAACGGCGTAACGACGCCACCCGCCATTTTAAGGACAACCTTTAAGGCTATAACGCACGGTAGACGACCGTAAGAACCGAGCCAGTGTACAAAGCAAGTATATCGCCAGCTGGCACGTAAAATGTAGCGCCGCTGGCAATGCGAATGTTCACCGACATGTGCGTTTCGTGAAGAAAAATTATTAATGGCACGAAACAGATTAGAATTCGTATCGAAAACATTGCTCGTTCATTTCTCTTTAAAAACAAACTGCTTTCTATGATACTGGAAGTTAAACGACAGACCGCAACATTTTGAAGTACCTGACTATTTTATATTGAGATAAAATTTAATTTTGCACAGAAATAGTCAGTCATTGCCTTCCATAAATTCAAACTATAAAAAGAATTAAGAAATATGTTCGTAACTATGAACGGAAACAGTTTTAAAATGTTTAAGTAATTAATTAGGCAGATTTCAAACGAATAAGTATATAATTAATGGTAAAAGGTATTTGAGTTATAAAATATAAGTTGCAGTTCATCGTAACTTGTTATATAAAACACGATGCAGTTTATATTTTCGTGAATCTATAAATAAATATGAAATAAATGAAACTGTGAAGGGATTTCTTCAACATTGTGACGGTAAATGTAGTAAATTGTTATACAATGTGATTTATTTCCTATCGTCGAGTATCCGTGGGTTGAGCGACACTGCGCCACGTCACCGTTAGTTTTCACTTCTGTTTTCCTACTTCGATCTTTACTCTTTAACAATTTTACTTGCGTTTTAGCTATATTTCTATTTTTTATATTCCATACGTTCCTATTTTCTGCATATGAATGCACACAAAAAAGAATTTATAAGAAAAATCGGAGAAATACGATTAAATCGTTTTATATACCGAATTAATTGAAACTGATTTGCTATTCTTATTTATAAATTCAATTTTAATCTATTTTTATTTTATAATATTGAATTCAAACACTAAACAGAACTCTATACTCTCAGTTTTATTAAATTTCATAATTACAATCCTATGAGAATCGCACAAACAAAAGATACTTCCTTTTTTTCTAATAATGTACAAATATAATTTTAGTCAAAAATATCAAGAATGAAAAATTAACTGCTGACGTATGGAATATAAAATTTAGTAAAACCTACCAAATCCCAGCAATATTCATCTTCTGAAAATATAATTTGCCTAATATTTAAAAAAATTAATAAATATAACCCAAAACTAGCCATCGTCCCAACGTGAACTCAAGGTATTAATAAAAATCCTTTAAAAATGGTTAAAATCATCTGGCAAACTTTTCGTCGCAAATACCAAATATATTTAAACAATTCTAAAAGTATCGCGATTGTAAAGTAAAATATTATAAATTGTTTGTATATTTTATCGGATACTTTCTTTCCGAAAGCACTCTAAAGGCGTGCCCGGGGCACGGATCCACGATTTGAGCGCCACTGTCGAACAATAACTTCGTGCCGCTGCGAGCTCTCAAAATGGCTGTCCTCAGCTATTATTACTTCGGGGAAAAAACAAATGACGGCGCGCTCACGCTACGAGGAGAGACAGAGCCAAGGCTCTCTGTATATCGTATGGTGAACGTATGTATACGAGAGGCGTGGGTGTGTATATACTCGTGCAGGATCCTCGATCTACGTACGGAATCGAAAACATCGAGTACACCTTACGTATTCCTCGATTCTCCCTTCTATATGACCGATAATGTTTCATTACCAACGAAAAACACAAACAAACGTATATAAACAATCACGACTCGATTTTTTAACCAGCGATTTGGCGGTCAAAATATTCTATACAAGATCGAGAATTCCGGCTTGGCTAGCCGGCAGTATAATGCCTGCTAGACGCTACAAAGGCACGGCCATATATAGTCATAAAATTTGAAAGGAAATTATTGTTGACCGTACCCTAACTACGCCAGCAATACCAACGCGTTCTATTCCCTAACCTAGAAATGAACGCGAAGGGTCTGTATACCTTTTTCCCTAACGGATAAATTAAAAGTATTTCGGCAAATTAGCTTGTAAATCTTGCCGGGCATCTTAAGGTTTATGCCCTCTATGGAAAAGGACACAGGTAGAACGTAAACGGAAATATAAGCAGGAATGTTGTGCGCGGCATGTAACCGGGAATAGCGTGTCTGAATTTCGTCTGAACGCTTTGTGTATGTATAGTTACGTAAGATACCTTTTGTTAGAAGGAATAGGAAAAATAAAAAATAAAGGAAGAAAAGGCACTAACCGTTTGAAATGCTCTCGTATGCGATCCTCTCGGATGTTTTCCGGCAGATTTCCAACCCACAGGTGACGTGTCTCTCTAACCATTTTGCTCCGAACTCTTCATTTGGGATCGGATGTTGTGGTATCGTTTGGCGGCACTGTACAACGACACACAACTTCGCCCGACGCTAATCACGGCACTCTCACACCACCGATATTCAATACCGCCAGCGGGTCGGCTAAGGAAGCCTCCTTTTTTTCTTTATATCCTTTCTCGTTTCCGGTTTCTTTAAATCGCTCTTTGCCCGTGTCGCGACAAATCAACGTATTATTGGGAACCAATACAATTGATTTCGTTATTCGTTTCACGAAAAGAAAAAAAATAAACTCGTGGAGCCCGGCGACACACACGCGGACAAGACGAAGCAGAACCGTTACGTGTATTCCACGACGAAGCAAGGAGCTTCCTCCCACTTCGACACTCCCAATTTAATCACTGGCAACAAACAGATTATCACTAGTCACTAGCCGGAAGGTGGTGACCCCAAGCACGACGAGTGCTGTCGTCAGGGCAGCGCCGTGGAACGATCGGTCGACAGAAGAGGGTAGCAACGAAGCTCTCGCGATAAAATTTTTGCGTCGCGATGCACGCCGACGACAACGAAGAAGAGGAGGAGCCTCGATAGTGGACACCACTGATGGCAACGGCTACGAGAATCAAGACCGTCGCCGAACACCACATCGTATACCACTGGATCGCGTATGAAGAAAGGCGGCTAATCACACGTCACACCAAGCACACCGGGAACAACGCGCGGACGATACATTCCGACGCATATTTCCCGAGCATAATCACACTCGCGTTGGAATCTGCGTGATTTTTAGTGCCTCCGTTCTTGTCGCACACCGACAGAGAGGCTTGCAATATACGCTTTCAAACTCTCGCGAAAACCCCACTGAAAAACAATCGATCTACCGACGATAGAACCGTTGCTTTCTTTTTTCTCTTCCTGTTAAATTTCGACGCATAAACTTCTTTTTCTCGCGCACGAACACACTACTTTTCTCCTCCTTCTATTTCCTTACTTTTTTTTTTATGCTATTCACTTTGCGTAGTTGCTTCTTTCACAATCACTGAATTTACACCGATCGTACCTCGTTAACGGAATCGTACGCCGAATACATTTCTCGGTAAAAGCGAGGCGCGGTTTCGTTTCGTTTCTCCCGATCGAACAATTAACTTCTCGTGTCACGTAACGTGCATTAATCGAACAGATTTATGTATATTAGCGATCCAATCGCTACAATGCACGCTTGTATACGTACGTCTTAAACGCACTCGCTACGTTCACTCGGGCCATGTAACGCGGATGGAGCTGGCTTCGCTCCTTCTCACTGCACTACACTACTCGAAGTGACGTCACCGTGGCGGGAGCGTAGTATGGCTCGCTGGCTAGTATCGCTGCTGGTTGAGTGGTGGGGAGAAGCACGTAGGGGAACGAAACGAGTCTACCTCGGAAAGCGGCGGCTTGCAATTGCGATCGTCGCCCGCCAGCCGGTAAAGTGTGTCCCTGGTGGGGGAAACTTTTCGTGCGTCCCCGGAGGGGAGAGAGTGGGGTGACTCGTTCGAATCGAAGCAAGGACAGGTAGGGAGAACTCGGGACGCCGGGAGAGAAGGGATAACGGGTCGAACGAGCTAACCCGAACCCCCCCGAACTCCGCTCGTCCCTCGTGAGCCGATTTTATCTCTTTCGCTGTTACCTCTCTCCTCGGCTCTTCTCGTCTCTTTCCGTCGATCCTCCTCTACCCTCCTGCCCCTCTTAACGAATCGCACCGTACCCCGTCGTTCCATCCTCTTTTCTCCTCTTCTCTTCCTACACCGTAATCTCTTCGTCTTCTTCCTCCTACATCCTACCTCCTCCACCGTTGCTTCTCAACCGCCATCTTTGTTGTACGCTCTCTCTTTTCATCCCGCTCTCTACAGGGCCGGTTTACGGGTAGCTAATTACCCGGGGCATCGGTACTTTCTACCAAGAATAAAGACGGAAAATCGGATTATTACGAAAATAAAAGTACTTAACTTTGTAACGTGTTCTCTAATCAAGGAAGTAACGATCAAACAAACGCGTCAGTGCGATGGACTGTGTAAGTTAATGAAAGATTTACCAGGCTGGCCGCTTTGTGTGTAAATATCACGGATCAGAATGTTATGACAAAAGATATCCAGTTTAATGTTATTTGACATTACAACATTATTTTTTCTACGCTAGAATATACTACGGACAGAAGTTTTATGATTACATAAAATTTCTTTGCTTTCTGGAATAATTTTCTTTAGCTTTATTTAATCAATTTATTCATCGTAACCAGTAATTCTTAATGATATATTCCTTCATCTGAATATTGAAAATATGTATGTGATATGATATATTACATAAAAATACTTATACGACTAAACTGAAGCGTAGGTTGTTTTCCTGGCGGTTACGTGGAGCTGTTTTACGTTTTGCTTCAGAAATATTCAATTTCGTCGATTTAACTCATTAATATTTATTTTCAACGTTATCCTATTCAAAGTTCAATCAAGATATGCGAATATGACTTTCCAAGTGGAGTATGGGCACCGGACCGTATTGAGCCGAACCTGCTCGTGCTCCATCTTGTTTCCGCTAAAATCACGTCAAAGTTGTAGATTCATGGCGTCGATGTGGTACCAGCGACTTCACGAGATCTACTGTTCATTTATCCTTTCGTGTTGTAGGTTCTTTTTACGGTACACGACAGTTTGCTCATACGAAATTAACTATATTGGCGACAATACCAAACATCCGTTTGTCGGTTAGAGTACGTCATCGAGGCTAGAGAAAGCGATTTCCGTCGCACTCGAATTACTTTGTCCAAAAACGAAGGCAGTTTCATGACTGTTTCGTGTTGAGAACGTTTGAACGAGGTACGCCTATTGCGTGTTATGTGCTGGTGATTTATAACCACCCAATGTACAACGTCCGTACATTAAAGATGTTTGTTCCATTGTATCTTAGGTTGAAATTAGGTTACTGTTCAGTAAACGTACAATTAATTAATTATGATATTTTCCGCGAAATATTTCGAGGATTCTTTGTGAATTTTTTATGGGTGAGGAACTCTGACATGTAGTAGTCCATCATTCATACCATAAATAAACTTCATGGTTTTTTATTGCTCTATTCAAGAAAATAATTGCTTTCAATTTATGCATTTTGGCATAAATTACTATTCTTTTATAAATGTGCTGCTCTTTCGATTCATTGACCTTCGAGGTTTACGTGCAGAATTCAAATGCTGTAATTATTAAATTTGAACATTAGTAAGAGGAAACATTATGTTTTTATAAAATAATTAGTTCAACAGGCTAAGAATATTGTGCGATCCTTTTTTAATGTTTTTTAATTTTTTATGGATGCGTGCATTTAAAATAGTACCTGCAGCACCATCTAATGGTGAAACGCAAAGCAAACGAAATAAAGAATTGCTTATTTTAAGAATAGATAATTAAAGATTAACATCCTTTGGATCGGATAGAACAAAACAAGCACCCAGGGGATAATGAACTACGATTTCATTAATTATTTACTCGCGAAAGACGTCAAAAGGTAAAACAGATCACAAATTGAGTTCCTCATTTTTTCTGTAGGGCGCAGTTTATTCGTTCTCTACGGTCGACTGAACGATCATGCACGCAGCTCGTGCATTTGAAGCGGCATCGCCTTAAAGTTCCTAGAATTTAATATAAGTTACTAGTAAGTTTAAGGAGTCAGTATGGTAACATTGAGCAGGAGGGTCTCTTTTTCGGTCGGCTAATCGAGCGTGTACGTTGGCGTGATAAATAAATTTATCAATTGCAGGTAATCTCATTGTTTAAAGCTCATCTGATGTAAATTTATTATAAATCAGTTATTAGTTTTAATAATCAATTAGTTCACGATAATATTTTCTCTTTAGTTTAATGTTGAAGTCTACAATTTAAGGTGATTGCTGATACAGGTTGTTTTCTGTTGTCGTTATTTTGTTTATTAAATTCAAATTGTATTACTTAAAATTAATTAGTATTTAAAAAAAGTTAATGTATCACTATTCACTCTATGATTGTATTTAAGAAGAGATGAAATAAAATTCCGATGTATTTTGTGTTCGCTATAGGTTATGTTTAAATGACAACAGCATGAGCTATCAGTGCTATGCTTTAATAAATAAATACTACAATGTTCCTATAAATATTTACTAATTAAAAATTATTGTTTATTTTCAGCCATGGTGCGTATGAACGTTCTTAGCGATGCTCTTAAATCCATTAACAATGCTGAAAAGCGCGGAAAGAGGCAGGTGCTCTTGAGGCCCTGCTCAAAAGTAATCATTAAATTTTTAACTGTAATGATGAGGAAAGGTAAGAAAATATTTAAATGGAAACATAAAAATATAAATACATAAGTGAAATTATATAATTTGCATGATGTAAGGAAATTGTGTACGTAAGATTTTACTATGTCATTGTCATCATATTTAGGTTACATCGGAGAATTTGAAATTGTCGATGATCACCGTAGTGGTAAAGTGGTCGTAAATCTTAGTGGAAGATTAAACAAATGTGGTGTAATTTCACCTAGGTTTGATGTACCAATTAATGATATTGAAAAATGGACCAATAATCTGTTGCCATCTAGACAGTTTGGGTATATATTTTAAAATTTATGTCATACAGTAAACAACTAATTGTTTATACTACATAAAATTCATGTATGTTTCAGGTATGTTGTGTTAACCACAAGTGGAGGAATTATGGATCATGAGGAAGCAAGAAGAAAACATCTTGGAGGAAAAATACTTGGGTTTTTCTTTTAATTTTTATTTAATTCAATAAAACTTTAATATCAAACTTTCTTCAATGATTAATGATGCAAATATTTCCCTGTGTACTTAATTTTCATTATCCTGTTTACGGCAGTAACATTGATATGTTATTTTTCCACTTACTTCCTTTATTATTCGATCTAGGGGAACTTAAAAATTAATAGGAAGTTTTTAATAATAACTGTAAGTTGCAAATAGGAATGAGAACCTGAATAAAAACCGAAATCGGAATACGAGAACCACATAAGAAAGAATGGGAAATAAATGAATTTTCTAATTTTAACGTAGTAGTAAGTTTTTTTTTTTTAGAAACTGCGTAGTATGGTGTTTCGCATCAAGTACCAACCGCCGCATACCAACTAGTGGAAATTTTCTGATTGGTTGCCGAAGCCCCACGCTGGTTGGTCAAATGCTGCTAGGGATGTCAAGCATGCGCGTGGTTAGAATTTCAACTTGATTCTTCCTGTGAACACAGGCGACGACGGTCAGTCAACAAAACTTTGTAATTCGAACGAAACTCACGGACAGTACGGAGCATGTGTCGCGTCGTGCAAGTTTTTACTTTCCATTCATGTTTTTTAATAAAAGTTTTTTAAGTGTGTTTTTCGTCTAAATAAAAGAAAGTCTAAGGAAGTTTTTAAGAAATTCAACGGTGTTGCCAGGTGTTACCAGGTGAATGTGACCGTTTTGTGTTGCGTTACCTGGGACTTTCCTGAAGGGACAACCTTACGGAAGAAAGTAATAAAACTGTTCATTTTTTTTATATACAGTGCGTTTATCCAAAAATAAATCAATTTTACATGATATAAAACCAAATATTCTGACATTTTAATTTTGATATTTCGAAAACGTACACGTGTTTACTTTTCTAATAATCATCGTATTGTGCAAGGTGTTCTAAGAAAGATCCGTGACTCTTTATCGCTATAACGACAATTTTCCTCTAAACTTGCTTGCTGACATAATAATTTTACTCGACGACAAATATTGACATTTGTTTATATCTTCACGAATTCTTGTACATTTAACACGTGCACGAATATAATTTCAGAAAAATGAATATTACAACGGTATGCCGTAAGAAAGCGTCGAACGACACGTAACACGACGAAGTTGCAGACGCGATGGATTAATTTTCGATAGGAAAGAAGAAATAAGAGCCGAATGTTTGAAAACGTTACGGATGCTTCAGGATCGTCGGTTTTCCGAAAGGAGGAGGGACTAGGAATGCAAGTAAAAGGAATGTTGTCTCACAGGTGTACGTCGTAGTGCTCTTTCGTTGACCGTCCGTTGAAAGAAAACGTAATCGAGGCTGAACTTAACAAAAATGAGGAGATCGTACAGGAATTGTTGGTATTCGTTCGCGTAACTCAACCGTGAGATTGTATGACGTTCTCGTAGTGAAGTGCGAAGGAAGTGCAAGTGGCAAGAGAGCGGTACAGCAAGAATTTACCAGGTAAAACATGGAGATGCTGTGGAGAAATGCAGTGGCGGACCTGTCGACCTTCCTCAGCACGAGGACGCGGATTTTATTTGCCGCTGTCTATTTCATCTGGATCGCTGGAAGCGCCTGCGCCACAGGTTAGTTTTCGCGCCCATTTTCATCTTATTCTCATATTTTTCATTTTCCCTTTTTTTCCATCCGCATTCCACATTTTCAGACAAAATTTTGTTCCTTTCCTTTTTTCCCCAAAACCGCCCTAACGTATAACCAGTTTCCTAATGTTATCCATTATTAATATTTACAATTACAGTACTTAGCGTTATACATTTGGGGAGTTTTTAATAACGCGGAGTTTTTAGGCAATTAGTTGGTAAGCTCGGTGATTAGTGTCGTTATTACGCGTTGCAAACGGTATTCACTTTGTCATGAAACTGGCACGAGTACAGGATACTCGCTTGGCGTTACAATATCCCTGACAAAGATGAACGGTTCGATGCGAATGTGCGACGACGGAGTTGAACGTTTTCTAAAACGGGTCAAGCCTAATTTGCGACGATTTAAACATCGGCTACATTGCTGAGTTGAACGAATAATGATTTCTTGGCTCTTGACCAAACTGCTTTTATGTACGACTCTTTACATGCACTTGGTTAACCGAACGAATGTTTGTCCATACAGAAAGCTTTTTTTCTAACCTCCATTTTTAATACTTTGATATTTTTAATTGTTACAATTTTTAATTCCTGGTAATAAAATTATATTTTTTTGGGGTTTAATCTATCTAGGTTGCAAAATTAATAATTTTTAAGTTAATAGAGGCATAAAAACATAAACGTGAAAGTTACGAAATATGACATTTGCCATTGCGGTATTGATCGAGATAATCGAAGTAGCAATCGCATAATCGATCGATGTAACTATCGTTATTCAAATTTCGAAATGTTTTGAAGTTTTGAATTTCTGAAGTTTTGAAGTGTTGAATTAAAATTCTAATTACTAAAATAAGTAACTAGAATTAATTTAACCATCAGTTTAGATGATCCTAATAGTAAATTAGCTTTCTAAACTCGTGCGAAAGTCGTGTGTAAATGTTCTGTTATCGCGGATAGTTTCGCTTAATTATGAAGGTAATTACGTGGTTATATGATTTATGGGTAGAATATCGATGGGTCACCATGCCTAGTGGCCGTTGTGTACATTGCTCTTCATTATGAATGGTATCAAGGGCAGATTGTACGCGTTATGTTAAGGGGGCTCGCGTTAATGGGCTATAAGTTGCTTTGTACCGTACTACCGCCAAATGACGCTCCGGATTTATGCTCTCTTTTCGTAAATGCGCATTCATGCGAAATTAACAACCGGCAATTTAAAGATTTAACTTAACAAATAAATATCCATACTGAAATTTTTGAAATTTCAATTTGAACTATTTTCATACTCATATAATTATTAGGCTATCTCATAATTATCAGACGCATTAATTATAATTAAAAATGTACGTGAAATCGAATCGGGGTATCAGCGAATTAATTAGGGCGTAAAGACTCCGTGTATGCATGAATGTGGTAGAAAGAGATAGATACAACAGAGAGGAATTAAATCACGAATGGTTTATTTTAAATATGAATCGAGCCGAGACACCTGCAGCGATTCACACGGAGATTATCGCCACACTTTGATAGATTAGGATGGCAAAAATCTACGAAAAATCACTCCCCTTTTCCAACATGGGGGAACGTAGGAGCCAGACTAATTGAGATTTATTACGACGTTAATCCGTCCAATTGTGTGAACGAAGTTAAACCGTTGACCTCTTGGTTGACGATTGGAAAGGATATGTAGCACGTGCCAGGGTATCGCGATAAATAATACCGCCAATTATCATATAGAACAATCTGGTTCTGTTTTCTCCAATTTAATGACCTTCAGATGCCGAAAGCGTGAATTTTTCGTTCATTTTCACTTCTGTTAATCTAAATGAAAAAATTAGCCTCGTAGGTATTGGATGAAATAATTGATCGTTTTAGCATTTGAAAGCACTCTTAATATTAATAACACGAGTGTCGAATATTACAAATAATAAATACCGTAGGGAGTAACGAGAGATATGTACAAGAGTAATAAGAGTACCAGTAATCACTGTTTAACAACAAATAGCATCGAATCATTCAATAAATATATATCAAACAAATATCGAAGAATGCAAGCAACAAGAGTCTTATTCAAAGAAACGCTGCATTTTTATTCCGTAGGTGCATCTTTAGTTGCACTTATTAGAAAACTAAGCTTATAGAAAAATTATTTAATTTTTTCCTTTGCAACTTTTCTTACTTTCAAACAGACTCCAATATTTCTATATGATTAGGATATAATTCCATACGACCCAGATAAATTTCCCTAGTGACCAGTTAAAATTTATCGAAAAAGAATAAGGGCAATATAAGCTTGTGGATCGCTGTCCCAAATTCGTTGTTATCTCTCCTTATCTACGGGATGGTATATCAATGGGCCACATTGTCCAAAGAAAATTTAATCAATGACCGCCTCTGTCCTCGTTACGAAACCATGCGGGAACCGAACGAAATTAAAAGTTCGCGTCTAGCTGGCTGTATTATTAATCGTTCTCCTGTTACTCGTTTTGCGCGAACCGTATGCATTGCACCCCGACAGGGTCGCGTGCATTTAATTGAACGGTACTGGTGCAATTAAGGCGGCACACGGATGCACACGCTTTAATAGTAATTATCGATGGTACAGCCGTAATAAAAACGTTTGTACGTAAGTACATTGTACATTGAGAACGTGCACGTTGATCACGCATAGCGAATGCGTAAGTGCCTTTGCGTTACTCATTCTTAGATAATAATAGAGTCTGTTTCGATAGGAATGCGGGAAGAAACGTGATAATTATTTACTTTGGTTAAAAGTTATTACTTTTCTGTGAATGGACCACGAAGAAACAATCCTGTTATTCTTTTTTCTTTTTTTCGGTACATTTACACATTACTTGGTCCCGGTTGAATGTAAAACTTTCTTTTTCCCCGGATCGTTCGCCAATTTACCTTTACACCAGACTGCGCTCATATGCCCTTTACTCGGCAACATTATGTCGAGCATCGACCTGGAAACACGAGAACGCTTGTCTTCACGAGACACTAATACGAAATGCATGCCAATTTCTCGTAATGCAGTATTTCTGCAGCCGAGAAATCTGACCCCGCGACGAAACTGTCGTTCCCTTATTGTTTCTAAGTTTCAATTTACCGAAACTTCATTTTCGTAATTAACGAACGTGCGATCGTTAATAATTAGCATTTTTTGGATAGCTTATCGAATAATCTACATATTCTAGCCTGGAAACGAGGCAACGCTTTGTGAGGACTTCCTGTTTTCGCAATGCTTACGATTCATTCGGCCGCGATAAAATGATAGAGGGAAACGTGTCCTCCAACGGAAAGATAATTAACCCTTTTTCGGTCGAAGGCGCAATGGAAAATTTTCAATTATATTGCAAAGCGAAAGGGAAAAATTCTGGCATTTTAATTTCAATACTGAAAATGGTAAAATTATTATCATTATGTCTGTCCTGACACTAGTATATAATAAATGGTACAGGAAGAGGAGATTTCTCGTATTTCCAGGTCGTTGTGGTCACTACGATGAAAAAGTTGGTTCGGTAACCTGTACCGTGTAAAAGGTACGATGGTATAGGTGCACATAATGCCACGAAAGGTATCTATCACTGGCATCAGCTTAAACCGTGGTACAATAGAGGACAAGGGCCTTTACCTGGCCCTCGAGTATCTATCCTCTCCTCTCTATATTGGCCTCTGTTCCACGCTACCATTTTCTGTACCGTTCTCCTCGCTTTACCAGGTATACGACCCTTTTCCCTGTCGTGCCATTGTTCAACGATGGCTACGAACAAATTTCGAAAGCTTCAAATACAAAAAAAAAAAAATTATCAATTAACTTAAGTGTTAAAATCGATCAATTTTCATTCTCCAATTGACTCTACGACACCGTGAAAGGGTGGTTGAGTTTTGTAATAGTTAAATTGCTGTTATCTATCTACTTAGGCGTCGTTGCTCGACAATTGTACTCTTTAGTCTCGTCTTTCATTGTATTAACCATTTCCTACCTCGAACACTTCGTCTTAATACATTCAAGACGCACCGCGTGCGTCGTGGAAATATAGGGACTAACGCATAGTCTGTCGCTATTTCATGAAATAAAAGTATCGCAAAATGGCACTTGTGGTATTTCAAGTTAAAGGTTAAAGTTTCATGAAAATATGTATGTAAAGGAATCGAGAGTTCTTTGTAGGTATCAATTCGAAACGTTAAGGTTAAAGGGTAGTCAGTTCTAGTGGAATGATTCGCAACCCTTGCAGTTCATAGAGCGATACGTAAGCCCTTTTTTCACGTGTAGAGTATGACTCTTGGCATGAAGACGAGAAGTACGTGTCTGAATGCTTCTGCTCGTCGACCGGATGTCCCCTTCTCTTCTTCCTTTTAGTTCTTCACCGCATCATCCTCATTATCGTCATCTTTCTTCCTTCAACGGTACGATACGCTGTCGGTTATCTTTGTCCTCTCTTTCACCTGCGACGAAGTTTCGTGTTTCCGATTGCCGTCGACGACCTGCATATCTAGCCGCCAATGAAAGTTGCATGTTCATTCTGTAGACTTGCTGAACACAACGTTTATTGCCCTCCATTTTAACCCTTTGTCGACGATCGACGCGCATGTGTGTCGAAACATAATTGACGCGGTAATTTATCATTTTCTACATATCGCATTAACCCTTTGAGAGGCACATTTTTCTCCCGAACAAATTATTGAATTAAATTTAAAGTAATGCTGAAATTTTACAGTATTCTCTACGTTAGATTAATAGAGTAACAGACGATTAGATTACTCAGAAGTATCATTTAACAAATACTCATAAAATCTGCAGCATATCGTAGCAACGATATTCGATAAGATAAAGATTGATTTTTGCACAATTGTCATTCGAAGGGAACTGCAGGAATGATAATAAGCTTGTCTAAGGAAATTGAGTTCTGAACATAGTTCGAAGAGGAACATCTCGTAGGAACACGGGGATATGAGAAAAGTTGCTGGATAGAATGACAAACGTTTGTCTTTTCAAGAATGAGCAAGTTCTGAGAACGTTTTACGAGTGTCTGCTTAGAGTCTCAAATGAACCTTAACAATCGTAACTTTTAATTATATAAAATATTGAATGAAATATTGATTCATTGAAGGAGAATAGATTCATCGTTGAACATCTGTTCTATCCCTACTAAAAAGCTGGGTAAACACTACGAGGTGTATAGGAACATTTATGCGTTGCTGTTATCACCGTCATACATAGTTTGTTCAGATGGCGACTTAACCGACTACATTGTAGAAAGATACTGTATCACGTTCTGTTGCTACATTGCTGTGATAAAATTTCATCGTGGCTAAGAGTAACGTTAAAAGTTGCTTTATATAATTTAACAACGTAAGCAGTGAAAGATTAAGGGAAGGTTTAAAGGGGGGTACAGCTTCAAGTCTCATTTTCCAGGAGGGGTACACGATTCTACGTTGTTTAGTTCGGTTAGAAGGTGGTTCGTCTCGGAGACACAAAAATTACGGTTTCTTTCGACGTGTTCCAGTCATAGTTCCTCATAATTCCCATTATTATTCTCGTCGGTGGGTTCTCTAGACTCTAGGCGAGTAAAAGAGCTGGGACGCAGCGGTTTTGTCGTCTGATGGTAGCCGGTGCAGAGGCCACTGACCGCCCCCGACAAGGCTTTCTCATCCTATACTTCTTCTTTTCGGTTTTATTCTTCGTCTCTTGGCGAAGGGACACACACACGTGTGCGTGGATGCCTTCGCACTTTACAATTTTTATATCAATATTACAATAGACTCTCGTTACATTGTTGGTGTTAATATTGTTCTTCTTCGTATAACATTTCTGTACCTCGCTAGAAAGGAATCGCTTTATCGAAGAGATGCCAGACCGTTAGCCGAGATTTTAGCTGATCTTGCACTCTCCACCAGTCTATCTCTTTGACTTGGAAATGAGCGCGAAGCAAAAGATCCCCGGAAATGTAAGAAATCCATGGATCACGAGTAGCCTTTGATTGACGAAACTGGTAAATCGAAACTTTCATTTTCGAGGCTGAGCGCAATATAAACGCTTAGGAAAGGAATGACTAAAGCTACTGTACACCCGGCCAGTGACTCGATTCAAAGGAATCCTTTCAAGGCTATGATAGCCGACAACCGTTGTACGATTGGACCTTCGAAGAAATCGTGAAATACGGAGAATTTTATGTGATCGATGCGAATTTTATTTTGTAGAGAAAAGTACCCCTTAGAGCCGTGAAATATTTTCGCTCCTCTTCCGGCAAATTACCTTTTGGTAGTTCGCCAATCGCATTCGTCTATCCCTTTGCTCCGTGCCTCGTTGCACGGCAAATAGGATGCAGCAATCTAAGGAAAATTTATCGTCCACGTGTTGTTCGTTAGGAAAGGAACGCCTTTAGGTTGCTTCGTTTAGCTACACTCCAACGATATTCCCGTTAGAAAATTCTTTTTCTCTGAAGGCGCGAAAGTGCACCGTTCTACCGTTTCGTTGTCAGCAACGGCTTTTATTGTTATTCATTTTTTTTCTTTCTAAGTGTACGAAGCTTTTCTTTCTTCGACGTGTTCCCGCTTTTTCGAGCTACCAGTTCGCGTAAGCAGCGCACAGAGATCCGTAGGTCGTATTGAAAAGTTCTCAAAGGGTGAAATAGACACGCGACAGAGAAAAGAGGAACGACGAAGAGGAGGGAACCTCTTTCAGTTGGCCTCCGTAAGCTTCTTTCAGCGAAGCCCAGGCTATCAAGTCAGTCTTAAACAGCTCTGAAATTCATGAATCGAGAACGGAGTACAGACTGCGAAGCCGGCTGATAATCTTCTACCTTCGCGTATAATGAAACGATGAGATTTCTTTCTTTCACATCCAACAAAGGATCGAATTTACATTTAACCGTATGGTTCTCGTAATAACTCGCTACTATGAGTTACTGTGTCTTCTGGTTCCGGTGTTGACCATCGGTACTGTGTTGGATGAAAAGTGAAAATATCCAGTGAATGGATTACAGTATGTTGCCAGTTGCAGCTCGTGCAATGCGTACTTACCTGTACGCTCAAGGTCTCTATCAGTAACGGAAATTCTCGGTTACCTGAGCACGACTACGAAAGGACATTAAAAGTGTAACAGTTTAGCTAACGCGTTACACCGTGCCGGATATCGGGCTGTGCGTTTTAAATGTTCGAAAAAGTATCAGAACATGATATAGGGTATAGGGTAGGGTTTTATGGTACACACTAAATGTCCAGAAATATAGATCCTTTACCCTACATTCTACATCATACCAGTTTTCGTACAGCTCACCTAGCGAATACAATTGATTACATAACTGTAGTCCAGAGTTGTACTACTTGGTTATTACCACACAACACACCGAGCGTACCCACTTTTACCACGATGCCGCATTTCCTGTACGGGCTTTCAACTTCGCAATATACCTGCTGCGAGTTGAGCGATGAAGTGTATACAGTTCCTTAACTTTCCTTTTGCAAACAACCTTATATGCATACGAGACTACCTTGTTCACTGACAAATTCATGCGATGGATCACAGAAGATTCCTACGTTCTTATCAATTTACAAAATAAGGGAGTGGTCTGATTCTTTTATCATTCTAACGTTCTGGAATTCCAAAATTCTAAAATGTTAAGAGATTTGAAGGTTCGAAAATTTTGCGAATTGTAGGGAGAGAAAAAGGCGTTTCTCGTCAGTGGAACTGACGACAGACGGTCCCTGCTCTAGACGCCTATAATCCTGCTTTTTGGATCTCATGCTGGGGGACCACCAGCGAGAGAACAGATCCAATCCGCCGCCACCTGGCGGTTGCCGACCTGAGTTAAGAGCGTCCGAGGAGACTCATCGCTTTCCCCCTCCATTAAACACCTACAGAATCGAAATTGTCCTTAAAGGGTTAATGAACACCTATCCAGCTCTGGGTCTGATCGGACAGGTATTTCCTGTCCAGACAAGAGGAGTTAGCTTTGAAACGTTCAATGCTTCTCTCCGGATACGATCGGTCGACGTTCTTGACCGAGCAATTTGTAGGATACCAGCGTATTCGCGGTTCTATCGGTGAGTCCAAGAAACGGACGAAGACTAGAAGAAGAGGACGGGAAGGTCAGCGGGGAAAAGGGAAAGGGAGGACGAGACGAAGCTGCGAGCCAAGTTCGCGAAGGTAAAACGTGGAAAGAGAGGTCGTGGTAGGGAAGGAAAAAAAAAATAAAAGTAAAAAGGGAAGCCACGAAGGATCGCTGGGTAGGGATTGGAAAGGGACGCTCTGAGAAACTGCTATTCACGATGCTCTGGAGGCTATGTATGGTACGTAAAGACATAACCTAACCCAATCTTACGACTTGTCGCTCTGGAATCTCTATAGACCTACGGAACAATTAATTATTTTATATAAAAATAACGAAGGAGTGAAATTTTAGAGCTAAAATGCGTATGGGTTCGAGAACTAACGTATGATCTAATCGAATATTTATAATACTATTAACACTGTTAGTGTCATTTCTATGTAGGTGACTGGAAAATTACCACAAAAGCTCAGTCACTCAACATTTATCTCCTCGTGAATGATTAAGTCAAATATTTATAAGAATCATATTTACTATGTCAACAGTAGTTGTGGATACTAGTAATTACGTTCAGTTTAGTTGGAACAACCATTGTAGTTTAGGGTATCTTACGAAAGCCTTGGATCTTCTTTGTACCTTTCAAAGTAAGGCCCTGTCGAACTTAATTTAACGAGTCGACCACATGGAAACTCATCCAGAGTCCTGTGGTAGTTGTAAGGACGCTCAAGACGAGCCAGCAAGTATGCAGCGAACCGTGTGCCAAATTGGACCTCGTTTCACTCGTTTGCAGAATCGTCCTCCTAGCACACTGTACTTTTTTCCATTAACCATACAAAGTGAAATTAATTTAACGTATAAAGGACTCTGCCCCTAACTACTCGCCGAAGCTAAACGATGACGAAAACTTCATGGAGCAACAATTTCGCAAAATTACGCTGAAAATTCAAAGAAATGTCTTCCTCTACGTTGCAAGATTTTCAGTTTTCTTCGATGGAATCTTGTCCTTCGCGTTCGTGTAGACATTTTTTTTCTCATCGTGACAGGGCAAGACAGGATCCCTTCAAGGTTGTAAAATGTGACGGTTCGATTGAAAGAGTAATCTTCCGCCACTTAAACCTTCGCGCGTCCTTCAGACGTCTGGAAGAATTCACATGGTAGCATCGTGGCATGAATTAAGTTGATTGAAGTTATTGAAGGACCATGCACTCGAACGGGGTGACCGATATTTCGAAAGCTACTTGCGCGAAGTCGGATAAGTAGACAAGTAGAATTTATTAATATTGAATTTATCGGGTCATTCCTAAGTCTGAGATAAATTGATGACATAAAAGTGTCGCAGAATTCTGCTTATGATGCATCAAATTAAAGCTTGAAGTATAATAAAAATAACTGCATAAAAACTACATCGATATTCTTGATACAAAATGGCTGGTCGCGGATCGCAACGAACGATGACCGGTTTGATATCGTTATTTGTTCCAACGAAGAACCAGCCATTTTGTATTAAGAATATCAATGAAACTATTATGCAGTGATTTTCTTTAAACCTTAAGCTTCAAATTGATACACCATAAGTGTTATTTTACAACACTTTTATGTCATGCTTTTAATTAAAATGGTAATTTCAATTAGATAGGTACTGGTTCTCGAAGAGATTCGTTTTAATACGAGTTTTATAACACTTTTACTCGCACAAGTTATCCCGTACGAAGCGTATTAAAGTCTGCGAGAGCGATGAACTAATTCCAATTCAACAAAGTGCAATAACCGTTGTATAGATACCTCGAGTTAATCGCATCGATCGACCTCGCGCGATGCGGAACACGTTTCAACTTTTATTTCAAAAGTACGAGTAACCGAGTGCTTTATGGTGGATATAATTTAATGTAGAGAGTAAGAAGCTAACGTATTTTTTCTTCTCTTTCACTGCTACAATTCAATTATCGGTCTTATCTCGAACCGAATAAAAGAAGAGAAAAAAAGGGTAGAATCTTCTTTAGAAAAAAAAAAGAATCAGGTCTGATAGGTGATTAAACAATCGGTCGATGGTGGCGCGGATGCACCGGTTGACTCGATGGTGCAAAAATGATGGCGTGCCGTGCTTTTCTCCCTTCTATACGATTTCCCTTGAAAGGGCTTCCTTCCCTTGCCAGGCACGCGATGCTTGGAAATTTAACGTCCCATTTGCATATCGTGCCGCAGTGACCGAACTCCTCTAGCCGATTGTTCAATGAACTTTAAGCACTGCGGCTCATTCGCACGTGCATAATGAGATTCGTATTGCGGTTCTCCATCTGAGCTTTTACCACTGCTCCGTTGCACCTGCGAATTTCGATAATTCGTATACAACCCCGTGAGGATTATGAATTAAACGGTAGCGAAAATAAAAAGGTGGTGGTTTCCATTAAGAGATTTGCAGCGGTAGAGGAATAAATTCAGCGAAACGGAGCTTGGTTTTAGTGGAAATAATTCCGTAAGCGGGTGGTGTACCAGGTATTTTAGGTAAATAGAAGGTGTAAGTAGCACACTCTCTCCAAAATCACAGGTAATATCAATATTACAGACTCTCGTTATATTGCCGCGGTGAGGGTAAAAATTTGTCAACAGTATTTTTCAACAAAATTTTCCAACACTAACTGTGAAATCTCTGTTAGTAAAATTCCTAACGTCGAGAAGCTAGAGTATAGAAATCGCAGTTAAACAAAAAAGGGGTGAAGATTGAATCGTGGGAATACACGAGTTGTGAGAACGTGCACTGAATGGTCGGTGATATTTTTCTTGTGTGCTAATTCAAGGTTTTGCACTGGTGAACGAGTTACTCCTCTACTCTCGAACAACGACCTTAGTAGATACAGTGAAAAATGATAATTTTAAACAAAACTTGACTAGTTATTAAATATTTCATATATTTTCATTCGTTGTATCGTCATAATTACACAACCCACGTCGACTTCCCGTCAAAATACTCGTTCATGGTTCGTCGTGGCAGGGTTATTTGAATCACCACGTTCTTCACGCATTGTTTACGTTGAATAGGGACCAGGATGCACTTAACCTAACCCAATGCCGACTTTTATTTTTTCTCTCTTTCCCGCGTGTATCCCCAGGGAATTGGGGGACATCGGTACGAACGGTGCATCGACCCTCGAACACGTGGCATCACCAATTCTCCTAACCATACGCGGCTGGCTTGCTGGCTGCACTTCGTTTAGAAGTGCACTTCATCGCCAAGCTAAGCCTACGGCTGGTTATTTCAAGACAAACCCCCTTAAAAAAAATCAGAGAATTGACTAAGCCTCCCTTTGTCTAACGCCGTTCCTGCTGACTCAGGCTATGCCGAGGAGAGAATTTGCTGAAGATCCTTGCCGCATCTCGAATACCGGTACACGCTCGATCATTTTTCTCGTCGAAACGATAGAGATAATAATTTTATTTCAACGGATATAACAGGAACGGCTGCTTTTCGACAACTCTGCCCGAGGAGATTAGTTCAGTGTAGTTCGATAACCGCGGCTCGTAAAAGAGGATGCATGGACATTTCCGCTGTTACGATTTCATCCGACTTGGCCGACCGCTTTCTGAATTCCAGTCCCGACCGTGAACCTCGTTCATTTCGACCAGTTTATTGGCGAATCGCCAAATATCTCGGTAACGTGTCTGAACGACTAGTGCGCGCAGACACAGCGGAGTCTCCCTTGTATCCTTGCATCGAATGCAATCGCGTTCAAGTGCATTACACCGAAGGTCCAATGCCAATCCATGGCTTTGCGTTGCATTCTGAAACCAGTTTTGCCGATAAACGCGCAGCCCCGTGTTGTACGTCAAAGGAAAGCGACCGCGGTTTCCGTTTTAAATTACGTCATTTTCTTTATTTTCCACTGTCTCACAAAAACGTTTACACGATTATTTTCATTAGATTTCAAGCTTTAAATCGATGTGTCATAAAGATTGTTTCGTGATTATTTTATGTGATGAAATTATGTCTGAAGTCGAACTTTATTTCGATTCTGGAATCATGATTATTTCTTTGAATTTTTATTAATCGCTTCAATTTCAGGCTGTTACGAACGTTCGAAAATTCTTCTGAACACTCGCGTATGGCCGATATTGATTTAAAGAATAGTCGCACGATTGCTCTTCACTGCACAGACAGGGAATCGCTGCTTTGCCAATTCCGATGCAATTTTTTCGCCAATGCCGCATTCTGCTTCGCGAGAACCTTTGCTTTCTTTCTTTTGAAAAATATTTTTGCGAGTATCAGGATCTAGTCGCGACGAAAGAAGCGCTAAAACCGTAGGAAGTTGACTGAAATTCCCAAAGTTTCAGACCTACGGGGGTTGTGAAAGTACGAATCGGCGAACGTACGAATTTCACTTCGATTCGAGCTGTTTCACGCGAGATATCTCGTCCGATGGTCGACGAAGATATCTGCAAAATGTTGCGCATTGCGTCTTACAACACGCAGTGCCAGCTATACCTTCCACCCGTTGCTTCTGCACGCCACTCTCTCTGCAGTTTGCAGGTGGTCAACCTCTACCCTGTTCGTCGTTTCCTTTTAGCCAGGATCATTTACACCGGCCTTAAGTTAACCAAGAGGTGACAGGTGATTGCTGCATTATGCAGCTTACCGTATGGGCTGTCCCATGTCTAATGTGTCATAATTACCAACTAGGCCGCCATCCGCTTCGTGGCTGACATACTGGAGTGAAGCGATTGATTTGCAATGAAAGTAACTTTAATAGAGTTGATAATCCAGATTTTCAGTTAAAAAGTCACAATAATCCTGATCGGTCGTTTAATAGCGGAACTTTGCTCCAATTAATATTGGCGATACTGAATTTAACCCTTTGACTGCCATGGACCCACAGTTTCTTTCTCTTATACTCTTACACTTAGGGGTTGTACACCGGTCCAGAGCGGAGTTCACTTTCGGTGAAAAGTGTGCGGAGGAAAAGAATGCATATTTTTAGGGAATGAGATCGTTTCTCAAACAGATCCGGTGTATTCTCACTTACCGTTAGTAAAAGCAGATTATCCACGCCCCAGTCACCGCCCTTGCGCGTAAATGCATATATACCCTCTCCACTTTGGCGTGACAGCTGCGGTGCTTAAAATAGGGGTTCACTGGTTCAGCAACGTGCAACCAAGGTTTTTGTACAGCCACGATAACACGAGCATGTGCCGGATAAATCGTGCGACGATTGTACCATTGAATATACCTGATTTTTCCTTTCACGTTTCACGTTGTTGTTCGCGAACCCCCCCTCCGGGCTACCATGAATAAACCATCGGGAAAATCTGTTCCATTTCGTGATCATTGGTCTTGCTCACGGAACAATTAGGATGACGAATTGAATTGACTTGGTTGCCTTAGGGGAAATTTCTATTTGGTTAACTGAAAAATTTTAGTAAATGGATTGAGGATTGTTTCATGATAGCTTAGGTTAAAAATTCTAAAATTAAAATTAATTTTTGTTGATATAAAAAGGGTAGGAAATTATTTCTATTCTTTTTATTGATCGATTCCGGTCTGGTTTCTACTCGACAAAACACGTTGCTATATCATTAACTATGCACACAGCACCCTTTTACCACGCTACAAAGGGTGAAGACAGATATTTTGTCTGGTTTCTCGTACTCTTCTTTAAATATTTTAACAATTCATTTTACCTCTGGTAATAAATAAACATCAAATGAATAAAAATGTCATTCGGTTCGTTAAAAATCTTTATTTACAAAATTATTATAGGTCAAAGAGCTCGCATAAGAGCAGTCTTTCACGTGCTCCACTTATTAAAGCTGTTCAAGTACCACTGTTGAGTGGTCGACTGCTATAAGCGCACATATGATGCTGCTGTTTCTTATTTCAGCCTGGCCGCATTAAAGTGTCTTCTTATTTCGGCGTGTAGGAGAAGACGAGGTAATCAACTCGTTTTATTTTCCCTTGACGCCTTGCCACTTTTAACAAACACGTCTCGAGATGTTTCATTGTTTCATTTATCTTTTGACTTTTCTTTAGTCAACAACCTGTTGCACTTCCTTTTGATTAATTTCAAATTGCTTTCAAAGTTGAAAATAACAGTTAATTAATTAATCAACGAGCATACGAGACATCTGCTCCGTCATTTTTCGAGAGATATTTTAAAGAGAATAGGTACTTTATTTGATGGTGCGGTTATCAAATGTTGGCTGGATCGTTGCCAGATAAAACCGATCGTTAATCAATCTAGAATTAGTTTGTCCAAGGCAAATACGACACGCCCTTCCCTTTATAGAACGCATACTTTTGCTTTCACTGTAACAGAGGAAACCGCGGTGAAAGGGTTAAGGTATATTAGCATTGTCGTTTGACTTATTGAGAAAATTCGATTGGGCAGCGAAACGAGTCAAATTAACGACGCGAAACAAAGCTTTCTTCTAGAAATATTTTATTTCTAAATTGGGGTGTTAAATGTATGTTTATCAAGCTTGTAAATTCATCATCGTTTCCGTCATCGTGGTACAAGCTGATGCGACTGATTACATGGTCGAGAAGAAAGAAATTATTATGCGAGTACACAGTAGCTCGTCTAAGACTGTGCTTGAAAAATAATAGCCGGTTATTTTTTTTTCTTTTCAACGAGACAGCCTGTGAAATACCGTGATTAAGAAAATTATTACCGGGACAGGCATCGATTATTGTTTCAACGGTCGTTACAATTTATCGATTCACGGCCCTCCCTCGTTATGGGATCTTGTTCACCGCGAAGATGGTTTCTTTCATCAGGAATGCTTTGGAGCGTGTCTCTTCCCGACAGAATTTCTCGAATCGACGACGATTTCTCTTTGAAGAATATTTTGTAGAATCATTAAAATTTCTCCGATATTCTCGGGGAAAATGGAAAAGTCCGATCAGTGATTTCGTTGAGAATTTATCTAATCAGCAAATTTCTAAATTGCTAAATTACTTTAATTCCCTTAGTGTACCAAAGTCGAGAAATATTACTTTCTCCCAAGGAAAGATAGCACTTATTTCGTAGAAATTCCAATCCTTCCTAAGCTACTGTCTATAAAGCAATATTTTATAATGTAGCCGTTTATTATGCTCGAATTCCATGCAACAACGACTGAGTCATCAGGTTGAGGCGCGCGTAATTTACGGTGTACCAAAAGGATGAAGAGGAGAAGAGAAAAGAATGCGAACAGCCGGATGCCGTAGAGCGGAGTCACATGGACGTAAACCGACACGTGCACCCTCTTTTCTGCCATGGTCTGATGATTTTTAAGATGGGGGCGAACCCGATGGACTTTCTCATCGTCCATCCACCACGAAATTTTAACGCGATTTCCCTCGATTGTTCTTTTCTTCCCCTCCTCGTTTGAATAGCCGTTTATCCATGGAACACCACTTTTAACACGTTCTCCAATAGCCTTCTGCTTTCCCATGAAAATAAATTATGTCATATGAAATTTTAATTACAATTTATCGATTAATAATTTTTTTCCCATGGATTCTATAATCCTACTATGAATTTTTTTCTTTTTACAGAGACCCTCCAGGAACCGCGCTTCACCACTCAGCCTTCCAGTAGCGGCAATATTCTTAGCGAAAATCGAACGAAATTTCTGCAGTGTCAAGCGAGAGGTGAGCACCAAACCCTGAAGAGATCTGACCCGAAAGCGACGATTTAAATTGATTAAAGAATCTCTTCTATCGAATTTCATATCAAATACTTGAATCACAGAATTTCCTTGAATTGAAATTACCTGGAAATTTATATATCACTTTGATTTCTAATGTAACTTTTCAAAGGAGATTGCCAAATTTTCTCATCTCTTTTAATATGCCATCGTTCTCGTGTAATATCGAGTAACAGCCGGATGAGACGGTGACCAGATGAAGCCGTACATTTACTGGCTGCTGCCGTAACATGATAGTATGACCCTGTACTAATAGTATTAGGTCGCTGTACAGCGCGTGGACGCCTTGACCAAACAAGAAAGTGCCTATAGTATTCGCGAATAAAATTATAAATAAGATTTAAAAATGTTAACCAGACTGGAGATTGAAATATTCGAATTCTATTCCCAGGTTATCCTCAGCCAAAGTACAAGTGGTTCAAGGATGGGGTACCACTCAGCAACGAGCTTACTTCGGAGCCTTATTTCCGAATACAGAGTACACGCAGAGAAGACGCAGGGGTTTATCATTGCGTAGCCACGAACGACGTAGGATCTATATTTAGCGAAAGAATTACGTTTGCAGTAGCCTGTACGTGTTAATTATGGTGTCTCTTTAAAAATTCTTACCTTTATATTGCACTGTTCAAAGTAATTTTAGTCCCGATCCACCTGTACCATCGTCATGTAAAACACTCCAACAATTTCGAACAGCGTATTTTGGTATGCTTGGATGCGCCTGATAGAAGAGAAAATAATCTTGTAACATTATCCTTAGATATGGGAGTGTTCGAGGACCTCACAGAAAGGATAGTGAGCGTAAAATCTGGTAGCGCGGCTGTTTTAACGCTCCCACCGATAGAGAGTCATCCTGCACCTGACGTTACATGGTTCACCTCCGATGGTTCCTTGTTATACGGCATAAAATACGCCTCCGTTCATCACACGTTGCTTATCCTGAACGGATCTGAGAGCGATCAGGGCCTGTACAGGTTTGTATTCAATTATCTTGTTAACGTAACTTCTTTGCAAGGAGTATTTTTCATGGTTGCATCGTTGCGTTAAACAGAGCCAGAGCTATCAACACGCAATTAGGGAAGGAGGAGAACAGTCCGTTCTTCAAACTGCAAGTAACAGGGGATGTGAATGCTGATGTGGCGCCTACCATCATAGTGAAACCTCAGGATACTCAGATCATCAAGGATCAGGATGTTACTTATATACATTGTATAGCAAATGCTAGGTAATTTATGCCTGTGTGCAAAGGAAAGAGCTAAAATTGTATTTCCACATTGATTACAAAAAGAAATAAGTATCTAGATAATAAGTTTGAAGTGTAATTGTACGATTTTAGGTCGCTTCACGAGTTACGAACTTTATGGACGAAAGACGGGATTCCCATCGAGAATTCCAGGATATCGTATAGCTTTAACGACTCGTGGAACAGAACTTTAGCGTTGATATCGGCAAATATAACTTATACCGGTGTATATTCTTGCCATGTGGATCTGAGAAGCGGTGGTTACCCTACGGTGAATGCGAGCGCCAAAGTTGTCGTCTATGGTAAAAATAATCGTTTAAATTTTACTCTAGCGCATTGGAGCGATTATTAATTAGATATCGATTATCCATTGTTCAGAGAAACCAGCATTTATAACAGAATTGAAAAGAGAGACCTTAAGTGATTATGGATCAACTGTAACACTGCCATGCGATGCTGTTGGCGTTCCTCCTCCTAACATTAGTTGGTTCCGTAATGCTGAGCCTGTGGACCATCTTCTTGGATCTAGGTATAATCCTGAGAGAAAATGGTGTAACGTTTCAATTGCAGAATTATTAATGATCGTTTATTAATAGGTATGCTATGGAAGAAGATGGTTCTCTAACAATTAAAAAATTAACTATGGATGATTCAGGAATGTTTCAATGTCTTGCTGCCAATGAAGCTGGCGAAGCATCCAGTTACACTTGGTTAAAAGCTAAAAGTTAGTATAGAACCTGATGAGTTTAATAGAAATATTTTAATCAGATTTTATTTTATTTCCTTTCTCTGATTAATTGATCGATGTTTCTTTGTACTCATTACAAATGACGTATTTTTTGTGGGGCAGAAGGATTAGAAAGCAGAATGAAAAACAGAGTTGCCCGCTGGGCAGCTGGCTACAATGTAGTCAGAGTTCGCCAATCTGATCGCCGTTTTATGTTCTCTCAGTATCCAGACAGTAAGATTCTAGTGCCACGTGGCCACGAAATACCCACCTATTTTTTTTTTTATTCAAATTATCCTAGGCACATGCTTGAAGAATGCATATCACATCACAATGTTTGCTTTTACCAGCTGTACTCGTGTTTTCTTTTTCTGGTAGTTGTTAGTGAATACATCCACAAAGCACGATGATTCCTTTGTGTACAAAACACATTTTTCCATGAAAAATTATGAAAAATGTTCGATATTTATTGATTAAACTTAACATATTCTAGTATAAAATAATATTTTTTACAATAAAAAAAACACCTCACTTGTTATTTCAAAAAGTTACCTATGTTTATTAGCATCAAAAATCTTTTATTATTTTTAATTTTTGCACGTATACAGGATGCTACGAAGATAAATACGTCACGAATAGCACGTGTTTACTTAGAAGTACTGTTAGATTAGGAAGAAATCTGTAGTTGTGCTATTGAGTATATTTAACATGATCCTCTTAGTACAAATAATAAAATTTTAGTATTAGAACATTGTTATTGCAAATAAAAATTATCTATGGGTTAATTCAGCATTCTCCATTATACGTTTATCAACATTTTTTTTCTAATCATTTTAAATAATTTTATATATATTTATTAGGATACATACTGGAAAATGCTGAACTGGGAACATTTTATTTTTGTGTCCAATTGTTTCTGCCTTTTTTTTATTTTGCGTGCATGTAAGCAATTCTAATTTTAGATAAATAATGTAATAAAACGTTCGCGTTGTTTGCAGCATCTGGACCAATTATGGAAAATGGTCCACAGAATCTTACCATATTAGATGGAAAAGATGCGACTTTAACGTGCAATGCTGTAGCTGCTCCAATACCTAATACGACGTGGATTTATAATGGTACATCGCTCACAAATGAAGATAGATTTATTATATGGAAAATTAATTAATGATTTTAATGAATCGGTAGATACAATTCCTGTGGAAATCGCTGGAAGAGTACAGGTCTTGGATAATGGTGATCTTTTGATAGCTGCTGTTAAACCAAACGATGCAGGAAAATACACTTGTATTCGAGCTAACGAAGCTGGCTCTGTAAACGGTTCAGCATATCTTACTGTTTTAGGTAAACAATCTACTAAAATACCGTATTGAACTTTAGCCTTTTTATTTGCAGTCAAACTAACAGCTGTACGAAAATTACAAATATTTTCCTTATTTTAGTTCGAACACAAATTGTTCAACCACCTGTTGACACTTCTGTTCTTCTCGGCTATACTGCTGAGTTACAGTGTAAAGTTTCCAACGATCCAAGCGTTTTATACGATATCGCTTGGTTTCACAATTCACAGTACGTATTATCACATTAACACAGCATCAATGCCTTTACCGTTTTGCGATGTTAACAATCATTTCCTTCTTTAGAGTAATAAATACGCAAGCCAGTCAAAGAGTAAAAATGCGTAGCGATGGTACATTGGAAATAGTTGCTGTTCGAGCTTCTGATGTAGGCGAATATATGTGCTCTGTGGTTTCTCCGGGAGGGAACGAGACTCGATCAGCCCGACTCAGCGTAATTGAATTACCATTTGCACCCATAAATGTAATGGCAGACAGAGTGGAGCGAATTTCTCCTCGTACTATAAACGTTAGTTGGGTGCCAGGTTTTGATGGAAATAGCCCAACGAAGAAATTTATAGTTCAGAGGCGAGAGGTCTCTGATCTTGGTAAGTTAATATAATTAAATTATACTTTAATACAACAAATCCACGTGTGTGCATCGTTTGTAATTATAGGACCAATCCCTGATTCTGCATTAAATTGGATCACTGAATGCGATAATGTATCTGCACAAAGTCGATGGGTGTTGTTGAACAATTTAAAAGCAGCTGCTGCGTATCAATTTCGAGTGAGTGCAGAAAATAGTGTTGGTGAAGGACCTCCTTCCGATCCAAGCAATGTAGTAGTTCTTCCTCAAGAACGTAAGTATAAATCCATACGTCTATTAATTTTGAATTTTGAATAACGCTTTACTTATTATTCATCAGCCCCTAGTGGACCACCAGTAGGATTCGTTGGTTCCGCTCGATCATCCTCTGAAATAATAACGCAATGGCAACTACCATTGGAGGAATACCGAAATGGCCATATTTTAGGATACGTGTTGAGGTACAGATTGTATGGCTACAATGACAGCCCTTGGACGATACAGAATATAACCAACGAAGCGCAAAGAAATTATCTAATCACCGATTTAATCACGTGGAAAGACTACATTGTACAAATAGCAGCGTACAACGATAAAGGTGTAGGCGTGTTCACTGAAGGTTTGAAGATTAAGACTAAAGAAGGAGTACCGGAAGCTCCGCCGACTAACGTAAAGGCGAATGCCGTTAATTCAACGGCGATAAATGTTTGGTGGAAACCTCCGAATCCACAGAAAATTAATGGAATAAATCAAGGTTACAAGTTGCAAGCTTGGATCGCCGATAATTTTACAGAAGCAAACGAATACAAGTCTATGAGCGTACCGCCTAGCCTGTTTGATCCTCTTGCAGAACAAAGTGCCATTATGACTGGTTTAAAAAAATATACCTTGTACAATATAACCGTATTATGCTTCACCGATCCGGGTGACGGTGAGAAAAGTTTACCCGTTCAAATTCGTACACTGGAAGATGTACCTGAACAAGTAGAAAATTTACAATTCGAGGATATAAGTGATCGTGCGCTTACCGTTAAATGGAGTCCTCCGCAAGAAATCAACGGCATTCTCACTCTTTATCAATTAAAATACATGATCAAAGATGTAGCAGATTCTTTAAAAATTGAAAACATCACAGCAGACGTTTTATCAGCAAAAATTGAACACTTACAAGCAATGACACATTACAAGTTTGAAGTTATTGCTTGGACTTCGGTTGGTCCTGGGAAACCAAGAGTAGCCGTCATTCAATCCGGTGTCGAGCCTGTTCTTCCTGAACCACCGACTAAATTAGCGCTGTCCAATATAGATGCATTCTCTGTCGTTCTTCAATTCACGCCTGGTTTCGATGGTAATTCGTCTATAACGAAATGGACGGTGCAAGCACAAACTACTCGGAATACCACTTGGTATAACATATACGAGGTCTCGGATCCTGATGCTAGTACAATCACTGTGGGTGGCCTAATTCCTTTTATGCAATATAAACTACGGTTAATAGCTAATAACGTTGTCGGTGCTTCTCAACCTTCTGAACCAACGAAAGAGTTTCAAACGATTCAAGCACCGCCGTCACATCCTCCTAGAAATGTTACCGTTCGTGCAATGAGTGCTACGGAATTACGTGTCAGATGGATTGTAGGTTTTCAGTTTTGTTACCGAATGAAATATAAATATTGAGATCTGATTTGAATTTATTTTTTTCAGCCTTTACAACAGGTTGAATGGTATGGTAATCCAAGAGGATACAATGTTACTTACACCGAAGTTCGAACAAATAAGTCTAAAAGTATAACCATAGAGGACCATACAGCGAATTCCTATATTTTAGAAAATATGGAAGAGTATGCTCTTTATGAAATTGTAATGCAAGCGTTTAACGATGTCGGAACGTCTACGCTAAGTCCTAAAGCTATTGAAAGAACTCGTGAATCAGGTAAGTTTAGCGAAACATATGTCTAATGTGTTTAATAGAAATTATTTTTGATTATAATTGATATATAATTGTTTTTATCTAGTTCCCTCAATGGGACCAGTTAATGTTGAAGCCAACGCGACTTCTTCTACGACGATATTAGTGAGATGGGGTGACGTTCCAATAGAACATCAGAATGGTCAGATAGAAGGATTTAAGGTTTACTATGGCGCAAACGCTAGATCTGCATTCCAATACAAAAACATTCCTAGCAATACTACTTTTACAACCACTTTAACAGAGCTTCGAAAATTTGTTCAGTATCATGTACAAGTTCTAGCTTATACAAGACTCGGTGATGGAACTTTAAGTACACCGCCAGTTAGAGTACAAACATTCGAAGATGGTACATTTTTTCCATCAGATTTTTAAATGTCTTTTTATAGGAACGATTAAATAAATTAAAAATTTTACAGCTCCAGGACCTCCGTCAAATGTATCGTTTCCTGATGTAAGCTTCACTACTGCTCGCATTATTTGGGACACTCCAGAAGATCCCAATGGAGAGATTCTTGCTTACAAAGTTTTGTTTCATTTAAATAGCAGTCAGGATCATCAATTTTCTAAGGAATTTCCTGCATCAGATAGAACTTTTAGGTATAATTAATAATCGAAAACTGTCAACATGTTAATCTAAATAGGTAAAAACTTAAGTGAAATATATTATTCATATATTATTTTTTCAGAGCGACTGGATTAGAGCAAGAAAAGTATTACATGTTTTCAGTAACTGCACAAACGAGATTAGGTTGGGGTAAAACGGCATACGCTCTCGTTTTTACTACGAATAACAGGGAACGTCCTCAAGCACCATCGATGCCACAAGTAAGCAGATCCCAAGTACAAAGTAGACAAATAACATTTAGTTGGACACCTGGTCGTGATGGATTTGCCCCACTACGGTACATAATTTACTTAAATTTTTTTTAACTTGACACATGAACCTAATTGTAACATTTATATCATTTGGCGTTATCTTTCATAGTTATTATACGGTACAACAGTCAGAAAATTCAGGACCGTTTCAAACTGTTCCTGAAAGAGTAGAACCAACCTTAACATCTTACACGGCAAATAACTTGAAACCTTTTACGTTATATCAATTTCGAATACAAGCAACTAACGACATTGGTCCTTCATCTTGGAGCACAGAATCTGTTCAAGTTCAAACTTTACCAGCAGGTATATAAAGACACTGCTTTATATTGAATTTATCTAATGAAAATATTATTTATTGTATCAATTTATAGCGCCTTCTAAGGGTGTTACTGGATTAAAAGTTGTTCCAATAACAACCTCAAGTATAGAGGTTCATTGGAATTCAATAGATGAAGTATATTGGAGTGGAGATCATGAAACGGGTGGTTATCGGGTCATTTACCAACCAGTTTCTGATTTTCCAACAGCTCTTCAAGATACACCGAAAGAAGAAATATTAGGAATAAAAGTAATTAATATGAATATACTTCAAAATGAGACATTTAATTAATTGCTTCTTAAATTGTAGGCTACAAAAATCGTTTTAAGTGATTTAACAGAGGATAGATACTACGAGATAGTAGTATTACCTTTCAATTCCGAAGGAGAAGGTCCGTCAAGTCCTCCAGTAACTGTATATGTGGGAGAAGCGGTTCCCACGGGAGAACCGCAACATTTAAAAGCAGAACCAATTTCTTCTACAGAAGTTCAGTTACGATGGAAACCACCTCAAGCTAATATGCAGAATGGAGATTTATTAGGATATAAAGTATTATTATACTTTTATACGCAGATCAATTATTTTAAGTTCAGTAAATAATTCAAATTTTCTGTTTTAGATTTTCTATTTAGTTACTGATTCTCCTCAAGACTTAGAAAACAAACAAGAAGAAGAAATAGAGGTTGTTCCAGCATCTTACTTAACGCATAGTTTAGTATTTTTGGATAAATATACAGAATATCGGATTCAAGTATTAGCATTTAATCCGGCTGGTGACGGCCCACGAACTCCACCAATTACCGTTCGAACTAAAGAAGTAAATTTCATATTAATTAAAATTAATCTACAACTTTAATTCATTTGAGAGCTACATTGAATTGCATTTACAGGATATACCTGGACCTCCATATAATTTACAGTTCACTGAAATTACAATGACTAGCCTTAGAGTTTCTTGGGAAGCACCAAAATTACGAAACGGACAAATAGTTGGTTATATTGTTACATATGAAACAGCAGAACAGAACGATCGTATGTTTATCGATATAAAAGATTATCTCTAACATTTGAGATATTGTGTATTGGTCGTAAATAATATTTCATTTTATTCAAGGTTTTAGTAAGCAAGTAAAGCAGAAAGTAACGGAAACAAGCTTGTTAATTCAACCTTTAGAAGAAGAAGAAACTTATACCTTTATGGTTCGAGCACAAACCATTGATTTTGGTCCACCTATATCTGGAAACGTCACAACAGGTCCTCAAGAAGGCTCACCTATGGCACCTAGCAATCTTGCTGTTACTAAAACAGTATCTAGTGTTGAATTACAATGGACTAATGGAGCTTCTGGGAAAGGACCTATTCTTGGATACTATATTGAAACACGCCGGAAAGGTAAATAACATTAAATATTTTATTATTATCAATAATATTTTTCAAGATATACCTACAATATCATAAAAGAAATGAGTTAAGGAATATCGAGAGAGTACATTCATATGAATAAAAGATTAATGTTAAATTTAAAAAAACAGTACTGTTTTCATTACTAATATTACCTTTTTTGTAATCATATAGCAATGGAAGAATGGCAGCATTGTAAGTGTTAGTGCACGTAAACATCAGTTATTATATATTAGATGGTCTTAACAGTTAAATATGATTTGTTAGTGTTAAAATATGACGGCTTCCTCTTTGTAATAACCTATGGTACTTTTTTTAGTGGTATTTGTACTGTTGATTGCATGATGATGTCATAGCATGACATTTTCCATGAATTCAGTTAGAAACATATAAGATGAATCTTAACTTTGAATGCTGCTATAAATTTACTACAATAAATAACTAGCTGATGTTTGACTTTTGTTAGATAACAGTATTCCTACAGTCTTAATTTTCCAATTCCTTCATCTAATATTTCATCAATGCCCTTAAAACATGTAATATAGAACTATAATGTAACTTCGCAAGTTTTCAATTGTTTTCAATAAGTCAGCAATATTAAAAATAATCAACAGAATATTGAATTACATAACAATTATAGTTGAAATAAAATCATTTATAAACAAATATTTAATTCAAGAAAATGAAGCAGTATATATCGTTTTGTTTATAAGAAAACCTGCAGAAGTTGTCGGTCAATTTTCATCGAATTTTCATAAAACTTAAATGTCATTATTTGTAATTGTAGATGACAGTCGTTGGCAGACAATAGTACGCAGTAGTAATGGGCCATTGACAGAGTATTCTGTATCTTATCAAAATTTACTTCCATCCACATCATACTTATTTAGAGTGATATCATATAATCGTTATGGAATCAGTTATCCGGCTTATTCCACTGAAACGGTAAGTAGTAAAATGATACATACAGTATACATTTAATGTTAACATTTATAATGTATGTATTTTAGATATTAACTCCGTCGAAACTGTATCTGGAATATGCGTATTTGCAACACAAACCATTTTACAGACAAACTTGGTTCATGGTTACTTTAGCTGCTACTTCAATTATAATCATTATAATGGTCATAGCTGTGCTATGTGTAAAAAGTAAAAGTTATAAGTATAAACGTAAGTTGCTCCATATATAATTCAATTGATATAACTTATATTTATGAATAATGACAAAATAATTATGTTAGAAGAAGCACAAAAGACACTTGAAGAGTCGATGGCAATGGATACAGATGATAGACAAGAATCAGATTTAGAACTTTATAGATCAAGACAAGGAGGAGGTGGTGCTATCAACATGGCAAGTGCTTGTGGTACTTTAGGTAAAAGGAACACTTTAGCAAGAAAATCCATGCATCCTCCTCCTCCTACAATGTTAGGTAAATCGCCTCCTAGACCCTCACCAGCCTCGGTTGCATATCATAGCGATGAAGAGAGTCTTAAAGGGTATGATGAAAATCCCGATGATAGTAGTGTTACAGAAAAACCTTCAGAAATTAGTTCAACAGATTCACAGGTAAATATTTTTTTCTTAACATTTAAAATACATTTAACACATAATATGTATTGTATTATTTTATTTTACGTTATAGGGATCTGAAAGTGAAAATGAAAGTGTACAGTCAGATCCACATTCCTTTGTAAATCATTATGCTAACGTTAATGATTCCTTAAGACAGTCGTGGAAACGTCAAAAACCAGTTAGAAATTATTCTTCATACACTGATTCTGAACCTGAAGGTAGTGCGGTTGTTAGTTTAAACGGAGGTCAAATTATTATGAACAATATGGCAAGGTCGAGGGCGCCTTTACCCGGCTTCTCGTCGTTCGTATAAGCTGTTCATAATACGATGACAAGGGTTTGTTCAGTAAGTAAGGTGCCGATTTAATATAGTAACATTCATAATCGTTATTGGTTTTGAAAATTTAGGAAAGAATATTTTAAACTACTAAACATATACACGAAGAGACTGGTTGTTAAAATTTTGATCAATTTCATAGAGTAGTTAGGATTTTAATAGTTCGGCATTAAAAGTACACCGAGATGTACCAGAGTTAAAGACTTACGTTGAAACACGTGTTTACAAGTGTTTCACGCACGCAGATACTTCGTATAGTAATTTTAATATGCTTCTGGCACCGTCATATTGTGATATATTGAGATACATATTATTTATAATTTTAGATAAGGTGTATAATGAATATTTTTTACTTTTATTAAGTAAAGCTGAAACAAAATATTGCATGGATCTCTAAAAATGCAATGCTTATGCATTTTTTTTTTTAATTGTAAGAACGATATACTATTCAAAGTAATCTGTTAATGTAACAGATTAAAAATTCAGTAGCATAATATTGTTGATAACAAACAATAATACAATAACGAAAACTGCCAGAAAAAAACTACATAATTATTAACATTAGAAACAAAATAATATTTTAATACAATACTAATATGATAAAACCAATGAAATCATATTCTCTACTTAGAACTTATGAATACATATTCCATGAACTGAACTCATTGTAATGTCATTACAACTTGAACAAAAAATGTTTTTGATTCATTCTTGAATATACATACTTCGAAATAGAAGTATAAAGTGTAAAATGTCAACTTAGATTTGTAAGCACTTTACAATCAGGCCTATCATATCAATTTTTGATAAGTTTCATAAACTGAAGATGCCTAAGTTTGGTAATATTAGAATGGTAAATAAATAGCAAACGTAATAATTGTTTACCTATAATGCAACTGCGTGCATTTCTATCTATAAGTAATTTGTTTTTAATATTATACTGTATGATGTACATAAAACTTCTATAAATTACGAGATAGTAGTAACATATTCTAGTATGACACTTGTACATTTAGTGCACAGCTTAGGCAACGTTAGGTAAAAATTTAAACTGAATAATCTATAATAAATAGCGACATGTATTTATCTTCTTTAACTATAGTTACTTATCATTTAAATAGATGCTGGTCTAGAATCATGAGACAAACAATTTGACTTTAATACATTGACATTTGCATATAAGGAATTTATGAAACTTGTTTAATTTTTAATATCATTACTTCATCTGTAGTATATGTTATATTCACAGTATTGCAAACTACTATCATATAAAGGTTTATTCAATTTAGGAAAGTAATCTTTTTTACCGTAAAACATTTATTTAATGCAATTATTCTTTCATACAAAAAGCGTTTTAATGTGAAAAACATTTTTAACTAATATTGATACATACTACTTGAAATGTTTTTCAGTTTTTAGCATTACTTTTATAACAAAGAAATCAAATGGAAAAATTTTGACGAATGTAAAAGTAATTCCTAAAAATATTCTTTGACAATATATGCTGAAATTTATAAATTTATTATTAAAAATGTGAAAGAAAATAAAATGAAATGAAAGCAACTGAAGTTTCAAAGTAATGGCAGCTATACTTCTCTATCATATTTGATAGAACAATTACTTATTGTAATTTGTTGGTGAAATAAGATTGAAAAGTCCCGATTACGTATTATCATCATCATGAACTAGATAGCAAGTTATTTGATACATATTCGCTTCGAAAAACTTTTGCTAACTTTTTTTCGTCTTATCAAATAACTTGCTTTCTAATTAGTATTAATTTCATCATTCGTTAATATCAGTCATCAATCATTACCATGTGTCATAAATGTTTCTTTATCTCCTCAAACTTGTAGAATTGATTCATTTTTGCAACACTGCCAATAAATATTTTAGTTCAAGATTAAACTTAAATTACTTCTGTCTAGGATCTAATGTAATAATGACGCATTTAATCAAAGTACATTTTAAACTAAACCATATTTATATAAGTACTTTAAGTAAAAATCTTAAATTTAGGCAATTTTATTGGCAATATTTTATGATTTTAATGAATTATGTTTACTAGGGTTTAAAGTACTTTTGAAAAAATTGAAACTGTGTTCATACAGATAATAAATGCATTTTAATATGAAATTTTTATTTACACAAACAGTTTTTCACATGTATCAAACCACCTGTTTAATTTAGATGGATGCTTCTTTGGAAAAACTTGTTTAATTGTACACCATGCAGCAATATCTGCTATATCAGGTGTTTTATTATCAATCCAATTTGCAGCTAACTTATCAGCTATTAATGATAATATTTCTTGCTTTTCTTTTAATGATGCTTTAAAGTGTAAACAATAACACAAGTCTAATATTGAATCAATTGTATTTACTTTTTCTAAACAAACAGAATTTTCATAATTATGCGAATTTAATAGCCTACTTAGATATCTTAAAAAATTAACTTCTCCAGTTATGTGATAACCACGTAGGCCAAGTGTAAGTTCAAGGTCTTCAACTGAAAAGAAACCAACTATGAAAATACATTTATTACTATTCAGTGATTCATAAAAATATGGATTTACTTTACCATCTTTCCAAATTAATGATAGATTTATAACATTCTTTCTGGAAGAAGTTGTAGTTAACTGATGAGTTATGGGCCCTGTTTTATTAATACTTGAATGAGTGTAAGTTTGTACTCTAATATCAACATCAGTCCATATTTTTTGTAGGGCTGATATAAAATAAGGTGGTCTACTTGGATTTACATTGATGATAAGATTTGCAGTAATTGTTTCCTAGAAAAACAAGTAATAACTCATTATTTCCATTAATATTTTTCATCTAATGAAATACAATTTTACATGATGGTAATCTTACCTGAGCTTTATGACTGCTACTGGTTACTATAACTTGATTTGTTTGTTTTAGGAAGTTACTCAGTGCTGATACTTGTTGCTTAAGTTCTGCAAGTTGTATCAATATCTTTTCTTGTCTAATTTCCAATGCAGTATATTCTGGTAATGGACTCTAAAATAAAATACTTTTTTAAACTACAATTATTTGGTACCATTATATAGGCAAAATGACATGAGTTTTCTTAATTTATAAAAATACATTGCGAAGGAAATATAACATATACATATATACTTTTACAGAAAACATACTTAAATTACTTTACAATACAACTACTAAGCGATTACAGTCTAGATCTAACAATGTACTACAATGTTCATGATAATACATTTTTTATTCAAATTAGAATATGTAAAAATTTAACATGAAATTGTCATATTATCAACTCTACATTAGGAAACATATCTTTAAAAAATAATATTACACATTACAATTTGACAGTTCACCAGTAATAGTGTTGATTAATATCAGTAAACAGCTATAACTTTTACTGGGTTAGGTTTTATGTGTGTTTGGTTATACAACTGTACTTTGTAGCTTTCAGTGCAGTTCTAATTTAGTAAGCTTGCCCTTCTTCTATAATAATTATCGTCGCGTTCTTGCTTATCCTTCGAGCAAAGTGAATTTTTCACGTATTATAGTCGCGTAATGTCCTGTTAGATGAAAAATTGGAGGGGCAAACATCGATCAAGCCTGTAGAACCATATTCCCGGTCGATCGTGATTAGTGCTTGTGGAAATTTTGGGAGGAGTCATGCACAACAAGCTTGAGACAGAAGAAAGATTCGTAGCTACCATGCTTAATAAACGCGTAAGTAAACCATTGGATTCTAGTTGATCTAGCTACGTTTTTTCACGTGGTCAGGATAACAGAAATGATGAAAACCTTTAAAAAGTTGATAACCTGCTCAGTGATATCAGGCACGATCTTGTTGTCGGCTACCGTATGGTTGTCTCTTGATCGTTCTTCATGAATATTTTGCATTTCGTACATCGTTTTACTATGATGCAACCTTTGTGGAAGCGAAACGATCGGTTTCAACGTGTACATTGTCATTTCGTTACGCATTTCGTTCGTTCTTCGAAGATTTATTCGTAAAAAAATCAGTCAACTCGTATTCACATTCGATTATCACACTCGTTCGTTTTTTCGTATTTCTCGATTTTCGCTAGGTGGCCATTTTTCTTTCACCCCCTCCACCCTTGAATCCGTTGTGCTTTTACGCTCTGTTTCCGTTTCAAAGATGGCGTCGCAATTTTTAGTGAAATTACATCATGTGAAGATCTTTTCGCATTTCTAACAATACATTTCGTACAGATTTTGATATGTAACACTTTACAAAAATATATTTAAATTATTGTTTGAATAATTCAGTAGAATTAGAACGTTAGTTTACTTGCATCAGTAACTATCATCAAGCTAGAGTTCAACTGTTCATAAAATTACTTAAAAAATTTGTTACTGTAAGTTGATTTTTAAACGTGATTATATTGTATTTAAAAAAATGTATATATATAAGAAAAACTATATTAATTTTAACATATGTATCAGAAGATGTTCCGATTTAAATTTGACAGAATTTTAGTTTCAATTGCAAAGATGTCGCATTCGTCGCTCATTTCTTACAAGTTAATTGACGTTTAATATTAAATAAATTGTACGCTGAAGATACAAACAATTTTTATTTGATATTTAATATTGTTCATTTTAGTTGCTATGATAGTACAAATTAAAAAAAATACACCGGTAAAACAATATACAATTTGGAATTAAAGTGGTGTCCTCTATCGAAGTTTTGTTCGTACTAAGGTTACATTTCTCTCTTGCGGGTAACTGGGAGTTGGACTGATCAAGCATACGAATTAATTGCTTGCCTTGTTCGTGAGAAAAAGCATAGTGAATTAAAATATAATAAACTGTAAAAAGATAGAAATAGTGAAGAAATAAAGAAGGAATGTGTATCGGAAGTGTGGTTAGAAACGCGTTCTTTCAACCGCGCATGTCGCCACCTATTGTTGATCTGACAGGATCTTGTGTAGTTACGGTGAAAGCGATTGGATCGTCTGTACGTTTCGTGAGAAATTAAAAAGCGATTAATCAGCATCTGGATCGTATGAATCTCATTGAAATTTGAACGCGATAGACTTGGTCAAACCATAGATCACTCTAAATAAGGAAGAAGAAAATTTTATCAAAGATCTCATCTACTTTTCGAGTAGATGTGTTCGAGGCCAGACATGGCGGCGATTTGATGAACCAATTGGAACAGCGCTCTCTTAAGGAATCAGATATTGTAAATTCCCCTTATATTCGCTTCAGTGAATGATTCTGTACTTATTTTTGTCGTTATCGATAGTAAAACGGGTTCTTATTGATACGGGGAAGTGATCGTAGCTGGTCAATCGAAAAATAGAAGCCACGCAAGATCGTATCGAAACGTTAATCATGAAAGGATTGTGTTTGGTCACGTGACCATAGCCGAAAAATGGCGCAAAGATCAGAGTACAAACATGGGTTCCATTTCATTGCTACGGTGTCATTTGTATTTGTTTACAAGCGCGCGTTTTCACAAACCACGTGTTAAGTAAGTGCCATTTTTTTGACAGTCCGTGACGAACAATGACGGGGAGAGGGTCGAAGAGACGGGGCCGACCTCCGAAATCGGTGGTCATGGAAAGGCCCAAAAAGTTTCAATACCATCTTATGAAAAAGCCCAAGTATTTGCAAAACAAGGGTTCGGAAACGCCAAATTCACAGCCAAGTACACCAACCCCCTCAAGACCGTCATCACCAGTCGAAAGCGAAGAAAGCAGACGAAGTACAAGAACAAGAAAATCTCGAGGACCCAGAGACAGACATTCGCGTAAAGGTGGTCACTCGAGTTCTGGTGTATATCAACGCCGAGGTTACAATCCGAATGTTGACTATAACGATTCCGAATATCATTATGGGTCGGATTTTGGTGATGAATCCAGTGAAAAGAGCGAAGTTGAGGAGGATCTTCTGCAAAGTGATGTAGATTCATCTGAAAGTATAGAAGAACCTGATCCCTCCAGTGACAGTGACTTTTCTCTATCAAGTTATAGTAACACTAGTGGCACACCCCGTAAAACACTTCTTAGCCAGCAAAGACCGCCAAGTCCAGAACCGCTGTGGCTTCAAAACAGAGAACTACCATCATTGATTTTACCTAAATCTTCAGATGATTTATTAGTTCCTAGAGAACTTGTTATGCCATCTTTATCTGTTTATGAAGTATTAAGACACTTCCGTACTTTGGTGCGTCTTTCAGCCTTCAGGTTTGAAGACTTTTGTGCTGCTCTAATGTGCGAAGATCAAACCAATTTATTAGCTGAAATACATATTATGCTTATTAAGGCTCTTCTTAGAGAAGAGGATTCTCAACAAACGCATTTTGGTCCTCTTGATCAAAAAGACTCTGTAAATGTTAGTTTATATTTTGTCGATTCTATGACTTGGCCAGAAGTGTTACGTTCTTATGTAGAAAGTGACAAGTCTTTTGATCAAAATATTTTACATATTTTGTCAACATGTGAATATCCCTTTACTTCTATCGAAGATAGAATCAAGGTGCTACAATTTTTGACCGATCAATTTTTAATCACAAACCCAGTAAGAGAAGACTTGCTGCATGAAGGTACACTAAATGGTATTTCATGTTATTTTGTTTATTATTTGCATATGTTTCTATAAGTTATACATTTTTATTTAGCCAGCAGGAAAAATTCATATGTCCATGCTGAAATTACATTCTTTTTTTCAATTTTGTAAAATGATTTTGTATCCTTAAAAATTTGATCAATAATTACTTCAATTAAATATGAAACATACATTAAAATTATATTATGAATTTAGTTTTGTTTGAGTTTATGAGTATTTAATTTATTCAATATCGAATTTATGAATTTGAAAGTATTTCAGATGTTGTGATAACTGATTATTTTTAGGGAATATGCATTATGATGATCACTGTAGAGTGTGTCATCGTTTGGGAGATCTATTGTGTTGCGAAACTTGTCCAGCTGTATTTCACTTAGAATGTGTTGAACCTCCATTGGTTGATGTTCCTACAGAAGACTGGCAATGTAGTACATGTAAAGCCCATAAAGTTACAGGAGTTGCAGATTGCATTCCTGATGTTGAAAAGAATGGTTCATTGTGTCGTCAAGAACATCTAGGGTTTGACAGACATGGCAGGAAATACTGGTTTCTTGCAAGAAGAGTTTTTGTGTAAATACATCACATTATTCATAGACGAACTATATTATACTGTTATTCTTAAATTAATAATTATTGTTAATTATTTATTATAGCGAAAGTGAAGATGGTGAAGTTTGGTATTATAGTACGCCTATGCAACTAGACGAGTTATTGCGCTGTTTAGACCGTAACGAGATGGAAGTTGCGCTTTATAGAGAATTATCAGATTATAAAGATGAAATTGTACGACAAATGGAACTTACAGAACAAATTACTAATCAGTACAAGGGCAATAAGAAATCATATATAGAAATAGAAAACAGTAAGTTTCGATAATCTTTGTACATTTTGTACGTTAAAAAGAATATGTATTAAATATATTTTATGATGTAGATCTTATACAAAAATTGCAAAAAGAACGACAAGAGAAACAGGAAAAGGAAGAAGAGGAGAAAAAGGAAAAACAGAGGCAAGAAGCTGAAGAAATGGTACGTCGTATACACGAGGGTACAGATTCTATCGAGGAACAGTTGGCAACTGTTACAGATCAGCAGGAAACAAAACCATCTGAAGAATCTAGTTCTAGAGAAAATGCTTCTGAAGTAGTTGGAGAAAACGTAGAAGTAGATGGTGTAGATACCAATATGACAGATGTAGCAAATAAAGGTGCCAAAACTGCTACATCATCATCATCCGAAGAAATTGATGAAGAAGTACTAGAAGGAGAAGAGGCTATATCAAAAATTGGTAAAGATGGTAGGCTATATAATAATACAATCAACTCTTGCTATATTGCTGATTGAACGAGTTCACTATATACATGGGCCAAAAACAGTGTTCAATGGTTAATAATTTTTATTCATTTTATAGGGAAAAAACACACAATTGTAACAAGATCTAAAACAGGGTCTTTGCAGCCTAGAACGTTTAATATGGATGATCTAAAGAAACGCAATAGTGGACAACTATCCAAAGAAGAACTAGAAAAACTAGATAAAAGTTTAAAGGAAGAAGGGGACGGTACTAGATTAACGAGACAGAAAGCTCATCAGATAGCTTCTGGCACTCATCTCTTTAAATTAGGAATGGATAATACTTACAAATCATATGTGAATCAATACAGTACTAACGCTATTGCTTTGAACAAGGCTCAGCGTAACGAAGAACGCGACAAAAAGAGGCATTTATCACATAAATTTTCACTTACACAAGCTTCTGAATTCAAATGGGTAGGAAGCCTGACAGGAACTCGTGCTCTTTTAGTGAGCACCCTTCGTCAAACGATTCTTCAACTTGAGAGTAGTATTCAAGCATCGTTTATGCATACCAATTGGCCCCTTTTACGTAAACCTTGGACTACGGCAGTAGGTGCTTGTGTTAATCCTAGAGATTTTGCCCGTGCTCTTATTGTATTACAAGCATGCATTAAGTCGGTAGTATTTGCCAGCGTGTGGCACGATCAGCTCGGGCACGTGAAGTTGCAACGAGTGACAGCTCTCGAGCGAGAAGAGAAGAAACGGCAGGATAAGAAGGATAAAAAGGAGAGAGAAGATGAAGAAGAACGTAATCGTTTGTTCAACTTCGTTAAATACACGTTGGGCTTGAAACATCAAGTCTGGAAACAGAAAGGCGAAGAATACCGAGTACACGGCCAAGGTGGTTGGTTGTGGGTGTCTGCTAGCCGTCGGCATAGGTCTTCCGACATGTCAAAATTAGGTCTTCGAACAGGGCCTCAGAAAGTGATGGTACAAATAAAAGATCAAGATGGATTAAAAATATTAGCTCTAGATCCTCCTACTTATGAATTCTTAATGAAAGAATACTGTCCATCTAAGAAGGAAGAATACAAAACGGATATTAAGATCAAGCAAGAGATTAAAGAAGAAGAACCGCCGAAAGATGGGGATACATCAGTGACCCAAGAGTGTAAAGTAGAAAACATCAAAACTGAACCAATGGATACTGAAAATCACTCGGAAGTGACTACAAAAACAGAGGAAGCAGCGACGAAAACAGAATCACAACCAATTAAACAAGAAACCAAAATGAACTTATCGTGTATGTTATTATTTAATCATTTTTAATTATGTACATCAAATATGCACATTACTTTTATTATATACATTACTAGCATACCTTTTTTCTTTAGTTTTAGCTGGTATGAAAATTGAAAAAGTCTTTACACCGATCAAAGAATTTGAAGAAATCGACATTACTAAAGCATTGACTACCAGTGGGAGGCTTCATTATCCAAAAATTGGTAAAAAGACAAGAATTGATGATTTTCTTGCGCGTAGAACACACTTAAAGCTTTTGGAAGAAAGAAAATTATTGCAATCTGTGAGTAAATATAATCTTGTTTTAATTAAAATAAAATTAGACGCTGTTAAAAACTAATGCATAATAAAATTCCAGGAAAAATCAAAAGAAGCATCGAATCAATCGGTAAATCAAAAAGGTGATGGAGATTCGGAAGTTGATATAGAAAATAATGAAGAAAGTGATACAGATGGGGGAGATAATCCTCTACAAAGTATCCTTACCGGGAAGCAGCCTAAAGCTATGTCGACATCGGCTAGAGAAATGTTAAGTGCAATAGGAAAACGTATTCAACATGTGAAAACTCAATATGCGAACATAGTGAGACTAGGTAGAAATGTTGGTTGTTATTCACGATATTGTAACATGAAGACGCCTGTAGGAAAAATCACGACCACGACGCAAAGTTTGACGTCTACGTGTTATTCGCCTATATGTCTTCAAAAAGCAAGATTAAAACGTGATCTTATCACGTTACTGAGAAAAGCTAGCGCTTTAAATAATAATCAATCAACGACGAATATATCGCTTGGTGCGCCTGTGGCACAATTACCGCACAGTGCATCAGGTAAGGAACCAAGCGAAGCAGCCAAAGATGCGATCAGGAAGGATTTAGAATCTGCAGTAGCATCTGCAACTCACTGCACTGAAGAAACACCGGCTACTAATGTAATCAGAGATTCACCTCCTATGAAAAAGATCAAAGTTGAACCTAATACGGTGAGTTATCTATGTATTATTTAATTTAATAGATTTAATGGTACTATCAGTAATGAAACATAACAGCTGTTTATTATTTGTAAGGTAACAAACAAATTAATCCTTTATAGAATGATGCAGAGCTAGTGACCACTACTACTACAACAACTACTACGACATTAACTACAACACAGCAGACTATAAAAACTACCGACGGTGTCGTACAAAGTGCACAAGAAAGTACAACATCTAAAAATTCAGTTACAGTTTCATCCGAGGTTAAAACAAGGTAGGTTCTTAAATATATTTTATTGTCATGTTTCTCGTTGAACCGGTGTTATATCTTTATATATTTTTCATTAACAGCGCGGGACAGAAAACGATGATCGTTAATAGAAGAGGTAGAACCGTGCAGAGGAGCACAATGGTTAAAGAATTGAATGCCGATGGCACAGAAAGGATCTATTCGGCTGTTTCAACAGAGGGGAAAATCTACTTGAAAAAAGTCACAATATCTTTAGCAGAGAGAAAAAAGAAACGTACTCCGGTTAAATATCCCTTGTGTTCTACGTTTTGTACAAAAAATAAGCATCGTAGCATATTGTTACTTCCCCAACATGAGTTACGTAAATTGTCTAGAGTTGGCGGGCGAATACCTGTCCAAGGTTTTCATCATATAGCTAAGGTACTTCATAAAATCACATTAATAGTAATATAAAAAATTGTATGTATCTTATACACTAATTTGAGTGTCTTTCTTTTATAAATATTAGGCAAACTCGTCAGTATGGCCATACCCCTGTCCTAGACCCTTATTTAAAACTTGCTGGTTATACCGTACAGTTGGAATAAAATCATTAGCTGCAGCAGCTCTCCAATTAAGAATATTATGGGGATGTCTTCGATGGGACGACATGGCTGCAAAACCGTTATCTACCGATGGGAAACATCAGATCACAACCGATACAGAAATCATGTCCTTGGAGATTCTTAAACATCGTCATGTTGGTCAATTTTTGGATAAAACTCAATATTTACGACGAAAGGTTGTTATACCTTTGGAACTTCCAAAACAAGTTAGAGGTTTGTACTTAAGAGATAAATAAGTGAAAATGGATACGATTCGAATTATAATAATTGTACATCATTTTATAGAAGTGACATCTATAAGAAGTGGTTTGAGAAAAAGAAAACGGCCAGAATCACCGCAAAGTACTGAGCCACAAGTTACAGAAGAATGGGTTGATGAAGATAAATTAGAACTGTGGGAAATTAAACAGTACGGTGACAGGTATGTAAAAGATTCTTTGTTGTATTTGTAAATGGGGTACTGAATTCTGGTCAAGTTATGATGTGGTTAAAATATAAAGAGCGTTGAATGCCTGTTTTTTAACCTCATAATATCACTCAAATTCTCACCTATCCTTACTTAACACCATCTGATACTAACACTCCACTTAACGTGTGTGTTATCCAGGTTAGAGAAGGCTAATGCCCAGATTATTACTAGGAGTAGATCGGGTCTGCCACAGTCTGCAGTTGGTTCCAACAGAAATACAGGATCAAGTTCTGGCATAAGCGACCAACTCGTTAGCGGCAAAGCAACGCCTGAAGAAATTAAAGAAAAAATGGAACAGCAGTTACGCATGCAAAGAGCTGCCCATCAACAAAAGAGGGCATTAGAAACTTTGAAAAGTCCTGCCAACTCTGGTTCGCCTACGCAACTTGTTAAAGTTACTGCTAACTCTGGTCACGGTAAGATTTATATTCACAAATTAAATTTATGTTTTAATAAATTGTTGTGAACATGGTAATATTAATTAATCACAGATGGCACGGTTAAACTAGTTTCTAAAGTTGCTATACCAGCAAATCCAAACAGTGGGACAAAATCACAATTAACTTCCCTTTTGACGACCCCAACGCAAAACAAGACCTTTATTGGTACAAGGCGTATTTATATGGCAAAATGTAAGTTACAAATTAAATATATACATAAACGTTAAATAAATGTGTATTTTATTTTTCAACAGCCGCTGATGGGACAACGAAGGTTGTTTCAGGACCTACAAGCATTTTACCCAAAACTCAGTTACAATCTGGAAATCAGCAACAATCTCTAATCAAAGTTTCGGGTCAAACAGGTATATTTAATATACCAGCTGATTTTTACGTTATACGATTAATTACATTATATTCTATTTCTTATTAATTTATATTTCTAATACAGCACCTGTGCAGCAAATTCAGCAGAAGGTACAGATCTTAAGGGGACCGGATGGAAAATTACAAGTTCGCGGTTTGATGCCTGGTCAACAATTAGTCCAAATGCCTGATGGAAAACTCCATGTATTAAATACTGCTCAAGCAATCACGACGAGCCTTGCACAGAGTGGAACAACTTCAACTACACAAGTAAATTAGCAAATTAATAAGATAATATTTTGTTGAAGACATTATATTTTTATGTTAATTTATGAAACTATATCTTTGAAGACGAAAGTGACTACGACAACTACCGCGACTAAAGTAGTCACAACAACTAATGCTACGACTAATAAAACAAGTCCAACTAAAGCAGCAGCAAATTCAACGCAGCAAGTACAAACAGCTCAGTCGCAGGTACAACCTCAGCAAGCTGCACAAGGAGCACAACGTTCAACAACAACAACGACAACAACTGTACCTGTTGCAGCTGCTACACCAACTCCACCAGCTAAGAATGCTATCGTAGTAGCTAATACAGGACAGATCGTACAGGGTGCACAAGTACGTATAAACAGTCTATTAAAATTAGATACAATAATAATACATATATATCATTAACAGGTCATATCCTCTGGTGGTCAAGTTATTAGTGGAAACCAAATAGTAGTTACTAATGCAAATTTAGCTCAGCAGCTTGCAACAGGCAAAGCTCAATTAACGACAATCGGTGGTCATCAAGTGGTCATTCGTAGTACACCGACGGGTAATCAAATTGTGCATTTAAATTCGGCAAATAGTAGCATTATAGTGAAAAATGCTGTAACGCCTAATAAACAAGGTTTGTTGAAAATTAATATTTTAAGAAACACGTGCTTTAAACAAAAAGAAAATGAATCATAAATTTCTAACGTTTTAGTTCCTGTATTACAATCGACTCCAGCAGCAACCACAGCAACAGGAACACCATCGACAGAAACGACAAGTAACACTGTTACTAGCAATACATCGACAAACGTAACATCAACAAGCGCAACAAATCAAACCTCCACCACGCCGGCACCTGGAAGTGTCGAGGCATCCTTGCTGGCTGGTCAACCACCTGGAACAGTTATTAAATGTGTTACTGCTCAAGTTATTCAAACTACTCAAGGTCCCCGCATAGTTTTACAAGGTTTACAGGGCGCAGATTTTACTCCACAACAGCTTGCAATGGTTCAACAGCAAGTTAAACAACAATTGCTTAAAGGTTTGATATTATTATAAAAAATTAATATTTCATCTTCTTAGTACATTTTCTTTACAATGTGTGTAATTTTAGCCCAAGCTACAACAGGAAAGCAAGGAGTTCTAGGGCCTACTAAAATTTATTTGGCTGTTCAACCTGCACCAAACAGTCAACAAGCAGTTCAAAGTTCTCAGAATTCTACAACAGCAAATACTCCCACTACAGCAACACCAAAACCACAAGTCACGCAACAACCAGCTGATTCACCTCCGGCTGCAACCGGTAATGTATTTATATTATTTTCTTCTTTTTTGTATTTTATGTTGATTCAGTTATATTGATGATATTTTAATTTTAACAGAACCTCAAACAGGAACCGAAAGCATTCCAGAGCTTCCATCGACAACCCCAACCTCTGCTGAGAAACCAAAAGTAGTTGTTCAACAAGTTGCACAGCCTGGTGTAACTTCAGAAGAAGAGCCGCAAAAAACAAATGTAGCTAACGGCCAACAACCTTTGCAGTCATTGAAAGAAGGAAACGATTCTTCAGCGAACAAATTCATTCTGACGCCTGATTACATACAACAAACTATTAAAAATGCTTTGAAGCAAGAAAATCTAAACCCCGAAATTGAAGAAAAGCTGCTACAACTACAACGATATCAAGAAAAACAGATGAAAGGCGGTGTTGAAAATTCGGTAGCTACTAATCAGACTCACACTACAACAACGATCACGACTCCGCGTTTACCATCGCGAAAAAGACCGGCACCTTCGAACATTCCAACAACAACCACGTCTACAAACGTACAGCCATCGACAAACGATAAAGATAACGAATGGGCAGATACACCTAGGAAGAAACTCGCGCCAAAGCAAGAGCCTCGTGAAACACCAAAGTAAGTCTCGTTAAAGAAAAGAAAAAAAGAACACTTGTAATATTCTTGCATTTTTTTAAATGATATTACCTGTTTTGAATAGAATACCAAAAATTGAATTATCAGAAAATGAAACAACGCCGCAAAAGCGAGCAGCAAAGTTAAAAGACAGTCAAGAACAACGAAGAAAACAGCAAGTGCATTCCCGAATGCAAGTTTTATTATTTAGACACAAAGAACTGCTTAAAAAGGATATTCTTAAGAAGAGAGCGTTGCTTGAAAAAGAATTACAAATAGACATTCAGGTATGTCATATTGTAGACTTAATAGAACTACCATAGATAATATACAATTATATAATTTTGTCGTTTTTCTTTTTTTCTAAATTATAGAAAGATTTATCAGCGGAGCTAGCATCAAGAACAAAAGCAGAGAGACATAAACAGGATGAAGTGAAGGTGGGAAGTGCAAAACGTAAAGCAAATGCTCAAGTGGCCCAACAAGTGAGTCCACCTAATAGAGGTGGAAGGCCAAAGAAATATAAAGCAGAAGGAAAGAATAGTACACCACCTGGTGCTTCTTCAACAGCTGCTACCCCGAATAGAATTAAAAAAGAGAAGCTATATTGTCTATGTAGAACACCATACGATGAAACAAAGTGAGTAATTAACAAATTTTCTATTCACTGTATTTATTTCATCGTTATTATTATTCTCTTCTATTAGGTTTTATGTAGGATGCGATCTCTGTAATAATTGGTTCCACGGAGATTGCGTTGGTATTACAGAAGAAATGTGTAAAACACTTTCAGAATTTGTTTGTACAGAATGCAGACATGCTAGAGATACGCAGGAATTATATTGTTTATGTAAACAACCCTATGACGAATCTCAGTATGTGATATTAATCATCTTCTCGTTATACTTAATTATTTGATGTCAGGATAAACGTTTTTTTTTTTTTTTTTATAGGTTTTATATTTGCTGCGATAAATGTCAAGACTGGTTCCATGGTCGCTGCGTAGGTATCCTTCAGTCGGAAGCAGACAATATCGACGAATATGTTTGTCCAAATTGTCAACGAAACTCCTCCGTTAATTTTGCTAATATGAAAAATCTGAATGCAAAGGACCTTGATTTGCTAAAGAAATTAATTAAGCAAATACAGGTAAAGTAATAGCAGACACGAATCAAAAATATCGTAAATAACATTTTTATTCAATTTTACTGATATTACAAATTTAAATGTTCAGGCACATAAGAGTGCTTGGCCATTCATGGAACCGGTAGATCCAAACGAAGCACCAGATTATTATAAAGTTATAAAAGAGCCAATGGGTAAGTTTGATTTTTAGTTCTACAAATAATTATTGCTTATAATTCATATTTTATTAAATCTGTGGGTCTTTTATTCTGTAGTGATTATTATAATATTATTTTATTTCTCGCAATTACAGATCTACAGACAATAGAATTGAGAATAAACGATAAATCTTACAAAAAGTTAAGTGAATTTATTGGGGATATGACAAAGATATTTGACAATTGCCGCTATTATAATCCGAGGGAATCACCTTTCTTTAAGTGCGCAGAATCTTTAGAAACATATTTTGTTCACAAGATAAAGAGTTTGAGAGAAAAGTTCTCTGAAGGAAAGTAAGCAATCAAAAAAAAAAAAGAAAAAACAAAGGAACTGTAACTATAAATAAGTGAAAGTGCGAAGTATCAGCAATTAATTTATGCGGTGTAACTACAGAATTGATCTGTGCCAGTAAATGTTGAAAACAGACATTCAAAGTAGTTATACATATGTAAGAGTAGAACCTATAAGTTCACTATTTATTAGAATTGTGTGAACGTCTGATTTGTTGCTGCAGAAGCGAACTTAATTTCAATTGTGCCGTACAGTGAATTTTGAACCGGAACTTATAGTATTTTAATCTTAACAGAAGAGGTATAGTAAACGCCGATAGATATTCAGCCAGGAACAGTGTAAAAAACGATCATTCTCATCGTTTATTGTAAGACTAAGTTATGCTTAAATTTGAAATAATCTTAATACTATATATTTTTCATAACTATTTCTGTCGTTTATTTATATCTGACAATAAAGTATTAGTTTATTAAATATACAATAATTGTTTACAGGTTTTCTTCATTTTTACAAAATAAAACAAAAATTAGTCGCTATAAAATTACAAACCATGGACTAGTAAATAATAAGATTTTTATATTAGAAAGAAATGTGCAATACAAGAATTTACTTGGTATATTTTGTCTAATTTAGAAAAACACTTTTTTTCTTTAAATATAAAGATCGTCATATGTTGTGGTTCATAGTTCATATGTTCTGTGCAAGCATTATTATTTATATACATCTATCAAATACATGTAATTATGCATGTTACAAAACTAATTACAAATATATCGAATCAGTGCCATTGGGCGTTTAGAACGATGAGTTTTTAGTAACCCAATGCAATATATTTTATGAATCCATAAAAAGAAAAACAGAAAGGAATGCCATTCAAGGGTTTGCTGAGCACAAGCAAAAAATAAAACGGTCCAACTATTATGACATTACATCTTATTTAATAGAAGGAAAACAAGTTTTCTCTCATATAGACATAAGAATTTATTTAGCAAGCGCATAATAAATTGTACAAATTTGTTTATTGTGCTCACAATTATGTTGTTTTACCACATAAATTTTCTATAAAATTGTTTATAAGTAAAACGTACGATATTAGTTCATAAGAAACAAGCAGAGATGCTTGCTTTGTATATATTTAAGTAGAAATGTCTATAAAAAAAAATGAATTCTAGAATTTTGGTTCTCATGCGATGATGATAAAGAACGTCAGTTGAACAGAAAAACTGAATTCAATGAAAATACTGTTTATATTTTAGCTATTAAAAAGTACCATTTGTGAAAATTACTAAACTATACTAGAATGTACATGTACGAGTATATTCAGTTTCTATATTCTTCAAGGATATATTAAAAAAACCGCAAACATTATTTCATGAACATCTAACATATATACATACAATAAATATTCATACAGATAAAAAAAAAGTTTCACTTGTCAGTGACATAAAAGAGTGAAAGTACATGAGTGTTTGACCGTCGGAGAACTGAAACTTTTATGAGATTAAATTATGTACAGATTTATTCTGTGATGATCTAAAAATATTTCCATATAAGGAAACCATTCTCTGACGTTGACAACTGTCGTGGATTTGTGTATGTATATTAACATGTATCCTTCACAAATTTGAGATGCATCTTGATGATCATTAATTGTTTGTTCAAGTAAAATGAAAGCAGATCGCTCAAAGCAGGTTGTACATTTTCGCCAGGATCATGCTTGTACAGTATTTTTAATTGAAATTTCACAGAACCTGGCACTGATCTGTTTTTTACCTTCGACTTTCAATTATAGTTACAGGATATTCATTACTTTGCCCAGATTTATACACGGCATTAGCTTTATCATCCGCTTGTTTCAATTATTAGTATCATAAGCGTCTCATTAATTTATTAAAATACTATTTTATGTCTATTTTATTGTACTCTAAAAGCTTTCTTTTATATTATTGGAATGTTATTTATTTTTGTTCATTAAATTCTTTACTCGCTTTTCTGTTCATATCAAATTAAAGCAAATATTTTTAAAGAAATTTTATTTAAAAAAAGAAAAAATACTTTAATGGATTTACTCTTTAAAATCACACGTATATTTGAAATTCTTCTGCTTTGCCTCAAGACTCGTATGGACTTACAAATACTAATAAGTAATAATATGTACTTGCATTAAGGTATCGATACGAAAGGAATAAGTGCACTAATATAAAGTAATAACTCGTACTACATTTATTTCCCTCCTGAGGCAAGCAGAAGAAATGAATCGTATTTTAAAAAGTTAATCCTTCGATATTTCCACGAGACGCATATGAACTTATAAAATATTCCTAAAATTTCGAATACGTTTAAATGCATAAGTGTAGCCAGACTACATACATTCATTATGTCGCGTATTCCTTACATAAGGACTGGTACTTGACGATACATTGAAGTAAAGTCTTTCTGTAAAAAAATCTGTAGAAATACTTAAGGTATGATATTAGATATTAGTCGTGTAAGTTTTGGCATGCTACTGAAGTGTAAAAACTGGGTGAAGAAATTGTAGCCGTGTAAATTACACGCTGCTCTATTTCATTGTACCCACTTATTAATCATGTAACGAAGTGTTTATTTCTATTAAGAGAAGATTAAAAAAAAAAGCAACAAAGTGTGATTACATAAACTATATTCGTCTAAATCTAATATTACTAGTTTATAATAAATATATTTGTACTAATTTTAATCATAAACTTTGTTGTTTTTATTGCACTATAAATATAAGTTAGAGAGAACATAGTACGTTAATTTACCTTTTTTAATTTGTAATTGCTTAAAAAATAATAAACTACTGTATGACAGTGGCTTGATGAAACTTCAAAGGAACACATATTAATACCGTTCAAAAGTTTATTTTTTATTTCATTTATGTATGAAAATAATCTTTTGTATCGAAATTATCGAGTATAAATGATTTTAAATCATTTTCAATATATAGTTATTCTAATAAACATTAGTTTTACTTTTGCTGCCAATATGTAATAATTAAAAATTCAAGTAATATTATATAGAATTTAAACTGTTAGCTGTTTACATTCTTCTGTCATGATAAGAAACAAAAGTAAGAATATGTCATTCATATAAATGGATTACATATCTTTTATGATTCCTTTTCAAATTTTTCTACATTATCTTTTTATTAATATGAATTAAATACATGTGTGTACATAATAGAATTTTATAGGTTCACGATATCAGTGATAATAATAAATGCAAGAATTTTCTAGAACATGTTATGTAAAAATATTTGGTATGCTATTCAAAGAGGTCCACAATCTCGCTGTAAGTACAAAGTAAATACATTGCAAATTACTGTTTAATTAAAATACTGTTACTAGTATTAATATACTATATTATTCCTAAACATTTATAGTACTACATCATGTACCAAAGGCACCTCTACCTGGAGAACCTCCTAAACCATATACACTTACTGAAATTCCTGGACCAAGGTCAGAGGCTCTTCTAAATGAGTTTTCTAAAATTCAGGTTCGTATTCATATCTTTACAAAACAAGTCTTACAATAGTGAATATTAATAAGATACAATTGAAAACTATTGCAGCAAGTAGGCTCCATTCAATATTTCGCAGACTATCAAAGGTCTGTTGGAAATTATTTGGCAGATATCGATGGAAATGTTTTCTTGGATATGTTTATGCAACTCTCAACTCTTCCACTTGGGTATAATCATAGGACTATTCTTGGTGCACTATCATGTGTTGGAAATCAAGTAAACAATATATACAATTGTTATCCTCATTAAAAATATCTAATGAATATTAATATCAATTTTCAGAGAATAATGGCAAATAGACCAGCATTAGGACTGTTTCCTGGCTTAGAATGGCCATGTAAACTTCAAGATACTTTACTTCAGCCATGTGTAAGATACTTTTATTTAGCAACAGTGAAATTATAAATAATGATTAATTAAAAAAAAAATTTTATAAACATTCTATGTTATCAGGTAGCTCCAAAAGGATTACCATGTGTTTTCACAGCTATGTGTGGTGCCTGTTCAAATGAACATGCTATACAAATGGCATTCATCAAATATGCAGAAAGACGTCGTCGAGGCAAAGATTTCACAGATGAAGAAAAGAAAAGTGCACCTTGTAATAAACCACCTGGTTGTCCTGAATTATCTATCCTTTCTTTTGAAGGTATTTTAACACAGAATTGTAGATATGCCAATGCCATAAACTGATTAAATTTATATAATTAGGAGCATTTCATGGTAGAACGTTTGGTGCATTGGCATTAACACATTATAAATATATGATGAAAATTGATGTACCTTCCCTTCCATGGCCAATTGCACCTTTCCCACAATATTCATATCCATTGGATGAGCACGAGAAAGAAAATAAAGAAGAAGATGCTAAATGCTTGGAACAAGTAAATTTGTTATTCGTATGTTTTGTAACAATCCTATGGCTAAGTATTATGAGATCTATCGATTGAAAGGTAGAGGATTTAATAGAAAGCTATGAGAAGAAAATGCCAGTAGCTGGTATTATAGTTGAAGCAATACAGTGTGAAGGAGGAGATAAACATGCTTCCCCAGACTTTTTTCATTGTTTACAAGATATTACTAAAAAGGTGGATATTTAATGTTTTCTTTGGATTCTTATGAAATAATAAAACTCAAGGTGCAGAATTTTAATATAAATATAAATTACACAGAAGAACATTGCTCTAATAATGGATGAAATACAAACAGGAGGTGGTGCAACGGGACGAATATGGGCTCATGAGTATTTTGAATTGAATACTCCTCCTGACATAGTTACATTCAGCAACAAAATGCAAGCTAGTGGTTTCTATCATTCTTCTGAATATATGTAACATATTCTTTATTAATTGTATTATTTGAAGATACTATTAGTCCATAAAAACGATTAATTATTCATTCAGGCCAGCGCATCCGTATAGAATTTTTAGTGCCTGGATGGGTGACCCAAGCAAGATACTAATATTAGAGGCTGTATTGCAAACTATTGAAGCAGAAGATCTATTAACTCACGTTTGCCAAGTTAGTAATTATTTACTTTGTCAATTGAACGCACTACAGCAGGAGTTTCCTCAATTGATGTGTGCTGTACGAGGCAGAGGATTTATCATTGCATTTGACATGGTAACCAAGGATATGAAAAATAAATTAATGAATCAAATACGTTATAAAGGTAAACTGCATTTCATGATATATACTGGTTTATAATCATTATTACTATAATAATTGTTATGATACATTTATAAATGTATAGGTATACAAGTGGGTGATTGTGGTGAAAAATCAATTCGATTAAGACCATGCTTGGTATTTCAAGAATATCATGCAGATATCTTTTTAGAAAATCTTCGCGCCTGCTTAAAAGAATTTGCGGAAAGTTGATGTATTTAGAAATTGCCGCGTTGTGTATTTATTAAATATATATTTTAATAAAAAAACAATGTATATTTTAATATATTTCAACAGCAGCGACATTAGCGAGATGTAGGGGATGTAGGGGGTGTAAGGAATGCATAAGACTCCTCATCGTCCCCTGGGGGAGAGTGGCGGGGGAATGTCAGATTCCTACTAATTAAAGCCCCACGGGACCAACACTGATCTGAAGGTGGGCTCCGGGACCTTATGTGGAAAAGTGAAAAATACTGTGCAACCATAACAGGTATTTAAATATAATAATTTTTATTTTCCTTACCCCTTAAAAGTTCGTACAAATTATTTACAAATATATTTTGAATTCTATTAATAAAACTAACTCTGTTAACTATTAAATTCTGAAACATTTACAATAATTTCATTTTTATTTTTTTATTTAGCATTCTTCCCTTCATTTAATTATGTATACTGCATAAATCCCAACAGCATTGCTTGTACAACCTCTCCTTGTTGTAATACAGTCTTTTGTGTTGTACGGGCTGGTAACATTAATAATGCATTTGCATTTCTGCAGCTAAGTAATTTACTACTAATTTGGTTTCCAGTACTATAAGCTAATGGTAGTGTATCCGTGTCAGTCCATTTTAATATTGCTCTTACGTATTCGGCACGCGGATCCAAATTATAAGATGATGTCAACTACCATAAGAAATATATTAAATATCGTATAATTTAATAGTTAATAATGAAATAAAAATAGTACACACTTTTGCTTTCACAATAGTAGGTGTGGAGTAGTCCTTAGATAATTGCTTTAGTAAAGGTAGTACAAATAAGTACATAGTAACAGTTGCCGAAACTGGATTACCGGGTAAACATAGCAAATATTTTTTTCTATTTTGAAACATACATGTTGCAAAAGTTGTTGGTTTTCCAGGTTTCATGTTTACACGTCCTGAATATACATTTACTATTAGTTTCTCTTTATAAAGAATAATGATCTTATTTCATTATTAGTCTTACCAAAATGTATTGTAGCGTCAAAATAATGTTGTAAAATAGGTTTTAACATATCTCTGTCACCCATAGATACAGAACCTGATGTAATTAACACGTCAACTTGTTTTAAAGCATGTTTAATCTTGTTCACCATTACGTGTTCACTATATAATACGGAAAAAATTAATTTAAATAATTCACACTTGTATTACTCTATATGTATAAATATGCTTACTCATCTATTGCAATGCCCATGTCCAGAGCATCATAGCCGTTTTCTCGTAACATTAATAACAATGTAACTTTGTTACTATCGTATATATGCCCCGGCATTAAAGCTGTCCCAGGGCATTGCAATTCATCTCCGGTAGACAATACACCAATTTTTGGAACATCGGTGATCAATACTTGTTTATAACCACATGCTGCAGCAAGGCCAAGTTCTATTGCTCCAAGTTTTGTTCCTGCCTTTAGAATTAACTCTCCTTTTTTAATATCACAGCCAATAGGTCTTAAAATAAATTGTGTTAATTATTTTTTTATTTAGTTATTTCCGTATTATTAAAAGTAAAATACCTAATGTCTTGTCCATGTTTTACTTCTGACATAATTTCGATTTCTTTCTCTTCTGTATTATCGTCAGTTCCTTTTATAAGTTTAGTATCTTCAACTTGAACAACAGCTGTTGCGTCTACAAAATAATGAAAAATAAATATGAAAATTAACATAGAGAAAATCAAAGATTACACTTGGATAAAGTATGGTTGAATTTACCATCTGGAATCGGAGCACCTGTATTTACTCTTACACATGTACCAGGTTGAAGATTAATTCCAGTGGCCTATAAATACATGGGAGTAAAATTTGCGGTACTTTTATAATCATAACTTATCGTAACTGTAGCTTACAACGCCCCCTGCTTTTATTCCATTCAATACTTTTCTCCTGCCTTTTCCATCATTTGCCAAGACTGCATAACCGTCTTTAATAGACGCTCTAAATGGTGGTAAATCATATTTAGAATACAAATTGCCATTCAATATTTTGCCATGAACTTTTTCCAAATCTTCATTTGATTTGTTGCTTAATGGTTCAACATATTTTAATATCATTTGTAAGGCTTCTTCTACAGAAATCATAGGGTATGGCGATTCTCTGTTTCGTTTAGTTATACTTCCCAAACATAACTATAAGAATTTCTTGATATACATTTTCTGTAATACATTCATCAAATAAGAAGAAAAATCCAATCTTACTGAAGTTTTATTTCGACATTCTTGGACAGAGATTTTTTCAGTAGAATCATTTTGTATATATCCGTGCGCGTCTCTTATGCTTTCCTTGTTGTCTTTAAGTAGATCAATAGCATGAGGTATAGCAGGTGCAATTATACTTAAACATTCCTTTGCAGCTTTTGGAGACCCTGGTAGGTTAATAATTATTGTTCTACCCCGTATTCCACATATAGCTCTTAATAAAATGCATTGAAATATTATTAATAGTAGGATCTACAAGTACATTACAGCTAACTTTTAATAAATAATACCTTGATAACATAGCCATTGGAGTAATTTGTAGACTTGACATTAGCATTGCTATAACTATCCCAGGAGCTTCTTTTTGAATAATTTCTTTTGTTGCTTCTGGAGTTACATCTCTTTTTGAAAATCCTGTCCCACCAATGGTGAAAATAACATCTACATGTCCGCTATCACTCCAAGAAATCAGCTTCTCCTAAATACAATGAATAAATGAGTAAACTAACATTGTAATGCCTTCTTTAAAATTCTGTATTATAATAAATGAATATACCTTTATTGCATATGCATCATCCGGAACAATACTTTTATGACATATTTGACCTCTTAAAATTTGTTCAATTTCAGTTTCTACCTCTGGTCCACTTTTATCCTCCTTTTTATACTCAAAGCAGCTATCGCTTACTAATAATAAAAGTTAATAAAATTTTCGTATATTGAAACCCTTATTATTATTTTATGATACAGTAGAATAAGTAAAGTTAATAGTGGTAAATAAACAAAAAATTCAATAATAAGTTGAAAAACAATAAAATATATAATATTTACCTGTTAATAATCCAAATCTTATTGAATTCATAATTTTATATAAATATTGCCACGTATTTAAATCAATCACTGTGTATAGATAACTAGCATAAATCTATACTTGATGTCACCAGAGTCCGTAAGTCCAAAACTGCGAAAAGGCCAGTTTTCGTTCTTTTCTGCGCATGGTCGTTCTGATTGGCGAAATTCCAGAGGATGTGGAAAGCGATTGGCGGAGAGCTCGCTGCGTTCCCCCACCATCTTCCAACCTGCGCACTTAGTTATGGACTCTCGTGACATCAAGTATATATAAGAACTGATAAAATAGATACGACTGTTATACCGATTGCGCAAACCTAATCTCACCTTGGGGTACCTTGTACCCCAAAGTCGTAACTCTTAGGTAACAAAGGCATATCCAGTCTTAATCGATCTCTAGTCGCTGTAAGAACATTCTGAATCAAATGCTGGGAAGTGAGAAGTCTCAGTCTCAGTGGTCTCAGCGATAGTAGTGCAACAGAAGGATCGAGGTGCTTGGAGATTACTCTTTGCACATCAGCTTGTGAAGTTTTGTTGACAATTGGTTTACTTTCACGTCGCAGGAATTACTGATAACTACGGTAATATTTTTATTAATTAACTTTCATTTTGTCGTTAATGTAAACAATGTGTGGGAAAGTAGCATTCTATTAATAAGAACAGTATATTATTTTGGCCTACTTACGCATAAAAATCCAAGATGGGAGGCACGACCATACACACCCCCTTCGGTACAACCAATCAGCGTCAAGTTTCGTTTCTTAAGGCTAATAACCTTCGACTTTCGTCGCATTTATACAAACGAAATAAAGTAACGGGCATAAATGTTTACCTGACAAAAAAGAACATAACTGTTTTGTATTGTATAAATGTATTTAACACGAATGATCACAATTCATATATTAATTTTATATTGCGTTGGAATGAACGCATAACACATTGAAATCTCAACAATGTCTCTTAGTAATGTGTTAAATAACACTTCGGAGAAAGTTAATTATATCTCATTTTGAGTCGCTACTTGAAGCTTAAAATTTCTATTTTGCCCCAAATTCGTTAGAAGCACATCTTAAAAAAACATTTATACATGCTTTTAATATTCCATATGGATATGATCAATATATTGTTTACAATGATCTAAGAATTTTAATTTATACACGGTGATTCACCATATTTACAGGAAGCCGATATTGTATTAAACATCAACCTTTTTCTTTTTCAATTTACATTTTTTACTGCGTCATTATCGTTAACGAGCAATTAGTTTGACTTTTTCAGATTATCTACTTAAGGAAATTATTTGAAACGGTCACACGAAGGTGTCAGATTAATTATTAACACGTTTTTTAAACATCAGAGGGGGAGCTCCTTTTCTTCAAGTTCATCCATATTTTTAAGTTGGAATCCAAATATTTTTTTCGCCCAAGGTTCCTAAAAGACAATATCCATCACTGAATTGTAATTAGCGTAGTAATTGTTATTTATCAGAATTCATTGTGACGCATTTATCAGTGCGTAACGATTGAGTACGGATATTTGATAATACAAGCATGTTTATTTAACTATGGTACTAAAACAGCTGTATCTTATCAAAGACGTTTCATTCATAACGAGAATAATATACATATGTAAGTACTGATTATAAGAAGTCGCGCGGGGCGATACAGGAGCAAGAAGAGGTACTATGCACACATTGGCTGACTAAATAAAATATATACTCAAATGAAATATTTCAAAAACTTTCTCGTTCGATATAAATCAGAGCGAAATAATAAAATGAAACTATAGTTTTTAAAACATTTACTTGTTGAGCAATCTGTTATTGTGAAGAACTGGTTCAAAGCACTACCCTATTATTTATACGCATCCGGTTATGTTGTAAGCGCGAAGAGGTTTATGTTATTGTTATTTGCTAAAATTTCGAGGATAATTATTATGAACTACGTTATTATAATTTGTAATAGACACTGACTAGGGATATAATTTGCGGATGGACTTAGCGTGTGTAGCGAAATCGGGTAATTGTTTGCTAAAATTATGGCCGCGCTTCGAATCAAATGAACAGCGGTCCAAAGTCCAAGGTTATACATATGTACTTATATACCTTAAATGAAGCATACAAGCTGTAAACTGCACTATCTGAAAGTACATACACACAGAAATTATAGCTGAACAATGTGTTGATTTTTATTGTAGAATAAAATACCATGTACAAATGAAAAATTACAATTCATTGTTTAGATGCAAATATAAATGTTTCCCGCGTTTTTATAGTAAAGTATATACATAAGTATACAGTTTCATGTACAAAAAGTATGAGAAAGAATTAAAAATATACAATACCAAAAATCTTGTTCTTATAGTGAAATGTAGGTCAATAAAAATTGTATTTTTTTACAGCAGATTTATATTATTATTAATGTTGCTATTCATTTTAGGATTGTAACAGTTAATAGATGACATGGCAGAAGCACATTCAGCTGTAGCATTCAGTTTTTCCATTACTCATGAAGGATGGGATGTTAATTTTGATAGAGAAGTTTTACACTTGGTATGGCAATCAGGTATTCGCTCTTGGAAGAAGAGGTTCTTCAGATTTGTTGTAAGTAAATAAAATAATACATTGATTTAAAATATAATGCCTAAGCAGGTCTAGCAAAGTATTTGAATTAAATTTTAGAACAATCTGAGAAGTGGTGTATACCCTGCTTCCTTGGAAAGTTTATGGTTTACCATAGCTGTGGTGACTGTAATACATTTTGCAGGATTTAAAGTACCCTATGATCCTGTTGGAAAAGCTGCACCCTATTTTTCAGGGTAATTTAGTTAATCTTTTAAATATAACTTTTGTGCAATCATTGTACAGTAGGTAATATTAATTATTCATTTCTTGTTATGTTGATAGGTCTGTAATATTGGCACATTTATTAGGATCCTTTATGTTTGGATTAATGTTATGGTTGATGGTGATACATCTGATTCGATACACTTTGAAATTATTACTTATGTACAAAGGATGGATGTATGAATCCAGAGAAAAGGGGTCTAGTACTTCAAAAATTACTAAAATGTGGACTACATTAGTAAGGTTATTCTTTGGATGGCACAAGCCAATGCTATACAGTTTTCAAGGGTCCTTACCACGGCTACCATTACCCACAGTAGAGGATACTATGAAACGGGTTAGATTATAGAATACTTTGTAATCTTATATTAGTTGCGAGTGAATCCCTGAAATAATTTTTCGTTTCTTTTATCGTAACCAAAGCAATTGTAAAATACATAATTGGATTATTATTTAAATAGTACTTGCGAAGTATTCGACCTTTACTCGACGATGAAAATTATGCTCGTATGGAGACACTGGCCAATGAATTTCAAAAGGGCATCGGTGTAAAACTTCAACATTATCTGATATTGAAATCTTGGTGGGCTACTAATTATGTTTCTGATTGGTGGGAAGAATATGTTTACCTACGTGGTAGATCTCCCATTATGGTGAACTCCAACTTTTACGGCATCGATGCTATTTTGATGCATCCCACCAAGATACAAACTGCTCGGGCCGCAAGCGTTATTTATTCATGTTTGCAATATAGACGTCTCATCGAACGTCAAGAATTAGAACCGGTTAGTGACAGTAATTAAGAATATATTTCTTAGTAAGGAAAATATTATGGAATATTTAATATTGCTTTTTGTTTTTAGATTTTAATTCAAGGACTGGTGCCTTTATGTTCATGGCAATATGAAAGATTATTTAACACTACAAGAATACCAGGACGCGAGACAGACAAACTTGTACATTATCAGGATTCTAAGCACATCGTTGTGTATCATAAGGGAAGATACTTTAAAGTTTTTATTTATCACAAAAACAGAATTCTTCAACCTTGTGAAATCGAAATGTAAGTAAAATATTCAGGGTGAGTCAAATAAAGTGTTACTGTAGCAGCTATCGACCTAATTCTTTTTTTAAACTAAACTGGTATAACTCTATTCATTTTATAAGTAATGGTTATTCATGATTAAATGGTGAATTATGTATATTCCAGTCAGATGCAACAAATTTTAGATGATAAATCAAAGCCCTCAGAAGGGGAAGAAAAATTGGCTGCTTTAACAGCAGGTGAAAGAACTGCATGGGCCATAGCTAGAGAAGAATTCTTTTCAAAGGGAGTTAATAAAGCATCTTTAGACCTAATTGAAAAAGCAGCGTTTGTAGTTGTACTAGATGATATGCCATATATATATGACCCAGTAAGTATTATTTAAATTGCGATGAATTTTATTTATATATCAATAAATTTATGTTTTATGTATTAATAGATGGATCCAGAAAAATTAGATCAATATGGACGAATTCTATTACATGGTACAGGATACGACAGATGGTTTGACAAATCTTTTACTTTATGCATAGGCACTAATGGTAGAGTAAGTAATATTATTGATAATATTAAATCAGTGCACTATAACGTAACAATTATTAAATATATCATTTTATTTTTCAGACTGGATTCAATGCTGAACATTCGTGGTAAGTTTTTAAGTTTTTATATAATAAAAAAGTAAAATGTAAAACAAGAAGATGGTTGAAAAAGAATTGTTTCATACTGAATCATCTTCATTATTACGTAACATCTATGTATTTAGAAAGTGTTACATATATTTTTACTCTTTGTTTTATTACTATATTTATAGCTTTTTTAACTTCATAAAAATGAAGAAGTATACAATATTATTCCATTTATAAATTAATAGAAGTGTTAGTATTTTATTTATTTGAATAACATTTTCTTAAAACTCTGTTTAAATTATTATAAAAATATGATAAACTATATTGGGGTTGATAAATAACAAAAAGTAATGAGCAGGGCAGATGCTGCAGTGATGTCACATTTGTGGGAGTACGTGATATCTCAGGAAAACGATACTGGAAAGTAAGGATCTTAAATTCATTGCTTTCACGGTGCTAGGTTTCACTCGTTACTGTTCTTTTGCTTCTTCTACTTATTCTGCGTTCACTTTAAACCTTCACTGTAATTACTTTAACTATTATTGAAAAACTTCAATAATTACTTTCAAGCTTAACTGATTTATTAATGTACTTTAAATTTTATGTAGATACTCAATTTTTGTAAAAATTGTACTTTCCTGTTTTTAAACAATTCTCGTAAGCAAAATATTAATCCGTAGTACAATACAAATTCATTATTTGATATAAAGTAAAATAAATGTGAATATATGTTTGTAAACATAAGCTAATTGTTGATTAAAAAAACCACGTTTATTAAAATTTGTCTTTAAAGATTTAGGAAAATTTAATAGTCAATACTTTTTTATATGAACTCTGCCATCTCTTTGTTTTATTTATTTTTCAATTATTAATCATTTTAATAATTAACAAAACTGAAATGTTTATTTTAAATGTAATAGATTTAATAATTTTTTCTACAATATGCTCTTATTAGGGCAGACGCACCTATCATGGGATCTCTATGGGAATATGTTATAGCTAATGATGTGGAAATGGGGTAATTTTTCTTAATTATTTTTCTATTAACACCATACCTTTCTATTTACTAATACTGTGTATATAATATGTATGTGAATTCTTACACGTATGCTTTCAGGAGATTAAAGACATTAACTTTTCAATAAACTTCTACACAATGATACTGTAACTACTAATGTGCGGTTATAGATATATATAGTTAATAGCAAAATATTTAATGTTAAAATTTAACAAGATCTCCTCTTGTGAAATACGACTAAACCAAGAAGTACCTGGTAAAATGTCATTAGTTTCAATATTTGAAGCACAATCATTTACTAAACTTTATTATGAACTTATACATACCTTCTTGTTAAAAATTGCAATGTGTGGAGAACAAAATGGACACAAACATCTTAATAATAAAAACTGCTAAAAAATCAAGATTTATTAAAAATCTTTTGGAAGGTAAATGTAAAACATAAGATTTAACATGCACACTCATGCTTTTATTTATTTTACTTGTTACATTTTTATTACAATAATTATATAAAATTCAAACAATCGTAAGTGGCTTATTAATAAAAAAAACTATATTGGATAGTTTCTATTTATTATTGTTTACATACAATGTAGCAATTGTATCTTATCTACTTAATCCAAAGGTACGATTTTATTATAGTGTTTGTGTTCATAAACAATAATACACACTCATATTCATAAACTGCAACTTTGATTTTTGTATAAACTTGCTTATTGCTCATTCTCATACTTTATAACTATATTTTATTTTACCATATCTAATGTTTTAAAGAATTCGTTAAAATATATTGCAGATATAAAGAGGATGGTCATGTTAAAGGGGACCCCGAATTTACACCTCCACCTGCTACACGGCTTCAATGGGACTTAAACCAGAATTGTATAGAAGCTATTGAAAAATCAAATGAAGTAAAAAAATTGTTGAAATTTTTAATGTACAAATATCTGTTAAAAAAGGGAAATGTTATATAATACTTTTAATTATCAGGTTGCACAGAATTTGTTAAATGACGTTGAATTACGCATTTATGTACACAATGCATATGGTAAAGGTTTCATGAAAGTTAATTCTATGTCACCGGATGCATATATACAAATGGCTCTTCAATTGGCCTACTTCCGTGATTCTGGTAAATTTAATTTAACTTATGAAGCATCCATGACTAGACTGTTCAGAGAAGGAAGAACAGAAACAGTAAGACCATGTACAATTGAATCTACAGAGTGGGTTAAAACAATGGAAGATAAAGATGCTACTGTAAGTAATTCAAATTTTTTTAATAAAATCTAAGTTTTTAATGTTGATTGATAAACGTTTTATTCTGTTTATAATAACAAACGACTATTATAAAATAGTTATGAATATTATACATTTTTATACAAAGGGCCTAACATACAGTTCACTGTTCTTTTGATAGGCTATTGAATGGCGCATTGTCAATTAAATTGGACTCAATGGCACTTTTGTCCATTTTATTCTGCTTTACCCTTTGGCTATAACTATTAATTATACAGGTTGTATCGCATTTATAAACATTTTATTATTACAGACAGACCTTAAATATAAATTATTGCTAGCAGCAGCAAAGCAACATCAAAAAGGTTATCAAGATGCAATGTGTGGCAAAGGAATAGATAGACATCTGTTTTGTTTATATGTAGTATCCAAGTATTTAGAAGTGGATTCTCCTTTCTTGAAGGTGATAATTTATAAGGTAATATATTTACCTGGAAGATCATTTTTAAATGGTAATTTCTGTTTTTCAGGAAGTTTTAAGCGAACCATGGAAGTTATCTACTTCACAGACTCCACATGGTCAAACATCATTAATAAATTTGAAAAAACATCCTAATTGTATTTCTGCGGGAGGTGGTTTTGGCCCTGTGGCCGATGATGGTTATGGGGTTTCTTATATTATTGCTGGAGAAAATCTTTTGTTTTTCCATATCTCATGCAAACGTAGTTCTCCAAAAACTGTAAGTGTATTAAATAAACTCATTATTAATCGTATTTTTAACATAATTTTACTTGTTTTAGAATGCTGCCAGATTTGCAAAACAAATAGAGAAGTCGTTGGACGATATGAAGAATTTGTTCGTTGAATATAAAAAACTACAAGCACAAAAGAATGGTTCTATGTAATCATTTTACAGTGCAGAAGAAATGTAATATTATGTGCACTTGTGGAGACTTAGAGTCTTAAACATTTCCTTTTATAAGTTTGCAAAATGCTATTCCTCCACAGAATTAAATGCACCAACAATTACCTGGACAGATACATTAAGCAGGAAGTTACTAAAAGTACAAATGAAAAATTAAGGTAAAGCTGAACATAATTCAACAAATATATGAAGCAAGTTTTTGGTTGTTAACTTGCGAATGATCTTTAAGTAACTTCGTATACAAAAGATTTATATTTCATACTCTTTGATATTATACAATGTACATGAAAGTGATGAAACGCGTATAGTTTACCTATACTTATTTTTGTAATGAACATTTGTAAAGAAAAGCTATTTTTAAGTAAGAAGGAACTGTCAATTATAATAGCATTTACAGGAATTGACTACTAAACATTCAAAACATTATTATCTTAAAAGTTTTAATTTTTCAGATATCTTTTTTTTTAAGTAACTCATTTGTATGGAATATAAATAACAAAACAAGCATTGTTTTAGCATTGTTCTTCAAAAAATACTCTATACTCGCTTTATCAGATATTTATAAATGAATTGATGATTGTCATTGCTACTAAAGTATTAAATGCATACTGACAAAGTTATAATTCATAACGGCATATAAATTCGAAAGAAATCGTACACGAATCTCATTAAAGAAATTATTATATTTTATTAATAATAAGTTTTACATTAACAACTTGTCACTTTTAATACAATGTAATCATGTTAGTAATTAGTATAAAAATATATTAAATAATATGCCATAAATCAATTTCTGCAACCTATCAATGCAAGGCTTTATTGTTGTAGATAGTTTTATACAGGTTGTTGCAAAAATATATTTAAGATTTATATGATATATAGGGCATAACATTCTGATTATAAAAATCTTAGTAAGTAGCCTTTACTAATTCTTATATGCATATGAACAGTATTTTAATCAGGATGGTGACCTATGTATCATATAAATCTCGAATGGTTTTTTTTGAACACCTTGTACAACATGTGAAGTATTTACCTCTTTGTTAAAATTATAATTCAATGTATTGGTGCTTTTATAATGGAAATTTACAATCCTAATATTAGTATATTTATTTCTTTGATATAAATTATATACGAGAAATGAAATGTACCATAATCTTAGGTGTACATGTTAATTCGATTACAATTTCAAATTTAAATATTTCCCTGTGTTCTTATGCATTTAAAATACTATTGACAAGTGAAGCATGATCATTGATAACAATGTTTATTTTAATAATCGAAATTACTATAATTTTTAAAAATAAATTTTCAATTTCCTTTTTCTTCAAGCACAAAATTAATCTGTATTACAATGGAAGTTTCAAATTTAAACTTGCAGTAATTGTAAACACTTCGACCTTTCGGCAATTCGATACTGTTAAAAAAAAGAGGAATTAATGATAAGTAAAAATGATATATGTAATATATAGAGATAAATTTGCTAATTATTATAATTATTGCATTTACACACATAAGAAAAGTAGTTTTAAATAAACTGAAGAGCATGTATCTGTTATATATTAAACAACTATGGTTGTTTTTAAAGTCAGAGTTTTAAAAATTCAATAAAATTGTCATACAGAAGCATATAAGAAGGAATCTTTTATGCTTAAATAAAAATAGTTATTCTTAGATGTGTATTTTCTTATGAATTTCAACAGTTCTTTAAAAAACAGTATTTTGCTGAAAACTGTGTGTTCGAATTTGTACTTAATAAATAATTGGGAATTGATGATTAAACCTTTTCCAAATCTTTTTTTAAATATTTACTGTAAACCAATCACAAGCAGTTCCATGAGAACAACGCAATTTGATTGGTACGTATCACCGATATAATGTATTCGTAGTGACATCAGCTATTCAAATATTTTTGCGCATGAACTAATTTGCATTACAGCACGAAATATGGAAGTTAGGAGGGCCTGAGCCTGGGTACGACCGTGATTATAACCAATCAGAGCTAACATGCGCAATGCAAACGAAAAGTCGTTCTCCGAAAAGTACGTTCTCTTGTGATGAGAACTAACTTTGAATCAAAAATTTGTTATTCTGTTACAATAACAGATGGAGTAGAAGTTTCTAATATAGTTGCACGTCTAGTTACATTATCGGATTTGTGGTTAGAGCTCAGCTTGCTTGCGCGCCGCGAATTTGCGATACGAGCGTGACGAACGCGGAGTGAGTGTATACTGAAAATAAACATAGTGGTGTAGTGACAAGAGCGCGGGTTGAACGATGTCTTCGCCGAATAAAAAGGCCAAGGAATTAGAGGATCCAGGTTCGGGCGAGGGTGTTGAATCTCGTGATTATGATATTGAAATACAGAAGACACTCGAAGAAATCGACGGGTGTCAGAATCAAATCGATGGCCTCAATGAGAAGGCCAGCGACGAAATCCTCGAAGTTGAGAAGAAGTATAATAAGTTGCGTAAGCCCTATTTTCAGAGCGGAATGACATTATCAAAAGGATACCCAATTTTTGGGTTACTGCTGTATCCTTTCGTATTATGATATTACGTACTCGTTAATAATAGTTATTAATGTATCTTTGACGTTTCTCGACAATGCCGGCGTCCACCGGCGCTAGTCGCCATCTTGCCTACTTGTAAACGTATAACTACATGCGGTCACGCGGAATGTAACATAAACTTATTTATTTTTTATTAAAATTCTTGTTGAAAAACATTGTTGCGGAAATACAGCCTTTTGTATTTAATATATTTAATATATTCTTATTTTATATGATACCATACATTACAAATTGCAATATAAGTTACACTATAGGACAGTTTTGAAATATTAAAAAAATACAAAGGTAAATTGTATGTACTAATAAATTAACTAATTTAATCTTTTACATTTAATTTTAGTCAAAGCAAATAAAATTATATTGAAAATAACATATTAGTGATATAGCAATAGATATTATTAGTTTTATACATAATAAATATTCATAATTTATCATTGAATTTAGTATATAATCATTTTCTGTAAATGTACAAAATATTACATAGAATTCCTTAACACATAAATAGTTTGTAAACAATAAAGAAATAGCAGAAATATTGGAAGAAGATGAAGAAGATGCGCTTCGGTTTTTAAACAAATTAGAAGTTGAAGAATTTGAAGACATCAAATCTGGATATAGAATTAATTTTTATTTTGATGAAAACCCATATTTGAAAATGATGTTCTTACAAAGGAATTTCATCTAGGTTCTTCTGGTGAGCCCATTTTAAGATTAAGCGTTATTAATCTCTTGAAGCTACTTTTATTTAATTATAATATTATTATTCATAAATATAAGGTTTTATTGTGTATTCTTCTAATTTATTTAAAATAGTAGCAAAACTTTTTGTTGGATAATCATAGTTTTGATGTATCTCCTGCACTTTTGCAGGAGATCCAGCATCACAAAGCACACCTATACGTTGGAAAGAAGGTGCAGACTTAACGAAAAGAGCAAAAACCAAAGCCCCACTGAAAGGTCGTAAAAGGCCACTGAAACACAGGTCATTCTTTGATTGGTTTACGGATCATGGGGACCCAAGTTCAGACGAAATAGCAGAGTTAATTAAAGATGATATGTGGCCTAATCCATTGCAGGTATATTAATTCCCTTAGGTATATTAATGTGTGTATGATGGTTGTAAATTATATTGTGATATAGTGTACATTAATTGTATTATTGCATAATAATAACAATAATAATAAGAATATGTTTTTAGTATTATTTGGCACCAGATATGGATGTTGAAAACGGTATTGAAGGGGATGGCGAAGAATGTGACACAGAAGAAGAGGAGGAGGAAGAAGAAGGTGGTGCGGATGACGGCGATGAAGCAGGGGAGGGTGAAGAAGGAGACGATAGTATAGTTGTGGTTGAAGATGATGTGGATGAAGATGAAGAGGAAGAAGAGGCTGTGAATGATGAAGACGATGGGGTAAACGAAGAAGACGATTTTTTAGTAGACGACGAAGTTGTTCGTGAAGGTATAAAGAATATTTATATGTGATTTTTAAGTTATTTAGAGTTATTATAGTTTCATAATATTATGTTTGCATTACAGATGCAGATGGGGAAGAACCAGAATAGGATTTGAAGTTTGTTTCTCACAGCAATGGTTACAGTCATAGACAATGAAAAAAGAATCGCTGAAAATACGCATCACATTGATTGAAAATAGATGAAGTGTGCAGGACAGAGTATAATGAGCCATATGAATAAACCTCGGGACGATATTGAGAAAAATATAAATAGAAAACTGAATAAAACAGACCTAATCTTTATCGGCGCAAATGAAAATCGCGTGTACAAAAGTAATAATATTTACTCGATTGTGCCGAAATTAAAGAAAATACGGTCTTACATAAATTAGATAGGTTTTACACAGTACTTTTTTTTTTTAAATAATGGAATAGAGTACCGGAAATTCCTAAGTTATATTCATATGGCCTAGTCATTCTCTATATAGTAGGTATACGATGAAGAACACCTGCTCAGCTTCATCGTGTTACAATTACATTAAGGAGTAAATAAATTATAAGATGTAACAAGATTGTGGACAGGTGTTCTTTTCATCTTGTTTCCTCACGAATATTTGTTCTATTACATTAATTCCGGAACGAGGTGTTTTAGATATTTTTGAGAGTGACATTACAGCAAATATTTGTCGCTGAGAGATTTATTTTTTTGTAACAGTTAAATAATAGATTTGTAGAAAATTGTAACTAATACATTTACTTCTCTATATACGACTATTCAATAAGTTACTTTGAAAGTGGATTAACAACATATCGGAAAATGTAGGGACATGTACAAAAGTGTATAAAACGTACATATTTTCTTTTTTTTTTATAAAATCATTATTTTTCATACGATTATTTGTATTGTTTGGATACTACTATTTTATGATAAAGAATGTTAAACTTACATTTTTTTTATCTGCAGAAAAAATATAAAAAGGATGTATCGATTAAGAGTTTTTTAATTATTTAAAATTATACTTTAATCTAGTGATAGTTTAAGTTAACGAAATATATCCTATTGTATTTATGCATGAAATTTTATCTAAACCCGGCGCAACGCTACTATTCCACATGTATAGAGAAAGAAATATTAATTTCAATGAATATTTCAATGAATGATGAATTGAAACTTGTCACACTCAAAATGTAAATTGATGTACGAAAACTCACCTCGTTCTTATTCTTCCAGATTTTACGTTATAAACATTTCTACTATTTGGAAAAGAAAATACGTCTCAAGCGTTTTTCACGACACTTCTGATTCTAGCAACATCTTTTTAAATTACTGTTACGATCCGAAGGTGATGTTAGAATCAGAAGTAATCACAACCCTGTTATATTTCCAGCGATGTGCCAACGATGGATCACATTGCAAACGATTTTAAATCTCGGTACGAATAAAAGGTTCTATTAAAAATTTCATCGGCGTTCCCTATGGAGTCTAGGAAAAATCAAATAATTAAATCGCTCAAAACAAATGTATGATTTAATCGCTATGCAAGAAACGTTTTTGAAATGAAACCTGTTTGGTAGATCTTGGATAAAAGATAATTTCGAACTTAAGGAGATAATCTTTCTATTCAAATTATTAATGATATTGAAAAATATCTTAGTATAAGATTCCTATTTTTCTACGATAACAGTTAACGTTTAACGAAGTTAACAATTATTTGATTCGTCCTAGAATACTTTGACCCTCGGGCAGCGGATCATAGAAAGAGCCACACATTTTATTTGTATTTTTTTTAAATTTTACACTTTAAGAATTATTTTTTCAATATATGAAACTATTTTATTGACAAACTATACACTTAAATTTAGGTTGATATTCCTATATATGTATTGTTACTGAAGATTTATATTGACCCAGACTCCGTTGTTCGAGGATTAAGGTGCGCGCTCATATACAAATATATTCTATTGTGAAACTTACCAGCCACTATCCTGGAAATGTTCAGTGCTAAGCATGGTAGGCTTCCCTAGGTAAAACTTCATTTAATATTTATTTTATTATTAAATACTTTTCTAAACTTTGTTTTCTGATATGTACAAATCCGGATCTGAAAATTATGAAACTTGGCAATTTTGTAAATTTTCAATTTTGAATCTCGAGATTTCGAAACTAGCCACTTTGAAACTTATATATTGATATAACAAGGTTTCAATATTGGAATTTTCGAACTTTAAAATTTGAATTTTGGGGATTTTGAAATTATATAATATTTAATAATTCAAAATTAAAATTTTTGTGAGACATCGCTATTTTTCCTAGAGAAGCCAATTGTGTTCCATACTGTTTAACGATATTGAAAAATACACGTTAACGTGACATAATAGTCTTGCGTCTATAATGGTCGCACAAAGGGACGCCTGAAGTCCGAAACGAAAATGAACCAGAATAGACATAAAAAACAAACTGGATGTAAGCATTTTTTGAATCAATCGGCGTAATCGTGTCACGCAATCATACAACAAATGAACGAAATAAAGTTGTCAGTTTAAGATAGGAATGAGTTTTTATATTTGAAACTACTTATAAGATTAAGGTGAATATAAGACATTTTAATACAAGAAATGAATTGGACACATTTTTTATCTGAAATGTTTACTTTCCATCGATCACAAGAAGTCCCATGAGAATAACCTAATCTGATTGGTCACGTATTTTCAGTCGTGACGTATCATTGGTCGAAGCGATCACATCACTAATTAGGCTGGTGTAAAACTAGGATGTGTGCGTAGTACCCCGTCTTGCCCCTGTGCTGTTCCGCGAAACTTCTTGTGATCGGTGGACAGTACTTACTTTTTACATTATCTAGGAATAAAAAAATTTTGTTGTATCAATTTTTAAACAAACAATCATTTTTCTACGTTTTGCTTTTATTTGTCAGTAAAAACTGCTTTCTAAATGTACTAGATTTTTCTTATAATTTTCTTCTTTCTGTTACAAGAATGTTGTTTTCTTGAAGATTGATATGACAAAGGAAGGAGATGAAAGGGAGGAACGATCATGAAAAATGTAATGCATAGCGGTAAATGTAAGATTTAAACACGCATTGTTCTATTATTTATACTTGAAAACTGTAAAAAAATTCGTTACAAAAATGTTTGATTGGTGTAAAGGGAAGCAGGGATGTGAAACAAAACGGCGATTATCCGAATTGTTGTCCGAGTTAAATTTCTCTTCAATAAATAACAATGTTTTCTAAAATTTTAGAACATCGAACATGATGGACTTCCTCAGGAAAAATGGCGCCTTAGGGCAGTGAGGTGCAGTGTGGGATTTCTGGCACATGCGTAGTAAGTAAGCATTAGGAGTTTCTCAATGAGGTACTTACATTCTTTAAATATAAGGTATCAGTAGGCTCCAGAAATTATAATGAGGGGAGAAAGTTTTAATTTAATGAAATCGAATACTACATAAATAATACCAATAAAATGTACTGCTATTTTGTACGTCTGCAGCCGATTTATTATACGAATACCAACATTTGTTATAACGGTGAGAAAATACGCGGGCCACTTTCAAGTGCGTATGTATACAGCTATGGCATTATACGATATCACTAGCTGTAATGTCAGTTACGCATGCGCACGCAGCTTCTTAGTGAAAAAAATTTCCACAACTGGACATCACTGCTTCAGGGGAAGAAGGTCCCATTACTTGTGTATAAACGTTTCCTCGATAAAATGTTGTACAATATTTATTTTATTATTGATATTTTTTTGGAACTTTGTATTCTGAAACTTAACTTAAATTTTAGAACTTTGAAACTGAAATGTAAATTTTAATACTTGGCAGTTTCGAAAACTTGAATTTCAAAATTTCAAAACTTAACAATTTAAAATTAAAAATTGCACTTTAGAATTAACAAAATCTAAATTTTTAATTCTGAATTTCAATTACTTTGAAATTTGAAATTAATACAAATATCTTCAAAATTAAGATTTTGATGGAACCTTCTTCCCTTGTATTGCCATTTTCCCTCTGGGGAAGCCTTCCATGCTCAGTATGTACTTTACAATCGGATACAACGTAGGCTTCTTTTGTTGAAGGATAAAGGTATGAAAAGGGGGACTTTTGTTACTTGTTTTCGTACCTGAAAAATCTAGGAAGTGATGGAAAGCCTAACATAGAACTTTTTGTCATCGTAAATGAACAAAAAGGAAAAAAATAATCTTCAAATAAAATTTATTATTAAAATCCAGTCACTAGCGAACAATGCATCGCTTTTTATTTTGATAAATTTCTAGTAATAGAATAGTACAAAACTTCATTATTTTCATCCTCATAACTATGAAAATGACTTGATTCACAAAATGAATCTTAACTTAATTTTATACCTAGCTGATTCATCCCATTCCTTCTTAACCCTCGTACGGCGACCATGAAGAAAGTCTCAATTTTAATTTAATTTTGAAGGCAATTTTATAAATTTTCGACTGTTTCTATAAAAATTGTTTTCCCAATATATGAAACCCTTTTATTAAAAAATTATACATTTAACTTTAGATTAATATCCTTGCATAAATGTAAGTTTGTGTTTATATTGACACAGATTCCGCTGTATTCCGTCCTTTCCTTATTTATTTTTCTTTGTATTTCTCTTAATAATTTCTTCAGTTTTTCTCAAAACTATATAATTTGAGAATTTTCGAATAATAATTAATTAAACAATGTTTCTACATTTTTCCTTAAACGCCGACGAAGAGTTAAGTGTTGGGTCTTCCGTATCCGATTCGATGATTGGCGAAACCATGAAAAGGCAGTTATCCTTGCCCGGTGCCATCGGTGGTGATGGCTGCTGGGCAGTGGATTTCGATTAAAAGCTATTTAATCACCCATCGTAATTAACGATTAAGGTACGAATTTAGTCATTAATTGCGATTATTGATTAAAATAGGAATTTTTAATTTTTGCCCAACACTGATCTATACTACCAACGATTGGGGATGAGATCAAGTTTAGTATGTATTGACGAATTCGAGTCAATTTCAATAACCAGGTTTCATTTCGTAGGTTTCAATTGTTTGGATTACAAATTGGGAAAATCATATTACTCGTTAACGACAAAGGGATACATTGCTCGTCTGATATTACAATATGCATGAAAATGAAAAAAATCGGTGAATATCTCGTAGCAAGATCCTCTTGTAAATATGAATGCGAGGCACTGTATTTCTGATGAACGTATAACGGTTAGAAAAGAATGCAAGAGAAAAATGAAAGTCATCGTTTAATATCTAGAAATCTGTCAGCTGAAAGATTTACTCTGTACAGTTTCTTCGTAAGGCATTCCTTATCTTCCTTATATTATATCATCGTTATGCGTTGTTTGTCTAGATTTCTTGGTTCTCTCTCGGAATACGAACAAGATCGTCCATATGTTGCCATTGAGAAGGATAGGAAAAAAGGTACTTTAGATTCGACGACGATGCGTAAGCGTGCAGACGTCGACTACGCGGATGGCGAAATATTCGACTTTTTCACAATATAAGACACTGTAACGCGGGTGTTACACGATCGTCACCGAGTTGCGCGTGTCACGGTCATCTTAACTTCGTTAATATGGTGATGCCCCTCGGTCGACCAACGTACTCCTTGTGCCATGAGCTGTATAAGTATACTCACACAACAACGGAAACCATGCAATGTGCGAGTCGATATTGTACTTTTCGTTTTTCGTCTCGATAATAGCATGAATGAAATTGATAATTAATTATCGATACCACGTCAACCCCACCGTCAACGAATTTCGTTCATTTCTTTATTTATTATTTATGTATTGCGCATAATTTCAGCGTCGCAAAAAACGTATTTGCACTGATTGTAAGATAGTTCAATTTTATCGTTTAGAAGAAAAAATTAAATTTCTATGAAAAATAGGTTATAAAAGGGTTCAAGGATCTTATCGGGGCTGAACGTTAAGTCAAGTTTCAGATCAGCGACGCACAGCCGAGATGGCGTATGCGCGCGCATACTAAAGCAAGGTGGAAGATAGAAGAGTGACAGGGAGATGACTGTAAGATGAAGAAGGACGATTCGAGAAATGAGATGTACATAGAAAGGTGCAGAAGAGAAAATCGAGGTGCCGGCAAACTGAACAGTTTAATGCATGCTGAGCGCTCGACCGGAGTGCAGCGAAGAGAAGCAAAGCTTTCCGTGAACGGTTTTAATATTTCAAGTGAGGTAACGAATTTATTCCGGAATTACAAATGAAAAGTGGTAGTATTCGTAGATAAGTATTGGACTGATTTTACGACAAGATGTTTCGATTCAACGATCTACGGACGATTTTCTTCCTACTTCTGGCAATTCAGTTGCAACAATTCCTCCCTCACAGACAAGGTATTATTATTATTATTTTAAATAGTTTCTTGGCGGGCATTGAAAAAGACGCGCGCAATGGATAACAAACTAAATCCTCGTTAACTCGTATCTCGTTAATGAGATACTCACCGATTTTTTTTCATTCATATTCATGTATGTGTAGTGTCAGACGAGCAATATAACTTGTCCCCTTAACAAGTAATTTGAAATAGAAATTGATCAGTTTTTGCGTTTACATTATGTGGCTTGCTTATCAAGTTGTACAGTGGCGTAGCAATACCGGCGTGATACGCGCCTATCAAATTGGGGTGTTTGGGTTCGAATCCAATTCCGGGTTTAATTTTTTCTCTTCGTCTTATCGGTTATGTTTTCTATAAAATTATTAATTATTATGTTATATTAAAAATTATATTTTTGAAACTTAATAAGACAAACTAAATTTGATGGAAAAAATTACTTTTATTATACACACAACATAAACAATAATAATAATATTTTTAATAGAAAAAATCATACACAAAAATTAGAGGAAAATCAGAAATTTATTTATATCCCCTTGTTAGAATTACAATAATAGTTAGAGATAGTGCACGTAACGTTTCCTATAAATTTTGAAGATAAACAATTCGAGAATACTCCTGATAGATTGACAATAAATGTTCGAGAAATAGATATAGGAGTTGCAAACAAGTTAATATTTCCGGGTAAGGATTAATGAGAAGAACAGAATAGTTATGTAAATATTAAACTTTATTTATTTAATTCAATATTAAAAATATTAGATGGTTATTAGTTTACCAGTATTAATTGTACATTCGTAAGTTTATTTTATTGTGTATTTTAAAACAATGAATAAAATAAATAGAAGTAGAATTAAAAAGAAAAAGAGATGAAAAACTGAAATTTTCATTTTTTTTCTAGGATATCCAATTATAATTAAAAGTTTCAGTCGAAATAAAATCATCAGTGAAATTGAATTTGAAGATGCAAATGCAATTAACGTCAATTAACGTTAAGTAACAGTAGCAAAAAATGGGATACGTAGTTTTCCAATGAAGCGATGCATACGTGCTCGTTTCATTCTTATCACTGAACAAATTATGATTTTCCTTTTGATTGCTTGATATGTTCCTTACTGATTTATAGAGACTTCTACTTAAACAAACACGAAGAATCATTTTTACAAATATATTGTACACAAGCACTAATTTCAATGCAAATATTATGCAGCCCTTAAAACTTTTCGGCGAAACGTTTGATTTTATACCACTTATTTATTTAGTTCAAGAATAATTGATAAATCAACGTATGTTTGAATTATTTAAAATCAGTAATTCATTAATTTTGAAATTGTATAAACTTTTAAATATCTCGCAATAATAAAAGATGGACGTGCCCTACTTTCAAAATAAACGGCTGATATATTGAAAAAATAATATTTAAAATAACGTCTCGAAGAAATTGATTAATGATACTTTTTTGTAGGAATGATGTTGACCGAGGCCAGAATGGAAGTACAGTTTGCGAAATGCTGCGGTCTGGGTACCGCGTGGGCTATGGAAGGGCTTGGTTGTGAAAAGTTCTCAGGACCAGTGCCTGGGGTGCCAACAGTGGAGCAAGGTCTTTGCTTGGAAGCTGTGGACATTTGTTGCGTGAGAGCCTATCACGAACAGCAATGCAAGAAAGGAAAATCGGATGCACGTGCTGGTTTGGCATGTGTTACCAGTACCAAAGCGAAACGCGCAGGTCCTGGTGATTATCATCGAGATTGTTGCGAAGCATGTAAATTAGGTGAATCTCATCATTTCTCTACTTCTTACTCTTTTTCACTGGATAAAAACACCTTATATCTTTGATGTAACTCAAAAGGGATATCGGTATTGGTATTAAAAAGTCTATTGATTAATTATTAAAAGTTTATTAATAGATTTTTTTAGTCTATCTACATCTGTATGAGTTATTACCTATAAATCTGAATTATTATTAATATATGATTTTATTAAATTCTAGGTATCTTAACGGGATCTATGGGTCAAGGATGTGCTTTCAAAAGCTTCAATTTTGGAAATCCATGGGATCCTGCTTTTTTGGAGTGCTGTCACGAAGCATCACCAAGTACTACGACAACGTTAACTTCAGACTCTACGAACTCAACTTCGTCGAGTGACACTTCGGAAACTGAATCAAGTTCCTCTTCATCAACATTCTCGATTTCATCATCGTCATCTACGGATATGAGCTCAGACTCAACACCCTACTCTCCATCGATACCTACCCCTCGTAAGGAATATAATTTATTAATAATTATTAGAAGAAAGCCCCATTCTTCTACCCCACCATTCCACCCGTATGGATCTTTCTCTTTCAAGCGGCACCCCCACTACACGCAATATCGAGCGGCTAGTAGAATACACCGCCTTAGATCAGCCACTTGCCGGTACTCACCTCATACTCGCGTGCACGCCCGCCCGGGCAATCTGCCCATGCCTTTGCTTGACGAATATTCGAGTTCCGGCCCGACCCGTGACTGGGGTACCCATGTCCCCCCTTACCATTTAATTTTTATAAATAAGTAAAACCAAGAAAATCTAATTTTGAAAATTCTTACCAGATTTAACACATTCGCTCCAAGCCCGAAAATTAAGTCCATCCCTATATGTTGCAACATTTGAGCTATAATAATCATATGATTAATTTTTTAGCATTGGACGACATCTGTCAACTTATGAAAGGATTACTGTGTTCTGATATCTGCGTCCCTACACAAGGATCTTATTATTGCAAATGCCGCGAAGGTTTCACTCTACTGGAAGATGGAAAAACTTGTAGACAGGATCTTCCAACTGATAGGTACATACATTCATTATTAACAGGAGTGACCCCCCCCCCGAGTAATAAATTATATGAAAGTATTATATTACAAGTGAACCCCCCTCTCCCAAGTGCTACTACATCCGCTACTGCGTATTTATTGAAACAACAATTGAATAATAAATGAAAAATGATTACCTTACAGATGTAAATCAACTAATCCATGCGAGCAGCGTTGTACGGACAATGGGGTAGCTGTAATATGCAGTTGCAATCCTGGTTACGTTTTGGCGAATGATAAACGATCCTGCATCCCTAAGTCGTCAGAAAATAAGACCACCGTACCGAATGAAGATGATGAATTTTCAGCCCTTTGCCCAGCTGGTTATCGCTATAACGCCACAAATCAGGTTTGCGACGGTGAGTGGTTAAAAAGATATTAAAAATAACGATCATAAGTTTTCGCGTACAACATGCATGTCCGTGCATTTTGTCACATTTCATAATCTCAGAATTTCAGTATCTCGTTAAATTATTTAGAACGATTATTTCTATTTCCTTATCGGCAGTAATATCTAATGGAGGAATTAGGAAATAGAAATGTGAAGAAAAAAAAAATAATGGCATCAAAGTGTTAATCTTATTCAAAAGTACTGTCTTCCGCTGACAAGAGGTCCCCTGGAAATTACACAATCTGATTGGTCGCGTTCCACCTTAGCTCACGCATCTCGTCGGCCGCGACGTATGATTGGTCGTAGTATCCCTCTTGCCCTTGCGACATCCTGTGAAACTTCTTGTGAACGGAGAATAGTACGTTTTACGTTTGCTTGATAACGCGTGCTTTGTCTCTAAGCGCTACGTCTATGTGATTTTGAGCTGCGGTTTTGCTTACGTCCATGGTTACTTTCGTTGGCGTTGTGTATCTCATTGCTTAGACGTGAACGAGTGTATCGAAAACGGAGTATGTCCTGGCCGTTGCGAGAATACTATAGGATCTTATATATGCGCCACAAAGAATATCCTCAAAAGTCTATCAGAAGAAGATTGTCCTCCTGGATACGAATGGGAATCTATCCCGGGTCGATGCACAGGTATGAATATTCAAAAAATTTCATATTTAAAACATAGCTACGTCATTGAAACGGATCTAGTACTTTCTTAGTACGCATGCGCCAGAAATCCTACACTGCGCATCACTGTTACCCCTAGGGTAACACTGCGCCAATGCGTTTGTTCACGATCGAGCGCGGTTCAGAGCCAACGCTCCCATTGGCCAATGTTTTTCAGAATAATCCCTGCATCCCCCATTTCCGGGTGTTACGGGAGTTATAAGGCACCCTGTAATTTTTTTTTACAAATTTCATATCATATTTATTAATTAATAATGTCACGACATTGCTGTGTTCCCAATCGTAAGGGAATTTAATTTTAATTACATTTCCAGACATTGACGAATGTTTGACATTACCAAAACCTTGTCCTGAACAGAAAAATTTTTGTGTCAATACACAAGGCAGTTTTAGCTGCTTGGAAATGAAAGGGACAAAATCCTGTCCAGCTGGATTTAAATTTGATAAGCTATCACAGCAATGCAAAGGTAAATGCAATACAATACGAAGGTTTTTGAGAAGAAAATACATACGAATCTCTTTTGAAGTTGAACACAACTTTGCACATTATTGCCAATCAATTTTTGCATTTTTTGTTTCTCATTCATACATTTTTCTATTTTGTTTATTCTCTATTAAAATCTTTGAAAATTTTTGAATTTGTCAACTTTTTAAAATTTTCATATATTATTGCAGAGTAAAATCACGATGTTTTCAGTTCTTTAAAATAATTTCAGTATTACAGGATTCACAAAATAAATTTAGTTTTTCTATCTTTTTTTTTTGCCGTAATAGACGTAGATGAATGTGCGGAAGCAATTCACAGTTGCGTTGAAGGTACAGAACAATGTCGAAATACCGAAGGTGCGTACGAGTGCGATGTAAAATGTACAAATGGGTTTATCTATAATGTGAATTTAGGTACCTGTGTGGGTAAGTATTCGATATTGTTACTTCATTTACTCCACATTTATTTCAATAACTTTATTTCAATGTTGAGTAAAAAATAATTTGTATCAATTTGTTCGATTTGCGTTTAGATATTGATGAATGCAGCAACGATTTATCAAATTGCGGTAAGGACGAACAGTGTATAAACTTCGAGGGGGGACATAGATGTTCTCCTCTATGTTCACCTGGTTTTGAACTGCGCAAAAATGATAAATATTTCAATAAAATTGAAGAAGTTTGCGAAGATATCGATGAATGTGTACTTGGACTACATTCTTGTGACGCGTCCACCCATTATTGTGTTAATACGAAAGGTTCTTATTCTTGTGAAGTGCTCGCGACAACGACAAATACAACAGCCAATAAATTAAATAATGCAAGGAATAATAAGATACAGGTATGATTATTTTCTTGAATTCATTAGGCGTGGTAGGTTTCCCTAGGGAAAATAATCCCTTTGGGGAGGAAAAAGCCCCATCACTATTTCTTGAATTTTTAAATTTCCCTAGCGAAGCTTACCATGCTCGATACTGTACATATTGTAATAATATCTCAATTCTTAATTGCGATCACACGAATCCAACTGATTGTGCCAATATTTTTTTTAATTTACTATAAGAGATTGAATAATTTTCACAGAGTATCGATCGTTATCAGTTTCTGGAGCCTTGCAAACGTGGATATGCAAGAGATTTGAAAAATGGCGAGTGCATGGACATTGACGAATGTACAGTGGGTCCTGGTTGCCGAGATCACGAACAATGTCACAATACCCCAGGAGGCTACGACTGTTCACCGCTCTGCACCAGTGGCTGGTATTTTAGTCCGAGTATAAAAGGTTGCCAAGACGTTGACGAATGTCTGATAGGTAGACACGATTGTCCGCAAACTACCCACAAATGCGTGAACACAAACGGCTCTTTCTACTGCCAGTTAATACCACCTTGTGATAGTGGTTTCAAGCGTACATTCGACGGCAGCTGCGTCGATATCGACGAATGCTTGGAAAATTTACACAGCTGCCGATTGGAGTTACATCAGTACTGTGTCAACAGAAACGGCAGTTTCGAATGTGTCACCAGATTACCTTCTTGTCAATCTGGCTATGAATATTCCTTGGCTGCAGGCCGATGCGAAGATATCGATGAATGCGTCACTGGTCAATACAAATGTGACACTAGGATCCCTGAAAAATGCGTTAATCTACCTGGCAGCTACAGGTATAACTCACGGACTCAATAATTCAGAATTAAAAATGAAAATTTAATATTTTTCATTTTCACTGTTATAAGTTTTATCTACTTAAACCCAGTGATGCGCAGTCGTGGGATTTTTTCTCACTAGCTGGCTGCCTGCGCATGCGCCCCCTTTTAAAAGGGTAACTTTTGGTTTGTATACACTATTTGCAAAAATACTTTGTTTAGATGCGAAAGATCTACACCCTCTGTACGGCAACGACAGAAACCAGCTTGTCCCTCAGGTTTCAGATATCATCCTCGATTAAGAAAGTGTACAGGTATATTTTCATGAACTTTTATGATCAAGATATTAAAGTGTTGTAGTGCAGTAGGCGCTCAGTATATTGCCGCCAACAAGACCGTAGGTACGATATATGTGTCAAACTTATAAACATCTATGGGAAAGTTAAATTGCTCATGAAGTAATATGAGAGTCTACTGCATTACAATACTATGGTAATGTAAAAGAAGAGATATAATAAGAGGCGATACTCCCGGCGGTATAAAGAATTACGGGATCACAAAATATAAAGTTCCCGATATTTTTCTGTACAAGTTTTAAAATCTGTATTACTATATTTTAAAACATAATAAATTAGTCCAAAGTCCCATAACCTCTATGTATGAATCTACTGTCCTCGGCTCACAAGAAGTCTTGCGGGGCACGAGGGGGTACTGTACACGTGACCGCTGTAACCAATCATACGTCACGGCTTACGTCACGTGTGAGTTGAGATGGCGCGAGTAAAGCTACATATAGTCTAGGCGAACGTTCACGAACGAGTACGAAAATAACCGAATGGATATTTAAATTGATTGTATCATTTCATTTATCTCGAAAAGTAGTTTTTTTATCTGAGTATCGCCTCTTATTATACCTTTTCTTTGGTAGTGTCTTGTATCCTTCAATGGATAAAACAAATTAATTTTTTAACCACCGTTTTTATAAATTAATTGCAAGTAATTTGTAACATTTTTTCAGGATGAAAGTCAAAAGCATTTTTGCTCAAAAATAAGGAATGTATAACATATATATTTTATAGGAACATGTGTATTAGCATGTGTGATTTATTATAATTGCTTGCACGCTTATGAATTTGCTTTTATTAATGTACGCATTATTAATTTACATTTTGTGTGCTATGCGTTATCATTACACGCTTTTATAACATCTTTAAATATACATAATTCATACTACATTTTTTATTATACATTATGAAGCGAACAATTTGAACATTAACAGTTTGTAAAATATTTCAAATTTTTTAAATTGCTCAAATTCTTTAAATCAATAGAATTGTTAAAACTTTCTCACATTATTTGTTCTTAACATGAACTATTATATTTAATAGATATTGACGAATGTGCGGAAGGATTGGACAGTTGCGAAGGTGAAGTCTGTTACAACCAGCCCGGTGGTTATAGCTGTGCAAAACCCCCAAGACCCGCCACTAGAAAAACTACCACGACACCCTTGCCGACTGCATCAAACCAAAAATGTGTTCCTGGTACCAAATTCGTCAGGAATCGTGGTTGCGTCGATGTCGACGAATGTCGTGAATTAGAAGACGCGTGTAGCAGCAACGAAGAGTGCGTTAATACAATGGGAAGCTACACGTGTAACTGTAAAGTTGGTTTCAAGCGCGAAAATTTAACTCAAGCTTGCGTGGACATTAACGAATGTCAAACACAGGTAAACGTTTCATTAAAAGCACATTGGCGTAACTAGGGACGCCTGATTTGCTCGCGAGCGAATTTGGGGGTACCTAAGTTAAATGAATTACTATTTTTTATAGGAAGACAGTTGTCTACCAACACAGAGGTGTGACAATACCATAGGAAGTTACACCTGCACGCGTTTTCTGCCATGCGGAACAGGATACACTTTAAATGCTGCGACAGAAATTTGTGAAGACGACGACGAATGCCTTCTTGGTACACACGACTGTGGGGGTGGTTATCATTGTAGGAACACCCTTGGCTCTTATCGATGCGATCGTAATCCGCGTGTACCCGTTCCGCAATCACGAATTGGAGCCGCGACTACGGCACTGACAACCACTACCACAAGTACAACCACATCCGTCACTCCTGTCACGTTCAATCCTCAAGGACCACGTACTTGCCCACGTGGATTTCAGCTTGTTTCTGGAGGAAAATGCGTGGATATTGATGAATGTCAGAAGAATCCTAATCCTTGCGGTAGAACAATGCAAAGGTGTATCAACACCCTTGGATCTTACAGGTATAGAAAAACTTTTCAATACAAAATTTAATATTTTATCATTTTTTAAAGTTATTGATGATCAGTCTAATTATTTAATGGTTTCGTTTCAGATGTGTATCAAGAGTGTTATGCAGCAATGGATACACTTTGGACCCAGCATCAGGACAATATTGTGTTGACATAGATGAATGTGCTGATGGCACAAATGAATGCACTACAGATCAAACCTGTGAGAATAGATTAGGCGGTTACGTTTGTACCTGTCCTCCTGGATATGTAATTGGACCGAACAAGGACTGTGTTGATATTGATGAATGTAGTCTCTATGGAAACGTATGTGGACCAAGAAGCCAATGCGAGAATACTGTTGGTTCTTATCATTGCAAATGTGAAAGTGGTTTTGAAAGCATTGGTGGGTTTGGTGGTAACTGTCAGGTAATATCAAATATTAATTACATTTTTCAGATCAAAAGTTCACACAGTGACAGTATTTTTTTTGTTGATAATTTCAGGATATTGATGAGTGTTCACAAACTCCTGGTTTGTGTCAGCATACGTGTTTCAATGTCTGGGGTAGCTACAGATGCATCTGTAAACCTGGATTCAGGTTGAATCCTGATAATCGTTCTTGTACAGACATCGACGAATGCAGTGAATTTAAAAGCAATAACTTATGCGTGGGAATCTGTGAAAATACACCAGGAAGTTATGCTTGTAAATGTCCGGATGGTTATAAGCTTGGACTCAGCGGTCGGACTTGCGAAGGTGTGTAATTAATATATTAATTTATAATCTTTATTTTAAAAAATCATAGATTTTAAAAAAGATTAAATAAACAATTAATTTTATTTAACCATGTAACATTTTTTTGTTAGACACTACTATGTAGTAGCTTTGTATGAAGCATGCGTTCACCGTTTATTAACGCGTACTTTACCTCTATTATCTTGAAATTACATAGTGTAATCTGTACTTGACCTACTCGTCAAAAATCTGGGCCATTAGTTGAATTTCAAATTGCTTCCCGTGCTCTTGAATTCTCTGCGACTGGAACATGCAATCAATCTTTCGTTCTTTTTTAGATATCGACGAATGTAGAGCAGGGAATGTGTGCAGAGATGCGGACGAAATTTGTCATAATACAAGAGGTGGTTATCGTTGCAATAAGATAAACTGCCCTTCGGGTTATCATCAAGATCACGAAAGAAAGAAGTAAGTATCGAATATTTTGTACAATTATGGGTTCTTAAATTGAACAAATTTTAAAATTTTTTTATTAGTTTATTCAACATTCTAATTAGACCCAAACAGTTACATAATAATGTTTTAAAATTTCAGCCGATGTGTTCGATCTCGTCCTTGCTACCTCAGCGACGCAGCTTGCTTCAGGTCACCCTCACATTATTCGTACAATTTCATCACTCTTGTCAGCATGTTACCTATTTCATCAAATAAACCGGAAGAGTTATTCAAAATGAAGGGGTACCATTTACCAACGTCGACGATACAATTTAGCATGACGTTTTTGGAAGCACGTGCACCTCCTGGAGTACAACGCGCCACAGAATCGTGTTTCGCTTTGAAACGGCCAGCACCGACCCAGGCTGTTTTGGTGATGACACGAAGCATACAAGGACCTCAGGAAATCGAACTCGATCTCAATATGGAAGTTTATCATAATACCATCTTTGCTGGAAGCGCTGTAGCAAAAATTCTGATTTTCGTTTCTCAGTACGAATTTTAAAGAATTTTGAAATTTGAGAAGTTACATCGCTTTCGACCAGAAATTTTAACATCTTTCTTCTTATTTGTATTAATTAATTTTTAATCTTATGATAATAAGATTTTTGATATTTTATGGTATGTAATCACTTTCTTGTTAATTAAGTTCGTGGCTAAACTTCCGAAAACTTTCATGCTGTTATTTGATTAGCTTCATTTTGCATGGAGCTAAAAAAACCTATTTCTAAGATTTCAATTAATTCGGAGGATGAGAGTTTTCGGAAATACAACCAATTTCGTTTCTCTATACAAAAAAAAAACATATTTCAAATACTATAAAATCATTATTTTTTTCGCTGAACTTGGAGAAAAGTCGCTTCCGTTCCGGGAGCTCCTTTTTTACAAGTTCACATTTTTTCCTCCTTAGTATGTTCCACAATACTTCACTTGCAATTTTACATACTTTTATCAAATAAATACTTTGCTATTTTTAATGTATATATAAAGAAATGTACTCAGGATTGTCACTCAATTTTAAATATCAATCATAAATTATAAGATTTCGTAATAATTAGGAATAGTTGTATAGAAAAAGAAAAGAAAACGAATAGAGCAGTAATTCTATTCTGTATTTTTGGTAAATTTATATGTACATACTTACATAGGATATATTTGAGTGTGTACGCATGAAAAAAAAGAAATAAAAAATGAAATAAAATCACATCAATCATTTTATATTATCCTCCTTACTTTTGCAAGGTAATTACATATATTTTATTAAAAACCACACGTTTGTACAAGTTACAATAGTTTCAATTTTTTCTGTAAAGTCTATGGGTCGTACATTTTAGCTTTGGGGTCCCTGACACCCCAGGATCATATTTAGAAAATGCCGCCGATGCATCGGGGTCCCTGACACCCCGGCGATTCATTCTGCGTACCGACCTTTCATCTAGGGGTGTCAGGGACCTCTGCGATTCATTCTGCGCACCGACCTTTCATCTTGGGGTGTCAGGGACCCCGGCGATTCATTCTGCGTACCGAACGTTCATCTTGGGGTGTCAGGGACCCCGGCGATTCATTCTGCGTACCGACCTTTCATCTTGGGGTGTCAGGGACCCCGGCGATTCATTCTGCGTACCGACTTTTCATCTTGGGGTGTCAGGGACCCCGGCGATTCATTCTGCGTACCGACCTTTCATCTTGGGGTGTCAGGGACCCCACCGACTCATTCTGCGTACCGACCGAGAATCTTGGGGTGTCAAGGACCCCGGCGACTATTCTTGCGCACCGACCTATTATCATGGGGCGTCAAGGACCCCGGTGATTCTTTCTGCGCATCGACCTACATCTTGGGGCGTCAGGGACCCCGGTGACTCATTCTGCGTACCGACCTATCATCTCGGGGTGTCAAGGACCCCAGCAACTCTTTCTACGTACCGACCTAATATTTTCAGATGTCCTTTTTGACAGGTTTTACTGTACTATCCTTGTAAGAGTAAACATATAACATTTTTCTGCCTTGTTTTCGAGCAACGTCTCAGCGTCACTCAGACATGTTTTCGCGTTATTAAAAGGAACAATTCGCTGTATTTATCTTCTTAGCTTATTGAATAAACTCATTAGGAACATGAACGTGTTGATTCTATTACATCTATTATTTTATCCTTTTATTTATGATTTTACCCCTATTTTCGGGCCTCGCATGGACCACCCTCCCAAGTCATTTATTATTTCATCCCTCTTCATGGGCCACGGCTCAACCTTCCCAGTTATTTATTATTTTTTTGTCTTTAACGGCCTCACAACGCACAACCCTTTATCACTGCATCCCTTACATGTCTGTACCCTTTATATCCCTGTATCCCTTACATCTCTATACCCTTTATCACTGCATCCCTTACATGTCTGTACCCTTTATATCCCTGTATGCCTTACATCTCTGTACCCTTTATATCCCTGTATCCCTTACACTCCTGAATTCTCCCTGCATCTCTTGTATCCTTTCAATCCTTATAATAAATATATTATAAATAATATACTTATCGCCGCTGGTTCGAGTAAAGGTAAGTGAATTTTTGCAAAATTCAATTCCTTTTTTTGCCACCAGAGGGCGCTGATTCGAGGTCGAAATTTTAGTTCACATTCTTGCCGCTAGAGGGCCAAAATTTCAGCATGATTTAGTTCTTTTTTCCAAAACCAGGTGGCGCTGACTCGAGGTCGAAATTTTAGTTCACATTTTTGCCGCTAGAGGGCCAAAATTTCAGCGTGATTTAGTTCCTTTTTCCAAAACCAGATGGCGCTGACTCGAGGTCGAAATTTTAGTTCACATTTTTGCCGCTAGAGGGCCAAAATTTCAGCGTGATTTAGTTCCTTTTTCCAAAACCAGATGGCGCTGACTCGAGGTCGAAATTTTAGTTCACATTTTTGCCGCTAGAGGGCCAAAAAATGAAAATTAAAAAATTAAAAAATGCAAAAATTCGATAATTACTTACCTTTACTCGAACAGTTTTTGTAATATATTTATTATAAGGGTTGCAGGGACATAAGGGATGTAAGGGATGCAGAGATGTAAAGGATGGAGGGATGTAAGGGATGTAAGGGAAGCAGAGATGTAAAGGATCGAGGGATGGACGGAATGCAGGGATGTAAGGGTTGGGGGGATGTAAAGGATGGAGGGATGTAAGGGAAGCAGAGATGTAAAGGATCGAGGGATGGACGGAATGCAGGGATGTAAGGGTTGGGGGGATGTAAAGGATGGAGGGATATAAGGGATGGGGGGATGTAAAGGATGGAGTGATATAAGGGATGCAGGGATGTAAGAGATGGAGGGGTGTAAGGAATGCAGGGATGTAAGGGAAGCAGAGGTGTAAAGGTTAGAGGGATGTAAGGAATGCAGTGATGTAAAGGATGCAGGGATGGAGGGATGTAAGGAATGCAGGGATGTAAGGGATGCGGGGATGTAAGGAATGCAGGGATGTAAAGGATGCAGGGATGCAGGGACGTAGAGATACAGAGATACACTTCATAACATCTGCATTGAAAAAGTACCATACATGTTCAATTACTTATAGAGCTCACTGTATTTAGAGCAATAAACAATTTCCCACAATGGAAAATTCCTAAAACAAAAATTAATGTGCGCCAGGTCATTCGACGAAGTCAATTCGACTGGTTCACTTAACATTACGATTTCATTATTAATAGCATGGAGCGACAGATACAGTTTGAAATACTTTACGTCATCACAGGGTCATCCAACTTAGGCTCTATTACATTTCCGGTGTTCCTTCAACTAATCAAGCTTTTCTACAATAAATGGATTGACAGTCTAAATTTATATTGCACACACGCACATGCACTCAGTAGGCACTTGAATTATGAACGTTTGGCATTGTAAAAATGATTTTTCTTTTTCTAAAACGCATTACACGTGTTTTATTTTAACAAATTTTTTCTTTCGCTACTTATCACAAATAGTGTTATGCTATTATAATTTAATATTAAAATAACTATTCTGTCACACGGTTTGGTGTAATTCTTCATTATTTAACATTCATTATCGTTATGCTTACCATAACAATTCAGAGATCGTAAAATTGGACAACCCATATCTAAATCCTCACAAATATTACAATTCTTGTACACGGTATATCACTTATACAAAAACAAATAAAATATGCTCTCGGTGGCTTATCAATTTTGCTAGACATGATCGGAAATATACTATCTAATTGATATTGTAGGCGTAGGAGAGGTACGTTCGTCTCCCTGGATGCTTCAAGTTCGGGCCAGGGACCGCCAAGTGTCTGCGAAACTGATGGTTCTTTTGCCAGATGATCTCGAGACGAAATGCTTTCAAATTAACCTTTGAAAATTTATTGAAAGAAAATAACGGTTTGAATGTATTCCTTTTACGTTCCCCAATAAAAATAAGAAATAAATTTCTTTAAAGTTACACGAGTGCAGCTAACGCAACAGACATGACATTCTTAGAAAGAAAATTTCAAGCTTTCAATGTACAACGCATTTTTCGACGTATCTTTGACGGTCAAGCGATTGTATTGCTATGCATTTCGGCAAATTCTTTGGATACTTTGTAAACGTAATACAAACGATCATAGAGATCGGCGGTACAACCAAAATCCCGTATGTCGTTTAACCAGTAAGAAGATGTGCGTCTACTAGTGTCTATATACGTTATTATATATCCTCTACGGGGAGATTCCTGAGAGACAACCAATTTCGTGTGATCCTCGAAGAAATTCACTTGCAAAAGAGGTACTGTTAGTTCCATTACGATGGTTTTATCAGTTCTTAACCATCTCCTCATTCGCGGCACGCAAGCATTCTTCGACTGTTTTGTCACAGCTCGGTGTTTCTTAATCTCTCCACCTTAAAAATTGAAAATTTATGCCATATTCTTAAAATGATGGAATAATAAAACCGGGTTAAAGTAAAAATATAATTTTCGCTAACTTTCATATTTTAATGATGACAAAGATACAAAAATATATTTTTTAAATATATTAATTAATGGTAAAGATTAATGGTAAATCATATGAAATATAATTTACCTTCAGTCATGAATTTATCCATATACTGAGTAAAATGCTGTAGCAATTCAAGTTTCTCTTGCAGAACAACTGGGATGTCTTCTTCTCTATGATATCTTGTTACTTCGTCATCAGTTGTCACATACTCCACCCTTCTTTGCAAAAGGAAATATTTTAAAACGATCTAAATGTATAAATAGAAATAAAAATGTTTCCACTCCTTGCAGTGTGATTCTTATTTATTTATTTGACATTAAAACATTCCTTAATCCTTTTTTCTTACGTGTAATAGCATGTATGTATTTTGTATTGCACTCGGTTAATATTTGTCTAAGCGATTAAAGAAAAACTGCAATATAGAAATTCTAAATTTTTAAAAAGAACTACTGTCCACCGTTCACAAGATGTCTCATTGGACGGCAGAGAGGCAAGAGGGGATACTACGCACACATCGACTGGCCCTCTCGTGTTACAAGAGCTTCGACCAATCACGGCCGTCGTTATGCGTGAGCAGAGGCGGGGCGCGACCAATCATATTGCGTTATACTAATAGCACTTTTTGTGATCGGAGGACAGTAATTTAGTTACAAAAGGATTAAAAAGCACCATTTTGTTTGAATAAATATAGTTGGTTTTATAACATATTCACTGCAAAGAGTTAAATAAAAAAGGAAATAGATAAGGCAAATGATACCGACCTTCTATCATGTGTGTAACTAATTTTCGTGTTATCATTGAAGAGAACGCCAACAGATTTATCAGAAAGTTGAAAACCTAGGCCGTATTTGTTCGAGTAATCAATCCACTTGGTAATGAACAGAGGTACAATGTCTTTTACTGGTGGATGATTAGTTAATTTATTCTTACACTTGATCTCTGTAATGCAAGTTTCTAATGCTTGATGCATTTGCATACTTTGTGCCATGTATCCCATTTTCTTGTGATCAGGACAAAGAACGCTGCTTAATCTTTGCCGGAATTTCGGGACTTTTGGAAGTTTTCTGGCTAACCAACTGATAACTTTCGATTCTTTTCGTAAAATTTTCTGAGATCGGTTGATTTGGTGCTGCTGTTGCAGTGGTTGTGACTGCGGTTGCGATGGTTGTTGCGGGATTTGTTGCGTTGTATGAACCTATAAATAAATTGAAAAAACAATATTATTATATAATAAGAATTGATGATTAAAAATCTTAGATATACTTTGTGATAACAATAAAATAAAATGCTACGCCATTGTTATTTCACCTGAATTTTATTTAGTTTTTGATTCCTAGAAGTGGTAGAGTTAGCAGAGGGCGACGACATGGGGTCGATAATAGACGTGGGTGGCATTTGGAAGCAAGAGATACGGGGTAAGGAAGTCGGTACGTATTCCTTGGTGAGATAAGCATGTTCCTTAACCCTTTCCAAGGATGGTCTGAGCTCTGGATTCGGTTGAAGTAGCCATTTAATGAGATCCTGTCCACTTCGACTTGCTATCGTGTCGTCAACCTCTCGATAATTATTATTACATATCCTTGCGTAAATTTCCTTCAATGTCGCAGTGTCGAAAGGTGGTTGCCCTACCAGCAGGGCGTAAAGTATGCACCCAAGCGCCCAAACATCCGCTTCGTAACTGTACGCTTGTTTATACAACACTTCCGGTGCAATGTAATTCGGTGTCCCGCATATTGTCCTGTCCATACAAATGGATTATTTCTATTTTATACATGTACCAACATTTTAGTCGTTTGCTATTCTATAGCGTGCACAAATATACATAATGTTCAGCAATGCGGGGTGTGGGATTTCTGGCGCATCCGTGCTAAGAAAGCACTAGGAGCGTTTCTACGACGTACCTATATAATAAGTACACGAACACTTACACTCGTCTACATTGTCCATCGAGCCTCGTTGCCAGCCCGAAGTCTCCAATTTTCACGATCATACGATCCGATAGGAACATGTTACCTGGCTTCAAATCCCGATGAACAACTTTCTGGGAGTGGATGTACGCAACGCCGGTCACCATTTGTCTCATGTAATACCGTGCTTCCGGTTCTGTGACTTTGCCACGGTACTTCAACACGTGCATCAAACTCTGTCAAACAAAGGTGACATGATTTCTGTGCGAAAATAGAATGGACCAGTATAAATAATTTAATAAAAGATTAACCGTACTGTCAGATATTTCATTATCCTGTCATTTTGTTATCGCATCAAAATCGTGTATGAAATTTTATTAAAATAAATAAATATACAAACTGGCTGATAATTAAGTATTGAAGAATTAATACAGTAAATATTCGATGAAACGCTTGGGACTGAACTTCTTTGCTAGGGAAAACTATTTCTTTAAACGAGCCGTAAACTCTTGGTTGGACGTAAGCTGGTACCTTTCAGCTTTCGCTGATGTATCTGACGAAGTTACTTTAACAGGTAAGCGAACTTCTTTTCATTCTTCGAACACACACACGCGTACAACTAGGATTAGATGTTAGCTCGGCTCGAAAGGAAAAGGTTGGGAAATTCTTGCGAATCTATAGAGAGAACGTATCGTTGGAAACAGGTAGGTAAGTACAGTCGCAATCAAATCAGGCTTCACTAGAGAAAATATAAAGACAGAGGGAGAGCAGAAATTTTCAAAATCGTAATTTCGACGATAATTTAATATTATTTTTAATTAGTAGAAACGATATAATTTTTAATTGTTAGTATACAACTAAATAGCAATTCAAATTTTCCCGCGTAAACATTTACGCAAAAGTCAAATGGCCGAACCACCATTCCATACGCTGTCATTTTTCTGGATGTACCTATGGGGAATGGAGAAAATGTAGGACATCAGAATTTTTCCTAGGGAAGCCTGATTTGATCGCGAGTGTACGTATACGATACCTTTCGAGGACAGGCTTCCAGAAGCATATACACGTTAAGGTTATCCTCAAAGTAGTGATGGAGTTGAACTACGTTCGCGTGGTTCAGCTCTTTGTGAATCATTATCTCACGAGCGATCTATAAGGAATAGATCATTATTGTCGGGATCATTTGTTCCCACCTGTAAAACTTAAATAAATTATCATAACGATAGCCTGTGCAGGATTTAATCCGTTTATAAACGTTCAATAGAATGAATTAAATGAGAAATTAATGTTATTTACAATAATTGTAAATAATAATTTAAAAATGAAGGAATTATTGAAAAAAAGTTATCAATCGAAAAATGAAATTTAAGATTAAGAAATTTAAAGAAAAGGGAAAAGGCTACAACTCCGGACCCCATTTTACGGGAGTTCCGATTTTTTTATTATTTTTTCTATTTGCGATTAAATATTATACAATTTAATTTAGAATAAATTTCAATTTTTTAACCAAGTTTAACATCTAAGGAAGATTTCGAAAGTTTAATAGTTCCGGGGCCCTAGAAATCTTAATCCAATCCTGTCTGTAATAAAAGTATCGTCCAATAAAAATGAAAAAGAAATTTATAGAAATTTAAAAAATTAGTACCAAAAATATCCTACCTTTTGCATGTGAATCTTCTGCATCCGATTTTTTCGAATGATCTTGCATGCATATTCATTTCCATTGCTAACGTCAGTCATTAAAAAAACCTTGGCGAATCCACCCTGAAAGTAATAGGGAAAATATGCATAAATAACAACGAAGCAATTCACATAAAACAATATGTACAATGGGAACCGTTTATCTGGCGTGTAAGTCCCACGCTGAATTTTTCGTTCGAACCATTAGGAGTTTCATTGTAAAACGAAAAATTGTTTTAAAATTTGTTGCAAAGTCATATATCGACATCTTACATCACAAACATAAGGGTCGGATGAGAAAGAATGTTAATGTGTCCGGTATATAACAATTCAAAGCAGCAAATTATTGGGAATTTAATTAGATTATATACATTTGTACTCTTTATATAATTTAAGGTAGAACACGGATTCCCAGGGAAGCACCGTCTATGAAATTAATTTAATAGACTTAAGGAACTGCATCCTGCATAGAAATGATGAGAACCGCGCATGTGAATTGTCTATGGTGAAAAAAGGGAAGTGAACGAGAAAAAGGAACGGATAAGAAGGAAGAAAGAAAAGAGAGGAAGAGGCCCATCCGTTGAATTTATCCTCGCGGTTGTTGCACCGAACACACGTGTGCAAGCCAAGTGGCAATCGGTGAAAGCTACAAGGTGTCACTGACGTGTATGTGTAACATCAAGGGTGTATAATGTACATCACCGAGCATGCTAGTTTTCCCTAGGGAATATGACGATATAGAGGAAGGAGGCCCTAACAAAATCCTAATTTCAAAGATATTAATATTAATGGAAGGCTCGATTTCTAACTTCGAGCTAGTGCGGATAATCGAGATGACGAAACAGCGACCGGTTTTCTCGAGCAAGAGGATGTACACTTCGAGAGTGCATCCTTTGAGAAATAATCTGTCTCTCTTTCTCTTTCCCGGCAACGAGAACCCGCGCAAAGCAAGCCCTCCAAACCAGTGACCATTTTGACCAATTCGTCACCAGCTAAACCCCAGCTAAAGAATATTTCCTACCAGCCGTGAGTCAGTGAATCGATACCTACGGATATGCATCGATGGTCTTCAGACATTTATGGAATCTCCTTTGAATGTCGCTTACCAGATGTCGCGAAATCATTCTGCCAGTAACTGTCCATCGATCACAAGAAGTCTCGTCGGAAGGGACAGGGGTAAGAGAAGATATTACGCACACATAGACTGACTCTTTAGTTTTACATGGTTTTACAGGAGCCTGATTGGAGATGTGACCGCGTCGACCAATCATACGTCGCCGAGCCAGGGTGCAACGAATCAGATTACGTTGTTCTCATGAGACTTCTTGTGATTGGTAGACAGTATATATTTACTATTTCAAATAATATTTAACTCAGCACTAATAAAATTAATGAGATAGTACTTTACTTTACTTTAATTTTTCCCGCTTCGGAAAAAAAGAATGCATTTTTACATCCCGTTTCCTCTGGACGGCGTACTTTAGGGACTTTTACTGTCCCCTTTTGCCCAACGAACATTTTCGGCCACGCGCGCTTTGCGCGCCTTTTTTCAAATCTCATTCCCTTTTGCATTTTACATTGTTTCATACATTTGCCATACTTTTACAATTTTTGCTTGAGTCTCTGTGTGTGTGTGTCCCCTTTTAGTCGCCTCTTACGACAGGCAGGGGATACCGTGGCCGTATTCTAATCCCCCGAGCCACAGGGGTCTAATGAGATAGTAAAAAATAAGACAAGTGTTCCTTTTTGCTTACCTTCCCAAGCAACTGTCCTTTGTAATAAGCGTTCCCTTGAACCGGATCGACGACGTAATCTAATTCTTCTTCCGCGGAATTGTTCCACGAAGTCGCGGACGGCTCGGCCGTGATCGCGCTGGTCGTTCTTATCAAAGAAGAGGCTGTATTACCGACACGACTTCCGCTCGCCGAGGAAGTAACGTTACTCGTATTGCTGGTCGTGGTGAGTGTCGCGACATTGTTCGTCGACGAGGAGACATCCTGGACGTTGTCTCCTCTGGACGCGTAAATAAGCGTGGATGTACGCGTGGCCGTGTAAGTTTCCTCCTCGTTTCTATAAGGTACAGCATCATTCGTTTTGGCTGTGTCGATATGGCAGCTAGGATGCGACGAGTACGAAGACACTTCAACGTCCAATGGCAACGAGGATGCACCGTGTTTTCGACTTTTTCTACGAATTAAACTTTGCAGAGACGCGGAACTCTTGGAAAAACTCTGACGCGGTCGATCGTTGACGGACCTGCTGTTACCGACGGCTGATTCGACCATCTTTTTCAGGGACTCGGTCTCAGGGATGGCTTTGCTCGTGTCGTTGCTTTCCTCGTGACACCGAGCAACGACTCCTGTGTCTAACAAACGGCAAGCTACCGTTTCGGTATGCAAGTCACTAGGCATCGTCTCTAGGAAGAAACTATTATTGGTCGTTTCGTATTCTCTCGGAGGCGACAGACTTCCAATTTCCACCTCGAGCGTGTTCGAAGGTAACATCTCTAACGGCGATGTTACAATACAATTATTTGTACTTTTTCTTGAAAAATCAATTATTCAACACACTTTACTCTCTGTTTTCTCGCATCACATTTATCCGCTATGATTTTGTATCGTGCCGTTACGCGAGATGTCATATTAGAATTTGGCATTTAACAGACGACGCCTATCTCCTTGACATCCATGATACATGTGCACTGTGGGATTGTTCGATAACGGCGTCGTACCATTAAACACGGATTACTACAGATTGAACGATCGTTCAAATTCCAAAGAAGAATTTATATAGAAAAATGTGCGACAGTGCGATTAAGACAATGCACGCGTTTTCTTATCGTTCACTAACCAACGACACTCTGACCCCAACCATCTCGTTCACCAGTCGAACCGTCACTATTCCGCGCGCATCAACTCGACGTCGACACCCTCGGCCTCTAGTCCCCTCCACCACTGTCGCCACCTGAACCCTCAGTGCCGTCAATAAAATCTATTCGCCTTGACATTTTTCTTACATTAAATGCTAATGTTTCGACATTTTTTTTCTGCGCGCTGCATTATCGAATACAACTTTTAAATTTTCATGAGCTTAATTATGTATTTTTAACACTTGAATAGGGGTAAATATACCTAACCTTAACGGACATCTTGAATGAATGAAATTAATATTTCTTAGAAAGAAATACCAAAAAAAACTTTGCGGGTTCAAAAGAGTAAGCCGTGACAAGAATAATGGTATGATTTATTCTTAGTGTAAAGACTAACCTCAAATTAACTTCGAAAATTCTAACATTCTTGCGAATAACTTTAAAATATTTAAAATAGAATAAAATATTTATATATAAATATGTAATTATACGTAAAACCTAACCAAATAAGACAGAATACGATTTTTTAAATATGATTTATATGATTTACTTGCTCGGTTGTGTATTTTAATAAGTACAAAACAACAGAAATTCTCGTATACGGTGATAAATCGTGAGAAAGTTCATTGTTTCTAATGTCATGTAAAAAGGAAATACGAGAGTCAGTCCACTGTTCTTTTATTCGTAGAAAGGAAGTTGTTTTAATTAGAAATACATAGGGATTCTCATGAATGCCTGAAATATCAGATACTTGTAAATTTCTTCAAATATTTCCCGACGCTTTCTCAATACAATATACGTACGAAATATTAAACAATGCATTATTATCACTTTATTTTAATGTAACTTTGTATCTCATATTATTTTTTAAATTTTAACTATTTTTCCAATATATGAAATTCTTTCATTTAAAAATTACACATTTAACTTTACGTTAACAACGTTGCATATGTTTTGTAAGTTTGGCTTACTTTTGCAATCTATAATTCCAAGTACTTAAAACAAGTATTTTTAATTAGATAAGTAGGAAAATTCCTTAAAAATATTAGCGATAGTCTCTAATAAAATGGTTTGATGAAAATCAAAATATTTTAAATTAAAATTAAATGAATTGTCAATAAATGTTAAACGTAGGAGACAAATTCAGTTTGTTAATAAATATTGATGGCATTGACAATATGTATTGACCATGGTACGGCCCTGATTCTACTATTTGCTTCGTTGTCTCGTGTTCAATCTACCTGCTTCTTTCTACTTGTTCACTTCTGTTGTGGCGTCTCTTTCTCTCTTCTCTCTCATACCAGAACTTCACCGCCGTCAAACGGAGAACACGCACCGTCCCATCATGCGTATTCGGTCATTCACACACGATATACCTGTTCCAACATTTGAGATGCGCTAAGTGCATATCTAAATATAGAAACGGTAAAGCAAGGAAAGACTTGCTTATAAAATCTAAAGTAACAATTGTCATGTGTTTTACAGGCTGACTACCACAATATAAGCATTTAACCCTCGAATGGCGAATAAGGATTCAAAAATCCGAAAATTTAATAAAAAGTTTTTCATAAAATAATTATTGCAATGTATTCCCAATACGTTTCTCTAATCTTACGAGTGTGCTTTTCACATTCTTCATTTGTACTTCTGTTTCATCTTATCTCACAAATTTTTAATTGATTTACAAAAAAAGTCAAATATTTCTAAACACCACCTGTCGATATATGTAATATATGTATATCGTAGCGCAATCTATCGTTTCGATCTGTACTAATGTCAAAGAAAGAATAAAATGACAGAAATTGCTGTTGAATCATGTTCGATTCATATCGAGAAAACATTTTGTCAAATACAACATAACAAGTAGAAAACCAGTTTTGTTGAAACTTACTTGTGACAAGAATTTAAAGTTTCAAAATTCAACGATATATATATATTACATTGATTATAATGTTTTGTTTTTATGTGATGTAACCTACTTCTCATATATTTAATAAGAAAGATAACGTTGACATGCATCATTACTGGTTCGAAGTTCGCGTGCCTTTCTTATCTGTGATTCACATTCCTTTCAGCGGTACTTCCTTGTTTCTTTGCCAGTATCAGCGTAATGGTTGAATCGTATAAACGTATCAATATCTGCTACGTTGTGTTACCGCGGTTAATGAACGCATCGAGTTACCTTGTAAGATTTAGGTAACTCTTTTCATAACTACGAGTGCGAAAATGCTTAAAAGAAGAAGCTACAGCAACGCAGCTACAGTTCTTGTGGAACATCAAATTGAAAAAGATGAATTCGTTTTTGAAAACAGTCAATTCTCTGACAAACAAAAGAGACATATTAGTCAAAGAATCGTTGCAAAAGCAGTTAAACACTGTTGTGATGGAAATGCAGAGTGCACCAGGAGTGGAAGACGATGGTATAGTTAGCAATTGCGAGGAGACTATGACTTTGTGCTCTGTTTTAGAAGCTGTGTTTTTACACGGCTTGAAAGATAGCCTTTTAAATAGAGTAACAGAAGTCCTGAGTGGTCCAGATTTTGATGCTGTACCACAACCAAGTTTTTGGGGCCCGCTGTTAGTATTTTCTCATCGGCAGATCATAGACCAAATTCAGTCGTTTAGTCAACTTACCACAGAAGTTGGATATTGCAGAGCTTGGATAAGATTGGCATTAAATGAGGGTCTTCTAGCTAGCTACTTTTATTCTATAAGAAAAGATAATTCAGCCTTGAAACCATATTATAATCGCTCTGCATTTATTAGAGACACAGATTTTGTGGAAGTTGCGCAGAGACTAATTGAAAATCTAGATTACATTCATTTTGAAGTTGCATGTAATAGTAGCCTTTTAAATTTCTGGTCAAATACCCCTCTTTTGTTAGCAGGCATATGGTCACCACCAATGAAATCTTGTCCAGTATTTAGTGCAGTAGATATTGCAAAAACAATAACAACTGAATTGCCAGATGGTGAGAATTTTGATGAAGTTGAAACAGCTAGTTCAATAGGTAGTTTAGGTTCATTCAATTCATCGCAATCTGCTCTTAATAATGTGGCTAACATAATAGAAGATGAAGCTTTAAAAATTATATTAACTAATAAGAAATCAAACAATATTGGTATAGAACATTTTGCTAATAATTCAAGAAATACTCCGCCGTTAAAAGAGGAAGAAGAGCAAAATGTACAAGAAGAAGAAAAACAAGAAGTGGAAAATGAAATTTCAAATAATAGTAGCCCAAAAATTAATGTAGAAATTAATAAAGTTACTAACATTGAGGACTCGTCGATCGCACAAAATCATGAAAGTTCACATGATGTTGCTGCAACTGCAGTAGGTAATTCATTAATTGGAAGATTGGGATGGTCTACGTCGTACGAAGATTGCGACTCTTCTTTAACTTCATCTATAGTATCTCATGAATCTAAAACAGATGCGCCTCGAACCCCAGCCGAAGGACCTACATACGATGCAATTATTCAAAGTTATCATACAGCTGGAAATACATCAGTGCCAGATCTTCAGGAATTTTTGAAGAAATATCCTAAAAGGCAGCCTACTGATGATGGAACCAAAGTTCAATCAGAAAAGGTATAACTGAAAGTAATCATAAGTGTAATTTATTATATAAATAACAATAAAGGGTATAGCAGGATAAAATGGTCAAAAGTTCCTTTGAGCCGATTTTACTTGGTAATACATTTCAACTCTGTATCTCAATCGGGCGGGTAGTTACGGGGTAAAATAGAAATAGCGATTTTCCTAAAATTGGCTCAAGGGCACTTTTGATCATTTTACTCTGCTATACCTTTTGTACTTAATTGTAGGTTGTAATAAACTTTGATGACCAACTGAAAAGACTTCCCAGAGAAAAAGGTTTGGATGTACAGAATTATAGCTGCTTGGAGTGCGGTCATGCAATTGGTATGACTTTTTCAAAAGCACATGTTTGTTCATACTCTGGCAGTTATTACTGTTCAAAGTGTATGTCACAAAATGAATATATTATTCCATCCCGAGTAATCCATAATTGGGATTTAAAACGTTACCCTGTATGCAATAATGCTGCTACATATTTACATGATTGTCCGACATTGCTAGATCTTAAAAGTATAAATCCACGAATTTATATGGCGGTAGATACTATGGCTCAATTGCAATCATTAAGGATTCAATTAAATTTACTGAGAGCTTATTTATTCACTTGTCGTGAACCTATAATTGAATCGTTACAAAGAAAAGTTGCTCCAAGAGACTATTTGTACGAACATGTTCATCAGTACTCTGTTTCCGACCTGCTTGATATACCTAATGGAACTCTTGCACAACAGTTACAGAAGGTAGTAGAGTTTGCAAGAAATCATGTTATAAACTGTTGGCTCTGTAGTCAGAAGGGTTTTATATGTGAAATTTGCAATAATCCAAAAGTCATTTATCCTTTTGATATGGAATCTACGTATAGAGTAAGTTAATATTCCTTTTTCTTACATATAATACAAAAATTACACATAATTATTAGATTAACAATTTTTGAAATGTCAAATAATTTTAGTGTGGAGCATGTAATGCTGTGTTTCATGCAGAATGTTTAAATGCTAATAAACCCTGTCCAAAATGTGAACGTAGACGCAAGCGAATGGATCTTCCACTCTTAGATGTGGGACGTACCGAATTATCAGTGAACAGTGCACCTACAACTTCAAATAATACAACTCAATAAATATAATATATGTTATTGTTCTTAAATTATTTAGGTATTCTGTATTTTTTTTGGATATTTTTATTAAAATTTATTTTTGTAAAATTCACGGATACATTATATCTATGTCATATAAATATTATCTAATGATATTAATATGTAAATACTCGTTATTTCCATTGTATATGGTTGTCTGGTTTATTCATATATATTTAATAACTTTACATTTTGTACTTGATACTAATTTTTGTAGGGATAAGATTTAAAATGTGTATAAGAAATATGTATGATCGTGTAATATACATTTTATTAAAATTTTATGTACAAAAAGTAGTAAAATATATTTGTCAAACTATTTTATATGTATTCTATTTAATACTGCTGTCATATTTTTTCGCGTAATGTAACTCGCTATACTTTATGGTTCAGAGACACCCAGTTTGTATATATTTTAAAACTATTCTCTCTAACATTTTGAAATGTAAATAGTAATTCAGATTTGTATATACTGGTCCACAGTTAGAAAATTTTAATATTATTGTTAATGAACTTTGAGCAGCATACATTTCTATTACACTTCCTACTAATGTAATCAAAATACACAAAAGTAGTCTTCTGCATTCAATGAAATTTGTATCATTGTATATTATTGGAAAAATACGAAATATCAAGTATACCTTGTAGACTAGAAATAATTCATAATATTTCTAAAAATAAAAAATATCTAGTAAAAATTTATATAATTAATTCATGCTTGTAAAATATTAAATAAAATACATTAAGAGATCTTTAAACAATTAAATTGTTCTATCTCTGTAACTAATATATTTTATTCTATATGATTTAAAATTATATATTTCTTTAAAGTTGTTCATTCATGTTATGTTCGTTACTAAATAATACTAAATAAAAATGCTAGACATATAAAGTATATTGTATTATCCAACTATTTTATCATATTTTAGATTTAAAATGGAATGAACTTTTCTAGTCTAACCTGTATTAATAAGGCACTTTAATTTCCTTTACCCTAACTATTTATTCGCTCAAAAATTTCAAAAGATTTATAATAAATATAATAATTATGTAGTCTTTAATCTCTGTAATTGAAATGTTACCAGGTACTTATTTATAAATGAACATGCTTTACAATTTTATATTCACGAATTAAAGTAATTCTTTAATTTTGGAAGAAAATATTAAATGTTTTGTTACGCATGTTTATCGTTTTTGAATTATACGATTTTCTTTATGAATATTAATGTAATTGACCCAAGTACGAAGTTATATAGTTTTCATTTAACTCATATTAAGAATAAGCATCTAATTAATGTACTAAACTTCTAAAAAGTTCATTGCTTTTAAAACAATGTACAATAAAATTATATAATTATAATTAATATACTCTCATGAGATATAATAATGCTTTTAAACGTATTTGTAATACTCAAAATTCAAATATAGGAAAGTATGTATATAAACTTAAAAAAAAAAAATGTCTAAGTTATAATATCTAAAATTCTTTCTAATATTACTATTCTCTGTGTATATTTTGTACTGTATTTCAGCATTAAACTTCAAATATTCACTTACCTAATGTCCGTTTATAACAACTTTGATATTTGTATACTATATACTGGCAATTTTACTCACATATTTGATCAATGTAAAGTTTTGGGAAAATATGCAGATGGCAAAATTGGTTTGTCAGACAAACCTCCCCTTCTTAATCCACCCTGTAGCGTAGCACTTGTACTTTTAGTTTTTGTACCATTTGATGGTACAGCTTGATTATTGTTTTCTACGATAGCAGGCATCGAGGATGACCCTCCAACATTTCCAGGTAACTTATTTAACGAATTAATACGTTCCAAAGGTGTACTGGTACTCGAGATTTGACCGCTTTTATTAAATGTTGATACACCTACCGTGCTATCCGTAATACCAACACCCATTGATCTTGCTGCCATTCGTGTAGTTTGATTAATGTTTGGATTTTGTACAACTGGATTCCTGAATCCAGAAAATGTATTTGGTTGCACTGTACTAGGCACTGGTGTACGTGTTTCATACTTAGTAGAGATTAACTTATTCGTTCTAGGTAATGTTAACTGAATTGAAGAAGGTACGGTTACTGCTGCCGCATTTACACTTTGTAACGGAGATTGATTGTCTGCTAATCGTCGATTCAACCAACTAATTACTAGAAAAGTATAATAATACATTTTAATCATAAAAAGCAAAATGTTTAAATAAATAAATGGTTAATAGTGTAATAATCTGCTGATCAATGAAAATATTCATAATATAAAAAACTTATCTCTTTACCATTGTCATTATTTTTTATTATCTTTTCTTTCTCTTCCAATTGATTTTGTTGCATTTTAAGCTGTTCTTTCAAATTCTCGGCTTCAGTTTTTGCATCTTTCGTTTCTTTTATTAAACTTTCCATTTTACTTTCTAATTGACCAACTTCTTTTTGTTTAGTATCTAACAACCTTTCTTGTTCAAGAGCTATACTAGTTCTTAATTTTAATTTTGATTTAGTTGAAGCAAGTTCGTTTTGTAGCTTCGTTAATATTTCATTAGCCTTAACCAGCTCATCACTTAAATTTCTCAACGAATTTTGTTTACGTTGCAACTGACCATCTTTTTCGGCCAAAAGATCTTCAAGATGTTGTTTTTGTTCTTTTGCTGTTTTTAACATTTCCGTATGTTTACTAATAAGTATACCTTTATCTTTCAGTTCTTGCTCCAGTACAGCAACTTTAGTCTTTAAACTATTTACCATTTTATCTCTTTCATGATAATCTGTATCCAATTTAGAATTTTGTTTCTTCAATAAATTTAAATCTCTTTGAGCAACATTAAGTTCTTTCTCAAGATTTTGTAATTGTCTAATTTGTTCTATATTTGTTGCTTCAAGAAGAGATAGCTTGTCTTTGTATGTTAAATTTTGGGTACGTAATTCAGCAAGTTCAGTATGAAGCTGTTTTACCATTTCTGTATGTCTACGTTCTATTTCTAATTTTTCTTTTTCACTTTGACATTGCCACTCTAATTGAGCCTTAGAGAATCTGCAAAATGTTAATAACGTTCGTTAAACATTTAAAACAGAAAAAGTACACTGTATGATTTTACATACCTGTCTTTCTCTAAACTTATTTGTTCAGAAGAAGATATTTGTATTTGGTTCTTTTCTGTTCTATACTTTTGTTCTAACTGTTCTAATTCTCTTGTTTTTGTTTCTACTTGATTTGATAATTCATTTAATCTTGTTTCCAATGTAACTGCCACTCTATTCTGTTGTTGAATATTTTCTTTCAGATGTTTAATTTTCATGGCCATATGAGTTTTTAAATCAGAATCACATGCTGGTGATATATTTAAACTTAAATGACACAAGTGCTTAAAATTATTTGTTTCAACTAGTTTAAATATCCATTCTCCACTTTCTTCAGCTAATAATAACAAAAACTTTGGTGGTGTTTTCGATAAGTTTGATGGTAATATTTGACATTGTTCTAATAGATGTATTAATTGAGTTGCAAAGTTATCAAAATCTACCAATAATCCCTGTTGAGATTTTAAAACTTTAAAATCATCTTCTGAGATAAACAATGAATAAAGAAAACATGGATCATCGTCATCTGCCAATAAGACACATAAACTCTGTAACATAAAGGTATAAAGTATTATGATACAGCAAAAACATTTTGAAAAAATTGTTAGAAATTAATTTCAAGTTTTGTAATAATACAAATATTAAAAAATAAACTAGAAGATTACATTAGGTTAATACTAAACAGTATGCTGATTTTACCTTGCGACACACTGGACTGAGACCTGCATGTATTTCCACATTAACCCTAAGCTCGCGTTGACGTTCCTCTTTATGCTGTGGTTTAAGGTAAACTCTTTGCACTTTTGAATATAACACTTCAACATTGTTCAATTGAAGGCCAGAATCACCAGTCACTCCACTGCTTGTTGAATTATTTAAATAATTCATCGTTTGGCTGCACGTTTAGCAGTCATCTGTTAGTTCTAACTCATTTGGCGATCCGAATAATGGAAATAGCGTTTCAATTTTCGTTTCATTTGTCAATTTTTTATAAATTATAAAAAACTGTACATGAAAACTTTTAAATTGTATAGTTTACATGCCCAGTCGAAACACGCATGTTTTAGGTGCTGCCACCTTAGTGTTAAACTTGATCTCTCGTGAATTGCAGTATACTACTCTACCATTTTATTTGTAATGTTCTGTTTTACACGAATATTATTTAATTTGATTAATTCAATTTATTTTTATAATATAATATAAATAATATCATATACAACATTATATTTGTTTAAAATTTTAATTAATTTTACATTTCATTTCTTCGAGAAAAATAAGGACTAATATTTGATTATCAAAATGGTTGAATAAAGTTAGTCGATGATTAATGTGGTGGATTATTCTTGCGATCAAATCAAATTTTGCTCAAAATCACAATACATGTATCAGTAAGTAGAAAAACAATGGCGGCGTTATAATTCAGCATAAATTTATATACACGTATTCTATATTTATAATTCCAACGAATTAATTATAGCGATACATTACATTTTAGTAGCATATTTTTCCTACATCTATCAACAAAAAAGTTATTCAAAATCATTCTAATATATTCCTAATGAAGTTTCCTTTACTTTCCCGCGTAGTTAAAAAAATTGAAAGCTGATTGGTTGATTCTTTTGAAACTGACCAATAGCGTTGAAGATCGAGGATGTGACGTTTCATTTAAAACACCGTACATGTTGAGTTGTAACCGCGGTCGCCATGCCATGCGGTTGTTTCGCGACTGACAATTTTGTTCTTGAATATGTGGTCGGTAGAGTGTTTGAGAAATTATTGTTTTTATTTTCAAAGGAAATATGTGTGTGGTGATAGTGTTCAGTTCGTAAGTGCACAATTATTATAAAACGACAAGTTATGTTCTCTTGAAAATTGGAACCTCGAACCTGCTCGCTGTTGGTTGGAGGTTGGGGGTATGGCAGTTGCAGTTTGAATCTGACGATGCTTTCTACACGTAACAAGAAGCAGGTAAGCTTTCATTCTTTGTAAATCACAGATTGTGTAATATTTAAATAATTTTCCCTGTAATGAATTTTGAAAAAGAATTTTTGTACGTGTTAAAATGCCTGTGTAAAGATAACGTACACCGGTTTCGCTTGCAGCGCTTCTTTCGTTCATTTTTGTCCTTTCGTTCTCCGTTACATGCTGCACCCTAGCGGCCATATTTGAGTTTTATATGCAAAATGCTTTTTCGTATCAACGATCGTTACAACACTTAGGTACATTATTTACATGTCATTTTGTAAAACTAATTTCTGTTTTACAAATACTCTTGACAAGAGGTTGATGCAGTATATTAGATGCAAGCATTGGTCTAAGTTATATTGTTAGGAAGGTTTATATTGCTAGGTTAATATCGTATTTAATGTTATGAAAATGCATTGCGATTATATTTAAAAATAAGAGTCATATTAATATAAACACGTGTTTAATTTAAACCGGTTTAACAGAGGGGTACCTGTTTCATTGTCATATAATATCAACTACTGCTTTCCAGCGACACGTAGTCGTGGGATTTTTTTTTCACTAACGACGCAAAGCTGCTTGCGCATGCGTAAGTGACATTATACCTAGAGACATCGCGTGATGCCACGGCTGTATACATTATACGCCTGAAAGTTCCTCGCGTATTTTCTGCGCTTTCTTGATATTCGTATGATAAATCGGCTGCACACGTACAAAATAACAATACATTTTATTAACATTGTTTATATGATATTTTATTTCATTGAATTAAAGCTTTCTCCTCTCCTTAAAATTACTGGGGCCCAATGATACCTTCGTATTTAAAGAACATAGCTATGTCATTGCGATGGACCTGGTACATACGTACTTTCTTACTACGCATGCGCTAGAAATCCCACACTGCGCGTCATTGCTTGTCAGTGGTAATTTATGTTCGTGTAAAAAAGCTTTCCAAATCCTTGCGAACGCGACAGTTTTGAAATAGAAGGTCATTATTTCTTCACAAAGCGTTTTTCATCGAGTTTCACTGTGTATTTTTTCTGGTCCTTCCGCGTTTGAAAGTCGGCTCCTGTAACTACCTGCTCTGTTCACAAAAGGGAAAAATGCAACCAAGCGGACAGGTTTTACCTGCCACGGACTCGCTTTGAAGCTATGAGAAATATACCTGCTAGTATAACTCCGGTAAATTTTCTTTTCGTCCAGCATCAGCTGAAGGTCTTCCAAAAATCTTAAACTATTCGTCGAAATCTCTCTTCTCCGTAGAAAATGTTGATACTCTGTATGCAATTCAAGTAAATCGAAAAAATATCTGTTGTATGTGAATTGTATACTGCTCCAATACTTATCCCACATAGTTTCTTCTCCGGAAATGTCTACAGAATTCGGTACTGTAGAGCGAATTCGCCCTAGATAAAGAACTTCTCCTGAAAATACAAAATTTTTGATATTAACATCTATTCAGAATCACTGGCTTTTCAATTTTGTATTTTTGATGATCTGTTAAAAATCTAATAGAAGAACGAGAGAACAGTGATGTTGATTTAATAGAAGCAATGTATCAATAACTTATGATAAATTTCACCTCCAAAACTGACCATGATAGTGTCATTTGCGAAAGCATTTATTAAAAACCTGTCACGTACAATTTCGATTCGTTATAGTATTGATTTTGATTACTACTGACTCGAACGAGTGATTCTCTTATAGAGATATGTCGTCAACATAGCCTTTAACTCCGACGGTGGTCCATGAAAAGAGCCCCATTTTGAATTCAATTCATATTATTTCCACTTTTAAAATTTCACATTGTTCCTTTAAAAATTATTCTTACAATATATGAAATTCTTGTTTAAAAATGATATACATAAATAACTTTAGGTTAATGTCCTTGTATTTGGTTGGTCTACACAGAATCCGGATGTGGCAACACTGCATTCGTATACATATATATATTTTTATAATGTATATGTATGTACATATATGTTTTATACGTGAGGCCACGGCATTGTATAATAAAATTGTCGATTGGCTTCGAGGTCATCACGCTATCGACCTCCATTTCATATTGGATGTTTTTTCAACACGGATTTGTCGAAACTGGCCACCACAGTATTGCTCCATCGATATTCTTGCCTCGATAAGCTAACGACATTAACGGGAAAGCAGCTTTTGCGTCCACTCCTTCTTTTTGGAGTACCATTGGTTAATCGAGTTTTTATTTCGCATTAGATTAAAATCGATGAAAAGTTTGATATTTCAACTTTGTTATCCATAATTTTTTGTTTTGAATAACATTGACGATCTCGTAGTTTTACTCGAGCCTGATTGGTAGATGTGATCGTTTCGATCAATCGTACGTCACTGAGGCGGGGCGCAACCAGACAGATTGAGTTATTCTCATGGGACTTATTATGATCGGTGGACAGTATTTATTAAATTTTTATTGTATATAACACGTATGCATTAAAGAACAATATCTGTCAAGGATGTTGCTAAATTAGATTTAGTTATTATTTTGGTTGTATTTCTCTGTGTTGGTTAACGGAGAAGGCAACACACGGTAAGCGAGCACAGCGTGTATCTTTGTGGAAGAAGAAAATGCCGCAGCTCTGTGATTTCCGCTTGGCAACAGCGCAGCCGCTTGTCCGTGCTGCCTCGCTGGGTCGAGTCAGTGGCGTAACCAAGAGAGGGGAGCATACGGTCGCTCGGTTCCCTTCTCGAGCATTCACAAAAAAACACAGTAGGATGAACGAGGATTTCATTTCAGTCGTACGCTTTTATTCCGTTGACAGTCTGTTGCTACGGAAAATATATAAAAAGGGAAAATCTATATTTTCAATCACTATTTGATTCATTCGAAAATTAAATTGTTGAGATTCATGACGATATTTTTTAGAAAGTACATGTTAGGTTGTTTGAAAAGTCTAGGGAATAAAATATCCTTTATAAAATTTATATCTGTGTTTCCAATAAACAACTGTTCCGTTCATCATTATCGACAACTTGCTAGCCCAGGGGGTTTCTCTTATATAGCCACACCACAAAACTTTTCAGAATGTTTCGAAACTTTCTATTGCTTTCTAAAAAAAAAACTCAAGACTTTCCTAATAACGTAATATTTATGTACGTATGTATATCAATGTTAATATACTAAATTATATGAGCATTATTTCAATATTTATATTTTCTGTTTACATATCCTTGTTATATATTCTGTAAACTAAAAATTAATCAAATTTCATTATGTTTTTATAAGGATTCTTTTTTCCCTGAATTTATGCACAGTTGTGTATGTTTTACATTAACATATTCGTGTTTACATTCGTTAACATTGTTTCATCATATAACCGTGAACTGAAAATTAATCAAGTTTCATTATGTCTCCTGCTGTATGCCTGCTTGGTGGTTACGTTACTGGGTCGAGTATTCTCCCCTTTCATCTTGCCCCCTTGTTTTGCGCACAGTATCAGTAGCTTTCACGCGTCTCTCTTGCAGCTGCTTTCATTTCTTTCGCCTCTTTCAACTCTCCCCTCTTTTTATCCCTCAATTCCCCTGATCGTGCACGACAGCCATGTTTCTTTGCTAGATAGAAATTTGGCGATACAGAATTACATATACAGATACATTGCGTACTCTTATGGGAGAGCAGAAACCTACACCGAAGCAGTGATGCGCAGACGTGGGATTTTTTCTCACTAGGAAACTGCGTGCGCATGCGTAAGTGACATTACAGCTAGAAACATTACGTGACGCCTGAAAGTGGCCCGCGTATTTTCTGCGCTTTCTTGATATTCGAATAATAAATCAGCTGCACACGTACAAAATAACAATATATTTTATTAATATTGTTTATATAATATTCCATTTCATTGAATTAAAACTTTCTCGGTGAATTTGTAGAAAAGGCGCTCCCCTCCAATTTCGATAATTTTTAAATATGTTGAAATGAGTTAATTTTTAAGCCCACCCGTTATATGGATGGTAGCCGGGCCATGTAGTGCTATCGACAGAAACAGTAGATAAGCGGGGATCACTTGCCGACGCACACACGGTCACGACGCATACGTATAGAGATGAAATTCAACGCGTTAGTATTCGTAGTTTTTCGCGAATATCTCAGAAATTAAGCGAGTCTGACATTAAAACATCGAATTTTACAACATATTCATAAATCATCGAAAACGGAAAAACATAGTCGATGCTTTTTGGAAAAAACATTCATGGAGTTATTATGTTGCGTAACGGGCCTTAACCCCCAAGCGTTTGAAGGTAGCGCAGACCTGGCCCGCTTTATCCCCACTACCCCAGTGATGCTCAGTGTGGGATTTCTGGCGTATGCTTACTAAAAAAGCACTAGGTCCACCTCAATGACGTACCTATATTCTTTAAATATGGAGGTATCATTGGGCCCCAGAAATTTTAAGGAAATGAAAATTCTTTAATTTAATGAAATAGAATACTACTTTTTGAATACATTCTTAAAATTTTATTCGAGTATTTTCGAACACTCTGTATATCCTCTTTCTCTCCCCATCTCTAGTGACGCTTTAATGCCCCACTCATCGTGAAAGACCCTCCGATTCCCGACTCGGTTTGGCTCTTGGCTCTTTGCGCTTCAACGAAGCGTCCAACGACTCGGCGCTCCCTTCTGTCCCTAGTTTCCCCTTCAGCTGTGAACCCTGCTGTTCTACGTAATTTTCCCATGCCTTCCCACGCCGCGCCCATCTACGTGTGTGTATATATGTAGTACAGATTAAAACTTTGATATCTCGTATTTCTACCCTATCTCATACTCGTATCTTCTCCTATTTAGTTTTCCAGATCTTTTAAATAATTTCAAGTATTGTTCGTTCGATGTGTCGTAATATATAGATAACTTGTGTTTACCCGTTCTCCACGATTGTTTGTCTTTCTTCAGTATTTTCAGACTTGATATTTCCTCAAAGATATGTACATCTGTTTGCAGACTAAAAGAAGGTACCGTCGTAGCCTCTTAGATAAACTACAAACCTTGAACGAAAATGTATTTGTACCTAACTTATCTTTCTTTTTTTATTTCGATACCGAGTACTTGCTTGGTTTCACTTTTACCGTCTTTTAATTGCGTGCTTATCGCCTGGTCAATAATTACAAATATACCGTCGTATGTATTATTTCTGCTTCTTTCATTTACCTCTGTACCAAATTTTCGTTCAATTTCTTTTATTACACCGTAAAATCTTATCATTGAAATCGATCGATTTTAAAAAGATTTCTTCAGAGATAGAATTATTTACAGACATTGCTTTTTTCGATAAAACATTGGTGATATATTCTGAAAAAACACGTTATCGTTGATCTACGCAAAAAATTGATTGTATTTCAGAACAAATATGTTTTTTGTTTACAGGTCATTGCTCTTGTTACATATATTCATCATGTTTATTTGTTGTTATGTATCTTCTAGTTTAATTTATTCTGAGTTTAATAATTAAAATTTTTAAGTTAGTACGTTATTAAAAAAGCAGCTTTGCTATGAGAAACTGAAGAAAAAAAAAAAAAACATGAAAATCTACATTTTGGAGGTGCGTTAGTATACAGAAACAGTATAAATAGACTATTTCCAAAGTAAGGACGATGAAAGAAATTCTCTCGACCTCGCGGTTTGGCCTCGTTTCGTTACATCGTTTCTTATCCTGCACGGTGCGGCCTCGTTCTCTGTGTTTTTCTCGTTTCCTGTTTGAAGAGAGAGAGAAAAAAAAAAATAAAAAAGAAAGATGATAAAATCCTGTCAGACGATTTTCCTCCGTTCGAAGTCGTCGTAAGCTTTAAGCTCTTAAAGCGATGCAAACGGAAGCCATTCAGCGACGATCGAAGCCATTCAGCAAGTCGAGCTTTAAAACACCTATCGTGTTAGTGGTTTATCTGTCTATTGCTTCGATACTTTACATACCGATTTCATAAAATATCTCATTTTGGCCAGCATTTCGGGAACAGGGACCACGGAGGGTTATTGTTCATTACCATTGATATCAAAGCGCCGGCTAAAGAATGATATGGTGGCAAGAGGTAGGGTGATGCGCATGACCCGTGTGCATGTTGACGCGAGTATTCAAGTCTCGTGCCTGTGTGCATCGATGCGTGCGTCATATGGGCTTGTTGTTCGCTGTTGGTTCTCTCAGGGGGTACAGCCCCAACGACCAGCTGTCTCTGCAGTCTAGTTTTATTTGTTCCCTTTAGTTTACCTCCCCCAATCCCCTTTCCTGTTGCCTATAGCTTCACCACCACCATCCTTTTACCGCGAGTCGTCTGGCAATCGTTCATGGGTATACGTATACACTGGTGAGCATACTAGGTTTCCCTAGGGGAAAAGGCAACGTAGGGGAAAAAGACCTCCGCTACTTCAATATCTGAAAGTTGTTATTATTATTATCATTGATAATAATCGCATGGTTTAATTTTTAATTTCCTCTTATATGGTAAAATTTAGGAAATGAAAATAATATGTGGGGGGAAAATAATATCTCTCCGTCGTTCGAGGATTGTTCAAAGAACATTTACTCAAAAACCGTCTTATCTATTAGTACTGCTAAAAGTAGAAAGACGTACTGTCTACAGTTAACCACCAGTCAGGCATGCGCGTTTGATGTTTAATTATATCTACCTTGTTTATTTGCACGGGATTAGATGAACATCAAGGATGATTTATGATCGGGAAGTTGTAAAATCTTTCTTAATACCGAAACGTTAAAATTGTTTCAACACTGGGTAGGGCTGTTTCTATTTCACTTCCGGAATATCAAACAAATTAAGTTTCCGAGAATTGTTGATTACGGTATGTTTGGTGACAAAATGATAGTACTAATTTCAAATATAATTGAGTTTACGATACACGGCAATGGTTTTTCCAAATATGTAATCAATTAAGAATAAATCAATTCTTTAGGATTCGATTTTAGCGGAGATAGGATAAGCAAAAAACTTAGCTCTATGTTACATCGGTGTGGAATCGGTTGTGGTAAATATAGATTGTGGTAAATAGCCTTTGCAAAACACCTGGAGCGTGTAATGCAATATGCGATCCCTCATCGTGATATCGGCTGCCGTTAGTCTCCTAGCTTCGATGCAAGTGAATGCATATCGTGCTCATGGAAGTTTCGTTTTTAAAAAACATCATCGATAACATCGGACTCGCTTGGATAATATTGCAATGACAAAGCGACATGAATACGTGGCAAGTTAACGACTTGCCCATGAATACTTTTCATGCTTAATATTTTTAATACCACGAATAAGCGCATACTCATTATAAACATATTCGACATATGTGAAGATAAATTTTAAAGAAATATGAAATTATATTACAATTGGGGTTGAATTACAATCATACTTGAGAGAGCTTTAGAATTACTGTTTAATTTTTATTTTTTTTATTTTTAATGGGTGTAAGGTCAGAATAATTTAGCTTCTTCTTACTTCTTTATTATGTAGCAGAATTTGTAGGTTCCCAAGGAAGCATGTTCGGAAAAATTTCGCGGTGCCCTACAACATGGCATTAACGATCGACAGCTGGCCTTTGCCAGCTGCTCACCGAAAAGCATTATACGACCTTATGCCCAAATATTAGAGAGTTTGAATTAGTTTTCTTAGAGATAAATAAATTTTATTATTATCTTCATTTTTTTTTTTTTTTTTTTAATGGATTTACCACACCTTCAAAATAAACTGCTGAAATATCTTTCGAATTGAAATTTTATACGCGATTCTCGTTAAGAATAGAAGCGGCGAACTGCCGGCACTCCCTGATTCGTTGGTAGAAATTTGACGAGGAACGATTTGGCCGGGAAACAAACAACGATTTGTATTCAAGAGTACCTCTTGTAGCGTCGTTTGGTTTAAATAGATTCGTTAGGAACACCCGTGTCCTTAACCGTAGCCTATCGGTTATTAAAACCACTACCGTTCATTTCCGGCTACGTAACTTTTGCGGGACACTGTATGTACGTATACCTGAAAGCTATAGACTGTGGACGAGCTTTCTCTCTCTTTCTAAAAGTACTTAGTTTCTTTGTCAAAATGTCGCGTCTTATTAGTACCTGCCCTTTGGCCGTAGCATGGGTTTACCTGGATTTTCAGCTAAGAAGGTTTTACATCCATGAATGATATTCACGAGACGGTCGATATTTTTCATGGTGCACCTTTGTTACATGGCGTTGGTGTTCCGAACCGGGGCTGTGGAAAAAGAACGGACGTGCCCTTATGCAGGTCCGTGTTCCGACAGATGTTTTTTCGGCATGGTGTAGGCATCTTACTTGGCCACCACCATCGCCAGCATGGTGTATTCTTTCCGAAAGGTTTCCCTTGTTGCCACATCTCCAGAGCCTTTTCTTTGTTCGTCACTCGACCGAAAGACGCCAGGGATCCTTCGGAAACCGGGTCTGCTCAAAAGCCGCATCCTCCTCTTCCTTTTCCTTTTTCCTTTCCAACCTAATCGTTATTTCAATTTTCATGTCTTTCCGAATAAATCTACTCTACCGTGTTATTTCGTTAATTGAAAATTGAAAGATGCAAAGTATGGATAGCTAAAATATATTTTAAATTTTCTAAACTATTTAGTCCTTTGTATATTGTATTTGTGATACAAAGGAAAACGAAATTCTGGCCGCGAGATACGGCGAGCTATCTTTGGCAATTACGCTCGACTAACAATAATTCTCACGGGCTCCTAGATTATACTAACTGTTTTCGCGACAGTTCGGCAGACGCCGAATTTGAATTTGAATTTGATCAAAATGACTATAATCCACAAGTCTGTTTTTCAAAAATCAATCCCTGGACGGCGGACCATGGAGAGAGCTCGGATTTTAATTTAATTTCATATTACATATGGTTTTTATTTTCTAAATTTTACACTGCTACGTTAATTTATTAATTTTACGATCAATGCGTGCTCGGTAAGAGAAATCTTTCCGAAACCGGCAGAGTTGGCATTGCGCTTGAGATAGGGATAATCCCTTAGTCTAAACATAAACATTCGGATTAATAGCGAGCGGCGGCAGCCGTGTTGATGCGGTACGATACATTCATTCGCACTTGAGCCTTCCTCGAGTCGATAAATAAATTGGAAATAAAGAGAATCAAAGACAAACGGCTTAATTTTAACCAACCGACGCTATCACAAACCACAAGTTAATTGATATATTATTTCCCCAGAAATACCATCAATTTCCGTAATTTTAAATCAAGTTATTAATTTGTAAAATAAAATTGTGTTGATGAAATTAGAATCATTAATCGCGTTTAAGTATTAATTATAAAATAATTTGATTTCTAATTAAATGATGCTTATCTTTATTATCACCCGGTATATCGTTACAACTTTCAAGACCACTCGTGAGTCATACTTAATTATGCCAACGAAATTCAGTGACTTGTATCTAATGTTGGTACGTGAATCAAGATACTTTCTACAAAACAACGAACGCAACAAGTGCCAGGCACGATCTTATATTAAAATCTATTTCCATTAAAGCGAACACTTAACCGTTCTAATCTAAATCCATGCCTACCTACGAATATTCTTCTATCTTTTATTTATCAAAGAATGAACAAATTTTAATTTGAAATTTTGTTTCAGGAACACTACAACTTTATGTTCTTCCTCCCTCTTGGTAAGTTTTTGTTTTATTCCTTTTAATTTTGTGAAAAATTTAGTTATAGTTAACAATAATTTTGCAACTTGCGTCTAATGGAACTTTTATAATTTTCGTCGAGCTAAAATCCCGGTTTATATTCAACTTAAAAGTCGATATACATTGAACGCCGGTAGTTAAAAAGATAAAACTAATTTCTCAAATGAAGTTAAACAGAAAATATAAGAGTGTTCGAATATTTTTCTTGAGACCGACTGTACACGAAGAAGTCTGTGAGAATAGTAGGGTTTCCTTGTTCGTGACGGCGAAGACCACGAAATTGTGGGAGCCTCGATGAACCACGATCGCTATCCATGATTTACGCAGCGTGCCGGAACGAGAATGCTCGGTTTTCATGGAAGGTGAACGTCGCTGTTCGCTCTGCTTCTTTCTTAGCTCCATAGAACCGAGGAGAGAAAAACGTTTCTAAGAACGGGCACCTTTCCACAGCCCCGGGGCCTCTTTCAGGTCCGCGCTCGGAAGCATCGAGGCTCTGAACCGTGTATATTCTTCTTTCTCGTCTCGTTTTGACATCGAACCGCGTATACATTGACCGATCGCAAAAGTTTACAATATTTTAATGCGAAATCAGCTACGAACTTTTCCATTCACCGAATATTATGGATTCATCGGCCGAGAAACGAGCAACGTCTCGCAGATTAAATTTCCATAACGTTTCGATGAAATACGATTCGAAATTCAACTGCTTTTAGATAATATCAGCTACTAGAATGACGCAGCACGTTGCCTCTCATGCAAAGCTACTGAAACTTTCATCGAGTCGTACTTTTATTTATTCTTTTCATTATATTTTATCAATTTTGCTATTAAAACCTACTGTTATACACAGTAGGATTTTTCCTATACTTTCGTCGTCGGTACGCCCACGCAAGAACCGCTCACGGTCTTTTTTTCTCTTTCAAACGCGTAGCGACATACTGTTGGCTGTTTGATAAACGATCGCGACCAAACGTGCTAGTAGAAGATACCGACGGTCCGCCAAGTTGAAAAAACACTCGCTTGCGTCATAGATGGAACAAACGTTCCCAGAATGAACGTGTGCTCCCGCAACGTTTGTAGCTTCGTGTGTGCAGTCACGTAAACTGAATTTTCTTCATATTCGACAACGCAATTCCACGTATCAAGGTTTCTTTACAAACTACGCACGAATATTACCCATTTTCATTATCCTGTAAGGAGAAATGACGGATGAAATAATTTACCTCGGCAAATTGTCTTGACTTAAACTATAAAGGAAAGAGGGATTTCATTGATAGTTGGGTGTACGGTCTGTTGCTTCCCACGCTCTTGTTCTTTATTGCCCGTTGTTGAACCGATCCGCGATGGCGGAAGGAGGCCGGAGTCGTTTCGACGAAGAAAAACCGGCGTTGGCGATCCGATCGATTGTTGGAAACACAATGGGCAACAATAAACGGGTCGGTCGGAATTATTTAACGGTATCGATCGGTTGTACCCGCGGTTCGGTATAATTGCCCCGATGTTATTGTAGTTGTAGACACCGCAACGCAAACAACTCATCGTGATAATTCTCGTATGAATTTCAAATCTTTTATTTCAAACTGGTTATCTATTCGTCGCGATATCTTGTTTAATTATTATTCGAAATAGTTTTGCGAGAATGGTACTAGATTTATATTTTTAAATTCTTGCTGTCTTCGTTAGGGAAGTCTGACGTGCGTCTTATTTTGCAAAAATGTTGAACAAAAGAAACACGTGATTGCAGAGACAAATTTTCCATCTAACCATTAATGTAACATCATATTTATATACTGCGGTATAATGTTTAATAACCGATAATACATTTATAATTTTCTCCGTTCAAAAAAAAAAAAAATAAAAAAAAAGAAGAATGTCAATAACATATTTGTTTAAATATAAACTGGATCAAGATTGATTTTGTAGAATCGTAGGTCGTATAAAATAGATACGTGACGCAAATGAGAGACATGAAGGGTTCGCAATGGGTCACGGGCTCACGTGGGGTGTGAATGGCGAATTATTAATAATAAAAATTGATTGCTTCGAACGATGCCTCGTTCCAGCCAATCTTCAAGGCTTACAGCGATCGAATCGTTGCAATTTTAGCTCTCTCCTTTGTTTCTACAAATGTTTAGGCAAAGATTGAACTAGAACAAAATATACATCATTGTTTTTTTAAATTTATTTAGTTTTCTATTAGATCTTTTTTGAAATTGACTAGAATTTAATCCTGATTTTTATCATTTTTAAAATAAACTTCTTGCTCTTTTCTTCGAGCGTATTAATTTGAAAACTATGTCAATGGAGGATTGTATTAACGAGGAATTTACGAGAAAAGCGGATTATCATTTGTGAGAGAGAATTACTAAAATGATATTTTATAACTTATATTTATCATAAATCCCATTTGTATAATTGTCAAGTAGCAATTTAGCAGACTAATGATTGAAAAAGTTAGATAAAAGATGTAATTAATAAACCTATGGATTTCAATTTAATATCTAAATAATGAAGTTTCTATTATTACTATATTTTTAATAAGGACTGAAATTAACGATTTGAAATATCACTTGAAACTACTATTTTTCTTATTTTATATGAAATAAAAGTTGGCCAGGTCTGCCGAGTGGAAATTTCTATAGCAAACTCGAAATTCGCCTGTAGGGGTATATATATAGGGGAGGCGTATATTCAAATTATGTGGTGACCCTTCTCGAAAACTTGACGAAGGGGAAAGGGGGAATTACCGCGTGTAAGCCAGCGAGCTTGCTTCTCTAAAATCAATAGGGCTGCTTCGACCCTGTATACTCTGTGTTTAGTTCGCGAAACTCGCTTCGAAAACTCGTGTTGTTCAGAAAATTTCACCGCAGAGAAATATTTTACAAAATAATACATCAAATAAAAAATGATTTATTAATTCTTGAAGAACAGCGCGGGAAACAAAATTATATTAAAATTGGAGCTCTCTCCATGGTCCGTCGTTCGATAATAAAAATTTAACTCTGTATATTTTTTTCAAAGATACATTCTGCCAGGAAATGATAGAAGAGTTATAAAAAATGGGTATAAACACTAGAATGTAACACGCGAAGTTCCTCCTCGATATTTATATAGCAATCGTCATCTCCAACAATGTCAGTAATAACTTAATCGCCACTTACGAAACCTGATGTCTAAACATAGAACATTTTACGTAAGGATAATTCTAATTCCTGACAAATTACGAACTAAACGTACCTTAATGAACGTGTTTCGTGTTGTATAACCCGTTACATACATCACTTCGGTTATTTATTATTAGATCGAGTTAAAACTGCAACTGGTCGTAACGATTTATAATAAATTGTTTTGCGATGTTTAATACACGAAAAGTGTTAAACGTATATCAAGTCGAGTAAAAAATATTAAGTAAACATACAGTGAGAAATGAATTGTTTTATCGTAAATAATATCTTATTTCATTTGATGAAAACAAAGTTTATCTTATCGCCTCATAACGCCGTATTTATTTTCATGTTTAGAAATTTTATTTCCATTGTGTACTAAGACTCCACTATGATAGAAACATTTTTTAACATTTGTTAAAATAAGTAAATTCTCTTAACTCTCGGAGGATGTACATACATACACCATGGAAAGAGGCACAATTTTAATTTAATTTTATATATTTCACGTTATACCGGTTACGCGATAATTTCAGGCGCTGCAGCGCGCGTGTTAAATCGAATATAAATTACAGAAATAAATAAATAATTAATGAAACATAATTTGATACATACGAGTATTCCTTATCTCGAGAAGAATCAACATACATTTCTACAAAAGCGCCTCGATAACTGTTGGAATTAAAAAGGAACAATGTATGATCCATCATTTTGACGGGTTCGTTTGTTCGATCGTTAAAAATATAATTTATCTGTTTTCTCCTGGTTTTCCATGTGACGACAACCATTACAACGATCAAGGGAATATCTTCACGGTAAACTGCACTTTAGAACAGCCCGGGCAGTAAATAAAACTTGTTACAATCATCATTAAATGTATTGTAAATTTATATCGTTTCCACTTGATGCTTTTTAACGAACAGAAGCTATATTTTATGGTTTTAATCAGATGTACCGAGGAAATTAATGCGCATTCATTAATTAAACGTTGTACCGTGTAAAATAAATTTGAAAGAAAGGAAGTCTCTTCTAAGACTCTTCTCCATGGACTTCTCCTTGTAGGGTTGATCAGTTTTTCGTGTTCCGGGGTTCCTGGGCCTTGTCGTAGGCCTACTCTACCTCGGACTCCTTTCCAATAGGTCCCCTATTATAGGGAAAAACGCCCCATATATTGTGCACCGATCACAAAAAGTCTCGCGGGACGAAACAGGGGCAAGAGGAGGTACTACGCACACCAGTCTAAATAGTAGATGTGACCGCTTCGACCAATCATACGTCACAGTCGAAAGTACGCATGCGCAGAGGTGCGACCAATCAGATTGCGTTATTCTCACGAGACTTCTTGTGATCGGTGAACAGTAGATCTATGGCCCTACATCCCACGCGATAGACGAACGTACATAGATACCAAGGCGAAAGGAGGCGCGAAGGCTTGGCGATTTACTAACATCAGGGCCATCTAACTGTTTTCTAGATCCATCCTACTTTTCTTTTAACATTCACGAGGTGCTCAACTTGAATCACGAACTTGTAAGTTGTTTCATAGAATAAATATTCTATGAGTGTTCGTTAAAAAAAAAGTGTCCTTAAAATTAGAAATCGGGTCCAAAGAGCCAGAGTTATTATCAAATGTTTACTTTTTATTTAATTTTTATACTTTCTGGCTATTGGTTTACTTAAAGGAAAAGAAAGGTTGGATCACTGCTGATTTTGTCATATTACTCGACTCACGCGGCGGACCATGGAGGGCGACCCACATACTATTTTTATTTTTTAGATTTTATACTGTTCTGAAAATTATTTTTACAATATATAAATCTCTTTCATTTAAAGATTGTACATTTAACTTTGCGTCAAAATCCTTGTGTATGTTTTGTAAGTTTAGGTATCAATTACCTATATAAATCAGTTACATATATAAATGTGTATAGTTGCTAAAAACAGTACAGAAATAAAAATAAAACATTGAGCTAGAAAGAGATCATCAATGAACAAAAACTCGTTATAAAAATGGCAACGATTAACACATTTATATCAAACTATGTTTTATTTATCATATCACTTCTTGACAGTGATGACATAAGTCAAGAAATTTCAATCTTATTTCTTTCATACAAATAGACTTTATGATAAGGTATCTATGATTCTTAATCTGCACAGAATGAAAACATGTGATAATTAGATAAATAAATCCCCTGGCCTTGATGTCTAAATTTAATTTAAAGCTAGGGCCCCAAAAGCTCTTTTTTTATGGAATAACATTCTAGCAAACATTCTAGCAAAGTTTGTCGGTTTGTGCGTAGAACACCCTGTATATATGCGTATCAGACACTCGGTCGAAAAAAGTCAGCATCAGGGCCGGTTAACTGTTAGGTGGAACCTTCCTCTACTCGAAGGAAACTCTTCGTGTTCTACTTTTTTTCTTTCCCTCCTTTGCTGACCCTTCAGCTGCATCACAAGCGGTGCTCAGTCTCGGTCATCGAGACTCCACCATGATACAGCTTGGTCAATTTTATTACATCTTAAAAAAGGAAGGGAACATTATTGAATTTCGACTACCGAAACATTTCTTAACCTTCGAATAGTAGTGGCCAGGTCAATAATGACCCCGATCTATGAGACTGAAAATTAGGAATTAAAATTTTCAAACTAGGCTTTCCTTTGTATAAACATTTATGAAATTAAAATACAACATTTAATGAAAATAATATATTACATTACAGATAATTTTATAAAACGAGTAATAATATCTGATCAACATTTATGTTCAAGTTAAACTGACATTACATGTCAGGTTAATTTTTCAAAAATGATTTTCATTTTTTTTTCCAATTTCATGAACAAATATGAGATTCATAACTGAACAATTTCTATTGTAGGTAATGACATTTTTTCTAATTCGTTAACTACATGGAATACTCTGTATTTTGCTTCGGCAATTAAGTCTGGTGTAAATGTTTTAACCGTCATGGCCATGCTCTTGAAAAACGATAAAACTGGGTCGCAATCTTCGATCGTCTGTTCATCAATATCTCCTAGTGGGTCCTTTACTTCAGGAACACTTTCCTCTAATTCCAAGAATTCGTTTGTATCATCTTTCTGCCTTTTCCTTAGGATATTTATTGTATGTAATTTTCTTTTTCTCGAAGAGAAACTATTATTTTGTAAATCTGATTCTGTTGATGTACTTTCTGTGTCAGTGCTGCTGATATACAAAAATTCTGGCGAATAACCCGTTCTGTGGGTATTAACAACAAAATTTTTTTCTATAATTTTTCTGTTGTTGTACTTTTACAATAATGTACACTCAGTCCCATCGAAGTTGTCGCAGTGAAGTTGGCGCGCTAACGCATTCACGCCGCGGCTGCGACAACTTCGATGGGACTGAGTGTACACTCCTAATCACCTGAGGCTTCCCTAGGGAAAATGGTGATACGCGGGGTTTTCACGCACAGGCGTGTGTGGCTCTATCACTTGCGTGTAAACGTTTACGTGGTAAAATTTGAATTTATATTATTATCTAAATTACTTTTAACATTAATATCGTTAAAATTAGAATTCTGACCATTTCTGCTTCCCCTATATCGCCATTATTCCTAGGAAAGTCTAGGATCTATATTTAGAATTTTTACTACGCGTAAAAAATACTTGCCTGCTTTTTATATATGCTTCATTAAAAAAATCTAAGTACTGCTGTATTGAAAAGTTTAATTGCGATCTGGATTCAACATCTAGATTATGTTTACCTTGTTTGCTTTTTACAAATGTGTCTCTCAAACTTCGCCATCTTTTTCTACAGTCCGTAGCTGAAATAAATAGATAATATATTGTTTTACAGATGTTGTAGCATAAATTTTTACTTCCAAATTTTTAGACTTTTCTGAAATTATTCATTAGAGACATTTAATTTAATTAGTTCGACGCCATTTTATGTATAATTTGACTGGTTTGCGAAAACAAGCATCCAACCAGGTATGCGTAGTGTGGGATTTATGGCGCATGCGTACTAGGAGAATAACGCAATCTGATTGGACGCGCCCCACCTTCGCTCACACGTACTTTCGGTCGTGACGTGTGTGTAGTATCCCCTCTTGTCCCTGTGCCGTCCCGTGAGACTTCTTGTCATCGGTATACACAGAGTCCCATCGAAGTTGTCGCAGTGAAGTTGGCTACAAATTCACTGACGCATTCACGCCGCGTCGGTGAGTGAATGCGTGGCCAACTTCACTGCGACAACTTCGATGGGACTCAATGTACAGTATTGTGCAGAGATGAGAAAATGACGAGCGGAAGGAATGTGGGTACGATTGGTCGTAGTCGGTAAGTACACGGCCACGGACGCATATTTTGGTGAGGGAGCAACTTTTCTAGAATGTTTACCTGATCTGTTCACTCTGCTTGATATTTCCTTCCAAACAATTTTTCTGGTTTCGTAACAACTAAATTTTATGTCACTTCTATCATAAAGGACAGGGTAATTTTTTATATTTTCGATCAGTATAATGTCCTCTCTGTAAGAAAAATTAAATTTTCTTCCCATTTTTTATTACACTTTGTAAAATTGTTCAGAGTACACTTGCTTTTTGATTCGCGATTGCTACTAAAGCTGGCGATAACCAAACGCGTACGTATAACCTAACCTAATGCCACGCCACGCAACGCCATTCCACGCAACGCGACGCCACGCTACTTCACGCTACGCATGAAATTGTGTTTTCTCTTATGTTGGTATAACTGTGTAATGTATGTGTCGAACGCATGCGTCGTAAGAACCCATGGACGGTCTGAAAGCCCCACTTTGATGGCGTCAAAGAGAGAGGCAAAGCGGCCATATTGCTAAGGTAAAAGGGTACACATAGCAGGATAATTATTTTTATGTACATTTCATGACGAAATATTTTCAAAAACATTATTTAAACATTTTAAAATTCTTGTCGTGTAATTAATAATTAAAAAAAGAAAGTTTGGACTTTATGGGGCGCGAACCTACGACAAAAAAATGTAGGTCCCATCCATCCATTCTTTTGTAAATAGTCAATAGAAAGGTTTAAATTGTTTATTATTTGAATTGACTGAAGGCATGACAATATTTCACTTCGAAAACGAATAATATTTGTGTAAAATAGTTCTCGTATTTTTGCAACAAATTGTAATTGAAATGTTATTTGTCATCATTTTTTTTATCATGAAACAGATTGTACCTGCTATGCAGCAAACTGGCACGTCCGTGCGTGTTTCTTATAACATTCATCCTTGTTACTTCATACTTTGCTTTTTTACCGGAGATGTTTTTTTTTTTTTTCATTTTCAAAGTTGCCCAAGATATTACCGACGTAAAACAGTTAACTGTTTTACGTGACAACTGATGTGCCTTCCAAGAATCCGTGCAAAAGATGCCAAACTTTTCTCTGAAAAAATAAATATAGAGTGAAAAACATAATATATCAACGCAATCGAGATTTCTTTATTTTTCAGATTTTTAGAATGCAACTGCTTTTATTATTGGACTTATGCTAACTTTATTTTGGTTTCATGAAAGTTATCTGTGTATTTGTGTCTTTTTTCTTCCACCTTTGATCTTTTATTCATACGATACTGAAAGAAAAAATATCAGTTTAACAAAAAGGAGAATTTCCTTTTTGGCTGTTCATAAAATATACGTTATAGACATTTATTAACCCTTTGACGATGGACCATGCAGAGCCCCAAATTTTATTCAATTGCATTTCATATAATTATATTGATGAGAATGAAAAAATTCTCAGTTTCAAAATTCCAATGATGCGCGGGAACACGCGTTTGCGCGAGTGATGCGCAGTATGGGATTTATAGCGCATGCGTACTAAGAAAACAGGAGCGTTTCAGTGACGCACCTATGTTTTTTAAACGTGAAGGCATCATTGGTCCCCAGAAATTTTAAGGAGAAGAGAAAGTTTCACTTTAAGTAACACTCTTCATAATTTACGATAGCGTTGCTGTGATTGCGTGTCGAGGTGATTTGTAAATGAAGCACGATATAACGGAAGTAACTATTCGCTCAAGCGTATCCTGAACTATGTTGAAACAAGTTAGCTGATTGTAAGGATGGTTACAAAATAAACCAGTTCTTCGAATAAAGATTATTTAGACTTTAATCAACTTACGTAGCATAATATCGTTAGTATTCAGAATTTTGATATTAAATAGAAAACATTTGTATCACACACAGGAAATACTCTGATCATAGTTATGTAATACAAAAAAAACGACGAAGAAGTTGTAAATAATTAAAAATTGTTGTGATCGATGCATGATCACAGTCCAATTAGAATAATTAGAATTTATATCATAAATCAAAAAACACAACTAAAATTTAGAAACTGCAAATGATGTGAAATACAAAATTAAATTAAAATTGGGATTCTCTTCATGGTCCGTCGTGACCACGCAAAAGAAACAAGCACTTTTATTAACGAACGATGAATACGAAAGGCGAAGCATGGTTTATAAGCAAGAATAAATGTAGCATATGTAAGATCGTGTCCAATTTCCTGTTGCAGGTAATATCAAAGTCCACGCGTCACTTCCGTCAAGCCCAGAAGTTGCCGAGGTAAAACGGCAGTTTATAAAAACCGGTAAGTGCATCGCTTAAGTTCATGAAGAATGCAAAACTGCTGGCGTTGCATGAATTCTCTGTATGTATGCGAAAGTTTAGCGGAGGCCTGTGCATGTACGCAGGGAACGAAGCCAGCCAGAATAATCTGAGTTTATCGATCGACTCTTAGTTGCCAACTTGGCAACGGCAAACTCCCGGAATTACGAATGAAATATTCTACATAGTAAAACGGCTAGGAAATCAGTTGTCCTTTCCTACCTTTACCAATCAGGATATAAAGAATTCCATTTATAACCGTTTTCCGTTTCAACTATCGCTTTGCTAATGTCTATCTCAAATTTATTTCATGAAAAACGGAAAGCGTTAGAAATGAATTGTTGCAAACTAGGCTCGGTCATTTTAGGATTAAGAAAATATTCTTCTATAAATTATTGTCTCTTGTACGACTTTATAGAGGTGGGTCACGATTGACCTGGCCACCGTTGTTCAAGGGTTAAGTCCGCAAGTATTATAAGAATGTTGGGTCACTTTTGTCAAGGTTTATAGGAGCAATTCTTAATACCATCGCGGTCATTTATGATCCTCTTTCTGTTCGTCGGTGTCGAGAGTGTCAAACTAGACGGTGAAACACGCAATATCGCGTGATAGGGCTTCTATATCATTGATTGATCGTGATCAATGTTCTCGTTTGCTTAATGTTTAATTTGTATACATCTCCATGTTATGAAAATTGTTGAAAATAATTTAATATTCCAGTATAATAATTCTCTGGTTCATACTGCGGTACCAATGAAAACATATTTTCATGATAAAAATATTTCAGACTAATCATAAAATCTCTGAATTTAAATATCATTGAAAATTGGTGGGGAAACATTGTTAGAACAGTATCTATGTACCTATATTCAAAATTTAAAGGCCCTAAATCATACATGATTAACAACGATTCAACTTCGTTATCTGAGAGCTTACGACAGTGATATGAAATAAATATTCAAATTGTGTAATTACTAAATATAAAGATATTAATGTAACGTAGCATGATTTTGTGTCTGGCTAAACGAAGAGAAACGAATTTGAGAATCACTGATCCCAATAGCAGAAGTGCATCAATAGGGGCCATGAAAAGCAAAGGGGGTTCTGGGAAGGGTCAAAAGGGTTGCACACCAGGCAGGCAAGATTTTTTTTCCGATAGGGGCCGTAAGATGGTCAAAATCGTAGTGGCTATTATTACGGAAAGTAAGCTTAGTTGTCGTTCGGGTACATTTTATAAGCTACGGATTTTATAACCCTCCAAATCAAAATAAGTATTTGTTACATGGTATGATTTGGTAATTTTTAATTAAAATTTAAAGTAAAAATGAAAATAAATTTAAATATTTCAAGTATTATAGAATATAAAATTCTGTTTTTATTGAATTACAAATTAGAAATGAAATGTTAGACAATTTTATTGATTTTAATATTCGATCAGTCTTCTTGGTTTACGGTATCTGAACTCAGCAGGGAAACTTCGAAAAGGGGGAGGGGGTCAGATGTTGATTTGGGGATCATGAATCACTTTTCGGCTATCAGGTATGTATTCTTTTATCAAGTTGAGCCAATCCAGCGACAGTGGAATGAAATAAGCTGGGGGAAATTATGAGAAAATCGATACGTGAAACTGCATTTTCCATTCAACGAACAGGGAAACGTGAAACGAATAAACGGTGCAAATTTTCTGTCAACGAAAAGTAAAGACAAATAATTGTATAATTTTTAGAATTATAATTATTAGAAATAATTTTAGAATTCTAAAATTTATATCGATTATAGCTGCACAGCGTTGCTTTAATTCTACAAAAGAAAATGACTTTGAAACAGTTAAAAAAATCTAATTAAAACGTATATAAATAATGTTTGTTAATTTAATGTAAATAGTAAGCAGCGGAAGTGAGTTTCAGGATTTGCATGGAGTATTATCGGTGGTTAGTGCATACAATTTTGTATGAAATAGGTGAATAGAAGAGAAAAAAAAGAACCAAGGAAAAAAGATAGAGAATAGATGAATTGCAATTGAATGCACTACTCTGAAATACAATAGGACATTGCTTAGTAAACAGTGATACTCATCTATTCAACGGAAGGAGAATAATTGAAACGATAAAAATCAGGTTTTTTTACCTTTTTTTGTAGTGAAAGTTTCGCTTTGTATTTGCAACGCGTCAACAATGACCATATCGATGATTACGAGCTAATTGTACAAAATTTTTATTCAATTCTAGTAAAAACTTCATTGAATTGTATTTCTCACCGTTCAAACTTCGTTACTTATCTTATTTTTCAATATAAACAGAATAAAGATATGATTTCCGGGGATTGGCTTATGATAAGAGTCTGATTTCGAATCGGTTAAAAAATTGTTATTTGAAACGAAAATCAGTATTTGGTGATAAAGACCAATAATTTCTCACGTTATTGGGTTTGGAAATCCAAATCTTATACGATTAATTGTGTTTTGTAACAAATTAAGGATAGATATTAATCAAGGAATTATTAACCTGTACGATAGTACTTTATTCTAAAATTAATGTGTGTTTAAAAATTCTATTCGAATAATTATATACTAAAAAAGAAAAAAAATTCGAACTAAAATTACCATTCGTTCAAAACATGTTAATTTTTGTTATTTTAGAGATATTTTCTCAATTGGCATATTTTATACTGATATACGTATACGTGTACGCAAGCACGTGTTATCTGTAATTTGCATTTCAGAGAAATATTTTTTTGTTGATTCTTTTCACGACGCCAGTATAAATTGGTTGAGAACCTTTATTCGTGCAGACGATTCGTATTCGGGACGCAGCTGCAAACGTTTGCGCAGCCGAGAACGCGCAGATTGTGATCATGTGACTAATGGTCATGGTAGGAATCGGAGTCAGCCAATGAAAACGCGCGTACTATCCCCGCTCGAGGCTGCGTGAACAAAGAGACAAAGCTACTTCGTTTGCGTCGACGCTCGCTGCTACTAGAAAGTCGTTGGCAATCGGTGGGTGCGGTCGTCCGGCGAGTCGGAAAGACGCTCGTGGGTTTAGGTTTCGCGAGAAAGTTGTATTGTGGTTATAAAGGTGTACGGAGTGAAACGGCGTGGGAGAGTCATCGATTTTCGTAATTCATGATCTCAACGATTTTCACTAAAATTTTGGAGAAACGATTCGGAACGAGCTAACGGCAGAAAGAAAAAAAATTAATTAGATACAATCCCGATATTCCTGACTCATAACGGATTATATCCAGCCGTTACTTCAGTGAAAGATTCTGACAAATTCTCAAAATTTTGTTTCGTAAAAGATCGTTAGCGGTACAACAAAACGTTATTCAATATATCAGGAGAAGAATAATCGGAGCAAGGGCCGAATTTTTCGTCGCGCTGGAGCATCGACGAGGAAATATTCACCGTGATCATACGACGTGGCGTCGCCGCCATTTTGTGAAGACTCCAGTGCGCGTCCCACGAACAACAACGGCCTCATTCGTGCTGTGACCTTTTCGAATCACGGAAGAAACGGAGGAGGAAGCGGATCGGTGTAACATCGATCAAAATAATTGTATTATATATCATTCGTCCTGGGTCACATCGCATAGCAACCATGAGACTGGAAATCGTGTCAGCGGCGGATTTTTTGGTGCATCTACTGCGTCTGCAGACAGGCCAGCTATCTGAACGACAGCTGGAGATGTTCAAATCATCATTGACGGAGGTTCTACGACACCGTTACAGGGACCACTGGTTTCCAGATCGTCCGAATCGTGGTTCCGGTTACCGTTGCATACGTATCAACGGTAAAATGGATCCGGTTATCGCGCAGGCAGGTGCGAATGTCGGTCTGTTACCGACGGTACTGCACAGTTTGTTCCCGAGCGAGCTGACCATGTGGATCGATCCGTCGGAAGTCTCGTACAGAATCGGAGAGAACGGATCCATTTGTGTTTTGTACGAGCGCACGGAACCGGACCCGGAAGAGTTCCAGCAGCACCAGCACCAGCACCAACATCAACATCAACACCAACATCCACATCATCAACATCATCAACAACAGCAGCAACAGCAATTCGAAAGTTGTAAAGACTCGTTATTGCTGGAACACTCGCAGTTCAGCGAGCAAATCGCTGCGTTCGTTTCCAGTTGAAGCTTTCTCGTCGATACGAGTTCATCGATGCGACGGCGCTAGCGTCTCGCTTCGTTTCCATTGGACGTGCATCACGCTCTCGGACTGATCAAAGCACACACGTTTTTATTTTTTTTTTCGTGATATATGTGATTGCGATTTTTTTCTGGTCAGGTGAAAGTTTGACTCGTGCATGAACGCGCAAGTGCTACTCTGTTTGGTGTGTCTCGATAGAAGATCCGGCTTTGATCGTTTCCAAGGAAACAGCAGCCGACGAGGCGACCGGAAAAGTGTGAAAAAAATGGGCAAACTCCGGTGGAGCTATGTCAGCCCGACAAATTGATCTCAGCCCCCCCTCTCCACCTACGTACTTCCGTTAATCCTGGAAGGAAGCTACCCCTGGGGTGGGGAACAACGAACCAGTCTGACCCCTCCCCTCTGGTCTCGAGAGAGGAAAAAGCAAAACGAGCCTCTCTCTCTCCCCCTCGAGAAGAATTCAACTCCAGCAACGTGTTTTATCGTCACAAATCTTTTTTCTTCCACGAAGTCTCTTGGTACGTTCTCCCCTCCTACGGCGAAGAGGAATAAAAATCGAGCAACATCCGCGCTGGCATTCTCTCTTCTCGTCAAGGATTTGTTTTCTCCCTAACCTCGCATTATCAATGCAAATTACCACCGAGCCACACGCAACCATCCGACAACATTTTCAACGGTTCGAGAACAAGAGGAAGAAGAAAAGAAGTTAACCACCTTATCGATGTATCTTTCACAAAATTCTTTTTCGAGTATTTTTTCATACGACGCTTGCTATTGGTATAATCATGTCCACCCGTTCTTGGATCGTCCATCAGAGCATCAGTTTTATTGGTCGTTGGCCAGTCGAGCGGTTCTCAAGCCCGGCCCACACATGTTACACTTCATAGGTACTCTCCTCCGATCACAAGAAGCCGTCTCGCGAGTTCTTGCGATCGGAGGACACGGTACAACCTTCAAACAAAACGCGTGAGTTTATATGTACATATATGTAGGTATTATATATGTGAAAAAAGACGATGTATACGTGTAAGCGTTACGAGAGCGAAGCTTACGCTTATATGTCGTGTCGAATTGTATATTATCCGTTTTCTGTGAGCAGAGAGAGATTGCAAACGAGACATAGCGTGTGTGTGCGAGAAAAAGAGAGAGTTGAAGATAGAAGGAGATGTGATTGTGAGGGAGAAAGACATAACCAACATATATGAAGTAAACAACTGTGATTTTCTTCGCATGAAGGGAGAGGGAGTGGTTTCGTGCATGTACCATATTAATTATCTTTTCTGGTGTTTCGAACGTGACGAAGAGCGAAGAATGAATGTTAGTGCGAATGAGGAATAAGCAACAGTGAATTTCATCGCGTAGCTATCTATCTTACCCACGAATTTGCACTTTGACAATAACTTTATGGAATCGGCTGTCATTTTGCAATTATTTAATTTTTTTTTTTTTCAATGTTTACTTAAACAATTTCATTAATAGATATATCCTTTACTCGTTGCAATATGTGTACGATGCAATAGAAATCTATAAGTGTACGAATTGAAGGATACAGATAATTACGTTGTAGTTTGCAAACTTAAACGTTGCTTTCAAGGAAAAAAAGGGAGCGCGATTTTATTCGTACTTTGCACAATTGTAAAGGATACCACAGGTAATAATTTTGCAAAATTATAGCGCTCATTTCATTAAAATAAAGAAGAAACTCATTATTTTATTTTTATTTTTTTTAAATAATAACCATATTCAGACAACAATCGGTAAAAAAAAACTACGTTTTACGGGATTTGACCTCGCGAATCGCGGTTTAGTAATTCTAGTTTTCCACTACTTTAAAATGAATTGCTTATTTCGATCAAAAATTCAAATATAAAAATTTCGAACGTTTATTATCGTAGAGAAGACCGCGCTATGATATTGTAAATGTCTTTTATAATTTTGCAAACTTAAAAGATCCTGCGTTTCCCTCTTATGCACGTATATGTATATGTAGATTGTACCGTTCTTCAAGTTTCTCCGGTGGCGTGTCTGGTTTACACGTTAACAAAGATACCATCATCGGTAAGTCATTTCTTTTATTTTTATTTTTTCTGGTAATATATTCGCTTCTTAGTAAGCTTTGAATCATGGTGCGTAAGTGGTGTGCCGTTCGTCTGAGGTGACAATACTGAACCGTGTACAAGTGTCGTGTGAATATAATATTAAAAAAAAAAAAGAGAAAAGAAAGAAATAAAGAGAAAATGGAAACAGGGGAGGTACTTGTCGAATCAGGAAGCTCTGTATGTAGCGATTATATAGAAAAACCGTGTCTGTGATTATGCTAAAAGTAGAGAGACAATATGAACAATCTCTAATTACGCGAACGACCTAATTAGAGGCGCGTGTATTCGTGATACATAACACGCGTACACGTGTCTGTATATTCCTGATATGTATAAATATGTTTATATCAATGAGTATGAGTGGCAATTTTAAACGAATTTTTAGATTAATTTCTTTTCTTCTAACGAACAATCTTTTGTATATGAATATTACTTACACTTTTTAAAAATAAGATTTAATCCTTTCAATTTAGTTCTTCGATATTCAAATAACAGTTGCAATATAACGATACGATACGATAAGTAGTTCGATTAAAATTGCTAAATATACTCAACTCGAGATAGGGAAAAAAAAAACAAGAAAGAGAAACCTGTATTCGCTGTTTTCATTTGGAAGATCGACCGCTGAAAAATCTGTCGAAAGTAAGACAAGAAAGAGGAGAAAGTGTGAGAGTCGAACGGCGACATGGATAATATCTCGTACACCATAATATACAGTCCTTCAAACTATATGTATGTTGCAATAAAACAGGAAAGTTTCAAGATTCAAGGTTTCAAGAATCGAATTCTAAAATATCGAAATTTAAATTTTAGGCTTCTACGATTCGAATTCTGAAATTCTAAAATTCAGATTTTTCTTTTCCAAAGTTCAATTTCTAAAGGTTCAAAATTTTAAATAAATCTCTGCCAGTGAAGCCGATTTTCCTTCGCTTTTTACTGTGACATTCATAAATAGCGTAGCCTGTAGAAGTTACAAAGATGTTTCTTTCTTTTAAATTCTCCTTTGTTTCGACGCCATCGGAAATCGAAATTTCAACCAAAATAAAAGATCCGCAGCGAGACAAATTTGCGAGAATGAAGGGCGAAAGAAGTGCAAAACATTGTTTCACGAGTGAATTGTAATTACTATATATACATATATATGTATATGTATACATACATAAACATATATTATATATACATATAATTATAAATATATATATCTTGTAACTATACATAGAGTTCTTCAGGAAGAATTTGTACAAACCCGCTGGAACAAGGCACCAGCAAGTCTGTGATTTTAGCTTGGTTAATTCAGTATTTTTTTAAATAAAACGAGACAAAATCAAGATAAACGATAAAAAAAAAAAAGAATAATAAAGATGAAGAAAGGCAAGATTCGAAAGTTCTGCATGAGGAACAAGCATATATTGGGTATGGTTGTTTACTGTGTTCATATGGGAGGGATGCTTGTGGGAGAAAAGGGAGGGAATATTGCAAATTGCAGACGGAATGATATAATTATTGCGTGTATATTTGATAGAGTTATTTGTATAAAAAAAAGAATACTAATCACTTGCACGCTGCGTTGCAAACGAAGAATTTTAAAAGCGTTGTCTATCACAGATTTTTGATAAAAATTGTAAATATGGTATTTAATGCGATGCGTTTCAATCGTAAGTTAAGCCGTGCAAATACGAGAAGCGAGAATATAACTTTTTTTTCTGTTCAGTTATAAGCGATAAACAGAATGTTTATTTCAATTTTCAACAAATATATATATATATACATATATCTTATTTAATACATTTTGCATAGTTGGTAATTAGAAGGTTAGATAAATTATTTAAATAATTTAAATAATTTTGAAAATCAATTAAAATTTTCATTTGTACATTTCAAACATAATTAAAATTTGGACTCTGTCCATTTCATGGGGGTCTACTATCCAAGGGTTAATAGAGTTTTGAATATTCTAATTACCGAAATTGAATATTTGAAATATTCAGTGCAATCTTACACTTTTAACATTCAGAATATTCAGATTTCTCCGAATGTGATTTTCCAACTATCAAAAATTTTCATTTAATTAATTCATCGACTTTACCAGTATCGCTTTGCGTAAGTGCACGTTAAAAATGTCTAATTACGATAATGAAATTGCAAGTTGAATTTGTACAAATTTTTACGGGATAGTTAGTTCCGTTGGCATTTTCCATAGGGCGCGTGTGTTCCCTCCGCTTTCGATCGTGAGAATGAGAACGTAAGAGAGTTTGAAATTTGTAGACGAATCGTAAACATTTAAGCGTACATGCCGTGTGTCTTTCTTTTTCCGTGAACATTATTATTCTTGTTGGGACACCAGGAAGGAGAATGCACGAGAAAGGAGGGTATGATTTTTCGATGAGGAAGAAAAATAGAGAAAAATAAGGAATTTTTTCCGTGAGCGTGTAAGCGAGATGATAGAGAGTATGGGAGAGAGAGAGAGGATGAGGGTGAAGAAACAAAAGATAAATAAAGAAACAGAGGGATGGACAGGAAGAGAGCGTGAGAGACCCGGCAGGGGTGCTCGACTCGGGTATATTTAAGGCCGTGGGTCCCATCGTGGTAATATTATTGTGATGCCGAATTATTGTAGTGATTTTAATACGCAGTCGAGCTAGAGAGATAAAAATGAATACACTGACCCAAGGTCATCGAGATCCGAATTCGGCGACCCTGTTGGATAGTGCACAAGATATAACATTCGTTCATACACACATACACGTACACATGGCAAATTAACCCTTTATTGGAATTGATAATTTTTCAGAAGTGATAATAAACATTTGCAAGATTTATTTGGTTAAAAAAAAACAGCAAAATTGAATCATTTACAATAAATATTGAACATCGAAGTCCTAAGTCAGTACAGAATATTGGGGCTTTCTCCATGGTCCGCCGGCGGAGGGTTGAAGAATTCTCGATCATTGAGGGGTTAATTTTCATTGGAATTTTGTATCATAAATGAAATTGATTTTATCGATGTATACACGTACAAAAACACATTGCACACACACACAGACACAAACAACACATTGACGAAGATACATAGACCAGACATGAGAAAACATACAACATACACTCTCGAATCTGTAGACTGTAGGTTTACTATTAATTATTATGGATTATAATTATTATATCTATTATATCAATGTATAATTATATTTAGTTTATAGGTTACTATGTCTATCATTTCCCGCTTGTATATATGCCGTGAGCTCGAAAAAATTCAAACTTTATCGAAAGAAAAATCTATAATTTTTTCGACTTTTTTTGTACAGAAATAATAAAAACAAAAAGGCCTCGTGCTTATGAAATTTCATGAATACAAAATAATCGTGTCATGTGATTCCTGATTTTATACGTCCGAAATCCTAAATGCCATCTCCTTTTTTTTATATTCGTATTGCGTACCAGTATTGCGTTTTCTCAAACAACAGTGTCAAATAAGATATTAAAAGAAACTAAATTAGAAAGAAAAGGAATCTTCGTTGTCAAAATTCATGTAACGAAAGTGCAATGTAATCAGTCCATTTTGTAAAAAATTTAAAGTAAATTTTCTGATTATTCTTGCAATAAATATTAGTTTATGAAGTTTAATGTATTAATTTAAATATTAAGAATTTGATCTCGATAATTATTAATAACAATAAAATTAGTATCATTGAAACATTGATGAAAATTTCAAGGAATTGAAAGTTTTGTAAATAGCTAAATATAACTGATTAATACCTCTTATCAATGATAAATACGAAATTATTACACTTAATTGTAGTTATTATTCATTTAAAATATAAAAATAATTCATTGCACTAAAACAGTACAAGAAATTCATTGTGTTTGATAATTTATAATTATCAAAAATAATAAAAGAAACGAAGATTTCTCATTCAAAATGGTAGGATTAAAGCTATCAATATGAGTTTATTCTTCTTTAGTTCATAAAGAACACTAATTGATACGATTTATTAGTGTAGTTGAAAGTATCAAAAGAACTTTAATTGCATAATGTATTAAAAAATTATAATTACTTTCTGCTACGTTTGCGTAAAGAGTATAAAAAATAGCGAAATGTATTTAGAAAATGTTTTTTAAGTACAATTGAATCTGTGGAAAATAAAAGATTAGTTAAATATATCATGAAATAATCATTTGGTTTGTTTTTATTAGATTCTTACATATAATCACGTGGCGCAACCATAATAATTGTCTTACACCATCATTTTTTATGGGGAAGCCTGATTTGATCGCGGGTGGATCAGGTTTAACAGCCTACCTTGATCTTTTCTATCGGTGGATGACGAATGTAGAATTCAATCTGATTGGTCGCGTACTTTCGGTCCTAACGTATGATTGGTCGAAGCGGTCACGTGTACTAATCAGGCTGGTATAAAAGTAGGGGACCAGTCGACGTATGCGTAGTATCCCCTCTTCTCCCTGTGCCGTCCCGCGAGATTTCTTGTCATCGGTGAACAGTACTTGTAATCTTCTGTTGTTAGGTGATCCACTTTTCGTTCACCTAAAATATTTAATGTCTTCCATATTGTTAATAATATGGGTTTCTTTGACAGATATTGTCCACTGTTTGTCGATTCCTCGTCAAGTTTTCAAATAACGGCTTTCAGTGTTACATTAAGTCAAGCTTTCCATAAAAATATACTTAATCGAAGTTAATTATTGACATCTCGCTTGTTCTAGTCATTGCTTTCTATCGATACTCGAATCATGTCCGTGCGGAATCTCGTTTTGATCAACGAGTTTTTGCTTTGTTCGAGCTCGATCGCGAACGTGGTTATCCGTTATCAAAGGCATGTTTGCCAGGGGATCACGGAACGAATACACATGCTAACGAATGTATGTATTGAGAATTGGCCGCGAAGTTAACAGGCATTAGATACTTGGTCGACTGGCTAATCGTCGATGATCGATAAATGGAGCGAGTTGAACTGGTTCCACGGTAACGATACTTATTGCCATGACCGATGCCTGCTACTGCTAGGAGAAAGGGTATCGAGTCTTACCATCATTGGCGTAACTATAGAACGAGTAGAGTGAGACTGGCTTTCTGAATAATGTGAACTAGTCTCTTATTATTTCAAAATTCTGAGGTTTTAAAATTGAAAAATTCAAAAATTCCAAAATTACGAAATTTAAAAAAAAATCCATATCTTCAAAATTGCAGATTTTCAATATTCTAAAATTCTAGAATCCATATCTTCAAAATTGCAATATTCTTGCAAACTTCCAATATTCTAAAATTCGAGAATCTAAATCTTGGACTCTAGGTAAAAAAAGTTCATTTACGCCAATGGCTACCGTTCGATACGATATTTTTCCAGTCGAAGCCAAGCTTTCAAGTTGAAGACCAGTCTCGATTCACCTCGAAAGGAGAGTGCATCGATCGGACATTAAACGTTATCTAGGCGAAAAAATGTATTCCCGTTTATAACTAGACGGATCCGTGGTGATTAAATATGCAAGTCTCTATGCAAAGAAATGACTAAACTTGTTTTAAGTGACCCATCTCGTATAAAATCCATTCACCAACTATGTAGTTTTCTTATTTTAGGATCATGATCCTGTTGATACGTGCTTCAGATATTTAACCCTAGAATTTAAATTTAACCCCAAATTCATTTTTATCCTCATTTTTTAAATTCCATTTTTTTACATTAATTTTCTTTCGAAAATTTGAATGCCCAATTTTAGACGATGCATCGTTGAACACAGGGCCGCGCCCAGAGCTTTTTGGGCCCTGGGCATATGGATATAATCATAATAGGAATTTAATCGTTAATCGTTGATTCAACTTTCGCCTGGTACTGCGAGTGTTAGCCTACACGAGGAGCAACCAAAATGGCGCGAACAAGAAGATCGATGCGGATAGGAACGGCAAGAGCGTATCACCTCTTCTTTTTTATTCTTTCGCCTGAAATTAATTCACGACGGAAGAGGTTAAACTTGGCGAAGAAGAAACGAAGGCGCACGGTTCAGCGATTCGTTCAAGAGCGTTGTTAAGATAAGATTTCATGGTTCGGGCGACGACGATGTGGGACAAATACAAGATGATGGTCTGGCGAACAGGAAAGGTTCGTGGCGTGCGAAATGACGAATTATTGTGCCGTCGAGGAAAAGGAGCTATTAAGTGTGATGGAGAGAGGTTAGAAGAGAAAAGAGATGAAGGTGGTGGAAGAGAAGGAGGAGGCGACCGATGCTTGTCGTAGAGGTCAGCCTCGGTTGTTGCCCTGGCCCCCTGATACCGCTTGGCCCGCACGGTTACTGCTCCCCTTATTCCTTACAAGGACTGCTCCCGAACTTCGTTTCTCACAACAGCTTTTAATCGCTACCTCTTCATACATTGTGTCGTTTCGGCAGTCTAGCATGACAAAAATCAATTTTGCAACTGACACAGATAGAGCCAGAGACGAAAATAAGTGGACACTGTTTAAAACAGAATATCAGAAATTAAAATTGGACCATATGACTCGAGGTGTTTTGAGAAGCTATCAAAAATTGGCACAGATTTGTGTCTGCTGAAATTACTTCATTTATAATGGAATCAGAATAAGAAATTGTTAGCAGGTTTCTTCGTTTATGTACCGTATGCGAACAATTGCAGAGTATCCAATTGACCTTCGTTGTGGCTTGAACCGTTTCAGGAACGACAATTGCATAGAAATGCCACGAAACATCCGCGATACGCCAATTAATCGTAGCCCGAACTACTTATTTTTAATGAGCAGAAATTAACGTCGCCTAGTGTACTCTCGTCGCGAATACAATGCATGATAGTTTCGCAAATGGAAATGTTTGCTTTTCATAGTGGGACACGGTCGGTGCACACTGGAAACCAAGCCACATTTCTTCCGTATTTCTTTTTCCACATTTCCCAGTATCTGAGATACTAAAATTCTACAATTTTAGAATATTCGAATTTTTTAATTAGTTACAAAATTCCAAAATCAAAAAATTTCAGAATTAGAAAATTCCAGAGTTTCAAAATGACATAATCTTTAGAATTTCGCGAATGGAAATGTTCGCTGTTCATGACAGTGGGACAATAGTCGGTGAACACTGGAAACTAAGCTACATTTCAGTGAACGAGCACCTTTTGTGCCAACAAAGTTGAGAAACAGATTCTCTGCGACAATGTCCTGTAACATCTGTCGCTTCTCAAAGATTCCACGCTGACAATAACTTATAATGAATTAATGATTGACATCAATGCAGTACTATTTACACTACCATTTGAAAACAGTTGTATCTTTTGTTAATTCTTGAAGAGTGGAAATAGAAAATTTAAACAAGTAATCTTTTGTTAATATGTTGGAAGCAATCATTAATTAGTAAAATATAGTAGTACATAAACCTGATTTGATACATCAATTAAAAATTTAAAATATAACAAAAGTTGCTATTGAGACACCACAAAACATTTCAATAAAGAAAAGGTATAAGAAACCCAATGGTTTCTATACAGGTACCATTTACAATTCGGCGTTGCGTCACTTAAACTGGAGCCAGTTCATCGAGAAACATATTGAAAAGTAAAAGTTACGTAATTTATATTGCAAACCGAATGTAATGATAGGTTTCCTTGGGGTTACGCAATTTATTACGTAAATTCTGTTATCGGGGTATCAAATGGTTTCGATATTTGTCCCACGAGTCACACTGTCACGTTTCTCTCAGCTCTGTATGATAAACTTCTTTCCAATAATGTAATTCGAAAGAATTCAAAAGATAATTATATTTAATATTTTTAAAATTCGAAGAGTATCCAATTGCTGTTTTTACCTACTTTAATCCTTGATCAGCTGAGTCTGAAATGGAATTAGGGCTCTCTCCATGGTCCGCCATCTGAGAATTGAAACGAAACCGACCGATAATTTGATAATCAGAGCAAAAGAAGAAAGGAAAGTCTGCTCCGTTTTGCCTTGCAATCGGTTAGAAGAGATGAATCCATATGTTTAATCAAATTTTTTGAAACAATCAAAGCCAACACATTAGTATATCCCGAGACCTGGACGATCGAGGAGCTTAGAAACTGTGTTGATCGCACACCGGGACGATAACTCTTAACAAAGAGGTCTGCTGGTGTTACGCGTGTTAATCTGCTATCAGTGTTGCATTAACCAGCTAAAGATAACACGTTCCTTGGGAAACAAAGAGTAAGCGTATGTTACAAAGATTATCTGCATTTATCTCGTTCTTACTACAAATAAAATACGGAAAATTAACAATAAAAATGTAAATTCTTTTCACGGCTCGTAGATCTGATTGAGTTTTGTAATTGCGATCACACGATTAGTTGTTTAAACAAAGAAAAATGTTAATTTTCTACGGTTCTGTTATATTGCACTGACTTTTATCAGGGAAAGCGGATATTTAAATCCTAGACTGTTGCGTATCAAATGTTGAATTTCGAAACGCAAAATGTCTGATATGATTTTGAATTAAAAATGAAACCTTAATTATTAAAAGTTTATAATTAATTAAGAAGGAAAATTTATTTGTAAGAAGTCACATAAAATACAGGTTAATTTCGTAGATGCTCCTAGTGAAAAAAAAATTCTACGACTTCGGATCACTGGTCGGGAGTGTACTTAAATCCCATGGTCTAATAGCTATGCAAGCAAAAAGGATGCAAGTCCGTTTTGGTAACCAAGTCACGGAAATTTCCAAGTTCTTTAAGCGTTACGTGCACCCCAGTCGGAGTGTCCCTGCACGTTTTCGGTTCGCTGATGCGAACACGCCATTTCCAATTGCGTGAATACGTCATGTGTCCCTACGAGCACGATGTATGCGCTATATGCACTCTTCCAGCAGACGATGGTGGGTTGCAAGTTGCCGAGTTTCGCAAACTCGCCGGTCGTTAACCTTACGCGAAAATGGATAAGACGGTTCCACCGTGGCAACGTTGCCGTTCTCTGAAATACCCGCTTAGCAAGTAAGTTCAGTAGCTTTTAACGTTAGACTTCACCAAAAAGCATCAAACTAGAATCTAGAATTATTTTAGAATTTATTATTTATTATCCTCTTATACATAAACTGTACATCTCTAAATAAGATAGTTATACTTTTGTCCATTTATCTTACACATTTCTATCCAATTCTGAATGATGCCAATAATTTTATTTCTCACTAACAACTTTTGAGAAAGATAGCATAATTGAATTAAAGATCGTAGTTAAATGATAATGAAACTTGTACATATTGAACTTGCAATTAATCCTATCTTTAATGATAACCGTGTACCCTGTGACGGCATATTCTTTTCTGCCGGGGAGTTACATCTAAATCGAGAAAAAAAATAGAGATAGGATAACTTGGGTATGAATCGTTACATGATGTATCGTAAAACGGTTCGCTTACGTATTCGCATAAGAGTTCATGATGCTCGCATGAACGTGATGCAAATAGTAGCGGCAGTATCCCATCGAAGTTGTCGCAGTGAAGTTGGCGCGCTAACGCCGCGGCGTTAGCGCGCCAACTTCACTGCGACAACTTCGATGGGGCTGAGTGTATGTACATGTTCACGTGTACGTTGGAGCAATTGCGTACACGTGCATACGTAGCTCGTGTCACCTTTGCCACACTGCTAGATGTAATTGTATAGTAGGCACAGAAATATAGCGCGGTCATTAACCTATTAATTTCCATAGGTCGAAAATGTGATAGATTTTTAAATTCTAATATTCTAATGTTCTGATAGAAAGAATTTGTTTCTAAAATTTCTTTTGCAAATTATACATTACACATAATTTTTCCAATATGTTGCATTAATTTCAAATCGGTATAGTACTGAATGAACTATTTTTGGTAACAGTTAAACGTGAGCGAAACACGTGATTCCAGAAATCGATTAGATTAACGACCACGCTATATTTCTGCGACTACTATACCCTCCCACACAAGCTTTACCGTATCACCAACTGTATAACGAGATAACTAGCCTTGTAACGAGATTATCATTCGAGCATTGACGTTTCTGAGTTTTCTAGCTTACGACCAAAGAGTGAGCTCTTCTGTGCTCGGTGTTGTACTTTATATTTCACTTTAAAGTTACAATTTGATTAGAAACCATTTTTATTTAATAAATGTTTTAAATAAAGATTCTTCAAGAAAGAAGGAAATGATTCATTGCAGAGAAAGAACATTTTTTCTGTTTTCCTTCTTTTTATTAGTATGTACTCGAGAATTGAATCATACGAAATGTGCTTCTTTACGAAATTGTTGAATCAACATGTTTTCGCGTTTTATCGTCGTTTACGTAGTAGGTTTGCGTACGAGCACCGTCATTAGAGATTTCGAAAGTTGACGGCTATGGTTCACGGACCTTTTTATTACCAACTTAACTGACTTCACTTCTATGACTCATCGTTTCCTGTCCAACGCTATACGTACTCGTAGTAACGCCAAAGTGTAGGTATACATAATAAGAGGCGACACTCTGAGAAAGAATTACTTTTAGAGAGAGACGAAATGGTACAACCAATTGAAATGCCCGTTCGGTAATCTTCGCATTCGTTCGTGAACGCTCGCCCAGTCTACATTAACTTTCATAATTCTATAACTCTACAATTATGCAATTTCAAAATTCTAAAATTCCAAAGTTTCAAAATTTGATAAACCTGTCCCATCCCAGAGGAAGGTTCTAATTACCTAAATCATAATTATGATTCTTAATTCCAATTTAGTGATAAAATGTAGGTATACTAGATTCATTTTCATTCATTCTAGAATGAATATTTCAACTGTATATTAGCATTTTTGTTTGATCATGATAATTATGGGTCATCAAGTTAATTAACGCAAAGATAAATTGTGTATGCAAGTTCTACTTAAGTTTCTCTATCTGTTTTCGCACAGAGACGAGGGTAGAACAATGAGAATCAGCGAAGGAAATCCTGTGGGGAGCAGTAGCTTTTCTCCAGAACCGATGACCGCTTCCACCGGAAGTTCGGACGACGAATCGCCGACAATTCCAGAGACTTCCCTTCCCCTGACCACATTTTCCGTCGAGGATTGTGTTTACAGAGGCGAAGGGAATGCTAATGTTGTTATTGCACTGCCTCAAGTAAGTTCAGAATTATTATTCTATTTTATTTTTTTATTTTTTTAAATGTACACTACTGCTCAAAAGTTTCAGTATCTACTGCATTTCCAAATTTATACTATTTGAATACTAAATTAATAAATCTGAATTAAAAATGTTCAGACTTAAAGGAATTCAATGAAATATTTTTATGAAATTAAATAATTAATTCTTAAACAGAGGAACTTGAGTCAATCGAGATCCAAACTTACAAAACATATACAAATATATTAACCTAAAGTTAAGTGTATAAATTTTAGAAAATGAGATATAAAATTAAGTTAAAATTGGGGCTTTCTCCATGGCTCGTCGTATGGTGGTTAAGTAACATTAGTGCAATAGAAAGTTAAAAGATTTCTTCGATTAGAAAAACGATAAAGTCACATAGTTTCATCGCATACTGATGAACTTAAACACACAGGTGACTCACCACTACGACGTTATATTTTAACTACTATGAATCAGTTCGTTAGTATTCTAAAATTTCATCAACAATTAGATAGAAAGGATATTGGAAATTCTATGAACTATTTTTGTTCTTTTCCACGTGCATAGATTCGAAGATAAGCATAAACAGTTATGAGTCAATGATAATGCGCAATAAGATATATTCGTTTGTAAAATGAAAATATATTTGCTTATTGTTTTTGAACCGAAAAGCAAACACATATGTGACGTTACATTTATAACGTTATCACCTGATGTCACGTGCTGACCTATCAAAATGTAGACTTAAGATTGTGTAAGAACTCTTACGGTAAATATGAATATTTATTTAGCAATTTGGTGTACAGTATCGAGAAAAATTGGCTATCCCTTAAATTGTAAAATGTGTATATCTAAGGAACTAAATCTACGTTGTCAGGCCTTACATTTTCTTTCATACAGCATAAATCTACGGCCTTCGGTTACAACGTGTGAAATCTTTGCGTGGGTGTTATTGTAATGCTTGTGTATTGTCTATACGTACGTTGATTTAAACTGACATACAATACGATAAAATAGATAATATATGAGCGTAACATGTATGCAGCACACACGCAAAGATTTTGTTCAATGGACGTCCTTCTGAACACTCGTGCGACCTCAACAGATTGTTAATAATTTGATTTACGACCTTCTGAAATACTGGCGGAGATCGTACTGTAATTTCTATATATATATATTGATAGAGAGGGAAAACGAAGAAAGATTCTAGTACAGAACGTGTCAAAAGGTAAGAAAACTAACCGACGATCGAAGATACACTGACTACGAGATCTCTCATTTGCGTCAGTGCGCACATGTTCTGCGCACACGTGACCAAAATGGAGGAAAGTATATAAAGAGTGAGCAGGACAAAAAATATGATGGCCGTTGACCTGCTGATTGTTGGAAGGGGTAATGGTCTGTTAGTGGGAGACTCAGCTGATAAATGATCGATGGGTGAGCTTTACTTTTCAGAACCGCAGAAACTATCAGAAAAACCGATTGGAATAATAATATGTTAATTAAAACGTTCGCTAATAAAAACACGAGATTTTTAAATTTTAAATAGGAGAATCAATAAGTCATTTGCAACATTACAAATGTACATGTATGTATAATAAGATACATTAATCGCTTCATAATTACTGGTACATATGGTACATTTAGTTTTTTCTTTAATTTAAACATGATCGCAGAAGATATATTTCATCATTCTTTTGAAATATGCTAATACAGTGCAAACTACTCTAACTCTAAACTACAGTGGTCGTTCGTTGGAAGTGTCCCTTGCTGATACACATTACTCAATTCTGTTAATCAGCAAAGTACATCACGAATGGAATACCGAGCGGCTACTGTATTTACTTATAATGCTTATAATATGAAAATCTTTCGTACCAAGACTGTACAGTCCACGTGATCAAGGGTACTTCTTTTAGAGCCAATAGATGAGATAATCGAGTCGTACCGTGTTAATGCGTGTAATCAAGAGGCATTTGTATCAAATGCACAGCAAAATGTTGCGTCCACTTTAATAAGTTAAAAAACATTAGTTCCTAGGTAAGTAGGTACTTAGAACAAAAGAGTGACGCACAAGGAACTTTTGTACAAACCACGTCAGCCGGCAAACGAGAATAGTCGATATATTGATTGAACGTTTATAAAAGATGGCAAACACCTGAGAAAGTTCACATGGATACCACGAAATTATATGTTCCAATACTAATTATTCAAATCTATTGACATTACTTACCTATATTCGCTATTTTGAAATTAAGATTTTTTAGAATCTTGGAATTTTGGAATATTTAAATTTCAAAACTTTAGAATTGCAAATACTTAAAATCTTAGACTTCTAGACTGTTTTTTGCTATGTTGAAATTTTTTAATCCACTCTGACTCCTTTATAATGACGCCAGTGTTTAAACATAAATCAATGTTTCACTTGGAATTATTAATAATGCATTGAATTTTTATTAATTTAAAACAGCGGTTACTTCCATTACTGTTCCTCCAAAAAAGTATCTCTTGTTTTTTTGTAGTTTGTAGTCAGTTTGTACTATTAGAAGTAATATAGAGATAATTTGACTTCATCGTAATGGTAATGTTTTAGACATTAATGAGGGATCGCCGTGAGCGAGCATCGATCAAACGATTATTTTCTTTTTAAAGCGATCAAACTCATTAATGATAAGGCTGATTTCTCAGCGAAATACGACGTATATACTGGTAATTAGTGCCACGTCATTCGGGCAATTCACTGATAGTAATTGAAGCTTGCTGCGCAATGGAAATTGTGGTTTGCCGCGATATGAAATGCCTCGTGTCGACCTAATTTCAATTTTGTTGACGAAGTCTACGACGTCAGAATTTTTTTAGTTTCCTTCCATTCATAATCAAGCTTAACTTATTTTCATCGTTTCCTTATCGTTAGAGGAGATAGGGTTCGTATCTTTTTCTCTCAAGAGACGTATTTACATCTCGTTGATCTGGGAAACAAACGTAGATCATTTATAAAATTACAATTTTTGAAAAAATGAAAAATCCTAAAGAAAAGGTAAAATATATATAGAAATTTGAAATGTGATTCGATTTACATGGCCCTTTCGTCACGCTTTTGTACGCCTACGTTTCAGGAGCGTAAAGTAATTCGATTCCGGAAGTCGGTGCCGGACGATGTTTCACCGGATGGCGGTAAACAACGAGTCGAACGAGAAGTGAAATTCGTGAGATTCGTGGCTTCCTGCTTTTTGGGCCCGTACACGCAAATCCCTGAGATACTTCGTTACGATATGAAAGACATCGTCAGATTATCAGAAGCCATACGTCCGCTACGACCAGGTAAAACATTTCCCCTATAATATTCTCGGGTAAAATTCGTACCAATGTTTTTGTGTTTTTGAAATTTTCTTGTAGACGATCTTTTGGGATTTTAGAGTTTAAGAATCTCAGAATTCTTAGAATTTAATTTCTTACGGCTAAAATTCCTCCCCCTTAATTTGAATTTCGCTGACGAAGATAAAGTCGGCTGAGATTTCATCGGTGCGAGAAGCAGCAGGTACCGAAAGGTCTTCACGGGTATATAAACCTTGCATTTTTCTTCGAAGAGGAAAGGTGCAAGCAGCAGGTGTACGCGCCGGAAAAAAGGGTGTATTATTCAAGTGGCTCGACAAAAATTCAAGGAACGAGACTTGGGACTTTCACCTAAAATTGTACATCTGTCGTTTTCACGAACAATAAGCCCATCGATAGACATCTGCGTTTGAAGCTGTCTTCCACAGCCTCTACACTTCGGTTACATATAACCCCGTTTTATTAATAATCAAAATGTTCACTCGTCTTAGAATTAAGCTGCCTCGATCGTTTTGCTTCAAATCAACCAGATGTGAACATAGAATGGGGATTTAGAACGATTCTGAGTAAAATGGTCTATTTTCAAACGTAAAATGTGTCAAATATAAATTGGTATCTATATATAAATCTCTAGAAAATGCAATGAAATTATTTGAATTTTTCATTTATTTCGTAAAGAATGACAACGTCGTCAGACACTCTCGAAGAACATTAGAGCCATCGGGCGCGTTGATGCCTCCATGAGGATGTTCGCACGTTCTATGGAGAAGCACACCTACGAAAAGGGCACGATCCCAGGGCAACATCCGTCGAGATCTCCTTCAGGAAAGCTGATGCACGGCCTATTGAGTCACACCTCGTTCGCCAGACGAGGTCACTTAAAGATCGTTTTCTCGCGGTCTATTCCCTTTCTCGAAGTAATTAATTGCCTGCATTCGTCAATTCGTCGTTAAAATATTTTCGATAATTAATTATAACGTAGTCACGATGTAAGATGATAAATCCCTTAAAAAATTCCGGACTATTCTGTCCGTTTCGAAGTCTGAACAGGTAAATTTCAGTTTCTGGACCATTGTACGACGCGAAAGAAACAGGAAGAAATTAGAACGATACGAGAAACCGTTCGTGGAGAATGGAAACCATTCGCTCGAATTACGAGGAAAACGAGTTATACAGGAAGCCCGAATAGGTAGCCGTTAATGAGCAACACGGACTTTATCTGGACTTCGTTTTTCGATAGTATTCCATCTTATTTGTGGGTTGCTTGAAACACCAATTAACGAGACATAACATGAACCCGCAATAAACAATGATCAGTGTTTAACGATAATTAATGTCGTAAATGATTGTTTTCCGGTCGGTCATAATCACGTTTCTTCAGTCATATCTTCTTACGAGAGTTTATATTCTCACACTAGTTGATACGGTAATTGAGTCAAGTGTCCTTAATGTGGTAATTATATGTTAGGGATAATACAATAATCGGACAAACAATATATTATTGGTGACACTGATAAATACTTTCTTAGTTTACGTGGGAAAATTTCAATTGATATTTATTTTATTATCTATATTCTCTAATGATGTTTAATATTAATAATACTAATATTCAAAATGGGCAAACTTTATTCGGTAAAATAAAATCATAACTAATAATGATCCAGGAAAAACTCATTTGACCTGTAAGATATTAGGTTCTTTGTCCTGCTAGTCGTACATTGATACTGAGACTTTCACGTGATATTCAGCCGCATTACCGGTTCTATAGAGGATTTCTCGAACAATTGTTATATGAGCTCACCATTATTTTCTTAAGAAGCTCTGATAGACAAGAAAAAAGAAATTTGAAACTTTCTACATCTTCTAATGATCATTTTATCGAAGCACAATGTAGTGAAACATGAACGACTAAAATCAAATTTTTCTTAGTGATTGTAAATATTATAGGAATATTAATTAATTGCCTCTAAAACAAATCTCAAGTCATTTGATCCAGTTTTAAAAACGATAGTTTATTTTAAACGGATCTCCAATACTTATGTTTGGCACTGTAACTTGCATAGAAAATTGATGACCTGATAATATCGAGAAATAACATTTCGGTATGAATCATAAGTCACTTTTATGCACCTATTAAAAAATAAACCAGAATAATGAGTAGCCGAAGTGGCAGTGTAAAAATGCATAAGCTGTACATCTTGTGCATCGAAGTGGTACTTTTGTGCTTTATCCAACTGGCAATCGCAAAACGTCAGACTGTTTTTGTCAGGAATTCGTTTTATGCACTTGAAGAGATAAGGAATTAATTACTCATGTCAAGAAGACAGTACGAGGGTTACAGGATGTATGCTCGGTTGATTCAAAGGGTTACTGGAAAAATGCTAATTATACTTCCTTTCACTCGTGTACCTTTGCGATATGTACTTAAAAACAAACTGTTTCAACGAATTAACTTTACGCCTGTACAATGGGTCACTGAAGGCTACAGCTGTATGCCTCACTCTACAGGAAGCCCTGTTATAAGCCCTTTTTCTTTAGGAATAAATGTTAATTCATTTTATGTAAATAAATTTTAATTTTTGATCTAAGTTTATAAACCAAATGGGGTCCTCAAATATTAGATAACCCTGGGCCCCAGAAATCTTAATCCAATTCTGTTTAGAATGAAACAGGAATAAGAAAAATCATTTTGTTGGTGGAGGGTTTATTTGAAAAAATAAAACAAAAGCTGTTATCTTAATTAAGCGAAACTTTTCACTAACAACAATTTCTTTGTTTTCAGATAAACGTTGCCACAAAGAAATCAGCGAGACGTATGCCACAAAGTTTCCCGATTACACATTTCTTCAAACAAAAGTTGATCCTAAACTATTCCGAAGCAAGCAAACGTTCTGCGTTGAAATTAAACCAAAACAGGGATATTTAAGAGATGATTGGAAGTTTCAAAAATGCCCTTATTGTCTAACACAGTATCATAAGGTATTGTATACACATAAGTCTGATTCATTTCTTTATAAAGCAATTTTATATTTCTAAAAAAGTGTATTAGTTGAATACAATTTTCATTAATTTTCATTAATTTCAGCTCAAAAAGAAGGTAATCGCAGCTCGTAGTACTTATTGCCCATTTGATCTCTTTTCTGGAGTTGAGGAACGCATGAAATCTGCACTGGAAGGATTATTGAAATCACCACAAAACAATTTAAAGATTTTTAAGGATGGCATTATTGTTTATGATCAAGAATCATCTTTGAACAATCTTGAAGGTGTTTTGAAAGAATGCTTTCAAAATTCTACAGCAGATACGAACAAAGAATATATCAACAAATTGTGTAATTTACTTTGCACTGCTCTCTTACATTCATTTCGTTCGGAAGAACTGAGATTAAACTCTACTGTGTATGAACTATATTCCTCTTTTGAACAAGACTTGAAGTCAACCTTGCATATTAATTCAGATATAGTTGCAAAAGCTAAGAAACTTTTGTATTTCACCGGGGAGGTAAATTTGTAAAATTTGTAAAATAAGTAAAATTCTGCCTGTATATTGTATAGTGAATTAATACAAGTTACTTGGTATATTTATGGTATTAAAGTAATTAAATTTTATAGGCCTGCAATACGAAGGGCGTAACACTGCCAACTGATTCCGTGCTGGAACGAATTCTTTGTATGCAAAGATTACCATTTGTTAGTTCAGAATTTGTTTATAATACATACATTAAATTTCGTTCATTAATAACTAATGATATACTATATTTTAATTTATTAAATGTACATAAACCTGATGAGCATTTTATATACTTTTACAATCAGAAAGTAAGTAAATCCTCAAATAATTTTAAATCACCTAGTATCTTACTAATATTTTTATATTTTTCAGAATACTGTAACGGAGAATTTAGAAACACTGAAAACACGTGCCAAAAACGCTTCAGTTTCAAATGAATCAAAATTTGATGGCGACAACAATGGCAACAAATTAATTCAATTTAGGGATCAAAAACCGGATGAAAATGTTCGTCTTGTATCAAAATCAAGTTTACCTCCAATTTATTGCAAGAAGAATAACCTAATCTATAATAAATTTAGCGTAATATATAATGAGGATAATAAGCATTGTAATAATGAAAAAGAAACAGATTTAATAAACACTGAAAGTATATTATGCTTACAGAATTATCTTCTGTTTTCATGTGCCAGAGATTGCTCAATATTAATAGCATTTCGAGAATTAAATCCGTAAGTTATCAAAAATTTGTTTAGAAATTTGATGCTTAATTAGTAAGAGTTGAGATGTTTTATGTTAGTTTTAAGATTTGAATTTTGAGTTGAGTTTATTATATACTAATTATCTTCTTTTTTCAGGGATTCAGTATCGTTTGTCCCTGATGGAAATGTATTACAACTTTCCGATGGACTCAGCTTCGTATGTAATATCGGAATTTCAGATTTAGATCCAAAAAATCTTCACTGTATCGAAAAACACCGCCAACGAGATACCAACGTCTTAAATTCAGTGATTTCCGTTCTTGAAGAAGAACTTGCAATTAAAAATCAATTGTCATCCGAAACTCAATCACTGCAGTAGCAGTTAATACTCAAATTAATTTTAACAAATTTTTACTATGTGACGATTCTATATTTGACACTTTTAGAAACACTCTGTATTAAGAAATGAAATTAATTGAATAATTTAATAGCAACTTAATAAAGTTGTTATATGTACTTACTACATTTAAATTAATATGAACTGCGGACACATAAAGTATAAGAATTTTTAAATAACAAATTGTTAACATCACTTGTTACATTTTGATATTATTAAGGGAAATAAAATACTGTGATTCTACTTATACATATAATTTGATAGGTAAATAATGAACAAATAAATTGTACACCGTGTATGTTTTGTGATGTATTATCGATTGTCTTGTTTTACTTATCAATAGTATTTCAAATATATAAAAGTGCGGATTATTAAAATAATCTATAAATTATATCTTTCGAAAAGTACTATGTATTTAACGATGTATCGGTGGCGCTCTCTGTATACCGACCTGATATTATCTTGGGGTATCAGGGACCCCCGATGACTCAGTACCGACCTAAAAATCATCTTGGGGTGTTAGGCACCCCGAAGCACAGGTGATACTCTGCATACCGACATTATGGCATCCGGGGTGTCAGGGATCGCGACGTATAAAGCGTATCTCTAACCCTAGTAGTTCTCAAGTTGATAAGTGACACGGACGGACGTCTTTGCGCTTTATATATGTATATAAGATTATTGAAAGAAAAATCAGAATTATTTTTTATCGTCAGTAAGGGTGTTTGAATTTTTTCAGTGTACGAGTAAAGTGGCTAGATGGAAGCTTCAGTCGGTAGCGGTTCCATCTGTGAAGATCTTCGTCCCAAAGGCCGCTGTAATTCTTGAGGGCTCTGTCTTCGCGCCCCTCCCCAACGGAAGAGAAAAACCGAGCCAGTTGCGGCGCTTTCTCGATTGGCAGTCGACGTTCGTAAATGGCGACGTACCGATGTCGAGTGTTCGTAGCGAACTGGTGAATCGTCGTACGTGATGACGGCTCGTTACTGAACCTCGGACGGCGATGGGCACGCAAAAGCCGGAAGAATGGGCGAATTTACTGATCACGCGTTTCGAGGAACAGGTACATCCCAGCTGTTTTACCTTTCCATTCTTGTTCCATCTGCCTTCCTTCTTCGTAACCGCCCCCTCTCTTTCTTACCTACCCTCTTCCGGTGCTTTCTCTCATTCTTTCTCACTCCCTTCCTGTATTTACCAGTGAAAAGCTACATTTTCATTCGTGAACGTTCCTAAAGTGTGGAGAAATTAAACAATCGGGTGACATGAGAACGTTGAATACGTAACTTTGACAGCAGTCGGCTATGTTCGGTGCTGAATCCTATAGTATTTTTCTTTATAAGACAATCGACACTTTACGTATCAATGGTATCAAAATGAAGTGCAACATTGTGTTTTACTTTTTATGATCTATCTGAAAATTTGAAATGACGCAATGGCTCTAAATCAAACACTGACAATTTCATTTTTTATTTCCACTTTTTGCAGGTATAATCATCAATGGTTGATATATTTGTTCCTGTGAATACACCGTCATTCGTTTATTCGTTGATTCGTTCATTCATGGGAAGATGCTTTCTCGCGGTCTCCTCCCTCTACACGCCGTGGAGTCCACGGTTTGACCTTCGCCCCTTCTTCCTTTCCTCTCCATCCCGATAGCTATTCAGTTAAGGTGTATATAGGGTGTCCCAAATTCTACATGTTCTAATAATTTCAAAAGAATTTTAATTTCCTCATGATATTTAAAAAATCTTTTAAATATTTTAACTATAATGAAAATTCGAAGATGTCGTAACGAAAGCAAAACAATTTTGTTTATTTGTTTCATTAAATTATCGTTGATTGTAATTAAACAGATATTATATAGAAATTGTATAATATGGTATTTGTTATTTCATATGCATGAATTATCGTGTGATGAAATATTTTGAACAGAAAAAAAATGAAGTTTAGGGATGAGTTATTGGGATACCCTATAGAGTTTCATTCCCCGTCCCGTAATCCCTCTGTACCCACGCAACGTCGCTTCCGTCGTGTCACGGATACATGAATGGAAATTGCATTCACTTCACGCACGGCTTATCGAAGAATTCGAATCTATGGTATATACACTTGAATGCGTTCAAATGCGATTACATGTACATGTATGTAACTTTTGAGTTTTATTAAAGGCATATGCCATTGAAACTTGGTCTTCGATCGGTCAATATATATGTATACAAATGCAACGTGTAATGGATCTTAATGTGTTTCATTAATGTTCTTATTCGTTAGAGTTTCATGGTAAATATCATTAAATTTATACTCGTTCGATACGCCGTAACGGAAGCTAAGATAAGGATAATTGTTGCTTCATAATTAAGAATAATAAGTCAATGGTTTCTATTGTACAAGTTCCTAAATTATTACCAGGGATGGCGTGCAAAATCGCTAACAGCGATTTATCACAGTGATCGCAAAATCATGATCATCGCCGTGAATTAACTTCATTCACGAACGTGATCGAGATTGTTTCTTTTTTTCTTTAGAGTAATTGCCCACTGTAATCGTAATTTTTTATTTTGATTATGACATAGCTGCCTATGATATAAATTTTAAATTTATATTTCAAAATTATATTTGAATTATAAGTAGCAGTTCATGTCACCTCTAATTTATTATATCTTTCAGATATATAAATATAGAATAAAAAAGTAATTTATTCGTTTATTATGTTTTCTATGTTTTAATAAACTAATTAATTTAGTAAGATAGCTGATTATAGTAATATTTTATTAAATTATTAAAGTTATGATTTTTTTATATTCCAGTTGCCGTGTCACAGTGGTCCTCAGACCACCCACTCTCGTATGAACGAAGAGAGGAACAAAAAATGCCTAATACAAATATCTCAATATCGTTTCTCTCTGGTAATATCCAGTCTTACAAAGATACTTCAAGGTGTTAATGAAATGGTGCCATGTATTGGGGGTCAGCGTATATTTCATAGCACAGATCATGATCGGCATTGCTATGAATCTGTAATCATCATCTTAGATACTTTGGAAAAATGTCTTGCGAATCAACCAAAAGACACAGCTAAATTTGATGAGGCTATGAATGTAAAGTTTCTGCTTAAAGAAATATGCCAGTTTATAGGTACCAAAAATTTTAATATAGATTTTTATCAATTTAGTGCTAATTTCAATGCATAAATATTTTAAATGTTAATAACTTTCAGATATACCAAATGATATTCCACAAAATGCTCATTTACGAAATTTGGCAAGTAAAGTTTTGTTCGCGCTAAGCTTAAATTTTTTCAATGCTGTGTTTAACAGAATATCTTCAAGACTTCAAGAGCTAGCAAAATGTGGTGATGAAAATGCTGATTACAGTGACATTGAATTAATTCAACATATTAATGTGGATGTTTATAGATTAACAAGACTTTTAAATGGTAATTTCTTTGTCTTAATAAAATATCCTAAAGTCCTATGTTTTTGATAATTCTAAATAACTAAAGTAATTTAATAACTATATTTTATAAGGGTGTGCTCCATAATTTTCGTTATTATTGCAGAAACAATACAAAAATTCAAACAACTCAAAAAATCTGCGCACATAGTTCTTATGAATTCCTTGGAAAAAGCAATTTGGAATTGGATGGATACTTATCCACATGAATTTGCCGATCTTCAAAAGAAACCTAATGAAGATCTCGGAAAAGTATGCGAAGAATTATTTGACATCCTTGATACATTCGCAGACAATAAAAAAGGAAGAACTGCTGCTGTTTGGCCTTTGCAAATTATGCTCTTGATACTTTCACCAAAAGTTCTGGAGGAAATAGTTAATGCTGATTTTGGTGCTGCTTGTTCGCCAAGACATTCAAAGAAAAAGCAATTTATCGATAGTGTGAAACGAGGCCTAGGAATGCATGGCAGTTCTAATAGGCAACTAGTAGAAGCTGCTGCAGTAACTTGTATTAAACTTTGCAAAGCATCGACCTATGTAAACAAATCGGATGCGAATAATGTTATATTCATGCTTGTTCAGCATGTAATGACCGATTTGATGTCACTACTTTTTAATCCAGGAAAATCATTTTCTCGTGGTCAAAGTTACGTTGCACAAGACATCGACCTAATGATAGACTGTTTTGTTAGCTGTTTTCGCATTAAACCTCACAACGAAGTACTTAAAGTTTGCTTGACTCTGACTGTCCCAGCAACGTACCAGTTTGTCTTGGTTAGCTCGTTATACAAGTAAGAGAAAATTTGTATTGTAATGTATAACTTGCATCCAAGTTATTTTATTTGATAACATCTGATAAATTTCTTATTGTAGAATTGTAACTCAACCAAGACTGCCATGGTGGCCTCAAATAGATCTTCTGTATTCTCGTAGTGCAGAACTTAGGAATATGTTTACTGATATTTTAAATAAAGTCACACAGAGTTACATATCACACACGCCGTTGCGAATGATTCAAAGTTTAACGCTCAAAGGTAAAGAACAAAACAAGTACAGAGATCGTGGTGAAGAAGTATCAAGTTATAGAAATGTACTTTTATGGATGGTAAAACTTATTCATGCTGATCCTATGTTATTGTTAAATGTAAGTACTTAAAAGTTTTAGCCAAAAAATTTATACTTACAATTATTAATTTTCACTTCATTTTATAGAATCAAGGAAAAGCTGGTCACGAAATACAAAGTTCTACACTGGAATTAATTAATGGTTTAGTTTCCTTAGTTCATCAACCAACAATGCCAGACATTGCTCACGAAGCAATGGAAGCGTTGTTGGTGTTACATCATCCAGATAAAATCAAAGCCTGGAATCCAGAAGCACCAATTAATACTTTCTGGGATGTTAGTTCACAAGTTCTTTTCTCAATTTCTCAAAAATTGATTCAACACCAGATTGTGAATTATACCTGTATATTAAAATGGTTGAGAGAGATATTAATTTGTAGAAATGCTTTTTTGGCACAAAATAAGGATTATGCTAATGTGGGTAGTCAAATAGCAATTTGTAAGCAAGCACACATTAAACTCGAGGTGGGTTTACATGATAAAATTTGTTTTGTACTAGATTATAATTTACTTTAAATAGATTATAATAAATTTATTGTATTTTTATTTTCCAGGTTGTATTTTTCATGTACTTGTGGAGTATAAACATGGAAGCTGTTCTAGTGTCAATGTCTTGTTTTTCGTTACTCTGTGAAGAAGCAGAAATTCGTTGTGGTAGTGATGAAGTAGCAGTAACTTGTTTACTTCCTAACTATCATCTATATCTTGAATTGGCGCAAGCTTCTACTGTGTTAATCACTGGTGAGTTAAGATGCTCATGTCCATAGAATATCATTATATCAATTTATTTTTTATATAAAGTTTCCTACTTTCCAAAACTAGAAGCAGAAATTCGAATCGAAAGAACAGATCCGAAAAGAAGTAACAACTACAATATAGTTCAAATTTTACATTTAAAGGGTGAAGTAGGATAAAATGGTCAAAAATGCTTTTGAGCTAATTGTATTTGGCAATACATCATTCAATAGTTTATCGAAAGAGACCATTGTACATCAAGTTTCAACCCTGTATCTCAACCGGGAGGATTTATAAATAAAAAAATATGAAAAAATTTGCAATTATAAATTTTACCCTGTAACTATCCTTTCAGCTGAGATATAGGATTGAAACTTGGTGTCCAATGATTTCTTTTGGTAAGCTATTAAGTGGTGCATTGCCAAATAAAATCGGCTTAAGAACACTTTTGACCATTTTATGGATTAAAAATATCTATATGTGTATATGTGAATAGTAGAAAATAATAAAATCAATTTCGATTCGGGTATCTACTGAAAATGTTCTTACTCGAATTCAAACATTCATTCCTGAATTTTTGAATTCACTTTGTATTTTGATTAGTATAACCCTTATATGGCTGCAGTAGAGTATTAAAGACCTTGTTACCATAACAGCCAGCGGAGAAAGTAAGATATATAATTATGGTAAGTTTTATTCAAAATTTATTTATCTATATTATAAAATTAATATTATTATATTCATTTTTATTTATTGTAAGCAGATTATGTACATTAATAATCATTTTAAATCATTCAATATATTAAACGAGTAAATTGTATACTTTTTAGGACGCGCCGCTTTGCAAAAAAGAATTATGGCCTTATTAAGGAAGATAGAGCATTGTGTAAATGGTGTACAGCCTGTATGTATATACGTATAATTCATGTCTTTTTATATATAATATATATTTGTATAGTAGTAACAGTGTATCTTAATCCAGAAATTCTTTTCAAAATTGATACACCAGAATCGTTAATATAATATGTTATAATTAGAAAATTAGCGTGTAGCCTATTTGCTGTTAAAAATTTCAAATTTCACTATAAAAATGCTTGCAATTATTATTTTTCTACCACAAGCATTATTATTATATATTTCTCTGTGATTAGGCTTGGGAAGAGACATTTAGAAATTGGGAAGTGACTTCAGAGCAGTTAGTGAATTATCCTAAATCTAAACTTGAAGACGGTCAAATGGAATCATTTCATCGAAGTACAGGAAAACGAAGAGCATCGCATCAAAATTCGGAACATGAATTGGAAGAGCAAATTAACGAATGGGCTAATATGACTGGATTTCTTTGCGCATTAGGCGGAGTATGCCTACAAAAACGTTCTTTGAATAGACCGTTATCAGGAATAGCACAAAATCCAGATTTGAAAAAAGGTTCAAAACAAGAACCTACGTCTTGTTTGTCAAATCCAAGCCAAGAAGTACAATATTGTACGCAATTTGTTTACAGTTTATTACGTTTATTAATTTGCAACAACGAGAAATTTGGAAATCAAATTCAGGAACATGTTAAAGAATTAGTTGGACACGAAATGAGCCCAGCATTGTACCCGATACTTTTTGATCAGATAAAAAGCATAGTTGAAAAATTCTTCGATCAGCAAGGGCAAGTTATAGTAACTGGTGTTAACACAAAATTTATCGAACATATAATATTTATAATGAAAAATATCTTAGACTCAAAAACGGATCAACCTTCTGAATATCTTGGAATGACTAGTATAGAAGGGATGATGTTAGCAATTGTCAGATATGTTAGACATTTAGATATGACAGTCCGTTCGATACAAATCAAGACAAAATTGTGTCAGCTTGTCGAAGCGATGATGAAAAGACGGGATGATTTAGCGTTTCGACAAGAAATGAAATTCAGAAATAAACTTGTCGAGTATTTAACCGATTGGGTAATGGGCGCTACTCATAACAGGTAAATAATCTTTTTAAAATTACTATTGATTTGTTTTATTTATTATATATTTTTTTTTAATATTCCAGAGACTTGGATCAAGCTTGCATGGAAGCAGTCGGTGCACTGTTACGTGGTTTACCTCTTCAACCGGAAGAATCTGACCGCGGTGATTTAATGGAAGCTAAATCTCAATTATTTCTTAAATATTTTACCCTTTTCATGAATTTGTTGAATCATTGTAACGAAGCAGCCGGTGAAGAAAAGGAAATTATGTCTCAACAATCCTGTTTAACTAGCAGCAAATTATCAACCTTGCATAATGCTACTATACAAGCAATGAGTAACCTTCTCAGCGCAAATATTGATAGTGGTTTAAGACATTCATTAAGTAAGTTAAATAATATTGATTTTTTTTAAATTTAGAAGTTACTAATTTATTATATTTCATATTTTAATTTATATAGGATTGGGTTACGATCCAGATCTACAAACGCGTGCAGCATTCATGGAAGTTCTCACTAAAATTCTTCAACAGGGAACAGAATTTGATACACTAGCAGAAACTGTATTAGCTGATAGGTTCGAGCAATTGGTTCAGCTGGTTACAATGATCAGCGACAAGGGAGAATTACCTATTGCAATGGCTCTGGCTAACGTAGTTACAACAAATCAAATGGACGAATTGGCACGAGTTTTTGTAACGTTATTCGATGCTAAACACTTATTATCACCCCTTCTGTGGAATATGTTTTATCGCGAGGTCGAAGTTTCCGATTGTATGCAAACATTGTTCCGAGGGAACAGTCTTGGAAGTAAAATAATGGCGTTTTGTTTCAAAATTTATGGCGCAAGTTACTTACAAAATTTATTAGAGCCTTTGATCACGCCGTTGCTGGACGATCCTACCACTGGCTTTGAGGTCGACAGTGCAAGAATAGATGCCAACGAGAATATAGAACAGAATGGTCATAATTTAATAGCATTAACTCAAAAAGTATTTGATGCAATAATATCATCAGCTGATCGATTTCCACCGCAACTGCGATCCATGTGCCATTGTTTATATCAAGTACTCAGTAAAAGATTCCCACAGTGTCCACAGAATAACATTGGAGCTGTAGGAACTGTAATATTTCTGCGATTCATCAACCCAGCCATTGTGTCGCCTCAAGAAATGGGTATTGTAAATAAACCTGTGCCCCATCATATTAAAAGGGGCCTCATGTTGATGTCTAAAATACTTCAGAACATCGCTAATCACGTGGAATTTAGTAAGGAGCAGCATATGTTACCTTTTAATGATTTTTTACGAGCGCACTTTGAAATTGGAAGAAGATTTTTTATACAGATAGCATCGGATTGCGAAACGGTCGATCAAGCCAGTCATCCTATGTCATTTGTATCGGATGCGAATGTTTTAGCGCTTCATAGATTGCTTTGGAATCATCAAGAAAGAATCGGCGACTATCTAAGCAGCAGTCGGGACCATAAAGCGGTAGGCAGAAGGCCTTTCGATAAAATGGCCACGTTATTAGCATATCTTGGCCCACCGGAACATAAACCAGTTGATTCACACTTGCTGTTCTCCTCGTCTTATGCTCGGTGGTCAAACATCGACATGTCGTCGACTAATTTCGAGGAGATTATGATGAAGCACAATATGCATGAAAACGAAGAATTTAAGAGCATCAAAAATTTGAACATCTTCTATCAAGCAGGTACTAGTAAACAAGGATACCCAGTGTTTTATTATATTGCCAGACGTTATAAAATTGGCGACACGAACGGTGATTTGTTGATATACCATGTTATTTTAACTCTAAAACCATTTTGTCATTCCCCGTTTGAATTGGTTGTCGACTTTACGCACACGTGTTCGGACAATCGGTTTAGGACAGAATTTCTCCAGAAATGGTTTTACGTGTTGCCCAAAGTCGCCTATGAAAATATTCACGCGGCCTACATTTACAATTGCAACAGTTGGGTAAGGGAATATACGAAGTTTCATGATAGAATTTTGGCACCGTTGAAAGGTAACAGAAAGGTTGTCTTTATCGATAGCCCGGGTCGTTTAAACGATATGATCGACGTTGATCAACAAAAGTTGCCTGGAGCAACGTTGTCTCTCGACGAAGACTTGAAAGTTTTCAACAGCGCTTTGAAACTTTCTCACAAGGACACTAAGGTATCCATCAAAGTTGGACCAACAGCTATACAAATTACCTCGGCGGAGAAATGCAAAGTACTATCGCATTCCGTTCTTTTAAACGATGTTTATTACGCCTCTGAGATAGAAGAAGTTTGTTTAGTAGATGACAATCAATTTACATTGACCATTTCGAACGAAACTGGCCCGTTATCGTTTATTCATAACGACTGTGATAGTCTGGTGCAGGCTATAATTCATATAAGAAACCGATGGGAATTATCACAGCCGGAGTCTGTGTCTGTTCATCCGAAGCTAAGATCTAAAGATGTACCTGGGACATTATTAAACATGGCGTTATTAAATCTTGGTAGTTCGGATCCAAATTTAAGGACAGCAGCGTACAATCAATTGTGCGCTTTAACCGCGACTTTTGATTTGAAGATAGAAGGACAATTGTTGGAAACATCTGGACTTTGTATACCATCAAACAATACTATATTCATTAAACACTTGAGCGAAACTTTAGCTGCAAATGATCCACATCTTACGTTGGAGTTTTTAAAGGAATGTATAGAAGGATTCAAATTGTCGAGTATCGAATTGAAGCATCTTTGTTTGGAATACATGACACCATGGTTAAATAATTTGGTAAGATTTTATAAACCAAACGACGAAGGTGGGAAACGTCAAAAGCAAGTTACAAATATATTGGAAGAATTAATTACATTAACCATCGAGGAGGTAGAAATGTATCCGAGTATTCAAGCAAAGATATGGAGTACAATTGGAAGATTGCCTGATTTAATAGACACGGTTTTGGATAATTTCATTCAACGCAGTGTTAGCTTTGGACTTGGTTCTCGAAAGGTTGAAATAATGGCCGACACAGCTGTTGCTTTGGCCTCTGGAAATGTCCAGCTGGTAGCGAAGAAAGTAATAGGGAGACTTTGCAGAGTTGTCGATAAAACTTGCACTTCTCCAACTCCGTTATTAGAACAACATACGAGATGGGATGACATAGCTATTTTGGCTAGATATCTGTTAATGTTGTCCTTCAATAACTGTTTGGATGTAGGAAAACATCTACCATATTTATTCCATACAGTAACATTTCTAGTTTGTTCTGGAAGTCTGAGTATGCGTGCCTCCACTCATGGTTTAGTTATTAACAGCATTCATTCACTTTGCACCTGTAGCTCTCCTTCTTTCTCAGAAGATACTTATAGAATACTGCGAATGAGTTTGGATGAATTTTCTCTTCCAAAATTTTATTTACTCTTTGGTATCAGTAAAGTGAAATCTGCTGCGGGTACAGCATTTAGATCTAGCTATAAACAATCGAATGAAAAAGGGTACAGTAACGAGCGGAGTATTGCGGGGACGCATGATAAAGAGAGACTTTCGTTAACCAGTTTAGAAATTATTACGGATGCCCTTCTTGAAATCATGGAAGCTTGTATGCGAGACATTCCTCACTGTGATTGGTTAAAAACCTGGACTTCTTTGGCGAAAAATTTCGCTTTCTGTTTTAATCCAGCTCTTCAACCTAGAGCTTTAATTGTTTTTGGATGCATTAGTAAAAGTATAACCGATCAAGATATGAAGCAGTTATTAAGGATATTAATTAAAGCGCTTGAGAGTTTCAATGATATCACTTTGCTCGAAGCAATCATTATGTGCCTCACCAGACTACAACCGTTGCTTAGACCCGTAAGCTATTTTCTTTTTTCGATACATATATTAAAATACTCGTTATATTAATTTTGATATTTTCAAGGAATCTCCTATACATCGATATTTATTTTGGGTTGCGACTTCAGTTCTTCAATTAGACGAAGCGTCTTTGTACGCGTGTGGTTTAGCTCTCCTTGAGCAAAATTTGCATACTTTAGATTCGCAAGGAACTTTTGATGACAAGGTAAAAATTGATATATCTCAATTGTGATACGAGTTTCTATTTTTATTAAGTATTGAAATTTTTAGACTTTAGAATACGTCATGATGTCGACGCGTGAACCTTTGGAATGGCACTTTAAACAATTAGATCAAGCTGTTGGACTTTCATTTAAATCAAATTTTCATTTTGCATTGGTTGGCCATCTTCTCAAAGGATACAGGCATCCTACACCAACCACTGTCACAAGAACAGCCAGAGTATTAACCATGTTATTAGGTATTGTGGCTAAACCATTCAGAAGAGATAAATTTGAAGTCACACCAGAGAGTGTTGCCTATTTATCTGGTAAGTTTGTAGAAATCTTGTAACATAGATTGAAACTAACAATTGTTTTATTTTGGTAGCATTGGTGTCTGTATCTGAAGAAGTGAGAAGTCGGTGTCATATTAGACATGCAGTTACCAAAAATGCAGAATCTGGAAGTACAGACTGCCTTGATATTTTGCTTCCACATAATACAGTAAGTGATTTTTATAAATTTCTTTTACAATATTTAAATTATATTTAAAAATGCCATTGAGCCAAATTTACTTGGCAATGCACCATTCAATATTTTACAAAAAAACCATTGTACTATTTTGTACTATTATATAGGATACATCTAGTTCAACGTCAAATAATCCTACTAATCGCCGACAAAAATCTTGGGATTTACTTGATCAGTCTGCGCTTACTCAAGCTCGGCAACAGAAACAATATTCGACTCATCAGGTATGTTTTATTGATTACATACGACATACACGTACGAATAATTCATAACGACATCACATCATTTCAAAATACAATACTTGTACTTTAGTTTTGAGTGAAAGCAGATTAAGTATTAAACATTGTTATAACGCCATATGCAATATTTTTTATTTTGGTATTATGCAACAAGCAGCTACAGATAATTTTTTATTTAAATTAAAGGAACAGAGAGAAATTTTTCCCTCATTTTTCCCTATTATTTTGTGTTTTTTATATGTACCTCTGTTTGCTCTTTCGATGCCTATTCTCGCAACTTTCTGCCTTGCCTGTGCCTGGATTGTATGCAATACAATGCGACTTGTCATTTATATGTACCATACTTCATCAATTTGTCGAAAAATGACGATGTATACGTCATTAACAAGACCGGACGGATTTTATTTAAAACGCAGCGATCATTTTCTGTACCAATTACAAAGGAAACAAAACCAACTGAAGAAACAGATTCGAAGGTAATTATATCTTCATTTATTATTATTTTCTTTTTGAATCATTATTATGTTTATGGAAAAATTTTGTTGTATATTTTAGAATTTGCTTTTACTAAATAATAATTAAATTAAAAACATATACGTAAATTGACATTTTTCATTTATATAGAATCGAAGCACCAGAGTAAGTGTGAGCAATGAAAATAACATATTGCTCGATCCAGAGGTATTGACAGACTTTTCGACTCAAAGTTTGGTTTTAACTGTTCTGGTCACTTTGGTCAAGAATTCAACTGATGAAAATGAACAACGGATTCTTTATGAATATCTTGCAGAGGCCTCTGTAGTGTTCCCAAAAGTTTTTCCAGTAATGTAAGTCATTATTCTTTGTTAAGAAAGTAGCTATTATTAATAAAAGACGTGTTTAATGTTATTTAATGTTATTCACAGTCACAATCTACTTGATGCAAAAATTAACAGCGTCTTATCCTCCTGTCATGACCAAGGTATACTGAATTCTGTACAAGCTATCATACAGAACATAATTGCTTGCGAGGATACAAGTCAACAGCAATTACATTATTTGCAAAGCTGTGGATTTGGTGGATTGTGGAGATTTGCAGGTCCATACACAAATGTAAGTAACCACGCATAGAAATGCAAATAATTTTAATTGATTGAACACAAAATTAATTATAACGTGTTTCACAGTCGAACTGCACAGCGGAAAGCGCTCAGTTATTTGTAAATTGCCTGAAAGCCATGGTAGAGACCTGTTTACCAATCGATGAATTCGATGGATCAAGCGGTAATGAAATACCAAACGAGAGATGTAAACGAAGTGATGTTCATCAACCGGAAATCGCAACGCGAAATAAAACTTCTATCTATGGGACTGATCGAACGAATACGTCTGGTTTTGCAGAAAAGAAAGATGAAATCACGCGAAGTACTGCCTCCTTTGGGTACAGAGAGTAAGTGATCAAGATATTTTAAATATTACAAAAATACAATCAATGATACATGATATTGATAACAGTAGTAATTTTAGTCGCAGTATCGATAGCAGAGGAGATATTTCGCTGAATTCTATGAGCCAAGGAGAAAACACTAGCAGTAGTAATAGTTTGCAACCTTAGCGATTAGCATGTGAACCTAAGAAACAGTGTGGTAAACATGGGCGAAAAGGACAAGTTGGTCGGAAATTGCATCGGCAACTAAGGTATGTTCACTACTTAATGAGACATATAAATATTTTCTTTTTGTGCCAATTAATATCATATTTTAATTTAGTAAAAATTAAGTATGAAAACTTAGCATGGGTATGATTTAAATGTCAATTATTATATTTTATTTTATTAATGTAATTTGTATATGTTTATGTATCAAGGAACGCAAACATTTTGGCTCCGTGTTACTGCTGCAACATGTCGAATCAGTTTAATCCAATGCCGTCCACCTCACGTTAATGAACCCACTGGAATGGAAGCCAATAGAGAATCGTTCGTTAATAGATACTCTGTTTTATTAACAGTATATATCAACGCTTGCGTATTATTTTGAAATTTTCGTTCAATACAATGACTAATTATGAATTTTTAATCATTCAGAGAGGCGTTGTAGAATGAGCCATCGTTGGCTTTTATTGTACCGGTGTTATTTCGTACAAATAATGTTTATCGAGCATATGAAAATTGTTTGAATCGTTTAAATAATTTGTATAGTTGATCAGTGCAACTATATGGTTCCAACGATAGGAATTAAATATTTATCTAAATGTTTTTATCTCTTTACAACTAAATATTTTTGTATCATAGAAAACTCTGTTTCTATCTCTGAAGAAAATTTAATATAGCCTCGTGTTGTTAGAATAAAATGGATTATATACATAGTTTATCAGGGAAATTTAATTTCTTGTACAACTATAAAGAATTAAACGAATGTTATTTTTTGTTAATACATCGTAGAAGAAAATGGTATTTTATGACAAAAGCTAAGTTCCACTTAGAAATTGATTACGATAAGAGGACAAACAAAAAGGAACGACATAGTTGTTACATTATAGCGCGATGAAATGAAAACTGTTAAATAGAAAAATGGAAATGCGTTTAACGGAAATCTGCTGCAAGCATCGGTAAGATGGATCACCACTAAACAAGTTCCATCGAAATGGTAATGAGCGGTGATGCGCAGAGTGGAATTTCTGTCACTAAGCTCCTTCATGTTCTTTAAGTATGAAGGTATCATTGGGCCCCAGAAATTTTAAGAAAAGGAGAAAGCTTTAATTTAATGAAATAGAATACTACAGACGAGAAAAAAATCCCACGACTGCGCATCAATGGTAACGAGTGTTCACGACGCCTATGTAAATAAATATAAGAGTTTTCTACGTGCATTGAGACCTAATATCTCAAGAGATGAATAACAGCGAATATTTTATGTTATTAGATACGACGAGGAAATCGAAAATTGACTAGAATAGAATTCTAGATCAATGCAGAATCCTTTCAACAACAGTATATCATTGTACGAAAGAAAACATTTATTCCATTTTATATTTATTTTTTGAGTGCAATTGTATTTTATTTAAAAGAAAAAAGAAGCGACGAAGCATATACATAATATGCGATTCTCCTAAAGAAAAAAGAAAAAAAGAAAACGCGTTTACTTTTGATAGAATTTCGAGGGAGTCAGGAACTCGTCTCTCGAACATCATAGTATAGATTCAACCCCTTGCGCTTGCCTATTATTTATCAATGCATTAACACTAGATGTCAATATATTTTTATATTGTTAAACGTTTACTAAATTTTTAGCGATGAACTTTAATCGAATGTTTCTCGTTTGATGAATATACTTATATAATAATTTACAATATTTAGTCAAACTATTAATGGTAATATATTATATATGGAAATAATACATGTTTGTATTATAGGTCTCAGAGAGAGAGAGAGAAAAAAAAGAGTGTCAAGGGGTTGACAAAGGCGCTCTGGACCAGCATGCGTCCGTTGCATCGAAGTTTCCTTTCGTCTTAGGATGCTCGAGCAGTCGGACGGTCATTTCTAGAGTTCTCTAAAATAAAACACCAATGATTCTATTGTCTACAACTCATTAAAGTACAAAGCGAGACCACGTGTTATTTCCCCCCTCAAGTGTGAAACAATACCGAGGGACACTTTATTAGTAATTAGAAAGAAAACCAACGATTGGTGACGATACACAAATGTTGGTTTTCTTTTTCTTTTCTTTGTCGAACGATGGCTAAGAATACGAAAAATATACATTAAATATATTGTCCATCGATCACAAAAAGTCCCATGAGAATAGCGCAATCTGATTGGTCGAAGCGATCACATCTACTAATTAGGCTCTTGTAAAACTAGGGGATCTCCCTATTGCTCTTGTGTCGTCCCGTGAGACTTTTTGTGATCGGTGAACAGTACGAGCAGTAGATTTATCGTAGCAATAGAATACTTGTAACGAACTCGATTATACGTTTGTACATAGTATTATAAATATATTATATGCAGGTCGTTTCGCAAATTGTCAGATAATGGCTGATCGAAAATTCAGTAAAAGGTGCTGATTAAATGATACACGATTCAATGTTATAACTTTTTCAAGTTGGCTTTGTTTTATTAATGGTACTCGATATTGCGAATCCGCACAATTAGGTACGACACTTTAATTACGAATTTCAATGGTTTTGTTTTAATTACACAAGCACAAATTTAAAGGTGCCGAATTTTCTCTTAGTGATTACTGTAAAGCTTACAGAATACTGTGTGTAGAATATTTCATACAGTATATTACATTTAGGAAATAATAACTTAAATTAAAAATTAAATAACTTGCCATGTTTTCATAGACTATTGATTATTAATTTTTAATGTTTTTAATGTATTGTTTGACGAAATGTTTTAGTATTCTTTATTTAATTTTACTCCAAAGGATCGACCCTTCATATAATTTAAATTTTCTATGTTTGTGAAAGTAAATAATGAAATTCAATTTGTTCCATATTTAAAAAGATATTTAAAAACATAACTTTTTATGTATTTTAGTGCATTATAGGATTAAAAATTGGTATTCGATAGTCCATTGAAAACATTAACAATTGATTTATTTGTTAAGATAAAAAAAGCGCATGTTGTGTAAGTATATCATATCCTATGAAACACTCTGTATATACATATAAATACACTATATAAATATTTGTATAGCACTTGCACATTTTGAAGATTTATAATTTTATGAAGACGAGATTCTTTTAAACTGATCGAATAAGAAAATATATGTTATTATTAGGCAAAACGTTTTATATAGATTCGAGTATCCATGTCGGATGTTGATTTAAAATACATATATTGTTCACTGATCACAAGAAGTCCCATGAAAATAACGCAGTCTGATTGGTCGCGACCCACCTACCTCCTCTTGCCCCTGTGTCGTCCCGCGAGACTTCTTGTGAGCGGTGGACAGTACAATCTTTTAAATGCTTGTACTTAGATACTTTTGGAGCATCTGGAAGAAACGTGGTTAAATCTAGTTAAATGTTTAAGTGTTATATCTATTTTGTGCAGCAATTACGACTACAAAAGAAAACCAGAGGTCTCTTAAACAGAAATAAAAATGTTTCTTGATGTTTTCGCATTACCAACGTTAAAATTATCGAGTTTTTTGTGAAAGTTCAGCAAATAACGAATTAAAACAATGCTAATAAACTATAATTTACAATGAATCACGAACAAAACAATATACGATTTTAATATTTTCAAACATATATTTATCTTCGATCCCGTTCAGTATTCTTATTGATTACCGCCACAAATTCAACATTTTTAAAGTTCGATGCCGGCACTATCTATACAAAAACAGCGGAAACTACTCGACAACTTATCGATCGATTTTGGTGACCACTTGATTAGCGCCAGTGTCGGTCGCCGTGGGGTTTTAGTCAATAGGAATCTGACACTCCACCGCCGCCCTCGCCAAAAGGTCGGTGTGGGGTCTTATGTAAGATTTCTCCACGTTAAAAGAAATAAAGAAAATCCCTTTATATCTTCGCTTTCCTTACATTCCTGTATCCCTTACATCCCTGCATTCCTTACATCACTCCATCCTTTACATCCCTGCATTCCTTACATCCCTCCATCCCTTACATCCCTGCATCCTTTACATCCCTACATTCCTTACATCCCTCCATCCTTTACATCTCTGCTTCCCTTACATCCCTTACATCCCTCCATCCTTTACATATCTGCGTCCCTTACATTCCTTATGTCCCTGCAACCCTTATAATAAATATATTACAAAGACTGGATCGAGTAAAGGTAAGTAAAGGTAAGTAATTTTTGAATTTTCATTTTTTACGCCCTCTAGCGGCAAAAATGTGAACTAAAATTTCGACCTCGAGTCAGCGCCATCTGGTTTTGGAAAAAGGAACTAAATCATGCTGAAATTTTGGCCCTCTAGCGGCAAAAATGTGAACTAAAATTTCGACCTCGAGTCAGCGCCATCTGGTTTTGGAAAAAGGAACTAAATCACGCTGAAATTTTGGCCCTCTAGCGGCAAAAATGTGAACTAAAATTTCGACCTCGAGTCAGCGCCATCTGGTTTTGGAAAAAGGAACTAAATCACGCTGAAATTTTGGCCCTCTAGCGGCAAAAATGTGAACTAAAATTTCGACCTCGAGTCAGCGCCATCTGGTTTTGGAAAAAGGAACTAAATCGCGCTGAAATTTTGGCCCTCTAGCGGCAAAAATGTGAACTAAAATTTCGACCTCGAATCAGCGCCCTCTGGTGGCAAAAAAAGGAACTAAATTTTATAAAAATTTTAATTTAAAATTATTTTTCAGGAGACTTTACTTACCTTTACTTACCTTTACTCCAACCAAAGGCCATAAGTATATTATTTATAATATATTTATTATAAGTATTGAAAGGATACAAGAGATGCAGGGAGAATTCAGGAGTGTAAGGGATACAGGGATATAAAGGGTACAGAGATGTAAGGGATACAGGGATATAAAGGGTACAGAGATGTAAGGGATACAGGGATATAAAGGGTACAGAGATGTAAGGGATACTGGGATATAAAGGGTATAGAGATGTAAGGGATACAGGGATATAAAGGGTATAGAGATGTAAGGGATACAGGGATATAAAGGGTACAGACATGTAAGGGATACAGGGATATAAAGGGTTGTGAGGCCATTCAAGACAAAAAAATAATAAATAAATGGGAAGGTTGAGCCGAGTCCCATGAAGAGGGATAAAATAATAAATGACTTAGGAGGGTGGTCCATGCGAGGCCCGAAAATAGGGGTAAAATAATAAATAAAAGTATAAAATAATAGTTGAGGCACACAGATGTAATAGAATCAACACGTTCATGTTCCTAATGCGTTTATTCAATAAGCTAAGAAGATAAATACAACAAATTCTTCCTTTTAATAACGCGAAAACATGTCTGAGTGACGCTGAGACGTTGCTCGAAAACAAGGTAGAAAAATGTTATATGTGTACTCTTATAAGGATAGTACAGTAAAACCTGTTAAAAAGAACATCTGAAAATATTAGGTCGGTACGTAAAAAGAGTTTCCGGGGTCCTTGACACCCCGAGACGATAGGTCGGTACGCAGAATGAGTCGCCGGGGTATCTGACGCCCCAAGATGATAGGTCGGTACGCAGAATGAGTCGCCGGGGTCCTTGACGCCCCAAGATAATAGGTTGGTGCGCAGGAAAAGTTCCCGGGGTCCCAGGCACCCCAAGACGATAGGACGGTGCGCAGAATGAGCCGCGGGGTCCCTGACACCCCTACTGATATCAGATCGGTATGCAGAGAGCGCTAGCGATGCATTGGGGTCCTTGACACCCCGATGGGAATTAAATATGATTACTTGGAATATTTATAGATGGAATGTATGACTGGAACGGTTGAATGAAAACTAAAATATAAAAGATAAAGCATTGTATTTTGGAATAAGCGACTTAATATAAAATATACATAGTTCAGAATACATAATTTCAAGCTGTGAATACGCAGTGACGTAGTTGTGAAATTAGATAATATTTTTCGTTGGGCAATATAAGGGGATCTCCCCCTGCAAAACGCCATCTTCGGCAAATCCCAAGTAAAGTAAAGACAGTGACTATAGATAGTAGACTACTATCTATAGTCACTGGTATTTTCTTTCTTAACCTCAAAATAAATTATTTTTTAATTAACCTCTAAATTAAAATGGCAGAAATAGAATTAACAGAGGAAGAATTAACACTGAAACATAAAAAAGAACGTAAAGAACTACAAGGTAATTATGGTTTTGATATTTTCACTTTAGATTTATATGTCTAAGATATGTTATTCATTTACAAATCATTAACATCTGTTAAAATTAAGCACAAATACAAACGTTGAAAAAGTCAATTTGTAAGGGTGACAAAAAAAAGAAAAAGGAAATAACAGAAGAGATTGGTCGTTTAGAAGAGGCTCTGGAAAAGAGGCAGGATGAAGAATTGACTATGTGGAAAGTTGTACATCTTAATATTAATAATGTAGAAAATGAAAATATAGAATTTTCTAGATCTAGTAATGAAAGCATAAAAAGTAATGTGCAAAATGAACAGTCAACACAAAGAATTTCTAAAGCCCAGAAAAGAAGAGACAAGAAAGCAAATGCAGAAAAAGAACGCAACCAAAGGATAATAGAAGAAGAAGCACTTAATGTTTTTGGAAAAAGAAATGTAGAGATTCAAACCATAAAAAAAATTCTTTTTGAACGTGGTTTAATGATTTATGAGATTCCAAGTGATGGTCATTGGTAAGTAATTATTCATACTGATTTAATAGTAATTCTAAGTACTTATGATTGTATTTTTATAGCTTGTATAATGCTGTTGCACATCAGCTGAAAGTTATAGGAGAAACTCCATTGAATTTTCAAGAACTTAGAATAAAAACTGGTATATACTTGAGGGAAAATATGAATGAATTTTTGCCATTCATTTCCAATCCAGATTCGGATGATTTTCTTTCGCCAGAGCAGTATGAGAAGTATTGTGATGATGTTGCAGATACAAATGCCTGGGGAGGTGCTATCGAGGTAAGCTAAATTTATCTGTAAAATATTCTTAAAAAATAATATGTATATAATTCAAATATCTTTATACAATTATTTTTGTTTAAATTAGCTACAAGTTCTTTCTCATGTACTGAAATGCCCAATAGAAGTGATTCAAGCATCAGGTGCACCGTACATTATTGGTGAAAGCTATAGTACTGAGAAAAAGATGATATTAACTTATCATCGTCATATGTATGAACTAGGTGCTCATTATAATTCAGTTACAAAATATGTTAAAGAAGAAGAAAGCTGATGAAAATGCATAGTTTTCGCTAATATCTACAATGGAAATTAAACACATAATTTCCTAATACTTTTTCCTACAATAGAATATACGAACCATTTAAAGAGCTGCCACAAACTCAGTGCTCAGGAAACATATCAGTCTAATTAAGATTTCAATGTTTCTCTAATAACTTTAATTGACATCCTATATATGTATGTATATATAAAAAACAAATTTGTAATTTTTGTTCATAGTTAGATTTAAGACATTATTATCAATGTGAAGGGAATATCTTTTTTTGCGTTCCTAATTACAGTATATTTCTGAAAAGTACTAGAACAGAGGTGTAGTGTTATTAATGTTAATTGTGCTTGGATAAGCTCGAAACATAGATTGGGCTGAAAATTTCAGGAAATTATGAGAATAACGATACGACACTTCGTGAAGAATTTTTCAGGATTACTGTATTATATCACAAAATTTTATTTATTTATCACCTAAATATTTGACAATATGAAGAAGCTGCCAGTAAATTGCAAGTACATATTATTGTTCAGTACTTGCTTGCTTAATAATATTTTGATGTAAATATATATTTAAGTATAATTTATGTTTTATTGTGTTTTTTTTTTTGGATAATATATATTTAATTATTGTATGTAAATTGAGTGATTGTAATAAAGGTATTGTGTGTCTGTGTAAATATATGGTAATACTTTCCTCGTGTGTTCCTAGAATTTTGTACTATTTAATAATAAATAATATGTGTAAAATATGTACTGAATGTAATAAAATATTAATTTTTTTTCTTTTAAAAGAAAAATTTATTTACCATTTAAAACATGTTTCCAAAGAATGATTTGCACACTGTGGAAAGGAACACAGTATCAGTTTTTATTTGTTGACTTCACTTAAATTACTATTATTAGATGTTTTATTATCTTCAACTACTTCTTTGCTTTTATTTGGATCATCTGGTCTCATTTGTGGGAATAGTAACACCTCCTGTAAGTATATGAGAATACATTTTGGATACTATTAATTGGCTGTAACGTAAAATAATTACCTTTATATTATTTGCATCTGTGAGGAACATAGTAACACGATCAATACCCATTCCCCACCCAGCGGTTGGCGGTAAACCATATTCTAAAGCAGTACAAAAGTTCTCGTCAACTAACTGTGCTTCGTCATCCCCGGCTGCTTTATCCTTTGCTTGTTGTTCAAATCTGTAATACAGATTGTTTTAATTCCTTACTCTAATTAGAACTGATAAAGATTTTGTTTAAACACATCACCTATCCCTTTGTACTATAGGATCATTCAACTCTGTATATGCGTTACAGACTTCCTTCTTCATGATAAATAACTCAAACCGTTCCGTCAAACCTTTCTCCGAACGATGCCACTTCGCTAACGGCGACATAATTTGCGGATGATCCAAGATAAATGTAGGATTAATACAAGTTTCTTCTATAAATTCGCCAACAAGCTGTTAACAATGTTTATACTAGATGTATATATATACACACACATAATTACCCATAACTTATAAATTAAGAAAGTCTTTACCTTGTCTAGCAATCTAGCTGCTGTTCTTGGGGGAGGACATTCAACTTCATGTTTAGTACATATATCGCTAAGTATCTGATTTGCTTCAGGCGTGTTTAATTGGTCTGCTTGAGGTAATTTAACTTTCAACATCTCCTCTAAGGTTTTCATCATCGAAATTCGTTTAAACGGAGGAGTAAAATCAATCTCCACTGCTTCACCCTCTGGTCCATCTGGATGATAGGTTATTTTATAACTACCATGTATGGTTTTCACCATTCCAGATACCATATCTTCAGTAATAGACATTAAGTCATTATAATCCGCATATGCCATATAAAATTCACAAGTAGTAAACTCTGGGTTATGTGTTAAATCTATTCCTTCGTTTCTGAACTGCCTTCCAATTTCATATACTCTATCCATTCCGCCAACCACCAACATCTACAGCCATAGAGACAGTGATGTACTAACATACTCATAATTATGATGCGTAAATATATGTAAGTGTTTATTACCTTTAGATATAATTCTGGAGCAATACGCATATACAAATCCATATTTAATTCATTATGGTGCGTGATAAAAGGTTTAGCCGTAGCTCCACCAGCAATCATATTCATCATTGGTGTTTCAACTTCTAAAAAACCAAGTTCATCAAGAAATTTGCGAACGTATGCGATTATTTTCGCTCGTATGTGAAATGTTTGTCTCACTTTGTCGTTTAGAATAAGATCTAAATAGCGCTGACGAAATCTTGTCTCCTATAGAAGTAAAAACAGCATCATTATTATTAGCACTATCCTGCATCTTGAATTAAGAATTGTGTTGTATCCTTTGTACCTTGTCGTGTAATCCAAAATAAAGCGTTGGCAACATATGCAGGCTAGGACTTAAAAGGGTAATATCACGAGGCATAATAGAGAATTCACCCTTCTTAGTTTTTCCAGGATTTCCAACAACCCCGATAATATCACCTCTTCTTATTTTAGCAATATCAATGGCAAACTTTTCTTCATTGCTGTAATGTCTTGCATTTGCCATGACTTGAACTTTAAGGCCTTCTCCTCTGAGGTCATAAAAAATAAGTTTAGCACCAGACTCTCTAATTGCAAACACACGACCAGCAATGCTATGTACTTCATTCTGTAATACTTCTCCATTCTTTATGGTGTTGCTAAATTTTTCAATAAAATTTTCCATAGACATTGATACGTGAAACTTGTGTGGATATGGATTTTCATTTATATTTTTCAGGTGATTGATTGCTTGTGTCCTAAGTTTAATATATTCCTAAAAATAAAACATACAATTCAGATATTAAACAATAGCAATGTAACAAGTATCTATATAATTATGTAGATACTCCTTTGAACAAAAGATGTATCTTAATGTATTCACATTTGGGCTAATAGTCTCTTCATCATCCTTTTTCTCTATAGTTTTGGCTTGTGGTTTTGCTGCTGCGACAGCACATACTTTTGCTTCTTTCTCTGTTTTCTCTTTTAATTTTTGTTCTGCCTTCAGTCGTCTCTTTAACTCACTGCAAACGTGATTGAAATATGTAAAGCACAGTTGTATTTCCTTTTACATATATAAACACAATCTTTTGTATCGTACGCACTTCGTGTAAAAATGACGTATAGGTATCTCATGTAATTTTGTTGATTTTGCATTACAAAGTACCGGTAGTACCACGTCAACAAAAGCTTTGGTTATGTTATTCAGCATAGTAAATTAATTATACTGCTATTACTGTATCAATAATTTATTAACATTTATATACAATAGATGTATTTAATTATAAATTTTTACAAGATACTGCTATATAACACTTTTAGAAAGTGTTTCAATATAGGTGGATATTTGTAACACAACGTGGGTAGTCAATCCATGACCCCGAATATTGCTACACATAGGTTACGTTGAAATTATAAGCGCAGATAATAGAAAGTCTATTGTAAACATATGATACAACAATCGTGTAATTAATTTTCGGTCGGTATCATTATTTTACTCACTTTTTTGATAGTTTTTCACCCGTAGTGTCAGCCATGTTGGTAAACCTCCTCTAAAAAGGACTCTTCCTTCTAAATTGGCAAACCTGTAAACTGAATCCACGCGACAATACATCAATTTTTTGCTTCATTTTAATTTGCGCGCGTCATTTTAATTTCAATTTGACTCTGCTCCGTATTTTTTTCAAGGTTTTTTTTATTACCTTTATTACCCCGTTTAAACGCGTATAAAACATTCATAGATAACACGGTTTCTATCATTTCTTTATCATCGTTGATGGACTTCATATTCAAAATATGTTGCCTTGACAACTATATCCATTTGGGATTAGTGGTTCTTGTGGAAAATATTTAAAGGAGTGTTAGAAAATGGAAAGTTGTTTTGGATACCAAGAATTAAAGGCATTGCAAGGTTTAATTAGTGCTCCTAAAGATCATTCAGATTCTGAGGATGATTTACCGCAAGCTGGTGCTCGAAAACTGGGTAAGTTGGAGGTAAAATTTGCACATTTTAATTATTTTATATTTCCTTCTTATTGATTACTCATATACAGTATGATTCTTCTTGAGGATCTTTTTAAGGTCTCCTTAGGTTCTGTTAAAACTAAAATAAATAGTGGGAGGCTTCATTCCTTACGTGTACCCCTAACTATAGGCAACCTACATACGTGTACCCCTAGCCATAGGCAACCTATGTTGCACCCGAGTGTATACATATAAACATAGGCGCATTACAACAGTAAAACTATTATACGATTATAAATAACATAAAGTGAATGTTTTTAAGGGCCCGGCGATATTGGCAATAAAAATGGAAGACCTCAACAACACTCAGGTCCACACGCACCCTTAAAAAGAAACGACGACGATATTTGGCACTCATCTGAAGTGGACTCTGTGCAGAACTTAGAATTCTATGATCCAAGAAAAGTGCCGGAATACGAAATGAAATTTAAGCAATCAGTGTCGGCGGAAGATGTCTTTCTAGGAGTAAATAATCTGAGTTTTAAGTATTTCATTTCAAGTTTGCACATTTCTAATACGATGAAAGTTAAATTACACATTTTATTTCTTAAATAAGATGGGCTTTAAAACGCCAAGCACTTCGTCCTGCGAGTGGCTATCCATATCTGTAAGGATGCCGGAAGAGACGCGTGAAAAGATCGAGCTTTCGGTCGAACCGGAAGCGATTGATGTGCGCAGTCCAAGGTGAGGGAACTATACACGGATTTATCGACTATTTCGCAAAGTTTCATTGCTACAACTTCCGCCAGATACAGAGTGAAATTTCTTTGACAATTTTACGGGGCTGTAAATCTTATCCGAACGTAAAGCCGGTCACAATTTTCCAGATATCGGCTGCACCTTGCGACGCCTCATCCGGTTGACCCGAACTCTTCAACGGCCAAATGGCACGGCGACAATTCTACTTTGGAGATTGTATTAAGACTTGTTCGCGAACTGGATGATGTGAATTTTTAAAGGAGAATTAAGTCACATAAAGAATTGTAACGAAAGCAAATCTTCGATACACAGTTCTTTGTACCTTTCTAATTTGTTAGAATATGTAAGATGTTTTGAATTGAAATAAGGATACTGAACTATAGATAAGATATAAAATAGACCAATCATTATATTAGAATTGAGGTCTCATAATCTGAAATATCGATAGGGTTGAAAACTTCATCTTTGTTAGCTATTCTGTTGCGCACCCTATGATTTAGGATCACGATTTTAGGAACTATATTAGATCAAATCTTACAAGGGACATTACCCAATCGACACACGCCGATTTTGATGCCCTTTGAGTATGATATAGAACTCAAAAAAATAGTTGACACGTATTTTTTTTTTATCGGCAATCGTCCATGCTGAAGGGGTGAAAATAGCCCTCAAAGTTGGGGTTGCAAAACATATTTTCTTGAATATCTTAGGAACTATTAGGTGTAGGCAAAAAATTCCAAATGGAATTTGTGTGTTTTTGAACAGCAAATTTTTCTATGTAGCCACCTTTTTGATAAATTTATTTGTTTAAAAAATATATTGAAAAATAATCTATTTTTGTCATTGTTTTCACCCCTTCAGCATGGACGATTGCCGATAAAAAAAAATACGAGTCAAATATTTTTTTGAGCTCTATGAACTTGAGTATGAACTCAAAGGGCATCAAAATCGGCGTGTGTCGATTGGGTAATGTCCCTTGTCAGACCATATTATAGTCTAAGGGCTAAATGATTTATGGATCACAAGTGTTAATAATTAAAAAAAAAAAAAGGCTTAGGCAACACAGATATTGCAAAGGACAACGTTGAAAAATAAATGGAATTTCAATTTATATTTTTACTTTATGTTACTGGAATCGCACTGAATATTATTTTCTAAATTTATCTTCTGATAATTGTTCAGAAAACCTTCCTCTATTTTATCGAGCACGATTGGCAATCGATTTGATTCGACAAAAGTGAAGTATATACGAAAAGCATACCGGTACACTTTTTCGAACAGTTTCAGCATTCGTTACCCTGAATTATTCCCTTCTTTTCTTTTTTCTTTGGTGACCTCTTTAATGGACGCGTACCTACCCCCGACAGAGACAAGCTACTCTGGATTTCATGGCGCGGAACAATCATCTTCATGTAACCGGCCTGAATAATTCTGTATCCAGAACGACGGCAGACAAACGAGTTCGCGGGATTATGGAAATGATCGTTTAAGAGTTCTGTCTGTTCCACGTGACAGCAGGGTGCAACGAGAATTTCGCGCGAATAATCAACCGACGGAGAGCTCAGGACCGATTAAAAGCGAGCAAACGTTTACGTGAAAGGATAGAAATAATACTGCTCCTGCAGAAACTTCTATTATCCGAATGCTATGGAATATTCTGTTCTATGAATATTCTATTATTTCAAACGATTTCGGTATTCCACCAGTTCGCGCGTTCTTTCATTTTTCAAGCAGAAATATTCTGCTACCTTATTTTATATAAAATGCAATTCGATGGTGTATATATAATATATATTAACAATCAAGAATTTAGTCATTTTTAATAAACTTTAAGCTTGAAATTGATGTAATGTAGATGGTACTTTTATACCGATACTTTTATGTCATGAAATTATACCAGACTTTATAGGTGCTAAAATTGAAAATTGTTTGCTATAACTGGTCATCAATTATTCTATCTTCAAAATATTAATGAAATATTAATGCAATCATTTTAATTGAATCTTAAGCTTTAAATCAACATGGCATAAGTATCATTACATAATAAATATTTGTATGTCATGAAATAATGATAGCCTTTCTCTTCAGAAACATAATCTGACATATTTATTTAAGAAACACATTATAAAATTCGGCTCCTGTCTGCCCAATTATTCTCGTATTCCCTATCGACTTCATGACCGTGAGGCGCACGTGTTTCCCTTTTCATTCTTGTCCCTTTCCATCTCCCTTCATTTCACCTGGATATCATCCAGGAAATGGGAAAACCATAATGGCTGCTGAAATGCTGGCACGAGAAAATTTCAACGGCTCTACGTGTCACGTCCCTTGCCCCTATATCTCTATGTACCACACGGAACATTCGGCGTGAACGAAATTGAAAAGTCTATAAGACTGGCGAATCTAACGGGCGAGACAAGTGATTTCGATCAATGCGATCATTAAATAAAAAAAAAAGAAGCGAGTTTCCATTATCAAATGATTTGACGAAAGGGTTGCATTTTATCAGACTAGATTACCGGTGCATCTCTTGCGCTGCGTTTTTCCATCTCTCTTGATGCATCACAACAGTGCATTATGCAATACCCCAGCTTCGGGTCATATGGGTCAACACGCTGAAGAAGTAGCGTTTCCAAGTTTCGAAAGCGTTCAAAATGCCGCGTAAATTAGCTATGCACACTGAGCATTCTCGTCGAGCGAATAACAATTATCGCCTGCACGTGGAATTGAATCTAAATTCATTCGATGGAATTGATACAGCAGGTGTATTGTATAATATCGTGGAATACACTTCATTGAAGTATGTATGTTAACGAGTTTCAAAGGGAATTCTTGTGAAGAGAAGGAACTGTGTGATGCAGAAGAGGAGAACGTTGTTTCCAGGAAACATCTGTTCGTGATCGAAGAAAATTAATATAATTATTTTGGGGTATAACAACTGTTACAGTCAAATTAAGAACGCGACTTCAAATAAAAATAGACACGTGTTTCTATGTGTTGAGATCTACTTGAGAATAATTACTATTTATAATTTTTTTTTATAACTATTTCATATTTTATAGAGCATGGTACTAGCTCCATCGGCTTTTTTTTTATCTATTTCATCATGTAAACAGTTTATGCGTCGTCCTTGAGCTCGATGTGAAACTTCCATTCAGATGGTTTTGAAAAAAAAAAAAAATAGCAGAAATCTGTCGTGTAAAATACATCTCCCGTGACAGAATACGTAAAACACAGACCACGGAATTACGAGCTGTCCTTCACCGTTGAAGAATACTAAAAATCGCCATTTCGATGGTACGTGTTTCGTTGAGTAATAATCTATTCTATGTGACAAGAATTAATGGAAAGAGGAAATAGAACTTCACTTCTTCGATAGAAATTTCTTTTTGTAACGATTAGTTATAGTTGTTAAATTTTAAGATTCTAAAATTTTAGAATTTCAGAATTCCAAAATGTTAGATTTTTAAATCTCAGGTACCAAAAATTTCTACGGGACTTGGATCGTCTCAGAAGAAAGTTCCAGTTACGCCAATGGTCGCTCCCTGTTAAACGAAAATTTCAATTTACACCAGACACGGGGAGCAATTTATCAAGTAGCAACTGATCCTCACCCAAGTAGATGATTAATTAATTAAGACAATCTGGACAAGTAACACGGCTCGAAATCTAATCTCTTTAATTTAACCGGTAACGAAGGACAGTTCTACTTGGGAAAAGGTTCGCGAAACTTTGCAGACAGATCTACGATCGCGCTTAAAAGCGTCGAAACTTTTACATTCGTTTCTTCTTCGAACAGTTGGAAATAAATCCAACGATTCGGTAAAACCTTAACTTTCCTGCAAGCATTGGAATCGTTAAAAGCACTCGGTACCATCGAATTTAGGAAGAAACGACGAATTTTTCAAGGTTACCAATAACGAAGCAGACATTTTCTTATTTCTTCTGTTTGTTTCAAATATAAATCCACAATGTCACGTGTCCTTTCAGGAATTCGCTAACGGTTGAAACGCAGGGTTTAATTAAAGTGATCAAGCTAAGATTCTAGTTAGCACAATAATTATGAGAAGAGCAACACGTGACTAACGAGCGAATAAGAAAATGAAAATACGCGAAAGGTTCTTACAGGAGAAATTTGCTTTGAGTGAAATTAGCTAAACGAGGCTAAATGACATATGACGGTAAAATGTATAATAGTTGGAGAAGAGAAATAATTAACATCCATCGGTAAGTTTGTTTTATAAGTTCGGTGTAGGAAACCATGCAATTCTATTACACTGATCAATTTTGAAATATACGTATGTGGAAAGTCATGACATAAAAGTATCACAGAAAAGCACTTATGGTACATCAAATCAAAACTTAAAGCTCGAAGAAAATAACTATATAAATGCTGTTTTGATATTATTAATAGAAAATGAATGATGATCAATTAAGGTGAATAATGACTGATCTGAAAACGTAGCAAGTCTGATAAAATTTCATGACATAAAAGTATCATCAAATGACACTTATGATATATCAATTTAAAGCTTAAAGTCTACTAAACATGTCTATATAAGTCTTTCAACGATATTCCTAATAATAAATGATCGGTGATTAGTTAAAGCCAACAATAAATTCCAAAGGATTGAGATTAATGTTCAATTACTTCAGATTTTCAATTTCTATCCAATTGATTTACCCAATTATTTTCTATTCGAGCAGGATAATTATTGTTCTAATGCGACAGTACGGTGAATTAGATCGTTGAAAGATAAATCAACAGTATGCATGATCAATTCACCAGGAGATCCCGAATGTTTCGATAAATTGTCGGACAGTCTCGGCTGGGATATTGTGAAATTGCTTTGACACATTTCCTACCGTTTGTCCGTTCGTGCAATGTGAATCGATAAATTAACCGATAGGTAATACACATGACCAGATGGGACGCACAGTTTCTGTCGCTCGTCAACTGTATTCGTTGCTTCTGTCCAGTAATTCATCGATGTTAATTCTATCCGAACTTCCGTCGACCGATGTCCAGTAAACGTAAACTGTATCTATTTGTTCGCGTCATTCAATTTTCGGATTATGATGTTAGAGCACTTTGAGCGATTGTTAAGAATCAACACGATTATGATGGGATTAATCTCGTCCATTGATCGCACCTCTGCCAAATTTCTATTTTATCGAAATTTATAAAACTAATTTAGTAAATGAATTCAAAAGTTATTGTATTTTTCGTTGAATTCGTTATCATTGTAGAATCAACAGTGTTCGTCATTCGATGATATCACGAAAGATGCTCTAGTTATACGTTCAGTAAAGACACAGTTTCACTATCTAAGAATTAATAGAATCGTATCTGATGTGTTTATGAAAGACGAACGAAAATACGGTTCGCAATGACCCGAAATTGAAGCTGAACTAATTGTAAGTCATGAGTTTTGTTACAATAAGTGTCCTACTTTTCTGTCGTCTTTCATTTAGATTTATAGAAGTGTACTGTCTTACTGAACTCTCCATCAACTTATTTGTATGGACTCTGGAAATAGAATAGAAAATAAAATATCCATATTTCCTGTTACTGATAAGTAATCAGTGATAACGAATGACGATAGTTTAAAAGATAAGAGTGTCTTAATTTCTTATTCATTTCAATTATTTAAATAACACTAATTTGAGGAAATGAAGAAAAGTATAATCGTTTGTTTGATCTATAAATTATTTTTGATATAACAGCAATAATTTGTTAGCATTATTTTTAATATCATAAAGGTATTTTATTTTGTATAAAATTTATATTAAATTAATTTATAAAAGAAAAAAAAAAATTTTGCCCCCAGAGAGATTTGAACTCTCGACCCCTGGTTTACAAGACCAGTGCTCTAACCCCTGAGCTATGGAGGCTCACGACACTCCTTCTCTTCGCGACATTAGAAGAACTTATGAATCTTTAATTCATAAATATTTTATTCTCTATTAAATAAAACATTATTAATAAATGATCAAAACGTTAAGAACAGTAAAATACTTACGAAAGTGGAAGGATTAAGTTCAACGTTGCCTTAAAACTAAGAAATAATATAATGTTCAGGTTCTATAAGAAAATTAGATTCATTACCAGATTTCTTTTCTATACGAAAAAGCCAGCTTCTGCGTTAATTTACCACGGAAATAACACGTCGTATCTTTAACCGTACATATGCAGACAATAACCAAATTCGTTGGACGAATGGAGAGCGTGTCCATGGGCGTACAGAACGATTTCCATCGGTCGTTGCATTAGGACCGAGCCAGAAACGTTTGTTGATTTTTCCTCGTCGAAAACGACGACGATTTGTCCGCAAACATTTGGTTTCCCCAAGCTATGGCTCTCCACAGATCCGTTCGTTCCCATTTTTCTTTCCAACCTGCCCTATTCCCTAGCCAGTATCCTGTTGCCTTCCCCTTTACACCCCCGTTCGACCCTTTCCACCCTCTGTGTATGTGTAACGATTAAACAGGCTAAAAATGGAACACACAGGAACATGCCCGAAGCTCCTTCCTACGGATTCGCAGCCAGACATTGTGCATGGTCTTGTTTGAACAGAAACGTGGAAGTTGTTTCGGCGAACGGTTCTCTGCTACGTTTATCAAATTAAAGATTCACGGATGGCGGCTGCCGCTTTCTTCTTGGCAAGTTACGCGTTTAAGTGGAGCCTGGTGGCGTCTTCTTTTGAAAAATAGTCGGCTTCCTTGTGGAAGGAAACTTAATCATTTCTCTTCCCTGCAGTTTTTCTTTTCCCTTTTTTCTTCTCTTTGGACGATGAGAATTTATTTATTTTCAGGCAGAAATGAATTTTCTACCGCAGGTGATACTGCCAGTAAGTAATTTGGTACATCTGATGGAAATTGAAAGAAGGTTTATAAGAAAAAGATAATATTTAGCGTCGAATATCAGTTGTTATAAGAATCGTTAAAGAATGATATATCTTTAGTGAAATAAGAAAGTATAGACCCATTATTTCATGGGGTAATCGATATTCTAGGGATGAAATTTTGTTTGAACTTTTATCTTTATCCAAGACAATGGGCCATTGAAATTGGTAAATTAAGGGCAAGTTTTTTTCCTTGTATTTCACGTGCCACTGGTATCGAGCCGGGTATTCAGCAAAGAAGCGATAAATTCAAGTTAACAAAAGCCATGAAAGTTGAATTGCAAGTTACTTCGACGCAAAGTGGTTGGCATTGTTGGAGGAGGCCATGTACTGGCTCAGTTTTCTCGATAATATAGAGCTCTCGTATATTCGACGATACGTGATAGAAATTATGCGGAAATTTCGAAATGCATTGTGTTACCATCTTGCGAATTAAACAGGGATATGATATATACCTTTCCTTCTCCGCGTTTCGTGAGCTTCAGACAATGAATCCTTCGATCTGACTAGCTGCCGCGAATAATGCGATGCAAACGATCCAAGTATCTCGACAGACGAACGAATCTTGAATACAGAATAATGAAAAGGAAAATGAATTTCGGAGATTTCTCGTTGGATCGAGCTTATCCAATACAGTGTACCGTGTATTAAATTGCGCAAGATCTATCGTTTATCTAATGATATATTTTTTGAAAATTGAATTTAGTGTGGGTATGGTTTTAATTTGTCTCGCGATGGAAATTGTAGAATTCAAATGAAGCGGTTTAGAGGAGAATGGCGACGGTATTTCTGCGAAACTCCGTCACCAGGAATTCACATGTTTGCTACAGCTTCGTTAGACTAATATCGGCAAGGAGTACGCTAGGGGAATCTTTCGTTTTTGGCCGCGTTGAAAGCAAACTAACGCGAATTTCACTTTAATTTCTGACCACGTATCAGGGACCACGGTATGCGGGCACCGGGTTGTCGGTAAACTGGACCGAACCAACAGCTGGATACTCGTTCAACTGCGTTACATACTTCCAATTAAATTAACTCTTACCCTTTCAGAATGTCCGTGTCCCGTTCGATAAACGAGTTGCAAAACCGCCTCGAACTCGCCCGATATTAATTATTCCCTCTCCCCTGGAACGTACTTCATTAACGCGACTAATTGCACTGTCCAATAAATTTCAACCCTTCTTTTTCTCGCATCCCACTGTATTCTTATGTATTATAGAATCATATTTCTTAAACAGGGAGAATCTTAATAGAAGAATCGTAATTCTAGCTTATACAGTTCTCTGATCAGGAGCCTCGTCTAACTGATACCCATTAGCAAAAGTGTAAGAAGGAATTGGGAGGAAAAAAATTTGCCTCCAGAGAGATTTGAACTCTCGACCCCTGGTTTACAAGACCAGTGCTCTAACCCCTGAGCTATGGAGGCTGTTGAAGTTTTTTTTTTCTTCTGCACGTCTGACTATATCAACACCTTAGAATCCCAAAATTTTCTATTAAACATTTCAATTTTCTTAAACAGTCACACTAGAAATCGATAATGATTCGTGGAATTAATTTTCTACTTGAAAAATCCATAGTAAATTCACCCTAGAAGTATTTCCACCGAATCCAACTTTGAATTATTAAGAATCGTGGTTTCTTGAAGAATTTTCAATTAAATTTTGAAGACAAATCGTCAGAAATCACTGTAGCAATTTTTAAAATAAACTTCTCTACCCAGAAGATGGAGAGACACGAGCGAGGGATTTAATTGATCCTCTTAAGACAATTGTCTCCATATCCTGGTATCATTTGCCTGACAAAACGGTGGTCAATGACCTGGTACAGAAATAAATTACGCGTGAAACGATTCCTTCGTTCCAGTTGAAAATTCAGCCCGCTAATTGGCATTCGGTAGCTTGAACTAGACAGCTGGCGTCGGTCTTAAAAGTTAATTGTAACGACGGCTAGGAAAAGCAGCCGCAGATGTTTCGAATGTGAATTTTCCTTTCTAAAACAGGGCGCGCCGTTTCGGCGATACGAAAGTTTCGCAGTTTCAGCGGAAATAATAGCAGTTCGGTGAAGTTCCGGCCGCTGCTGAATCGCGGACTTTCAAACCGAATAACGAAAAAGGTGGCTTGATAATATCGCGGATGACTGTTTGATTATCGCGCCAGGATCGTCGCTTTTCCCTCGTCTAAAGACAATTTGCAAGTTTCATTCGTTCGGCGTGAAATTCAAAGTATTTTAAAGCTGCTTAAACTCGGATCTAAGAATTTTATTGTGATATTTATCTTTTTGAAGATGAAGAAAGAGGAAGTTATCGCAATGAGAAGTTTTAACTACAATGGCAGCTTTAGATTTCATTTCTTAATTTTAAATTGTAGAATTTGACATAATTGTTTCAAGTTTCTTAAAATTTTATTCATAAGATTGGAGAAAAATTAATTATGTATAAGTAGAACTATTATAATATATGCAAATTTAGTATTCATAAATATTCTTTTACTTCTGTTAATAAGATTAAAAAGAAACTGATTATGTTTAAGTAGAATGATTATAATTATATGCTAACACGAAGGTTGTTTAACAAAAGCATTAGAGAACGAGAAGAATGATCAAACGTCACGTGAGCTTCAACTCCTTTTTCCTTTTATCACCTCCATTTAAAAAGCTCTCTCCCTCTGAATACCGAATGCACGATCACGAGCTAATTAGCATTTAATTAAGTCCAGAAAACGCTCTATTATATACCGTCAAGTTCATTACACAGTCTTTCATATATAAAGATTTTCACCGTTGTGTTTCGTCCCTTTACTTCGTAGCCGGAATCGATTTGGAAATTATTCCATCTTCTGCTATATCGCCTGTTTTATAACCAATCAATATGTTAATGAAACTGTTAGAGGATTTTATAATAAATATTGAACGCTATCTAGCTGTATACACTCACAATTTCTGAAAGTATTTTTATTTTTTTATTCCAAATACTGTCTCGGTGTTTATTAATTATTAATTTCTCGATATATTTATTCTATTAACTTTTTTAAAACATCTAAAAGAATCTAATAAATTTTACACAAAATAAAAAAAAATTAAATGTAGAATCTTTTGAAACAGCTTTAATCTGTCAAAATAATGATCGCGTAATAAATGGTTTTCTTCAAGGATACATATTTCCTAGAAAGAGAAAGAGAGAAATTCATCGGTGAATTATGCGAGCTCTTTCAGCGCATTTTTGTCTCATTTCCGGCTACCGTGTTCCTGTTTCATGATTAATGGAGTTGGGGATAGGGGCATCTCGAGGCGAAGCGGTTCGAAAAACGCGGCAAATAGCCCCATTCCGGAAGTAGCACGGTCAACATCGGTGATAGCGGAACGTGCGAAGTCGATTATTGCAGGCATTCTCGAGGCACGCGGAAATCGATACCTAATTATCGGTCGAGACACCACACGTGAACTACTGTGGGAATTTCCGTGACCTCTATCCATCGGCTCAGCTATTTCGTGCATGCGCCTGTTCCTGCTAGGATTACCAAGGAACCAAAGGATCCCATGTTAAACCATCTACACTTTGATCTTTTTGCAGGGTCTCACTGATGCTTTGTTATATTATTCCAACATAAATTGTACAAGAAAATTCAGTGAAAATTTAATTTCATTTTTTGAATGAATTTTAGCTTTTAACCATCACTCTCGAAATTTCGTAGTAGTCCATTATTCATATGAAAAGAAATTTTTTTAATTATCTAATTAGAAATACTTGTTATATAATGGAAATGAATAACGTTTGTAAAATTTGAAAAATATTAATCCACTTGAAGAGTCAGACACAGATTTCCTAGAATTATCCTGGACAAGGTACTAAAATGGAATCTTAACAACATCAGGCAAACAATTTTATTACTTTAACCACTTATTGCCTGAACGAAGAATGGCAGATTGAAAATAGGCTGTTTCTACGTACTTTATGAATCTACAATTTAAGTTGCATAACTCGGTCGTAATATAATCAGTCAGAAACGTGATACATTTTCCTGCAAAAGTTGCACAATAAAACTCAATTTTACTACTTTATCAGCTTCAATTATTCTCTAGTACTCTATCATTGAAAAACATGAAAATATCGTGACCTATAATTGTAGGGTTAAAAGAACATAAAGAACTTGTTATAATCGTTTAATATTCTAAAACGATGTACTTCACGCTTTTTACTATTGGCACAGAAATTCTATTTCATTGAAAATTGGTCTAATTTAAAAATTCAGACATTTATTATTTTTGAAATTTTAATTGTTAGAATAAAAGACGCTCTGGATCACTTTATCAGAGCGTTTTTATTAATAACAGTCACTGTACGTTATTGCCAGTTAGAAAGTAAGTAATATCGTGATACAAGTTTCAGTGAAATAATTTGAATACCGCATTGCAGTAGAATAAACGTGACGATTGACCACTAAAGAACGAATTCCTTCAATTTCCCTCGATTACTTAATAATTTCTGTGCAATAAATTTTCCCATAACAGCAGCTGACCTCAGAAGGGTTTAATTAAAATTTCAGCATTAACGAATGGAAATCTGATTCCCCTCGAACAAGGAAGGAAAGAATCAGAGAAGTTGGCAAAGCAGCAGTCATACAGCAGAAGCAATTAACGTTTGCTTGATATCTTTGTGTGTTTGACAACTACCTTTCACTACTACTGATCTCGAATTACACGGATAAATTACACTCGATATGAAGCAGCTGGTTTCACCATAAACGTACCTTGTAAGCATAAACATTTGTAGAGGAATTGAAGAGTAAAATTCTTCTTTGCTATGTTTTTATAGTGGGGAGACAAAATAACTCGGTTCTTTTACAATTATTTTGGGGAGGGAATTTTAGAATTTTAGAATTTTAGAATATTAGTTATTCAAAACCTTAGAATATTAGAATTTCGAATTTGAGAATCTTAGGACTTGAGAATTTTAGAATTTGAGAATGTTAGAATTTGAGAATATTAGAATTTGAGAATTTTAGAATTTGAAAATCTTAGAACTTGAGAATATTAGAATTTGAGAATGTTAGAATTTGAGAAGATTAGAATTTGAGAATATTTGGATTTGAGAATTTTACAATTTGAGAATCTTAGAACTTGAGAATATTAGAATTTGATAATATTAGAATTTTAGAATATTAGAATTTGAGAATATTAGGATTTGAGAATTTTAGAATTTGAGAATATTAGAATATTAGAATTTTAGAATTTGAAAATGTTAGGGTTTAAAAATATCAGAATTTGAGAATATTAGAATTTTAGAATCTTGAATCTTAGTTTGAGAATTCGAGAATTTGAAAATGTTAGGATGTTAGAATCTAAGAATTTTCGAACTTCAGAGTCTACATTATTGGCCCACCCTCGCCCCTACCTAGTTACCTTAATGGTACTATTTGAAATTTGCATGTTTCTTAATCACCATTTGAAATGCATCAAGTGATTAATCAAAGGATCCGTACGATCCTCACTGTGTTAACAGAGCCAATTCAACCAGTCACCGAGGTTCATTTCTTTCATGAAGAGATAAGTGGAGGTAAAATATGTAGAAAGGTGGACAGAAAATGGTAGTCGTACAGTGGGGTGACTTATGGCAGCCGTACGTATATCGTCAAGAACACTGCAGTTCCGGTGGCGTAGGAAGCGTCGAGTGTGGAATATAAACTTTAACGGATGGCTTCTTCTACGGTAGCGTGTAGTGATCTAGGATCTTTGTCCTATTCTTGCAGCTTCTTCCACGCGATCCTCGTCCCAGATAGTGCTCTATACCGACTATTCTTACGTGCTACGTGTTATCGCTTTCCATGCAGAAACCTAGCTGAGTAGTATTCAAGGTGTAACTTGTGTAACTTGGAAACGTTTTCTCTAATGATCCCCAATGAGAGTCAAGATATTTTTCTTCTCGTTAATGTGGACATGATTTCTTCCTTTATGAAAATTTCTTCCTGGATGAATTTTAATAGACAGGTTGAAAAAATCAGTCTTTGTTCCTTTTTACACAAATCAGCAATTTGGCATTTTAAAATCAAATCTGAAATTTTATTAGAAAATTCCCAAAATTGATGAACTTAGTCTATTTTTAAGTGAGGCCCAGATTGTAAATAAAATATAAGAAATAACGAGGATATCTTTAATAAATAATTAAGAAACTTGGGAAATAAATTCTTCGAAGCAATCAGAATGTCTTCGGTAAATATTATAGTTGAACGATTATTACTGTTTTCTCATCCTAAGTCAATTACGTAACTCTGTACAGAGGATTATTACTAGTCTCTATGAACAGAACGTTAGGGTGTGATTTGTACATACGTCTCTTTGTTGGTGTCAGGTAATTTATCATTAAGTAACCTTGCTATTTTTTCTTTTTAGGGTAATCAACAGTATATTGATTGCTCGATTATCACAGCGAGTTAACGATGAGCTTACCTCTTTTATTATGTTAAACTCTGGTACACCTTACGCAATAAAAAAGAGGTGCTATCAAGTGTAATCAAAGATATGAATTGTTTCTTTCATTTTGAATAACAAGAAAAATCATTTTCTTAAAATGATTTTATAATAAAACTTCAGCTTCGAATGGGTCCAAATTTCCGAAGAAATAATATTGTTCAAATTTGCTTCTTCAGATAATCCACTAACGTTAATCCTCTATTTCCACGCGTTATCTTAACATCAACGATCTCCTGGTCGCATCGAGACGTAGAACATTAATGACAGCAGAGTTAGAAAAGGTCGAAGTGTCAGTTAATTGATCGTTAGTGTACGTAATTTAAACGACTCGAATGGTTATCTATCAGCATCAATTCGCGCCTTCTACCTTTTTACCTATTGCAAAATATGTGCCCAAGGCATTTATACACGTCTCACGTTTCAGCCGGTGCCGAGTAACGCCCATTTCCAATTTACATACTCAACCCATCGTCGAATGTACATTTCACCTACTTGCCTACGTGATTCGTAGATGGACGTACGCGATCAAGATCTCCGGGGGTCGTTTTTGAAACGAGAACACTGAGAAATTTTCCTCCATATTAAACCAGATCAATCAGTTATTAAAATTAGACTAAAGATTCAGACAAAATTAGATTAAAAAGGAGATGGCTCATGGTCCCGACAAATTTTTACCCCATGGAATCCATAGAATAGGCCGCCAAGATGATCTGTACCAAGTTTCATCCAAATCGATTAATGGGAACATGGTCAAAATGGCGGCCAAAGTTGACCCTTTTAACATGGGGCTTTATGGGGAGTGGACGAAATCCTGCTTTCGGCATCCTTGTTTCCGGATATGTTAAACTAGACGATAATACCTTTCAAATGAGCCCATGAGCATCAAAATCGTCAAACGGGAACCTGGTCAAAACCCGTTGTGAAAAAATGAAGATAATCTTCAAAGTCAATTTCTGACCAAAATACTCAGCGGATTTTGACCAAGTTCCCGTTTGACGATTTTGATGCTCATGGGCTTATTTGAAAGGGATTATCGTCTAGTTTAACATATCTGGAAACTAGGATGCTGAAAGCACGATTTCGTCCACTCCCCATAAAGCCCCATGTTAAAGGGGTCAACTTCGGCCGCCATTTTGACCATGTTCCCATTAATCGATTTGGATGAAACTTGGTACAGATCATCTTGGCGGCCTATTCTATGGATTTCATGGGGTAAAAATTTGCCGGGACAGCTAACGTAATATTTTATTAAGAAAAATAAAGATAATAATCGACAGGCAGGCAACTGATTGACAATTTCATTAATTCCATAAATCTCGATGCATTTAAAGTCGAGTTTCCATGGTTTTACCGTAGCAAGAACCTGTCACCGACAGTTACCCTGGCTGACTATAATCGGTTGTTTCCACTAACCGTCTTGCGGTCGCTTTTAAGTTCCAGCGAAACATTCGAAGTACTTCGAAGGCAGCGTACAGCGAGTAACAGTCATGTAATTTTCTCAGGCTAACTAACAGTGAAACCTGTAACACGGTGTAGACCGCCGAGACGAGCAAGAGTTGCCAATTACAAGGATGGCAGGGTGTTTCAAGGGAGAAGAAAAGGGACCAAGTTAAATAAGAAAAGATTAAAAAGATGGTACACGTTAGAGGTAAGCTTCAGAGATCCGATAGCCGCTATCTTAACTAATCTTAACTTGGATGAAACTTCGTAACCAATCCCATAGGAACGGGAAGCCTGACTCCGCTAGCATGGGAACAATTTCGAGGTCCTCCATAGGACTTTCCACTTCGATCGGTAATCAAACTAAGTCGTCGATACAACGTGTCGTTGTACAAAGCGAATCGTTCCTCAGGATGGATCAAGAGTAGGTGTAATAATTTGAGAAAAGAAGACTAATTATGTCAATGTGAAATTGATCGGCGAAGAAATAAAGGTGGAAAATTAGATGGAACGAAATCTCTCGAAATTTTGATAATGGATAAAATTTTCTAATTTCAATTTAAGATGATACTATAGCAATTTGTGGTTACTTTTTCTAATTAAAGCGAGATAGGGATTATATTCGTTCGAAGTTATAAATCTTCTTTAATACAAGTAATTATTTCGTACACGTCGAAATTCTCCGGGCTCGTTCATTCACCAGGAACGTGTATTTATCGCAAACACAAGTCTCGATAGAAATATATTCAGATCAACTCATCGGGGATACATAAATCAACGCGCGTGCTAGTGGCAAACCCCAAAGCCGACTGGCAAAAGTTTGAAACACGGGTCAGACGGGTCCAACGATATCGACTTTACATATCTCTCGACATTTTTTTGTTGAAATACACAATAGGTATCTTTTGTTAACATCTCACCAGAGATGACAGATTTTTCCGATGACCTAGTAACAAAAAATTCATCGAAAACTAATATACAGAAACACGACTTTATCATTGGAAAGTTAATAATGCGATTTTTTATTTATCTGGTAAAATAGTGTTATTCTAGGTCTCACTAGACACGACGATCAACGCGTTAATTAAACCTATCGAGACGTATAATTAAAATTCATAGAAACTTGTCTGCAAGGATATATCCTGATCGGTGTGTAAATAAAAATATCAACCAATTACGCGTAATTTATCACAGAGACTGTTCACGCGGAAATGTGAATTTTCAATCAGAAACAGAGAACTTCTTTTCTTCATCTCGCGGCAAACGGATGATTTAAACGCGTTGTACCGGCCATTTAACGATGGCATTATTAGCCCAAGGTTTCTGACTGATTATTGTTCATCAGTAGACGGGATCATGAACGTTTCCAAAGGCTATAAAAGATGCGATCGAACAGACCAATTGTTAGTATTTCACCGACTTCTGTTTCTATAAAGTCGCGTTGCGATTCGGATTGATTTATCGTGATGTTCGATTCAAGTGGATGAGTTAATTAATGGGTTGAAATAATATTCACACGAGAGCCGTGTAAAATTTCACGAGAGAATCATTTAACCGTACGTCCATCGTTTTATCATTTGCAAAATGTGTAATATCGGTATCATTTTTTATATTGAATTTTTATTTTTCAGACACAGGAGTGGATTTTCAGAGGAAGCTTATAAATTCGACAGTGAGTATTTTTATATGCTTCGAAACTGGTTATTTAATTAATCACCAGTAATTTAATATTAATAATATTCTTAAAATGATCGTATGATCATTTTCAACAAACTTTAAGCTTTAAATTGACGTATCATAAGTATTATTTCGCGATACTTTTATGTCGTGAAATCAGATCAGGCTCTTTGTCTTGAAAAATTTACAATCGAATAAATCAAAGAAAGATGAATCTTCCTTTAATATATTAACAAAATGATTCATTTGATCCGTTTGATTCGCACTATATCAGGCGGAAATTAAAATTATAATTATCCCATTTATCATCAACACAAAACCACCAATCTCAGCCCTGTACACGGTACAATAATTCATTTCATCCGAACGTTATTTCCACTCTGAAACATCTGGCAGAACTTTTTGCAATTACGAGCGAATTAACGATACATCGCAAGGTGTACCGAGAGCCAGCCATCGGAATGGAGGAAAAAAGAGTGGATTTCCGGTTTTAATGGGAACCGGACATGGCTGCTTCGAAAGCCGGTCCCCGGAAATGGTTTTAACGAGGTGGTTGTTCCAAGGTAGGTGGGAGGCGTGAACGTGCGACAGCGCAAAGAATAGCGTGCAAAAACGTTCTGTATGCGTGGCATGGACAAAACTGTTCCCAAAGGGGGTGGCTGGCATTTCTAAATCGCGAAAAGGACCCAGTTGGATTGAGTTTCTGTGGAAATAGAAAAGTGTTACAAGGTTTTGTTACGAACTCCTCTGTGCGACAGGAATAACGTAAAAAATTATAACAAGGACGAAACTCGAAAAATCATTTTTTTCACTGAAAAATTCACTCCAGTGTACTTTTCAATTTCATTTCTTCCTTTGGAAATAAGGGATGTTTTGTTGGGACAGATGCGATGTCATTTATTTAGGGTGACATTTGGCGAGACTCAAGTCTATTTACTCGGTAATGAGCGTCTGGAATGAGCTTTTTTTTTTGCTTTTTCTGCTAATTAGGTTGCTGCCTAGTTTCGCCATGCTCGAGACCGAGCGTCTCAAGATCTGCTTATTGGGTTCCTCAAATACTGTACAAACACCACCAGCTACATTGCTGCACGAAAGAACTAATTAGAACGTTTTCCACTCTTATTAACATCGATGCACGTATCTATTTTTCCAAATTTTTCCTCGATTCATTTATTTCCATTCTAAATCTGTTCACCCTAAAATTTCACTAGACATCCTCCATTTTTTTCCACTCTTATTAACATCGATGCACGTGTGTATTTTTCCAAATTTTTCCTCGATTCATTTATTTCCATTCTAAATCTGTTCACCCTAAAATTTCACTAGGCATCTCCCATTTTTTTTTATTTTGAAAAAATCTCGTCTACTATAATATTTCTCTATAACGTGTCAATAAACGAGTTAAAAATTATTTTCAAAAAATTCTCGTGGTCTGATATTTTTGTAAATGTAAGCAACACGTTCAGGATGTGCATCATGACGTTCATCGTCCTGATATATCGAGCATGCACGTGTATACCTGCCAGGCATATCGAGTTTGTAACGATGACGTATGTGTGTCAGTGCACGGGATGATCCGAACGATGCACCAGGGATTCTGTCATTTTCCAAAAAGTTTTGTTCCTCGCAGCACGGATTTTTACGATGCCGTGAGCGGAACACATACGTGACACGTTGTACGTCAAAAGAAGGGAAGAAAAAAAAAAGGACATTTTTTAGCATATCGATGGACGTCTTTGTTGGATGGAACGCATGCCTCGAGCATGATCCAGTTCCGCATCGAAACGTTTCAATATTTCATCGAATCGGTAATTCGATTTGTTCGCTCCCCTTCTCCATTTCGATACCGCGCTGAATATGATTGACGTTCCATTGTTCAATTTTTGAGGAATTCAACGAAGCAAAATGGCCGATCCCTCGGCTGCCAGCAAGTCCATGATTTATTTACCTCACGGCTTTAATTGAGAAGAATTTGATTTCACTATGGCAGCGATGATTCATTCGAAAATTTCATATTTCTTCTCTACAGCAGATTCTCAGTATATTGAGCTTCGACTGTCAATCATCATACGAAAGAAGCTCTTTCTAAATTGTTAATTCCAGGTATTTTGGAAATTTTGCTAAGGGAACTTCTTCAAGGGTTAATGAACATTTTTCATATTTCTCACCCTCCAATGTGGACGAACCTTTACCGATACAGGAGCATAATCCATGTGATGTCTTGGCGCGCTCGCGACAGGATTCGCGGATAAGTTTTCACCCCCGAAGAGGAGAGCTTGCGCCAGTTGGTCTCGCGTCGCACAGAGAGACGCGCGCCGGTCCGCTGAACGCTTAGCTCCGCTTCGAGTCTGCTCGTAGCGGCGCGCGACATTCCGCTGCCAGTTTCGTTCATCCGCTCGAGCAAGTCACCTCCGGTCAGCATGTGCGAAGGTTCTTCAAGAACGCGTCGCGTCGCTTGACGATCGATCCTACGATCTCCAAATTCCCTCTCGATCGATTTCGATCGCGCGTAATCCGATCCGGCGGAAACGAGCGGCGGCGAACAGTCCCGAGTGTTCGTCGATTTACCCTGAAGACTTGGAACTTCATGGCACTGCTGTTGTTTCTTCAAATTTATATCCTCCGTGTGAAGGATCTTTTTTTAAAATAATAATTAAAAAGATCCTTGGTTTTCGAGGACATTCGACGGGCTCCTCTTCATGGTAACCATGGGATCAATTATAAACTTTAGAACTGTGAGATTCTTTTTAAAAAAGCATTAGTTGACACGCGTTTAGATGTTGAAGAGTCCCGACAGATCCGATAGTGTGTAGTTGTTGAGTGAAGTGTAATGAACTTTTGCTATAATTTGGTAATTATTAAGCAAGAGGAGAAGCTGGTGTAACGTAGAGGAACTGACTGTTGTTGGTTTAAGAAGATCATTGTGCTGGTGAAGTGTGTGAACAGACGATGAGGAAACTGTTTTGAACTGGTGGCCGATGAGATCGGACGGGTTAATACGCGGCTGAACCGAGGCAATTATCTTAGAGCCGAGACCACTGGTGCTAATTAATCACTGCAACTCTGGAGCCCTGGTTTCGTGGTAGACATTCATCTTTCAACTTCTTCAACCTGCCGAGTGGTGAGTTATACTTTTTACACTGCGGACTGTAATACAAAAACAGGGGAGAAAGATGATTTTCTCTTAAAAATTTAAGAAATAATTGGAGTATTTTTTCATTTATCAGATTGTATTTCATTTTTTAATAACACTGATTAGAAATTTCATATCGAATAAAACAATGAATATAATTTACGAATAAATTTTCTTTCTAACGTCAAGAACAATTTGTTCGTTTCTTTTAATCACAAAACTATCCATTTTGAACCATTAACAATCTACTGCGAACAATCTACAGTCTTGCACAGTATTGTAACCATTAATCTCTGTAAAGTAATTCATCATCCCCATTCTTTCCAATCATTTGTGATTCCAAAACATGTCTGAATAAACTCCACCAGTCACTCAACATTTATTTATTGCCCGCCGATCTGAAAGTATCAGGCTTTATAAATACTAATAGCAAGTATTAAGGATAGAAGCATCTGAGAAATTGTGAGGAACAGTAAATAGAAGTGGTTCGATCTAAAATGATAATTTAAACAATAAAAGGATCGCGGTCGAACATGAAATAAAGACGATACAATTGATCTGATAGTAGCTGGAGGAGTATTAGACGTTCGGCTGGAAATATAATATTATATACGATGTTCGTATCTGTATGCCGGCCTCGATTCGGGTCAAATGTAAAAAGCTCTTCTATTGCGATTCAACGGTTAACTACCACTCTTATGACCTGCATCTGCTGTTCAAATCGAGCGGCCAGCTTTGCTGCAGGCCACATTTACATCTGCATTTACATTTATCCGCTTCGAAGACGAGCGTGTAATGTCACTTGATCGCTTGTCAAAACTTTACTTCTATCAGTTTTATCGTCCTGTGTTTAGATCGTTTTGGGTTCTCTTCTGGGTTTCTATTTTGGATGACAATTTTGGTATACAGTGTTTGGGCACCTTTTTGTTAAATTTTGATGAAAACTTTGATAGGATATTAGGGCATATAAAATTTCAGATAAATCTAAAATTAATTATCAAATTCTTGAGAGGCCATGAATTAACTCTTTACCACTTAGATTTTTTCAGATGGAATAGGTATAATACATGCTATTCTTTTTCAAATATCAACATTTTAAGATATTAGATATTCTATAATAAAATACTCCTTTTCTAATAATTTCCTAACGATTTACGATTAAGATTTCTTTATCATATTGCAACAATGGTAATTGCTCGGTGTCTTTCAAAATTCAAACGCTGACACCTTGAAGCACATGTTCTAATACGTGTTAATCTATTCAACTATAGATTTAATATTTTATATTTGAATCTATTACAGAATATGATATTTTGCATTTTCTTTTGAAGGTTTTCCTCCAGTTTGAATGAAAGTTCTCTGTAGGGTACCTATATATTAAAAAGGGAATAGAAATAGGAACTTGATTCTTCTCATACAAAATTTCTTTGATATCTGAAGTTATTAAATTTCAGATTTATTGTATTGAAATTTTGTAATGTTTTTTTAGTATTTTAATTTACTACAGGGTATGATATCTTGTGTTTATTCTTTCGGATTTTATTTCCAGCTCTTCTTACTTCAAATTATTTTGTTATGGAGTTGCTACGTTAACAAATATTGAACATATTAAATTTCTGAGCTAATGTTATACACTTTAATGTACTAGAAAATATGATACCTCGCGTTTTATCCCGAGTATTTCCTTTCGAGTTTCATCGAAACTTTAGTAGGATGTGTATTAAAAACGAAATGGGAAAATGAATTCTATTTTTCTTGTGTGACGAAACAAAGTTTCGTGGAAACAAAACACACCTATAAAAAATGGAATTTCCATTTGAAAAAATCGTGTTCGGTACAGTAAATATCACGGGGTGTTTTCAATTTTTCGTCAAAATTCTGTGCTATCATCAAAAGTGGATTAAATATTGGATCTGTTTTTTCATTGCGGTTTTACGAATCAATTGTTCAACAAATTTAGTGCAAAATTTTAACTAAACTTTTCATTAATATTCATTGATATGTAGATTCAATAACAAGAGAATAAAACTAGGATTGTAGTAAAAAATATAAAAATTTACATGCATCGCTTCCTCGATTTTAAAATGAACTGTCCAACAAAAGTCACGGAAAAATTATTGCAATAATTTGAAAAAAACATGAACAATCCTCTCGTTTCACGCTCAATTGTGAGTTCCCTTAAATATTTCATTCTCTGTATTGAATTTCACTTTTGTCACGTGAAATTCCTTCGTTAATGTTCCCATCGATGGGTTACTTAATTTATTGGCAGATAGGAGTGGGTGCAAACACAACTGGTTGCTGATGAAAATCGATCCTCGTTCGCTGAACATTTTATTCGAGTTCAGCTTAACGACTGACGATTAAGGTAATTTATCGCGAGAAACGTTCGGTGCTGCCTTAAAATTCGATTTTCCACCGCGTGCAGTGGTTGGAATCTCATTAGAGTACTTTGAAAGTGCATTACACTTCGAGCCATGTTTCTTCTTTAAGCGTGCCTTTCAAACATACGCTATTCAAAGGGTTTATAAAAGAAATTTCATTAAAAAATATAAAAGAATTAAATGATTCATTTAGAATGTTTATTTCTCTATAAATTCAGATTTCGTATAAGTGCACAGATGCACCTGAAAAATGCAACTGCATCGTATCTTTTTTTTTCAATCACATTTTGTTTATAAAAACTTACACCGCAAATCAGTGTTCTTCAGCGTCGTGCGTAAGTAAATGACGTGGAAAGTGGGAAATCGCGTGTCTGATCACGAAATAATGAAACGTTTAGCTGAGAATTTCTGTAAGTTCGCTTCTGAAGCAGATATACCACGTTTCGATCGTCCTCGAGGTAAATGAAAATATTTGAAACGTGCGTGACATTATTGAAGCAGAATCTATCGTGCACAGGAAATGAGTTTTTAAAATATTGTTTTATAAATAAATAAATAAATAAATAAATAAATAAATAAATATTTCAGAAAATAATATTTAACGTGTTCTTACGAGTCCTTAATAAAACTCGGAGTGTAGAACAAGTAAATTATCTTCTTAATAAAAAGTTACCACCCTTTTATTAAAATTCTATTATTAACCAAAACCATTTAATGAATGGATTGTTTGATGTGCTTTTTTCAAATTATCGCAATAATTTTTCACATATCATGGATAACATATAATTTGCCAAAACTTTACTTTTGAAGTAAACAAATGATTAATTTGTCGATTCTGTAACCCTTTGTTTTATTCGAGCACAACCTCACCACATTCGAGTTCCTTAATTATATTGTACTTTGTTAGTTTCTAGACGTTCCTCTGCAATGCAAGCAGTTACAGAGTTGAATTCGTTCTAAATTCTGTACACACATAACGCTGCACTATCTTATACCAGTATAGAATTGTTCTCCTTTTGAAAGAACCGGGAATATTCCGACAACGAGGTATCCGAATATCAGAGAGATTTCCCTCTACGAAATGAAATTTGACAATCGTAATTGTGATATTTTATTCACGAACAGAGTTGAATTAAACCGGAAACCACAATGGGGTATAAAATAAATTTATTATACTTTGTTGATTTTCTCCGTTGACATAAATGAATTTAATAAACATTCAACGTTTTTCTATCGCATTCATCCGTTTCATTATAAAAGGGACAATTTATTTATAAAAGGGATAATTTTCAAAAAGAACATTGTAGAATTAATTTTCTGTTGATTAAAAATATGTTGTTTCCATTGGAAACGTTCTTTTGACCGTGATTTCAAAAAGATAGAAAACGGGTAACGAATTGATTAAATTTGCACAATATTATCGACACGGTTTTTGTTAACGAACCAATCAATCATCGTTAAAACGAAACGAACGAAACTTTTTTGTTGTTACGGCGATCGTTAAGCTCGCCGAAGGTACAATTCGTCAAGCGATAATTAACAACACGATGAATGCGCGAATTAATTAAAGGATAATTCATAGAAATTTCTGGAAATTCGAGACTGGAATTCCAGAATTTGGAATACAGATTGATGGAATTCAGAATTTAGAATGTGGAAGCTAGGTAGAGCTAGAAGGAATCCAGAGTCTAGAATTCAGATCATGCTCGGTATAACTTCCGTTTTCTCTGAAAATGTTCAGAATCAAGTCATTTTGGAAATACACAATTTGGGGAAAAATCAATGAACACAGAGGGAAATAGGGTACGAAATGGAGGCAAGATGGGAACGAGTGTAGCTGGAGGTCCTTTCGCAATCCCTAACACGAAACCGCACTTCACTGGCATTTGCGTTTTAACGCGCGCTCCCTTTTATTCTGGCAAATTCGTGGCTCTGCTTGTTCCATCCCACTGCCATCGATTGATCCCTAGATTATTCGATTTATTCCAATCTGTTCTGAACTGGCTTTTATCAGCCTTTCTCGTCCCGTTTAAACAGAATATGTACGACTCTATAAATACACTTCTTTCAGTTATTTTCATCTTCTTGGAACTCCCTGGAATTAACTCCTTGGAACTATTATACAATAATAGCTTTATTATACACTCTGTATTTTAAGTTACAAATTATAAATTCTGGATTACGTATACATGGATAAAACTAGCCTATAGAATTACAGTTGAAAAGTTTTCGGATTCGAGGCAGCATACTCGTTTCGTTTCGAAAAAGGAAGGAGAATGGCTCGTTTGCAAATTCACAGGATCGAAAAAGCAACGCCCTGAACTATCAGTCGCTTGCAGAGTCGACCATTGTAAACCGGCATGCGGCAACAATATTCATAAAATTCAATGGTCGTGCATGTAAATGTCAGGCGATTCACGTGTTCGCGTAACAAGCAGAAGGAAAAATGAAAGAATACCGCGAAATCTCGAGGATCAACGTCCTCCGTGGAGGATCTCTTATGAAGTACTTCCGGTTCTGAGAGGCACGAGGTAAAAAAGTTTTCGTGAAATTTCGAGAGCGTACCAGGAAAAATGTTCGCGAATTACAACAATGCTCATCCATAAAATTTCAGAGAGAATTTGAAAATTCAGCGCAAGTAGAAAGTGTTGAAAAATTAAGAGTCCATAAATTTTAATATCATCTCATAAATAATGTTATCACTCAACTTTTGTAAGATTGAGTTACATAAAAAAGGGAAAATTTCACGTGTAAATATTATATTTCCTATATAAATTTTTCAAATATACCCTTTTATATTTTATTTTTGTATTTGGATGAAAATGATGCTGTATTCAATAAGAGTTAAATATAATTTTAGCACTATTTTTTATTCTAAAAATATAATTAATTAAACCGTGAATTTGCGATCAAATCAGATTTCTTCAAGGAAGAATTATGACGTCCCAGGTTCCCACCCTTACCCTTGAACATCCCCGAGGAAAAACGATGTACAAGAGAGGACCCCCTATTTTGAATTAATATTTACTTTATTACTTGGATTTTTTTAGTTATGTACTAAATCTTATAATATTTAATCAGTAAAAGTTATATTATTCTTTTGCTAAATCACTTTTAATTCATAACAAGCCTGATTTGATCATCAGTGTACATCATGAGACACGCAATCATTAAAACTTCAATATTTAATACCGTTTTAAAAAAGGGAGTGAAATCTTCTTAAGGGTCTGATTAATCCACGAAGACGTCTCGACGTGAGATATAACTTTTGTAATTTCGTTTTGAAACAAATAGAAGATGAGGAGGAGGAAGAAGAAGAAGAAAAAGAAGAAGAAGAAGAAGAAGAAGAAGAAGAAGAGCGGAAAGACGAGTCTAGTACCAAGAAGAATTGATCCTCGGATTACTGAAAGGACAGACTTTCCAACTTTTCTAATATTTCTGAATTCATCGTACAGTAACACAATAATCCATAAAGTCGATATATTTTTCAAGCAAAATTTTAATAAAACCAAAAGGAATATCCGCGATTACAGTAATGAAATTACTAATTCTTTATGCACTTATTATCCAATCCCGTGGATAATAAATATTAATTAGTAATATAATCTCTCCGTAAACTTTAAATTGGTAAACTTTGAAGAAAATCCAGAATTAAGGCCAAAAAGTTGCACAGTTATAATTACCATAGTTAAATAATATTTTAATTAAGATCTATAGAGGCAAAAGGGGTGAGATGTATAAGCTTCTCCTTACTCACTGAAGTAACAAAGATATTTCTCAACGAGATACAATCCACAATATTTCCCCTGATAATGAAAGAAACAGTAAAACAAACAATTCCCAGATTCATTAAACAAGAAAATTTCATTCAGAAGATATCCTCAACCAGTCCATTAGAGATTCCATGCATTTCAAGAAGATGATCTCGCTAAATTTCAAGGAACGATCTCATTCGCGACGCAACTTTCGCAATCTTTTGTTCAGAAATAAAATATACGGTAACAAGTGAAAGCACGGACGTGGAAATATGAAAAAAAAAAAAAAAAGAAAAAACAGGAAAGGGTAAGAAATGATTCACGGATTAGTTGAAGGCCGAGTCGTGGAACAATGAGAGCCGGGGCGGGATTATGAAAGTCAGGGTGAAAAATTGTGCCACCTTCTGCTCGACGGCGTTAAACAACCAGGAACGACATAATCTAAGATAAAGCTAGCCTCGGAATCATAAAGCCGCTAGACAAGGATGCATTTTAGCGAGATACAGGCCTCGTGGAATTAAATTTCCCCTTTCCTGTCGTCTCGTCGTCTTTCTCGTCTTCCCGCCTATTCTTCTTCAGACGTTTTATTCGCAGCCTTTTCCTCCTGTCTTGTTCCGCGTCGCAATTAAGGAAACCGTACAATCGTCGGCTGTGATATTTTCTGGTCGCTGGTAAAACATCGACGTGCATTTCGTATAACGCGAAGATGGAAATGGAACTCCTTGACACGTGAATATACAGTTATGTTTGCTATCAAAGGACATAATATAAGTTACTGAGAATTCATTTTTTCATTTCATTCTAGAGTTCTGAATCGTGGAATTCATATGAGAACGTAACTTTATTATTACTTGGAATTTTTTAATGTAACTTTGTGACTTGCTTTATCAAATATCGTTTCATTTTCATTTTTTCTTCAGTGGTATTTGGAATTTTCATTTCTCTTTCACTTTTCGATTAAAGTTAAAATTAAAATTATTCCTAAAGAGACTGGTGATAAGCTGTTAATTAGTGTTCTATTTATCAGACTGTTTACCATCCTGTCTTACTTCTGTAATTAGAATTCTCTTCTATGTTGCCTGACTGTGCAACAGACTATTCTACTTGTAACAGTTTCGGTTTCACTGGTTAATTATATTTAACTCCTTAACATGCAAATTAACACGTTCATTACTACAACGAGCTATATGGTACTATATATTATAATACGTACTGCTTAGAACATAGACCCTTAATTTTGTATGTTCCTATTTTAATTTATCATCAAATATTCATTTATCAACTCTATCTTCTCATATTTTTATTTCTAATTTTCAATTAGCTCCATTTTCTCATCAATCCATTTTAAATATTTCAAAATTTAGAATAATAAAATTATTTTTCTTATACCTACACCAAATAAAATTTCAATAAACAAAATTAGTTTAGCATGACACAAATTCATCAGTTTAGTTGAAAGGGTTAATCAGGATTCTCAAAAACAGAACTTTGATCTAACGAGAACACCGTTTGCTTTAATTTTGCCTCAGAATACAGTAAAAAGGGAACTTTAAAGGGCGATTGGGAGCAAATAAAATACACAGCTATTTGCATATCAAATAACAACACACATCCCCATAAAGTTTCATTCAAATCGGTGAGTTCTGTTGTCAGTGTAAGGTAATGTAGGGCAGCTTCAACTTTGCGTGAAACAATGGAGTACGTGACTACACAAGAAGCATCGACTAACACAAAACAAGGAGACCTGATATGAATATCAACTATCAGCTTCACTCGGAAGTGTTACAATTAAATTTCACTGTCATAAAATAATAACAGATGAAATACACGAATAACCATAGAAATATCATAAAGCTTATTATATGTTTGTTTATTGCACCTGGGTCATTTTAAGCTGATTGATCATTTGGATTTTATCCCAAATGATATATAATGTATATATCTAAAATAAGGGAGAGTTTAAGTCATCATTTTGTTATTTTCGAATTAGTTTAGAAACTATAGATTATAATCCAATGAAATCGACAAGTTTCTTCATTTGAACATTTAAATAGAAATATTTCTTCAAGATTATTAATATCAATTTTATTCTTGGGGATAAAAATTTTGTTTTAAAAAGTCCCTCGATTACATGATAAAATAAAGGAAAATGAAAGAGAGAGAGAAAAAACTATACTTCGAGAGTGCACGTTATTCAACTTCACCAAGGTTTCGCTTAGGGTGTAGAAAAAATAATCGATATTTAATTAAGCATAATAATACGATCCATTGGAAACGATTCTAAGGAAACTTCACTATCGGTCCCTTATGATAAAGTACCATGTACAGAGTTGGAATATTTAAAATAGGCCACCTGGATAACTTGCTTGTTTTTGATAACAAAAAATGCATAAGAATAATGATTTTAACATTTATTTCATAACTGAAGGCACAGAGTAGGTACAGAGATCAATTGAATTTTCTTTTAAGGAAATGAAATACTTTTTATTAGAGAGAAAATTATTAAAGTCCTATGATGTTAAAAAGAAATAATCTTCGCGTGACCTTAATTATTCCAGCCTAATTTCTACCCTTAAATATAATCAATTTTTCTTCATATATATTACTCTCACGAATAATAAAAGAATGGAGGGCAGTAGAGATGAGTAAGACACCTCGTACACGCATGTATAACATGCATCAGGTATTTTTGTAAATGGAATTCCGAAGGGACAACAGAATTTAAGGTATTTAGGTATTATCGAGAGAGGAGGCGCATCTCTCAGGTTCGTCGAAATGAAATTTCGTGTAGTATCGATTGTACGAAGTCTGCGGTTGCATCGTGGAATCCCTGGAACGAATAAAACTGGGTCTCGATGAAGCAACTGTACATTGCTTCGATTATCGTGAATTGCAACGATCATTCGTTGCAGTAAAACATTTGTTCAGCATATTTTCAATCCAATACCCGTACAACTGATACACGTATCATATTTTATGAAACTTTCAAGTAATAAAATGGTATTCGATTTTACATACCTCAAAATCAAACATTGTTCGTTGCGATCCACAATCAGCCATTTTGTGTTAAGAATATCGATAAAACCTTTATGCAGTCATTTTTACTAAACTTCAAGCTTTTAATTAATATATAATAAGTGGCATTTCAGGATACTTTTATGTCACGAAATCATGTCAGACTTTCTCTAAGCAATATTCTATCCAAATGGAATATAAAACAAATAAAAGAAGAAAGGCTTTACTAGAAACCATGCAATTTATCCAATTTCCATAAATCCCTTTCCGTTTCACCAAGGGACGCGAAACTCGGACCGGAAGCGTACAGTGCGACGCAAGATTATGTAAAGTCTGCTGTTAGTTCCCTTTGGAATTAAATTCTAGACGGTCGGTTCGTTAAAGAAAAACGTGCCTCGTTTCACCACGTCGTTTCTCGAGCGTCGTTAGCACACTTACACGTAGGCGGCGGATCGGTTCCTTAAAGCATTTCTCTCTGTTTCCACGTTTCTCAAACTCCTACGTACACGTTTCCCTTTGTTTCTCCAGGCGCCTTGTAATTGGCTACCTACGAATATTCAACATCCATTCGCGTGCACTTGTATATTTAACATTGTTCCTCGATCGATCGTTTTGAAACCGCGTACAAGGTTCTTCCAATTGTATACCACAACTATTCTGCAATATTGTCTCTCCATCATTTCAAAATAAATTTTCTATGTTTTCCGTGACAAGAAATTAAGCGTCGGTCCTCGGAAAATTCTAATTACCAAGAACAAACTACAATCCCAGGGGAAAAATAATATGAAAAGAAACTGGAATAGCAAAAAGCTGGCAATTTGAAAATTCGATACCTTCGGTAGACGGAAGTCGGTCACAGAAGGAATGTACTTTTAATTAAAGGCAACTTCCTTCGCTTCTCTGACATTCTCGCGAATAAATAACTGTCCGCGAGGCTCTAAAGTTCGTCGTTGATTGAAACGTGTTCCTCTTGATTTCCACCTGGCCATTACTTTTAATTCCTCGCTGGAATCACCGCGACGCTCGAGGAAAACTAATTTCACTTTTAATTTCACGAGATTTTCGATCCTCCAATCCGTACTCCATATACAATCGATGGTATCAGGAGTTAAGTTACTTCGTATCGAATAGATTGCGATTAAAAGGGATTTATTTTTCTACTTTTCTCTGTAATCTAATCTTTTCAGGATTACGCGAAAAATGGTGTTGCCTTTGTATAATACAAGGGTGATTTTTTATTTTATATTTTTGTATCATATGAAAAAATGAGCTCTTCGGTTGGTAAAATGGTAATTGAAAGAGAAATGACGCGAGGGGCGCCTTAAAGTAAAATTCCTTCGTCGTTCATGAAAAATACAGCGATCAACTTGGAAAACTTTCTAGGACACTACATGTCCAGTTGAACCCTTCAAGGATTCTATCGATTGAACTTTCTCGTGTCCCTGGAACCAACTTCTCGAGTATCTCTCAAACGAGGAAGCTGAAGTGTTTGTAAATGTGGCTTCATCTAGATTCTAGATTCATTAAATTTCTGTATATTTCACTTGAAATATTCTTGAACTTTGGCCAGGACGAATACATATTATTAATTAATTTAACACTGAAGTATTACATTTTTTTAGTACAATTAGAAGTAGAGAATAGTTGTATGTTCTCCAAGTGTTCTTTGTCTATTGTACAATTGAAATACACAAAGTGGTTTGCCTTTGCGGTCTGCAGTCGAGTTGTTTGTTGACAGTTACAGAAACAGAATATTGGCACCTTAACCAATTCGGTTAACTTTATTGTTCGGTCAACCATATCGGTCTATCGATTGTTTCGTTTGGTTAACTAGCTGAACTATAGGCAATAACAACCGACCGACAATGGTTAACCAATTCTAACAGTTTCTAAGAACCAGTATAAATTCTGTTCCAATTGATGACTTATGAATGTATAAGAAAATCATTTCATATTTAGATTGAAATGTTCAGAACGATTTCAGCCGATTTCGAAATATAGAGTCTGATGAGATTTGATGACATAAAAGTATGGCAAAATGGTATGTATGGTGTACCAAATTAAAGCTTGAAGCTTAATGAAAATAACTACGTAAATGTTTCATGGATATTCTTAATACAAAACGACTGATTGCCAATTATAGCCAAAGGTGATTGATTTAGGAACATGGATAGTCTAACAGGAAATGATGACATAAAAGTATCATGAAATACCACTTATGGCAAATCAATTTAAAGCTTAAAGTGTGACAAAAATTACTATATAAACGTTTTATCGAAAATTTTAATACATATGAAATAATTTCAAACTGAACATTTACTATTATTAATTATACTAAAGTGTGAATTGATTGATCTGAAGTTTGTTCTAACAAAGGATCGTTAATTAATAGAGCGCCTAAGCTTTAAATTAATGTATCACAAGTGCTATTTCATAATACTTTTATGTCATCAAATCGTCTCCGGCTTTCTAAGTTTCAGAATAAGTGATTCCATTTGGTACAACTTAATATTTCCACCCGGTATCATATAAAATCATAAGAAAACAATCACGAGACAAGTTTCTCGTACTCAAAAACGAACTAAGAAAGTTACAACTCTGGTAAAGCAACTTTCCTGCCACGATTATAATCTCTTTCCCTTTTCATTCCTCTCAGCTCGTTGTTTAGCGAGACGCGAACGCCTGAATGCATGCATAATAATGAAAATTAAAACAGCATCTACACCGCCGACAGTCTCTTCCTGGTTGCACCCTCTTTTTTCATCCCCTTTCCGCCGTCTCTCGTAGCCACGTATTTTTTTCCCCTTCGCAACACGAAAGTTATTATCGTCGGTAGCGTGCTTTATTTCCATTACTATTATTTTCTGTTCTCTATGAAAGAGAACCGACCGTTCTTCAGCAGGTAGAATTCATTGTAATATCGAGCCAGATTTCGCTGCGTGATGTTAATTTGTATTCACATCCGTTTCGACTACCTTTAATATCATCGAGAAGGAAAACTCTTCTTTTTCTTTCTTATTTAATCTTCTTATGGAAAGATCGACCATCCTGGATGGTAATTAAAGACTCTTCTTAAATATTTTATTCGTGGGATGGTGAAAGGTGGAAAGAGGTACATTATAGTAAGAATGGAATGAATAATTTTGAAGTTAGGAAGAAAATCTTATAAAAAAGAAATCCATAGGATTTTTGTTTGAAAAATTATTTTCTGAAGATGATCCTCCAATTGCCATGAAATTTATTTAATGAGTTGCACGAATCGGTGTCAGGGGTGAATCACAGCTCTATCAGAAAAAATATTTAAATTCAAGGTTTTGCGTGTTTTAACAGCCTTGCATCGCGGTTAATTTCTCGTGGAAATTCTGTCCACGTTTTCGAGTTGGTTGCGTGTGATATGCTTCTCGTTAAAACGACCAAACAAATCAAATCGTTCGCGACATGAGAACCGTTTGATACTCAACGCGCGAATATAAATCTGCGAAATTTGCTTTTTACGGGCTTTCACCAGTGTCCTGAATAAAATTAAAAAAGGCAAAGTTGGGAATCTGAGACGGAATTACGATTTTAAATTTCATATCGATAGGTGATAAAATATAGCCGTGATTAAAATAGTAAATCTAAAGTGTCCTAATGTAATTATTCTTTGCAATTTTCGACGCTTTGGCTGATCGCGATTTGAGATTTCTGAGAGATTCTTCGGGGCTTGAAAGAGCTGAGAAAAAGGAAGCGAAGGGGTGGAAACGAGGAGAGGATTCTGATTGTACAAAGAGTCGTTCGAGAGGCAATCTGATTGATTGGTGGGATTGTGGTCGTTCTGAAGATTCTTATTCACGATTGTAAGCGTTCGACGTATTTTTGATCTGCTTAACATCTCTTTGAATCTCCTTCTGATCTCTCTGAATGCAAAAAGTGAGTCGTGTTATAGATATGATTATAACTTTTGATTTGAAATTTATTGAACCAGATTATTATCGATATTCGAGTGTTGATATCAATGACAGTAAAACTGTAATAATAATTCATAATATTCCGAAAATTGTATTGTATCTAGAGATGATTGAACTATTTTAGAAATATCTAATTACAAAATTAAGACACAAGGGGACTTGAATTAAAAAATTTTTAATTGATATATAAATTAGTCTTCTTTTAAAAACATTCAAACTGGAAAGATTTTTCTGTTTCTTGATTACTAATTAACCAGCACCTCTCACTTTAAGAATGTTTTTACTTTAAAAAAATTTCAATTTCTGATTAGAATCTATAGAACTTTCTGCAATCAAAATAATTCTCCATGGAAGAATTATTTTTAGCAAACCATACGTGGAAAGTATTTCTTCGAGTTCAATTTATCGATCTGTTTCGTTTCCATTTGAAGATGGACGAGATTTCAGTTCTCCTCCCGCGCACTTCGTTTCAGATATACAAAAAGAAAGAAGAAAACCATTCAATTCCGAGGTTTTCGATTTTTTCGGCCAACCTTCCACGACTGGTGTTATCGTTCGACGTTCTCGAATCCACGACAAAGGGAAACAGAGGCGAGATTTATTTGCGGCGAAAAACGGAAGGTTGGATGGATGATTTATAAGATTGCAACCGGTTAGGAATAGCAGTTCTATTCTACTTGAAAGGCGAATTCTTAGAAACGTTACCTGACATACGTGATTCTGATTGATTGACATGCTCTTTCAATTTCCTCATTTGGAAGTTCGATTTAAAGACGAATATATAGTCATTTTCTTGAAACTTTAAGCTTTAAATAGATATAGAATGAGTGCTATTTTAGAATACTTTTATGTCATGAAATTACATCAAAGACTTACAGGTTTCTAAAAACGTGATATGTGGAAACTTGAATAATTATATCCTAATTTTGAAACGAACAATTTTCTAACGATAATTGGTATGACGTGAGGAATGGCAGAGCTTCTGAAACGATCAATCGTTGAAAGAAAATCGATCGTCCTATATCGGTGGACCGATCAGAAAGCCGTGTCTAAAGGATGTCTAATTGATCCTAGGGGAACCGGGACGTCGCTGGAAACGCATTTGAGCTGCGATCTACGTAGCCAATTAACTGAGTCGTTGAATTGCCTCGTAAATACGTACAAATGACCCGTCGCGATTGAACGTAACATGCGGGGATGAATGTGCTGTCACAGCTTCCCTGTCCTGAAATTCTGACATTGTTACATGAACAATGACAATTCCCTAAGACGTTTAGTACCAACTGTACAAATTGGAAATTTCAATTTCTCAAATGAATAACCTGACGTCTATTATCCATAATTTCAAGCATCTAACAGGAGGAATTAGGTATTTCTAATTAGTCAGAGGAGAGAGTGGTACAATGGTTCCCTAAATCTTTGTTTATAAATTCCCATCAGTTATCAAAAGTGGAAAGGATCATATAATTCCCCATTGTTTATGAATACCGTATACTTTATAGCGGTCTGTAGAGCTCAAGATGTCATTACATTCTGATACTCCAACATCGCCAGGCAATACGCGTACCCAGAGATCCTGGCTTTCTGCTCCATGATCCGTGGGGTCTTAAAGCAAATCCGGGTCTTGTCGAAAACGATGGGAAAACGGTTGAAAATCCGTCGGTGTCTATGTCGGCAACCGGCCAACATGCAAATCCTTCCACCGGAGCCTCTCGGTTTATCCATATTAATGCTTCTAATTAAGTCGTGGATAGGTTCGTTCGTAAGTTTCCCACGTCTCGTTTCTTGTTGCGCCGATAAACTGACGTAAATACGAGTTCAGACACATCTCGAGCGACGAATATTCTTCTGATCCCACTAAAAGTTTCGTGAAATTAGGTGTCAGAATTATGGCGAAGCGATATGAATTGATTCATTCTGCTAGATAGCTTTTCGAATTATCATTCTCTGCTTTACTTTTATATAATGTAGCAATTAATAATTTTATGGTGTACAGTACTGAGCATCGTACACTTCCTTAGGGAAAAGGCGATGTTCTGGGTTCCCACCTTTCCCCTTAGGCGCGCCCAAAGAGAATGACGATGTAGGGGAGAGCGTCTCTTATATGTAGGCCTATCCCCCCCCCCCCCCCCCCCCCCCCGCCATTAATGTTTACGTGGGAGATTTTGAATGAATAATTATGTTATTACCCGTATACGATATTATAAATTAACCTTCTTAGAATCATATTAAATTATTATATCTTCACAGTATCACTAATTAAAAACATTGTCAACTTCAATTATTATTTTAGAGCTTGAATTTTGATTCGAGGTAAAAATCTAACGATCGATGGAATAAAAAGCACGGTCTTCGTTACTGTTTAAATCAGTATTGTTCGGTTGGAAGCGTCACGTGCTTCCGATTCGTTTGCGCGGCTTCATTACGCGTGGTAATTGGTTCGCTAATTAATTACAGCAAGTTCGCACGTCATGCAGCGTTACCGTGTGTCGAACAGCACCAGTCGATGTCAATATATAATACGCGTGTTTGCCTATTTCGCTCGTGGACGTTAACAAGATACACAAAGCGATTAATGTCGTTTACCTTCGTTGCTAGTCGGAAATTCTGTTTAATTAACATCCGATGATGTCGTCTACGCTTTTTCTTCGAACCAGTTCCCTGCCATGCGAACTCTAAGGTTCCTAAATGAACCTGGAAATTGGCTCTGCTGTTTCTCCCTTGAAACACACAATTATGAACTCGAAACATTGGTTGATTATTAGAGAAAAGTAATGAAAAATATGAAAAACACGCGTGGAGGGTAGAAGAGAAATGAAAAATTATAGAAAATAACAGAATGAGAGGTGGTCTAATTTAAACTCATCATTCATTTTTACTGAAAATTACAGACTTTTTGTTAAATTATTAAGATGATATAATTTTGATTAGTATTAATACTAATACTCTTATCCATTGGATAAAATTGATTAATTCTTTCCTCTTTTTTATAGGGTTTCTCATCGAACGAGCAGTTAGAGCGAACTGATCCGAAGATTCTTTAGGTAAGTGGAGCTTTTTTCTCTACTCTCGAATTCTCGGGATGGTCGATCGTTAATCGAGAATATTTTACGTGGCCGTGGGAATCGTTTGTTTCACCGTTTACTCGTCCGCTTTTCCCAGGAGATTAAAGTGCAGCTGTGTTTTATGCCATCGCTATAGATCGTCTCCGAACTGTCCAGGATATGTTACGTTCGAACAGCAAACTTTCTGATCCATCATTGATGAAATTTTTAATCCATAAATTTCTAGTTATTCTTGTCACTGAATGTGGATATTCCACAATCTCAATTTTATAATTAAAACATTTTTAATTTACAAATTTTACATTTCAATTCTCTTTTTATGGTACTAGACAAAATTATCCAATTCTTTTGAAATTTTTATTTCATTATTCTCGTAAGAACAATTACTTTACAGAACGCAGAATGCTGTCGAAATACTTGTTAATCTACTTCGTGAACTTTTGTATTTTCAACGAATGATCGAAACAGCGAAAGAAAATTTACGATCGTTGCTGCTACAGACACGCGAGCAATAAAAGCAGAAATACTACTCTTTGCACAGGCTTGCGTATATTCAACAGTTTATGGAAACGAAACACGTTTCGTAATAAAGTTCACTGTCAATGTGCAAGAAAGATCGCGTTCACAGTCGAATCAGTCCCGAAAGGTGATCACGATTTTTACAATTAACAAAGTGTAGGTGATATGTAAAAATGTGAAAAAGTTTAACTGCAAACATTTCGCAGTATTGATCGCTGAAAATCAGGAACAAGTAAAAAGAGAGAAAAAAAAGGACATTCATTTTTGGCAGGAACGGACGGAAACGGATTTGCATTCGGTCCTGTGTTTAAACTATCACTCTGTGAGCTTTTCACCGCATTTATATGGAAATTCCACGAGTGATGAGGCTTACAAAGGTTCGGATCGAATTAAATATCCTGCCAACTGAACGGTTCAAAGCACGAACGTTCGACGTTTATCGATGGTTAAATGAAAATATTCCGTTGAAAGATATCTCCTCCTATTTTTTTTTTCGACCGTGTGTTCTACCATACCGTTTGATCCGTTATTTCATTAAAAGACTCATTCGACTGACCGTGTTTGGCAGAGATATTCGCGCGTGTATGCGAATACCTGTTGTGTATACTGTAACTCGTGTTTGTCGAATAATGGTAACGAAATAAGGCAATTCTTTGTTGAAATTTTCATGAATTCCGTACAGAATCGTGGAGGAAACGACGGTTTGTTTATTTATGAAATCAACTGCTTCAAAGGCTTTACGGGGATCAAATGAAAAAGGGGTGTTTTCCAGGGATGAAACAGGGTTACGTGCACAGGGAGGGAGTATTAAAAAATGCAAGTTTTGCACGCGCGACCGATACGTGAGCTGAATTTCGACGTTTGAATTTCCGTCGCGCGACAGCACGTTGTATGCAAATTCCGGAAACTTTACAAAGGGAGGGCAAATTAAATATTGCGACGCTAGGTTCGCGAGAGACGAGGCGCTGAAATATTAAACATCCGTGATCTTCGAAGGGAAGATCGTTGAAACCCTCCAAGGGATTTCATCGATCTTCCTGTTTGCTGAATTTCTTTAGCAATCCACGAAAGAATATTAGATTGATCGGAAAATAGAATCTGGTTTTTACAGCTCACCTTTGTACGAAATGGATAAACAGATAAAAATAAGAATATGAAAGATTCTTGAATTTCCATAGAAATTCTTTGATTTATTTAACTAAAAACGGTGTGGTGTACGTTAAAAGTTGTCACAGAAATGTCTGGTCTAGAAGGAAATTATTGGATCGCGTTTCATTTTGAGTAAAATCGCGTGAAACTTAAAGGCGCGACGGAAGCATCGTCGACGAGGGATGCTTCCGCTTAAATGATGTTCCCGGGTTGCACGTGCGTGAAACCACTGTTGAACAGAGGCCCCATAAGCCTCATATACAACCCCGAATCCCGAAGGTTCGCCACAGTGTCGTAAATGGGCGAGATATTACTCTCCCCTAACACAGATAGACGAGCTAGAGAATTTCACACGATCGTCTTAGAAATTACTCTCGACAATGTAGAAAATATTAACTTCAACGGATAAAGAACGAGTCTCACTGATGACTTGGGGAAATTAATTAATTTCCACAGAGTATTAAAATTGAGGGTGGCGAAAGGACTCGTTTGTCGAAAAATGTTAATTTAGAATAAAAATAGAATATTTAAAATTTCGATGATTTTCGAGCTTACATTTCTACTCTTGGTTCAGCAATTTAATTAACCGAACACTTTCTTCATCCTCTACACTCTACACACTCTTATTTTGTCTACGATTTTTATTTAACCTGTTCGCTTTTTTGAAAGGCCATTTAATTGCTGTCCAACAAGATTCGAAGGAGTTTAAGTCTCCGCTAACGAGCAAAGAACTTTCGACGAATCGTAATCCGTGTTTTACTTGGTTCGCGAGTTTAAAAGGTTCAACATTGATCGTATAAGGGATGCAACTGTAAATTAGTCGAAATAAGAAAGTGGAAGAACACCTCGAGGAAACTTTTCACGTAGCTTCGGGCAAGTTTCGCGATCAATATCGTCGTCAAAGATGTTTCCTCGATTCTATCTCGAATACGTAACTCTATCTACAAATGTTTATCGATGTTGCCTCGGTTAATATTGTCGCCTGTTTGCTTGCGAGTTTATTCAACACCTTCAAACAGATGGTTCGAAGAGATGTTGACTCGAATGATTTGTCTTTTCTCCAAGTGGCTAAAGGAATTGTGTTTATTTGAAAAATTTCTACCCCGAGTAGAAATGAAATACTTCAAATTAAAACGTTAAATTAAAAATACTGCGTCTAATTAAGTTAGATTCATTTTATACCGAAAAATCAACACATAGCTTTCAAATAATTATAACTACAAAATGTTAAGTGTTAATGATTTACGTATACGATTTAGATTCCAAAAAATCAATTAGAATATCTTCTTTTTTCAAACTTCGAAAAAATAAATAAAACATGCTGCGATCGCAGCCAATTCCATCGTAAAGTGTCATTTTTACGATAACCGAGAGATTTCATCGAAATGAAGCAATCTTAGCTTTATCTAAAACGGAAGCTCGTCTTCGACGATCCCGCAGCTGATGGAACAGTAGCCAATCAGAGTGCAGCTGCGAACGCATACATAGTCTGCAAACTGTTCAGCAAACAGAACCTCCGTCCACGTTAAACAGCAAACCATCTGAACACACAGAGACACTCTGGTTAGTAATAACAGAGGAACATGACGACGAAAAATCATAGATTATATCAATAGAATTATCTAGTACTTGCTTGAGTATTTTAAGTCTAGAATATCTGCAAATATTAATGATTTCGTTACCTTTACATTTAATATTTTAACTCCAGTGACATTCTAAATTTATCTATTCCCTGTGATTTCTTACCGATTAGGAATAATTTAAATTTGGAATACGGCGTACAAGCGGATCTCAACATATCCTGAGTGTCTGTCCGCGGTTAACCGTAAGCGAACGAGTTAAACTATGAAACAGTTCGGTTGGTTTTGCGCCCTTTGGCGTGGTGGTATTCACTTGGAATGGATAAAATCCCTTATAAAATCCTGCTCGTCGTGTCCCAAGGCATGCATACATGTATGAAAGCGGTCGCTCGCTCGCTGGCACAATGCAAGCAGAGGTCGGCTGGTGCGAAAGCCGACAGAGATACCGCCTCAAATTGCTCGCGCGCCGCATCTCAAACGAGCCTGCGGCTTCGCGAATCTCTTGGGAATAAACGTTTCCGTTTCCCTCCTTCTAACCAAAATGTATATCCAGTCAGAATTTTATCTTCTTCTCTCTCGAGCCTCTTCCCTTTCAACGTGAGTTGCAGAATGATTTCTTTCCAAACGCAAATCAACAACACTTAAAAGATATTCTCAAGTTCAATGAATTTTTTAGTATCATAATGGAAAACTTTGGAAAATGTTTGAAATATTTTGTGAATAATCGAAAATTATAGAAATTCAGAAACTAACACTCAATTTTGTCGAAAATATTCCATAACTTTCCTCTCGCAATATTCTCCGAGCTAAAATATTCGAAATTCTTGCCAAGTTTCGTCTATGAAAAGCGAATAGAATCCTTAAAACAATCAACGCGAACCGCACAATCGTTTCTGAATATTCCACGTCTGAAACAAATCGCGAGACGTTTCGAAGACGAGGAACATTCCTCTCAGACAACTCCACAGACAAGGGGTCCTTGATTCCTGAAGATCTTTCTCTCAGCTACAACCATCCTTAATTCCATTCACAAAATTCCTTCTGTTATCGTCGTTTGCTTGTTTACGAATACAAACGACGTCGGATTTCTACCCTCTATTTTTTTAAAAGGGTTTGAAATTCAATTCAAACAGTCCCAGGGGTTCCACCATTCAAAGGCTCAATGCCTTTTGAGATTTTCAACTCTTTGAAGACGAATTTTCAGTCTTCCTGTTTTTTGCAATTTTTATAAATTTCGGAATAAAATTCTATGATTTTAAAATTGTTTCAAACACGTTTTAATACCGAAGCGGATAGAAGCGAAACATTGCAATTGATCTGGACGAGTACAACGTTTCTCACATCGCAACAGCTATTCATCCAGCTGCGATGTTCTTCGTGAAAGTTACATGTTGTTCAACGTGTACACAGCCAGAGTAATTGCTCGTTCCGAGCAAGCCGAATCTCGTTCGCGTTCCCACGAAAATCGGAGGAACGAAGCGTTAGCTCGCCACGAGAAAACAATGAATTTTGACAACGTTATCATGGTAACGTAGCTCGTACGAAGGATTATGGAAGATAATATGATATTTCACGGATAACCTCCAACGACGACAACGTTCCTTTTTATTATTTTAAGAGGTTTTCACCTCCTCTCCGCTGTAAGCGGCGTGTTTAAACTGTTCTGAAATAACGTTCTACGAGTCTCAGATGGTGAAGGTTTTCAATGTATCATTTAGGGTTTTACATTCTATTTCTCTCTTTAAAATTTTATAGAATCTTCATTTTTCTGCATTTTACAGTATTATATTTTCTAAATTTTTTCAAATTTTCTACCATCTCTTTAGATATTATTTTTCAATGAATAGAGGAATCGGATCAGAAGACGAAGTAACCATTAAACGGGTGGTTCCCTTTCAAACGTAACTTTCTTCCTCGGATTCAAGACGCGATATAAATTCGGTTTTACTATCGGTCCAGCACATTCAATCGGGTCGTAAATGTCTCGCGAGACGGCTTAAGTTTTAAAACGAGCGAGGATTCATAATTGAGGTATAAAGGCAGCCGAACTTCTATGGTGAAAGAGGCATTTTACGAGCGGACACTGTAAATGAGTTACCGTTGAATAGAAGCTTTTGCGAGATAATGATTAACCACCATAGATGATATTTCCTTACAGTAATAACACTGTTCCTCGTAAAGTTGATCAAATTGTGACAATTAACATTTTAATTATCTAAATCATGACTTAACTCATTAACGATTAATGTCACATATTTGCAACTTTAATGTGTATTATTTCATTTTATCAATTTGTCGATTGGTAATTTTCCAGCATAGTTTATATAAAATTTTAATTAAATAATAAACCTTTGTTTCTTGACACGATTCTGAATGATCTTTAAAAAAATAAGGATGATAGTATTTGTTCGCGAATTTCCAACTGGCAGTTTCGATTTCGAGCTACCTCTCCTTTCGTGGAATTCAGAGAGCATTATTATCGCGCTGAATAACAATCCAGCGTGGCTCGTTTTCGATACAGCAAGCCAGCCGGGTCCTGGACGTGCGTGTTTGCATAACAAGCGAACGTTTCTAAGAGTATTCGCGTCTATATTCACGGTGGACGGGTGCAATCGATTGTCGGCAGACGACATCCCCCTGCTATTCTGTTCTTCCGCTCTCGATGCTGGCAACAGGAATAAAAATATCAGGCGTAATGTCACTCGCCGCGTTATAATAATAGCGATGTAGGAATTGAGAGCGAGGCTCTGATTGTTAGATCTCGAGAGACGTCGAATGATAAGACTTCTTAAGTAGTTTCATCATTTTTCATCCTTTTTATTCATTTTTCATTTTTTCATCATCTAACCACGAGTAATTAAATTTACTGATCTATTCTACTCGTCCATTCGTATCAAAGTTCAAAGTTTGTCTGACTATATTCCATTTACTCTACTTATTTGAAAGCACAGACTATCTTCTTAAATCATTTTTAAACCATTTAACCTATGCAACATTAAATAAACTTAGAATAAAAATTTAAGTAGTTCAGGTCGATACATGGTCAGACAAGTAATTCATAAAAATCATAAAGAAAAATATGTTTTTCTAATTCAATTATTATTTTGAAAGAACATGGAAGGTTATAATGTTAAGACAAAAAATTCTTACAAATTAAATTGGTCATTCAATCGCGACAGCAATTTCTAAGAAATTTCTCTGGTTTCAATAGTATTCATAGCGATCAGAATTCACGCTCGATAGTCTGCGGCGATATGAATTCCATGCTCGAATGGGGAGTGTGGTCAGCAGGGTGCTGAATTCTAGGAAGAGGGAGGGTTTCCATAAAGCGAGAGGGTGGACCGACGAGGGTCAGTATCGAAAAAATAGGAGAAGTTTCTCCTTGAACAAAGCTTCTTCTCCACCAGCGAATTAATGGCCATTTGCTGGTAGAGACGTTATTTGGCCAATATTTTAGAGGAACGAACGTGTATTGGTAAAAGTTTTCCTGCCTCCCTTTTCTTATACCTCGACCCTTTTTTACCTTTCATGCCTTTTAAAGCATGATATCGAATTTTGTAATATTAATAAAGAATTCATTATTGAACAACAATTTTTATACGGCGACTCCCTGCGATACTTTCCTAAATGTTTTCATTCAATTTCATGAACAAACCTGCATCCCTACTGATAACCAATCATCGATTTTCACAAGAGCATTTAGGTACTAGTAATTAATCTCGAACATCTTTCAAGGTTTCATTCAGATGGCAGAGAAATTTATTGACCTTTTAATTTATTGAGCTGCTGGGATCTTTAACGTTGCTTCTGATTTAGTTAATTACGCGAGACTTTGATTATCGAGCCGGTTGCACGGACAATTTTCAAGGGGCCTACTTGAATGCAACGTTGTAATTAAATTTTTACTTCAATATTTCCTGGGAAAAAGTCAGCTCGAAACGATCACAAAGAGCGCGTTGCCTTTGATTCGCGATTAAAAGTTCGAGGAAAAGGTATGAAAGCTTGTGTGATCGAATGTCTTCGATACCGTTTCCTTAACAGCTATTTAATTAAATATTTTCATCTGGGCCAAGTGTTATGCTACAATTTTTTTCATACAGTATTTAAAACAGCAGGGTGTAATTATTTGTTATATAGGTTAAATAAGCTAAGTTGATATTTAACTTAATTATGGCTCCCAAAATCCAGTTACTATGTAATTAAAAATTTCCTAGGAATTAATTCACTATATTACAAAATTACTATACGCATTAAATTTCATTAGCAGGCATTTAAGAATTTTGATATGTTTCGAAAATAATGAACATTGTTCTAACCGAAAATATGCAATTCGTAATATTTGATGCTCCACCTTTCCTTTGATTAACTCGCAAATACGTCTTCCATTCAGTTTTCACGAGAAATTTAATTTGCAACGAAGCCAGTAACGCAGCTCGACAGCAGGTAGGCTTTAGTGGTTAAGGTGGGCTCTGATCAGACACGGCTGACCATAACCTTGCTTTTACTACTCACGCTGGATGCAAGCGACCACAGCGTTCACCCTTGAGAGTGCTCTCCTGTTTTCCCACAAAGTGGAGCACAGTGTTTGGGAAGCAAAGACAAAAGTGAAACAGTATCAAATACAAAATTCCATTTTCAGTTCCATAGAAAATTTCCCAGAATGAAAACTAATCAGCTGTATGTTAAACAATTTCCGTTCTAATGTGCTTTGTTCTAAATATTCATTTTCGAAATTGAAAATTTCGTAATCTCGAAGTTTGTAGCTTCGAATGGATCTTCCTGTTCCATACCATCGAACGGTAGAATTCTGAACATGTGCCTTGAACTACATAACTTTCCAAACTACAGATCTTTGACTTTCTAATTTTCCAACATCGACCTCAAAGCCTCGAAAATTTGAAGCAACATCGTGTACGCTTTCCAAAATATTCTTCCTTTGCGTGTCTCGTTTGATAGCGAAGGTATTTAAGGCGGAAAGGGTTAAGACACAAAAGCGGATACGAATCTTATTTCTTTCTTATTCTCTGATCAGTCGAGCCTAAAATCGAGATACGACAGAGCCTCCTGAACCATTTGCTCAACTTCTCTAGACCGAATGTATAACGATCAGTATTTGGCAGAAGTTCAAGTTCTCTCCGCGGCTCGTCGACGAATTTTATTCGCTGAATAAGCATGCTTCGATTCGAGACATCGTAAACGACGTATCGACTTTGATCATTACGAAATGTTAGGTAAAATATACCCTTTGGTCTGAATATAATGAAATTCGAGAACATTGACAATTTTATGGAAAAGGGAAATTCTTCGACAGATTTGTTATACTTAATTTTATATTATTTTTCAAAATAAACCGCAATTTTTTTAATTCGAAGCATAGTGTAATTTCATGGGAGAATTTATTTTCTGAAAAGGTAATGTGTAACGCGAAGCGAGCGTTCCACCGTTAAATAATAACGCAACAAATGAAGCTGCGCGACGCGTAATTGTGATTCGTTTGTCGCGTTCCCATCGACCGAAATGTCCAAATAAATTGCACAGTTTTATCCGCGAAATTTCCCCAGTTTCATATGAATAAAAAAAAAAGCATGGATTAACGGATCCAAACGAGTGATTAAAGGAGCTCATTGCTGTTACGTTCCAGACGTACATTCGATTATTTGAACATGAAACTTGAATTCAAACAACGTGCTTTTTGTCTTTACCCTTCCATAGATTTGAATCCTATAATATAAAGCTTCTTTCAATAATAATTCAGATAAATTGAAATACTCTTGAAATGATTAATAATAATTCTTTCATTGCAATTGAAGGGTGAAAGTAATAATATCTACATTAATAATTTTCATTCACGTTAATCCCTTGCTTTATTTATAATAAAAGAAGAATTTTAGTCGAGAATTCAATTTATGTGAAAATTCTTTGGTTCTCAGCTAAATATCTACGACCCATTTGAACGTGAAAATAACCACGATTTTCTTTGAGTTTTCAATAACATCTTTTCTTATGTGTTACAGGTCATAACCGGAAATTATGAGGTGGCTGTGGATTATCGTTCTAATAGCTCTGGCCCTGCCAGCGGCCGTGCCACGGAAGACGCATCGCAGTAAACCAAGTAGGTACCTAAAGTATCGTTTATTTCAATCTCTTCGATTTCCTTCCATCCAGTTTCTCGTTTTCAATGGAATGATTTCCGATCGTGAAACTGTGTCCAACGGGAAGTGACAGAATTCGCGTTTAAATAACTAGGACCTTCTTCTAGAATAGGCCAAGCTCATAAAATTTTAGAATATTAATATTACAATCTAAAAATTTGGAATTCTTGAATTTTAGAAACTTAAAATCTGAGGATTGAAAATTTTGTGCAGGAAAATTAAAAGTTTTGGGGGACCATATCCACCCTGGGTAATGTTAGTCGAAGCATTCTTATAAGATACGGGCCGCAATTGACCCAGTATCCACCGTTCTATAATTAAACGAACAGCATACAAAGTTACACGCTTTAGTTATTTATTTTTACGAGTTTTCGGTAAGGGACAGGTTTAGACAGAAGTTTGAAACTTTCATTACGTGCACCTGTTACGGCGTCTCTAAACTTCACTCGTGCCTAATTTTGGTAGCGAGAAAAAAGTACGGATATAAAGCTGGCAGAAACAATGCTCGAGGCTCGGCGAGTTCAGTGACTCGGAGAATTTCATAATCTGCGAGTCAAATTTATGCAGGGGAGATGAGAAACGTATCGGGAACTTCCTTGCAGAAAAAGCACAGAGGCGTACCTTTTTCGTGTTGCTTTTAAACAAACTTCCCGTAGAATCCATTTGCTTTTCGATATTAAAATTGGAAATTTGTTTCTGTTAACTATAAAACGATGCAGGTGAACGATATTGAACTACACACCACGAATATGTAACGATGAATAATTAAATATTAACTAATTATTGGAAAATAAAATGAACATGTAAATAATTATTTAATTTTCTATTAAATAGAAAATTAACTATTCCTGTGTAATTAAGAATAGCAATAATTAATTTCAAAATTTCCAAATTTAAACATTCTATAGCACTGCTATTTAAAATATTTATAATAAAAAGGTATTTGGATCCATGACTCCAGAATAAGAATTAAAGATGAAGTTGCTAAGAAACTTTAAACTCGTAAATTTAATACGTGACCGGTCGTTCGATTTTCATTAAAATTTCTACATTTGTTCGTCGAACAATTGTCCCAGTTCGACGAAAGATAAACGTCGCAGAACGATGAATAATTCCCCGAAGTTTGTTTCGTGACCGTAAGTAGGATCAAGCGTTCAAGCCAGCCTCTCTCGAGCGGGCTATTCACTTTGGCTAAACTTCGTGGCCGGGGGCAGGTCGAAATGTTAAATTAGGGTCAGAGATCGTTCGGGGACAGAGATTTTATCAGGACACACGAGTGGATAACAATCTGATCCCCTCGACACTCGTAGGGTCCAGCAATAAATCAGGGTCACGATTAATTTACAAGGAGATCAAGCTATCGTTGATTACCCTTGGCTACCTTGCCTACAAATGACAATGGGGATTCGATCATTTTAGGCTGGATTTATCTATTGGTAATTCCAAGTAATTCGATGGATAATTCGACTAATATCGATAGGAATATCGGTTCCATTCCAGTCAGTTTAGGGCTAATTTTAATTTACGAGTAACTTCAAGTCTTTCTAAAGATAATTGCAATTATTCCTTTAATCGCATCATCTGTGAGAAATATTTTTAGTTCCTATAAAAGGTTTTCGTGATAAAGAGAAATATCGAAACATTTTTAATAAATATAGATAGCAGGAAGTTTCGTTTGCTGATAGTAAAAAGAAATCTCCAATCTGTGTTGTCCAATCGTCCATAGCTGAAGTTAGCGAACCATGACATGAGTAATGTATCTAGTGCCACAGTTCCAGAGGAATCGTTCGAACTTTCATCGTCCATTAATCAAAGAAAAATTCGCGCAGCGTATGCTGAAATAAAATAGAGGATACTGGATGCGAGATCAGAAAACTTCGCGATGCTGTTTCCTGTTTACGTCGTTTTGTGTACCTTCCTTCCGTTTCAAACTGCTAAATGAAATACGAAACAAAAACATTCCCTTTTTAATTAATAATTAGTAGCGTCGTGTAGCTATATTATTATGATGATAAAAAATTTCTTGAATTAATATAAATGTTTATCATTTAGTTCTGACCCAGTTTTGAATTTTTATTTATTAAACCGAATCACGTTAATATTAATTAGTGAGTTGCCATGGGGCGAGTAATTAAAATTTGTAATTAAATACATCTTAAATATTGCCCGTTGAATATTGTTTACTTGAAATTATCAAATGGGCCATACGTTGCCGACGCTTGAACTAGGATTTTTCTAGGACATGAAAATTTTTTATTTTGTGACACCTCCGAAAAGGTTGATATGTATTTATAATGGTATACTATTTAACGATTAAATAGGTTTTATTAATAGCTGTTGAGTATTGGTATAAATGAAATATGAATTATACACTTTGTAGCGCACCTCGAAGTCGGTTGTTTTTTTTGTTAAAAATTATTTTAATCTCATTTAAAGATTACAACCAATTCCCGTGTCGTTTCGGACCATTCGTTCTGCGACATGATGGGAACCGGAGGAACTTTAAAGCATGCGACTCACCGATCGTTGACTTGCACCACTGCGCTCGCAACGTCTCTCAGTTTGACCCATGGTTGATCCGTCATTGATCCATGGTTGATTACTGTCTCGTCAAAGGAACCCTCATTGGTCAAAGCACTCTTCTGAAAACATAAAAATCACGATTCTTGAACGATATTTAGTTTTTTTAATTTGTTTTAATTAATACATTTTAATTTATATTCATGCAAAAGTACAATAAACAAGTATTTATAATATGCATGCCAAACTACATGGGAATGACAACACTATAAAACGCAGTAGTAGATTCACAAACAAATAGGGAACGACACCATAAAACACCGTAAAATATTTTCAAAAGTGATAAATAAATGCACTAATAAATTCGTAAAAATATTCCAAAACAGATAGGGAACCACACCATAAAACATTCGTAAAATTATAGTGAAACACATAGGGAAGCACACCATAAAACATTTGCAAAATGAATAATTAAATGCACTAATTTTGTAAAAATATTCTAAAATACACAGTGAACCACATCATAAAACACATTAGCAGAACACATGGGGTACCATACCATAGAACCCCCCAATACACTTTTATAAAAATATCAAAACACAAAGGGAACCACACTATAAATGCACATGGCAAATACCACAGGCACACACACTAGCACATGTGATAACACATAGATGAACACATGTTCGAATATCTAAGGTGTCAATCCGTACCTACTAGTATAGAGTTGACAGGTTGATCTGCACTCCTCGGCGGTCGCGATAAGATTGATTAGGGAATGCCCTGCTCAGGGTCGAACCGTTGACAATTAACATAATAAGCTACCGCGTTGCCCAATCAAGCGTTACGTTCAGCTTGATTGCCTCCACCGAGGTACCTTGTTTATAATTCAACGATGAAATTCATTATATTACAATTTTTAATATTTTATTTATTTATTAATTAATTATTCATATATTTATCATTTTTATAACTTTTAACAGCGGACATAATATTTTATTCCTTTATTTATTAACTAAATTGTTCTTTTAATTATTGAAATTTATTATTTTTATATTATTATTGCAATGATTTTTAATAATTTATTCATTCTTTCGTCATTTTTCCAGCATTTTATTCTCGTATATATAAATTTCCATAGCTTCTATTTTTATTAATTTATTAATAATTGTTATTTTAATTTAGGTTTTTCGCACCGCGATTTTAGGTATTTTTTTTTTATTTTAAATCATAAATCAATGTACCACATTTCGTAAAAATTTATTATTTTTAACCGACTTCGAAAAGGTGGAGGTTACTCAATTCGATCAGTATATTTATGTCTCTTTATTACTTATTGTTAGTATACTTCCAGAAATATGTGGCTTCCAAAAAATTTTCAAATTTTCTAGTATCCAGAATTTTTATAAGTATCTAAATGGAAATCCGAAAAGTTTTTCAAGGAACACATGTGCTCTATCGTGTAAGTTTTGATTCGTGACAGAATTTCCATTTTTTAACCCCGGAATTTCAAGCTCCCATTTTTTAAATTACTCCCCCATTTATTTAATTCTCCCAACGTTAAGAGGATTTCTGGCATGCGTACACGATGCATTAAGTTCCATTTATTACAATAATGCATCTGACGAAATAAATACGATCCTTTTGCTTTCATGTGCTTCACTTTTACCATTACATTTCACATCACCATCAACCTACAGTTCAATCATTTATACCCACAGTTTAATGCATGTTTTATCTCGAATAACCACTCTTAGAATTAATAAAAGCTTGAAAGCATTTACTCATAAACCATGCGATGTGTTGAAACAACTTGGGTTAACGATTTGTTGCTTTCAGTGCTTTGACGATGAGCCTCTGAATGTCCATTTGACATTTTGCTACATTAAATAGCGAAAGTCCACTTTGTAATGTACAAACTAATTGAATTCGTGACTTTTCACGCATTTCGTCTGAATTCTATCTACATAATCTCTGCAAGCTTATTTCGATTATATAAGATGTTAAATTTGTTTTCTCATCGGAGTCTCATAACAGAAAGTGATATTCTCCTGGTGGAAGTCTTGGAACCGTTGTCTCTGCTTCGACATTCGCAGAAAGATCTACGGTTCAAACGCTTCCCTTTACGCTATTACGAAAAACACATTTTCCTGGTTCGGGTTCGCCGCGGAAAAGTCCCCGTCCTCTTTACCTCGATGGCATAAGGATCGAGAGAAGGGTAAAGGGTATGAAAATAGAATGTTATTGCCCGTTTGGACGCAGCGACGCTGTCGATATTCCGCTTTAAAGCGGATACTTGCACCGCGTAGAAAGGAAACGGATGGGATGGGAAGGAAATGGAGCAACGCTCCACGGAGAGGCAGGACTTTTATTGACAAGGAATATCGGTTATCGAGACGTTGTTCAGAGGAATGGTTTTGCCTTTGCTTTCAGCGCCAAGGTTGTACGGGGAGAGGGTACCTGTCAAGCTAATAAGGACGAGTAGCAGCAAGGTCCGACAGAAGATCGTCGATACCCATAACTATTTTCGCGCCCAAGTCAAACCACCCGCTGCTAATATGCTGGTAATGGTAAGTGTTGAATACAAATCCTCACCTAAACATCATTAACCAAATAACCTAACATAGTAGAACCTCAATTAATGTTACAGTTCTAATGATTTCTGCAATCATAAACTGATAAAGTACAATGCAAACGCTGAAAACAAAAGCTTGTATAATTTCTACTATCCATGGCACAGAAACCAATTATCAGAGTAATTACACGGTAACATTATCGTAAAAACAGCATGCAATTACCATAATCCGTTCTGAATTATACAAGCTGGAGCTATTCAAGCTAGCGCAACTTCGAACCTCAGAAATTCTTACAAAATTAAATATTTTAGTAATATGAATATATCATGTAAAAGAAGAAGTCTTTCCCTTTAATATAGTCTTTGATTTATGCCAATAATATACCCCGTTTTGAATATATCGTTGTTCAAAGCGAATCATAATTTCCAGTGGGACATTATTCTCTTTTTATTTTGCACGCCAAAATTTTCCAAAAAAAAATTAATATTTTTCTAAAATGAAAGCGTTGTAAGAAAGATGCAACCTTGCACTTTAATGCAACGTTGGTTTCATGTCGATACGACTTCTCGTTTTGGAGATATGATTGTTTGAAGCAAAGCATAATTTCACTCAAACCTCTCGCTCTCATGCACGGCACTGACCAATCACAAGCTCTCGTCGCGTGCAGTGGTCAGTGACTGCGCTGATTCATGGTTTTTTTACTATCGTTACTACTACTACCACCACTAGCGTACGCACTTCTAGGAAAAGAAGTAGGTCACGCCGTTTCCAAGAATCCCAGCCGTCATTCATAAATTGTGCATTACGAATGACATACTTTGACACCGTATATCTCCTGAACCAACAGAGCTATCGCGACCAAACAAATGACGTTACACAGAGCATGACTTCCTCTATTTTTTCGAATGATTTATTCTGAAATTTCATGGGTCATTTTGACCCTACATTAAAACGAGTGTTGGTACTTGAATAACTGGTAATTTTGAGCCTCGAAAGATGGTTTAATGGAAAAATTGCTTCGAATAATATAAATTATAAATAGAAAAACAAATTATAAAATTTCCATGATACAATTTTATCAACTTTTGTACTGAATATAATAACATATAATAGAGGTATATGTTAAGTTCTTGGTACTTTTTTGCAAAAGATTGTTGAATTACTATTTTAATTTTTTAAATGTATTTTAAGAATCCTATCTGTGCTAAATTCTTGATTTTCGAGCCATGATTTCTCAGTGCTTTCTTTTTTGAATGCAAAATCTGAAGTGTATTTAGTCTCGAATTTCATTTTCTCTAAAAGATTCCCAATGAAACTTCGACGTTTCAGAATCGGGAGTAAACGGTGAACAGAAAATCGAAGGGAAATAACATTGTTTATAGGGAAAGTAGTTTCGTATCCGTGATTATGTAAACTGCAGTTTGTGCGTAAAGTTTAATGTTGGTAAAACCAGGATAAACACGATACGAAAGTAATTTCCATTCTCACGATAAAACCACCGGGACATTACTTACCTTGTTTTTCACGAAACGAATTTCGGAAATCGTAAATGTTGAACCGATAATGTCAATCGCATAAAGTAATTTCAAATTTGTTCATAAAGTTACACTGCTTCTATTCTACAATTCAAACAAGGAAACATAAAATACAACTTTTGTACGACATGGAAAATTTGAAACTGTTGCAGTTCAAATTTGTTTTCATGATTTCCAATTTATCCCCTACAACTCCAACGTTAATTTAAAAATAAATAGTATATTTTTACATTAACATTGGCTTACTCATCCCGAATAAAAACCTCGCCGAACTGATCGCATTAAATGCAATCGAAAGTAATTTCCATGGAAAGAAATCCCAAAGAATCTCGGACGATTCTATCTGAAAGAGTGCTCGAAAATTACCGATTCCATTCGTATCTGGATTTCGCTAAAGAATCTGGTGGAATCGATGGAACATCAAAATGGTTGAAAAGGTTCAGACGAGTTAGGGTTGGAATATCCTCTTATCAAGATTATTACAAAATTCATACAATTTCCTTTCGATTTTCAAACGTTCCTCATAAAAATTCTAACGGATATAATGAATAAAATATGTATCAAAAGACATATAACTTCTTAATTATTAAATCGTGAAATTGAAATAAAGAAAAATAGGAAATTAATTCTTAGAACGTAGTGCATTATGCGTGTTAGTCTCCAGCATATCAGTTAAGGCGTTAATAAATCAATTACACTTGGCTAAAAGGGTAAAGGAAGATCTACTTATTCCGCTTATTCGACGAAGTGCGATCAGTTTGAACGTCAGATGCGTTAATTTCCTTTCGAAAGACGTTCAAACGCGATCCTGTTAAATGGTCGTGGTTCGTTCGAGCGAGTGGAAACATTTGTAACTCGCCTCGTTTAACGACCGTGTAACCTGTATTCTCGTTGGAAGTGTCGAGCCGCATTTTCTTTCGTGAAAAACCGACCGGGCTTGCTTTCGCTGCCGCTAACGAACCGTGAGAAAGATACAAAGGCATCCTTTGACAAGTTAACTCTTTATTTGTTAACCTCTTCCTGCTCGAAACGTAATTTTCGCGCGACCAAGTTTAACCCTTTGAACAGTACCAACATTCATTTACTTCTTATCTTAACTTGAACGAGCATATACGTATACTTTCAATTTTATATGGAAATAGTACGTTCCAGATTGAAAATTTTCATTATTGGGAAAATGTAACATTTCAAAAATAAGGAGTAACTGTTTCCATGGCCCGAGGGTTAATCTAAATAATTAATTAAACTTTGGTCGATCGATGTAACGGAAGAAATTTTTGTTTGAAAAACATTTTCAGTCTGCTTCGAGTAGAACCAGTTTTGCGAGATTTTGTACACGTATTTTCCCTTGTATCTGAAAATTCGCAGCCGGCCTTTCGACAAAAACGTGTCCTCTATTCGAGAAACTGGGTCGTAATCCTAACTGCTGAGTGTTATCACACCGGCTCGTACCTACGAAATTTTAAAACGAGTCCGAAATTCTTCGAGTCTTGATTACAATTTGAAACTTTCCCTCTCACAAACAACGAGAAACCAGAGAAACAGAAGTCTCATGCTCGTTTATTCTCCTTGTTATCTGAATATACGCGTCTACGCGTCAAAGAGATTCGTTATCGCGAATAATCAGGATCGATGTATGACTTATGACATTATTTATTATGCATTAACCGTAATAACGCGAAATATCTATGAAACGGAGTAACGATCGGCTTCGTCTACGTTTTAATGGCAATCAACCACGAATTTATCGTTCGACGAAAGCTGCGATGCATTTCTCCGTAATTGCACGAAATGCGACTCATGAAATGGCGTTCACTGGTATTCAAATTATTTTTCTCTTTTAAATTATACAAGTAATAATTAAGCATTGGCTCTAATTGAATTTTCTTATAAAATTGATATCGTGATGTAGCAACAAATTAGGTGAACTATTTTCCATCAGAAATAGGATCCATTAGTTAAATGCAAAGGTGATACCGTTATCGCGATGCCCTATAATTATTTCAATTAGATGGACTTAAGACAATTGGACTAATTACGTTCAGTCGAGCGGCTGCGAAATAGCCCACCCCCCAGCCTGATTCGATCTTCTTTACGAAAGCAATTTAGAGAATTTTTCAGCTGCCCTCGTTTCGCACGCGTAATCAGTTTTACAGAGAACTTGTAAAGCGTTTAGACTCTCCAGGGGAATTTAATTACGCTGCGAAGAAACGCGTTTCGTAGTGTCTTTTCGCTTCGGAGATGTATCGTACCAGTAAAGTGTACATTTCAAACAAATTAAGAGTAAGACCATTTATAATTTCACATTGTTTCAGATATCATTTCATGATATAAAAGTTTTGTAAAAATGTTAAATACCAATACAAATTGAATCCTCTATCATACTATTTATGACAATTGAATCAATTAATTTTAATTCTATTTCAACGCGAACATTTGATATTATTCTACGTCAATTTAACACTAACAATTTTCTCCAAAATCGTTTGGTAATTTATCGTACACAAAGGGGTTAATAAATGTCTCTTTACAAGAGTTTATTTGCAAACAGTCGCGTTCCCTCTATGTATTGTTTTAATCTTCATGGGAACAGTTTTGGCGAATTCACAAGTTTCCTCGGTAAGACTTATTCCTACCAAGAGAACCAGAAGCTTAACATCATGAAGCTTAACAGCCATTCGAGGAGGAGATGCGATATCGTTACGTCGCAGGTGGTTATAAATTTTTACGAGAAAAGTTGGATCGCGATCATTACGACGATACCCGAGGTCTCATTGACCGAGAAAATGAACGACTATTCGTCGGGTAAATGAAAAGCCGTTGCTTTCGTTCGCTTTGCTTTCAAATCATAAATTCATTCGTTTCTTGGCGAGAAAACATTTATCGTTACAATATTCGAAGCATGATTTTCCCTTTGAAGTGTCGGAAAATATTGATCGATCTCGAAATGAATATTCCTTCTTTTACTTTCGCCAGCCGGCCGTCAAGTTCGTTATTTATGGCCCAGGAAAACTTGCAGCTCTAATTAGAGAACGGAAAGGTTCTTTCAGCTTCTCGCTAGCAACTGACATGACACGAATCCCTAAGAGTAACTAAACTTTATACTTACCATTATGCAAACGTAAGTCTCGAATGCAGAACGTGGCTATTTCATACTTGCATAATCTTAGGGCATTTTAAATAGTAAATAGAGATTTCTAATTAACGCTTTGATGAATGCTTTGAATATTATTTTACTTGCCTTTATTTAAAAATTATTAACTCCTGAATAATTTAACATTGTGAGTCAGATCCCTTAGCTTCGTTAACAATGACAACTGTTTGATATCTTGCATTTGCAAGATTTTAGGAGAGAATTGCAGAAACTTAGAATCCAAAAATTTTAGATCTTTAGAACGGCGAGGGATTTATTTTAATAAATCGCAATAAAAATGATTGTTTCAGAAGTGGCACCCAGGCTTGGCCAAAGCAGCACAGAGATGGGCGAACAGATGTCTCGGATTGGTCCACGACAATGCAACCGGCCTATATTTGGATGGTTTTGGACAAAGTGGACAAAACATCTTCATTACAACGGGACGAACACTTTGGTGAGTTTCAAAGAAACTACCCTTCAATTCGAATAGGTATATAAACCGAATCGAAGTTACGATTCAATCACCATTGTTCTGTTTCTACTTAATGATAATTTACTTTCGCACTCGTTCCTCCCCTCAGGGAGCCACCTGTTGATGTTCATTGAACAATTGTCAACGATGTCACTTCCATGTCTTTCTTTAGTTACTAGCTATTTCAATAGAACCAGCTTATCATACTTTTAATTAACTCCATTCGTTTCTTTCAATTGCACAGGTCTTTGAAAATTAAAAAAGCTCTTCATCGAGTACCTTGCATTATTATTATGTCCCCTAATAATAAAAATTCAAATTTTCAAACAAAAGACTTCGGTACATTATAGAATCTAGAATAATCAGATTTAAAATAAAAATGAAACGATTTAGAAATGAAAGAAATGAAAAATGGAATTTTCTAATTACAGGAATTTCCCGATTAGAATGTGGTACATGGAGTACAAAGACTACAAGTTCGGCGACGACGAAAGCAACGACCTGCACGAAATCGGTCATTACACTCAAATCGCGTGGGCCAGCACGCATCTGGTAGGCTGTGGGGTGAGCCATTGTACCGGGAGCAGAGGGCCCCTTGGCAAGGACTTCTTCATGTACGTGTGCAACTATGCCCCGAGGTGAGTAAACCAGGTTAAAACAGACACCGAGACAGAAGAACAAACGTAGCCGCACCAGTGAACTCTATTATATCGTTGTTTGCTTTTCCACCGAGGTGAAACTTTGCTTCACGCGGTTCCTAAGTACCCAGTTATCGCGAGATCTATGCTGGAGAAGCGGTCTCGTCGGCCTCGTAACGATCTCGACTCGAGATTTCACTGAATTATTTCGCGAATTGAATGATCGGGAAGAAACGAGATAACGCGGACAAAGTGTTGAATGAATGTCCAAGGACGGAACACGGAAAATGGTAACGGAAACTTGGAATTTTTGGAATAAAATTTTCTTATCAATAACCAACAGTCGAAGGAAATCATCAAATGGGGTCGATAGAATTTCTTAATCTCTCTGCCGTTCGGAAAGAAATTATCAGGCGAGCATGGTTGCTGCGTAACAGAGAAATTATCACGGGACGTCGCCAGTTTCTCTCACGGTTGGCAGAAATTTATGCAAGCGGCTCATTGTAATCGAAAAGTTTGCCCGCGTGTATCGCGTGCAGGAGGCGGAAGGCCGCGTGCATAATCCGGAAAATTGCGGCCAAGAAACAAATTTATGGGGGCACTCGAGACGCGTTTGCCGAGGGAGGAGGCGCGTAATTTAAATTCTCTTGGCTCGTATTTTTTTTCCTTTCCTCTTTTTGTCGGAATATCGCGGCGAGGAAATATTAGGCGGCCTGCCAGTGGAGAGATAGATAGGCACGCTGTTAAAATAGGGATATTAATAAATTATGATGAAATTAGGAAGAAGAAATTATGGAAACGTAGAATCAGAAGTAAGGTTTAAAAAAGTGTAATGAAAGGATCTGAAAGGGGTCGTTTTTCAAAGCAAACAGGGAAAAACTCCGATGATAATAACGAAAGAAAGAAAGACAAATGGACGTGACGGTGTAGAATAGCGAGACGACAGAAGTAGAACGAGGAATAAATATTGAAATAAATCAGACAGGATAGAAAAGCAAAGAGAAGTGAAAAAGAAGTTGAATAATTAGAGGGTGATAAAGATCGATAGGTCGAAGGAATGAAAGATCAGAAAAGGGCAATTAGAGGGATTGGGGGATAAAATCGCGGGGTAGAAGATTCAAAGAACCTTTGAGAAGAAAAAAAGAGAAGCGAAGGAAAGAAGATTTGTAGAACAGATACAGCGAGATAGGGTAACAGGAAATCGAGAAGAGAAAAGGAAACGAGCCACGATAAAGTAGCGGAACAAGTCGCAGGGAATACCAGTCAGGGGACAATAGATCTTTTGAATGGATTTGATATACGAAGGCGAACGAATGTCCCATAAAGCTGCCTCTATAAATCGTTCAGCTTGTATATTAGGGTATTTCGTGGGAATTTTGAGAGCTTTTGGGATCTATAGTTCAAATTCAAGATCGACCTATCGAAGATTTTATGATTCAGAAAGGTCCTCGAAATTTGAGAAAGTTCTTATGCGAAGGACATAAAATATTGGAGAACTTTCCCCGATATTTCTTGAATTATTATTCCAAAATTTTCTCGAAGGCTACTTGCAATATTTGGAAAATAGGAACTTATAAAAAATTTATATTGCAAATATTGCATTGCATGATTTTAATATTTCAAAGTATTAAAAACTGTTTTTACTGAACCAACAAAGTTCCAAATGTGAATAAATCGTTAACACTGGCGAATTAAAATTCCACCACAATTACAATTCTACCCACGAATGGTAACTACGCGAGGAACAGACTGAAACACGCTCGAATTAACCATCGTACAAATATTTCTGATGTAATTGTCGTTCTTACGGTAGGTAGGAAAAAGGTTTAATGGAAACAGGACGAATTGCGGAAAATGTTACGCGTTTTTTCTTCTGGTACGCGTCTTCGCGACAACCGAGAGAAGTTGCTTTTTACAGAGAAGCACGTTCTTCCTCGACTTCGTTTGACATCTGACCCACTTCGTCTATTTTCTAGCATTTCGCGCGTGTAACTACTTTTTCCGGCCGGGTCTATAAATCTTTCGATGATTGCTTCGCCCGCTGTAAAACACCGGGATACTGACGTTTAATGCTTTCGACGGAGTTTCTTGATTTTCAGAGCGATCGCGTTTGTTAACGACGAACAAGCGATAAAAGGAGAACGATAGTTGTAACGGAGCTACTGAAAAATATTTCAAAAGTGAAAAATGAGAAGTTTTAAAAAATTAGAAAAGATAATCACTTGTTACAAAGAGATTCAGTTTGTCTTTGATTTTCATTCCGAACAAAATAATCCAGGAATTCTATTATTTCTTTACTTGGAAACGGTTTTACATGCGATATAGTTTCTCCTTTTTAAAAAACTTTTGCACCAGACTTAATTGGGAAACCGCGGGGGAATACGCGAAGAGTTAATCAGTTCCTCAGTGGTCGAGATTCTGCGAATGATATTTTGTAAAATTTCTACAAGGAAGTTGGTAATGGTATTATTATACCACGGTACAGTGCTGCTGTAATTATGAACTTTGATGATAAAAGCAGACGAACCTGCTGGACTCATCGTACTTTAACAATACTGTTTAACGTTATTAAATTTTAATAATCTTCTTTATTATACCGTCATCATTTTTTGCCTTCTATCCTTGTACCTTTTCCTTTGTATGTACCTTGATTTACAAGGTAATTAAAAATGCTATTCGAAGTGAATTTTTATTTCAAATTCCAATAAAGAAACTACAAGAAACTTGGATAGACTGGAAAAAAATTAATCATGATAGCAATGTCTAATTTTACATAAAATGTAAGCTAAAAATATATGTATAAAATATGTCCCCGGTGGAAACAGTGAAATTCAACGAAATATTATTTTCCTTGAAAATTAAACAGAGCCTGAAGAAACGTTTCCAGAGTCGTTCATACTTTTAACTCGCAACGAAACGCTCGAGTTACGCTCGATTCTCCTTTCCAGCAACGTTTAATTCCTCTAATTCGAAATCCTTGACCCGCGAGCGAATAATAAATAAACCACGTGACGCGGTCTTTTTTCCAAGCCGTCGCAATTCACTGTTCCACCCTTTCCTTCAACGGGGTGCAACGCAATCTCGTAATTAATTTCGCTGGCGGAGCCATTTGAATTCGAAACTCGCGCTCGTACCGTAAAAATACTCTAAATGTAAATTAATCGCTCTGTTTCGAGATTGGCTTAAGGTCGTTCTCGGCTTCCCCGACGACGACGACGACGACGACGACGACGACGACGACGACGACGCGTAAGACGGCGAGTCGGAGGGATCGGTGCAAGTTGCCCCGACACTTCCGGCCTCGACTCGCTGCTTGGACAACTTAATTGTCTGAAAGTTCGGGCAAAGCTTGCCTCTCTCGAACCACCGAGCGAACTGGGTAAATGCTAGCTTATTAGAGGGCATTTTGCAACGAGTTACGGAGAGGGAGCGAGATTGATGGGGAGAAAGCAAAGGGTTGAACCGTAATTTGTTTGGAGTTTCGAGGAACAGTCCGAGGCTGGTGGCAAATGATGATAAATAAAACTCTACTAATTTCACGCAATACCAATGAACTTATTCATAATTTAACCCATACCGATATTAACCAGGAAAATTTCTTTTCCCTTTTCATTTTTCAGTGGCAACTATAAAGGTCGGCTAGGTCACCCTTACGTGGTGGGCAAACCGTGTAGTATGTGCAAGGAGCATTGCACACGTAACAAGCTTTGCACGAACGCTTGCTATTATACCGATTTGTGGTCGAACTGCGCCGAGCTGGTAAGGACGTTTCGTGCCTGGGTCTGCGAGACGAACACAAAGGAGGGACGGGAACGACGGAAATTCTGCGGTGCTACGTGCAACTGCAAGGACAAGATTTACTATCATCACGGGTAGTGAACGAGGAGCATCGCCGCCAGGTCGAGGCTCTAGATCGCACTCTCTTCGTACCGGTTGATACATCAGCATCGTTGCCAATTCATCAGGATGCATCGACGAGACTGCGAGGTACGAGATCGTTTTCGAACGATTCATGCACCGATCGTGCGGGAATTAAGGTCACGATGAAAGCGGTTTCCGGGTACTCGTCGATCGCTGCTTTCGGCTCTGTACATTCACGAGCAAAGGGAAACGTATTCTGTTTTCTTTTATTTTATTTTTATTCTGTGTTGTGGTATGTGTTTATCGTTTTACAATATATTTCATAATTGACCAATGAATTTTTGCATTTGCGTTAGCCTCGGAGTAAATCAAACTAGTGTACGGAATAATATTTCGCTCGTTTCGTTTGAGCTGGAAAGTTGAACAAGGAAGTAGGGAAGACGTCGAGCAATCAAAAAGCAGATGAGAAAGTAAATTGAACTCGATGAACTTGCTTGCCATGGAACTTCTAGCTGAAGAAGTTTCATTCCGAAAATCTACCGAGTTTAATGTATCATATTGAACATTTCTGTAACAGTAGTCAAAGTCCATAGAATCTTCAGGGAAAATTTGTTGAAATTCGTAACAGTATTAGAATACACGATTACAAACTTAATTGTATTTGACTTTCCACTTTCGGTTCAGAGAAATCTTTTAAAAAATTCATAGAGTTCCGAAACGAGCCGATACGTAATTAAGGCCGTATAATTGAAATTTCATCGCGTATCTAACGACGGTATCCCGAGCCACCAATTAATCATTAAATACCCTAGTCATCGTTCTCGTGTAAACACGCCGCTTTCATAAGGGTTAATCACGTTAATTCTCCGCATCGAGCGATGTTCGGAGCGTTCGGTTCGTTGAGCTCAAAAACGAGAAGAAAATTTCCCTTTGCTCTGTAATTACATTCAACTACGTCATCTCGAAAATTTACTCTATTTTCCCTTGAACACCCTCGTGGATCTATTTAAACTACGTCGGTGGAAAAGCAACCCCTGTCGCCCTGGGGAACGATGGAGAGGATTCGCGAAATAAGGCAGGATCAGGAGGACCCTTTTGATATTTGTAAACGATAAGAGTGTCTATACCAGGTCTGGACAGTTGGATGCCTTTGAGGTATTTCAACTTATTTCCCAGAGGTCAAAATGAGACAAAGTGACACAATATATGAAATGATTGAATGAAAATAAATCAAAATTTTAAGTTCAAATATATATAAAAGAAAACCATGCAGCTATTTGATTGTTTATTTTAAATGTTCATTTCATCTTACCAATCGAGGATTACTACTATTTGACATTATAGTCCTTTAAAGCACACGAATTGTTCAGACTTGGTTTTTATAGACGTGCATGCGATGTGTAAATACGTAAGTAAGCGAATAACAGAAAAAGAAAAAGTGTAAGTGAAACATTAGGAGTATTTACATGGTCGTTTGATTTTGGACGTTAACGAGCCGCCAATAAAAATTTTTTTGTTAATATTACAAGAAGATTATAAAAAGAATGAATTTTCTCTGAAATAAATACTTGAAAACTCTTGATTTTTAAAACGTATACAACTGTTTATGTACAATGATTTTCTTTCATTTTTAAAATATTAAAAATAAGAAAATAATTGAGTGTACATAAAGGAAGAATTGTTTTTATTGGCAGGCTCGTACGTCGCCTAAACGTGGGACTAAAATGTATGAAAGGTAACCGGAAACCCTGTCTTCTGAACGTGTTTAGCGACGTAAATTCAACGATAGTTAGTGTATACAGAAAGACAACACGTTGTATAATTTATTTCATTCGAGCACTTATGAATGCGAACCTGTATTAATTAAAAAAAAAAAAAAAGAAATAAATAAACGAGGAAAAACTGTAAATACATTTGAATCTGTAACATATCGCTGCGGACAATTATTAGTATATAGGAATTTTAATTAATTATTCGCGAATTTTAACCTAATTATAGATCGTTCAAGCTGGCATAATTAACCATACAAAGAATTAAACTTGATTCTTACCTTGTTAATATTGAAGGTGTTAGGCTAAGGGTGGGTGTCTTCCGGAGGGGTGGCAGCTGAGGAGACTTTGAATAATTTTTTCCCTTCACCAAAATTAAGGGTTAATTAACGAATTATTAATAAAAAAAGCAGTGACCAATCACAGCACTCATAATGCGCAAGCTCAAACCTACTGTCCAAGTAGGGGAATCCACTCCTGGAATACATGTTTTGGGTCCCCTTCCAACGCTGCTCCTTCAAGTAAGATGGAACGGTTCCGACTACGTCCCTCCGTCTTTCCTAGCGGCGGTATTGTCTAATTATCGGAAGGGGACCCAAAACATGTGTTCCAGGAGTGAATTCCTCTTTTTGGATAGGCCTGGGCTATGAGTCCGCACTCGACCGTGGTCGCGAACAAACTACTCAGCACGTCGGTTCGTAGCCGACACTCCTACGGCCGAGCCTGCGCAGTGCGCACTATACAGTGTTTTTAATTAATAATTCAGAAACTAAGTTTTAACGAGTATTTTGGTAAAGGAAAAAGTCGTTCAAAATTTTCCTAGCTACCACTCCCTCAAAGGACCCACCCTTAGCTGAACACCCTGTATAACTAGCACTATTTCTAATTTCTAATTTCTAATTTCTATTTCTATTTATTTATTTTTACTTAGGGTTAAATATGATCCTGTCCTATACATAGAATTATTTTGTTATTGTTTTTGTTATACCTTTATATGCCAAGTTAAGTTTTCAAGTGAAGGTGATTATAGTAAAAGGGTTAATAATGCCAAAGAGAATTTTTCCAGCATTCTCTGGCCCTTGAACGATATAATATCCATCATCCATCATTTATCGTGCTAAAATATTTTCCTCGAAACAAGAAAAGAAAAGAAAGAAAAACAATGAATCTACATGCATTCACGAGTGCTCAACAAAGAAATGTAAATTATGGACTGTTTCTCGTTACGCACCAATTATTCATCGATTGCATTTAATGATCGATCGAATCCCTGGGAAAAATGTGTCGTCTAACATTTCCGTAGAATTTGTTTGCTAACGCCTCACAGAAATACTATTTTTCATCACGTTTTTCGAGCCGTAATCGCGACCGTGATCGACGAGAGCGAGATTGCTTTGGAAAGACGTGCGCGTAAGGAATCTAAACGAACAACAAGTAATGGAATGTATGGAAGGAGAAAAGAGTGTAGTTTGTAAGGTACATGTATAGTAAGATGAATACAAACGACAAGTAACAATGTGGATAATAGGAGACACACAACCAGTTAATTGGGTTAAAATGATTAGTTCGAAAGGGTTGATTAATCTTTAACGCGAAATGTAATTCGCGAAACTGTGTCACGCGAAACGTTGTAAGCTGTCATACTTTGTTCACTTACCGAAATAAAGGTCCTGTAAATATTATTTCCAGCGTAACGATAAGCAATTTTAACCCTTTACACTCGCTAAAATTCAATATCATAATTAATAGGTTCATTACTATGGGGAGTCACTTTATGATTTCCGGTGGGTAATTAAAATTTCGACATTTTCAATTATCGTACATTTACTATATGTAAATTTGCATTAATTCTATATTTTATTATTTGCAACCTTGCAATATTGTAAAGAGAAAACTAATTTTGAATACAGAGATGTAATTGCTCATGTAGAATACTTTAGTCTTTTGAAATTTTCATGTTTGTTGGAAAATTTTTAACTTCAATCTCTTCCTTTTTTTTTTTACACTCATGGAGCAATATTCTGTGTAATTATTCGCATTATACGTCATTTTAATTTAGAATAATGGAATGGTTTTACAGAAAGAGAGCGAAAAGCGTCGCGAATAAATTTCTGGGATATTTCTGCGAACGCATTGTTGTTGGAATAATAGTTTCGTCCTTTTATTCTTTTTTCTCTCCTCGTAAAAAGGGAGAGCAATATATTATTTCTGATTGTTCGCAATTTTCTACGTTTCAGATTAAAATAAAACAAAGAAAGAAACCATAAGAAAATAATAATTTCACATTTATCATTTCTCATTAAAGTTTTCACATATTTAATTACATTTTAATATTGTTTCAAAGTAATTTAATAACGTGCACGTTTAATAGAGATTTCATCAATAATTTATTGAAAAAAATACCTCTATTCAAAAATTATTTATTTTGAGACGATCTGAGATAATTTTCTAATTACAGAATCCTTGTTACAAGAAACTCATCCGAGGAAGCGTAATAACAAGTAATAAAACACTTGAAAATACATTATGAATCGCACACGAATCCGAAACTTTATCAATAAATCAAATTAAATGGCACGAAAGGTTCGCCTAAGGAATTAATACGGGGAATACTATCTTTGCGGCCAGTTTAATCGCTAGCCGCTATTTATTTCTTACACGGGAAAGCCGTAAGGATTAAGCGAAATTCTAGAGGAAATAAATCGTCTGCTTTTCGAACAGAGATAGAACCAAACCAAAACGGAAAAAAAAATAATCCTCCATCGACTGTTGTAGAAGGAACGGTAGATTTTCTCTTCTTTTTTTATAGTTGTTCTTGAAAAATGATTGCCTTTTTTTATGGAACCTCTGGTCTCTTTTAATCTTCATCCTATAAAAGGAGGTGAATTTTACTACTCCTTGGTTCTCTCAAAGGAATATTATATTTTTAAAAAGGTAGATAAATACCGTGATATATTTTAAAAGATATTAACCAACGCTGGATCTAATGGTAGGTCTAACGGTGCCTACCCTCATTCATCCAGAATGGCTGTGCAGGTACCGTTCACTTTCAAGATCGATGGATCAATTTCGATAGAACATTCGAGCCGAAAATTTGCCCACACCTGGGACGTGTTTTGATTGCCCCAAGTAAATATCTGGCGATGAAACGCGCTGTGCGTAAACGTTTGCTCACGTTCATAGGCGTTGTATACCTTTCAAAACAAACGATGATAACAATTTGTGTCACTTCGATCTCGATAACTATACGTCAACCGGAAGTAACAGCGCTTTCATCGTGAAGCTTAGCAAATAATATCAGAAGCAATCTCAATTACTGTTGTCAAATTAGAATCCTTCAACGCTTTGAACGCTATGCGACCCATATCTAGGTGATTTATCAGTTTTTACAAGAATGACTGACTATTGAAAGTTATAAAAAAAAATCGTGGATACAGTAGACGGAAAAATGCAGCGTGAGGTGTCAGAAAAGGTTTGAATTATGCTGTGCAGAATCCAAGGATAGAGGGCATAAAGTGGGGCTTCGGAAAAATATAAAGTGCTAGCTTGCAGCAAAAACAGAATCACAGGAAATAAAACTCGATACTGAATTCTCGCCCATGAAATATACAGTGCTGCGAAAAGTTAGAACATACATATCCCATATTTCTGGCATCAACTAGACAAGCGATAAATAATCCAACAGGAACAATCTGAAAACTTTGTGACTGAAGAAAAAAAAAAAATAAATGATATGCAACAAAAACTGTACCAATTTCAATTCAATTTGACGATGCGATGCTCGATCTGAAGAACGTATTCGAATGGGATAGTAAGAAGCAATTGTTCTCAATTAGTCTTAGAATGGATCGTTGTAACAATTAGCTGATAGGTGGTTTTCAGATTGAAAGATAGACAGGTAGATCGATAGCCGAACTTAATTTATCCGTGAGTGGGAGGCCAGTATCGATATCGTCGATGAGCTCGCTGAGAAAGTAGCTTCAATCTTCTCGAAGCGAATGGGGTTCGCAGTTGATTCGCAAACAAGATTCCAGCGAGCTCTAAACGCTCAAACAAAGTGAAGTGGTCGGGCCAGCTGATTTATCGACAGGATTTTCTGCCCTCCTATCGAGATCCAGGGACTTTGCACGGTTATCTCTACCCGCATACACAGACGTATTAATTCGCCATCGGTGAATTGAAATCCAACGAGATTAGCTATTAATATATCAATAATTCGCAAAAATAAACATCGTGAATTATTTCATCCCCCAAGTAAGGACCAGTGAGACAACGAAATTTGAATTTCACTTGATTAAAAATTAATGAAAAATATAACAAGACGCGTTACTAAATGCAAATGGCTTCAAATATCCACAGGATTGAAATCGTTAGTAATTGCCCCCTATCTCACGATCGCCAAGTTTACGATCATCCGAATGGCCGTTAACAAGATCTTTCCGTGGTTCTCGAAGAACACGCATGATGAACGCCAACAAATTGTTTAGCTTTCAACCTGTTCCGTCGTAGCTAGTCGTTATTCCGCTTGGTCGAAGTTGTATTCCGTGCCGAGGGAATTCAATTTCGGGACCTGACTCAGCCGAACAGACGTATTAATGGAAAAGAAAACGAGCCGTACCCCGTGTAATTGCGTCCACCCGTCCAACGAGATATTATCAATTAGGATCCGTTCTCTGTCCCGTCTAATTTCCGTGCAATTTGTTGCCTAGCCTTTCCTACGCTATCTACCCGATACACGGTATGATAATAAATGGATGCGTTTTGTACGAGCTAAGCCACGCTTCTGAATCTCGATAGAACCTCTCTGTAGACTGTTAGAAACGAATATAAATTAAAATCAAATGACTGATTTTAAAATATAGGGAAATAAAAATATTGCAAATTGATGTACCAATTAAAAATTGAAGGTTTCATTAACACCTTCACATGGTGATTATTTTTGAATAATAGAATAACTAATAAAAGAGAAGAGAATGTAGATCTAATCTAGAAGCTGAAATTTAAAAATTAATTAACTGTGATGATAATTATCCCTGATGATAATTACTAAATAATATAATAATCAAAGATTGAAATCAGAATCAGAGGTAAGTAATTAAAATCTCCAGTCAAGTAGAATAATATTAACAAGACGTGCTCCAATTTGTACACTAATGTTCCTTCAAGCCAGTTGAGACAAATGGAGACAAATGATCGATCACGGTGCAACTGGCACAGCCAACTACACACACATACACACAGAGGTTGGAAGTAAAGCAGAACAGGACAAAGCTGACGCAGATCTTCCGATTCAACAAGCTGGCCATCCTACGGGAGTTTCGGCCATCCTGGATGCGCCAACATAAGGTAAGCTCTTCCTGCTCGCAGACCAACTGTGTCAGCAGAATTTCCTAGCTTCCTTGGCTGTAAATCAATGTACAATCGTTTGCATAAATGGCCGCGACGTCGTTCCATTTTTACAGCCCATTTTGCTTCCCTAATCTCACCTCTATCTTCTTTATTTCGATAATTTTTTCAGATAACTTCAAAAGTAGGTCGGAATTTCAACTGAGAAATATTTCCTGTATTTTTAAACGTCCATTACATTTCTTTACAAACGAAACAGATTCATCGACGCTAAAACTCCACTTCTATTTTTATTAAATATTACTTTCCTGCAATTCGAACGCAGCATTTGGATAGTCGAAAAGTTTGTCCAGCTTGCCTTTCCCGTTTTTTCCCACTCGAAATAAAAAAAAAAAAAAAGGAAAAACGAAGCAATATGTGTTCGCCAAATGTTTGCTTACGTTTCAACGGTGCGTTCGCTATTGCATCCGCGAGCATACTAATCGTCGCGACGAATTTTCACGGATTGGAAACGTTGTTTCCGAGTGAACTAACCCGTTGTGCAAACGGAACGGAGAGTTCAATAATAGCGGACAATCAACGGGCAAATGTGGAGAATAAGGAGAAGTAAAAATTCTTCTACGAGCGGAAAGGAGCTTCTTTCAGGTAAAAGTTTTCGTTTGAAAAGCGAGCCGAGTTCGTATCGGTGCTTACAGTTCCGCAACGTTACGCGTTTACTCGTATATGAAGCACGTGCTTGCAAATACGGTATGAAATAAGAGGGTTCAGGCAAACGATATTCACTTTTCTTTCTTCCGTTTGTTCGAGGAAATTTTACCCATTGAATTGTGCAAATATTTGCACGGTATTTATGATACTTTTAAAAAGACTTCGAGCGTAGATTTTACGAACGTCCTGGAAAATAATCTTATATATCGCGTGTAATTTTTATTTTATGATTACAGTGTCGTAATTTTTAAGGAAGAAGTTAGAAAATGGAAGAAAATTAAATTGCATTGCTACAGAAATGAAGGAAAACTAGAAAATTGAAATATTAAAAATTGATAGTTTCATTATTTATAATAATTTTCATCCAAATTTAATTTGCTTTCGTATTATCGTTCACTTTTGAATAGTAGTTAATGATATGCAATCAGTGTACACGAAGAACAAATAGCTTCGAAGAATTAAATAATTGATTAATGAACAAATCCGGGAATCCGAGCATCTGCTTGCATCGCCATCATTTTATTGTTTACATATGTCGTATTGGTAATTGATATTATTTGCTTGAACAATACGCTTCTGCTGGTATGCAATAATCTCGTAACAGTATAATATCATGAATAGCACTCGTGAACAATTGATGGGTAAATTTAACATTCACTCACGAATTTCAACTGATTCATCATTTTACACGTCGCAGAGATAACGTTGAATAATCGGAAAATCAATGGCTTAAACGCTTCAAATTCACTATCACATTTATAACGTTTTCTGCAAATGTTAAAAATAAAAAACGAAAAGCATCTCGTCATTTCTATCTCATATAACTCACGTGTGTTGCAAAACGTGATTTTGAATAAAAATGCTCTTATACTTTTGGCTCGCTGTGTACTTCGAATAAACGTACGACGAGTTTTCGTTGAATGTCGACATTTCAGCAGGATCTTCCTTCGATACCACGAATTCCTTGTGGTGCATAAGCGCGAGTACTATAAAAATGCTAAGCTCGTCGCGAAATGAGATGTCGCGTGTCTTGTTTTTCCATGTTGCGGTTCCTTGATACCGCAACCAGAACCGAGGTATGATTATGGCAAAAGATGCATGCTTTCGTTCCTTGTTACACGAGAATTTGCTAGTCTTCGTATAGCAAGAAGCGGGAAAAATTTTCGATATTTTTCTCCAGGATCCTACAGGAAGATTGCTTTTTCCAGCCATTTGTCGAGAAGGATCAGTACCGTTTTCAGGAATTCACAATTATTGTTGTTGTACGTTGCTGTTTCGAGAATCCCGTATAACTGTCGGCTTGTTTCTCTGTTAACGATCTTGAAGAAATTTTAATGTTATTTTTCTCTGTTGTTCAGACGTGGATTTTATTAAATTTTTTAAGAACTAGTTCAAGCACCTAACTGTGTTACTTGACGAAAGATATTATTTAAATAAGCAAAAATTCATTCTACTTTTGGAAGAAAGTGGTCCTTTCATAAACTTATATGCATTCAAATCTCACTCATAAAATATAATCTTCCTTACATATACGTGAAACATTTTTTAACTAGAACAGAGCAGGAGGACGAAATTAAGAGAGGGTTGAAGGGAGAGATTTCATAACTCAGCGGAGACAGAAACTTTAATGAACAGCCTAAATATAATTAATACTTCATTGTGAAAGTTGAAGGCGCAGAAAATTGAAAATAAGAAATTCTGGACCATATAGGTACATCATTTCTGAATGAAAATAGTTTGGAATAAACTTTGCTCCCTACGCTTAAAATTATCGCATTTTATTTTTTCTAAAAAATAATCTCAATGTCATACGTTTTATTCTTTTCTGGAGCTTCAGCCTTTGTGCGTTCTATTTCCATAGAAAAGAACTTCGTTGATCCATCCACAGAAGAAAGTCCTGTAACTTTCCGATTTCCTCTAATTCAAACTTCTACACTCTCAGATCCAAATCCCTTCTTACTCCATTCGATGAAACGAGTCGCTTCCTTTCATCCAGGAAAATCGAAACCTGCCTTCCTTCCCTATACCTTCAATATTTCTAGGAAAAACAACGAGTCAACTGGTTTTCTGCCCGGTGAGAATTGGCCGAGGCGGAGAAGCAATTCGATGAAATTAGGGTGAAATTGTTAGGTCAATCCGCAAGTAACTAATTTTTGGATGAAGTATCATTTATTGTGCATTTTTTAATGCACAATGTTTGGAAGAATGGAAAAATACGAATCGATGAAAATCAATGTATCGATCATTTTCTGTTTTCGTTTCAGACGATATTTTCGTCGTGCATCGAAATTTTATTCTTCATTTTTTTTCTCCATGGCCGTCCAACGTAGAATATAAATCGGGGAAGCAATTTTCGTTGTAATTACGCTTTTCCCTCACGCCCCCGAAATAATTCTGCCACGGAGCTTCCTGTTTTCCACTTCCGTCCGCCCGTTCTACGCCACCCCTGAGAATATTTTTTTCCTTCTATTTTTTTTTCCACCTCCTTCTGAGCTCGTGCACCGAACTTCCCTGACGCTGCTCAGAATTTATATTTCTTCTTTATTATAGTCTTGGCAGAATGTTTATTCCTTTTTTGTACGCATAAATCTCACTGTTTTTTGATTGTTCGGAATGTAAATTTTCCGATTCGAATTAGATTAGATTTCTTTTTTTTTCCCGAAAAATCCGATGAAAGTTGGAAATCGAATTTCCGATGGAATTCAACAAAATTCTGGTGAAAGAGCATCGGACAGGTGTACAGAAAATTTTCGATAACAAAATCAAATTGAGGTGGATTGGAATATCGTTTGTTTCGATGAAATAATTCGACAAAAATCTATTCGATTCGAAAAATTAAAATCGATCAATTCGAAACGGAAACGGAGCAACGGAGAGGAGCCTCGAGGAGAAACTCGACCGTTTCACGTAACAAGAATTTCTGCAAGCTTTGCTCAGCTCTTGCTCGTTCGTTTCTTTTGTTTATTTATCTCTTTCAAACGCTTTTCTTTTCTCCGGCTCTTTACCTCCGTCGCTGGGCACGGAATCAGGAAAGCCCGGAGCACAAACGTTGAGAATTATGTTCTTTGGCGATATCTTCGACCAAGAATCGCGTTCACGTAGCTTTTCGGACCGATTTTCAAAGGATCTCGTTTAATGATCACGAAACGCCGTTTACTTGCAACAATTTCACGAGAAATTGTTCAATTCAGTATCAGATTACGCGTTCCACGTTCTTTGATAGCAGTTACCATTCGATAAAGAGGAATAATTCTGAACATTTCGTTGATCAATGTCCACTAATTAATAATATTATAAAACTTTAATGATGCTCATTAATCTTGCACCTTCCCTTTCTTACAAAATTAAATAATAATTAAATACAAACTTTTCTTTTAAATATTTTCCAGCAAATAATTATCTATAGCACGTATAGTTGCCAAAAAAAGTAGCAAGATTATAATTTCATATAACAATGGTAAGAAGTTTCCTATTAATCAATCAGTAATCGCTCGAACGATTCGGTTAACGATCAATTTCGAGTATCTCCTTTATTCTTCACAAAGCTGGCTAACTCAAGCTCTGAAATAATAAATCTCTGCACGCGGAGGTACTTTAGCTGTTCGTTAGTGTACCAACCAGGTCCTTTTAGGCAGTATTTCACCGCGACGATGGTACGCACCCTTTAAAACGGTCGGGAACAAGGGTGGAGGAGGCTCGGCGAGGGTGGAACAGATGCAAGAAGCCAATTTGCGGGTGTATCTAATTACAAGGCTCGTTACGGAAGCGTGGAATAATTTGATACGAAATTTTCGTTGCGCGCACCGACTGACAAAGAAGTGGTTACTTTTTGTTTTCATTCGGATTCGCGAAACGATGCAACGACCCATCGAGGAATCGTTCGATCGAAACGTTTTAATCGGCCAACGGTGGGTAGAAAGTTTCGTAGAACGGGGATTCGCGTAATTATGTCCGGTTCGTTGAATTTGGTCGTTAACACTGTGGAAAATGAAGAACGACGGCAGACTGTAATTTCGAGTAATTATTCATAGCGTAAAGTTGAGAACACGGTGAATTTGCCGAGTGAAAAATTGATAATGAAGCTTCCTTTTTGCGGTATTGTAAGAACGGGAAATTGAAGAGTTAATTTATTCATCGCTGACAGTGTATCTTTTTTCTGATTATTATCAGAATTATTAGGCAACGCGTAATTACTAATTTTTAATTATTATCTACTGTAGAATTCAGAAATAAGATAAAATATTCTCTGTTTCTAAATGTATCAAAGTACGTATTAACCTTAATTGGGAAATTCTGCAGATTTAAAAATTCTAACTAATTTTATTTTATTTTTTTATATCATGTAGTATAAACATCCTTTGCATGCTCTGATAAATACCCTACGAATGTATAAATATACACAGTCTGATAATTATCTTTTGCTACTCCACATCTTCGTTTCGATATTTATATTAAACATGAAAAACATTCTGCAACATAGGTAACATTTATTTTTTTCAAAAGACCGAAAGAGAGACTGGAATGATAAATGTGAAATGGAGTGACAGGTGAGTAGAAAATCGTGTAGGTGAAATTTATTTCGAGAAATATGGAAGACAGGAAATATAAACGCCAAGAGAAGATACTTGAAAATATATCGAACTATGTAAACAATATTATGTGAAAATCAAAAAGGAGCAATAAATGATCGTTGTGACGCGATAAAAATAATATCCAATTCCAGAAGAAAGGCCCTTACGAAATAAACGAAATTGTTCGACAGTTTTTACAGCTTTCATCAAAGTAATACAGAGGAGATTTGTGTACGTCGAATAATTAGAGCTTTCGTTGAACTTTTCTCGTGAAGATTGAAAGTATGCCAGAGGCGAGGAACGGATGCAGCATCAGCGAAATTAAAAAGGGAAACCGCGATTTACAGCTTCCAAGCGTGTGGACAAAACGTGGGATTTCGTGGCTCGTAAAGAGGAACGTAGCCGCTTTCCCAGCGGGCTTTATATCATTCTGAAATGAAGTCGGTTTAATCGTGAGCCGTGCCAGTAATATCGGACTTCCGTTTCTCCAGGAATCGTGAATCGTCATGGATTTTACTGCTTGGATCCTAATTCGTTGGAACGCGGATGACAAGGGACTGGCTGACGAAGTATTTTCAGATCGTAAAGCCCATCACGAGGGTCTCAGGTTGATTTCATGGGTGGTCAAAACTTCACTAACAATAAGACAATATTATTCATTTTCTTTAGGGTGAACTATGAAACTATAGAAAACGCAACCCTTTCAAATTTGCATATTACAAAATTTTACTTCAAATAAGTTTCTATGATTTTGAGTTAAGAAATTATGCAACGAAGAGATAATCATTCAATTATATTAAATTTGAAGTGCTGGCCGTTAATCTGTCATTTTACTCTCCGCTTGCTGTAATGTTAATTTCAAAGTGAGTACTAAAAAAATGACACGAAAGAAGTGGTTCAAGAGGTGGCGTTGAATATTTCAAAGCATCTAACGACAACGCTCAACGAGAAGAGCTACATTTACGTCGTTGTTGTATAAATATTAAACGACGTCGTGAAAGGTGGTCGCAAGCTTTGGAAATTACGAAAATTCACGGAAGCATTCTCGGGAATGGGAGGGAGGTTCGAAGGGAAGACGAGAGAGACGGGGGATGAAAACGGACAGCCAGAAACGACGACGTCGGTATTTCGGAAGAAGACACGAAGCAGCCGGAAACGCGACGACGAATGGACATTTTTCATTGCACAAAAAGCCGGAAGCTAAAGGGTTGCAGACTCGAAAAAAATGGAGTCGCGTCCTGCTGCGTCCCAAGGGAAATCTCGAATTTATACCGCTTATTCAAATTTAGTAATTAATCTAATGATATAGCTTGCTATATTATTCGCAGTGCAACAAACTATTAGCTGATAGCGAGAAATTTCGAGCTTCCAAAGTTCAGAAGGAGGCTTAAGGGTATCAAATTCTCGATTAAATCGCCAAGTTTCGTATCGAGGTATTTTCATTTTCGAAAATGGCAACGAAGTCACGGACGCGCGAGAATCCCAAGTTCACTAGGCAAAAGTTTCCTGAAAGTTTAACAATTGTCGAGCGAAAAGGGGGCAAGTTTGAAATACAGTGCCGGCCGGAAATGCAATACGGGACGGAAGAGCGGGAAAAACGGTTCGCTGGTGACGGTCGTAAATTTTTATTAGAGATAAAAGCACGCGAAACAAAGAGAGTCTATGGAATAATAAAAGGCTTTTTTTCAAAACGAAGATCACGAATGATTTGTATACGGTCCACTTTTGTACATTCAAATGAATGAAAATTTTTGAATGATCGTTCAAAAAATACTACTTTTTCTCAAAGGAATATGAAGCCTGGTTGTCTGGGAACTTCAGTTTATTGAAGCGTAAAATATTCTACGTATGCACATATATCCGTGCGGGTTTCTACGGATTTTCAGGTCAACAAGAAAAAATAGAGAGCATATGAAAATGAGGAAGGCATAGGTTTCCCTGAAGAAAGAACGGAAAGCTTCGTTCTGGCGGAAGCCGTTGTTTCGAAAGACGCGAACTTAAAAAGAGCGAAGCGAGAAAACTCGCTCGTCAAGGCGGCAAGAAACAAAAGGTGGCAAACAATGCGATTGTTGGCGTGTTGGAAAACGCCGCCGCCACTTTTCCTTTGTTCAAAGTGAAATTCCGAAGTGGCTGAGGCTACCAGCCATCCAGTTCACTGAGAATCTTCGACGGACAGACAAATCTGCAGCACAATCCAAGATCTAAACCAGAGGCCGCCAAACCTTTTTGATCATTGACCCCTAAAAATTTGTTAATTCTCTTATCGACCTTCTCTATAAAAAATGTTAAAAAAGAAAAAAAAATACGCATAGCTTATGCGAAATGCGCATAAAAATGACGTCGCGTCAGCTAAACTTTAATTACTATATTGTAATTACAAATGGCATTCCAAACGAAAATCGTATATATTGTGTTGCAGTCGATTCTTTCCTACGTAATATATTAATAATTTCGCGACAAAATGCTACTCAGCCTGAGGAGAAAATTCAGCTTAGATCGTCGGTTTTTCGAGACAGTCGAATCGCAATACTTAGCCACTCTACATTTTTCTATTCGCCACAACGCGAATGACGGAAACAACCACTGTCACAGAGATAAATCTTTCACGCAGTGACAAAGAAAAATCACTTTGGAACAGAACAGTGAAAATAGCGAAGGGTGAACAGGTTGGGGCGACATTTGCGTACGAAGATTGACATATTTCAGGAATTTACCTGAGAAGGACGCTTGAATAAAATGACAAACTTTAATCCGTCCATAATTCACGATTATCCAAAGGAAAAGAAAATATAGGAAAAAGGGTTAAAATCGATCTTCGAGATTTAAAATAAAAATAATTGAAAATCCTTTTCGAGTCGAACGTTTGATACGCAATCGGCAAAGAGAAACACGAAGAGGGTAGCTGAAATCGCGGAAAAGCTGATTCAAAGAGACAATAACCATCCTTAGAAGTAACGAAAACAGCGAAACGCTCGATTAGCGGGAAGCAAAAGTCGTAAAAGAGGTAAAGCCAAGGCACGTGGGTAAAGGGAGCTGGGTTTCGATACAAGGCGAACGAAGAATGGTTCTATTCGATGCAAAAGAAGCACAGACGGCAGAACGAATAAAGGAAGTTCAGCGAAATCTAAGACTCGTGTTCCGAGCTCGCTGCTTTTGCCCCATGAATTTTCGTAAAAGCCTCGAATTGCCTCAAGACGAGGATCGTACGGATAAAAGGCCATTTGAATCGTCTATCCTCCTGTTCTATCTACCTTGCTTCTATTCCGACGTCGCGATCTTCTCATACGTTTCCTTCTTCTTCGGCTGTCTGCTAGCCGAAATGCTCAACGAGTAGGAAGATTTTTCAATCTAACGCTTAGCACCAGCTGTTACCACCAAATTCTGCTTTTAGTTACGTCGAGGAACGAATCTTGGTATAACGATCACTGTTTCAAATTCCTTTCGAGAATTTATGACGCACCGGTTCGATAAATTGTAATTTCATATTTGGAAAATTCATACTTTTTTGGTACATTTTGTAACACGGAAAATGAGAATTTGTATATTCATTTTAGAATTTTCAAAGTAATCTCTCTTTAATAAAAATAATTAGCAAATAATCTTTGCACCTCTCTATCCATTTCTGAAAATATATATTCGAGTACTTTATTACTGAAATTCAAGGACGAAAGAATAATTAATCAGATTCGTCATTAAGATTTCAAGGTTTCATACTTATCTTTTTTTCTCCCTTTCATTAGGGTTGAACAAGCGAGTAATGAGTTATACAATCTATAAATAAACCTCTACAATTTTTATTTTATCTCATTTGCAATCACATGCAATATTGTAAATATTCTGTCGAGTAAAAATGCATTAGAAAATATACGAAGTACGAACGTTTTGAAATCCGGTGGATCCTGTGATATATCGTTTGAAGAGTTATTAAAGCGGAAGATGAGAGATCCAAGACATTCTTAAAGAAAATGAAACGGTCCTTGATTATCCCTCGCGGTGAATTTCAAGCAGATTTATCGTCAAGCTGTCCGGGATTCTAAATTCTTGCAAAGAGATATTTGTGGAAAGATTAATGCAAAGTTTCAGAGGAATCAGATATTTTCAGTGATCCTTTAGAAAGTTTCTCTGAACTATTAAAACCATCTGTTTACACACAATCAGAAACAAAATTCCAGAAATTCATTTATACGCTTCTGAGTAATTTTATGGCAAAATCAATTTCATTAAATTTATAAGAAGAATATGCTGTTTCTAATATAGAAAACAAAATTTCTTTTTCGAAATAAAGTCCTCGAGTCTTCGATCGTAGTTTAAGTGTTAATCAGAGGAAAACGAGCAAAGCAAGCAACAAATATTTTCAGAATTGAAAATACCTATGAGATTTCTGCAATATTTTAACAAAAACGAACAGAGGCTCCCAGTCGTAAGGACGCGAACCAGCTTTCAGCTGCATTTTCATCTGTTTTTTACCCCAGTAAAAACGTTCGATGCAGAACCCCTGTATTTCTTCTCGTTCGATATTGGATGCTTCCGCGAAATATGGGAATCCACTTAAGTAAATTTCTGCATATTTTATGCAAAGTGTTATCGACTTGGGTCCCAATTCAGATTTCACGCTCAAGCTGTATTTCTCTGACACGCTCGTCGTATCCACACTCGTGTTTTTTTTTTTCTCTACCCATCATCTACGTTGGTTCGTATAAAAATTTACACCTGTTCGCATCGATGCCCTTTTTTGTTCGCGAACGATTCAATTTCCCTTGATTGTCGATAAAGTTATGGAAGTGTGAAAAGAAAAGGTGGAATTTCAAGGGAGTTTGCTTAACATTTTAACCCTGAACGAATGATTCAATTGAGCATTTAATAAGCAACTGAGAATTTTCAAATACCGAAGCTCTGACGTAATTTGATGACATAAAAGTATCTCAAAATAACACTTATAATACATCAATTTAAAGCTTAAAGATTAACGAAAATAACTGTATAAATGTTCAATTAATATTCGTGATTGAAACAAACTACTACATTATAAATCTGATCAGCGCTGTAACTGAACACCGACCATTTTACGTTACGAATATAGACGAGGCATTTATATAGTAATTTTTGCCAAATTTTAAGCTTTAATTTGATATATCGTAAGTGTTATTTCGAGATACTTTTATGTCATGAAATCATGTCAAACTCCATAGGTTTCGAAATCCACCATTTCGAAGCAAGTTCATAGAAAATTAGAAATTCAAATTCCCGAAATAAATGAAAAGTGAAAAGTTCAAATACAATTGCCACTGGCTTATCGAACTTATCATCTAAAGAAAGAAAGTTATCTCGTCGAATTCGCCACAGAGCAATCCCTGCAGCAGCAGCTAAAGACAATTAAGTTTCAATTGGCCGCGTTGATGAACTAATTTGCAAGGGACAACAGTTTCGCGCGAAAACGCGAAAATTCCCGTCGCCCTCGGTAAAATTTCGCGGCCACGTTGATCTTGTTAACCCCGTTTTCGGGGACGTGTTCGCAAAGATTGCTGCCGCGTCACGGACTGTCCTCGGTGCCTATAGGAACAAATGGAAAGGAAAAACAAGGCCAGAAAGCAGAGACGAGAAACGAGGAAGAGCAGCTGGAAAGTTACGGTGGTTTGGCATAAAAAAAAGTACGCGATTTTTACGACCACTTGCGCTAAACGACAAAACGCAATTCTAAGGGCGAGCACCCTGTGAGACATTGTTAAGGAGTCGCTGGCTCCGTCTCGAATGCAACCCCCTTTTTCCATTCCTGAAGTAGAAGAAGCCAGAGAACGTTTTAGCTTGGAATTACATTGTTCGCTTTCGCTGTACATCCCCCCGTTGCTGTAATTTACCGTAATGAGTCGCGGTGTGCGTACTCCCTCGCTATGTTATTGTTTGAGAGTTGAACGAAGACGGCGCGGTATATTGTTTAGTGCAACGAGGATTCTCGTGAAATTTTTAGCAACAACCCTGGAATTTTTATGCTATTCGTTGAATTCTAGATCGAACCACGTCGGAGCCCGACTGATTGGAGATTTATTTACACGGTTGGGAAACTGTCCCGACAATTTATTTGCAATTTTGTTGAGACTCTGATTTGTTGCTACCGCATCGGAGATTTTGCGTAGAGTTTTACTTTGTCAATTAAATTTAATTAATAATTTATATATTATTAATAAGATGATTCGTTCTTTAGAATATTTCATTTTTGCAACAATTGTCTGAATTTATTGTAAAATGGAATAGCTTTCAAAAAACAATGTTTCTAGTTTTCTTGAATTTCTTTCTTTATTCTTAAAGATAACAACTTAAATTATTGATTAAATGCCTTTCCAAAGATCTATAATTAGTCACTACATTTTAATTAAATAAAAAGTATAACGATGGAAAGTATTTAATCAATTTCGTGAGTCACTGTATGAATAATTAATATTATGTATTTCTTTTTTATTTATAGCTGAAATTTCATTTCATTTCTTCATTAAATAATACTCGTATGATAATTTATCAAAGTAAATGAACAAACTATTCATCCAATATTTTGCACGAGAAAGATCAAAGTTTCAAACTATTTACGTATAAACCAGATTAATATTCCCGCATTCGTTTCGCGTACAAATAACACTCTTCAAACGCGACGAAATTTCGCAGAAAATTATTAACAGGGTATTTATTAATTGCGGACTTACCCGCAAAGCCGGACATGAAATGAAACAGCGTCATTTGCAGGATCCTCCACGGTCTCGTCGTCGATTCCAAGTTTCCTCACGAAATCCATGGACCACGATTCACAGACGTCCCATTGAATAGCTGCAAAATATTGCAAGTTACTGTATCTCTGTAAATCAGTGCTAAGAAACCCCGCTTCGCCAAGCTTTTGCCTGGCTATTCGCTAATACCGTAAAGTATAGTTAAACCACTGAGATGTTTGCACCTTTGATGCAAAAGCAAATGAATAATTCCTAAGACACAGGCACGAATACACGGTCGTTTTTCTTTAAAAGCAACCGTGGACTGTTGCAATAATTTTCAAATTTAAATTAACATCAGATAGAATTCCTACGAGGCTATAAAAATTTCTAGAACCCCATAAAGCTACTGTACTGATACAAAAATAATTTACAAAGTATTCTACTTTCTAAGTTTACTCAAAAAATAATTTTTAATAACGAGAGCCCTTCCGCTACGCTTGCTTTACTATGCGCTTCTAACCTAAAATCTGAAGTTTCAAAATTTGATTAACCAGCAAGATGGCTACGGCGGCGATTCGTGCACGCGAGAGGAACGATTTTTCTAGTTTACGATGATTCGAGAATGAATCATGGTTAACGTTGGCCATCCTAAGGGTACATCTACGACGGTTTGCCGAGATAACAACGGGCCAGAAGATTACGAGGGAGTTTCGCAGGACGCAGTAAAGCGAATTCGACGGAGAAACAAGGAAGGATGAAGGAAGTGTGTTGGTCTATGTGGATCCTCAAGGGCCCTTTTCTCTTGGCTTTATGGTGCCAACGGTGCTTGAGCAACGACTTAGTTTCCGTGTGCATGCACTTGGACTTTGGGAGTATAATTTATCTGACGATTTCGGCTTTTACCATCGTGTAAACCGACGCCCCTCGTTATTTGATTCCGGACGGCAAAGGGAAACGTTTACAGGGATAAGGAAAATTGACGGAAACGTCGTAAATTCTGATTAATTACGACGCACGTCTACCGACTACAGTAATGCTTCGAGATGATATATATTTCGAATAATATTTCGGTTTTTCGTTCCTATTTTATATTATTGTCAGAATAACCGTTTATTCATCGTCAGAGAATATAATTTTGTCAAACCACGTGACTTTAGTATTGACATGTTGTCAACATGGTTAGCTTTACAATAAGATAATTAAAAGTGTTAAATTCGAGATAATTACCTTTAAATTAGAGTTACAGATGATACTTGAAGCTAACAAACACTGCACAAACAATAAATAAACTAATAAACTCTTTAAAAATTGTTTAAATAAACGTGGAAATCACTCCCTTCTAATCACACGAGGGGACGAAACAGCTTCGGTCCCTTCGGGCGTCTTCGGCAAGTTCCGCTATTTGAGCTTCGTTCCGACCGATCAGGTGGCGCAGTTGCCTGGAGGATATCGCGCGTAAAGTTCGTACAATACACTGTGCTCCGTAATTTTCACGTTAAAGTCTAATTATTTTGAATAAATTGTTTATTATTACACACGGTACGCTTTAAAGGGTCAGTATTATCGGTGAAACATAAAGTCGAGTTAAATTAAGAACAAATAAATGTTTGTGACTACATTCTTTGTGAATGCAACGCGGCGTCGTAGTTTATTGAAAATTCGGAGGAATGCTATAAATCCGTGTTTACAAATACTTAAGAACGACTCTAGTGATGTACGTTATAAACATTTTACTTGAATACGAGACCTTTTCTGTTTTTCGTTCTGTGTCTTCTCCCCCTCTTTTCTGCCGTGTTCAACATAACCATCAGTTCATGAAAATCCATTATGGCGGACATCCTGTCATGCGTGGTCAGAACATCTCTTCAAATATGGTGAGTTTATACAATATTTAAATTCTTGAATTTCTATGTAAAACATAAGATCGTGTCGTATAATTGAATTTTAAAACGTCATGAAATACGACCCTACAAATGTGAACATTTTTACATATCCTTTTACAAACGAAATATACTTCCATATAATTAAATATAGAGTATACATTTTTTATGTTCTTGTCTCTCGATAGAATGATTTGAACAGATAATTTTATAGATAGTTTAAGCTTTATATTTCAAAAATTACACATGTACAGAGAATTAAATATAATATAAAGAATAATTAAATATTGATTACAATCGAATTTCGTGAATATTTATTATCAAATAAAGCAATGGTAGAATTTTAAGGCTTCTTCCGTGCTAATTAACCACGATATTAATTAGAATTGAGTAAACAGGAATTATTTCACGAAATTCGATTTTATTGTCGATGACCCGTTAAAATTTTAAATATCAACGCTTTGGTTTTGCTAATAAACCTAGATATTAATTTCCATTTACATAACCTCAAACACTGAATTAATACGAGAATAGAATTTTCCATTTGTTTGTTTTTTTTTTTTTAAATAAGTTAGAGCAAGAAGAATCTACATACCCTGCTACAGAAATTCGATAGTTTTTAAATTAATACCATACAACCGGATGTCCGGTTTCTCTAAGACCTTACATTTGTCAAAACTCGATTTTCTATGCACGCAGTAGCGAGTATCAAGTCAGCCCTTAGAATTTCTCGCAAATGTTCACGTCGAAACGCTGACGCAGCGAGATTAATTCTTGATGGTACATACGTCTCCGTGTATCACGGTACGCAAACACATCCAGTTACGTAATTCGAAGTCCGTTTAATTCAGCAATCCTGAATGCTGTTTCTCTGTTTCGCGACTACCAGGAACTTGCAATGATTTCCGTTTCGTATACGCATTTGTAAGCCGGAAGATTCACCGGTACTCCCTTTTCAGACAGCTTTCCTCTCGTCAGAGGTCATCTTGACTTTCCGGTCTCACAGAATGGAAAAACTTAGATTACCGCATTTATCTGCAGCTAGCCTTTATCCTGTTTCCTTGATTCCCTTTTCTCTTCTACTCGGATTCACCTATGTATTTCCAACCATTTTATGAGATTCTTCCGATTCATCTTTCACCTCATATAATGTCTTCTACCTTAAAGGGACTCTTCTTTGCGATCCTTTTTAGTCCTTTGCCAAATTTCCTGCTGGAGTTTCTTCGAATTCTTTGTGGTTTTAACTCATTAACTGCCAAATTTGTATTTTTGATTTTTTTGGTATATTAGGGTTGAAAATGGAATTAAATAATGAAATTTAAGTTACTTTACTGGTATATTAAAAAAAAAAAATAGTTATTTTTCAACATTTCTTATTGATACCCAATTAGGATTCATGGAATTTCCAGGTACAAAAATTTTGAAAAAAAGGAACTCTTCTTTGCGATCCTTTTTAGTCCTTTGCCAAATTTCCTCAAAAAATAATTTTGAAAACTAGAATGTAAGTGTTAATTGCAATTGATAAAAATTATTCAAATCCCCATTTGGGGATCGCGGTAACAAATGGGTTAAATTAGTAAGAATTCCGCGACGCTAATTCTGAGAGCAATCTTGCTCAAAAATAACATTTGCTATGTTGCTAAATTACTTCCCATTTCTCGTTTCTAACCCACTATTATCCACACGTATTATAAATATTTTCTTTCGTTGTCTTTACTCTGAAAGCTTCATGCTTCGATTCCCTCGCATTCTTCTTTCTCTTTGCCAGATATATATTCTCTTTATGCTATTCTCCATCGTTTGTATCGATATGTATCTATATACACACGTACACATACTCTCGCCTCTTAAAAGATGTTTCTTTTTTACTTTCATGCTTTCTCGTTCCTTCGTATCGTTCATCGTTATCCCGCAGTCACACCAGCTAGAGACATAAAGGAAAGTTTCGAGGATGCCGAGGATTCTTCTTCCTTCGATTCCGTGGATTTCTCTCCTTTCCTTTCAAACTCTTCCGTTTCTTGGCTACCCACAGATTTACGAGCAGCAACTACGTACTTTGGAACGGTAACTCGAAAAAAAGTTTTCTTCTTCGTTCGCTCGGTCGACTCGAAGATGTGTGCTTAAGAAAAGAGAAGAAGAAGAAGAAGAAGCAGCACTTCCAACGAATCATCCTCTCTTGAAATTTTAAGTCAAGGGATGAATATTTTCTCTCATTTTTTCCCATATCTTTATCGTCCTCGAAGGATTCTTTTTATGAACGAGTTTCTTAGGAAAACGTTTTGTAGTCACTGACTTGTAATCTAATATAATAAAGTAAAATTAAAATTTTTCTACTACCGTTTGAAAGTTTCGCCCGAATTTTTCCGAACACTTTGTATATTTAACGCGGCCCTAGGAAAAGGCAAAGTTATTCGAAAAGTGTGAACTTATCGAAGGAAGGGAAAAGTTAGTACGTAGTAGGGGTTTGATAAATAGAGTCGCAAAACGTCCCGACTTTACCCTACTTCCGAGACAAAGAATTCTTCGATGTTCTGTCGTACAAGAGAAGAATTTATATTTGTTAGAGCCTTAATGGCTCGTCATTATTCGTTCGATACCCCGTGAACTGGCAAGCAACTTCTTTCAAAGAGTTCGATGGAAAATGTAGAGCACAGTTTCTTGCGTATCACTCTTCCCTTTTCCTCTCGATCTTTTACTTCCATCGTTCGCATAACTTTCGACTGAATTGCACCGTTAAAGAATCGTGTATAGCATCTGTACTTTCTACGTTTTGTTCGTCATCTTCAATTGCGAGTTCATGATCACTGGTAGTTTCATTTACCTTGAGTAACCTTTGGATTAGATTTATTCGATAATTATTTTAATTATAATTTTTTATACCATATGATGGTAATTTAATTTGCAATATTAGAATAATATTTTATGAAAATTATTTTGCGAATTGTAAATGCAGTCACGTATTAATTGGCTTAAGTGAAATGAAATTTCAAGATACTGAGAAAAGGAAAGAAACTTCTTTTATTTAGCTGTTGGCTGGTTGAAATCTCAGATGCAACAGTACTTGTCTGGAATTCTCGCCTCGTTCCCCATGCGAATTGTACATTTAAGAGTGCATCGGAGATCGTATCGTTGAAACAGCTTAGTTAAGAGTTTGATTGCACGAGAAACGTTTCGTTTTCATGATCTGATAAGCGGTCGTTTTAAACTCTTTTACAGACAGAGACGATCCTCTTCGAATAATTTGTGCCAGGATAATGGATAAAAATTGCTGCCGGATTTTTCAGTGAGATTTCTATCAAGAGATTTCAAAAGATCGATTGAAAATTAATAGAATTATGTCTTCTTCAATTTTCTCTAGTTATCAGAGTTAATTTCGTAATTGAGAAGATTTATAATAGTCAATTGATATTCCTTTCGATCGATTGATCTTCTACCAAAGCGTAGAATTAAATCGAATGGAAGGATTCCCGTCGTTTTACGTTTTATTACACCTCGACGATCACATGTTTCTGAAGTAATCACATTAAAGGGATCATCGTCCTGAAATCAAGCTATCTCTTAAAAATACCGATACAGACGAATGAAGAATCGTCCTCTTGATTCGTTTTCCATGAAATCCTGTTCGAAAACATTCTTCACAAGAATTCCTTGGGCTGCAGTAATAGGATTGTTGCAAATTATCGAAAATAAAGGAAGATCGGTTTGAAAATAAAAGTCCTTTATTGAAATTTCATCCGATTGCAATCGATACTTGTTTTTTTCTTGTATAAGGGTATCGTTTGTTGGAAATCTATAGCTTGTACATGGAAATTGCATAATAATTCAGTTCATTGAATTCGTTGCAGGGGCATTAAGTGGGAAAGACAAAAACGTTCTATCGATAGGGTAATTCGTATTGTAATTTCTGCAATTATCCTGTGGTTATGATCCGTTCCTTTTTATAGCTTAATGCGTCACTGTTCCAACGTAATTACATAACGGCAATTGCTTGGTAATTTATCGAAGCGGATTAATTTAAAACGGTAAAATGGATTTGAATTTCTATTTTTCACGAAACAAAGAGTATTCTGAAAAATACATATAATCACAGCATGTTGTTGAACAAAATAAAATAATAAACTGGGAAATAAAAGCCTTTTAAAATTTTTAAATGGAATTGCATATTTTTTTATTTAGAATCAACTGTTTGTAACATTTTACGCGAAAAATTATCAGAATACAGTGTTAAAAGAAAAATCAAGAATTACATTAGTATCTTCGGTCTAATAATTATTAATCCGTATAATATCTCTTGAAAATACCAAGCAATTAAGGTCTGATAACAAATCTCGTATCGTGCATTCCGTCGCCAGATATTGCTCGACGTATCAAAACATTTCCAAGAATTCGTAGCTCGAAGAGGGGGATTATGTTTTGTTTCGAATTTGACATAGCGTAGAGTCGAGCTCGGGAATGTTGACGGGTCGGTTGAGCGTGTTCGAACGTTTCTCCTTGTAACTCATTGTCAGTTTCTCGCGACACGTATCTCAAATCGGACGCGAGACACACACGGCAATCTCTCGAGTTATTTCCTTGAGAAGCCAAAATGTCTGGGTGTGACGCGGTTGCGCTTTGTTCCAGCGATGCAGCCGAATTGCAACCATTCATCTATATGCGCCAACAAGATGCCTTGGACAAGTCTGAAGCGTCGTCGTCGAGCAACTGCTTTGCCACGCCGTCGGCCAACTTCTGCAACTGATGGTGAGTCCGTTTATTTCTCCTCGGAGAACCTTTTTCCTCTCACGGTTAACCCTGTATCTTAGGAAACTTCTATACGATAATTACTCCCTCTGACCCATAATAATAGTAGCAGTTAATGAACTTAATTTGTGCTATAATAATAGTAGGAAAATAAAATAAATATAGAACGCAAAAAACTATCACTCCTAATTTTTATTTTGAGTGTTCAGATAGTTTCTGGATTTTTCAATAATTTCGTTACTGCATTTTAAACTTGTAGGTAGGATGCAGCTAACGTAATTGCACCTTTCTGCAACTTTTCGTTTTTCTTTTGATGCATCAAGCAAATAAAACTTTGCTTGAAATAAAACAATTGATTTCGATCAGCGGATGAAATTAGAAAAATAGTTATAATTTGTAATAATTAGATTAACTTAAAAATTGAAAGATGTGTCAAAACAAATGACAGATGTCATGAAACATTAACTTACAGCTGCATTCATCAATAATTCCCGTTTAAATATTCACTTGCTACTATATATTATTATGGGACAAAGGGAATACCTATATTTTATAGAATTAAGTAGATATTAGATAAACATTACGATACCATTAATAAAGCAAATCGTTCAACGATTAGTTTCCTTGGTATTACATCGCGTATCGCATAAATCAGTGGCGAATGCTGGTCGAAATCGGAGAATGATCACCGTTGTGTCAAAATTAACGCTACAAGGTTCGCTATATAAATTACCTTCGCAGTATGTATTCGGTTAATCCGTGTTACACGAAACCCATCATTAGCCTAATGAACCGTTTAATCATACACGCGTAATACTAACCGATTAAAATATCCCGATTTGTCTGTTCGCGTGGGTCGCGATCGATGTTTCAAGTAGGGAGAAATTATAATTGCTAGGTACCCGAGGGGTGATAGTTCGTTTTTCCTTCTCAAAGCGCGAATTAACAAACGACAAAGCGGTTCCGGTGGAGTTTCGTAAAGGAAACGTTAGACACGTGAGTTTACTACGAATATCGAGTGACACAGCGTGAGCTGATTTCTTCTGCTACGTTATCTCGAGACCGCAGGTAACAGGATACAGGATTACGTGGGCTCGGGGATGTTGCAGGATTAGGGCTGCTTGTACCTCGAAGCTTGCAATCGTGTAACGCCTCTCTGCCAACACAACCCCTTGTTATCGCTGCGCCTACTTCAGCAACAGGGAACAGACAGCTCGAATACGAGTCCTTTGTAACGTGACAAATGTGTCGCGGCTGATTTAAGACGCTCGGAAATGTAATTACGATGACGAGGGTTCTGTGCGGGCGGCTCGTGATGTCTAGATTGCTCCACACTACTTTCTTTTTCACCCTAAAGGATATCAAAGGCGATTCTAATCGTCCCTTTTTAATTACACATCGCATAAATGGTGTCCTAACAGAAAATATTAGAATTGCTCTCCTGATGATTTTTCTAAAGCTGATTAGCGAATAGATCGATAGGGAAATTTTAATTAGAATGATTTTTTCTGCAACAGAATTGTAATGGTTTCTTGAGAATTTCTTGAGAGATTTAATTATCATTATAGTCGGCTGAAGTCGGTCTAAATTTCAATTCGCTTACATATTGTCCTGTTACGTAATCCGGAGAGCATTAAGATTCAGACTTAAACGCTCGACGTCCCCTTTATTGTCTCCGAAGCTGGAGCGTGTTACGAGGACTGTTCGAGAGGATTACAGGCGAAGCTTACTACGTTACACGCTTGCATTAATTGCGATACAAGCAGCCTCCTTTGACCTTACACTTCGCATGAATTTCATTAGTTATTGTTTCTTGGTAATCTCAAAACCCGCGCGTTCTTCTGATTCCCCGGAAATGGAGCAGAGTTCCAAGAAAATGGGAAAACAATTGCTGATCGAATTGTTGACCTATTTATTAGCTTGTACGAACGTTTTTTTTCAACACGAGTCAGGCGAGCACGACTGGTTGTTGCATTTAAGTTCGTTTATCATCACACGTCGCACCGGGTAAATACCATGATGTAATTGCACAGAAATAATCATTATTGAGGAGAGGAAATATTTCCATTTTTTGATGACCCAATTTGGGGAATAAAAGGGAGAATATGTCGAAGCCGTGTCGAGCGTACTCCAATTTGACAACGGGAAAATTGATAACGACAAAAATATTGTCGCAGGTATTCTGGCAACAATTATTTTTGCCGACCACCTAGCCGTGACAATTGATTGGCGCATTTCGCGTGCAAACAAACGTGGAACGTTTTAGCTGGTGCTTTTAATTTCACTCGCTTTGCCTTTTCAAATAAACTTAGATATATACTATTCCCGGTGACAAACGAACCATCACGGTACGAGCACGAATTTCCCTTTTTCCATCGATGAATGAAAAAATAGAGTTGAAATACAAAAATGACAAACGAAACGACGCGATAGAGACAATACCGTATGTTGATTACTATCTCGGTTTATTAATCTTGTTTCTGATTTTCACGCGTGTAATTTCTCGAGGGGAAAAACCTATCTCGGTTTTTATTTATTCATTTTCTTTTAATATGCAACTGCTCTGGGGGGTCACTAGTGTCTTATATTATGAATTTTATTTAATTAAATAATTAAAAAGAAAAAACAACCGTTTAAAGAATAATTAAATTTTCAGTTGAGATATTCATTTTGATTTTTATGATATTTTCCCATGGGAGAAATCTATCTCGGTTTTTATTTATTAATTTTCTTTTAATATACGATTGCTCTAGGGGGTCACTAGTGTCTTGTATTATGAATTTTATTTAATTAAATAATTCAAAAGAGAAAACAACCGTTTAAAGAATAATTAAATTTTCAGTTGAGATATTCATTTTGATTTTTATGATATTTTCCCATGGGAGAAATCTATCTCGGTTTTTATTTATTAATTTTCTTTTAATATACGATTGCTCTGGGGGGTCACTAGTGTCTGGTATCATGGATTTTATTTAATTAAATAATTAAAAAGTAAAGACAGAAGCATAAAGAATAATTAAATTTTCAATTTAGAAATTTTCTGATAACTGTGTTTGATAATTACGAATACAGAATAGTAATCCAGGCTGTTTATTAACGAACTAATAAACAATTCGTTCCAATCGCAACGAATTCATTAGCGAGCTGTTAATGAATTAAATCGTCGGTATAAGCCGATTCCGCGTACGATAAGGATAAGCATTACCATCTAAAATTCGCAAACGATTAAAATTGCTTTACATTGTTAATGAGCAGGCGCTGGATCCGCGATGTTATCCGTTTAATAAGTATCAACAAGCGTACAATGTTTCCAGTTAAACGAGTCTGCGAAACGAAAGACGATTAATATTCAATTTTCAAATTCAAATAAACGCGGATCGACTGACACAGAATGGTCGGACGTTTAATGAAGTTACAAAATGATCTTATAAAATATTGGGTTCTTTTTTGTTTTCACGAAGAAATAGAGTCGGAGAAATAAATTGCAGTTTGTATTGAAAAGAAATATAATGAAGAAGCGAAGGGATCTTTTTCTTGAAACGGAAGTACCAGTTGGTTGGAAAAACAAAACTGAATCGCGAAACCGAAGTTTTTTTTATTAACATCGTTTAGCGGAAAATACGTTGTAAAAGAGTCGTAAAAGTATTCGTGTCCTTTTCATTTAACAATTGAGATTATTTACGATATTGGCTTCAAATTGAAGATTCAGTTTTATATTGAAAAAGAAAATCCTCATTATTTATAATTGTGTTGTTACATATCAATATATTTTCTTTTTTTCATTTTTCAATTTCTACCCTTATTTCCTTTTATTTTGATATCTGATATTTTCTTCGTCTCGCGTGATCGTCGAAGCTGTCATCCCCTTTGTCAGTGGAAGCAATCCATCATTTTTCTCCATGATCATCGTCAATGATTGATTCGTCATTGTTTTGATTAATGACCTTAAGTTTTATTCATTAATCAATATCGTTGAATGTATTCCTCACGGTGATCGTGATTAACGATTCGGGCAAGTGATACAGTGAGTAGTTCGAAAAGTTTTCGCGTCAAAGAAGGCACGATAATTAAAATAGATTCTGTCGCTATTGGCAGGATGTTAATTCGTCATTTTAATATTAGAATCTTACATAATTCACGCAAATTTGCTTGTAACAGTTGGTAGAATTAGTGCGAAAGGAGCTTAACTACAAAGGATTAATCCTCTTTAGAAGGATAAGTAACGTTTCACGTAGGTAATTCGACAATTGTCGTAATGCCGGTCGTTACGAAATTCCTCTCGATGGAATCTCCGGACGTGGAGGAAAATCGCGATCAAAGAAGCAATTTTGAAATAGTGAATTACTAGTCTTGATAGAGTGCTTTAGTTGAGAGTCGGGGTTGAAAGTCTTCTGCAGTTACTGCCAATTTCCATTAAGCGCGTAATAGTACCGACAGAAAGGCTCGTAAGATTGCTATAATAATGTCGTTAATCAACAAATTCGACTGCAATATTAACGATCGAACCTTTGATTACGCTTTCATGAACAATTAGACGCTAACTATTAAACTGATTGCACGAATATTTTTTCATGTAAGGTTTAACTTAAACCTGTCGCATATGTACCTATTCTTTCACGTATGTACGATGTAAATTAAACTGACAGCATGAATATTCTTCCACGTACAATTTAACTTAAACTGACTGCACGAATATTTTTTCATGTAAGGTTTAACTTAAACTAACTGCATGAATATTTTTTCATGTAAGGTTTAACTTAAACTAACTGCATGAATATTTTTTCATGTAAGGTTTAACTTAACTATTGGCAATGATACTCTTTAAATTCATGAAGGTTGAAATTTTACACGTGAAAGACTTTAAGGGTTGAAGCTAGGGGTGAAATTTCATCCCTGATAGTGTTTAAGGATTAAGCACGACCGAGAAATACGATTCGGACTGAAAGAAAAGCTCTGTGTATTTTGCAAAACAGAAAATTGCAGAAGCGACGAGACAGTTGTACAGGCTCGTAACACGCTGGTCTATCGTGACCAAAAGGAACTGAAAATCACGCGCTAATTAGTCGCGATGCAATTACCAAGCGGATTAACGGTAACCACGGGAGTCTGGAAACACGATATTTTTTCGCCACGCTTTTGCCCGTTAACGAGTATTTTCTACATACGTGCCGTGATCGTCCCTCGAATCGTATGAAAAATCAGGGAAACCTGACTTTTCCGTGCGAGATAAACGACGTTGCTAAATATCCGGCGCGTCTTTAGAAACAGCCACTCGCGAACAAAAATGGGGAGTTCTTTATTGAAATTCTTTTGACAATTTTAATAGAATCTTCTTTTTATTTTATTCAATTTCAATTGTAAATTTAGAATTTGTTTAAACTGATACGATTGATAGATAAGATATTAACAGCTTTCTCTTGTTTTTCACCGGAAAACTGGTATTCCGTACGACCAATGATTTTCACATAGCTGGAAAAAAGGTTTGCTTTTAACTTCGATTGGATTTGATTGGATTTCACGAGCGTGTCTGGTGTTTGGTCATACATGAAAATTGATCGGATACCGTAGAATCCGCGTTGTTTATTGCGTTAGGATTAAAACCATCATTGTTTCGTCGCGGTGAAAACAATTCGACCGTAAAATTTCGCGCGGCGAACTGAGAGAAGCGGAATTAAAAAAATTTCTAAAGCATCCTCGCAAGTTAAATACTCGATAATGATCCGTTTTAACTAGCACAGTCAGCAGAGGAAAGAAGGAAACGTAACGCAAGAAACTCGTTTCCGCGTCTGTTTACCAACAATCTTCAAAGTAATTGGAGGGTATCCGAGAGTTTCGAAAAGTTTTTCACCGGGAACTAATATCAGAAGGGGAAGTATCATTTTTCGTCAACTATTTGGAGATCTTTCGCCGCTGTCAAAGGGAAAATTTTAATTTTACGCGAGCTTCCCGAAGATACCGTGTACCGAGGAGAAACTGGAACAAAACCAATTCTCATTACGGTCGGAACAAAGTAACGTTTCCTCAGGGTGAATCACTCGTTTGCAGAACTTTCGAAGCCCTTTTTATTCTTCTTCTGTTTCTCTGCGTGGAGCTATTACTTTGTGACGTATTCTGAAACATCTGGAACAGGAGTAGCTATTATCAATAAAACGAGAAATTATATTTTCATATGCAATTTTCCTAATATTTCATCAAATAAACGAGTGACAAAATTAATCATTTAATTTTTCAAACATAAATTAGTAAGAGCCATCGGTATTTTTGAAGATAGACGAAACGGTTGAATTTTAATGGGAAAGGGGGTGGAAAAAGTAGAAAGAGATAAATTTTCGTCGGACCAGAAAGATCGTTGGTGGTGATCTTGTTAACCGAGGAAAAGCTCGGCTGACGGGTTAGAAAAGCTGGCGTCGAAGATGAAAAGAAAACAAGGCGGCCTTTGAACGGTGAGGAATCGTCGTGTAAAAGGTTCACGATCGTTTGCAGTTTTTAAAAACAATTTACGCTCGATTAACTAACTCTCTCTAATTTCACCTTTCCTTCTTTTCACTGAATTTTGATAGATAAATAGAAATTGAAGTATTAAAAAGGAAAAAGTAAACTGGGTTAATGAAAAAATCATCAAATTAATGAGGAAATAGACTATAGTTATTTATTTGTGTTAGCTTAATACAAAAAGGAAGGATGCTGAAATTTAAGGGTTGAAATCAATGAAAATAAAATATCGTTTTAGAAGTGCATAATTTGCATTTTGCATTTAAAAATATTCGGCGTTAACAACCGAGGTTAATAAGAACAAAATTAATCTTTCAATTTTTATTTACTTTAATGTCAACAACGAGCCTTGGACACATTTGCAACCGGATTTTCATCGCGAACAGTAGCTCTTCTTTCTCGCAAGACGATAAATCCACGTAACGAGCTAATTAATTGTGCCTTGCGCGAGATCCGCGTCACCGAATCCCCTGATATAATAGAAAAAAGGAGGGGGAAAAAAGTACAGGGTGTAGGCGCGAGCGAAATATTTGTCCCCGGCGTTGAATCGCGTCGACAGGATTAACGTGGCGTGTTTCGAGCGAGACTGAAGTGACGAGGGTGAAGATGAAGTTATTTACAAGGGTAAATCCCAACGCGAGCATTCATGCTCGGAAAAAAAAAAAAACGAGACGTGGATCCTCCTGGTTGTTCTTTTGGCTTACACGTGTGGACATGTCCTACAATTTTCATACATATCCTCTTCATTTTCTCTGTGTCCTTATGAAAGCTTTGAATGTTGGATGTTTCGAATTCTAGCTCGAAAGCTAGGGAATTTCATTAGGGAGAAAGGAAGCTGATTATACTCAACTATAAGTATATTTTTTGGAATTTTCCTGGAACGCATTCAATACTTTTTTTATATAATTAATAGTTCAGCAGTTATTTAATATTAGAATCATTGAGTCAAATGGCTCACTTTGTATTCTTTTTTTGTATTTATTATTAGAAATGATGAATTCTATTTTACAATGATGTTTCTGATAAAATTTCTTGAGTAGATTGTATCGGCTGTTTTGTTTCGCTGTTCAGGTTTGTTTCATGCATGAACGCGAGTTCTGACTTCTATTATCCCGCGTGTAAATAAAGTTTAAGTGAAAAAGTTTGCCAATAAATTTTTACACCAACGATAACGCGAGTTCTCCGCATATTCCGTCGCAAATTTCATCCCCCACCGATGCTATCTGGCGATTTTTTAAAATTTATGAACCCCGATTCGCCGTGTCACGTCCAACTTTAAATAAAAGAAATCCAAGAAGTGTAGGATACAAAATTCCTATTGTGACGTCGAGAAATGGGCAACTTTCCCCTTTACGTTTCCGTAAAAAAAAAGACTTTTGTCTCTCTTTATTTTTCATCATTTCCATGTTGGATCGTGGCAAAATTCAAATTTAAATAAATAAAGTTCATGAAATATCCATGGTTGTATTTAAAAATTGAAAAAACTTCTCTTTAAATTTTCACGAATAAATTTTCTCTGTTCTTCTTTGCATTGCGAACACGTTATTTCACCGTTTTACTGTTTTCTCAGTATTTGGTAGCTACTGTCCGTTTGTTAAAAATTAAAGCGAAATTACTTAGCGTCCTGTTTTAAATTTGAAGGACCCTCTGGCATCAAGAACGTAACATATAAAGTTTCTGTTTCACTGAGAAAATATTAAACAATTCTCTTTATTATGATAATCTTTACTTCCTTGTTGCTATTTTTTATTTTTAGTATTCTATAAAAACAAAGCCTGTAGCTCATTAAAAATATTTCTTTCCCCAAGAATATTGGCTGTTTTTCTTGAAAACATGATAATCGTTATTACAAGAACTTCCTTCGCGTGTTTCTTGTTAAGTAACCAACCAACGTTGTGGTTCATCCACTTTTTTTTTACAACACATTTGTTTGTAGATCGAAGGACACGCTCAGATCACTCACGATAAAAAAGTTAATTTTCTACGATCGATAATCATGCAACGAGGGGAATTACTCTTTTATGCGATAAAATGTTCGAACGATAATTAAGAAAGATATTTATGAGCTCGTAGGAAAGTGGGTCGCGTAATTTTGTAATTATCGGTGATTGGTAGGTTATTGAAGAACGTTTAAATTTAAATCATTTTTTACTATTCATTAATACGTTTATTGCGGTAATCGGAATGGATGTACACGGTAGCTGTAATTATTCCAATTTAAGTATTTCACCTGGCAAAATTAATGTGATATTAATAATTGAGGGTACGTTGTTATTTTAGATAAAGGAAATTGTGTAGTTTTATGAAAATCAGTGGTAGAAGTGTAGGTGATCAGACAAGTAGTATAGGTGCGCAAGTAGAACAGATCGGTAATTAGTCAGGCAGAAGACATACCTGCATTATATTCACATTTCCAAGTTGGCTATTTGAAAACTAATGTTTATTTACGGAATATGATAGTATTTTGTTTGTAGTTGATTGTAGTAACAATAGTTTCGTTTGTAGCTTTATCAATTAATAAATAAAATAGATTGGAAAAATGACTCACACCTGACATTGAGATATCTTCCATGTGATTCTTCTTTCATTAATTAGCTTTATATTTTATTTAAACTATTTCTCAGTGATAAAAGTGTAGATGATTTGATAGGTAAAACAAGTAGTACAAGTAGAGTCTATTATTTGTTTAGAATTAATTTTTTCTAATGTTAGTAGTATATATATACAGTAAAAGAATAATACAGCAGATTTATTTAACATAGAATAATTAACAGAATGAGAGCCTGATAAATCTGACATGCACTGAAAGTATGAAAGATGAAATGTTATTTGGAATAATGCATCCAATTTATAATACTTTGAAATTGAATTTCCTAAAATCAACATTTCAATAACAGGAGATAAATTTGTAAAAATATTGCATGCTTAATATTCATCGAGCTGAAATGTAGGTACTGTCATAAATAGAAAAATACACGGTAACGATATTTATTCGCTTCTTTCCCGGGATTTAATTCTCTCTCGTAAATTGTGCACGTTGCTCGTGTTCGAGAAACGAATGATCGATCAATCCGTTTGATATTCGCTCGAATAATTTACCTCTAAATAAATGATTGCAAAGTTTGGTAGATAGAATACAATGTTGACGCGTTCTGAAAGTGTTCTTAATGTTCCTGTTCTCGTTAAGTCGAGTGATAAATAGCTGTTCGAGAACTCCGTCGAGCTTAAAACGCCAGAAACAGTATTAGTTTCGTGCATTTCTTGCAAACGGGACATCGTGACTGCTTCGCTTAACATGCAAACAGGCCGAACAAGCAATTAGAAACTTTATTTTAAACGACCGTTCTAACGTCTACCAAGTTTAAACACGCGACAAAATTCACGTGGAAAAAATATTTATTTAACAGTGAAAAAAAAAAGTATTATTCAAATTGTTCTACCGTGATAATTGTTTTCATTTCTTAATTATTTTGATCGAATTCAATTCTTAGCATTGTACATGTTAAATTAAATGAAAATTTAAATGGTCATGTTTTTAATAGTCGTTGTTATAATGTGCTGTACTATGGTCATTTTCACTCTGTTAAACCACTTTGAAGTTTATCTAAAATGTCACTTAAAATTCTCATAATTTTAATTGTTGTAATTCATTATTTCTATAATGGTTGAAATTTATTTTCTCAAACCGACTGGTCAGATTATAACGATAAATTTTTATAGGATTACATTCATAATTTCTTTCGTTTTAAATACGTTTAATTAGTTTAAATCCGTTTAAACAATTCGAATAATTCTTCTTCCACGTCTATTGTCTTAATTGGGAAATGTGCACGTTGCAACGATTATTATCTCTATTTCTCCGTGGTATTTTAAAGCTGCCCGTTTCATCCTATTATACAAACGATCATATTAACTTCGTCTTGCAATTTAAAGGAATCTGGGTCGAAATGTGCTGCTAATGTTCTTCCTAATTACAGCTTCTTACAATTAGCCTAATTCACTTGGTCGTAAGAAAGATCTAAGGGAGCAGTTGCTCCTGGAAAGTTGATTCGAAAACCCTGACAATTATTACAAAATTTTTCATTTCTTTGTAAAATGTTTGTTTCCTTCTCCTCTTCGGTTTGTATTATTGGGAAAATGTCTCACGTTTATTCGCGACGAAGGGCGTTTCATAAGGACTTTCTATCACTTCCGAAGACCATTATCGACCCTAGAACTTTCCAATCGCAGTTTCACAAATCCCCACGACAGAAAGTTTTACAAAAAAGAGAAAGAAATGTGGCATTTCCCGCAAGTTGAGAAAAGAGTTTCCCACCTTAAAGGGCTAACCCTTGTGAATTTAATCCCTTAACTATTTAACTATCTAGCAATTAATTCCCAAACGAAATTTTGTGAATTTGTAAATGGAATAAAAATTTAAATGTTACATACATACATGGTCTAGTGTCAAAATTATTCAGTAACAAAGGATTTAATACTTGTAAATGATGTATCGAACCATGTTGAAACTTCGTTTCAACAAATTAATAATCTGTAACATTTACATGGCTAGTAGTGCTTTGCCTCCTTTTATCATAAATGAAGGAAGATCGAGGCGTCCATATTGGTTGCTTCGTCGTCATCATCAGAGCAGCTGCTTTTGACTATGCTTTAGCATCGAGAGCACGAGAAGCATCTGCCATTAAGTAGAACACCGGGGCTTCATTTCCTCGACAATGTTGGAATAATCGTCTATGAAGCAAGCTATAATATTGACCGCCATTCGGGCCAGCAGTTTCTCCTCCTTTCTCTCTGTTCTCGTGTCTCTGCTGTTTCATCTTCTCCGCTGTACCGTTTCGAGGAATTCGCATTAATATGTACATCAAAATGCGCCATGATTGCAAATTTTCCGCGGGTACATCGAAATTCGGTACACGTCAGCCTTTCGAGTTTTGATTACTGTTGGAATTTCGGATTATTTTATTCAATTTATCGTCGAAACGAATCGTTCCACGGACAGGCGAAACGGCAGGCAATATCGGACATTTTTTGGGGCGGGTAATCGGTGGAACTGCGGATGTTTTTCAACGCGAGGTAGAAGAACGTGTATACCGAAATCGATTTACGACGTCGGGTCTCGTTGGTGTATCGTCTATCCAGCCCCATGGCCATCTGTATTCATTCCTGTTACCTCGTCTGCTTTTCTAACTGCTGGGAAGACACGAAACGCGCGGAGCCGAGCCGACACGCGCGATTCCGACACCTTCCCGATGGGAGATCCATTGAATCCGCGACCAGGGAGTAAAGACCTGAATCGGGTGAAAATAACTTTGCCGTTCCGCTGAAACGTGATGGCTCTTCCGTGTTTGCTACTATAAAAGCTATCGATTCATGTCGTTTGAGAACATTGGTTAAACGAATATTTCAGCGTTCCGTTAACGCTTTGAAAAACGAAGTAACCGCTTTTATTTGACAACGAAAAGGGTTAACGCTCGAGGATCGTTTACGAAGCGGACGTAACATTAACACCAAAGCTTCTGACCATTGGAAAAGTTCCATTTGCTCGTCCACTACGTCGATCCCCTACTGACCTGTAATATCTAGCCAAGGTGATCTAGCGAAGCTTACATCGTTGCTCTTCCAGTATTTAAGCTCGTTGCTCAGAACTGTGGAAACAATGCGGTGAAAAACAAGTTACCGTGTTATGTTAGTCGGGGTGGTAAGCGCGTTATAACGAGAACGAAAGTGCTCACCGAGTCAGCAGAGGAACGCTTTGAAGTTTCTCCCGTTGGATACGCCGACAGCCGTTTTTCGTCTAAATCTGGAACGAGCAAGTTTTTCGTCCGAGCTGTTCGTAACACGTGTTCTGAAGTAATTAAAATATGCACTTTGCAGCTACTGTTTTAAAATGAACGCGCTCGCTACAAATTTAAACTTCGGGGTTAATTAAGGGATAGGATTAATTAGTGATATTATTCACGAATTACAGTGAAATATTAAAGAATGAAAGCGTGTACGTCAAGGGAAGTCAGAGTCGTTGACGTGCATCGAGGAACACGATGCGGAAATGCATTTCACGGTACGTTCGTAATCAAATTTCATCCGACGTTTCGATACTGGCCCACCCTCGTGCCACGAGCTCGGAAACACGTAACAAGATTACCATCCAACGACATGCAATAACCTAAAAACGTAATAACAAGGAACTCGTACGAGACGTGGAACATGTCCGCGATACATTATCCGCGACGTTCCACTACGAAACGCAACAAAAAGGGCGAAAGGAAAAGGGAAACGAGCTGCGAGTGCGAGAGTGGATCGAGACGGATGATGAAAAATGAGTGTGGGGTGTTAATAAGAACCTCAAGGAAATTATATAACTCTGAAATGATGACTTATTCTATGGTTAAGGAGATAAGTTTATTCTTAATAACTTTAATTCCACCTATTTGTCTTCGAAATCTACGAATTTCTAACATCTGACTCTTGTCTTTCTAAAATTGCGAACTGGCACTTCCACCGTTCAAAAGATCCAGAACAAAATTTCTAAGAGACTTAGCTAGTTTCAGGAAAAATCTTAATTACCACGATGATCTAACCCATCGAAACGGAGTCAATAGTGGTATATTAACAAAATAAGTTTATTCTTAATAACTTTAATTCCACCTATTTGTCTTCGAAATCTACGAATTTCTAACATCTGACTCTTGTCTTTCTAAAATTGCGAACTGGCACTTCCACCGTTCAAAAGATCCAGAACAAAATTTCTAAGAGACTTAGTTCACTTCAGGAAAAATCTTAATTACGTCGATGGTCTAACCCATCGAAACGAAGTCAATAGTGATTTCCACTCGAGAGGTTAATTAGTTAAAACACCGGTCCGATAAGGAAACGATTCAGCTCGGATTCTTGATCGAGCAGTACGATTATTTTTCTCCCTTCGTCGGGAAAAGAACAAAGGAAAAAATAGAAGGAACGGTAAGGTGAAGAGGAAAGGAGAAAAGTGTTCGATCGAGCTTGTTGGAAAACAAGGAGCGAGCCGAGCGAATGGACACCGTTGAAAAACGAAGCCTGGACGAGTAAGGTAGCTGGAAAATGGGAATTGAATTATGCAGAGAGGAGAAAGGAACGCTGTAAGAGTGGCAAACAAGGGAGAAAGAAAGCGGTTGGAAGTTGGAAGGGAGAAAAAACTGGAGCAAGATTAAAGGGAACGGTAGCCAAAGATTTTGAACGAGGAGATAATGGTAGGAAGGGAGGGACATAGATAAAGCGGACAGGGTTGTCTCGGTAAAATGATGAGCTAGGGACCTCGGAGAGAACTGGATACGTCACTAAAAGATCCGGGAAATTAGCTGATAAGAAGTTGATTCGGAAAAAAGATTGGGATTTATACTGGGACTTCGATGTTGGACAGTTTATTCGGTCAAGTGGAAAAGATTCAGTCTCTTTCCTACGATGATACAAATATAAATGAATTTTTCTGTGGAATTTTTTAAAATAATTCTGCGAGAAAAAACATCAATCATCAGTATCGCAACACTTTTATAAAATAACAAGTGAAAAGTTTCATTTGAATATGGAAACAATGGTATTTTTGAATAACTATACCGTATCATACTACACACATCATTTTTGACTGCAGCATGCAACGTGTTAAAGTGCGTTTCGTAAATATTTAATTTTTTTTTTCGCGTTAAAGTATTGATTTATTGAAAAGCGATAACCGATCTTCACACGCAATTGAAAAAAGTTTTCGTGCATGCAAAATCGAGCGTTTTAGTTGTCTGAAATAAAAAAAAAAACGAACGATGTAAAAAATGTTTCAATATTCATATAAAAAGTGGTGAATTTCGGATTTACCTCGGTGTTCTATAAACGTGATATATGATTTAATCGGTTTAAATTCCTTCCATACACAGTGAAATGGTTTGGAAAAATTAAGAGTTTAGGAATAGTAGAACGTTTCTTATTCAAAGAGACTTTAGCATAAAATTGGTGGGGAAATTGGAAAAGTTTGAAGTGGCGAATATCGTCTGCTTTTTATTGGTTAAATTATAGAAGCTACTTAGGATTTTCATTTAGCTTCTTACTGAATTTTCTCCCTGGATAATAATACCCGAGATTCGACTCCTTTTTCTGCATATAAGTATTACTGATGAAGGTGATTGATAAATCAGTAGACAACCTCGAAATTTACAAAATTTTTTATTTCATATTTTAAAAATTTTCAACAAGTCCTGTAGATATTATTTTTTCAATCTATAAAGTCCCTTATATTTAATTTAAATTAAAAAGGAACTCGGTATTATTTCTCAGTTGCATGGTAAATTAATTACTCGTACAATTAATTAAGCACAAATGTACAGGATATTTAAAAATCTAGATTTTTAACCACACATTTCACCGTTTCCTACTTTTCTATTTTCCTTCCTTTCTTTCTCTCTAAAAACACACAGTAGTTTCGAGATAAGGAAACGGAATGTCTTTTTCTCTCCTCTTTCTCTTTTTCTCTTTTTTTTTTCAACGAACCTCGAGCGTTGTTTTTTTTACGCTCGTAATACTTTCTTTGTTCTCACTGTGAGCACCTTTCTATAAACTCGAGGGTGTTTGGGTCACCGAGAGTTATGCTTTAGCGTTTAGCTCGTGTTCCGTGAACGCTAAAGTATTCTGCCCAGGCGAAAACTTTCTTTTCCGTGTCCAGAAACTCTCGTTTGCAGTGCGAAGTAGACTAAAGCTGGAAGGAGGGTGTCCTTCCGGTCTCGGTTGGATACGAATAACTATTGTTTCAAGGTAGACCATTGTCTCGTTAAGAAACGATCCTTTTCAAGAATCATTTTCGTGAATTCTCTTTAATTGCGAGCCATTTAATTATTCGCCGTAAATCGGAGATCATTTAAAGTTATAATTTCAACAGAGATAATAATTTTTAATGAAACCAAGGTCCACTCGAAAAAATAACTATATTTATGATAATTTTTCAATTCGTCTATGATAGAATTTTTGAAAAATTAAATACAAAAGCATTTTAAATTATCCCCTCGAATAGAAATGATTATTTATATTTTCGTTCGAAGAAAGTGATTTAATTATCGACGTTGCACGCGAATGCGAACACTTTGATACGGTATCGCAGAATATTCCACGTGGTAAAATGGAGCGAAAACGTTATCAGAACGAGCCAACAATTTCACGTAGCGAAGCGTCCACAAAGGAGCAGCATTTTGCTCGTTGAATCGACGCCAGCTCGTAGCAAGGTTACTGGCAGGAATAACTGGAAAGAGAAATCGTTAGGTAGGATCGATGAGCGGTAACCAGGCCAGCCTTTTGCCCTTCCTGTTAACCGCTAATTACAGGCTGATCTCAAAATGAAAGGACACACGACTCCTGTCGATAAAACGATATTGCCTGACGCGTTGAAATGCTCTTATTTACTCTGTGGAAACGGTCTCGAACGAATACTGGCCACGAGAAATTCACTGAAAGTGCACATCACGCTGAATCCTTTCGAAAATATCCACTCGGTAGATCGGGCAAATAGAAAACATCGAAAAATCTTGTCTAAGAATCTCTAATACTGTCTAATAATTAATTTGAAATATTCCATAATCATTATCTAATTATCGCAGTCGCCAGAATAAATTTCAGTATACGATCTTCGTATTTACAGAAATCGATCAATAAAAATTCTTAAGTGTCGGAATAACGAAACCGTTCGATTTAAAACATCTCTAATACTGTCTAATAATTAATTTGAAATATTCCATAATCATTATCTAATTATCGCAGTCGCCAGAATAAATTTCAGTATACGATCTTCGTATTTACAGAAATCGATCAATAAAAATTCTTAAGTGTCGGAATAACGAAACCGATCGAGCAGAAAGTTCTAATTAAAAAATACGCCCTTTTAACGGTACACCACAATTCGACCCGGTATATCATGGTTCGCCACGTTTTGCGTTGCTGGGTGGGATACAGGTCGAGTAGTCGTGAACAGCCATCGGGCTGAGTGTTTTCCTGCGTGTATCCACGAACGTTCTGGTAAATACATTAGGTATCGACGTGGTTCCGCGTGAAAAGGGCCATTTGCATCGAGAATGGTGGCAACGGGTACGGGAAGGCATTCGTCATCGGATGCTATTTCGTGGGTTGGGACGACGTTGATCGCGCAAGAGGCTAGAGAGAGGAGAGGAAACGGGTCTCGTCTCCGCATGATAACGAGGGCCAGTACGATACGATACAGGAAATGCATCTCGTGCCGCCGGTATATCCGAATGCACCCACTGGCTGCAGAAACTCGAACCAAGCCCATATTTCCATACAAATTGCAATACGTGCGAGACCGTATCTTGGCGCGTTCGAGCGGATCGCACGTTTAATTGTTCCGCCTATACGATCGTCGCGGAAAAATACGACGAGGGTCATCTCACGCTCTTCGTTCCTTTTTATTCTTCTCCTTCGGAAAGGAAAAGCAGCTTTATTGAGGTTTAATATCGAGTCTCCGATGATATCGACTGTCGATCGAAAGTACGGGGATGATTGTATTGGGAAATTTAATGCCGCCAGCGATCATTTTAGCGAATTCACCTTTGAACCGGTAAGCTAAATCTATATTTTAATGCTTAAATTTCAGTTGAAATACATATCTGCAGCTTTTTGTTCAAACACTTTTTTGAGTCTCTGGGTGGCAATTGACCCTTCGTTAGGGTCAATGTAGTGGGCAGGGAGAAGCGATATTTTTAGTGATATGTTCAAAGTTTGAAATTTTCTAATGTAAGTTTCAAAGTAATTTTTATGATTTAAGTTGGTCTCTTTAAGTTAGTATTTTCTGTTCAAAGTGTACTTTGTTTCCTGCAAAACTGAGAAATTACTGTATTTAAATATTAGAATTTGTTAGACGTGGTTGTTTGTTTTACTCTATTTCTACGGTATAAACTCGCGTGGAAGTAATTTTCATGATTCGTTTTACTCCGTAAGAAAATTCAAAGCAAACCGCAATACCGAAAAATAAAGATAAAGATGAAATTTGTTTACATTTTCCTCATATGAGGTAATTAACGTTCGGTTAGATCATATCGTAAACACCATACGGTGAGTCGATGTGCATTTTACCACCGTAAAGGGTAGGAACCCTCGAATATGTGGCTTTATTCCGCGCTTCACGTGTAAATACACGTCACTCGTTCACATAGGTGTACCACAGAATGTTACGGGATTACGGTGTCGACATCGGTGCACTCGATGGTAACCGATATCGAAATTGTTCGATTACTTGCACGCACTAAACCTTATATTTCTCCTCGTTTCGTTTTCCGCTTGCTTCTTCGCGAAATAGAAATTCTTGTAATCGCCAGCGAATTGAATCGGAGATTAAACCTGTTAACGCGTAAATGTCTTTTTTCTTTTCGCGATATCCATTTAGGATCCAGAATGGATTTCTCACTTTGCTTTTGTTCTGCTTCTTTATAATGTCGAAAGTTACTTTTGATTATATTATGCAGAGGAGTTTGAAATAAAAATTGAAACGCCTCAACGTAGGCGTTAAATTGAAATTACACGAAGTATCTATTTCCCATGTTTCATATTCTTGTTTCTGTTTATCGTGAGTATTTCGCGAATAGAATCGCGAAGAGGGTGAAGAGGAAACAAACGAACCATTGATTTCAATTTCGTCGCGCATTTGTTAGCAATAATGGCCGCAATCGCGACACCCGAACAAACCGGCGGATACCGTGGATTTCCGGCTGAAAAGAGCGGGAAATTAAAGCGTGTTCGTCGAGGAGAATCGTGGCTCGTTCCAATTAATTTCTAACGATCTCTCGATCGCCAACGAAATACCCATTCCTTCATTTCTCACCGTCCCGTGCTGTGAATGCAAAGTTTACCGGAATGCATCGCGAATCTTATCGATTCTCCACCGTAGATTTACTGCTGGATTTATTATTTTTATTTATAAGGCAATTTTCACCGTACTTTGGAATTTCAACCGTAAATAAATAATCGAAATTAACTGCAGTGGAGAAGAATAAGTTACTCGCTTGTAAGTTAATTAATTGTTATTCAATTTTTGATCGTTTATTGTGATTGCACCGGGGAAAGATAAAAATGATAATGTATAAAGAAGATGGCGAAAGAGAAAAGGAGCTTGACAGGAAATCTGTTCAAGTAATTCTTCAATGTAATTTCCTTTTCCACCCCCTTCTACTTTGGGAGTGTTGGTCGTAGTTGAGGTAACTTCGTTAGGTTCTTCTCTCCACCTTATTTTCAGTCTCATTTTTCTTCAGGGACGAATCAACGGAAAAACCTTGCAAAGAATATCTCCCCTCTCCTTGGACATATTTGTATTGCTTTCGTTTTTCATAGATTATTTTCAATCGAAATTTTCCGATAAAGAAACGATCAAGCTAATGCTATTGTCTTAACAATGAAACATGATTTAATATTAGCTCGATAACAGCTAACATATATTTAACCAAAAATTTAAAGTAAGAAACTGGAAACCAGTCATTTTGACCCATTTGGTAGTTCTAGTGTTAATTTTTGCGAATAATTTTCACTTCTTTTCAAATTTTCCCGCGGAAACGTTGGCGGTCTTCCAGAGACCTATGTTATATGGGGCCTCCTTTCCTACATTGTCATTCTCCTCGGGAACGTCGAAGGGGAAAGATGGGTGTTCGGGGAAGGCGAGGCTTACGACGAGGGCCCTGGAACCCGGAAAACTAGAACATCATTTTTCCTGGAAAAGCCTCATTTGATCGCGAGTGTACATTCGTTAGACAATGCATATATTTGCAACACGGTTAATGTATGCTTCTACTGGGAAAAGTTTAAATTTCATTACTTGTGAATACATTTACTTATCGAGTTAGTATGTGCATACATTGACTAGTTAGCGTATACATTTGCTGAATTCAGGGCCGGCGATAGGGTGGCTAGACCTGTAGGGGTCGCCGCAGCCCGGTGTCCCTAATATTTATTCATTTATATCCGTTTAGATTAATAAAACTGCTATGTAGTTTAACAATTTTTACAATCTAACTGCAGACTCATCGTTTCATATTATTACCTTGTCTTTTTTACTTAAAAATTTTCAGCCCCTGAATGGGCGCCACGATAATCCTACCCAGGGCACCAATATTGCTAAAACCGGCACTGGCTGAATTAACACATTTACTGTAACATGTACATATATACATGAAATTACTCGGGTCATTGAAATCGGCTAGGTAGACCCTGTTTTACATAATTAATAACATTATTCAAGATCAGAAAACAAACACTTAAGAAAATAAATCAGGTCTGCGTTAAAATATTTTTTATCCAAGGAACATTAATTCAGATTTTTATGAAAGTAGAGAATAATTTATAATTATATGTTGAATCGCATGCATTTTGAAGCAGCTCATGGAAATTATTAAAATTTCTTATATTACTTTGATAAAATTGCAAAATAGAGATTTAAAATTAAAATTTGAAGAAAATATCGAGTGCCTATAATAGGGTATAGCGGGGATATTGTAATTAGATTTTTGACAATGAAAATAGATGATCATAGACGAATCGTTAATCATCGATTGATGACACAAAATCGGTAGGCCAAGCGGGTTAAACGATCCCGAAGCAGTAAACTATAGAATCAACGTAACATGTTCGGGATAAACGATAAATTCAACTTACAGTTTATCGTCAAACAGCTTGTTTGCGCTTCGTGCGAAGTTCAACGAGAGACGAAAGACAAAGTACGCGAAGTCTCTTACAGACAAGTGGCGCAATCAATCACTCAACAACGTTCAGCTCGAATGGTATAAATCACTTTAACTCGTACGCTAGAAGCGTAATGTAAATCATTTTAACGCGACGCGAAATAATAACGACGAAAGCAAACAATAAAAATAATCTGCGCTCGCAAACGAACGTACCCCTTCGCTCGGAGAATCGGAAAATCGTCAAATTTTTCGAGTAAATTCCTGTAAACCGAGTAAAACCGTTCCCGAGCAACCGGCCGATTAATATCGTGGGAGAGATTTTAATTCACTGGCTCGACAATTCGAGTCACTGGCGTGGAAAAATAAGGGACCCTCCGCTCCGACCACCTTATGGCACTACTTTTTCCTACGTGGGAAGCTATTCTCTTTTTCTTCTTTTCTCTGTATAGGGTGTTTAAAAAAGCATAATTTTAAACGAGGGGTCTAAGGGAAGCTTTTTCTTTACTATTAAATCATCAAAGTCCCGGCAGTAACGAATGAAAAAGCAACGGTGACAGAAGAGAACGATTTCTCGCGTTTTTAAAAAACCTTTGGTTTTGCTAGTCGAACCAACGTCCGTTCTATCGATAAATCAACGTCGACCGAGTGGCAAGCTGCTTTCGGCCGCGTGTCGGATACATTCGCGAGTGCATATACGGGAGCAATAAATAAACGGTCGAGTTCCGTCGTCGGTCGGTGCAGTTCGCGTTCGCTGATATTTCCGCGCGCGAAATAAAACGATTTCACGCATCGATGTGGAATTTTTCGCCTGGACGAGGTTCTCCCGTAGACGCCATATGGGAAATCAGTTGGGTATTACCGGCCTCTACGTGATAACTGCACCGTTCGCTTGCACCGGTTGCACCCTCCCGATGATCGCGTTGACAGAGAAAGCAGCCATGCTTACTTCCTTACTTCGTGACATGTATTTACCTTTCGATCCTATGGGACCACCTTGTTCGGGGAAGAATCTATAGGACGTTGAGGGAACAGCATTCGAGACTTGCAGTTCGAGAGAACAAAGAATAAAAATTAAATTAATTTTTTTTTAATTTTTCTAAACTATGAGATAACTCGTAATTTATTTAGTTGACATATTTGTGCAGCTTCGATGAAATTCGTAGTCTATCAGTGTAAATATGAATAGATAGCCTCAGGGAAGAGAAGAAAAAATCATTATTGGCTTACATGAACAGAAAATATAATAATACAAGCCGAGATAATTCGCAAGATAATGTTTTTTCAAGAAGACACATTCTGTGTGCTATAGGAGTTTTTAATAATATAATATGATTAAATTAAACTGGCTTTTTACACGTTGATATAAAAAAATAAAGATTTTGAGAATTTTTATATAGGCTCAGGTTTTTAATATTTTCTTTCCCTACGTCGCTTTAATATCAATGTCCTCCAAATTAGGATTTTCATCTCCTTCCCTTATATTGCCACTTTTATTAGAGAAGCTACCATGCTCGCTACTGCACTGTATTAGACGAAGTAATACCCTGAAATTACTGGGTAATTTGAGGTATTATCAACGCTTCTTTCAGCAACGAGCAATCTCGGTGGGCGAGTAATTTGTCGAGAAAATAGGCATTCGAGGAAGGTGATAAGAAATCAATTCCCGTCTCCAATTTTACTCATCCATCGCCTTCTATAATTCCTGGTACATCCGATGGCCAGTCTGATAACGTCCTTCTAATCCGATCTTACTTGGTTTATACGATGGTTCGTCGAATTTAATCCGTATCTAGTACGGTATAGTTCAATTTCATCGAACATTGCTGAAGAATAGAGAGCGTTATCGAACGTTGTTGTACAGATTTTGGCAAGCAGCCCGTTCACGGTGTCGAAAAATTCGCTTGCTTTCTTTGGAATCTCCGCTGGCCAGATTTTCTTCCGAGATCGGATGGACTCGATGGCTTAATTCCAGCTGCTCGATCGAATTACCTTGATCAAAGCCAAAATCACGGATTCCTGCATTAAAGATATTATATGCCTCGAATTTCGGTTAGAAAACTTCGGATCAGTTGCGGTGATCTCGTTATATTAACAGCTGATGGTTAGTCGTGAAAATCCTCGCGTGATTAACACGTTCCAAATGAAGCAATTAATTTTCAAATTTAATGATAATAAAGCTATTCAGTTTATTCTTCTTTTTTTAATTATTCGATTTCTTTACATTGGGGACTTGGGAAATATTTTTTCAGATAATCAAACTTACTACTTAATTTATTTATTCATTGTACGTACGTGTACCGTGTACTACAACGAAGACATTAAACTTTATTCCTGAATTTTGCGCGGACAACTTCATATAACTTTCGTAAAGTTTCCACGCTTAGTGTGCACGCTCTGGGAGGTGTTAATTAACGTTTCAAATTATTTAAGTTTACAAGCAAAACGATGGTTATTTGTTGTTAAATAGTTTTACTCAAACGGCGAATTATCCTCTATAATAACTACGAGACACTCTGAATTAAAAATAAAATTCTTTGGAATATGAAAGAATTTTCCTCGAACGGTTAATCGTTCCACGGACTACAGATTGTCGTTGAACTCTTCTTCCCTTTTCTATTCCAGACAGTTGACATTTCTTTCAGAGACATTCGTTCGTTCAGGTATTCTTGAGCGACAAACGACGTTTACTATGCGGCAAACGTAGCCAGTGACGGACTACGAAAAGCAATAGCCCGGGACAACGAATGAAATGCTTAAACTGGTTTGCGCTGATGTCGAGAGTGAAAAGGAATTACGATTGTACCGTGTGTGTACTTGAACTCGGCTCGAGACAGGCGACAGGTGTTATTGCGTGTTCTTCGTTATCGTACGTGACCGCTCGTCAGGAAGAAGCAACGATCGATCCTCCTCTTCGACTGATCGAATCGATTTGTCTTATATCTTAGAATTTCGTGAAAAATAGGAAGCAGGAATTGTTTTGTTCCTTCAAAATTGTGGAACTTTTATCGCTGAAGCTTTAACATATCGTTGTGTTCTATTTTTGGTTTGAAATCGGTATTTTAATATTTTGCCATTCGTTCGGTCTAGGACTTTAAAATAACAGGAAAAATAAGCACCGTCAGTTTACTTAAAATTTTTTCCTAATCCCTAGAATTCTATAAATATTCAATTTACATACTCGAAGATTTAATTAATAAAATCAAGCTGCGAGTTTACAGGATCGATGTCCGGCGTGAAAATAAGAAATATTTGTACACTCGATTAATTGGAACGTTCATACCTCCACGTTTTGTTTATTCCAAATCGTGATCTATTTTCTCGGTTTTCCTATCAGAAAATTCCACAGATATTTATACGAATCTTCCTCCATCTTCTTATTTGTTCTATCAGAAAATTTTCATAAAAGACAATTATATTTATTTTCGTTCATTCCAAATCTCCCAATAATCCCGGAAAGCTCACTTTGTCAACATCACAATTTATTTAGAAACGCGGCTATCGATCGAATCCGATTTCCGAGGAAACTGAATATTAATTTAACTCGGCGTCTGGAAATTACGCGAATCCCGCTGAGCGTAATCTCTCAGCTAGCTTCTACACGCGCGCACGGCACACACGGTATACACCCGTGTATATTAATTTATCCGGAGAGAATATTTCCAAAGGATGAACAGTATTTTCCGCGTGGAAATAAATTGTTTGTCACAAAGGAACGCTCGTAAAAGGTAGAAAAGGGAGTTGGGTAGAACGATAGTTAATTAAACTGCAGGATCAGGGTGGAACGTGGTTTGGGAGATGGTTGAAAAGGATAAGTTGAAAATCTTTGAGAAGTATTCCCGATATCCGAGAGGGAAAAGAAACGAGTATGAAAGGCGAACGGCGTGGCTGGGAATAAAAGAATCGGAGAAATTTCGATGGCTGAACTTCATCCAAATGTCGAGGCTTTCGGCTTCCTCTCTTTTCACGTCGGCTCGAAGCCACCCTCTCGCGATATAATCGATAGCTCGACGATAGTTCCGCCACGAAATAATCGCGAAGAATCGAAGAAGCAATTCTTACTGTTCTATATCTTTCGATACTCTATGACACTGTCTATCGTTGCGATTGTCTCCTCGTCGAGGAATAACGATCCAGAGAAGGATAACAATTTGGAATCGAAAGTTTAACACTTTATAATTCAATGAATATTCGTCGGACTGAAAGAGTTATAGAGGAAGTTATAGAAAACTTTGGATAATCGAGATTGAGGGAGGGAAGAGGGACGAATTACGAAAGCAAATTTTTTACCGATCCTCCCGCGTCAACTCGCGTTTCCCGTTCTAACGGAAGTTTCCTTTTCTCATTATAATGAGTCGCTTAACAATTCCGATTTTATTAAGAACCCTCTGACGGAGGATGAGCCCGCTTTCAGCGGACTGGAACGAAGGAAGAATCAGGAAAAAGAGGAAATGAAACGGAACCGAGCCGTAGCACGGTTGTGACAATCAGAGAAGAAAGATCCTGGAAAGGATGATTTATAAACGGAGAGTTGACGAGAAATTTGTTTCTTCAGAAAATTTGTCAAACTTCGAATGTTAATTTAAATAGAAATTTCGAAACAAAAGGTGGGAGAAAAATTTCTGATTAGTTTTTTTATTTATTTGAAGCGTCGCGATGGTATTTTCGAAAATGGCACTTTTCGAATCGCCACGGAATATCGGCTCGTATATAATAGGCGTGTATCGAGTTCCGTTTCCCCGTGCGCGAGATTTGCATCCGGTATAACGATACGAAAACACCGTTTACGGTGCGGATATATCGCGAAACGCGAGTTTCGATCCTCGAATTTAGAAGCTCCTTTCTCTCTCTCTATCGGTGGCTGCCAGCTTTTATCTACTTTCGGAGAGTTGTTATCGGTGGAACGGTGTATCTTTATTTACGAAAGCCAAATGTTAAAACCCCATCGAGGTGGGCAACGATGGAGTAGTGGCAAGTGAAATCCCGGGTATATAAAATGGCTTTCGTTTAAACTCCCTCTCTCGTTCCTCCTACATTTCATAACAGAACGGCGATGTTTTTGTTAGAAATCGTGGATCACGTGTTTCGTTGAAAAGTCACTTTTCCCATTATTCCGTGTTTTCTTTTCCCGATGAACCAACGGAAGTTCTCCGGTAAAATACGCGAAACGTAAATGGGAGTACCGTGTGTGTATTACTAATGTCTCTAAAACGAAATTTCTGTTAGTTTCAGTTTTTAATGGATACTGAAATAAAATTGTTTTCTAAGTAAGGATGTATGTTTCGTTTAAAAGTGTTGGTGTATGTTTACCTTTTCGGGATACATGCGTGGTTATTAAAAAATTAATTGAATTAAGGTAAAATTCGTTACTGGTTGAATCTTCGAAGACACCTGTTGCTTTGTACCTTTACGAATATTTGCATATTTTCAGAGTAATTAAAATTTATACACTTTCGCCAGTCACATAGCTGAAGAAAATGTAATATCACGAGGATTTATTTAGTATTCCACAGTTTTTCAAATTAAGAAATAAAAATTGATGTATCGAAAAATGGGAGAGATTTTATTCAATGAAAATAAAAAGAGAAAATTCATTTGAAAGATGTATGCAGGAAACAGGATAGCGGTGAACACGTTTGACATTACGTAATTACAAATAAACAACGTTAATTTAATGAAAGTCGATTTCGACTTTAATTAAAGAGCCTCGCTGGGCAAAGGGAGAAAAAAGTGTTCGTTGGGCGAGTTTAATTAAAGAGCTTCGAACTGGGATGCCTCATTTGAGACGCGGATGAACGTTGAATAAGATGAATGAAATAGAAGCCACGTTCGATGATAAATCAACCAGCATCTCTTGTCGAATCGTACGACAAACCGAATATTAATTGAAATTTCGTATAACTTGTGATTAAGCTTGAACGCTCGAACGGACATGTTTGGTAAATTATTGTAGCAAATCCTGGAAAGCGTCAGATTTATCGACACTCCATAAATATATCGAAAATGATAGATTATCTTTTTCATTTTTAAATAAAAAATTGATATCTTGTTGAGAAAAATAAAAATTCAACGAGGAATATCGTACAAATGAACGTTTGATTAATTAACAATGTAAAATTATTCAAATAATGTAAATGTATTTATATTTTGATAATTATCATAAAATCGCAAGTTAAAAGGAGTGCAAAAATTATTAATGCGTCACTGTAAATGGTATTTCTGACGAGGTGTTACGTGACGCGAATTTATGGTAATAAATTCGCTTGCGTAAGTGATTTATGCTCTTCTTGCGTGGAAATCGAAATTAATACATTTACTTTCTCGACAAAGTTATCGCGATACCGGTGCTTGTAAACCTGCGGTACAACGTGTTACAATCTACCTGACAGCCTTTGAATCTAACGTCATTGCTTCAACTAATTGCACCGCCTTTTACTTACAATCACACATCGTTTGCATCGAATGAATCAAAAGTAGAGAACTATTATGAAATTAATTTTTTTCCAATTAATCTTCAATGTATCTCCTTTCTAACGAAAGAAAAATGAATTCTTAATAGTAGTAATAATTTTCATATTTAATTTTTTAAATATAATTACGACCAGGCTCGTAGTTAGCAACAAAATCACCCAATTCACTGGACGATAAAATGGGTCTTTATCGTCGTAGTGTTTTCAATTTCCGTAGGCGCGAACAGTGAACCTTTTCCGATCCTATAATCCAGCACGACATCGCCTAATCGTCTATCTAGTTGTCTCTCTCATTCTCTCTCATCGGAATCGAGCTTCTTTCAGGTAGAGCTTGTAATCCAAGAGAGTTCACGGGAGGATATCTAATCGATCGTGGCACTCGACAACGGCCAGCCGGATCTCCCAATTTCACGGGCCGGTCCGATTTACTTGTTTCCCCCCTCCCGCGAAATATCGGAAAACTTGCCGGAAAGATTAGCAACACTGACAATTTATTGGGACAGCCTTTTTCGAGACACCCATCCGATCGACTAATCGAGATATTCTTTATCGATATCGAACTACCCTCGTTCTCGTGGTTTATTTTTTTTTTAATGGAACTCTCCGGGGAGGTTGTTTTAAACCATCGAGAATTGACTAGATTTACGATACAGATTAAATTGGCGTTTTTGAGGCGTTACTTTGTTTATTCCATTTTCTAGTGTCTTTCTTTTATACCGAATTTACATTGAAAAAAGTAAATTGCTAAACAAGGCTGGTAGAAAAGAATGAAATTACCAAATTCATCAAATAATAATTTAGTAATAAAAAGAACTATTTGAAAATTTTTTATGTGAAGTACGTACGTTTGAAGAGGTGTCGTGTTATCACGCGCGTATAATAGATAAGGGTAAGAAAAACGTGGACGGAAACGTGCTTTAAACGTGCCATAATATGCTCCATTAAATAAGAAATTCTGAGAACGTACCGTACGTGTTACACCTTTGTGTCACTCCGAATGTGCTACAGAACACGCTAAATTCGATTCTGTTAAATTCTTTTCTCGTTGCTGGAATTTTCAGAGATTGCGAAACAGCGAGTACTAATTCTCCTTAGCTTCGGAATCGAATCTTTTTTCAAAATTGAAAATTAAATGGGTCAAATTGGAAGGCGTTTTTATTCACTTGGGTGGGCGGTGAGAGAAATTGGGAGGGGTTGGTCGCGAAGCAAATTGCCAGGAAAGGAGAAACGAGGCCGGAAGTGACACGATCGTTGTCAGACCCATTGTCTCGGCTTTGGCGGGCGCAGTCAAACGTCGGGGCCAGGCCATTTAGGCTCATCCGCTTTAATTGGCTTCGTTTGTAATTACGAGAGAAGAGGGCGGAGGCTGGTGTAGGGGGTGAGCTCTCTGGTTGAGACAATAAGAAAAGGGGGATGCGAGGGGGCGGCGGCGGTTGTGCCTCAGAATACCCCGAATACTGCAGGTTGACGTGGATTGCGGCTTGAAGAGATCGTGGAAGTGGGTTAGGCGAGTACTGCTATTGTGAAAGGGTCCTTCTAACTAGAAAAGAGCCGATAGAAGTTCGCCGAATGAAACAAAAGCACCACTGTGTTTCTCCTTTTCCTCTCCTTTCGCGGCTTTTGCGTTTACCAAGTGTCTCGCAAAGGAAATCGTCCAGAAAGAATAGAAAATATATTTGTCATTCATATGAGAGTAGTTTGAATTTTTATAGAACCCCATTGTCCATATTATAAAAAATTCTCTATAATTTCAAATTATGAATATGAATATTTCTAATTAGACGAGTCAAAGAATTTCTAATAATATTAGTGAACGATTCCTATGGAAATTTATGTATCCACTATTACATATACAAAATTTGTTAGAAACAAAGATATTATCGAAAATTCTCAATGGCTACACTTCTGATAGAAGAAGCAAACCTGCTCCCATTCAAATCCAGAACACATCCGAGTGCATATAGAGGGATACGTTAAAACCATACAATCTAGCAGCAAACTATTCATAAAGGGTTCGACCCGATGCACACAACAGGCTGCGACACATCGGCTGACAAAGAAAACTGGTGTCTATGCACGAAGCTTGTAAGCAACGGGTTAACTCGAATCACTTTGAAACTTGTTGCACGAATCGAGCTTCCTACGTGTGTGTATGTGCAGGATCGTTTGGAGAAATGGGCGGATCGATTCTCGTGCTGAATGGAAAGGCGAATGTAAAATGTCGGATCCTGGTCGCAGGAAACGTTGCGAGAAAGGATCCTTCTCGAACGAGGCGGTTGAAATTTCGCTCGGCTCGAAAGACGCCGGATAGACGGATTGATTGAAGGGATGCGCCACTTCCGGTACGTGCTACTTCCTCCCGTGATACGTTCGCTTTGCAAGGGGGTAAAAAAGAAAATTTTCTAAGAGGGTTGTGCGCTCGGAAATTTTACCCTGCATAATTTCTCTTGTAACTACGCGTGAAAAAGTACTTTCTACTTTTTTTTTTTAAATTATGTTAATCATTAAAGATGAAACTCAAATTTTTTATAAAAATTGATGGTAATTATCTTGTGTTAGAAGAAAAGATTTTCGATGAGCAGGGTTTTTTTTAACAACCTTATACCTTGAAACGATGCTTGCCAATGGCACCACATGGTTCAGTGTGTGACCACAGGACACACCTTTGCTCGCTTCCTGGAGGTCGGACACGCATGCTGAATCAGAGAACAGGATGCGTGGGAAAAGTTATGCATGCATGGCGGTTTGGATTTGCGTGGAAGGAAAAGGGTATTGTTGATTTCTCGGAGGTGCTCGATGAGAAATCATTCTTCGCTGACGAAATTTGTGGTTTCAATACGGCGATTCATTTTTTAACAGGAAACTGTACATTTTACTTGAATAGGGATCATTATGATTTAAAATTATTTGAAAATTCTTCTTTGAAGCAGTGTTCAAGATTTTGAAAAATTCATCGCGATGGAATGATTTTCGTGTCGAACTTTTACAATATGATTAGTAGGAACGAGTAAGTGAAAGCAAATCGAAATGTAGGTTGTTCGCTTTCGATTTGATTCTAGTGTGAACAAATATTCATTTTAAATCGCTTGAAATATCAGATTCTCTAATATCTAATGTTATCCGCGTAACGATTCCAATCCGGAAATAAGCTGAGGAAGCAATTTTGATTCTTTGCACAGCAATCGGTAGCAGTTTGTTTATTTTTCGTTAGTCTCGATAGTAGAACGCGATATTGCAGACGGAACAATAGTTTTATTTGGTAAAAAGCCAAAAGAGACGTCTATAAATATAAAATCTTTCCTTCGAAGCACTTCGTTTCAAATCGATAGAAGCTATATGAAATTGAAGAGCAAATTTCATTTTAAATGTAACCTCGCGATTGTTCTATTTACAAAAATTATCTCTGATAAAGAAATTGATAATTTCCAATGGAATAATCAAAGCTGGTATTATTGGAAAGTTGTCAAGGGATTCAAAGATTAACTGCGTTTCGCGTAAACGAAAATTCATGAATGTTTGGTTGAAATTTGAATCAAGACTGGGCATGGAATTATATCTTGGGGGTGTAAAATGTGGCGTCAGGCGAGTGGGCTGGGTAGTTGATTAATGGACCTCCCGATAATTAATTGAATAATTAATAGCCTTAATGAACTTTTCACGTTGCTGGCAATTGTAAGACGATAAGCTGACCGAGCAATATGAGGCTGCTAATTTTGATTTTTCAAAGCTGAACATCACTTTTGATAGAAAATTTCAATCAATTCAAAATTCACCCTAAAAATCAAGGTATCTTTATGAAGCTGATTTAAAAGCTTATCTCCATAATAATTAATCATTCATTTTTATCTCTCAAACTTTATCTAATAATTCTGCATGACCGATTTCATTAAAAGAAATTACATAATTATAGAAAAGATGCTTCCAAGACAGGCCGTAATTAACTAATTACTATGTATACAAGTTCTAGTAATTTGTTCAGTCAAAGATAATTAGTAATTAGTAACCATGTAACCTTCCAATTAATTACAAACCTTGACACCATTAATTATCTAATAAACAAAGCAACCTTACCAAAACAACACCTGCCAAAAACACGACTTTTAAGTGATTCTACCGAATAATTCAGGCGAATTCATATGGAAAACGATCAAAGCAAATTGGTGTACGAATTCCACTGAAGATGACTGAGATTCTCCATTATCATCGAGGCAGAAGTAAACGAATCGGGTGTTGGAAAAATACCGAGCGATCGTGCACGCGAAATGCGGTCGAAATTAATTCGAGGCATTGGAACGGAAAGAAGAGCGTATCAGGGGGGCGGAAGTGCATCATTCTTCTGCAATGGTTCCCCCAGAACGAGGGTCGACAGCTGGGCGATACCATGCCCCACCATCTTCCTCTGAAACACGTGAAACGAGCACGTGGAAAAGAGACGCTCTTCTTTATTCCTCTCTCTCTCTTCTCAACCCTTTACTCTCTCTTTTTCCCTTTCGAGCTCCCTCCCTTCCTCTTACTTTCGGATTCTCCCCGTCTATCGCCTTTTTTTTCACTCTTCTATCTTCTTTGATACATCGTTCGTCTTCGTTTAACTCGTTGTTATATTCCCCCACTTCGTCTTCTCATTGTCCCTTTCTCTGTCTCTGTTCGTTGTACGAACAACGTGCAACATGGTCAACAGGTAGAGAAGACAGGTGGCCGACGATGTATTCATGATGTCGGCTGCTACGAGACGATCCTTCAAAGCTGCCCAGTGTCCACGATGACTCGGTACGCGCCTCATTGAGGCTCTTTTTTTCATTTCTTTCATTCAGATTTTGGGATTTAATAAGTGATCGTGAATGGCAGTGGAAAGTGTAACGTGTGTTTCTTGTGGATCATTTTGAGTTTTGTGTTTTTCGATGGATTTACACGTCGATGATCTGTCGTTTCACTGAAATCAGCTGTCTCGTTTGTGACTTTTCTAGATTTTGTGTTCTTTATTCGATTTTGATATTAATGATCTCTTATTCTCTGTGATCTTTTGTGCTTGTAACTGTTCTGTCGTGATAAATTGGAAATTGACGTGGTTTCAAAATTGTGCCTTCCATAGATCTGATATGTGGATTAAAAATTTGTGATGAAAATGATGCATTAGTGTGTATTAAAGTGATCAATAATTAACGAGACCAAGGCTCTATGGAACATTTTTGTTTCTAAAGGTACGAGTATAAATATAGGTTCAAGTTACCTTATTCTTCATGTTTATTCACTAATGACTAATCATACATCAGTCATCCAAATAATAATTAGCAATTATCCGAAGGTAATTTTCCTTTTGCTTGAATGACTCTCTTACAAAAATACTATATTTTTCAATCGAAACTTTTCATTTCTAACTACTAATTGTGCTAATGATACATCACAACATCCTTGACGCTAAAAATTGTTCCTTTAACAAGTGATTTTTGTATAAATGAATTATTAATCGTAATTTTACACTCAATCGGTGTTAATAGAAGATTCCGTCGAAGCAGAGGTGTTTTTCTAGCACCCTCGACAGCAGTGAAAGTGGAACAAAGTGTATTTGAAGTATCTTTTGTCGTTAGAACAGCATAGACAAGAAGATCGAACACCTTTGTACGTCACCTAGATCCGAACAAGTGTTAATCGATATTTGTGTCAAGTATCTGGTATTTTGAATGGACGCTTCAAAGAAATTCTTGCCTTGTACCAAAAGATACAAGATAGACTATTGTTAGACCTTGCTTGACATCCTATGGAGACTCCATTAATATTCTATGGGTGTGCCGATGCGTCATGGAACTCTACACCTTTCGAAAGTCCGGAATCACTGAATTCACTGAAGTAAACATTTATTCTCTGCCTAAAGAATTTATGTATTTTCTGTATTTCGTAATTCTTGATACACCTTTATAAATATTTGAGAAGCTATTAATAATTTGTTAAGAAAAATTACGATTTTATCAATATTTATGTTCAGTGTAAAATATTGAACCTCCTTTGGTTTCTTATCAAAATATTTGTTTATTCTGAAAAGTTTGTATAAGATGAATTTTCAGTTTGCACAAGATCCTTCTCTTTATTGCTTGTTAAAATACCCTCTTCATGCTCTTATGCACATGAAAGAGGTCTGTACTCTTCTTGATCAGTCAAGATACGTTCTTTGTGCATCTTATCGTTCTTTATTTAAAAATATACCGTGAGAAATATGCACAGGGTGGAAAGAAATTTTAATGGATAACCTACATGCTATTTGCATTCAGCACCCCCATTTTCGAAGATCATTTCATCCCTTAAAACTATTTTTCCATAAATCAAAGAAATACGTATCGCTTATATTTTGATTTATTATAATATATTTTAATAGTATTAAAATTGGAATTGAACTCCTAGGATATCTACCTTGTTAAAACAAGATTTCCGTGACTGAAGAGGGAGTATAAAATTATCATTTCCTATGGAAACATCAAAATTAATGAGTATCTCTTCGCGCAATAAGTATCCTCGAACGGAGACAGCCAGTTCCTTGGTATCTCGCGAAACAATGGTAATTCGTGTCGTTGTTATCCAAGTATTTATCAAGTCGTCGCGTCTCGAGTCGCGGAAGAAGAAGAAAAGTAGAAGGATAAAAAGATCCTTTTGCTTGTTTTTTTTTTTTTTTTTTTTTTCTTTACGCCGAGGAAAAGCATCTTGGATCGTGCTCTTTCTTTTCCTCGTTATCCTTTTTTCTACTCGGTGTCTCCTTAACGTCAACGAATCCAAAGAGAAGTTGTTCGTAAACGAATCTTCAGCACTGGATTCTCGAAGATATTAAAGTTTTTGGATGTCATTTAATCTTTCGATTTTCCAATTAACGACTAGACGATTGGCTTTTGCTTCGATTTCTTTGCTTCTTCAATGTCTACTTTGATACTTCACGAATAAAGGGATTGCGTAATTTAATTAACACCTGGAATGATTGAATAATAGTAAAAGAAACTTTTAATCTCCACTCACATTAATATTACGTTACTTATGCAAGGTATCAAATGATTATTAGATAAATTATGATAGAAATGAAATTTCGTCGTTTCTAAATATTTGAGTAATTAATGATTTTCTGTGGTGACAAATTTCAACTATCATATCTAATCGCCGTTTCATATAACGATGATTATAACGATACTCGTTACAGAAAATCGATACGTGTTTCTAAAAGATTTCCCATTTTCCCTGGAACTATCGATGACCAACGCATTTCTATTATGGAGAATTACGTTTCGTACAGCAGATCGAAATATCAAACTGGGAAGTAGTTGATGGTGTACAAAGGAGAGTAGCTCGGGAACGAAAGAGACAAGTTCAGTTTGCTCGTTCAAATCACGTATCTTACTTTCTATTTATCTATCGACGGTCCACCTGAAAGGATTCCTTTATCGTTGAGTCCGCAAAATTTATGTCGGTTTGAAGGGCATCCGTTTTCTTTCCAGGATGAAAAATTTCTGATAAAGAATTCTATTTATTTGAAAAATCAGAGAAATAAATATCATTGTATCTGTCTACGAATTAAAATCTTAGGATATTAGAGTGTTAGAGTATTAGATTCTTAAAGCATTAGAATATTAGAATATTAGGATATTAGGATATTAGAATATTAGAATATTAAAATATGAAAATTAACATCCATTCATCTAACCCAATTATTCCTCTGTTTCAGATAAACATCATCAAAGAGCAACACTCTATATCAACCCATGAACATCATACCAAGTTTCGTTTCAAGTCTCTCCGAATTCAGGAGGCTTTCTAAAAAATGAAACAAAAGACAGTGCTAAATCCCTGAAGAGAAAAAGAAGGAATTGCAAAGATTCGACGAATGTTCCTGAATCAGGATGGTGATCGCGAGCGAATCAGCCGGCGGGACAGTATCCGGCACGTGCAGCAAACTAAGAAGGTCTCGTAGACTGTCGTCGACCCGTGGTTTACGGGTCAGGACAAGCACAAACCCAAGCGACCAAACGATTCCACGGCAAGATCTCAATCAGAAGCTCGGTTTGTGTCCCATAGTTAGTGGAAACGTGGTCGGTACAAAGGCTCGTCCAACGATCAATTGGGAATTGAACGAGAGGGTCAGCCTGAGCAGCGGTTCCAGCGCCGGTCTTCAGGTTCGTCCAGACGCGAAGAAAGGCATCGAGCTGAGCGGAAATCGGAAGAAACCGGATATCGAAGTTAACAAACGATCTACCAACGATAGAACCAGTTTAGAACTGATGAACGTATCCGGTTATCAGCAGGAAGAAAAGAAACGAAAGGACTCTTCATGGTCCATCGAGATCGACTCGCTCGAACGTCCAAACGACGAGAACGTGATTAAAAGCGATTCTAAATATGAAATCGGTACTCCAAGCGAAGGATCAGCATCCAGGAAGTTAACGAAACAAAGACGTCAACTTACTGGTTCGACCAAGACCCGGAAGAACGAGGAAGAATGCGTGAAGAAGGTTGACAAGACGAACGATTCCATTACCAAGAGACTCGAATTAATCCACGAATTGAATCAAAAGATCCTGGCTAACTACGAACGCTTCCAACAAAAATCAAAGTCCAGGAATCACTCGAAGGACGGTCAGAATAAGAATCCGAAGGAGCAACCTGGAAGAAGTCGAGCGATTTTGAACGATGGAAAAGAAGCTCGGAAGGAAGAGCACGTTTACGCGGAAGCTCGACGTAAGAATAAAACGAAGATGGATAACAAGGATGATACGTGTAAGGATTCGTTGAGACAACGCAAGACGGACGTCAACAAGTTCACATTCTCGAAGGATCATTGCGAGAAACTGACGTCGTCGAAGGATCAAAGCGACTCCGATAAGAGACGATCGACGAAGTCTGTGTCGAAGTCGAGGATACTTCGCGATAACGAGAACTTCATCATGACCAGCAGACCAGGTTTCTACGATCAGGAGGATAAAGAGAGGAGATCGGCTTCGAGGACTGAATACAGATGGAAGAAAAGTTCCAAGTCGGTTTTTTACTCGAACGTGGAGGACACGAAGAATCACGTAGACGAGACGATCAACGAGGACACCGATTGTCTAGGGAGCTCGAGATTGTACCCGGAGAACTATGGCGATCGCTTTAACGAAGCGAGAACCGACCAACCGAAGCAAGAGGAAACGGAAACTCGTGACGCAAATGGAATCGATGAGAATAAAGATCGATCCGTGAAGGAGATTCGGATCGATCGTGTTACGTTGGAGAAGGAAATTCTGGAGAATCTTGACGAGACTATCGGTAGCTTCGACAACGAGAAATCAGGCAAACTTGAGGAAAAGATGGACGAGACGAAGGTTCACCGTTTCAATTGCGATTCAAACGAAAGTAGCAACGGTACAATTTTGGAATTGACCAGTCCGAAAGTAAGCAGGCTTCAAGAAACGTTCAATTCCTCGTGGGATTCAGGAGTCGGCGTTGATGTCGGCACCGGAAGTGGATGGGTTAGAATCCACACGGGTATCGAGAGCAGCCTCGTCTATCTTACTCTGGATACCACTGCTAAAGATGTCTGCAGGGACATGCTGCTCGGCGACGACCTCTCTCTGTTTATTCAGGTAAGCGAGCTTGAACTTTCTCCACTAATTATTCATTTGATTTACGACGCAAAGGATACGCGTTTGAACTTAATGAGAAAGTCTGACGTGCTAATGAGCTGCGCTAAGTGACGTCTTTATGACGTGTCTTCGCGGTGGATGTCTTTGAATTTAAATTCTATGGCGTACGAGGTGATTAACTGGGTGGATAGTGATAATATTAAGTTGATGCAAAAATAACGACGGTTTTTAATTACTTTAGCTAACGATTAGAAATAAAAATAATAATTCTTCTCTCCGTCGAGTTCTTTTTCTGTTTGTATTATAGTTTAAAAAAATTTATCTAATTTAGAGTCAATAATATTTCTCTCTAAATATTAATTTTTCCAATCACGTTTATCGATCGCTTACCATCGCGCTCGATCCAATATCGCGATTAAATCGCCGGCGAGACGAGAAAAACAACGTAACCGATTCTGGAACAAAGATATGACGGCTTTCTTTGTGGAAGATTTAAGTTCGTAGCAGCGAGAAACGAAGTGAAACGTGATAAGAAAGCGCGATTTAAGGGTGGAAGGTGGCGCAGCGTATAGAGAAATGAAAAGGGGTAAAAACCGAGAGACGACGATCCCTGTGAAAAAGAAGGAAAGAAACAGAGAGGAAAAAAAATGCGAGAGGTTTCAGTGGAATATCAGCGGCGAAGCTTTATCGCGTGCTCGAGCATTAACTACGTCTGCGACAGAGAGCAGACCGGAAATCCTGGTGAACTCCGGGATCCCGTTGAAGGGATAAGTCCCGCGATTTCGTTTCGTCATTTTCGCGAAAGAGAGCGAAGGGGGATCGGTTATCGTTTCCTGTCGCTGAACGAAAGATAAGTGCGATTCACCTTCACCGTATTCTTTGCTGAAAGAAACCTACGATCTGCTCGAAGGCATTCGCTTTGTCTGCATATTTGCCACTTGAATTTGATAAGATTATATTTTATATAAAGTTGAACGTTTTTAACGAAATGTCAGGTGCAAAATTATCAAAATTTAAGTCCCACAGTTATCAATAAAGTTGAATGAAAAAATTGAAAGGAGTATAACAATTGCAAATAAAATATTGTATTATTCATTTGTTTTGAACGTGATTAACCTGTGAAATATTAAATATTAGAATATTTGATCATTGTTGTTGGTAATAACATAGTAGTAGTCAGAATACATTGTTGTAAAATACAGAACTACGAGGAACAATAGAAACAAAGGCTATATTTGTGAACCAATATAAACTGTAGTTGCTTTTATTAGCTTTGTCTATAGATTTACTAATATGTATATTGGAAACGCGATTGTCCCGAATCTCCAATACCCAATAACGTCGTCCCTATATTCTGAATGGCAGTAAACTAGATACCCAACAAAATTCTAAAATCATTGCTCTAGGATATAAAACACAACACTTTATCTAATCAACTAATCCAAAGACCATAACTTTTCTTGCCTCAAATATGAAATTTTCACATTTAAAAACCCTTTTCATATTTTATTCTATTTTTTTTATTAGAAAATACCTTAGCAGAAATCCGTTCAACAAGAAACATTTACTTTAGCATAAATACATCCAGAAGTATTTAATCAACAGAGACCATGATTCTCGGTTGAATTCAACCGGTGCAGTTTACATTAGCATACGATCAGAGAAATCGTTTACATCGAACAGAGCGTTACAAATCAAACCCGGCAGCTTTCAATATAAATTCCCATCGAGTTAAATAAGCGTAGCAGTCGCGATTGAACCTTTTGATCGATAACAAGCTCACCGCGCGATTGTATCTACACGTGGAAAAGCTTTGAATCTTCGGAGGTGGTCGTAAATTTCGTCTGGTCTCATCTCGCGTAACAAAACAGACCTTTGACGTGGAGAAACGAAAGCAACGCTGGATACAGAAGGGTAAAAAGAGGATCGGTACGGGGGTGCGTTGGTCGAGGAGAGTTTTCGGGGTTCGCTTTTCGAGTCGCTTGCCTTTCTCATCCCGGCAAACCGATTTTGCCGTGTCTGCAGCCGAAACTTTCATCCCTCGCCTCGGCTCGGCTCGGTCGGCGAACGACGTTGTATAATGAGTAGGACGTGGGCTGGCTTCTCAAAGATAACGAGGTACGCGCCAGTAATCAAAGGAAGGCTAAGACTTAAATAGCAACCAGCCAGCCTCTTAAAAGAACCTCTCTAGCCGGCTGGATACAGCTACTTCGGATACTTCACCTCCTAGACGTGTATGTACACGCGGCCACAATAACCATCCTAATAGACTTGCCTGCTTTTCTTGATTCTTCATTGGAAATAGTCTTCTATTTTTCTATTATAAAGGGTTAGCCACATTTTCAAATTGAAATAAAACGCAAAGTATTTGAGATTTGTAGGGTTTTTTTATTTTAACACAAAGTAAGCTTTACGGTATTAATTATGAAAGACAATATCATTCAACTTGATCAACTTTTTTTTTGACGAATCCGATGTGTTTGACCAAAAATAGACGCGTAATTTCACGAGTAGGAAACATCAATTGGCTACTAAGACCGTGTGAATTAACATCATTAAACTTTTCTTTAAGCGAATTTTTTAGAAGACTACTGACGAGCTGAAAAACAATATCACAATTGTAGATCAAACGCATTGAGGACACTTGAATACTATATCGTAAAGTAGACTTTGTGTTAAAATAAAAAAACTATACAAATCTGAAAAACTTTGCGTTTTATTTCAATTTGAAAATGTGACACTCAATTTGGATAACCCTTTATTTTCTATGATTATTAATTATTGATTGTGTATATAAGAAAATGTAAGGGAAGTTTTGAAATAAGGGTAGATAGATGTAATATTCCTATTTTTAATTAGGATTCATAACAATTACTGCTACTTGGTAAATATCATTTTTAGCGTTTTGTTTATAAATTCAAACGTTTCGATCATTTCTTTTCTTAATTGGGAATATAGATGATTATAAACGATTTCTCAATGACATTTTTAGATTGTATGGGTAGAATGGGTGAGTTTGTGAAGGCACCTGTCGCATTTCGAGAATACCGTTGAAACAGGTGTCGCCGATCTGAGAAAATGTGGCGATAGGAAGTCGGGTAGTTGGTAACACGTGACTGACCGGTTCGCGAGACGAACAGGTGTTTAATTACATAAGGGAGGAACAAGTTCACACGGGGTTACGTTCGTGCTGTGCTAGAGTTTCAAGAATTTTCCTCACCCTCTAGCATGAGAAACTTCGGCATCGAGAAAATTCGTCAAATTCGTAATTTCGACTAGCAAGATGAAATTATTAATTTTTATTTTGTCAACTTGGAAATATTTTGCTTCTACTTTTGTGTAACATAATTTTCTGAATTGTCAAAATGGAAATTCATTATTTACGTAACTTGCTTTTAATTTTATATTATCAGATTAAAAACAAAATAATTAAAAGCTATTGATATTATTGAAATATTTGCCCCTCCATACAATTTCACTCGCTTAAAATTTGAAATTAATTTAAACTTTAATTGTCAGGAACGTGAAATCATTATATTATTTAGATTTAACTAAAAAATCTCGTTTTCATATTTGGTGTAATATAATTTAATCCTATAATTAATAAATCTGATATATAACATAATGCATCATCTAAGTAAGATAATTTATACCGATACAACAAAGTGAAAATTTGCTGTTAATTTGATATTATCACGTCGAAATTGGAATAATTAAAGGTACCTATTGATATTACTGAAATATTATACTTGTTTCGTGAATGAAATTTCACTCGTTCTTCATTTAATGTCAAAATCACGAAACCATGATACCGCGAAACATTTAATTATCAAAACTGCCTGTTTAATTTGTTAATTATATTACCGTACCGGGAAAATATTTATATTTCGAAGGGCCTTTTTATATAATGTTCGAATTAAATAAATACAGACAAATGTTTGAAATTTTAACATTTCACATTTGTAAAGTAGGTAAATATGAAATATCTCATTTCGAACAGCGCCCATAAATTTCACGGTGCAAAAGAAATTCAACCGAGGTGCGAAACGTGTATCAGTAAAACAACCGTTTCGCGTAGTTCCCGGGAATCATAATATTTTCCTGGAATACACCGAATTCTCATTTGAATCGATACTCGTCCATATGGGTGAACGTGTAATCAATACAAACACGCGATTAAAATGGAATCGTAATTCATCTCGCGACGACTGGATCATCGTTTTACCTTCGTTGAAAATCACCTTCACCATTTATTGTTTTTTAATTAATTTCCCTCCGTTTTAATCACTCCAAATTATGTACTGTAATATTTTCCAAGGAAAATTGATTACAAAGTCAGACAGAGTTTCTGTTTAATTCTTTTGCCATTTTTGGAATTAAATTGTTTTTAACCAGTAATACAGTCGTATGTTATCATTGCTTGTATCATCGTAATTTAACATAATCCGACAATATGATGACTTAAACTCTTATTAATTTGGCCTAAATTATGTTATCCCTAAGTTTCATTGAAATTATTTATGTTGAACCTCATGAAACTATGGACTTGTGAGAATGACGACTTAAATTAGTATTAAACGTTGAACTCAATGAAACTCTGAACCTGTCTCGAGATAATTAAAAAAAAAAATAAAAGTACACCGTCTAAATAAATGAAACAAAGTTAATTTTGTTTAAAGCTCGTTAAACTGGATTTCAAAAATTATACGGAAGCTCTGAACTGTTTGAAGAGTAGATTTGTTAGACGAATTCGTATTAAATCGTTAAACGTGTTCGGAGCAGAAACAGTGCTGGAAATATGGTCGGAAAACGAATAAGAGATTATTCTAACTCAACGAGAGAAATTTTTCTGAAATTCTAAATAAAACAGCAACAGACAGGGGAAATATTTAAAAATCAGTCGGTAAATAACATTATCCCGTAATACAGATTTTCTCGAAACTCCGAAAAAAACGTCGAAAAACAACAATAATAATACGGATAACAGTGTGCCGGACACCCGTCGATTGCACGTTATTTTCTGTTATAATAATTCATAATACTGCACCGTAGTTGTTCGAACAAATGTAGTGGAATTTTATACGAGAATCGCCCGAAGCTAATACGTTCTGCGATAAATATACTGGCTTTCTCGTACCGTTTTAAATTTCAAACGAATATAGGCATCCCGTAAATCAAGCAGAACGGGAATTTTGATGCGTGGAAAATGAAAAACGGAAAGCGACCGAGAGAGATTGTGAAACACGTTAATGGTAAAGAAAAAATGATTCTGTTTCCTTTTTAAAATGAAACTTCAAAAAGAAAGTTTAGTCTTATCCTGTCGTTTTAAGTGTCTGAAAGTGTTGAAAAGCTTATTCCTTGAATCGTCCATTTCGCATGGTTCTCGTTTTAATTCTCGCCTGCAATCAACCGTCCGACAGAAACAGTATTCGCTAATTTATACAAGCACGAGAAAGAGGCGCTTCTCCGCTTTTCGTTGAATAAATTTCAACGAGGGTAAAAAGGGCGAGCAGTTTTCAGCGTTTTAATTCAGATTACGAATAATCTTAGAAACATCCCTCGCGTCGCTTCTTTAACGGATAAAAAAGAGTGCTTTCTTTGAATCGGGACGCCGAACGTCTTCGGTAAATTTTGCATATTATAAAAGCAATTCATTTATATATCAGCTGTGAAAGTAGCGTTTAAATTTTTTTATTTGCTCTACGAATAAAATTCGGATAACTATGGGATTCAGATAAATTTATTCCAAGAAATGCAGAATTGTGTGATGCAAAAGATATAGTATAGAGCGAATGCAAACAATACAACTAATTCTGGAAAATTATTCAAGTTAATTACTCGTCGAACGAGGTTTTGGGAGAAATAGAGTTCTGGTAATTTCAGTTTGAAAAATCATTATTAAAAATTCAGATGCAGAATACTTCAGTGGAAGATTAAACATAGAGATATTTTCCAGTAAATAATAATATCAGATGTTTCAGTGAAATAATATCAGGTAAAAATGAATCTCCATCCAAACAGAAGTATTTTAATTAAAAGAACGCGAATCATTTCTGTCCAGTGCTAAATCTCAGCACTCAAATCTACCCTTTTCTTCGACATTATTTAAAAGTACAGCAGGCTATAAATTTTCTACCACTCTTTTTCAACCCTCTATCTCTTCTCTGTTTTAAGAGGATTAAAGGATCACGATTAAAGAGTTTGCGGGGGTTGTAAAGTTTTTTTGTCCTCGCACAGTGGGTAATAAGGTGGACTCGTGGAATTTTTTAAATTTTTTGGTTGCACTCTGCTGAATTGGAGAGTGGAAATTCGTGACTGCGCTTTTTTGTGTTTGCGTTATCATTTATTTTTACGCTGCATGTTTTTGATTATACACGGTGGTGAATAATATAAGCTGAAAGGTAGTGAGTTTCCAAGGAAAAATATAAAATTCTTTAACTTATGCTTTGGTTTCCGGGAAAATTAAATTTAAATTTAAAATTCATTATTTTTTCAAAGAACATAGATTCATCCTGTACATATTTTATTTATTATAAATATTTTCCATCGTAAAAATGGCTCTTTTATTTTGTAATATTGTCAAAAAAATGGTAGAATTGCACGCACGATTTCCTGTAAAAGTGAATTCGAGTATAAAATTGAAAAAGACAAATTCGTCTGACATTCGCGCCGTAAATAAATATAAACTACCCTCTGGTTCCGCCTTAAAGCTTTCATAAAAATCGTAAAGTTCCTGGTCAAGCGCAAAGTGCTTTTTGACGAAGCGATCGTAACTTTATCGTGGACCATTAAATGAAATACTCGTTCCCTTCCTCTCGCGGACGAAGCAATTGTTATAAAAAGGGATGGCCAAAGTGGTAATCGTTTAGTAACGTTGCTGCACACGAAGGAACAATCGTTAAACAAGGTCTGACCGTAAACAGGGCTCGTTAAATGTACCAGTTCGTAAATTGCTGTTTGTGAACTGGCCAACAACTTGTCGAAATTTTTAGTCGCTTGTTAAAGAACACCTCCGTTCTATCAGTAAATTGGATTTGAAAATAAATGACTGAAAATTTGATTGTTAGTCACGATCTTGCTTACTTGAGCACAACTTGGAATTAAGGTGTTAATTAAACGACACCTTTCAATTAAAGCACGCTTATTAAAAGAAAAATAAGTAGAACTCGTTAATTTTTTGTTCGTACAATAATTTATTGTCACGTTTGAATTTTTCTAATAAATAAAATAATTTCTTAAAAGAAATTAGAATGGAATATTCCAAATATTGCCATTTTGCTATACATTTATATCATGATTTTGTAGTAGACTCGATAGTTGATATGCAGCTTAGTATTTCGAAATGATGAGAATCTTCTAGGAGGGATATATCTCGCCGTTTTTAATGAGTTTCGTTAATTACCCGAGGGTCTCCTGTGAGATGCAGGTAGCTCGGATCGATAAGGTCGCTTCTATCGAACGAAAATAAGGCTTTCTCGTTGACTTTACCGGGGATGTTCGAACTGAAACCGTTCGAGTCGTTCAGCTTTTTCTTTCCCTCCTTTCATCCCTAAACCTTCAGCTTTCTTTTACCGTTCCTTTCTTCTCTCGCTAACTTCGAACCTGTTACCATTTATTTCTTCCCCGTTGTTCGAACGATCACTCAATTTTTCTCTGCTATTTTCGCTTTCTCCCTGCAATTCATCATCCGATATCCTCGTTTCTTTACTTGCACCTGGATACTGCAACCTTTCCAATCAGCTGATTTTATATTTATTCTTCTTTTGTTTCTTTTTCAAAAATGATTTCAAATAACGCTAATTTTGTTATAAATCCTTATATGTTAGATGTTATTACGAAACTATCTTAAAATGTCCGAACATCTGGCGTTACTTCTGAACGAAAAACATCGCCGTTTGCTGTTTGCTTTCGCGATGAAGAACGAGCTTTACGCGTAAATCTTCTTAAACGAATTAACTCGGACGCGGGTACCAGTTTCGCGTTTCATCTTAATTTCAACGGCTAGAAACTGTTCGAAAGTTCGCTGAGAATTTTCCGGATCGAAGCGAGAGGCCGCGTTTCCCTTTCACCCTTCAGGTTAATTAAAAAATATTTTTCCGCGCCTCGGTTATCGACTTCCTCTCCTCGCCGAGCTTCATTATGAATATCCGTGACTTATAGACGGCTTGTTGAAGATTTGCAATTTGAAAATATAAGATAAGAAAAGTAGCTACTGATAAATTGTAAAATACATATTATTATAATTCGATGCATATTTAAATGCGGCGAGTCAGAAATTCTTTTTTTTCATCCGAGGAAATTAACCGACGATTCGAAGCCGTGAATTTCGATAATAAAATCCATTAAGAGATTACGCTCGGTTTTCAGTACGGAGGCGAGTCTGGAAGGAGATTGGCTTCGGAGGAGAAGCCGCTGGAGATACAGGATCAATTTCTCCAAAAGCTTGGCTACCAGGACGTATCCAGACGGTCTCGGCTCGGAGTCGATCCTGAGTTACGACACCTCATCGCTTTCCACGTGGGTGAGTACGATTTCATCCTCGAATAACATTGCTTTAACTAATAGCTAGACATTTATTCTTCACTTTTCTTTTGCTATGCTTCTTCGTCCGCTTTCTGTTCAGAACAATTGATTAGGGTTAAGCTTTTACCGCGAGATTAGTGACACGAGGTGCCATTTCGCAGAATATCAACCCTAATTTTAATTAATTAGGTAAATTAATTAAAATTAATTAGATACTTTTAGAAAACAGAAGAAGGTAAACAATAGTTTACCCACCCTTTTGATTCACACCGATTCACACATGACTCGTAATTATAAAAGGTCGATTACAAATTTCAAAATATCGAGTAAAAGTTTGTCGATAATGAAACCCCTGAATTTATTAAATACATATATCGAATTAGGGAAGAAAATTTTAATTAAGCAGCTCTGATGAATGTAACATTAAGTGGTAGATGGTAATTGCAAGATCCATTTAAACATTTTCATCAATTGATCGATTGCAATCGCGTGATTACATGTTTCAATCACGCTAATTGCAAAATGTCGATAAATATATCATTGAAACGATACTGTATAAGAGAAAATTAATTGTATTAATCTACTTGAACGGTGATAATTATGTTATTAAATAAAATATTTGTTACGTAGCTAAATAGATTTGTTTGTTAACAATTAAACTTATAAATTTCTCAGAAATACCGTTCTTTTAATAGCATCGAGTGTCATCGATTTAGTAGCATTTTAGTATTGGTTCCAGTTGACTTCTATTCTAATTCTAACTCAGTGCCATCTCACTTCCGGTTCCGTATCAGACCAACTTCCATTTCGGTGTAAATTTTGTCCTCCTTTCTAGAACGACGTTCTATTTTATTTCCTGCTTCTATAATACTTCTAAAACGTTCAATACGTGGATAACTTTTAGCTGATATTCAGCACTTCAGTTAATTATCGGTTTATTTTTGGCCCATTGAAAGAGTCCTCATTGACTCTGGCTTAATTGATCAAAGGTTAATTAATACCTTTAATTTCCAAATAAATTATAACGAAGAATATCCTAAAGATAATCCCACGCAAATAATCGTAATTTCACGATGAATGATTGGAGATCGTTAAAATTTGCGTGCAAGTAAACAGAATTACAGTTACACGGGCTGGATGTAAATATGCGTTGAACGTGATGCCAGAAACACACGGTGCCACCGTGTAAAGTTATCGTGAACAATACACATCCGATTTCCGTTAGAGAACATTCACGATGAGAAATTCAGTCGTGTTAAACTGTACGGTTAGTTGATCGATCGATTAACGTCCAACAATAGTTTCATCTGAAAATGTTTGTAATGAGTTATAGCAACTGGGTGGAGTTCGTAAATGGTTCATTCTGGTGATCGGTCCACGATTTTATAAATTTTCTAATTTAACTTCTTGACAGGTTCCTAATGAATCTTTGCAACCTTTTTAAATAATATTATTTTTCAAAATAACTCGAAATTTTTCGACTTTTGCACACTTCCAGAAACCACCTATCTCTATTTTCTCCCTTTGAGGGTGATAATTATGAATTTATTTATAGAGTTCCAAGAAAATCCTAGGAAGTCATTATTAATTTTCTTGGAAAATTTATGAAACTTTCTACTTGAGTTTGAAATTGTTCGTTTTAAAAGAAAAAGTATCTAGAGGACGGTGGGAAGATGGATCGAATGACGAGCAATTTGCTTATTAAGAAACGAGCGATTGCTTTGAGCTTTCAGCTTGAGAAACTCGAGATCTCGTGTTAAAACTCGCTCGCCAAGTTTTCTGATTTAATGGCTTGGCTAATGATAAAATTCTGCCTGCGTCGAAGGTAAAAAGTTAACCCCTCTTTGAATCGACCACTTTACACGCTTCGTGATTTTCGCAGAGACTCGTTGTCTTCGTTAAATAATTAACACAAGATTATTGTCGTTAAAATACAAAAATACAGTTTACATTTTTCACTCTTCAGTTATTTATTTTCAATTTCAAAATAGGTACATGTTCGACTCTTAATTATTTTTTTATGAAATCATATAACGAAAGGTTAATTAACTACCTATTAATTGGCTATCGTTAGAGCAGTAAATTCATTCGACTAGATTCATATAGCCATGGGAGCGACTATGTTTAACCATAATAACCGCTAACGACTGAGAGTTTCCACGTCGGAACTTCCGGAAACGAGGCATTCGCCTTGGCAGGAAAACGACCCTAGCCGTATGGCTAAGCCGAAAACGTTAAATGCCGATTACAGGCCGGCCAACAGTTCGGAATTTCACTTGGAAAGTTCCGATCCAACGAGGACGAGCTCTAGTCTAACTCGCGATGCCCTGATCCGCTCAAATTCATGACAATTTCATCGTTGATCGAAGTTTTGGAACATTAAGGAACACCGCAGGACAATGAACTTCGCTTAAACCTTGCTTCGGAAGCAGCTGCTAATTTTGACAACTATTTGGGTTAAAGTGTTAATCAGCCCCTCGATCGACGCCAGAAATATCATATATATTAATAAAATGATTTTGCAGTTTTATAAAATCATTAATATTAGAACAATCAACGTCGAACTTATTTTTAAATTGAAATTAAATTTAAAATAAATGAAAAATAATGATCATTTTTAATCACTGAAAATTAACGTGCTCTTTAGGCAATTCTCTTGATAAATGCCTATTGCATGCATTTCAAGCACAGAACTCGAAACTCGATTTTGTTGCAAAATTAGTGCATCAAGAATAGGAGAGTGGTGCATTGGATGCATTCAGTAGCTGATTATGCACCGGTGAACTACGCGGAAAGTTTGAGCCACATTGGCGAGCCGAACATCCTGCGACCCTCTTGTTAGTCAAATATAGTTGCAAAAGTTTCTCTGTTGCTGAGTGCATGTTAGTAGCGTCTAATTCACGTCAGAAATTCGTAAAATCGATCTGCTCTTGAAATTTTCACGTATACTGCAACACTGCGGCAGATGAAAGTTTTAAAACCAAACTTCTTTTATTCATGTTTTATATTATTTATTTGGAAGTTTGGAAATCCGTCTTTGGAAGACTAATTTTGAGGAATTTATTCAATTCATTTGTTAGGTATTGCTATTAAATTTTTAAAAATTAATTCAGTTCTATTTATATCTTCGTTTATAAATAAAACAATAACAGTTTTAGAGATAGAAGCATAAAATAAAAAATGAACCATTTTCCTCTCGAAATTGACCATATACCATCGCTCGATCGCGTGCTTTTCTCTACCATAACGAAATAGAGTTAACATAATAAACGTGGAAATACTCGCGTGAATTGAAATAATAAAGATAAATTGTAGCTTGCCGCGGAATAAACGCGGCTTGCTTGGCTATATTTAATCCTCCATGGGGTTGAAATTGATACAAGTTTTTTTCTCCACGAACAAGTTATTGTTACCGGGATAATTTTCTGTTTTGATTAATTCCTGGTTTAATGCGAAACACGATATAATTTATATAAAAAATTACAGTGTCGTTTGAACAGCTGATCCTATTAATTATTCCCTGTTATAATTATTACAAATAACGTGAATAATGAAGGATTTTAAAATAAATTATACCCAAATATGAATCTATAGAAAATATGCCATGAAAGAAACTCAATATAAATTAAAAAGAAAAAAAGAAAAAATATTTATTTCTGTATAATTATGAAGTTATCATTAATCGAGTTATCATCTTACAAGTGATCAGGAAGCGTTTGATCACTTTGGAACAGGGTGCTCCTTACAAGCTGCCAATTATACGACGGTTTATCAAACTCGCTTCACCGGAAGCTGTCAAACATCGAACGTCAGCTGATCAGTATCGAAACGAGGCGCATTGTTTCGCGTTGGGCGCGAACGAAGATCGCCTCTCCATTACGTTGATTAATGTATCGCCCTGCGAAATTGGATTCATTATCGGCGCGAATTTTGATGTTCCTCTGCGTACGCTCGTTATCGATACCGCTCTCGTTTGTTTCTACAAATTTAACAAATTAGAGAGGGAGAGTTTGCCAGCTTTCGCATGAAACACAATGAGCAAAGTAACAAACAATCTCTAACGATTGAACAGTATTCTAATGATTCAACATTTTGATTGTTCACCTCCATTGAAATTGCAAGCAAGTCCCTTGATTTTATTTGCAGTGTCAAACAGTAGAATTCTAGAATTTTGGAATATTAGAATTTTTTAATTTTTAATTTTAGTCTTAGATCCTTTGAATTTTGGAATTTTAATCCATAGTATATTTAAAAACACCCTGCAAGAAATATCGTCCCACCCCTGTTAGATTCGAAATTAATTAACAACCCTGTTGAAGGCAGTAGGTCAATAATTGTATCAGACGGGGTTTCTCCGGCCTTCGATCGATCTTCCGGTCACACAGAAACACCGAAAACGATGGACGTCTTCTTCGGGTAGGGAAATTGCGTCTAACTAGTTGAGGCAAGTTGCATTGAAAGGTTTGAATTTCGCGTGGACAGCCTCTGATAGAAGCCGGACGGTTCAATGTGTTGGACAGCTCAGTATGAAACGCTTTTGCCACACGTTTCAATTGAACCGAAACAACGTTAGTAACGTTACCGGCTTCTACGTTGGTTAATTAACCTTCTGACATGGTTAGTAAAAGACGTAGAAAGGAGAAATTAAATTATTGACATTATCAGTTGTCTATCGCACAGCATCTTTTTTTAAAAAGAAATAAAATAATTATTTCCTTGGCTGTATAACACAATTTAATTTTCGCATAAAATCTCTAAGGGCTGTATAAAATTTTTCTTACATTTTCTCTTTGTTCGCACTAAACTTTCCTATCTTTTGACATTTATTTCCCTTCTAAGAATATGCGTGCTTGGAAGCAACTGCGAACGACGATAGCGAGCGTACGTGTTTGCTCGTACAGGCTGAAATTGTTCTTAAGGGCATAACGAGGCAGGAACAATGAGTACAGAGAAGTGTAGATAACATCGACGTAGTAGAATATTTCGAGCGAATGTTCAAAGAGAGAACACTAAGGGAGCAGAATAAAGTGCAGCGTATCCGAAGGGAGCAATCGTTCCATTTATAATTGCTTTATATGCAACATTCTCTTGTATTCAAATAATCTATATATTACCTGCACTTTATTCCTTGCGTCAAAGGTAGCGTTTAAAATCATAATAATTTATTAATCAGTCAAAAAATTTTTCTTGCTTCCCAAGAGCGAAATTTATTCCCCCAGTGAAACGATGCTCCACGATTTTCACGTTTAAAATATTCTACTAATTTTTCGACAAATTTAATTCTAGCTTTTGCAGTTTATCGTAGGTATAAAGAGACATTGCATATTTTAGCAGTTGAAGTTATAAATCCTGATTTTTAATCCCACCCCTTTGAGTGTGGGTAATTTATTTTTAATGAGATCCTCTTTCGATTCTATTTTTAAAATCAAAATTATCTACATTCAAGTTTAAAGGATTGAATAATGAGCACCGAAAATATGCTATGAGTATCTATGATATCTACTGAATAGAAGCTGGTTTTTCTGTAGAAAATCAAGGTAAAGGAGGAGAAAAAGAGGCAGGGTCCAAGGTATCACGTAACCACGTACAGCGTAACTGCTTTAACTTAATTATGCCGACAAATTGTGTAACGTAAGTTGGTATAATGTGCTTGGAGTTTACGGGAGCGACGGCACAGATGCCTTGAAATTGCTCAATAATAGCGACAATAATGTTCTAATTAGCGTAGAACTGTGCAGCTGCACGCGAACTTGCCATTGGATTAGAAATTTTCTTTTTTTAGGAAACTTAATAAATTTCACACCGATTTTCTGTTTCAATTTTCTATATCTTCAGTTTGAGAATTATTCGATATTCAAATTCTCCTGATTAATTATTGTTTACACGAACAATGTCCATCTGGAATTAATAAATATTTAGAGGAAAAGTTATCAGCCACGTTGAGGGGAAAATTTCTAGCTGAAAAGTTGTTCCTTGTAACTTCGATGCAATGACAAATGGAACTGTAGATGAAAGTTAGAGACAGAACTAACGCAGCTCGACGCAAATACTTGATACAGTTGGTCCATTTCGAAAATTACATTGAAGCAAGTTCGCAGGGTCGCGCGAAATTTCACCAGCTTCTGGAACAAGTTCCCGACGAAAGTCGATAGTTTATCGACCGAAAGTTTTCCGCGTCGACCATCTTGCCGGTTTAATTGACTGTTAGTCGAACTTCTTTGAAAAGGGATGTTTATGATTACTCGAGACGGCGAAGGGGTTAAACTTTTTACAGGAAGCGAAGCGAACGAACTTGGTCATTGACTGAAAGTTACTGATGCTTGAAAGTAGGTAAAAACTTGTTAAAAAGAATTATGAGAATCTTGAAAAGATACTTTCGTTCTATTATTTAAATAATTAGATACATATTTGCCTTTAAGTGAGAAATAAATGATTGAAGGTTGTAAAATAAATTAGCTTGTCCAATCGTTCTTTATTTTTGTAAAAATTAATATAACATTTCTGTAATTAAAATACGAAATTGGAACGCATGAAACTACAAAATATTATGAAATTCTCCATTTTTTAATTAACTGATGTATCGGTGTGTTTTTCCACTCTAATAACCAACATTTTAATTAATTATATTCAAAGGGACGAATTTCTAAGAAATATTCTTCCCGCTCTATACCTTTAGTTATGTAATATAATTACATAATTACATATCATTCACCGATAGAAATTTTGATAACCACATGTGATTGCACCCAGTCGTTAATTAACACGTCTTCCTGTCACACCATTCGAGAAGTTTGTCTATGTTGTATGTCGAAACATCAGGGATAAAAGGAAGTACAGTGAAACAGAACAGTGATACTCGGTGGTGAGATGACGAAGTGCTCGGCTAACGCAATTAACCTGATGACACGATGATGACGCGGCTGGCTGGTAAGCCATTAAAAGCATAGTCACAGTGTAACAGGATCAGAGCGCATCCTGTAATTAGTTGCACCTGTAAAAGCTCCTTGGTGAAGGATTTTCACGTGAGCAGAAAGAATCAAGTTACCTTACTTATTGCTACGTAAATATGAAATTAAAATGAAATTAAACTCAACCCTTTATCTATGGCTTAGAATAATTCACTCCAAAGGCATCGATTGGAAAATAGTATTGCAATTTTTCATTTATTTCGGCACAAAGAATCTACAGTTTTCGCGATATGTACAATCTTCTCAACCTACTCGACATCTAATATACATATATATAGGTACATGGCGATTGATTATAATATATGGTGGTGTCTCGCGATAACCGATGCACGTTAATCTACGAGCAAACACGGAGCCACATCGAGAGCCGCATGAACGTCAATATTTATTCGGTAGATTTTCATTTAATATATCGATGGATACATCGGATGCTGGTTCCTACAGCAAACACCTGGCTTTATGCAATACTCGACAGCTTTGAGTGGATGAAAATCTGTTAAGATAATTGTATCGAACATTTGAATCGTTTTATTCGGTCGGCGTTTCATCAAACCACCCGCAGATAAACTTGTAAAATAACAAAACAATTATCCGACAACAGCCTTCTATATTTTTATTAATTATTCTGTTTGTTTTACATTTAATTACCGCTACAAATTCTTCCCGTTTCCCCGTGAAAATGATGCAGTAACTCTGACAAAGCATCTTACGACGCTCGTTAGGAGACGCGAAGCGTGATATGTAAATCGTGGAAATTGTAAAAGGGACAGGAAAATTGTTGAAGCAGACAGGACGATCAGAAGTATTGTACACCTTGATGCACACAAGCGGTTGCGCGAGTCTGTACATGAAATATACATAATGGTTACGAGGGTACGCATTGTGCGACGTCTCCGGGGGATGATTTGCACGCTTCGCACCGTGAAGCGTTATTTAACGATGAATTTCGGTAACATCGAAAGTGAATTCTAACGCGAAACAACATTAATGCCGATGTCACGCGCAAACCTCCTCTCAAATCTATAATTTCAATCGTTTTCGTAAATATCAATTGAAAACTAGATGCAAGATTGGCATATATTGTTTTCAAATTGTATTATTCATAAATTCTCCTGTCGCGTTTAATATGCATTATTAGTTCGATCGGGAATTCCTTATAAAGGAAAATTTAATAAGCCGGTCAGTTATTGCATCGATATTTTTCGTTAATATTAATGCTCCGGGACCTTCGTAAAATTGCTTTCTCTCCTTAATTTTCCCCCACGTTCCTTATGTTTCTCCAAGTTAGGAAATTCCACGGAGCTAATATTTCGCGCCAAAGGGTGCACTGTAAGAAATTACAATTTCATGAATTCGAAATCTGCTATGGGAAGTTTGCTCTCGACAACCGAGCAGGCTCGTATTTTTCCAACAGCCTGCAACAGCTTGCACGAAGTAAGCTTGCTTGTAGCAGGATGAAATGAAATTTCACGTTAATTGCGATTCATTGAGCGATAAACTTTATAATAAATTCGTTGATACACGTTAACGTGCGCTTTCAGCTTTACGATTAAAAAAATTTCATGCTTCTTTAATGGCAATTTTTAGAGAACATTGCTGGTATTATTTTCTACTTCGTTTCTTAAATGAAATCATAAAATTTTCATAGAAATTATTTATAGTTTATATCATCCTGTTAAATATTGATTTAATTAAAAAGAAAAAATATTGGGTTAAATCATGAATAAAATTTATTGGCACTGATCTTTACCAAAAAAATAAGATTCCAATTTCCTATTAATTTTTTTTAAATTTTTCTGTTGCAGGACCCGCATCACCCTTGCCAGAACTAACAGGGTACAGTCGTTGTGGGTACACCCTGGTACTGAAAGGGTTGGTTTTTCCCCAATGGAAGAGAAGAGTCCTAGCTGTCATTGGATCCAGGCTGTTCCTTTATCCGGGTAAGTGTTCTTCTTCACATTCTTCTACCATAAAAAACATCTGGTAAGAATGGCACCTCGAGCCTCTGTAAAACGAGCAAGAAAAGAAAGAACTTAGAAAGTTGTAGGTCCTGTATCCTTGTCCTTTCTTCTGTTTCATTCTATTGCAACTATTATTTACAATTCCCCAAATAACAAAAGCCACACACAAGTTTTAAACTTACCACCGAGTCGAAAGAAAATATCCTCTTCATCAGAACTTTTCCAACCCTTATCTTCAACTTTGATTCATCTTCCTAGTATCAAGAGCGTTCCTCGATGGATATAGCATTATTTCGATACAAGTAACTCCGTGACTGATAAGTGAACTTTAAATTGGATTTCTTTCCATGATGGGAACCGCGAACGCTTGAGCCGACCATCCCCCTTCGTTGGATAAGGGCTGTCAGCAGGGATGAAAACATCCGTTTCATTGGTTCCCCGTGGACGATGGAATGGTATATTCGTGTTCCGAGCAGCTGTCGGTTTTTCTCATAGTTCGGATAACTTCGTGACTGGAATAAGGAATATTGTATGTCTTAGTTGCTCGACGCGAGAGTAAATCTGGTCTGGATAACGTTGAACACTGGTACTCCATCCTCCAGGGGGTTTCAATTCTTTCTTGGAGGATGTTTCTAAATAAATAAATTCAAACAACTCGACACGAGCGTTCAGTTTCAAAAATTTCCAGTATTTCTTGCAAGATGTTGGACATATTGCGAAAAATGGATAGACGAAAAAATTGCAACGGTGGCAATCGATATCGAGGCAACTTGGTCATCAATTTCAAATCGCCACGAAACCTCGATAAAGCATCGTTTTAAAAAGCTAACAGCTCCACCCGCAAAAAACAATTAAGGTTTATCGATAGGGCCATCATCGACGATTACCCGTTCGCGTGTTCCAGAAAAATTTCAACCGACACGCTATTAGCGTTTCACAAAACAGTTTCGGCTAACATATCTACGGCGAATGTTTTGCGAAGTAAAAAGACGTTTAAGGGAAAGCAATGTACGTCCATCAACGTCACACGTTGCGAACAATTTTTCAGAAAATGGTTATCGTTTATCGATCAATCGCATTCGAGCCTCGAATACGGATTTTTAAAACAGTAATTGCACGCCATCGGGGTGAATCCTTTTGGTGAAAGAGATTCGTGACACACAGCAGGGGATGGTGACAAGATCGTTTCACGGGAAGGGATAAAGAACAGGACGTAGATAAATCATGGTGTTTCATGGAAAGGGGTTGAGCCCGTAGATGCGCGGAGATCGAGGCATGGATGTTTTCTTTTTAACCCCCCAGTGACGGGCTTTTATCTTCTCCAAGAACTTGCGGACATTTACGTAAACGGTAGAGGGATTACTTTTTCTAGAAAAAATATCCATCATATACCTTGAGCACTATGTTTGTTTAGGGTGAAAAATTCTGGATGGAATATTATATTTACTTTGAGATAAGAGTGCCAATACTTGATTCACGAAAATAATTACAATCTTAAAGACTCTCGTTGATAGAAAATATTGAAAATATATTATTTTTCTCATTTTAAATATTTCCAAAAAATTATTTATTTTCATTTGTGCCTTCAAGATTGGTGCTGATTTTTTTAATTAAGAAAGAAAGCATTAGAAATGAATTAGAATTAGAATGTATTAGAAAAGCATTAGAATTAAGTATGAAACTTGATCTTTTGAGATAAGGGTGCCAATACTTTTCTTGATTCACGAAAATAATTACAATCTTAAGAACTCTCATTGATAGAAAATATTGAAAATTTCCAAAAAATTGTTTATTTTCATATGTGCCTTGAAGATTGGTACTGATTCTTTTAATTAAAAAAGTATGCATTAGAAATGAATTGTTAAGTATGAAACTTGGTCTTTCTTAAGATTGGGTCTTGAATTACCCGGCATTTTTTGTTCGAAGGGTGAGAGTCAATGCATAAAATCAATTGATCCATGAGATAAATTCGATAAGAGATATTTCATGAAGTTTGTGCAAATAGAAAAAAAGATTCGTTCCAATCTGTAGGGTTGAATTTGGGTAGGTATCATCCTCGCATACGAACGTCGAGAATCAGGCCGGATAACCCGATGAAGATCGCTCAAAAAAGCTAATCACGTCTGTCTGCAGCGAGTCGATTGCGATGGCGATTGCGATTCCTCGCAACGGGAACACGGACGAGCTGTCGTTCGTAAATTGCATCCTGCAAAAAACAATGCACCGTTCCGTCGGATAAAACGGCCGAAAAACGAAATGTCTTGTTCCGAATTAATCGATCGGGAAGTTTTCGAGTATTCCTAGCCTATCTGCCTCCGAAACGTGCAAAAACAAAAATGGAACAGAGGACGATTAACCGTTCTTTGTATCAGAAACATTTATATTAGCTCGTTGAGTTTCTAAGTGGTACAAAGTAAATCAATTTCCACTAATTTGATAAAATTTTGAAATCCGAAATAGGAAGAAAATTCTGATTCATTGGGTAACTATGGAGGGGCCAGAGTTGCCCCTTTCACTATTCTGAGATTCTAAGATTCTAAGATTCTAAGATACTAAAATTCTAAGATTCTAAGATTCTAAGATTCTAAGATTCTAAGATTCTGAGATTCTAAGATTCTAATATTCTAGTGCTCTAAAATTTTCTAATATTCTAATGCTCTAAAATTTTCTAATATTCTAGTGCTCTAAAATTGCCTAATATTCTAATATTCTAATGCTCTAAAATTTTCTAATATTCTAGTACTCTAAAATTTTCTAAAATTTTTAAGTTCTCATTTTCTAACATTCTAAGGTTCTTAGTTCATAGTTACAAAAAAGTTCATAGTTACAGCAATGTTAGATAGAAAGGAAAGAAGAAAACGAGGAAAGCTGAAAGGTTTTCGATGATTTGAAAAATCTTGAACAGAACAATCGAAAAAAAAAACAGAAGGTTATATCTAGTGTGTGTTTTCCGTGGTTCATTGTGTGCCATTTATAGCCTGGAAAAATAACAAGGGTTCGGTATTCGTAGAAAAAAAAACACAAAAAAAACACGAGGACGATTTCATTCCGAGCACGTATAGCAGAGCGATGTTCAGGTTCGTTGTCATTTGATAAAAATGTCTGAATCAAGGGACGTTTGTATGGATCCGGGGATATTCGTGTCGATAGTGAAATGGCATGGTACAGGAAATGGTTGTGGCACGGTAAAAGGTGCAAAACACCTTTGTAAATACGCTTTGATCTGGCTGAAAAGTATCGAGCACGATGAAAAGCCCTATTCTCTTTTACGAACGATCAGGATTCCCAGAAATTGGCCAGATTCATTCTTTTTGGAAATACATACGTGAGAAAGAGAACTCCCTTGGCACTGATACAAGAATTTATAGAAATAGAAATGAAATAGAATTAAAAATAGAAAATTTTACTCTAATTAACGTTAACGATTCTTCGGTTCTGTCGATGGTAACAACAAATTCCATTCTCTGTTACCTTCCCAACGAATTAAACAATAGTTATCGCAACGATACAAAATTTCCCGTTAGAACAGTATCAACAGAGTTGCAAGTAAAAGCAAGCCAGAAGTTTGCATCTAATTAAAGATCGACTGCTAATTAAGGCGAACTAGCCGTGGAGAAACAGCGAGATTCACAGTTTCATGGCGTTGTTGCGGCTACGGAAACCGGAAAGTAAATAAGTTTGCCGAAAGAGGAAGTCAGTGAACAGGAACTGGATGATCCTGGCCAGGTTGTTTGCTGTTGATCCAGCAAGGCCACCCGATGGTGAACACCTGTTACCGTCAGCTATCTCGGATTTAATCAAGCCACGAATCCCGAAGGAGCAGCCAACCGTCAAACCGTGTCCTCATTGAAATGGTGAAAAAGGTGAATTTCAAGTCGGCTCTTTTGCCAGTTCGATGGAATCCTTGAGGTTGTAGTTCATCCTTACCAATGCTTTCTATCAAGGATCTTCACGATACCTCTTGGAATCCGCTTATTCCATTGATAGTTGTCGATACTTTGCTAAATACCATTGAATGCTGAACGGAGATGAAACTTCAAAGTTTTAATGAAAAGCTCTATGGTATCTTACAATTCCATTATTGGCATATTTAAAGGAAATTTTAATTTTAATTAATTTTAACGTAGATTTCCAATTTTGTTGTCTTTCAATTCATTTCTATAATATCCACATAACTGATTAATTTTCTAAGGTCCCTCTATTATACTTCTAACGTCACTTTTATTTATGAAGCAATTTTTCTTTATCAATGAAAATTGCAGCATTGACAATAGTTTATACTTAAATGACATTGTCGTGTTATTTGATAAAAACGATCGGCAAACACTGCGGATGAGTCTTATATCCAGGCAGAAAATAGAAAATCCCATTTTCCCTGAGGGTGATTCAATTACAGGTACACGGTCACCACGAGGCCGATTTATGTTGGATAAAAGCTCGGTTCCCTCGATTCGTGTTGCGGATTATGAATTTCCAAGCGTTCGATGAATATTTACACGGTCGTTCAGTTAGTTTTTTACATCGAGTTTCATCGTTGTTGTTATTATTCGTCAGAAAATTCTCAGTGGTTTAATGCTCGGACGAATCGTACGTGTTTGCTACTTAATTGTTCATAAAAACTCATTCGTACTTTTTGAAACTATCCAACAGATTCAACATTTTAATTCGAATTTATTTATTAACCAAAATTCCACGAAATCTCGAATGTAGGAGAGGAATACTTAGTTTATGAAAGAGAAAATCAACAGCATCAAGGTGAGACGACGATAGCAATCATGTCGATCGAGGCAGCAACCACGATTAGCAGAGTGTCGACAGAGAAACGAGAAGCTTTTCGTCGATCTACGGTACGGATTAGCGGTACTCGTTAAAATCGAGTCGCTTCGTCGACGGTAAGCGGCGTTAATCGTAACGTAGTCGACACTGATGCCAGACGAAACCAGCAGATTTGTTTCGAAGTCGTTAAAGAGCCGGAGGCCAGCTCGACTCGAGGCAATTCCTAATTGAAACTGACCGCAGTCGCAGTTTAAATCAGCAAACAGCAAGGATTCGACCCTGCTTCACCCATCCTACTTGTCCCACCCTGATTACTATGTTTTTAGGAGTACTTCCAACTTGGACCCGTACCTATTAAGCTATGTACTCTACGAATCAATCTAGATTCATTAAGATTAATTAATCGATTAAAATGGAGCATCCCTCGCGAAGGTAGATCATTGATTTAATTTGAAAATACTTATTTTATATGTCTAATTGTCACTTGGAGTGATCCTAATTTGAAAATGAAACATCCTTCCCGAAGGTAGATCATTGATTTAATTTGAAAATACTTATTTTATATGTCTAATTGTCACTTGGAGTGATCCTAATTTGAAAATGAAACATCCCTCGCGAAGGTAGATGATTGATTTAATTTGAAAATACTTATTTTATATATCTAATTGTCACTTCGAGTGATTCTAATTTGACGGTCGAGAACTATAATTGATTCAATTGCACCCTTAACTCCTTAAGCTGATAATTTTGCATCAAGTTTTGTAGTAATTTATTTACAACTTTATAACAGGAATATTAATTGTCTGCTTAAATGATAAACACCAGAAGTAATAACTTTATATTTGAGCTGGCTTATTGTTAGGGGATTAATAACTTAATAATCCTTTCATCGTTTTTTTTTTTTTTTATTTTCTTTGAAAGGGACAGTATTATTGCATTGAGCCATGTCGTTCGTCGGGAGTGCATTAGCATGGTAAGAAAAAGTTTTCCTGATCGCTGAATAATGAACCGAAGGGTTGACCAACCCCCGTGCTCGAAAGCTTTTCGGAAAGTTTTAATTGCCCGCACTCCGGCCACCAGTTTGCCCCGTTGTTACTTCGTGGCGCGTTGATGAGGTTACTGATCAATCGAACAACTCTTCTTCCTCTTCTGAATAAACCCCCGATAAACTTTCCGTTTTTCTTCGCCGTTTCTTCGCGTTGCCTCCATTAAATTAATCGACTTCCATTCGAAATACCTTTAGCATCGCTTTACGATCTTTTTATCCACCCTATAATTCCCTGCATTTGGGGGAGGGACTTTCTAGAAAACAGGGAACCGTGTGCTCTTAACAGAAAATGATCAATCACTTAATTTATTTGAAAATAAAATGCAACATTTATCTGCTGTTATAATATTTATAATATAGCCGCATTTTGAATTAAATTCTGTTTTAACCGACGATATGGATTATCCTCGCGAAACAGTTGACCCACAAGGGGTTCGAAAACTCGTGCGTACATATTAACGAACAATTGTTTTCAACCACAAACATATCAACGGCAACTATTCATTTTCCCTGCCAGGTGAACACGTGCAACTCGGCCATAAGTCCCATAAGGTTTTCGCGTAAAATATGATATCGTATCGTGATACACGTGGAAACGTTAATGAATTGTATATATACATGCTCGATACCCGAAACGAAACTGTGTTAGCTTTCCAGCTAATAAATGTAGAGCTTTTTAAATGAATACGAGAGATATTAATTGCAGGTTGGAAATTATTGCAACACATTTATTATATCGAACATTTATTTGTATCGAAGTGCAATTAATTTTTTGAATAAGATCAATCTGGATAAATTTATTTAGAATGTACAGGTATTTTAAAAATAATTTGGAGTACTTGAAACAATGTACTCCAGATTTCAGTTCGTAACTAATACCGAAAGTGTCCCCTGTTGTTTCCATCAGGCTCTAACCAAACAGACTGAACGCCGATCGCGCAATTAGCCCACGGACGATAAATTCCCAGAATCAAACAGTCGCGAAGTTTTTGACAGTGACAAACGCGCGGACCGTTTGGTTCATCTAATTACACCGAGATAGGGATGGCAGCTGCCGATTGATGCCGGAACGATGAATGCCAGGTTTGCGTTCGTTTCCACGGCAGTTCAGAGCCACGCCTAAAGCGCCGTGGTTTGACAACACGCTCGTCACCGTGATCGAATTTTACCCGGCAAAACACCGTCCTGTAAATCAGATTTTATTTCAACCCGGCGCCGATGATGTAGAATCGAAATCGACCGATGGACGTCCCTCGAGTATTCTGGTTTGCGGTAATCACATCCTGCAGGAACCGTGATCGCGTTCGATTGACTGTAGAATGAATTTTATGGATCGTCTGAAGCTTTTTTTAAGGGTTAGAATATTCTATAACGCATAATCAGATGAGTAGAATCGGTGGCTAATTGGTCAGACAAATAGAATGAAATGAAATAAACTTATAATAGATAGTCAGGGAAGTGGAATAAACCTGTAATTAGTCAGACAAGTGGAGTTTTGTACGTGGTCGAACAAGTAGAACGAATAACTAATTAGTGAGACAAACGCGAAACTAGGCACATAAGTAAAATAAGCCTTAATTAATCCTTAGTAGAATGAAAGGATAATGAAACCTCTGTAGATAGTCAGACAAGTAGAACATACCAGTAACACCTCAGACGCATAAATTAAAGTCTGTAGCTGGCTTAGCAAGTAGACTAGGTGAACGTATGGACTCGCATAAGTAGAACGCTGCCATAAACTTTCATTCAAATCAGTGAATCCAGACTCGTGGGATTCCCCTGTGAATATAATTAACATACAGTAGTTGAAAACTGATGGTCATAATGAAAATTCCAAATTTAACGTAAAGTTATGCTAAAATTTCGACTAATAATTTTCATCTCCAATCTAAATATCATCGAATCTATCTCTTAATCGCTCTCAAAAATTTAACAGCTGAAATTTTTATAACGTCGAAAATAATATTTCATCGTCAATTTGTAACCCGTTCAAATAATTACATCTAACATCTGACGAATCGGAAACGTTCGAATAAGCGGGTTAAATGGACGGTAACTAAACTCGAAATCAATCATCATGATTCCAGCCTGTCCGGAATCCCGACCTGAATGGATGGAGCTCGCCGGTGGTGGTGGTGCCGTGTGTTATGCCCCGTCACGTCTTGGTAAACTCGTGCTGCGTATCACTGGATTTCCAAGGGTCACTCAACAGTGTCATCAAAGTCAACAACAAGGGGACAGTCACCATCACGAGACACGACACTTGTATCTTGGCTTTCACCACCCGTGGGACAGGGACTTGTGGAAAAGTTGGATTAAACAGGTGAGTCGAACTCCGCCGTACGACTCCAGTTGGATAGAAAAGTTTTCCACCTTCCTCCTATCCAATTCTTTCTTCTTTTTTTTTTTTCTATGAGTAAAAGTTTAGTTTGTAGTACTGTTTCGAAAAATTTTGTCGAATTTCCAATGCATTGTCGACCTATGCAGGTTAAGGATTAAATTCTGTCGACGGCGTGGAGTTATAAAATTGAAACGATTCATTCGTTGCTTTTTGTTCTCGTCTGTAGGAAAAATGTTCGATCGATTGTTAACTCCTGGAGAGCAATTTAGTCTGCTCGAAATTTAAAGTAATCGCGTATTAAATCCAGTGAGTTGACGGTGGTTTTAGTACTTATAATTGAAAATTAAAAATACTTCATGGTAAAGCCGTGATTTAATCGACACGAAGTATTAAATAAAATATCATACCATAAATTCATAAAATTTAGATACTCTATTGTTTAGATGGTACAGTACCGGACATAGTAGGCTTCTTTAAGGAAAATGATAATATAAGGGAAAGAGGGCAGTGAGGCCTAGAAATTCTAGGGAGCCTTAGACTTCCTAGGGAAAATGGTGATGCAGGGGAAAGAAATCTCTAGGAAATTTTGTCTTTTAGAAGTCTAGGGTTCCCTAGAATTTTCGAAGGTTTTCTAAGACTCCCTAGAATTTTGTCTTCCAAAAGACAAAATTTCCCAGAAACTTCGTTCCCCTAATTCAACGAATTATACAGTATTTTTTTCTACTTATGAACAAAGGAAATCTACTGGTTAGCCAGGAATAATAAAATTCAGTTACCATCGATATTAATTAATTCAGATTAGAAAAGACAGAAGTGTCTTCGCGAAATCCTCTGTTCGAAAAATATTCAGCCAAAATGCGGAGAAGTTTAATCGCTGAACGCGTTTCTTCGAATCGAGGGGGATTAAATGAGTTGCCAGTTTCAATTAAACGGTGCAATTACAAAAGAAGCCACCTCTATCCCCTCGCCCCGAAGAAAAGCCATTTGGTCACGGTCAATTTAATTTTCAGTCTGACTTTTAACGCTCGCTTTTCCGCCAGTGCGTTTCTCCGTTCTTAAACTCGGATAGAATAGAATTTAACGTAAACACCTGTTTATCGAGCTAATTCATTTAAGGTTCTTTATCCTTCTTATAACGAACGGAAAAGAGTTGCTGGAAGAAAAATAGACTCGATGGACACAGTGATAAAACAACACAAAGTTTAAAGAGAGGGAACAAGTGGAAAAAGAGGAAAAACGTGTCAAAAGTGAGGTGACTTCCGTCAGGAGTTTTACAGTTGAAATCAATCTTGAGAAAGGGGTGGTTGTGGGTGGTGGCAGTCAATGTTTGCCAGACAATCGCAGTCGACTTAAACTTTAAGCTTCCACGAACGAAAGCAATTCTCGAGAAGCTGGTTGGCCTAACTCCTGGAAGAATGAGCGATCCTTATCCCTCCCGGTGACCCGTTTGAATTTTGCATGACATCCTCGAAATGAGCAACCCCTTTGATACCACAGAAACCGGATAAACTCTGAGCACAATCGACACTAATGTTTAAGGGTATGAAAGAATCTTTTAAAAAGAAATTGTTAGAATCTGCTGACGTCTCTAATGAAGACAAAAATGTTCTTTTCTAGAGGCTTGCCTTTTTTCTATCTTCGAAAACTTAGGGATTAATTAGTTGTTTTAATAATTTATATTATAATTCAAGATTCAAATTGCTTTGATGAATATTAAAGTCTAGTAACTTAAGAGAAATTTAATGAGACTTTATTCTTACGTTTCATGCACATAAAAATTTTACAAAATTAATATAGAATCATTCTGTGTAATGTAACAAGATTTATAAGACTTTAGAAAGAGTCGAGTTGTCAAAAGTACCGTAGGTATCACAGATATTAAAATCCAGAAGTCATGAAAGGTGACCCAATAAACGTTTATTACGATTTTACTCTTGCAATATTCATGCAATATTTTGCAAAATAACGTAAGAAGTTTTAATACCCGGTTACCATTGAATCTCCCTATCAAAGCAATATACTTGTCAATAAAAACGGTCGTCTCGAACTCCAATTCTCTCCAATGGTCAGGACACACGTGTTCAACTTAAAATTCGGAATTCTTCGTCCATATCGAAGGAGATTCAATAAAGTCGATCTGACCAGATGGTCGGATCTGGACAGTTGAATAGTTTGCATGTGGATCGTTATCCAAGGTATAAAGATATGTAAGAAAAGGCAGTTTCTCTGAGATTTGTTCGAACACTGGGCTCACTGAGCTGACTTACGGAATTATATCTTCTTTGTATGGGATTCCATTGACCCGTCTCTTTTCACTGTTTCGACTGTTGACCGGAAGTCTCTTAAAGAGCCCTAAGCCCATTCTGGACAGACGTCGATGCTGGCTGGGATAAAGAATGCAAGCTGGTTCGATAAGCACGGCATGGAATTCAATCGGCATCGTCCGACCAATATTTCATATTTCCCGATATTAGCGGCACGAAACTCACCCGAGTAGTTTCTACGTTTCTAGAACTGGAAGCTTCGGGCCAATAACTGATACGGATCGATGATTAGAAAAAGAGAAATAATGCAGGATTTGTTTGCGATGAAACTGTTGGCCTGTCCAGGGAAATTTGATCGATGGTAGTTCATTAATTCTAGCGAAAAAATTCACCAGGTTTTACGGGGTTCGATTTGTCAGAAATTTGAGAATTTAGGAATTTGGGAACTTGGAAAATTGGTAACTTAGAAATATAGTAGGTTAAAAGTTTGGAAATTTTACAATTTAGAAAGCCTATTCATCTAAAAATTGATAACTCTTTCATCGAATGAATTATTTTCCTTGAGATTAGTCAAAGATAGCGTAATGTTCCTTCGATTACGCGTTTTTAATAGGTTTTCCTTGCGTAAAGCGCTTGCCTTATTCTCAGTGATGGATGGAAGTTCAACATCGACACGAAATCTTTTTGGAATCCCAAATCGGCGTAGGACGTCTTTTAAATCCGATAGGATCTGAAATTTCTTTTAAACTATAAATCTAACGAGCAATAAAATTTCTTCCAAATCCTCCAATTAACGTTCATAATAATAAATTGTGCCGCACGTAGCCCTTTGCCCATGTTAATCAGAATATCAAAAATTATTCTGCCGATTCGAAACGCGCTCGTTCGATCTGCTCGACCGTGGTCAATCATCAACGATTATGATACAATTTCGCCGGTAGAGATGCGTAAATTGAGTTTGATCCCGGTGAATTAGCGTCTGCAACACCTAGCCAACTATGCACGAGCTGGACAAGTTCAGCAACCTCTTGTCCCCGTCGCTGCAATTCGATTAAACTGCATCAAAACGCAGCGGGATGCACGTGTTTGGCCTCGTTTGCGAATTCACCTGCACGTGTACCTCTTTGATTCGCTTCCCAGTACAGATCGACTCGGTTAATCAAATTATTTTCTGTCGTTTCCTAGTCATACGATTTTCCGCCCTTTCTCAGGCAAATTCGAATATCCTTTGATCATACGTAGCCCAGATGGGTGAACTTTTTTAAAAATTATTCGATTAAATTCGTGCTTCAGAAAAAGAGCAACGTTTACACGAGTAATAAGTGAATTGAGGATTAATTGTAATATTGAAATTTCTTCGTTCTATATAATGGATAAATTGAAATGAAATTCATTTTGATTACAATTTTCATTGATAATTTTCATTGAAAAATACTTATTACCAAACAAAAGATAACGTCGTGTTACTAAAGGAAATGCAAAGAAGAAAATTGTTGGAAACACGAGATAGCATAGAATTGCTTGCACCCTTGCAATACAGTATCGTCGGCGAAAGGATCAATTGAACAGAAGTCCTGTAAACGTAACCGGTGATTTGGTGAAACGCCAGCTGTTATCACGAATCGTGTGTACAAGGACAGTCAATTCTGATTATGCATCGCGATAACATACGACAGGAAATCACATGTATTACCGTCAATAAAAAGTCAGATCAATGGGAATAACCTCCGTATCGAACGGTATTACTCACTTGAATAATCGTAAGCCTCTCGGATAATTTCAGAATATCATTTAGAAGCTTAGGAATTTAATAACTTAGAAGTTTGATAACTTAGAAATTTTGTGACTTAGAAATTTGATAGCTTAGAGATTTAGTAACTTAGAAATTTGATGACTTAGAAATTTGGTAACTTAGATATTTGATAGCTTAGAAATTTGCTAATTTAGGAATTTGATAAATTAGAAATTTGATAGCTTAGAAATTTAGTAACTTAGGAATTTGATAGCTTATAGATCTAGTAACTTAGAAATTTGGTGACTTAGGAATCTGATAAGTTAGAAATTTGGTAACTTAGAAATTTGATAGCTTAGAAATTTAGTAACTTAGGAATCTGATAACTTACAAGTTTTTTTCTCTTAGGAATTTGGAAGCTTAAAAATTTAGTAATTTAAAAAATTATTACTAATTCGACTACTGTCGATATTTTTAATAAAAAATCATTCGTAACTTATACCACAGAAAATGATAACTTAGGAATTATGTTTTTAAATATCCTCAATCGTTCTCCTATTCTATAGAATATCTAAAGATACGCATTTCTTGAATGAACACATTTAGCTATCGATTTTATATTCACCGGGGTTCCACCGTTAAAGGATTGATATGAATCCTAGATTCTCGTTATCCGGCTTAAAGGAACGATTCAAAAGGAAATCGAAGGTACCGCTTGATACGCGGCCAAAATCAAAAACGAGCTTTCTCGTATTGGCCGATAACGCCGAAAAGATCGACGATTCAGAGGAATAGAGACGATAGTTGATGCGACCGGTTCGAAGGACTAAGAGAGCTGCTACTGGCGAGGCGACAGGGGAGGAATTCGAAATGATGCAAACATTGGCCTAAAGGCACCGTCTGAATATGAAATCACGATGAACAAACTTTAATATCCAAATGTAGATCACGAAAAGGGAACACTGCTATTGACCAGGATAAAGTAGAATATGAAGATGAAGACAGAAAACTGGTCGAGGATCATTCCTTTTTTATACGATATGATTGAAGATTGTATAAATATAATACTAATTATAAACTGTAAAACTATGTAAACTATGAATAAAATTATCATCTATCGTCGCGGATTCGTCGCGGATTCATCGCAAGGACACATCGTCAACTGATCGTCGATTTTTCAGATCGTCGCGGACCCCCTGCGACCCCTCTGCCCTCAGCAGTGGAATCCAAAATATTCTGAAATAAGTACGTCTTTTATTTCCTACATTAATTGTTATAATTGAAATTCTCCAACAATCATGAGTATTTTACCCGATAAGGTTGCATGTAGATATTGTAATCGCATTACATCGTGAATGGAAATGTATCACGGAATCTGCACGTCGAAACTGTGTTACAGCACGTGACCTATTCAAGACCCTATAGTCAGAGCTGGATTCAACTGCTCAAGATCATTTGCTCAACCATATATTACTGTTGATACGACAGTCACTTTTATGATCCTGTCACGTGCCTCGAATCTTATCAGATCCCTATCCAGGATACCAAAGGATCTACGTTTTCCAATTTCCACTTATCTAGAACTATTGTTATCTTTCTCAGTTTGTCATACTCAGCTTCCCAATTTTTATTTTCTTTTTAGTTATTAACTTTTAAATACTGCTATTTGAAATATATTTAAAAATATTTGAGAATTAGGATGAAATATAGATATCATAGTTCCAGGGAAGAAAGGTATTTTAACAATGTATCAAAACGAAAACTCGCTGTCCAAATGTATCCTCGGCGTGGTACAATCTGTTTATCCTAGCGCAAATAGTAGTACACAGGGGTAAAGCGAGAAATGAAACACGGAGGTACGATATTATGGCTCGTGTGGAAACATTGGGGATCAAAAATTAAACGGACCGCTGGACTAGAGGACAGTTTGACGGGAAACGAGGAAAGCAGGAAAATTGCCGGTACGTGGAGTGAATTATTCAAAGCAACCGAGGGACACGCATCCAGCTGCTCGTGTCTACTATTTGTATCGACGATCGCTGAATATTTAGCGATTTATCCGAATCATGATCTCGTGTTTCGCGTGACCTCGATCGGGAACGAATCGAATCGAAATCAATATCCTCGTTACGAATTCCTCGGACGTTTTACGATCTCCTGTACTCCCTATGACACAGTTTCAGGGAATACAAAGTTCTGTTTGCTGCGTTTCCATGCGTATGTCAAGCATCTCCGGTCGTCGGTTAATTTTAATTTACATTTCTATGGCGAATAAAAAAGAATGGGTGCGATGGTGTAAGCTATATCGATATGAAGGAAAATTTAATTTTTTGTTTGATTTATTAAATGAAATTTAGTTTCTACTTACATAGGACGGACTATGATGAATTAGTTGGGATTTTCTCCGAGTTGAGTTAGGTCCTTTAGAAATTTTGGAACTTGGGAAATTTTGGAAATCAGAAACTTTTGAATTATGGAATCTTGGAATCTTGAAATTTTGGATTTCTAGAATTTTGGAAGTTTATTTTTGCAAGTAGTAAAAGTATTGGTTTAATGGCATCGGTGAAATAAACAAAGCCCATAAACGTATGCAAAATTCAGACGAACGTAGGGAAACAAATACTGCGAGCGTCCACACCTTCTGTGTCATTGCATCATTAATTAATCGTATTCATTGCGTTCCCTGCCTCTGGGAATCCAACGACTACCGTGAAAATCGAAGCTAGTTCTAGTTTCGTCAGGGAACATCGACATCCATGAAATCGAAGTCAAAATTAATCTAAATGCTGATCAACGAAAAAGGATTTTCGAATATTCCACAATACGAAAATTTCAGACTTTAAACATCCCGAAATTCTAGAAATCCAAAATTTCAAGATTCCATAATTCAAAAGTTTCTGATTTCCAAAACTTCAGATTTCCCAAGTTCCAAAATTTCTAAGGGTTCTAATTCAACTTAGAGAAAATCCAAACTACAACAATTTATAATCGCGTTATGAAAACGATCGACAGGAAGTAGTTTCAATGATCCTCGATTGAACCGTAGCTTGGTGTATCGATGGCGCAATTAAATGTAAAGAAAAGCATTCAGCTAACTATTCCCAAGGCCGATGCTTACAAGCCTCTCCAATTTCGAAGTTGTTCCGAAAGATATAAAGTTCGAATGGCGATTTCGCTCGTAAATCTTCGATTGGATCGTCGGGGTTTGCGGTTCCCTGCAAAATCCACTGTAAATCGCGAAAGTTTCTTCTTAATCGTTGAAAGCCACTTCGTGAAAGTTACTGCTTACAAGTTCCCCTCGATTTCCAGCCCCCACACTCCATGCTACACCCCATCTGATATTTAAGACACTTAATCATCTTGTTATCTCAAACGTGACACCGATATCATCCCTCATTTATTGTTTAATACGATAAAAAGATCTGCGATCTTATTTTTCGAAATAAATACAAGAAACCATTGATTCCATAAAAGGGTTGATTATAGAAATATTAAAATTGCAAAAGCTAAAAATTAAAATAAAAATTTGTCATCGGAATTACTTGAGGGAAAATTTAATTTTTCGAATTAAATTGAATAATTGAAATGTATATGAATTAGTAAAAGTAATCATCGAAAATAAAAATTGAATAATTAAATTTCAAAGGGTTGAAAACTCAGAAGAGCCATTAGTATTAAATTGCACAGCACTGAAAACACAGTTATTTAATTTCTCCCTCCTCCAAAAAAAATTAATGTATCGTCGATTGTTAGCTGTCTGAAATTCATCTACAAATGGTCAACGAGCCATGTTTCAAAGAACAGAAAGAAGTTAGTCGATACTCGGTCCTCGGCGGCTGTCTCTCTGATTTATTTCAAGCTTAGCCATCCTCTTTTGCCACCGGTTCAGCTTTCTCGCTTTGACATTCTGCCCTCCGCCATTATTGCATCAGAGGATTTTCTGCAGAAGAGAACGAGCCGAGGACACGAGTTCACATGAATTTCTGCTCGTTAGCCGGGACACAAAGAGGAGACAGACGCGTACAGGAGGATCCCCTTCCCTGTTCTCTTCTTTTTTTTACACAGATATCATCCTCAAGGGCTGTCGAAATGATGAGTAGCCCGCGTGACATGATCAAAGAATGTGTTCTGATTAAAGCACTCGCGAGTGCTAGAGTGTAAACAGTCTTCTTTCAAAACAGCTTCCCTGCTTGTCGAGGAGACACTGGTTGAATGCATTTTTCATGAAAAAATTCATCATTTTTCTTTCTTTTTTTTTATAAGGGAAAGTAATGGCTTATTAACACTTTAAATTCATAATTATCCATTGGTTAAATTTATACAAATGTGCAGTTTATATAGTGTTCACACGTTGGGCGATTCGCAGAATTTCGAGATGCAGTGCAAAAGTGAAACAAGCCCTCTGAGAAATTTCCCAAGAAACACGTTTTTCACAGGAATCAAGTTGCTGCAGCTAAATTCGAGCAACGATATAGCTGGAAAAAAGAGAAAAATAGAGAAACCTATGGGAGTATGTTCATTGAGAAAACAGAGAAGAAATCCACTGGATAAAAAGAACTATTCCTTATTCCAGCTGATTTTCCAATGTTTCTTTGTGATACCGAGGATTTCCTTTTCAGTTAAAAAAGAAAGGGGTGGAAAAATGTCATGCAAACACCATTATGATACACTTATTAGAAAAAATCCAGACGTATATAGTTTTAGTCTGAAATAATATTTTTAGCTATTCAAAAATTAATAATTATAGGTGTTTATGGATCTTTTAAAATTTATTTTTTGAAAGTTATCGTTGATAAGTAATTGGAATATATTTGGAAATACTTACAGGTTTTTAGAAATTTAAAAAGTCTGATATAATTTTTTAATTAGTAAAATTTAAAACATTCAAATACCATGGAATTACTTGAACAAAATTGAAAACTGTATTTGAATGAACGGGTTACATATTTGTAATTTCCGGTTACTGGCGCCATCTGCTCGTGGTAAAGCAAGTGGAAAGGAATAATTTGTGTTTCGTCGTAAAAGCAGCGACCTGTAAGAAGGTCTACATTTACAATATAAATTATTCGCGTAGAAATATTTCAATTAAAAAAATGTTACCCTTTGAAATTATTTTATACTTCGTTGATTTAACATTATTTTGAGAGAATGAGAGAAATATAAAATTAATAATCAAATCTACAATTAATTGTCTTCAAGTAATGATTTGAGAATAATTTTTTTTTTTTAATTATTTAAAGTCATTATAACATTTAATTATTATAAAATGAATGAGATGTAGAATATTTAGCAGTGCTTTATCTTGAATTATATGTTCTACTCGTCTATTTACGCATCCATGAAAATATGAGATTTTTCAAAAAATTTACTATCTATAAAATACTTTTTATATCAGTACATTTCGTGTTCGATGTAATTTTCTTCAACTCTCTGCAGACCTCTAACTCTTTGAAATCCACGTCTCGTGTATTTTCTCTATCCTATCTTCTTCCTTTCTCGTATAATGTTTAAAAAGTATCTTTCTTCCGTGGCAATTTTTTCTTTTCCATTTCGTTCCAATTATTTCAGATAATTTCAACACATTTTAACAAAGTAGTTAGAAAGATCATTACCATTCCACAAACACAGAATGATTACGCATATGAGGTATGAAATAAATAATTAAATTTCCAATGTAAACGAGCATAAAAGCAATTAAAGAACTCGAAATGCAAGAAAATTGCATCCGCGATCCAGGAAAGCGGTGATGCAGATGCAACGTTTCGTAAATTCCTCTCCACTTCCGCTAATTTTCTCGCGGAAACTCTGCCAGATTGCAGCTAAATTCCACGACAAGCATCGTCTCTCCTATTCTCCACGCCTCGAGACGTATTTTCTTTCTGGATTTACGATCCAAGTGATTGACCTCGTAAAAGATGCGCCGTTGGCCACGAATCTCCACCCCCGTCGCCTCGTTTTTACATTCTGCTAAAGCTCGCTTGAATTACGGATTTCATAATTCATCACCCTCGGTTCATCGATTTGAAAGCCCTTCTCTTGGCTCGTCTCCTCTTCGAAGGAAATCTAGCCTCGAGCTCTCGATTGCGGACAGAATGCGTGCTTCTAGCAGAAACACCTGCTACAGCTTTCGATAAATCTCCTCGTCTTTCCTCTTATTTTTCTTTTCGATGTTCTTATACAGGGTAGGTCCCAAGAAAAAAAACATTGGTGTAATTAAAATTTTCTCAAGGGGATGATTAGCATCTAGAGTTATTAAAAGCTTCATTAAATAATATTTTTATTTCTATTGTCATCCATCTTTAACGACCGAAACACTCATCATCCCTCGAATGGCCAATACACACCCCGAACCGTCCTAATCTCCACCCTCGTCTCTTACTCGGAGGCACCCCCCGCGAAATTTCTGTATTCAAGGAAAAAGTTTGCAGTCGCGTTCAGATAAGAGTTCACCGTGAAACGGTATCTCGTGCAACGTTGGTAATTTACGGGGGCGAATGTAACCGGGGGTGGAATACGAACGTCGACCCAGAAATACAGCGTGTATTCACGGAAATATAGGAAGTGTCCTGGGGATACGGGAACTCGATGGGGGGATGGGGTTCGTGGTTCGATCGACGGGAAAGTCTTTTATCGAGGGTTGCGAATAGGGGTTGGCGGTGAACGACTGAGAGGATACACGGAGGATGTGAAGATATTTGATACACGCGGTCGAACGTGAGAAAGATATTTGAATAATGCGATAAGCGCTCTTCCGTGGTCCTCGATAAACTCGTTCGCAACCCCTTTTTCCAGGAGATTCAAAACAAGGCTAGCTGACGCTGTTGATGATACTGGATAACAGGATTCGAAGTTGACGGAATCGTTTTGGGGGTGGGTGAATTTTCTTTCACGGTAATCATCTTCTTCGACCTTTAAATTCGAATCAAATTAACAGACACGATGATAGATAATTAATCATTAAAATTCGACGTTCCATGACGATCGATAAAAATCAGAGCGTGAAATGGAAATTTTGCCAATTCCGCGGAAAGGAAATCTGTCAACGGACCGGTCAGTTTTAGACAAAGGAACGAGGAGAGATTATCTATCGGAGAAGAAGAAAACTGATCGTTGTTTCGTCGTCCGTGTCGAACAACAACAACAGGAAAAACGCGTCTGGATGGAGGACGGGAATGGTAATAAACCGGCGCAACAGTACATAGTTGCGTATTGCTTGTTCTGGTACTTGTTCGAACAACTGCAGAATGGATCGACACGCTTGGCGCACCGTGAAATGCAAACGCGGGCTATATAAAACAGCGACGAGATACGATATGCTACTCGTGCTGTTGATAAAAAAAAAAAAGAGATCGAAAAGGGAAGCGCGATCGTCGACGCCCGTTAAAATATACTGCAGCTTCGGAAACTGGGAAACGCTGGACCAAATTGCGAGCAGAGTTTATGACGAGACTCGTTACGCACGCAACGAGTGGAGAAAACTCGGTGAAAATTGCGTGAGGATAGAGTTTTATTCCAACGGTGCCGAAGATCGGTGATGGGAAATATAGCTGCTCCGGAAATTGAAATTAAAGTGGCAGTATTTGAATTTTACAGAATTTTTGCAGAAGATAAACTGCGTATATATTATTTTATACATAGGATTTAATAAAAAAAGAAAGGTAGAATTTTGGAACGAGATTTTGCACTCTGCATTTGATGGATACTACCCTTTTATGCTGGAGAAGGAATTTTTTCAAGCAGCTTTTAATTAAGCGTTGAATGAATGTTAAGGAACCTCCATAATTTTTTCTAATTCTATTGCAAAGTTCTAAGCCGTTATAAAAATGATAGAAAATATTCTTTAAATTCTATGAAATTATTTAAATTATTATAATAGGAACTGATGATACAAATGAATTTGAATTTAAATCATATATATACAGGATATTTAATAAAATTGATGTATCTATTTTGATTGTAATTGAAATACAATGTAGAATTTAAATATTATATTTGAATCATTGCATAAAAGAAGAGAATTTGCATGTTATTCATTATGAATATTCATTCGAATCTACGTGACTTCATTTATCCGGAAAGTAATCTCCCTTTCTCTGTTAATGAGACTTTTATGAAGTTTTAGTATTCTGCTAACGAGCTTTCGCGACTCTTTGTGCATTTTTTCGGCACTTTTTCCTAATTTTTCGTATTCATAAATGGAGATCGAAATGCCAATAAATACCCAGGCGCTCTTATCGATTTCATTACTTTTTAATTAAATCATTTAATAATCTTTTAATCATTTTTCAAGAATTTTAAATAATAAAAAATAAAAATTTCCCTATTTTTATCATTTCTTTCACTTTCTGTATCACATTGATAATTTTGAACTGTTAAATATTTTAAATAAAAATAATTAAAAGATTAATCATTAATGAAATTAATTTGTAACGAATTGAATTTAAGTTTTATTTTCCACAATTTTATTTTAAATGCTACATTTTGAAATTATACACCACTTCAACTTAGTCAAAAGTTATTTTAAAAACAGACTATTTACACGCATGAAAGTATTTTACGTTGAATCACTGCCAGTGCAAACAAACTGAACAAGACACGTAATAAAGATTATAAATAATAATCCTGGAACCTCGTCTGTTTTGCAGCTTTTTCTATACCGTTGTTCTTTCTTTAAAAAAGCTTATTCTGCAAACACTATCAATTCCCCGCTTAACACGAATTTACAAGGATGAAGTTGGTAAACAGAGTGAGGATCGAACGCGTAAGCGTCTGTTCTCGTAAATATTTTTAGTTGCTTAGGGAGCTCATTGTTTTTCTCTGCTATAACTTTCCATCGAAGTCAAAGTTTTAATGTAGTCGCTTCTTTGCCTGGTCGAAGTTTCTTTGCAACTTTCCATCTGGAACGACAGCTAATTTTTCTTACCTTCGATCGAAAATTTCCTATTTTTGCTATTTCTTCTTTTATTATGCAAGAAATACAAAGTCGAACGGTGCTTCGGAATTTTAATATTTTATCACAAAATATAACTTGCGAATAGCTTTTATGATCATAATTACAATAAATCCAAAAGTTATTGAAGCTTCTTTTTGAAAGCCTTTTTCAAATTTGCACATGGAAAAAAATTATTAACGTTAATTGATTTTTCTTTAATAATTTTCTCTCTTTGAAAGATACTGAAGGTGGTCATTTTTACTGGTCCACCCAGTATACTTTCAGATAATCAGTGAATTCTTTTATATAATAATAATAGAGTGATCGTCAGTGTCGCGTGCAAACACGGTTCAAATATTTTCAATTAATTATTTCATCGAGTTTTAAGTGCTTCTGCAACATGAACGTCCCTTACGAGGACCAATTAACGCCACAGTTTTTAGTTGAAATTCCTACAAAGCCAGCGTCGCCGGATGCTCAAACGAATCAATTTCAATTAAACGTTTGACAATTCGAACCGATGTCAGTTTTAGCCTGAAATTCTAATTAATTTTCATTTTGCAAACCGGTGTCCACGAACGAACTGACAAAACCACTTTAATCGTATTATTTCTCGGTTGAAAGAAATAAATAGAATCTGTTATTTGAATACAGTGATGATATAAAAATTCCAATATTGTCTGATAAATTGTTACACGAAATTATAATTACAAGGTGGTATGTTTAAAGCACAAAAACATTGAACACATTGTAAGTAATTTTCTTTGGAACTTGGTGAATAACCGCAAATCATAGCTGCCGTCGAAGGAGGATTAAAAAGTCTAAACTCGTATCCGATACGTTTCCAACCACCGCACCGTCCACCTCTATTTCTCTCATTTTTCATCGGATTTAACCGCGTTAATCCTGGCTGCGGGAAAACGAAAGCTCGAATTGCTCGTTCACCTAGAAAAGACACATGGAACATGACCGATCGAACGAACCGAGAAGGAAACGAACCCTTATCTCGTGGTAAGTGCCATGGAAAGAGGGTTTTAAATCACTGTTTGTAAAGGGGTAGGAAAAGTCTAATGGAAAAATTAATTAACTATCAAGGGACGGTGAGCAGGGTCAATCGTGACTCAACTGTAATTATTTATAGAAGATATTAATGGAAAATTTAGAAAGTGTAGAAAAAGTAAAACAAGAAAATTTAGAAATCTTGAAATTACCTGATTTAATTAGTAATCTCGTATTGGGTTTAAAAATAAATGAAAATTACAAAAGTCACGTTTCCACGAAATGCAAGGTGGTCAGAAATTATACCGGCACGTCCGTGGAGATGAATTGAATTAAATTGAAACCTTCTGTCCGTCATTTTTCACCCTCGCTCGTATTCGCGCAAACACAATTGCGGTCTTCCAAGAGGAGTAGACGCGACTCGTGATAAAAAGACGTGAGAAACGAGATACGAGTACCTACTGTGAAGAAAATAGAACGGGCATGTGTGCACGTATGTGAATAAGAAAACCAGAGGGACTGGCTCGAAAAATTGAACTGCCTTCTGCCAGCAGTTCCAGCGTCGATCCGGAACATTAAACTGTAACCATTAATCTGCTTACTCGATGTGGAGAAATTGTTATATCAATATAAAAAGACACGGTACAAATATTTCAATAGATATCAAGTTATTCTATTTAGAATTATTTTTAATTTTCAAAAATATCCTAAAAATTCATGTTATATAAAAAATAGTTCAATATCCTTCGTATAGAGCAGTCAGTTGAAATGAATAAGATTTGTATTAATTATTTTATTTAGCACAAAGATGTCGCAGCATCGAAGCAGAAAACAGAGGATGATATTATCGTAATTGTTAGGTGTGCACAAGTTCGTTAGTCAGGAAGCTTCGGCAAGTTTAATTAAACTTTATTCACTGATCCAGTTGGTCCAGTATTCTCGATAACGGCATTGCAAAACATTCAACAAGATTCGCACTTAAAATGTAAAATCCTCCCTCGGAACTTTCATAACTTCCGCTTCTCGACGGCGAACAGGTTGTCCTCGAGTTTTCTTGTTCGCGAACTGTCGCTTTTCGCGCAGAACCATTTATAATCCTCGTTTATTGAGAAGATAGATACACTTAGTCAAATGTTGACGCCATTTAATTTTATCTAACGAAACTTCTTCGTCGTTTTATTTTGTAATAAGAAAAAAATTATGTTCTACATTCGAGGAACATACGTTTCATTGACCCTCGAAAATGGGAAAATGCAAACAGTTGGCTAATTTTCATTCGTTATCATGAAACAGCCATTTAGAGTCTAACCGAATCGGAATTTAATAGTATTCGAGGCTATTTCTGTTTCATTCCCGAGGTTTTCTAGCCGAAACCGAGGACAGATGGGCCGGCGGTAAATCAGCTTTACGAGCGGGCATGGTCGCATAGTATACTTGCAATTTGCGGTCATTTTTCGCAATCAGACCCGTCTCCACGGAGAACGAAGCTTGATAATAAAAACAAGAAGGAAGGATGAGTAGAATTGAAGAGAAACAGGAACTAAGAAACAAACCGTTACCCTCGTGAATCTCAACGGTACGCGAAATTGATCCTGAAATTGATCATTAGGAGTCTGTCGACCCCGTCATTCAAATTGCAAAAAGTAATTTCAACAATTCTTTGAGCTAATTAACGTGTTATCATTTCAACTGAATTATAGATGAATCTATGTTAATCAAAATATTATAAATTGTTGATGATGTCGAAAAGCCTATTGCAGTAATCTCTTGTTATATAGCCCTTCGACCTCTGCAAATTTTTTATTCTTACTATATTCCTAATTTAATAGACTCAAATTCTTTGCTTTTTCGAAAACAGACGAAGAAGCAGCTGACAAGGGAATGGTCAAAAGTGTTTATGTTTATTCGAAAGAGCATGAAACGGGGAGTTTATGGTGCAATTTTTCATATTCGCTCTTCTCCTGATTTTTCCTTCAGGAAAAAAATCAGAAAAGCTATAATATATACAGCGTGTCCCGACACCTGCAATCTTGACCAAACCTGGTAGACCTTGACCCCCTCAGTAACCACCTGCAATATTATTTGGTAGACTCTTTTAGTTCCTGAGATATTAGTCAAAATTCAATGAAATTCCCCATAACTAGTCAGAACCATGAAAAGCATGTTTCTGAGCAAATGGAGACAAAAAGGTCACCATGAAGAAACGGATTTTGACTTCCTTATTTTCTTTTCGGAATTTTGCTGGTTTTAAGTGCAAATGATTAGAAAACATGAGAAATCGAAATATGAAGTGAAAATTAAGTGTAAAATTAACAAAGGCATGAATTTTAGATGATTAGACGATGTTTACTAATTAAGATGAGTTTCAGGGAAAATTGGCACGTGACATTTGCACTTAAAAATATAAAAAAATGCATTCTTTCGAATAAACATAATCTGGACGAGAAACTCTACCATCCAATTTTGACCATTCCCTTGTGAGACAAATACTAGAGGTACCGTTTCCCAGCACGTGCCCGTTAAAACGCTCGGAATCGTTTGATCCTCGTCGCGGCGGAACGGCGGCGAACAGGTTGCAGGACCGTGGCCAGCTGAGCGTGTTCTTCCGGTTTCACGGGAGACCAAGACACGCGACAAACTCTTGGGCACCTCAGTGACGATTCTGTCCCCGGTCATGAATAATGCCTCGCATCCGGCGAATACTCGAGACGGTACGTGGACTCGTTCGGAGACGTTGCTGAACCGTCGTCGCGACGAATCGCACAACGGAAACAGGGTTTTCAGTCGAACTTGCGAAATCGATATCGCGAACGCGAGTGCCGATGCGATTCGTGGATGACAAAATGGATGATTGATAGAGTCGATGGGGGGTGAAAATCTGGACAGGATGAAATAGAAGTGTTTTTTAGCTGTTCGGTGTGTTGGTGGTTTTTCAATGAAGGATGGGTTCGTGATATAAATAATAGGGTGATTTATGATTTTTTTAATTTGAGATTTCTTCTTCGCGATGGATCGTTACCTTCGAATAGGTACCATTTATTTGTAACTCCTTTAATCGTCCATGAACGATCCTCGCAGTTAACCGGGAAATTATCGGATCGTAGGGAGCATGGAATCGATTATGCGAAACAACCCCTTCGTCGTTCCCGTGATCATAGTTATCTCCGTTCCGTATTATGGTTATCGTTGCCATTGCTAATCAAATGAATGTGGCTGGCACGAAATTACGCTAGGATAATGGGCATTCGAGCAAGCCTTCCTAAACGGGTGAAGGTAGAAATAACGGAAACCGCGTTCCTTCTGACGCAACTCGTTACAACAGATTGTTTTGCCCGGTGTGTGCTGACCGCGTAATTAATTAAGTAATTAAGGCTACTTTAACGCATCTATTCAGATTTCCGACGAATGTTCGAGTGATCCGTTATGAAAGAAACATGGTTTCATCTTCTTAATATTTACTATTAAAATTTTAGCAAGCTTTTTGATAAATAGGAAGAAACAATTAACAAATGAAAATGTAATTAGAAATAATATTTTTCAATTTAAAAAATTTCAAAGGCATAAATATCGAATATGATTAATTTTTCTTATTCTTAATTGATTTTTCATCCCAAAGTCCCAGAGTTTCTCTACCCTTTTTAACGTCGACGGAAATGATTCCTGTATACTGAAACTGCTACAAAATGCACGATATCCATTAATAAAATTTATCAGAGGGAAGTAGCAGTTCTCATGGGACGTGTATCGAGCGAAATCATGAAACTTTTCTGTCATGTATTGAAAGCCACTTTATCGGGTTGAAGTTCGCTAAGAAAAGTTGCTTCTTTCGTTAGCTAGAATCGAGGAACACGAACGAGCGAAGCTTCTCTTTTCCCGTCGTCCTTAGCACAGCAGGAAACACAAGAAACGAGTCTGTTAGTTGGAAACGACGCTTTTCCACGTTTTTACGATATCGTGGACACTTTTCAGCGAATGCGATACGTGTGTCATTAACCATTTTATTTCTCAGTGACAGACACTCGTGTTACAACCGGAAATGCACTAAGAATGTCGTCAAACGATCGTGTTGCAAAATTGCAGTCTATATTCTATAATCTCAATATAGATGACACTTAAATTGATCAATGTTAATTATATTTGAAACATGAAATGAAATTATTATTTAAGATACTCCGAGTATTTTGCAATGTCTCAGGTATCTATTCAAAGCAACTGGCGAGACATATGTATAACGACTTCTTCAACTTACTTCCGGAAATCTTAGACAGCATTAGCTGTAACTTGGGTGAAGTTAACTTTTCACTCTGGTTGAATCTACTTTAAACTTTAGAGGCTACTTTTCAAGTGTAACAGACGAGTTTCAAAGATTACAGATCCGTTTCCTTCGTTGTTTATTTATTATTGAAGTATATTTGAATTTCCTTAGTAATTAAACAGTAGAAAAATTATTACAATTTTTTAAATTTAAATTCTCCACTTTGTACAAAAAATTAGTTTCAATTTATGCTTCTGACCAGTATGGTATTAAATGTGTTATTATAATTAAATATCATAATTGGTTTCAACCAGAATTAATACTTTATATTAAAATTTCCACCGCATTGGTTATAACAAAGTACGCTTAATAATGTATAATTTTCTACATACCGATGAACTGATAATATTATTTTTCACATCTATTTTCAATTCATGAATACGCACGTACAGAAATGTAATAACAATTTCGCTGGTATCTTATGCATGATTTCATTGATTCGCATAATAAATGCACAGCACCATTTCAGATAAAGTGGATATTTAAACAGGCTCGTAATGAGCCATCATTTGTTATTATCATAATTTCATCGCGCTACCTTTAGAGGCTTTATAAAATTAATTATAATCAATATCTCTGCTGTCGCGCAATTATGATTATAATAAATATTCTGAAGTAAAAATGTCGCAAATGGCACATCAAATTAAAGCTCAGAGTTTAATCAAAATAATTAACCCTTCGTTAATATTTTTGATAAAAAATGACTGATTAAGATGAAAAAATTGAATTAATGAATGATTTAAAATTCTCTAATTTTATTTTTTACTGTGCAATGCTCAGAAATTGCAGCAAAACGATTTCTGAAAGAATTGCACGAAACGGATGGTAAGAATGCAGTTTTCGCTCGAATGCAACTGCATTTTCCTAAGGCTCGTACGTCGCGAACCGTAGGAACTGTGTTTATCATTGATCGCGTAATTCATGTTTGCAAACTGGTTGTTCCGCAATTTCGCGAAACTTTCCACGAGTATCGGTTCCGACAGTGAAACCAGCAAACTTGTAGCCAGACTTTACGTCGCTTAAAATATCTTTACTCTGTCTTTCTCTCATCCTCGCGATCATTTATTCGACGTCAATCGTCGAGTCGAACGACGAATATTTCATAGCCGTCAACTTTGTATCGATAATTGCGATCACGATGAAATCAATCGACACATCTGTATTAACGTTCTCAAATATTTATTCGCATCTCGATCGTTATTCCCTACGAAATTTAATTATAATTTATACACATTGATGGAAAACATAAATTGACGGAGGCAAGGGAGATTTATAATTAAATTCGTGATTGAAATATGATTGTTTGCAAATCGAGACAATCTTTTGTGTCGCTCGATCCACCGGTGAAGTGCTGTAAATGAAATTTTAATTTTTGATCAAATAATTTTTCAAAAAGTTTGCAATGCAAGTTAGAAATTTATTTTGTATTCTACGAGGACTTAAAACTGTCCTAAGGATCTTGGTTTATAAAAGGGATTGATTTCTGTGAAATGACTGAACGATCATTATTAGTGCTGAATGTGACAAAAGTGCTAAAGTGAATTAAATGATTATCGATGGTGAATGCACGAAAGATGGTGTGTCTTGGGAATTTGATCGCCATTATGGAGGAACGTGACTTTGATAAAGACACCATCGATACCGACTCCCTGGAGTCCGAGGTAATGAACCTTAATGAGACTTGTTTACCTGTATTCCAATACTAGAAAAAAAGAAAGAAGAGATTCTCCAATTTATACTGGATTTCAATTGAAAAGATTCCTTCCTTTTCCTTAAAAAGATTCCTATATTAAAAACGCCAAAATTTTATCTGTCTTAATAATATTGAAGAAAATTGAAGTAATTTTTCATTAAACCATCTGTCCATTAATTTTTGTCCCAAAAATGGAAAGGATTAATATGTTTGCCATTAATCAAGCAAACAATACCCTGAAAATGAATTTTAATTTAATTCTATCACACTAACAGCATTCTGCACTGTCTGTTACAGGCTATACAGTTGTCATCCTGTCCAAAACAATTGGATCTGAGCAATGGTGGTCTGTCAAGAGTCCCTGACAGTGCCATAGCGTTTCCAGCGATTGAAGAATTGGTGTTAAGCCAGAATCAACTTACAAACACGAACAACAATCTGATACTGTTACACCGGTACGAAACGAGACAGTAAAGGTTCGAAGGGGTTGTATTATTTGAATTTATAGGAAATTGATCGTGTTCTTTTTAATACAGATTCCCGAAACTTCGCGCACTCCATTTGGAGAGCAACGAGTTGATGAAAATTCCACGAGAGTTACTGGAGCTTAGGGAGTTAACCTACCTCAATCTCTCAGACAACAAAATTGAGAAGATTCCCGCTGACATAAGCCAGCTTATCAAGTATGTAAACTCCTCTTATCAGCTTTCGTTGAAACGCATTGGAAAGAAAATTATGCGGTAAATTAACACGTTGATGGCGCTTGAAAATCACTGATATAATTAGACTTTATTAAATATTCCAAGATATTTAGCAAATTTTCAAATCGAATATTTTTCCATTGATCCGGAAATATTCAAAGCGTACGCGCGATACAATATTTCTTCCCGTAAGAAATCATTCGATTTCCCTTGGAATTGATTTCTCAAGGAACACCGGTAGGTAGAGGCTATCGATAAATGCTGAACAGGGTGAAAGAAACTAAGAAATATGAGGTTTTCCGGTTCGAGATTTGACGTGGAATAGCTTGGCCAAGGCATTGAAAGATATCCCCGTTCGAAAGAGAGTTTCCCTCAAAGAAATATTTTCAATCATGTAGACGAATCGTTATTTAAGACGTTTCTGACGTCTCTTTTCCATAATGGCCATGATTGAACGGGTTGCTTACGAAAAGAAGATACTGTTTAAATAAATAATATCTTTCAATCAAAATATTGAACAGTGGTAGTTATGGATTTCAATTGAAAATTTTGCAGGCAAATTTTAAAAAGATTCCTATATTAAAAACGCCAAAATTTTATCTATTAGTAGTTTTTAATCTTAAAAATATTGAAGAAAATTGAAGTAAGTTTTGATTAAATCATCTGTCTATTAACTTTTATCCCCAAAATGGAAAGGGTTAGTTTTATATTTATTATTAAATTTCCAATTTATTTTTAAATTAATAATAAATAACTGAAGGGTGGAAATTATGAACATTCTTTATTAGAATAAATATTTTCATTAAAATAAAAAATGTAGAATTACAGAACAATAAATTAGGATCATTCCTTAAACGCCACGTATTCACGCAGAATGGTTCTAACAGAGAATTCACGTTCTAAAGGCAATCGAAGTTTATCGTGTCGTAGATCCGCCGGTAAATCAACCCGACTTCCGGTCGCCGATAATAGAAAGTTATCCGTTAATTAATCGAACGAACCACCGAGTCAGATATATTATTTGCCGATTTCCTTGCATCCGTAACGCCCTTACCTAGTCGACGATGTGCTAATTAAGATAAATTGCCTAATCCATGGATAATTGGAACTGGCATGGTACTGAAAATCGATATCGGCACTCGTCGCTCCTGGAAACTCGTTCGATTGAACAAAATTCCAATTAGAAAGACATTAATATCAAAATTAATTTACACAAAGTTAATATAACTTCAGCTATACAAAATCACAAAATTTAATATATAACTAATAAAATGAACATTACATAAAATTTTCCTTACCAAACACGAATGATGGAACCTCCTTCCCTTATACCATCATTTTCCCTAGGTAAATATACTATGCTCACTACTGCACATAAAAGGGAAAGGTTTAAGTGCTAACGTGTTTACACGTTCAGTGATCAAAGTAGAGCAAGTACCACAGGTTTATTGATACAGTTGCCGAGAATCAAGTATCCTGACCTCTTTTCCTGTAATTTAATTTTTCAACCCCTTCGATCCCAGCCACTTGCTATCGCCTGATCGATAGTTAATGCTGAATAGTCGATCACGCGGTTGTGGCTCATAGCGGTCGAATCCCAGGTAAAATATTTATTTTATTCGACGTTCAAAGGGTTAAAATTCGAGGAAAGACGAAGGAGGCGTTGAATAGTCGACCACGCGATATCGCGTGGTCAACCTTGTAACGCATAGCGATCGAATCCCAGGTGAAATATTTATTTTATTCGACGTACAAAGGGTTAAAATTCGAGGAAAGACGAAGGAGGCGTTTAATAAATCGGCGAAATCGGCTCGTCAAGTCGGACGAATTGCGGGGAGTCGCTGTAATTAAGACGGCGATTACGTAAAGTTCCTCGAAAACGGCTTTCCACCGAGCGGAAACGAGGATACCAAAGCCCCGCTGAAGAAGGAACTACGGTGCTAGCACACCGACACACGCTCGATTCCCGCGTGTTTCTACACGGTGCACGCGGCGGGAAGAACGCGTGCGAGGACACGCACACGAGCCCGAATGCAAAAGCTGACCTGCTAGAATGGAGTTGGGCAACAACAGAACGGCCAGAAGTCGTCCATCGTGGTGCAGTGGCGCATAAAACAACGGAAGAAGAAGAAGAAGAAGAAGAAGAATCACCGTACGAATTAATGCGAAGCTTTCCAATTAATTGAAATACGTGTAGACGTGAAACACTGGCTTTTTCTATTTCCTTCCTTGCCTCGGTATTGTGATATTAATCATTTGGTTACTTAAAATTTGTTATGCTGGTCATCGATGATTTTTATAGTGATTAACGCGTTAAACTTTCTTTTTATGCAAACAGAGTGTAATGTACTGTTTATTCCTAAACGAATACAGAAAGTAATTATTGTACGATGCGATGAACGTAATCTTCAGGAAGTTATGTGCTCAGGATGAATTTTAACAAGTTCCTAACCGTGTTAGATGGTTCTAGTTAACAAGATACGGAACAAGCATAGCTGCTCAGTAATTGGCGATGTTAATTTACTATATCACTCGTTATACCGACGACTCGGTAATTGATCATTCTTCGAATTACAGCTTAAACAGCTCGTCGAGGATTCATTTATTTTTATTGTACCTGAAAAATTCAGTAGATTAAATATAATTAAAATGAGAGCACGTTTCAGGTGGTAATTTTCAGCAGAATAATTTTTAGAAGGAATTCAGCTTTTCGTTTAACGTGGATGAATTTTTTCATTATTTATAAGAGAAAGAGAATTGCTTATAATGATTAAAATTAACCGGAAGAGGTGCATTAATCGAATGAAATTAATAGAGGAATTTTTAAATAAAAATTCTTATTGACACAATAATCCCTTGTCCTCGTCGTAGGGACAAAAGAACCGTTTAAAATATTCAACACGGTCTGAGAGAAGCTACAGCAATATTGTTGAAGATCTTAAAGGAGAATCTACCTAACGACTTGAAGTTGACCAACCCAAGGAACAAGAACCCTTACCGAAGAACGTAATTTAAAAGCTCCTTATCATTAGGATTCCTTTCCCCGAACGAGCTGTATTCGCGGAACACAATGCGAGCTAAACACTGGAACTGTGCAATTTACTTCCCGATCAGAGTGTCCGATCAAAAAGAGCGCACATCGCTCGTATTGCCGCGTACATCGAGGCGTGAACAGATATACGGAAGAAGACTTTTCCGAATAAATATTAACCCTTTGCACTCGATGGACGATTTTTCGTTGAATTGTCAGTGACTGAAATGATTATTAAAAGATGGAAAATAGAAAAATTAAATATTGCAAATTTTGAAAAAATAGAATTTAAAAATGGTAGAAATGCTGTAAGACCAGAAGTAACAACTGGCGAGTCTTAGTATTGTCAAATACCCTTTAATTCGAAAGGGTTAATTATCTTGAGTGATTAATTATAGCAACATTCTTAAAATCTCGTAGTTCTACCACCACTAGAGTCTAATCTCTCTGTTCTGTTACATCAGAGTGGTCAGCCAAGCCATCCTTGATCTCCCTCTTCCTCGGCCAAGGAATACCTTGGACATGCTTCGCCTCGCTTCTTTAGTCCTCCGAAGAACTCGCGCGAGTGTGCACCAGCTTTTGTAACTTCTATTCGTTGCTAGAGCCAACTGGAATAACGTCGTTTACCAAAAGCCGAAGAAATCGAGCTACTTGATAGGAGAACCTCTCCGAGATTTGTTGAACCGTGCGGAGAGGTCATTGAACTCGTGAATTTCGAGGATCACCGAAACTTTCGAGCGGTCGGGGTACTTTTCAAGTTTATCAGTTTGGAAAATTCGATAAACCCTTCGGCATGTGGATTTTTCGAAAATTCGAAATCTTCGAATAGTTGGTACTCCTCTTTGGATGCGATAAGCTTCCAAAAGTGATAAATGAAAAAAAATCAAATCTTCTGAATCTGTGCACCAGAGGATGAATCAGCTCAATTTGAAAGACAGTCATTTCGAATTCACTTCTTACCTTGAAGAAACTTTTTATACGTAATTTATGTTGGATGCAATTTATTCGAGTTGTTGAAGGAACTTTGAATGTTGACTGTTAAGAAAATCAGAGATTTCTAGATGAAGGCACATTTGCAAGAATTCATTTAGACTTATTAGACTTTTGAGTAAAATTTTATCTACGCTGAAGAATTTCTCGTGAAATGTACAAAGCTTACCGAACGCGTAATGCGATGTCGAAAAATCTGTGAAATATACAAAAGCGAAGGATTCTTGGAGAGGAAAGGAGCTGAATTATCTGATAGACGTAGAAGGCAAAAGAAATAGAATAAACTTGATGTTCTGAAGGAATCCATTATCAAGGTGTACGTTTTAAATGGATAGGAAGAACGGAGACGATGAATATTTGAACGCATTATGAATGGGTGAAAAACGCGAGGGAAGTTTTTCTGAAGAATTCACTGTCTCCGCTAAGAAGCGTCCCGGAATACTCGAGAGGATACTCGAGATCTTTAGAGGTGTTCTCGTTCTTTAAACAGCGTGTGCAGTGGCCGAAGAATAAGGAATGGTAAAGCAGGTGAGAAGTGGCCGCGTGCTCTGGAAATAAGTGCGTGCTCGAGGGGCCGAATAAGAGGATGCAATATGGCGATCCGATCTAGTTGAAGGGTTGAAGGGTTCGAGTGTTCCGGTAATTACCATTCGAGAGTTTCCACTTTAAACCAGAAAATTATTCCCTCTAATTTGAAACGTTTTTCTTTAATTAGTGTACTTCTGCAAGATTCCATTACTCGTAAGAAATTCATAAATTAAAAATCATGAGTATAATTACCCCACTTATCTGAATAATAAAAATATATATATTACCATCAATTTTTCTCTTATATTAAAATTTTAAGTTTCTTATTTTTTTAAGCAACCTAAATGTATATGAAGAAAATAATTTGTTTAGTAGTAAATTAATAAAAATATTTCATGATAAAATGTTACGCAACGTTACGACAAATCGTCTAACATGATCAAACGTCTAGCTTCAATTACTTCCGGCCGGCACATTTCGATTTTACTTTAAAAACTGAAAGTCCATCCGATGACACAGATGCTTACTGGCAGGAAGGTTTTCACCATAATTCGAAACTTTCTACTCAAGTGCACATCCTGTGGGCGGCCCCGTTCGTTTAGGTTCACCGATTCGTTTGTCCGCGCAATGTGCAGGGTGCAACGTGCATTGACATCGGATCACGTTGCACCACTAACTGTAATGTTTATTCATCTTGATTCATTCAATAGGCGTACCATCAGCCGGAAATTTCGATACAATTTTGTCAGATTAATCAGAGAAATATTTTTCATTTTTTCATGCGATGCTATTTGTAATTAAAATGTTGCAATTAGATAAAGGAATTAAATCGACTCCAAATAGAAATTATTATATTATTATATTAGAAAAATATGGGTACAAAGAATGCTATAAAACAAAGTAATTATTAAGTAGGATTTATTATTTCTGAGTAATCAACTAGTGAAAATGAATTATTTTTACCTATAATACATTTTATTGAAGAATGATCTGAACGCAAGTGAAATACGATACTAATAATAACTATAATTTTATTTAAGCCTGAGAGAGCTAATCTTGGATCGTAATGGAATCAAAGAGTTGCCGCACGAGCTCGGCAAGCTGAAGAACTTGAGAAACATTTCCTTGGCTGGAAATTGCCTGAACGATCTTCCATCTTCCTTCAACATGCGAACTCTTGCGCTAACGGTACGTCTATACGTTTCATGAAATTATTAAAGTATTTTGTAATTCAAAATTCGCGCAGCTGTACCGTTACGATGAATGGCCGCGGAACCATCGAGCAAATCGCATTGCACAAATTCAGTTCCGACCTGACGAATCCGACCAGACTCGTTCCAATTAATTAACACCTTAAGAAAAAGGAAGGATTCGTTTGTTAATTTCTTTGAAAATTTCATTGATTTAATTTAGGAAGTCACAGAAAAATTATTAGAAAAAATAATAATTTTTGTAAACTTTTTGTACTCGCTTTTGAGTACCTCTTGTCTAAGAAATCGAGATAACAAATGTTTGCAATTTCTTTTATACAGGCGTTGATCATCGACAAACAGCATGATTAAGTGTTTGCTATACGTGATTTGAACGAGAAGCAATTTTAAAAAAAGATTATATTGATAATGAAAATTGCTTGAAAATCATTGGTCTTATTAACACGTATTTTCAATCGATTTTTGATATATCTATATAAATTGAACAAACCTAATCAATTTTATCATTTTCAACTCACGTGATTCGTGTAACATATATAAATAGATATCTTGATGATAAAATATACATACTACTTGCAATTATCAGTGATAAATAAATGATTATATAGATATTCGGATCATTTTCTATCAGAAAATACGTAAGAGAAAGTTACATACATTTTTTACTAGCAAGTATATATTAAAAATTCTATTTATAAAGGGCTAAATATATTTATTTATAAACATTCTAAGAATTTCTTACGAATTAATATCGTTGAATATCAATATAATAAAAGTACAATCGTTCTTCAGTAATTAGTCTTATAAAAATGTTTTTAAGAAGTAAAAAATACACTTGTGCAGTGGTTAGACTTTGCAGATTTTGTTAAAGTGTCTTCGCTAATAATTTTTTATTCACAGCAATATATTTCTGCTATTATTAATATTCAATTATTTAGAATATTATAGTTTCTAAATAATCAATTATGTTTTTATTTAATTACGACCCAGCTTGCGCCGGGCACACAAAAAATTAGTCTATAGACTCATCAATTGTTCCCCTCCACGGAAATCTTTAGTAAAAGGCGAAAGATTTATGCGTGATTTGAAGGGAAACCAGAGTGACGATACACTGTCCCGAGCCTGGTTATATGCACCGTCTAGCGCATTTTACATTCGGGTAAGCGCTGCCGGATGCATCCACCTAGCGGCGCCCATTGGAACAACCCATGACTCAGGGCCGTACATATACCAACCATTCGCCCTGATCACTCTGCTGACAATGTTTTAGAATTTAATTGTAATAAGAAAAAATGTTCAAAGAAGAGGATACATTTTCGAAAAACATTTATTAAATATAAAAAAATACAGAAACTAATTTTTTACATACAAATATAATACATATGTAATTTTTATTCATTATTCGCATTATTATATTATCTCCCTGGAGTTAAAAATATTTTTTAAATATTTATCGAATATCTCATACGAAAATTGCAAAATATTCATAATACAGTCTGCAGAATTTACAAAATAATTTTTCAAAAGACAGTTATTGAAAATTATTCTTAATATTTCCAGGATGTCTTGTCAAAGAGTGAGCACAGTAAAGTATACAGAGATGAAAAAAACAATCAGAATAATTTATACAAAGTCAACCTAAGGAACAATCAATTGAAAGGGAACATAATTCTGGGGAATTACGGAGTAAGCACTTTTTCAATAAGAAATATACATAATAAATGATACCCTTGAAGTAATTATTCACCGTTCTCGTTTCTATTTTCTTTGTAATCAAGAATTTAACGCATCTAGACGTGAGTGAAAATAGCATTGAGAAACTGGACATCAGTGCTCTTCAAGAATTAAGAAGCGTTCGTTGCGCGCGAAATCTTTTAACAGAACTTACGGTCTGCGGGAGAAATCTTATTTCTCTTATTGCTGGAAATAATAGTAAGTCCTCTTCGTTATCCTCTTACTAAACATCACAAATAATGATTGGAAAATTACATTTAACTTATCCTTTTTTCAGAACTGAAAAAATTAACTATCGAACCGGTACCGGTGAATCTTGAACATTTAGATGTATCTTAGTAAGTAATAAAAATGATTATTTTTGTTTTTTAATTAAGAGTTGTTGGTATTTTTGATAAATTATATAATATTGTTATGTAATGAAATCGTATGATTATGTATGATGTTGCTTTAGTATATCTCGCTTAACGAGATTATAGTTTATAATATATAATTTTGCTGACAGAAAAGAATCTTTGAACCAAGTTAATTATCATAGATATTATTTCTGATGATTTGAGTTGAATAACATTTTCCTAGTTTAATCTATTTATTAAAATTTATTTTTCCAAGTACTAATTCCAAATCATGCTATTTGCAATATCAATAAAACCATTTTATTTATTTTTATTTTAGTAATAATTTAGATGCACTTCCGGAATGGACACCGGATCTACCCGTGTTGCGTGCACTTTTTGCATCCCACAATGCCTTAACAGCCCTTCCAGACAGACTGCTAACACAGCCATCGAGACTGGAGGTTCTTCACTTACCTCACAATAGGCTGCAGGCTCTTCCACCACCCCGGAAACCATTAAACATCGTTCACTTGACTCTGCAAGACAATGCACTGACAGTGTTACCGATGAGTTTCTTCGTCAACACTGAAAAGTATGGAATCGATCCGTTCGTCACGTGTAATCATGATATAGAAATGACTTTTAACATTTACTACTCTTATATCTTTGAAGTAAAAATAAATTATACCAGATAATCCAGAAACGATCGCTCCAACTCTATATTATATTAATTTATAGTTGAAAATGAAAGAAATTCCTGCACTGATTAGAATCTTTCCTTTAGGATGAAGGTACTGAATCTCTCCAACAATCGGCTATCAGAACTTCCTCACTTGGGAGAGGGGAACAAAGGTCGACCCAGTAATCACAGTTTAGAAAAGTTGTATTTGACGGCGAATTGTTTAACGGACACTGCCTTGGATACTTTGGCGAAATTGAACTCCTTGCGAGTTCTTCATATAGCTTACAACACTCTGGATACTCTTCCAGAAAGGTAAGATCCTCATCGCTTGATAATAATTTCACTGTTACATTAAAACATCGTCAATTTACAGTTGTATAGCTTCGTGGAGAGACCTGGAAGAATTAGTGCTATCTGGTAACCGTCTTCAATATCTACCGGATAACGTGGCCAATTTACGACACTTACGTGTGCTGCGTGTCCATTCCAATCGACTTTTAACTTGTCCGACATTCAATAAAACAGCATCGTTGAAGGTGACGATAAAAATACAGAGATCGTTAGAAGATAATACAAGATAATTGTAGAAATTAAGATTGTCACGAGCCATGAGAATTTTTCTTAAAATAAAGATAGAGAGATAATTAGAGGAAATTTATTGGTAATTTAATAAATCTATTTTTCTGTTTCTGTTATTTGAGAAAATTGTATTTTATCCAGGTACTAGATTTAGCCCATAATCAACTGGACAGAGTAAATCTGGCCACCCTGGTACCGCCACAGCTTCAATTTCTTGATATATCCTGCAATTCGAGACTCCACGTGGATCCGAGACAATTCCAAGTGTATAGATCTCAACGACCGATATCCTTAGTCGATGTGTCAGGACAAAATAGACCGAGCTTACCCTCTCACCCCCATCAGCAAGAGATTGTTTCCGCTGAGAAGGGTACCGATCAACCGTGGAGACTGGGGTTCTCTGAAACAGCAGGATCCAGAGAAAGGTAAATGCAAATATTTGATATAATATACTTTAGATCTGATAACTATTTGAATTCCAACTAATTTCCCTATTTCTATTCACAGATTATACGTTTCGCAAGTTAGAATGCCATCGTTCTGCAACGTAGAAGGTCTCTTCGGCATATTCGACGGTGGCTCGAACCAGGAAGCACCCAACGCTCTTCAAGAAATGATACCTCGTCTCCTACTAGAAGAAAGAACCGTCAGGGAAACATCGAAAGAATATTTAAAATACACGTTGCTCTCAGCTCACAGAGAGCTGAAGGAAAAGGGTCAAAAGTATGGAATCGATGCAACGTTGGTGCACATCGTCAGAATTCAATCTCAACAGGGTTATCCAAAACCAGCGACAAAGTATTCTTTGAAAGTAGCTTCTTCGGGGGATGCGAAAGCAGTTCTCTGCAGAGCTGCTGGTCCTTTAACCCTAGCATCAGCCAAAAAGTTTCCTGTAAGAAATCAATTAGGGAACGCTGCTATGTTCCCCATAGTAGTTCCCGATCCAACCTTCGAGGAGGTGGACCTAGAAGACGACGATGAATTCGTGATAATTGCTAATAGAAGACTGTGGGAGGTGTTGAGCATTCAAGAAGCTGTGCGAGAAGCCAGGGCCGAAGCGAGTCCTGTATTGGCTGCTAAAAGACTCCAGGATTTAGCGCAGGCTTATGGCGCGGAGGATAATTTGAGCGTTATAGTCGTACGATTAACTGGTCCTAATCAAGGCGATTTAGATCAACTTATGAGGGAATTGAGGCATGCCGTTGGGAAAAACAGAGGTCAAACCGAGGGAGGATGTCCTTGTCCTTGTTGCGTGCCACCGGCTGCTCATAAACCACCGGGACCTTGCTGTTGTCACGCGAACGAGGGCTATTATTTAAATGGCGTGCTGAAGAGCATAGTGAACAGGTGAGAATGTTCTAGTGGAAGTACGTAATGTAAGTTTCCGAGAACTTTGTTGGAATACAGAGTACCGTAACAATTCTGAAACAACTAGTAACACTTTGAATACCATGAAACAACGGAGCCTTTATTTTACAACTTGAAATTCTTTGTTCCTTCTATTACAAATTATACCGACTACGATGTTTGAAATGATGATCAAATTTGTAATGATATTATAGATCAAATAAAGCTCACAATGGGTCCAATAGATACTTTAAAAATAGGAGATCCGCTCAAGAGAACGAAAGTCCACCGTATAAAGACGACAGAAGTTCACCTAGTGGTCAATCCGATCAAGCCAGCGATAGCACCTTTAAATCCAGGCATCCTTCCGGCAGAGTGTGGTCCGGAAGCGCGGCCTCCAGGGCCACGAACAAAGCTCGTCAAAGTGTTTTCGTCAATGAAAACGGTACTAGAAAGGTAATACCGTAAACTGTATTTCCAAATGGCACCGATAGCCAGTTTGGATTAAAACTTACCCATACAAGTATCATCAATAATCAAAGCGAGTCTCGACTTCAGCAGTTAACACATTCTTGAGATACTACTGCCTAATTATCTACTTAATTAAAGCTTCGATTGAACTTAGAGTCAACACATTCTTGAGATACGACGAACGAGCGCAGGGGATATATCAAATTATAATTATCATTTTCCTCTAGAAAGTAATGAATTATTGTTATATAAAGTACTGTAATTTTGTTAATATATTCTGACAGGTATCAACGTGTGTAACTGCCCAAGAGGATACCATGTCTGAGAGATCAGGTGCGCTAAGCGAGGAACAGTTCCGTTGTTGGGAATACATGCTCGAACAGAACACTCAATTGTTATTCGACAAGGAATTGGACACTCTAACGAGAACCCCTTTACGACGTGGACAATCGAGATCCACGCCTCAATTAGGAAGCAATTTGCCTTTTCTGTCGAAGAGATTCGGAAGTGCCAGGTCTTTTAATCCTTCCCTACCGAGGGCCCCGATTGTACGATTTGGTAGCGGAAGGAGATTACTGAACGGGGGCCCAAATGCGGCTTATTTCGGTAGCTTGCAGAGGCTAATGCCGTACAATCTCGAATACGATTTCGCTGTCATTCAGGAGAGGAACGGATTAGACTCTTTGGAACAGGATGCGACAAGGATGCAGCAATACTGGGGGGTCGCTACGACTGAATTGTGATGTACAATAGAGTCTTGGACAATCTACTGGATTCGGAAATTGTGATATGTCAAAAGGTGCGCGTTATCAGTATTAATCGATGATGAGGAAATCTCAAATGGATTTAGTTAGAATGAAAGAACTGATAAGGTGAGGCCAGCAGTGCAACTCTAAAAAAATATTATTTTAATCTTCTATTTTTATCATGGTTATAGATTTTATCTTCTACATGGAGTCAATGAGTAAAATTCTTATATTTGTTTTGAATCTTTAAAGTCGAGTAATGATTTCATGTGGTGTGCTAATCTTATACAGTCAATTATTAGGGAAATATTTTTATCATGTTTATTGATATAAACTTACTGAATTTGTTTTGAAACTGCTGATCATTTAATTTCACAAACTGAACAAGTTATCGTTACAGATGAATATTTACATACAGATATCACGTTGCTTCTTCACAACATTGAACAGGGGATTAAAAATATTTATAATCGCGCTACGTCATTGCCAAATGTTTGCTTGTAAACTGTACTATAATGTCCTAAATATCATATGATAAAAGAACATTAAAAAGCATTGATTACCATGCTTACACGTTGCAAACAGAGTTACTATCATAAATCATAAATGTAAATACTGGCTTTGAGAAGCATATATAATATTGTACATAAGCATCATGCATTAAAGTGACTCGTAATTTGAAGTAACTGATCGAGATGTAACTATCTACATAGCGAGATAAGTGACTCGATCTCACAGTACTCGTGTTCACTACACGATTACGCACTTCTAGGAAGTTGTAGAAATCATTTGAAAACAACTTCAATGCGTCATCTCTTCGTTCTCTTCCTAAACACGAGTCTTCGATGATGAAATATCGTTTAGATATCGAAAAGAAAAATGCATTTATGCATGATATTTAATTTTAAGTAATGATTCTCTTCTATATTTTTGTACTGAAGAAAAATATGTAGCGACTGTTGTACCTGAAGCTACCAAATAAACCATCAACCAAGAAGAGACACTTCTGTCATGTTAAAAATTCTTTTAATTTATGTGGTCATACGTTGACCCGGAACTAGTACATTTAGTTATCCAACTTATACAGTGATAAATAATCTCTTACACCCAGACATCATCCAATTATCACTGTTTTCTCGTCATCTAATGTGCTGTATGGTGGCCTTGATAAGTATTATCTTATTTGTTGAACAGTATTAAACTCTCTATTTCTCTGAACTCTTATTACTAAATCAGGGAAACAGATTAAAATACGATAGAAGAAACTTTCTTTTTCTGTCTATTGAATGTCGGAAACGTGTCTGACCTCCGTTTAAGATAAACGGTAAGAACCTAAGCAAGAGCTTCGTCGAATAATGCTTATTTCATTTTTATCTCTGTGACAATGTTAAAAACAAATCTACTCGACTTTTTATGTAACTTGATTAAATTTCACGTGATTCTAAATTGATGTATACTATACATGCACCGATAATGTTCTCCTTAGTGTATTCTATTAATAATGTAAGATATGAAATTGAAAGGTGGAAATTTATAATTACCAGTAATGTTAAAATCTCATCGCATACTTCGTTAATTATATAATTTACAATAACAGGTTTATACAACGAGTAAAGTTAGTATATCAACTTATTTGTGCCACACCCCCGTGCTGATAAAACGTTCAGCCAATATTTTTGGATTGTTGAGTAATTAAATAGATAGAAGCAGAATCCTCGAGTACTCGTGTTATCAACGAATACACACTGGCAACATCTGGTGATCGCAAATAATAATCGCGTTGAGGTTGTTGTAAAAGGCTGATATCAGGAAGATTGAAATCTTACTGTTGTAAAGACAATCGCACTTATGATATTTAATTAAATAATCGCACGAACATCTGGAGATAAAATTTAAAAGACATTGTTAATTTTATTAATATTGATCGGTGATATTGTTATTGTTTTTTAGATGGAAAAATTCTGACGGTGAAACAATTCCAAGAGGAATATGCGTAAGATAAATGACCAAGAGGACGTCCATAAACACGTCAAATATATTATTTATACGTCTGATTAAATGTCTGTTAAATGACAGACGCCTACATTCATCGTATGTGCGTTGGTACAATCATTGATTAAAAAGCAGAACACTTGAATGTTGAACTTTGATGATAATTATACTGATAAAGATCAATGTTCAATTGCAACGTACTCGAATTTTGTAAATACTTCAATAGATCTGTGATCTAATCGACTGGTATATCGATTCTTTTAATACATTTGTAAAAATAAAATTAATTTTAATTCATTCTGCACCCTGTTATGTTCAATATGAAGACATGATTTAATGACATAAAAGTATCACCAAATAGCACTTACAGTATATCAATTTAAAGCTTATGATTTTATGAAAATATCTACATAAATATTTCATTAATATTCTTAATGAACGTTGGTTAATTTTTCAATTTCTTCTCCAGTTTTCTTTCCAAGGGATTGTCTATTTTGATGAAGAACCAACCATTTTGTATTAGGAATATTAAAAAAGTATTTATGCAGTCATTTTAATTAGATTTTAAGCTTTAAATTGATATATCATAAGTAATACTTCTTGTTATTTTTATGTGATAAAATTAAATCAGACTGTCTATATTTCAGAATTAACCATTTGATATGATATAACATATGTAATACAATTGCATTTAAACAATATATTCTAGTTATTAATCAATAAGTGATTTATAAATTATGCATATAATTGATTTATTAAAATTCATATAAGAATCCGATATATGATACATAAGTATATGTATACTTGAATAAGTAAATGTTCGAATTTGATCTTCCGCTCTGTTAAATTCCGCGCCCAGAAAAAAGTTTGATCAGCGCCATCTATTGAGAGGTGTCGACGGCTGCTCTTTTGTATTAGGATAGCATAATTTTGAAAGAGGTGGCACAGGAGGTATCCAATTGTGCGGTAGCAGAGTGGGGGAAGTACCACTCCCGTTACCCCCTCTACGTCATGGCGTCGCATCAATGCATATAAGTATATACTAACAATGAACAATAATTAATTATTCATTTTTCAACAACAATTTATGTACTTTTATGATTGCAGAATAAAGTCTCGTCTAGTAGCTTCTATTTTATATCGGTTTTGTTAGGATTTGAGCTGTAATTAATTAGTTATTAATGAATACGCTGACTGGACATGTGGTCGGAAAGAAACAGTGGCTCGAAAATTTATTAATAATACATTATTCTTGGGGAAAATAGTAGTAAAAGTTATATTAGAAAATTGCTACGACATAATACTTTATTCCTCAATCAGTAAATGCGTTTATTAATAAAGAGAAATCGAGGAATCAGCAAAATATGTCCACCGCGTACCGATTGCAATCACGCGTTCGGGTGTAAAATTATTATTGATTGATTAATTACATCAAAAATCTTATCAAAAACGATATGAGAAAGTAGCTAATACTCAATACTTTATTCTTCAATAACAAACAAGCGGAAATTAATTTCAGAAAGTCAAAAAATAATCGAAAATTGTAGTCTCGTGTCTGTTTTTATCTCGGCGGTCGTCACATTAATTACTAATAAATCATTAATTACTATCGGAATGTAAATAACTCTGATACTAGAAAACAGCTAATGTATGTAACTACATTCTACAATTCTGAAAGTGCCTAAATTGTTATCCACTTCGTAGAAAAATTAGGAAGTATCTCTCTCTAATGAACAATAAGTGTTTGTTTCAGGTGGCGCCATTTTGGAGTGGGGGTAGGCAACCTATTGTGCCACTTCTTCGCATTCTGCTACCCTGATACCAGGAGAGCAGTTGCCAGCACTTCTCGATAGATGGCGCTGTTTAAACTTTTGGTTTGCCCGCGAAATACAAAAGGATAAGAAGATAGGTATGTACTTATTTATTCAGTATTTATAAAAATTTTATGATAACTAAATGTCTTTCGAATGAAATGATGCTAAATCTGATCTTCTCCAAATTATTTTAAATTAGGTAAAAACTTTTCTTGCATACTTCTGATATAAAATTTTAATTGCTTTATTATTTATACACCATTAATATATAATTAAATGTTTCAAAATCGCTTTCTGATTTTCCATAGAAAAAATCTGTATCAGAATGAAATTAATCTGACGTTACGTATTAATCGCGGTTCTCGGGTACAAATGATAAATACCAAATGAGGAATAATTACAACAGATTTATTTCATATAAATCATTTTACATAAACGAGCATATAATGTTTTTTAGCTTATACGATATGACGTAAAATTATTTAGGTATAATTATTCATGCAAAAACAAACAAGTATGTACGTATTAAAGGTTAAAATATTTAATTTTTTTTACAAACTATTTACGCGAATGTGGTATACAAGTTGTGTGTGACGCGTTTACACAGCAAATATGTATAGAAGACTTTGTTTAAATGTGGAACGCATTGGTAAGTCACGTGCGTAGGTATACGAGGAAAGAAGTAAAGTGGGGGCTTCATAGGGTTTGCATAACCTGATTGAAATCCGACGCCAACAGTCAGTAGTATTTCGACGTCGGTGACGGTTCTACAGTTACGGTTACCCGTCTTTCTCTCTCTCTTTCTCACATTTTTTGTCTTAGTTTCTCTCTTTGTTACTTGTCTGCAATTGTGTTTGTTTCATCCATAAGAAGTTCAGACATCGCGATGTGCGCGCGCGCGTTACATATTCATCGGTGAAATACCACGTGTCGAATTTTTTATAGTTAATTCGTTTGCTATGATACCTACCAGAAGAAGAGTTTGATTTTGGTGCACGTGACAATATTTTAGTGAGTAATATCATACAAATATTCTGTTATAGCTATAGAATATAACTGTTGCCAAAAATGTTTCTTGATGTTTGGTTTATGATATGTGACAGACCGTGTGACTGCGTCAATTTGTTTTCAAGGTGTGTTCCAAAGAGTTGCTTCGTCATCTATCTATTTGTATCCCTCCCGTCCAAATTATAGTCAATAAAACGACCAGTTTAATGTCCATCGAGTGTTAACCGCGGATTAATTCCCTTTTGTATCATCTGTCATCATTTCCATGAAATTATCCAGATCACCATATTTAAGATACGCCTCTTTGATCATGATATGAACATTGATCACGCTTCTGGACCTGTAAAATCGTGCCTCATTAAATATAGAAAAAGAAAACATTCTGAGTAACAATTGATATTGTTTTAGCATATAAAGTGTTCTTTATATTTAAATTGGATTTTTAATTTGATTTGCCCCAACTTTATTGCAAAACTTTATACGAAACCATATGACAACGGATTCACGTGAATCCTTTTATATTTCATACTAAATCGAAAGTCCACGGTCGATGAGTCGACGCGACATTAAATCACTACAACTTCTCTATACACCTGTATTGTCATTTGTACTTTGGAAACCATATTCCACTACCCTACTTCACTTTAATATTTTATTTTTTCCTTATTTCTTATCTTCCTGTTACTTCGCTTATAATTCATTTTGCACTATTCTTTTTATTTTATGCGAACTGTCGAAGAAAGGCTTAAGGCTCTTTGAAAAACAGCTATGAAGTTGTTTCGAAAAAATGCACCTCATGCTTTTAGGTTGCCTCGAGGACCTGGAATACAAGATAGATTAAAAAGTATTTGGATTTTTCAAACTTTTCAGTAACACTTTTGTGAATGTAGATAATTAAAAATCTTATTCGTAAATAAATGATGTAATCGTGAATTTCATAATGACAAGTGCTGTGTGTTAATGAAAAGTGAACAAAATTTTTTTGCTGGACTTTGAACTACGCACCGTTCTCTTTTTGTGGGACATACAAAACGAGTACTCTCACGTTTCAGCTCGATAATCACTCGCAGCTGATTGTCACAAACAACGTTTCCTGGTTTACGTCAGTTCGCTATCTCGGTAAATTGTTTCGTAATACGAATACAGATGTATTGTTTAAAAACAGTGAACTACGGAAAAATTGGTTGTGACTGATAGCTGTTTCGCTGATAGCTGATAGCTTTATTCGATTTTTAGGCACAAGAAGCTCGTATTATCGCGTCTGTTAAATTCTTTTGTACGTATATACCTTTTGCTTCATTGGTGCGATACTTTTGTTGAAGCTAAATATAAAGTTGAAACCGAGATGGTTAGATCACCCTGTTTTACCAAATCGACGCGTTTCCTATACATATCTGTTCTGAGAAAGAATTTTGTTTTACGTTCAGCGGTAAAACATCTTTCACATCTGATAACTAAAATTACAAGGGCGCTGATGTCTCGAGCTTGATAAGCAACAATAACTCTGCATAATGAATACAGAAATCAATTAGAAAAATGGAAAAGTCACGTTCTTATCCGTGCTCTATTGTATTCTACAATAATCGTCATTTTTTATCTGCCTTGATAAAAACAAATATAGCATACGTATAATTTCCTATCATTTCTCTACTTAATCATAGAATAACTACCACGTTGAGTGTGCAATTTCATCACGTGCAGGCATTGCATAAGAATATGTACAATTCTATACGTTCAGAAGAAATTTTTGAATCGAATTCCGATCTTGATTCCCTAACCTTAAAAATAGCACACGATCCAAGAAAATCGTGTTAAGCCTAAACAGATGGCGTTTGTTATGAAAAAGAAAGGAATTAAATAACGAGCATATAAAATATTATAATTTATTCAATTAGAATCCATGATTAAAGAAATAAAATTCATTTGAATAAAATGTGACAGTAATGAATAATTAATTAATGAAACTTATCAGTTATATATTTATATATTATACAATCAAATGAACGGGAAAGGTTTTCCTCATAAAATGAACGGGAAATGTTTTTCTCATAAAATGAACATTTTAGAAAAACATAGCAATAATTTTTTGTTGGCGTATCAATGACGTGTGGCAATAGCAAAGGAAAGCACGATCGTATACACACTTCTAGGCATAATACATACAATATGTATTTGCGTCAGGAACAATAGAGCCACAATAGCCGCGTGCCGTAGTTTTGTTTCCATAAGCACTTTTTTTTATACCTTTGTTAAGAATGCTCCACTGCGTATCTCTCTCTCCGAACAGATCGATAATCAACGTAGCACGACATTGTGCAGAGTTCTTCAAATTAAATATTTATTTGTCTTCGCACAGAAATGTTATGTTTTATTCGCATTTCCATTCAACCATACAATATTGTTTCTCATCGTTTACTTGTAAATATAAAATTACACCTTTTATACGTACATAGTAGAAAGTTAGTATATTTTTTGTCCTTTAGAATTTATGGGAGACAGCGTAATTTAACGGGAACGTTGATCATAAGTATCTTCGCTAATGGTTTTTTATTCCAACGTTTCGCCATATTTTTACGGCTTCCACGATTTTGCAAGATTTACAACATCCCGTTGCTTACCTGATATTTTATTCATCATCATAATTCATCATTTAAAAATGACGGCATCAATTGAATTAATATTGACTTTTAAAATATTCCTTTCTCGGTGTGCAGCGAAAGAATCCTTTTTGGTATTATAATATTGATCGCGACCTTTGTACAACAAATACAATGATAATTCACTCCTTTTCTTTTCATATAACCTGATATAAAGTTAAGAGCTTTAAATTATTAGAGTTAGTAAAGCTAGCGATAAAGGAGCATTAATTATTGAATTATTGGCAGAAATAAAAGTATTGACAGTAGTTGACAAAAGTTGAGGAGCACTGAACAAGACATTGAGCTGTGGCCAAGTGAGACACGTTATACATACCTAATCATCTAAATGTAATTCTATTTCAAAATACTTATTTTTAAAAAATGTCTCCTTTACAGCCAAATACGCAAATTTCTATACAAATGGCTCACGGTATTAATACCTATCGTTTCTCTTTAATTTCTCTCTCTCTTAACCTCTCATTTGACTAAAGTGACTGAGAAACAGGAATGAAAAATGGCTACTACTTATTATAATTATTTCAACATACATTGATATTAATTGATTAAAAGGAATTTTCAGCTATTTCTGTAGAAATCTATAGCTTTTATCTTTGTAAAGGCGACATTATAGTACACTGTGCGGTGTGTAAACTGTCCAAGGTCACCCAAGGTCGGGAGTAAAAAATAGCTAAAACTGTTACAGTTATTTGCTCTACATTATTAATGTAGCTAAGGATGTGCGGGTACCCGATATTTCCGACTCGGGTGGGCTCGGAAAAAATCGGCCGGGCTCGGGCAGTCGGGTAGCTCGACTATTTCGGGTTCGGTCGGGTACAGTCGGGCAGACTCGGACGAGCTCCCGCGGGCCGTGGCCCGCGACCCAACTCTCGTGTACTTGTTAATACTTGCAATAAGCATGTGCAAAATCTGTTTTATATGGAATTTTGGAATAAGATAATTTGGGAGCTTGTCCGAATCTGCCTGATTGTACCCGATCGAACCCGAAATAGTTGGGTTACCTGTCTGTACGCATGTATCGGACGCCCGGCCGAGCCCGCCCGATGTTTTCCGAACCGACCCGACTAGTCGGGCCGCACATCACTATACATACGCAAAGAAATAGTTAAGAATTTGAAGAAGAATAAAAGAATTTTTATAAAACCAGCACGTTATAATTCTGATAATACTTAAATACTTCTGGCAATTCTCACATTCTTCGTTACAACACAGTCAATTTTTTGTTGACCACGTCTGTTTTGCTTCTAAGTAAGTTTACATTCCATGAACTTAACATTCTTTTTTCTTGGAATAGGTTGAATAACAGAGTATTATTATCGTGCGCGTGACCAAGTGCCTTCGTAGTTTTATCGGATGTAACCGTGAAATAGCGCTGACCATAACACTCGATGCATCTGAAATTAATGAAACGAATGTAAATAATGCTAGAAATATTTCTCGTCGTCTATTGTTAGCTCGGGTAGCGTGTGAAACCTTTTATAAAGATACCGTATTGATTTCTTCATTCACGCTTGATCAATTCTTTCTTAAATGCCGCTTATTTCGTCACAGTCGTCTGTGGTGTATTTTTAAAAATCTTTTTCTGCAGTTCCTTAAATTCTATAGCTCTTAAAAAAGAGCATGTCATACATGTACCTTGCAAATAGAATTTCTAAGTATAAAACTGCTCACGGTTCAGAATAGCGGGTATGAAAAGAAATGTCGGTGCTTGACGTAATAAGTTCGCGCCAGATATTCTCGCTTGTTTAAAGTGTAAATTTTCACGAATACGATGAATCATTGCGCCCGACCAGATAGATTAATGGTACATATCTGCCAGAAGACATCACGTGCAATGGTCTTGTACAACGTGCACCGCACTCCTCTGCAACAATGTTTGCAAACTAGACAAACAGCTATTATTAATCTCTACTAGCTATAAACTCTTAATATTATGCAATTGTCTTTTTTATCGTTTTAACTAAACGATCTGAAATATATGTAAATTTGTAATTATAGAAACCGAAAGCGGTGTTCGTAGAAGGCTATTTTATTATCTCATCCTCGGCCGGACGTATAGTTTAACAGGATAGAAAAATACTATCAAAACTCGGGATACTTAAGATTGTAGATTTCTTAATAATATCTTTTGTATAGTTGTATCGATAGTATAACAATTTGTAAGTTGTTTAGAACCGATAAGTCGTGATAGTAACTTACTATCTATCACTGGCACATGACTCTTGACTGTGTCTGTCCACCTTTCACGTTTCAACGAAGTCAAACTAGGCCTGGTATTGCATGGTCATTGCATGTTCTAATATAATGCAACATTATACACGTGTGTCTCGGTATGTAATATAAGATGTAATCCAAGAAACAGATGATTGTGTACAATTATGTTTCACTAACATAGCGATGATGTTCTTTCATCAATACCGTTCTCGACACAACAGTTTTGACGGGTTTTTAATACCATGTTATGTCTAAAAAGTTATTTCATTAAAAATATGTTTGGTTCTTTAAATTAGATAAGAAAATTATGATTCAGGAAAACTATATAAGGATAAGAGCTCTGCTGCTACTGTACTTCATTTGTTCGGTTTCTCGTTATAATTAACCAGGTGTTCTTACTATGTACAGTTGCGAAAAAATAAGTAGTAATAATGGGCAAATCATCCTACATTAAGTAGTTTCCTCTTTTAATGCGTCACAACTCTTATCGCAGTTCCCCCCGTGGTCAATGCGGACATTTTTTTTTTTTTAACGAGTGCTTTCCTGTTACTATTACCCTTCTCACTGAATATATATTAAAATCCGATTTAACATTTTTTTCTGCAGAAAGATATAGAACAGTTTCAAAGGAATAATATATTAATATACAGGGTATCCCGTAATTCCTGTAATTCCCGGTAATGGGGGGTTGCTGGGGTGATTCTGAACAACATTTTCCTTTACCAAAATGTCGTTTGATGCTTCGTTTTTGAGTTATTAACGAAAAACACTGACCAATCAGAGCGCGTGCTGGCCCACGAGAGCGTTGGCTTTCGGCCGCGCTCGGTCGTGGTCGTGAACAAACGCATTGGCACAAACGCGTTCATTATTCATGAATAACGAATAATTCCACATTGTTCTTAATTTAAAACGATGTAATATTTATCATACGCTTCATTCGATACCCGCGCTGTGCCAATGCGTTTGTTCACGACCACGACCGAGCGCGGCCGAAAGCCAACGCTCTCGTGATTCGGCCCGCGCTAAAGGCGCGCTCTGATTGGCCAGTGTTTTTCGTTAATAACTCAAAAACGAAGCTTCAAACGACATTTTGGTAAAGGAAAATGTTGTTCAGAATCACCCCAGCAACCCCCCATTTCCGGGAGTTACAGGCCATTTAATTACATTACCATTGTAATTAAAATATAGTATACATTTTTCTTCATCCACGTGTTTCTCCACCTGTTTAATAAAGAAACGTATTTTATTACTAGAAATTGGCATACGCAAATTACTATACTATTTCGATAAATAATTCTTGAAAACTGAATACCGATTTATGTTATACCGTGTATAATGGTACCAGAAGCCATCCAAATGAATAGAAAAAGAACAGCTATAAAATTTTACGGATATCTGACACCTGCCGCGTATCTTTTAACAACATTTTATCTCAGCATATCTGAACAGTATATAGGGTATTATAAAAATGTTAAAATTTATATATTAAAGTTTTTACGTAATATTCTTTTTGTAGATGAGCGTCATAGACAGGTTCAAATGTTACCACCAAGGTAACTGAAATTGAAAGTAGTCATATCACTAATTAATCGTACTTACATGTAGTAAATATTCAAAACTTACACGTGTAGAATATTCGGAAATTACTATTTTGCATTATATTTTGATCTAATATAATATAAATATAGAACATTAATTTTACTCAATAATGTATCGTTTATTGTGCCAATCGCAATATGGCGGACAGGAAGTAACTACTTGAAATTTCGTGTAATCAATTTCAAACATAGATGTTTTATGGAAATTGCATCGGGTGAAAGGATTTTGGAGATTTAATCAATTTTTCATAACTAATTTTATTAGCGATCTACATATGTTTCTATGTACGAAGCCATGAAAATGATTTAAGAGCAATAGCTTTAGCTCGATTCGAATTGGTGATTCTATTGAGCCATCCGTGTCGTCACTTCCGTGTTCACGGCGTTGCCAGATCGACCATTGTTTCATTTGTGAAGGAAAAACTACTGCGGTGTAGCGCGTTGTGCCAGTGGGTCGTTTCATGTCAGTTAAAAAAGTTGTGTTGTGCCGTAAAGTGTCGAATAATGGGAAATTCGATGAAAAATATGGAGCGACTACTTTGGGCATTCGTTAAATAACACGTACTCTTTTACGAGGTGAAGACCAGGCTGCCAACCAAGCTTTATATGTAAAATCCAACAAGCTTTCTCGACATAATAGGTAAAATCAAGTTTCAAGACTAATGTGCTTCACTGAGATGTGTTAACAATCGTAGGATTTTGTTCATTTATTGTTCGCGATATTTTTTTCTATTTCCCTGTGTCCGACATATTGCTTCAAAATTGTCATTAAATATTCTTGTAATAATGTTTCCATGTACGTCGTTTCCTTGTATGTCTCTGTTATGTATAATGTATCGTATCAAAAATGTCTGTATCGACGTGGTTCGATAATAACAGGTAAAAAAGATATGATCGCTTCTATAATCTGTTTATTTTATTAAATTCACGTGTTTCACTTGTAGTGTTAAATATAAATTGCAGCATGCCTGCTAATATTTTTGTAGTGCTGACATGTGTCTACCTGATGTAACGTTGAATTTCATATTCAATAAGATAAAAACAATTGCATTCTGCTTATTTGTTTCATATATCGATGTTTTATTATTGATATAGCTTTGATGTCATATTTTGTCACATTGTGCTATATGTTGCTATTGTAACATGTACTAATATAATACTACTAATGCAGTAAAAATTTACCTAATATCAATATAAAAGATATCCTCCAATTTAATATTAATTTTATTAATGAATTCTTATTTAACCACATTATAACTACCATTTAAATATATGATATAATGATATTTTTCTTTCATATTTTTCAATTCAATGAAACTTCTTCAATGTGGATCACTTGTGTTAGTGTACATTTTCTAATGATTCATAATTTCTACATTATATTTCACACGGTAGTATTAAATTCATCTAAGTTTTTATTTTTAATTTAAAGCATATAGATCATATACCATTAAATAAGAAAATATTGTTTTATAAGCTTTAGTTTGATCTAATATTATCACAGATTTATTTAATAAATAAACCATAAAACAATTAAATATTCCTTTCTCTTAACACCTATCGGAAAACCTTACTACACCTATAAGATGATTATAATAAAAATATTCTTTTTAAATAATAAAAATAAATAAATCATATACCATACAATTTATCTAAAGAACAAACTATAAATTTGCATTTAATAATAAATAAATACTTAATACTTAAAAATAATTTTTAAAGTTGGTTTTTATAAAAAGAAATTTGTCTATTGAACACCTGTCCCAATAAATTTGATCGCTATTGTAAACTTCCTGGCGTACCTTACAACAAGTCCCTTATTACAGAAAATTAGCTGATGTGAATTGAACACACCTTGAAACACAGAAAATTGAAAGAGAAAAACAGTGAGAAAAAGAAAAGATAGTAATATGCAGCGGATGTGGTTTATAGAGAACAAAGAGGAGGAGCAATTGAAGCCGCTAGAAGAGCCACGTGAGACTAGCTTCATCGAGGTGGCGACTGAACAGACATCAGACATGAGGGGGTCTAAAAGGGACTGGATTTTTAGAGTGCAGGTAATGAGTAGTAATTTTTATTACTTTCAATGCTGTTTTTAATCATTGTAATCTAATGCTTTTTATCAATTTCACGCGTGTTCAGGTGCATAAAGTGGAGAAAAATGAAGTCTTATATGTTGTGGGCAATTTGCCTGAACTGGGTTCTTGGAATCATAACCAGGCACTTCAATTATCACAAGAACATGGCAGTCGGGATTCTCCTATACTTTTTGACAGTAACAGTAGTGGGGAATTTTATAGCGATGATGGACATGCTGGAGATAATTTATTTGGTGACGTAGATGATGAGTGAGTAAATAAAAATTTGTTCATCATTTATAATCATTCATGGTTTGAATGCATAATTAAGATGTATTAATAATCATGTAACTGTACATACACATAGAGGCTTGTATATTTCAGAGGTGGACAGATATTTTCACAAAAGGTTGCACTTCCTATTGATACTGACGTAGAATTCCGATATTTCGTTGCTGTTATCTGTCAATCTAATGGTACTAAAAATTCGGCCAAGACTCTCATTATTCGTAGATGGGAGACTCATATGAGACCGCGCCTTGTCAAAAAGAACAGTATGTATATAGATGTAAAGAAAATTAATTATCTGCCTACTGTAGCTATAAATAAAATGTTTATTATTGCAGCACCTAGCAATTTTACTAGTGACACATTACCAGATCCAGATAAATTTGGTTGTTATAATAGTTATTGCAAAATTGAACGAGGCTGGTTGACTGACGAAACTGTGGTACAATTTAAGCTTTTTAATAATCCAATTAAATTATGGAAAAACCGATTACAAAATAGAAAAGTTCATATTAAGGTATGTATTTTTGAATTGTTAATATCATAGATTAATATGTAAAAGTTTAAAATTAACAACATCTTCTTGCGTTTTAGATGACACCTGTAAATCTAGTTAGGCACAATTCTTTAGAATTGCAACAGTTTGGAGGCGATTGTGTAGATGATAGTCTTTCAATGGATACACAAGATATTGTTGATCAACCTGCCTTTAGTATTACAGAAATTGCGGTATATATACTTTAATCATATTTCTTATTACAGTTAATATTTTTTTTATCTAATAAAATATTTTTTTCGTAGGTTATGAACGACGAAGAGGCTCACTTCAAACTTCAGGAACAATTTGGTCGAGCTTACAATGAAGACGAATTTATTATCTTCAATGTTGCGGTTCGATACCCTGAAACTATCGTAAGTAATCACACAAACAGCCATCAAAAAGTCATATTAAATACACAGTTCGATGAATAACCATTGGTTGGTATTTATTGCTTGCATTGCTTGTAATTTTTATAACATGCATTATGTATATAGGATAGATCTTCGATTTTTTTTACAAATCAACACTTTACGTCTTTTAATGGACAGTTCAACAATGGAAACATCAAAGGCATTGTCTTCAATAATACATCAACTAGTTGTATAACAGAAATTAAGAAAAAAGTATCAGAAAAATGAAATGTGGTGTCTTTTAGTTTACCTCCCTAGCACTTGACGACTAATGTACATCTTTGTGTTTAATAGAAATGGCAGATAGATAAACATAATATTGATAAAAATTGTAGGCATGACACAGCAATAAATGGCAAACTAGTGGTAATTCATGAAAGAATTAGATACACTAAAGAATACGCATTGACCATACCATGTGAGTTTTCAGTAGACCACGAGTAGGCTGGCCACGTCTTCTCTCGCGGCTTGTTCAAATTACTTGGTAAAAGATAATTAAACTTGTTCAGCAGCTATTGCCCTCCTTGGAAACCAGAAGCGATGTCACGCGCATTGGCCTGGAATGAAGACAACCTCTCGTCAGCTTTGTACAAAGCAAGACTTCTGGTGCAAATGATGATGCTAACATGCAATCTGATGTATCGATGCTAAGCATCGTCTACCACTTTACATCTGTGTCACATGACATCACACAGAGATATGATGGTTTTGATTGTCGTTCACCCTACCGCACCTATCCTTAGGCTAGTCTCTCGTAAAAACCGTAAATTTTTCTGAAGTACGTCGGTATTATTGTGACTGAAGAGATAATGGATTTGGTTCAACAATACTTATCATCCAGACTACTACGCGATCTGTTGTAATGTGAGATCGGTTTACGCGAGTCACAGCCGTCATCCTAAGCAACCCTAAAGAATTTAGAGATATCAACGCTGTCACACCTCATATCCATCTGTGTGCGTCGAAAATGGTGAGGCTCCCATCACTCCTATATCCTTTTAGTGTACTACTAATATTTTCTAGCTCTGACCAACTCTACTGTACCGTACCTGACACCGCTGCGCGGACAAATGCCAGACTAAGCTGTCAGAATCTTCTGAATCTGAATTACAAACCTTGCAGACTTGAATATCGAAATTTAATAATGAATGATCGGCAGGTGTTGCGGGATACGCGTCACCAGGCAGAGTACAGCATTTGGCAATTATTGGTCTGGTTCATTGCTAGATTATGTAGGAAGTAAATTATCGTCGTTTGTGTCGACCTGTTTCACTAGTAATTTGTTGCTCTTGCCTACAAATTATTTCAAAACTGCCAAAAGTCATTCGTAAAAAGAAAACATAAGATGTACAAATGTCTCAAATGATGTAGTTTAATTCCTACGGTTTTTTTAGTGATCAAGGATCGTTGATAAAGTGTCGTAAATTGTGCCACATTTACTAGAATCTCTAATTTCTTGTGTCTTACTTTAGAAAAATTTAGAAAAATAGTTTCTTCAAACAGTATGTCCTTGATCATTGGACTTAATTAATGTTGAAGCAAGCTCTATAATGGATGAGCAGAAAATACTGATGCGAGCATTTGGTGTTGTCTTAAATAGTAGTATTTTTCCATGTATATTAAGTAAACTGTTTTTTCAGGCATACTTAGTGGACTACTACGTGTACAGCTCAAGGTGTTTTCCTGGAGAACCACCAAGTCATATTGGTTTCAGCTACATCTTGCCTAGCACGTTACAAGCTAGCGTTGGGCTTTTAACAGTACCAATTACAAGCACAAAACATAGACCAATTGGTAAAATATTACTTTCCTATTTTTTCTTTTTCTTTGTTTCTTTATTGCCACAACAGGTATCTTGAACAATATCTTTATTTTTAGGGCAACTTACAGTGGAATATGTCGTGATAAAATCAATACCTGATTATCCATGGGATATGAGTATTTCGTATGCAAAACATTGGGAACAACGATGGTCTGGCCTTGATGTGGGACACAGAGGGCTTGGCACATCTTTTCAAACAAAGAAGTATATTCCCGAATTTAAATACGATGGAAAATCAAATTTTTTCAAAAGTTATTATATACTAAAATTTGCATTATTCTTACAGCTGTGCTAATGTACGGGAAAATACAGTAGCTTCTTTAAAAACCGCATCGTACCACGGCGCTGATATGGTCGAATTTGATGTCCAACTGTCCAAAGATCATATACCTGTTATTTATCATGATTTTTATGTATCCATTTCATTAAAACGCAAGAAACAGATTGAAGCTATGGACATGTTGGAAATACCAGTTAAGGATCTTACATTAGAGCAGTTACATTTATTAAAGGTAGGTTTTACACGTATACATTAACTGCATTTTTTCAGTGTCAAATGATTTATTTTTCATAGATATCATGTGCATTCTTTCATGTTTATAGTTATTTACAGAACTCAACACTTGCTCACAAAACAGAATTTTTTTTATTATTTTATTTTAAAGTATGATTTATAAACATTAAGGATGATAAACGAAACATTTCTTTTCGTTTTTAAAGAATATTAGTTTCATAAGTCATGGTGGAATGTTAGTGAAAATCACCTTAATAATCTTACTGTTAAGTCAATTAATAAGACACTTCTAATAAAATAATCTAGCATCTATCATTAACCAATAGAATGCGGCTTCCAATAATGCTACGCGTCATTAATATTTCGCTTTTTATGTCCATTTTTGTATTGAAGGAGAAATGAATCATCTCAGAGGGTTGTATCGTATGTAGATATACAGCCATGCAACTCATGAATTCATAGGTGTTAGATACCTATTCGTATTTGTCTTTTTATAATATTCTACAGGATTTTCATTACCCGAGGGACTCGTTGGGTAAGGTGCTGTATGTCGTTGATAAAGCTGAGCACGGGGTTAACCAAGTGGTGAGCTTTCATATCGCTTGCGCCGCCTAACTTGTCGCGAAAGATGTATAACCAGAATAAGTCATCTTAAACCACTTGATGCATGCTTGTTTCGAATTTATTCCAAAACCAACTAAAAATTTAATTTTTAATAGACACATCATAATACTACGATAATTGTATGTACATTACGCTTTGATTAAAAGCTGAAAGCTTCGGTACTCTACATCTTTGAAGTAATTTAATTTGAAAGTACTTTATATCGACGTAATTATTGCCAAATGACCTTTGTAAAAAAAAATGCTTTAGAAAATTTTAAAGATCATTTTTAATAATTCTTCACCAGTTTCATTCCCTCTGATTTCACGTGTCTCTGTTTCCACACGCGAGCGCGGAACTTTCCATCAAGAAATGTATAAATCACATTATCACAGCATGTGAATAATATCATGAGAGGCATGATATTATTTTTAATATATTCACATGACCTCAGAGTGCTTTATTTGGCTTCGAAAAGTATAGTATGTCAAACGTCATAAGATTTTTACCAATTTTAGAAATCTAACTAAATTACGTTAAAGACACTTTTCTAGTTTATGTATTTCTAATAAGGTGACATTCTTCTTGCAGGTTTATCACGTGGCCGAAGGTCGAGAAAAAAATCCACGATTCTTTGACGAAGATTTAGAAGATCATCAACCTTTCCCTACCCTTCAGACCGTACTTCAAGAATTAGAACAGCACGTTGGATGTAATATTGAAATAAAATGGACAATGCAACTGAAGGTAAAAATAAGATATAAATTTACTTTTTTATTTTCTTTTTATTAAAAATGTATTATCTATCCCTATAGGACGGCACATTCGAGCTTAATCACCCTTTTGACCTTAACTTATATTTGGATATTATACTGAAAGTTGTGTTAGAGTATGGTGGCGACAGAAAAATAGTCTTCTCATCTTTTAACCCTGACATTTGTGCCATGATTCGTCTTAAACAAAATAAGTACCCGGTAGTATTCTTGACACAAGGTGTCACCTCAAAGTATCCTACTTACCATGATCCAAGGTGTCAAACAATACCGATGGCTGTTAGACACGCGTTAGCAGCTGATATCTTAGGAATAAATGTTCATACTGAAGATATTCTTCGAGATCCGTCTCAAGTAAAATTAGTCAAAGACGCTGGATTAATTATCTTCTGCTGGGGGGATGACAATAATGATAAAGATACGATTCAACATTTGAAAAAACTCGGTTTACATGCTGTTATTTATGATAAGTGAGTAATCTTAAAATTATACAAATCCATCTTGTGTCAAAAAACAATGGAATTATGTACTGATTTAAATGTTTCTTTGCAGGATTGACGAATATAACGCAAAAGAAGTGAAAGAAAGTATATTCTTGGTGGATGCAAGAGAAAATCAGAAGGCACTTATTGCTTTAGCACAGTGTAATCAAAATTGTTCTGCTCAAAGCCAAATTTCCAATTCTCTCAATACAGAAAAGGTTCGCCTTTATTATATTATGTTTAATTGACTATTAATTGACAATTAACTATTAACTTTAATATTTGTACGAGTATAAAAGCTGAATTATAAGTGATTTTGTTTTAGGATTATTATATGGATCTTGATAAATCACGAAATATGATTACAACCGCATCAACAACAACTTCACTCGCATCATTTGGTAAGAATAGTATTGGCGGTGATAATGTATATTCTATGTCAACTGTTAAATTACCACCTACGTGTGACCATCAGGAGAGCAAAGAGATCAGTGAAATGACAAAAGATTTTAGCGTATGTGCAAAATCATTCGGCCATTCGGTGAAAGCTAAAAGTATCTCGGACTTAGTTTGCGGTCAGACAACAACGCTACCGGAAATTTATGGAGAGGATGAATCTGCAAAGGATTGTCTTTGATGTTTCTCTTTTAAGAAGCCGTCGTGGTTTTGACACAAAAGATATTGTTTAGAAACAAATCTATCATAAGAGGAAGGAGAAAAAAAATTTTTTTTTTATAATTCATAATTCATAATTACTATAATATTTATGAAGGGGTCAAGCAAATACTTTGTTTCCCCTACAGTCCTAGGATCCGTACAATTGGATCATCTTAACGGCCATTACACGGAGTATATACATATACCAATGCACAAGAGAGACGATCGATTGATTTTTCACGTCATTTATCATTCCTGCGATCGGTCGACTTAATTGTCCATTTTCTTTTTTATTATCTCTTACTTAAAACTCTACACAATGGCCTGTATTTTTTTTTTGTTTTTTTTTTTTATGATATTCGAGTTCAATGTTGGCTGTAGAAAAAGATTTGAACTCCTGTTATTTTGCCTGTGGCAAGTGAGTGCTGGAGTTTTAAGTTTTTAGTACAAATATCCTCAATATTTTTCATTTAGTTCATAAAAAAACAACTGTCACCCCTTTCATATTCCTTCCTTTATTAATGATCATTAATTTAACGAAGTAGAACAGAAAAGTAATTTGACAGACAGATTAAAAAAAATATATGACATTACGAGTATTTACTTCTTTTTAAGTTATCGAAGAAATTGAAAAAAAAAACAATTGCCTTTGACAGCTTCAAATGTTGACAAAACAGCTGCAGGGTAACTATTTTTCGTAGACATAGAATATTTCATATTCATTTATTTATGTTTCGAAATATTTTTAATACAAAATCTTAGTAATTAAATGATGTAAAAAATAAGAAAGAATTTCTTTATGGAATGACAAATTTTTGTTAAAAGCGTCAACTTAAAAACCACACTATAATCATAAATAAAGGAAAAGTTACGTCATTTTCTCGGATTAAATAATACGGTGATTATTATAAATAGTTTCTTCATCTTTGTATAATAATCACTTTAGGTGAATTAAGATCGGTTCTTTTTTTTCTGGTAGATCAATACAATCGAAACATCGTGAAGATTGTTCGTTCGCTTTATTAGATACTATTTTTTCCTGTCTGGACCTCGATGTCCAATTAATTTTATAACTGCATCAGTAACAGAATAAGTAGCCTGCAAATATCTTTTCATAGTTTTTAAACAGAGAAGATAATTTATACCGCTATACCGCATTGGTAGTACGCTATACAACTAAAGAGAGCGATTGTATCAATCGTTAAGATTCTGGCAGTATACAGTATATCTGTTGATGGTTTAGAAAAAAGTATACCACAGATATGTTAATGGAATCACATGTGTGTTTAAATGCACATGTATCGTGCGTTAAAGCGGGAGGGGGGAGGGGGTACTGATCTTTTCTATTGTCATAGAGGCTATGCATTGTAATAAACCAGTTGACGGATATAAATCGGTTTCGATAAGTTTATAACTAAATCCATTGGTAGAATTTTGAAAATCCTGATACATATAGGTTAATGTGTTACAGTCTTCAAGTGTATATTGATAAACTTCATATATATTTCAGATTTCTAATCTTGTGTCTGTTTTTCTTTCCCTGTTAAAATGATAATTTATTGTTGTATATGTATATTGAGTTATTATGCATACAATGAAGTAATCGGTCCCGTAAAAATTCCACAACTAATTATGCACACATAAGAATTAAAAACAATAAAAATGTTTTCTTTTTGCATTCGCATTTGAAACCTTTAACGCAAACACAGAGTACCTGACTTGAAAGTAGTTATTGGATATAATATGTATGTAGTTGATAATACATAGATCTTTTACTTTTTACCACATCAAGGATACGTCGAAGGATAATTGAATCGGCATTGAATACATTTTAACGCGATAAAATGAATAAAAAATTCGCGCACCTGTTCTACTTCTGAAAATACTGAATTTTAACAAAAATTGCTCTTATAAGAAAGTGATCAAATAAATGAGAAGTACCCTTTGTATAATTTATTGCACTTTAAGTTATTGGAGTTCTCTCCTATAGGTTTTCCAATGTGTCTGTTTGTCTTTCTGTAGAGCAAAAACGGTAAGAGATAAACGCAAACGGTTTTCGCTATTATGTTCCTTATGGTTTGAAAGCGTGCGTTTAAGGGTTTTGGTTTTTTGGTTCTGACCAAAAGGGAAAATATCCACCATGTCAGATCTCAAAACGAAATGTGATATGTAGAATCAACATGCGTATTTCATTTCAATTCCATTCCAATGAAAGCAAATTTTAACCTATCAAAGTTTCATGTATCTGAAGATTTTAAGGTATTCGAAAATAAGTTGCAAATACCACTATAATCTGAAAACTTTAACTTGCTAATTCTAAAATTATTTCTGTGATGTCAATTATTTAAATGTAAATGTAATTATTATTATGACAGCATATATTCTTGAAATAAAATTCAAATAAATATAAGAGCTTATATATCTATGAATTTTTTTATTTTTTAAAAACCAGTTCAAATTAACATAAGTCTTATTTAAATAGACCGCCATAAATCCAATACTTTTAAAATTCGGCTCCAGCGCCATCTACACAAAAATGACGGAAACTGCTCAACAACATATCGACCGAATTTCCAAAACATGTGGCGGCCGGCGTCGAAGTCGATAATGAAGAAAATGCCTATTAAGAGGAAATTCTCAATGCCTCCTTTATCAAACATTCTCGCTAATCATTTATTTTATATTAACAAATTCAAATAACTTTTCTGTACGTTCATTCCTTCAATATACTTCAAACTGATAAGACATGTTAACTTTTATTAATTTCAATTCAAATAAATAATTATAATTAAACGTTTAGTTTAACTAGGGTTATAGATACGCTTTATACGCCGTTAGAAAGGTCTTGTTGAGACCAGTTGAGACTAGATCAAAACCGTTGCATTTGTGCGGCTAAGTGGTCGGAGTCAAAAGTTACAGAGGTTTCAATTTTTCTATTGAAGATCTATGGGTCACACATTCTAGCTTTGGGGTTCCTGACACCCCAAGATGATATTTGGTCTGTATAGAGATGGCGCCACCACTGCACTGGGGTCCTTGAAACCCCGGGTGCTGTAATGTCGGTATGCAATGAGCATTATCGGTTCTTCGGGGTCCCTGAAACCCCGGGTGCCACAATGTCGGTATGCAAAGAGCATCACCGGCGCTTTGGGGTCCCTAACACTCCAAGATGATATTAGGTCGGTATGCAGAGAGTTACCGACGCTACTGTGTCCCTAACACCCCTGGACGAAATCAGGTCCTTATGAACAGGGCACAATCAGTATAATAATCGTCCTCTAATTTCTTTTCAGAGTTTATTTATTTTGCTGTATTTATCTTCTTACCTTATTGAATAAACTCATTAAGAAGACGAACGTATTGATTTTAGTAATCCCGTATGCATTCTTTACATCCCTAATTCCTCTACATCTCTGCACTCCTTATATTCTTGCATTATTTATATCCCAGCATTCGTTACATCATTGTAGCCTTTACATCCCTGCTTGCTTTATATTTTTGCATCTTTTACACTTCTGTCACTCTTTCACCCCTGCATTACTTACATCTCAGCATCGTTTACATCACTGCTTTCTTCATACCCCAGCATCGCTAACATCTCCGCATTCCTCACATCTATTTTTTTTTTTTTTTTTTTTTTTTACGTGGAGGAAATCTTCGAAAGACACCTCCAGCCCCCCTGGGGAGAGGCCGGAGGTAGTGCGGGATTCTTACCCGCTAAAACCTCCACGGTGGCCTGCACTAGGGCTATACAGAGGGTCTCGGGACCTCTGACGGTCTGATTTTTGACCCTTCCCCATGTGCCAACTTCACCGACATCGGGGGCCACACCCGATGCCGGAACTCCTCGGGCCGCGTGAAATGGAGACCAGGGCCCCAGCCCCGACCCCCGCCGGCCCTACGGCCCTGCTTCATCCTTGCATCCCTTACATCCCTGCATCCTTTACATCCCTGCTTTCCTTACCCCCCGGTTTCCTTACGTCCCTACATCCCTTACATCTCAGCATTCCTTACATCCCCGCATTCCTTATATCCCTGCATTCCTTGCATCCCTGCATCGCTTACATGTCTGTATCCCTTACATAACTACATCTCTTACATCGCTGCATCCCTTATATTCCTGTATCTTTTGAGTAAGAAATCGTCACAAATTTAGTTCCGATTTTTACCGTCAGAGAGCGCTGATTCAAAGTCGAAATTTTAGTTCACATTTTTGCCGCTAGAGGGCCAAATTTTCAGCATGATTTAGTTCTTTTTTCCAAAACCAGATGGCGCTGACTCGAGGTCGAAATTTTAGTTCACATTTTTGCCGCTAGAGGGCCAAAATTTCAGTGTGATTTAGTTCTTTTTTCCAAAACCAGATGGCGCTGATTCGAGGTCGAAATTTTAGTTCACATTTTTGCCGCTAGAGGGCCAAAATTTCAGTGTGATTTAGTTCTTTTTTCCAAAACCAGATGGCGCTGATTCGAGGTCGAAATTTTAGTTCACATTTTTGCCGCTAGAGGGCCAAAATTTCAGTGTGATTTAGTTCTTTTTTCCAAAACCAGATGGCGCTGATTCGAGGTCGAAACTTTAGTTCAAATTTTTGCCGCTAGGGGCGCTGTTTTTTGAAGCCGAACTAAATTTTTCCCCCCAAAATTGCGCCCCCTAGCATATTAAATTTGAACTAAATTTATTAGAAAATGGAACCAAATTTACTTACCTTTACTTACCTGTACTCGAACTGGTTTTTATAATATATCATTATATTTATGATATATTTATTATAAGGGTTGCAAGGATGTAAGGGATGAAGGGATAATTATGTTTCAACGATGTATGGAAGGGATGTAAGGGTTGCAGAGATGTAAGGGATACAGAGAAGTAGAGAATGCACGATTGTAAGGAATGCAGGGATATAAATAAAGCAGGAATATAAGGGATGCAGGGATGTAAGCGATGCAGTTATGTAAAGGATGCAGAGATATAGGAAATACACAGATGTAAGGGCTGTCGGGAGGTAAAGAAAGCAGGAATGTAACTGATGCCGATATATAAAGAAAGCAGAGATGTAAAGGATGGAGAGATATAAGAATGCAAATATGTAAGGGGTGCACGGATGTAAGTGTTACATGGATGTAAGGGATGCAAGGGTATAATTAATGCAGGGATATAATCTTTTATTTAGTTTACTCGCTCCTTTACATCCCCCTTTTAGTCGCCTCTTACGACAGGCAGGGGATACCGTGGCTGTATTCTAAGCCCCCCGAGCCACAGGGGGTAACTTTATTTAATAATTTTCCCGATTTGGGATTTTCAGGATGCGTTTGCGTACCCTTTTTGCCCAAAGAACCATGGAGACCTAATCTCATCTGGGGGTGTCTGGGACCACGTGTATTACATTACATTACATTACATATTGGCTTTACTTGGGCGATGCCCAGAGATGGCGACCACGTGTACCATGACCGCTCAGAAACGAAGGCATGTCCAGTCTTCTGCATCTGTAGTCACTGACTTTGGAGAGTTAGTTCCGTTCCCATTGGCTAGATGATGCTGTCGATCGAACAGGAGATCAGGAACAAAGTTGATTTCCAAAGTTCCCTAAACACGGACAGAGGAAAATTATTAATTACTCATTTCCTGCAAACAATTTATGAACTTTTATAATTTATTTTTAAAAAACATACTCGTAGAAATTTTCACATATAAGTTTCGTCAGGATTCTGCCAGTAATTAATTAATTATGGGCAATTATAAGGACAGCGGCTTCGAATTACTGGAACGATCAAAAATTGTTGATAACTAATTGTTCTGTAACCAATCGTTAATCTTTGAAGCACAGCTTTAATGAAAAATTGAAAATAAATACTATAAGAATCATTAATTAAAGAAATGTGAATGCTGCAATGAGAATATCAAAGGAAATACGCACGTATTCAAAGCACCCGGAAGAGAACGGGTGTGCACAGAAGTAACGATATTAACATTCACGGACACTTTCAGTATTGCGCAAATACAATTTCACAAATGCCTGTGAAATCGTACCAGACGTATCAGAAGATTTTAATCAATCATACCGAACTATTATACAATTATTCATTTTCTTCCATCTGGAACGTACCCTCTTTAAATTAATGACTTTGTCTGATTTAATAATATAAAACGATTCAATGTTTACAGTTATCGAAGACTTAAAACAAAATTCAAATAATAAATATATTTTTGAAAATATAAATTCGAAGATAAAATGAAAGAACCACAGTAAATTTCTTTTTCCACAAGATCAAAGTAACGCGATCCCAATGATCAAATACACTTTCCCATATGATTTTCCGGTTGGCGATTTTCTATTAGAACTATCCCGATAACGAGATACCCGGATCACTGATAAGCCCCGGACCAGATAGCAGAATTGTCAAAGGGTGTGTTCGCGCACCCGGAAGACGGCGACGTACGGCAATATCGATATCGATAATATATTTGCGTGCAATCGTGAAATGCAAAAAGAAGATAAAAGGTAGACGTAACGCGGGACAGAAAGCCGGCCGAATGCTAATTCACGAGAATCTACATGTTGGCTCAAAATAGGGAAAGCCTTCTATAGGGTGATTCTATTGCTACGTAAACTAAAGGCGTTGAAACTTAAATTTAGCTATTAATAATTAAAGCTTCGATGAATTTTATGTAAGCCATATTGAATTCAATCAAGAACAAGGATCAAAGTAAAAAAGAAATCACGATCGCGGTTATGAATGAAATTAAATCACGGCTATTTTAATTACTGTTAATTACTTCAACGCCTTTGGTTCGCTTAGCAAGAGGATCACGCTGTATAAAACGATTTCACTCGAATCCTTCTTTGCCTGTTACATTTATTTTGATGTAACCTATGTACCTACATATAGAACGCGTTCTCCCCGAAGAAAAGCGGCGATAGCGGAGCAAGCGAGAAAGGAGTTTCGGCGAAAGGGTAAGGGGGGTGGGGGGTTGTGAAATGCAAGGAAAGATGCAGTGGTGGTGTGGCGAGCAGGCGAATCAGGACCAGTTTCAGGTCTGCACTCACGTCATACCCACGTTGCTACGTGCCGTCGACAGGCGAGTAGAAGAAGAAGAGCAAGAGGAATAAAGGACGAAGAAGATACGGGGGACGTGTTCTTTTAAGATTAAGGGTTTTCAGAGAAGGACCATGTCGCGATACGTGGTCACCCTTTTGTTACTTGGTTGTGTCGGATTAAGTAGAGGACAGTTTAGATGCCCGGAACTTAAGGGTTTCTTCCCGGATCCGGAACAGTGCGATCTTTATTACGCCTGCGTGGATGGTAAGGCGGAAGAGAAATTGTGCAAGGACGGGCTCGTCTTCAGGGACGACAACCCTAAGAAGGAGTTCTGTGATCTACCGGCCAATGTACCCTGCGGTGATAGAACTCTTCTTCGTAAGTTCCACTCGTGTCTTCTTATTTTTATATTCGTTTCTTCAGATCTGGCATAATTACGTTACGTTCAATTTTACACTTGATTGATAAAATGAAATTTTGCCTCGTAAAATTATTTGGAAGCTTATTAAACGAAATATCAGAATTTAATTATTTAAATCCGATCTGGCATAATTACGTTACTTTCAAATATAGATTTTTCATCTTTACTCTTGATCAAGTTAAATTATTTGGAAGTTCATTAAACGAAATGTCAAAATTTAATTATTATTTTGACTATAATTAAGAAAATCATTGTTACAATTATTTTAAGGGTTGGGTCGAAAGTGTTAATTTAACCCTAATTTACATATTCCACAAAAAAACAGAGTCAAATATTGTTTTACTTGATGAATATATAATATGTTTTCAAATGTCTTTAACGAAAGTCACTTGATTTTCACTTGCGGTTAATTCGAGCCGTACAAAGGTCAATTTATCGATGGTATTTTTAAGCGTGTAAGACTCGAATAAAATTATCTAATCGAACAAGATGTAATCAAGGAAAGATCACTTGCCGAAGTAAACTTATGAGAAACCAAAAGTGAAAGTTACGAGTATCGATATCGGTGCGCGCGAGAATATTCTGGTCACAGTATCTTCTATTTTCGAGAAATTCCGAGCACCGTCGTAAGTCGAATTCCTAATGAACTACACGGTATACGTATCAGTCTTTCTTGGCTTAGACTACTGGTTGAATTTATATTTTTCACTTAGCACTTTGAGTGCCATTTTGATTTTTACATAAAAAAATACTAAACACTTTCACTATCAATATTCCTATCTTTCTAATATTATTTATAATCCTTTCCTCCTCTATTTAGTTTATGAAATATTACAAATTGAAAAGAATTCAAGAATATTTTCCTGATTAACCCATGCAGCCAAGGTTTTGGCTGCCAGTGTTATTTAATCCCTATAGATTCAGGTTCCATTTTATAAGGCCATTCAGCCTCGCTTTCGGGATAACGATTAAATCGGGTTGCAATGTCGGCAAAGATGCAATAAATTAGGATAAACCAGTTTCTCCGCGAATTCTTTGCTAAATTTGTTTCCAACCTACCTCTTCTCTTTGCCTTCTTTTACCATTTTTTATCACGCGAATAAATCTGCATGCTAATCTCTACCATTTCTGCGGGCCCAAGAATCCCAGTGAAAGGACAAGAGTTCGATGTTTCTTTTACTATTTCAGCGATTGTAAAAACCGGTATCTTTCTTTCTAACAACAGCCTAAGATACGCATGAATACGAATCGGATCGTAAAATAAATACAAAATATTATTAATACAATGATTGACCCTTTTCCTAAAAAATTAAGAAATATAACAATGCTTTTCTGAATCCTCGGACGGCGGACCACGGAGAGAGCCCCTAGAGCGCGGACCCTGGAGAGAGCCACAATTCTGTGTCGAATAAAATTATAACTTATTATGTATTATATTTTCTATTTTTATAGAAAAAGTATCTATTCTATTATTTTGTTACCATTCAGAGGAACCACAGCCATCGAAAGGATGCCCGCGTGCCAATGGATACTTCAAGCACGAAGATCCGACCGCGTGTGACCGTTTCGTGAACTGCATCGATGGCGTGCCCCAGGTAATGCCTTGTCCGCCTGGCTTAATCTACGAGGACAAGATGTCAAGTTGCGTATGGGCTGCGGATGCCAGCAGGCTGTGCGAGCACGTGAAGAGAGACGCCCTTGACGATGGTTTCGTTTGTCCTGACGGTGATGTGGCTGGTCCCCTCGGCAGGATCTTACCCCATCCTACGTATCCTCATCCGGAGGACTGTGCCAAGTTCTACATTTGCAAAAATGGCGTCCAACCGCAGAAAGGACAATGCGAGGCTAGCACCGTTTACAGCGAGGACAGCTTTAGGTGTACCGATCCGGAGAACGTGCCTGGATGGTAAGAATTTTTCAATTAATTAATTTGTATAGCACAATGAAAAATAAGAATTCCATATTTTTATTAGACTTGAAATTTTTAAAAAGTTCCAACGAATCCAAAATTTACGCTGTAATATTTAACTTCTTATGTTTGTTTTTATCTCCTGTTACAGCGAGGATTATTACAAGAACAAGAACTGAGAGGAAAGACAAGGTGCCAGTTACTCGGCGATACGTTTGTAACGCTTAATTACTTTTTTTTTTTTTTTTTTTATTACATTTAGGAACAATAAACCCGCGATACAGTTACGTAAATGAGTGGCTTTTGCATACACCTCCACGATAATTATACCTTTCTCCTTATGTAAACGGATATTACGTTCTGGAAATTTATAGCGTCGACAATTTTGTTGACGTTTGTTGTAACGGAGAAATCAATAGCCACGACTTAATTAACATACCAGGGAGAAATTTAAATGATTACAGAAGACAAGTCTGCGATACGTTTCATTTCGCGTGGTTTCTTTTGTATACGTAATTTCGACTGTAAAATAAAATACTCCAATTTTTAACATTATCCGATTGTTGAATATTGAATATATTTTAATATTTAAGAGATAATTACGGTGTTCGACTGGAACAATTGAAAATTCATCTTGTTTGAATACAATAAGCTGCGCATAAAATGGTTCTTCAGGTGGGTAGACAATTTCACTTAATCGCCCGATTGTAACCTTTCTCTTTACATAATTTACAATGTATCCGATGGAAACGAATTCTCGAGACGAATAACTAACAGTTTTCTCGATAGAATCGTAGAATCCCATCATCAAGTATCATTATTACATTTACATATCAAATTGAAAATAGATCAACCATAAATTTCCTCCAAAATTTCAGAAATTAATATTTCGTCCCAGCTCGAATCCAAGCTATTAATCAATGCTCCGACGAACAGCGCGCCATTACCATAGAACAAGCATCAGGAATAAAGAATTGCAAAATCTTTGGATGACCAAATGTCAAGCATCGTCGTTTTGACAGACAAAGAATCGAGAGCTGGATCGATCATCGATCAGCGACATGACCGTGACGTGTTCGTTTCGTTCATCTGACCGGTTCACCGACAATGCTGGATCATGAGTAGCAAGATCGCGAGTGGTATTCGTCGGCTTTCACTATCCATGCCGGGAGATCTGGTTCCCCCTTCGAGCTTCGGGTACCGGATGGCAGTTGCGTAACACTGACTGAGACCCTGAGGGGGTAATCTACTTCACCCATACATCGACAGCTGTACATAGGTAAAACATATGTAGATAGCTGGGTACAGAGGTAATTTGCAAGCAAGTAAACGTACTTAGGTAGATAGATAGATAGTTGAATGGGAGGATAGATAGATAGGTGGATAGATAAATAGATAGGTACACTAGTGAAATTAAGTCTGGACACTTTTAAATTTTTACTTAAATTTCGCATTCATTCAAATTATTTAATATATAATTAATTTTAGGGCGTCGTTTATATTTACAGGGATACTTTTAATATACAATAAAAATTGCAATTTCAACATATCAAAGGAGATAGAAAGAAATTAATATTTCGTTGGATATCCTTTCATCCTGTGATTTTTTTAAATTCAAATTTTCGAACATTTACAAACCAAATCATGTGGAAATATTAAATACAAACATTATAAATTACAATAAAAATATTAGGATATCAATTTAGCATAGCAGAATATACATTTTCTGCACGAATATGAAATAAAGAATATTTTTATTCAAAGTGTCCAGAATTAATTCCACCAGTATAGGTAGATAGATAGTTAGAGACAGACTAATGTAGGCATACAAGGTACTTTGTAGAAAAATTTAGATCCACCGGTGAATATAAATACACGAGCATAGGTACTCGTACTAATACCTAGGTAAATGTAACTAGAGAGGTAGACCCAACTAGGGATGTACTCAAACTAGTAATGTCAGTACACAGATTACCCTAGGAGGATCCAACTACCCAAAACCTCTAGAACCAGATATCATCCCCAAACCTCCTCTTCCAAATCTCCTCCGAAATTTTCCCCGAATCTCCCGAAATTCTATAGTCCGACTGATTTGTACGAAAAGAAATCGTACGACTCTGAGAAGGATCCGCTCGGCTGAACTCGCCGGTTAACCGAAGCCGCACGATGGCGGTAAGAAACCGCGAGGACCTGGTGGGGTATCGAAACGAGCGACCGAGCGTACCGGGCAAGTGAAGGGGAGAAGTTGTGCCGAGGTCGATAACAAAGTGTCAGTAGTCAGAGTCAACCCGTGGAGGATTAGACCGAGCGAGCGAAATGAGCCACCCGAGGATCGTGACCCTATTGGCCCTGACGGTTTTTTTGCTCACCGGTAAGTGTTTTCCGCGGAACCGGCAGCAAATCTCATCGACGGAGGTGGACGTTTGTCCGTTGTACAACGATGGGCCATCTTCTTGAAGCGGAATGATGGCAACAGGTGCATCGGCCGTTCTCCACGCTGCATCCCTATAGCGGTATTCCGGTGCAGTTGGTGCCCTCGTGTTAGTCGTAGGATTTCAATAGCTTTCACTGGCCCGCCAACGCGATCCTCTCGCCATATGGTTACGTGGTCTATGATATAATGGCGGAGTCTGTCTACCGTTCACGCCTTCCTCGCGTCCTATTATTTTGAAATTCATCGCTCGTATCTGCGGTTACCATCTGAATCCCAGCTGCATTATTCATGTAAGCGCCTCCACCACGGCTCGTTCGTCTTTGTCCGATTCTCTTCATCTTCGATGCCGTTTCTCTTCGACGTCTTCTATCGCTTCTGGATTCAATTAGAGGATATTAGGAATTTATCATCCATCAGTGTTAATCTTCGTTAATTTTCCATCGATCTTCCTTTGTCTGCAACGTTCTACGATGATCTACGATCGTGTCGGTTTCCTTTCTCTTTCAACATTGATAACGAATAACTCGTGTTTGCGCGATCTAAATCGTTAGGATATTCAAGTTTCTCCTTCTACACATACAGACAGGATTACCTCCTTGCTTCTCGTCCTTATTTCTCTTTCCTTTCTATCGCGATTGTCGGCGGAGTTAGAAATCATCGCGCGATCAATCGGTCGAGATTGCCGACGATTTGTGGCCGCGTCTACGCGTTTCTCGACCATTTCTTCGAGCAAAAAATAAAGCGACAACTTTCCATTTGATGATGCACGAGTATCGTAGCTTCGTGATTCGCTTCGATGATTCGACGCGGGAATTCGTCGTTTCCTTTCAAATTCTCGCTTCATTCTAACTGGTTTTCCTAATCGTTTTAACCTTCGAGTATGAATTTTAATTAAAAGATACTTTGTTGTTTACATAAGAATGTTTGATTTATTTATTTTTTTTTAAATACAGTCGAAGGAACTACTCTTTTGGGTGCACCACCCTGTCCCGATCCGTACGGGGTGCACGCGTACCCCCACCCTGAGAGCTGCAACGCTTACTTCCTCTGCACAAATGGCACCCTGACCCTCGAATACTGCGAGAACGGACTACTCTTCGACGGCCACGGAGCTGTCTACCAACATTGCAACTACAATTGGGCCGTTAAATGCGGTGATCGCAAGGCTGACTGTAAGTATATCGCGTTACGCTCTCCATAATCGCTATCGATATCATAGTTAAGTCGTAGCTGAGAAACAAGTATACAAAACTTAACGTTTTATTATATAATGTAATGTTCTTTTTATCCTTTCAATCGACAGAAGTGTTCGTTCAAGGGGTGAAAAGAAAGATCAATTTTACACGATGTGCATACGCAACATTCGTGCAAGAAAGTAAAAGTTGCACGGTAAAGCAATTTCGGTAACATTTACGGTGCTTTAGTAGGTCACGTCACTGTCATCCATCATGAAGTCCTGCCACAAATTACTTCAATTATACCGGTGTATTCTGTTTTTGCTCACTTGGTATTTAATTTTCCTGTAAATCGAATGACTTGTTCTGCTACATTTATTTCTTTCTTTATTTATCATTTACGTAATCCGCCGTCTACCATTATTTTTCTCCCAATTGCATCATTTGCTAATAGAAAATTAATTAGTGTTCTACTAATTATTAGCATCTCCGATTTTAGTAGATATTCAGAAGAATACTTTTAATTCTGTGCCTTTCTATTTTTTTAATCGAAGGGTTATTTTTAAAAAATTATTAACGTAATTTTTATTCTGGACACATTCGCATCGGGAAACGAGAATTTATATGAAAAGTTTGTGAAAAATAGCCCGATGTGCCACTTTTCAAGTATTCAGGAGCACGAGAAAATATTCAAATTTGGCACTTATGCATTTTTTATTTCTTTAATTAAGAATAATTATTTTCAGTCGCTCCACTCAGTACCCCCGGTTGCGAATACCAATTTGGCCTGTACCCCATCAGCGACACATGCAGTACAACTTACATCAAATGCGTCCACGGTCATCCACAAGAAGTACATTGCGATGCTGGATTAGTTTACGAGGCAAAGAGCCACAATTGCATCTGGCCTGATCAATTATTACCCTACTGTAACCCGGAGGAAATAGTCGGATTCAAATGCCCTCACAAAGTGCCTTCCCATAGCGCGGCTGCCAAATTCTGGCCCTATCCCAGGTATTTATTTATAATAACTTTGAAAATATTTCAAATAAAATCCCGAACAGTCCGAGATACTGAAGTAGCAGTGAAATTGATACTTATTAGCCAACCCGTATCTAAGACTGAAAATCTTGAAAAGGAGGCTATGACATTTAGACTTTCTGTCACTTTTGTACAGGCCAAACGGTAAGAGTTATCGAAAACGAATGGCCGAAAAAGGGTTGGCTCTAGAGCGAATCTCGCGCTAGTTCACTTTAGCTTGTTGAAGAAAGAATTATAAACGGTACATAAACAGGATACCAAGGGTACTGTCTAACTTGAAGCCCGCGGGCCACTCGTAGCTCCTTCCCCTGCCACGGAGCTCGCCCTCGGCTCCTCCCACTCTTCCAGTTGGTTTCCCGACTCTTCCAATATTTGACGCGTATTCCTAGTCCCAGCTGCTAGAAACCGCTCCCCCACTACTAACACTGCTGGGTGGTGGGGGAAGTCTGAAGCGGTAAGAGTGGGAGCAGTGGCTCTTTCGCTTCTAGCAGTTAGGCCTGTCTTAAAAAATATATCGCGTGGGTTGTTTTTAAAAATAAACGAAGGCAAAGTTCTTAAATACCCAATGGTCGCAAATTAAAAACCGGTCCGCCTTTGGTTTCAACCACCTCTGAGAAAATGATCGTGTTTTATGATTATTCTGTTTTACCATCAGCTTTTTTAATAAACACACTGTTCTTTCTTTTTCTTTCACCTTACAGCCACCATGTTATTCTTGAGAACTGTTATAAATAAACGGTAAACCTCTGAAAATAAATAATAATGAAATTTTTATTCAGATTCCCAGTACCTGGAGATTGTGGAAGATTGATCACCTGTGTCGATGGTCATCCACGACTGCTTACTTGCGGAGACGGCAAACTTTTCGACTCTGTCACCTTGAGCTGTATGGAACCTGATGAATTACCTCACTGGTAAGCTATAAATTACCATTAAATAATACTTCGAAGAAAATATAAAAATCATTCTCCTTTCTTTCAGTGCCAATAGCCTCTAAATTGATGATCCTAAATTGCATTCAGAAGAATTCATCAATCTCTGAAGAATTTTCAAACTTTCTTAAAACGGACGTTTTCTTCTATTCTGACCGAATTATCTACGAGGAACAGTAAAAAGAGAATTATAAGAAATTGACAAAAATGTGCAACTTTTAGTCTTTGGTTTAGAGTATAGATAGATTTATGTTATTATTACAAACTATTCTATTTCCTATTTCCATCTGAACTATGAAACTTAGTTACCATCCTATGTACAACGAGTATTCGAATAAAAATTGTGGACATGCGTACAAAAAAATATACAACGTATACTTTATTCCAACGTGTCTACATTCGTACAGGTGTGAACGTTACCGATCGAACTTACCTATGGTTAACGCGAGAAGACGGTGAGAATGGCTACGAGGAATATTTACACTTCGACTAATAGAAAAGAATGATAATAGAACGGGCGGTGATTGCTTAATAATTAAACAGGGATACAATCAATATGTCTACATTACGATGTTGTATACATCGTTTAACTTACGTGCACGAAGAATCGTCGATGAAAATCGTCGATCAAAAGAATACAAAAAGAAGAGAAGGGAAGAAGAATGTCTGTTACTTCCGGTTCGGATGTAACAGTAACGAAGCGGTGAATATACATAAAACATAGAATTTAACAACGCTTAGTGCTCTCCTGAAATGAGAGCATTGTTTCACCAATTTGTATTGGTGAACTTGTTTTTTTGTTTTATTTATTTGTTTTTTTGGAGGGGAGTCTGAAATACGACTCGAATTTTGAGAATTTTAAATCGCGAATGTTCCACGTATGCAACTTATTTTCGAAATTATAATTTCGTGTGTGTTAATTAAAATTCCTTGGATGCAAGACTCCTCAATTTCGTAAATTTCGATTAATTAAACAGCTAATTAATTTTGAAATGATGACGATTTTTCAAGGATCGTTTACATCGCGTTGCACACGTAGAGACTCGACTGAATGCCTTAGAATTTCGCGATTTAATTTCTGGAACGACCTCGAAGAGAGATAGGCAGTGCACCAGCTGGTAGAGGTGGAACACCGGGAGGAAGATTTTCTTCCTCCGGTTCTTGCTCGTTTCTTCCATCCGGAAGATCACCCTCTAGATTCGGTGGTGTTGTGGGTACGTCACAATCTTCCGTTGGTGGTACCACACACCTGAGCGATCTTCTGTCGAATACCAACATCGCTGGACATCTTTGTAGCCGTGGATAACCACCTTGACATTGCCAGTACCGGTTGCAAGATTTACCCAGGGGTACGTTCCCGTTTGCGTCGTCGTTGCAGAGAGCTGTTCACAGAATCGTTTATTATTATTGTAAAATTATTCGCATCGAAAAGACTGTGGTTAGATGCAGACTGTGAACTAAGCAAAAAGTAGAGATTCATTTTTCCATATTAAAATAAACGCATTCCATTATCCCAGGTGCAAAAATTTGCCACGTGCTGAAGTTTGCGCAAGAGGATATCATTTTTGAAAGTTATGAGTCAATGACTTTCTTGGAAGAAAGTAGATACTTATGGAATGCTAATCAAGTCTACTGATGATTTGAATTAATTGTATAAATAAATATGAATTACTTCTGTTATAAATATTTCAGTGATCGATGCTACTTTTATCCATCAAAGTTGGCCGACGACACACGAAGCAGACGAGGCACGAGCGCTTACTTTGAATGCTAATTAACCACTCGCCTCTTTTTCTTCGGTGAGGACAGTGACTTCGAGCGAAGCCTCGAGCAAAGAAGGAAACAGACAGCGACGCGTGTGGACGTTCTTCTCGTTCGACCGCTTTCGAAAGTGAGAATGATCGCGAACTTAGCATCGGAGTAACGCGAGGTGTTTTGCGAAAGACAGCAGGGAATGGGCTCTTGAATAGGAAATGCAGAGGTTGATTTTGCAACTTGTGTCTTAGGCTTCTAAGAAAACTACAGTACTAAAAATTAATTATTCTGTTAATTAGCATTAGGAGCAGATACCTTTGTACCCTTGTATTATCAAAACCTCCAAAGTTAACCATCACCGAATAAATTAAATTAAATTATAATAACATTACTCACGGTGCTTTTGACATCCTTCAACGTTCTCCGGCCAATCGCAGGATCTGGCCCTCTCGTTGTACAAAAGTCCACCGATACAGAGCTGCTCTGTCGCAGTTCCATTCCAGCAGGTCCAGTACCTGGTGCAAGAAGTCTCGTGACCAAAGATACCGTACAACCAGTCGCAATGTTCAGCTGGAATCGGTGGATTCGCTTGACGTTTCCCATCGCAGTAGTTCGCCCTCCAAGGGTAGTCGCACCCTTCGGTCACGCCGCGATGTTTACCAGCAAACACGAGACCATTTGGACAGTCGAATAGTTCTGGACGTCCGTTCACGCATTCCCAGTAGCGATCGCAATACTCTATGTCACCCACCACTCGGGCTTTTGTTTGGCAGGGGTCTTCCTGTTGCTGCTTCTGGGCGTACGTTCCTGAAACGAGAAATAATTGTTGAAGTTTATTATATTCGTAGATAGAACGCGTTGTGTCTTTGAATTTCCATAGGAGTTTATCTTAACCGCGGTTCAAATTCACTATTTTAAGTAGAAAATTATTTTGTATAATTCCATTGAGAAGGTCAGATGACTGGGAATATGATATCAAATTGCACGGCAGCACCTTACTTCTCTTCTTTCGATTCAGGAACGCGTTCGTGGCGACCGTGAGGCATAGTAACACGATTTCTTCTATCGATCCGATCGAACAATCGTGACTCATCGCACACCGATCCTTCCTCCGTGATCTCACGTTCATACTTTGTTCATTTTTTTAATGTCAGAGGAGCTTGAAACTGTGGGAATCTCGAGACGCGAGGTTCCGTGGAATTTATGATTCGATTTGGGGACGCAGGTATGCGATATGCATACAGAGGGTTCTCTTTGATAAACCGTGCGACTGGATTTTGCAATTTTTTTCTCATAAAATAGTGCAAAATAACGAATATAATAATTTCTGAAGATTGTGCAATTTTGAATTTCTAGAGAACGCAGTTTGTATGGTTATTAAATTACAACAGTTGCTTATAAAATTCGATTGTACATCGCGGTTTATACCGTTGTCTCGATCTTTTAATCAGACATAAAACGCAGTAATGCATATTGCAGTATCCACCGCAGAATGCAATTCTCCGTGTGATACTTTCCCAGATGCAAATTGCGAATGGAAAGGTGTTAATGTTCGCTATGAGCGTTCCGCGTAACCGTGTGAAAATTGCGATACGTCTATTTATTCTCTTCGTGCAATTAAAAATGATAAATGTGGAAAATATTACGTTGCAACAAGTATTTTAATTAATCGCTATTTTTACTTAACATCTACCCCTTTTAAATAATACAGGGCAGCAATGACCTCTGTAGCAATTAACGTGTTAAAAATGATAATAAAACACAGCTTCGTGGAATGACTTTGCACACTCGGTATTTCCAGCTTGGAGTTTTAAAACCACGGAATCGTTTAAACCACAAGGGGTTACACGTAATAGCTCCTCTAATGGACGTAATTCGGTCGCCATTCGGAGATACCAGGTAGAAAAGTAAATAGTAAAGTAAGGTGGGAAGGTGGCTGGTAGTGCGCTCCCAAGAGAGCATGCTTCGGGCGCAAGTGAAAGTACCTAGCCTTGACTTGCAACCTTCATGGTACCCCTTTCCTCCATGCTCCATAAAATGCGATATTCGATTCGTGACGTTCCATCCAATTATCCTTCCCATCCTTCGACGCAATTCGACAAAAAAAGACCACGATTTTTATTCTAATTTGGGTCCCTGTCTTCGTTCGTTTCAATTATTTTCATTTGGCAAGTAATTAAGAATTTATCTGCTTTCTTCGCAATTCGATACAAAAAGACCGCGATTTTTATTCTAATTTGGGTCTATTTTCATTCGTTTCAATTATTTTTATTTTGCAAGTAATTAAGAATTTATCAGCCTTCTTCGCCAAGAATTCTGATTCACCAAGTAAATCAGCGTCGTGGAAGAAGCTATAAATAAATGATTCAATAATAGATAGTTCAAATTCTTTCAATGCCTGGAAGATAATCTTTCGATGAATAAAACGTTACAAGGATGATCATTCTATTATACACCTTTCCAGCAGAGGTATCCTTGACATTCAAAAGTTTACTCTAAGTCCACCATTTTCCCTCGAAAACTCGTTTAACCCAACAGGAAAAACAAAATTCACGCCTCTCACCTTGCACCGTGCAAAATACAATGAATCAGAAAAATAGAGGATACACTTGATTTTGTTTCGGGAACGACGGTGTTATTAATATTTATCGAGATTTTTCGACGAGTAAGAGGGACCGCATACCTGAGGAAAATCGAGAGCACGCCTCCGACTATCTCGTACCTTTCAAAATGGATCGCTTTACCGCCTTTCAGGAGTCTAGAATGCTCGATAGAATGTTGTTCCATGCGAACGAACGCGACGTCGAACGTTTCGAGTCAGTATTATTAATACTCCTTTTTGTAGAAATAATTTTTTAATATCCGATTAAAAACAATTTATTTCTCACTATCAACGTGACAAAGTAATTATTAAACGAAGCAGAATTAAATTTTCCATGTCGAGCATCTTCGATACAATGCGTACGTCATCGCCTTCCAGGCATTGAAGTCACTCGGCGAGCATTGCCTCCCAGGCATTGAAATCACTGAGCGATCGTAGCTTACCAGCTTTGTAGGCGGTACATCGCTAGTTGGGCAGCTTTGTTATGCAACAGCTACTCTTATTAGTACTGTCATGGCACCAGGTTACTTTCCCTTCCTTTACGACTTCTTGTAAAGGAGTAAGTGCTTGTAGTAAGTCGACTGTTCGCCTCCGACAATAAGAATCAAAGGCGAGAGCGTTTCTACAGTGAAAATCCTAATCGATCATCTGTTTCATAGACGTTTTATGATGTTTTGGGGCTATTGGAATAAACTATTTGTTATTTAAAAATAGGACCGCTTATTAAATTGTTTCATTTGGATATAGAAATTATAATAATTTCTTTAAGGATCCTCTTTTTTTCTCGATTTTGATTTTTTGGGGCTATTGGAATAAACTATTTGTCATTTAAAAATAGGACCGCTTATTGGATTGTTTTATTTGGAAATAGAAATTAAAAAAGTAAGCAGAGAAGAATTCAAGAAGCAACGATCAAACAGAAACAGGTTTATTCACGCATGACTTCTCTGATATGCATAAACGAATGCACGCAATATCTGTATGCAGTTGCATCGTTAGAAACACTCGAGAGAAAGGTCGATCTGTGTATGAATTCTCTAAATCGATTCACCATAAGCTCGATGAACTTTTCTCGTTAAATTCCCATTGAAGTCAACTTTCCAGTCACAAACCATTTTCTATCCTACAAAATCCATTATACGCAATTGCAAGTTATCTTAACAAGCCCAGAATGCCTAGAATTATTTTAACAAGCTTTTCATATTTTTACGACATTATCAGAAGAGAAGAAAATGGTAAAATTGAACAGATGTCGATGAACGTTTTACCGATCTCCTTCCTGATCGTGGAAATGAAAACAACGACGGCCTTCCTGGCCGATAGAGAGCTGCACGAGCGGTTACTAGATCATCTAGAATACATCTAGTATATCTAGTAGATCTAGTAGATAGTACAAGGCCCCACCTTTTCGCGTTCCTTCCGTAAAGTGCAACGTTCCACGTCAAAAGGCGATTCGTGTAACAAACTGCAGCGATCGGGACGCCGTTTACGAGATATGCAACGACACTTCCCTTTTCCTTCCTCTCCATTGAACCATTTTTCTTTCTCACGAATTCTATTCGCCATTCGATTTTTTTCGCAAAAAATTCCCGCTTCTTATGATCGATATGCTTCGAAATTGATTATCGCTGTAAATGGAGAAGAAGTTAATGGAGGGTTAGTCAACTTGATCATTAAATTATTGCATATCGAACGGAGGATGTTGAAATATAGAAAGTCTGATATAATTATAAGAAATTGTGTATCAACGATATGGTTTTTTTATTAGCCAACCCATATCTAAGATTGAAAATCTTGAGAGGGGGGGGTATAGCATTTAGTTATCGAAGAAATTCTTACGCCATTTTATTTAGTGGGTCAAAATCTCAACGAAAGGCCGAAGAATTTTTGTTTTCTTTTTCTTTCGCCACTTCTGGTTTGACCGGAAATGGCCGAAAAATTCTTTTTCTTTTTTTTTTGCCACTTCCGGTCTGAGCGGAAATGGTTGAGAAAGGGTTGGCTCTAGAGCGAATCTTGCTCCAGTTTACTTTAACTTGTTTTTATATTTCTTCGTAGAGAGAAGAGAATTTTCTCCATTGTTCAAGCGCGATCCACGCGTTTCTCCTTTTCTTTCTCTTTTCCCAGCAATGATGCTAGTTTTTCTTTTGAATTATATCAGAGTTTCTGGTTCCAGAGAGCCGGAACTGCGATCTCAAGGTTTCCACGGAAGAATGCCGTGCGACAGACTAGTTTATTAGCAAGAATTCTGGAGGAAGGAAAGCGATCGCGGAAACTGTCCAGTAAGAATAAATATATAATTCGAAGATTACGTGGGACACCGGTTATCTGCTCGCTCGAAAATAATCTCTCTAATAAAACTGTACGCCACGATAGAAAGTGGAATCTCTTACGTAAAGCCAGCTAGCTGCAGATCGGAGGAGATCGATGCATGGAAACTGTGTTTTCATTCGTGATAAAAAGTTGTTGAAAAACCTACCATTTGTAACATTGTTTAAGGATAAAATTAAAACATCGTTGGAGAACACCTTGTACAATGATTCAAAGAATATGTATAAAGATTCATATGGTAATTCATGGTTAAAAGAAAAATGGTAACTATTTTAAAAAGAAATTTGTCTGGTACTGCGTATATGGGATGGAGTGAAAGTATTGAAAAATCACCATGTAACAATTACTACTTCAAACGAGCATCGAGTGTTTATTTAGAAAGAATTACGAAACTTAAGGAAGTACTTTTACCTCATTGGTGTTTCGTAACTGAAGAGGCTAACCGAACAGGTGACATTTCGCAGCTTATTATTTATGTGATGAATTTGAATATTTTTGAATTTTCTATTTTAAATAAACAGAATAATTATAGGTAATGCAATTAAATTTGAAGCTAATCACGAGATTGTTATTTTTCTCGTGATTGTTAATTGCATTTATTCATTTAAAATCGTACACGTTTGGAATGAAAAACTTTCTTTCTGCAGCTATCAAAAAATCGATCAGCGTTCTTACGATCCGCGGATGCAAAATGTGCGGAGGAGAATAAGAGAGAAAGAGAGAGAGAGAGAGAGAGTAATCTGTCCGTGTCGAGCTACTTTCATATTTTCACTCGCGAGACACGGGAGAAAGTTCTCGAGATGTGTGAAACCCGGTGAATGGCCGTCATTGTTTAACGAACACGCGTGTAATAATTACCAGAGGTGGGGGCATTCTTTGAAATTACAAACACCTTGTTAGACGATAATGGAGATTGTGTAACGAAAAAATAAAGAGAAATAAAAAAAAGAAGTAGATCATGTATACAACGTCTATAGCATCGTTAATGAAATTTTTTGTTATCGAATGCAATTTGAGGTGAAAACCGATAGCCATCAGGGAATTAACGAATGAAACTATCTATTAATTCGATCGAGTTCAGTGGAAATTAATGGTACACGCTACGCTACTTCGTGTCAGCCGATTAACTGGCTAATTAATTGCTTAAATCACCGTCAATTTCACAAGGTTTTTCTAACTGAAGCATCGCGAGAGCGTCGCGGAGGATGGCGTACGCGAAAGTAGGCCGACGCGCACTTTTTTAGATCCAGCGGCTGCAAGATATGCGCTCGTCTGATCACAGAAAGTCCGTTTTCACTTGCACTCGCGCCGGGTAAAACCTGGTTACCGATCCTTTTTTAACCACTTAATTAACACACTGACACCCCCATAATATTACCTGTTATTCATTTTTACAATTTCTAGAATTTAAATAATATTATTGATTTTATTTTGAAAATCTACTGATTAAATTATTCAACGTTCCCACCTTTTATATAAATCTATAATTTCGAATATTTCTAATTAGATAAATAAAAGTAAGTAATGGATTTCTATGAAAATTCAAGAGTAATTGAATCCCTCTGTGGTCGAAGTGCCACCCAAGTACCCAAGCTTTATTTCCTAAACTTAAATCAACATAAAAGTCCCCGAAGAATGGGCAACAATTTTGTAATTTATTTATCAGTACCCAATTGCTCAGGCAACGTTGAAACACTTATAAACAAGAATCCTCGCAGTCACTTCCGAGAATGAGAAAGTAAAATTGTTTAACTTATACAGACACGGTGTCCACGGGTGTTTAACGACTTAATAAAACAGAATCGTAGTTTGCGTCAAGAAGGGTAGAATTTATCCAGAGGAACCAGCCAAAGCAGTGCCGTACGAACGGGAAGAGGAAGAATAAAAAAGGTAATGGTTAAAGACTCACCGTGAGCAGCCAGGAAGACCAGGAGAATCGAGAGAACCTCGGAGGACGGCATTCTGTCTTTTATCCAACACGGCCTTGAATAAGACCAATTACGATTACTTGAAATCTACTTAAATTTCAATCCGATCCTTGGTACCATTCGAATGCAAGTGAAGTGGTTGCTATGAGAACCGAAGAAGCTCGGGCTGATGAGTTTTCGTGTCGAGACTGGTCACTGGGAGAGGCGTTTGGCTTCGTGTCTTATATGAGCTCCCCACTCTTCCGGCAGGTCCGATCTCTGCCGCATAGGAAGGCCTCACCATGGAGAACACACCTGATTTTCTTCTATCGACGACTTCGTCGTTTGCTTCGTATCTTCCAGTGATGATACCGAAGGATCCTGTACAGTACGGAGCATAGTAACCTTCCTCAGGGAAAATGGCAATATAGAAAGAGACCCCATTATTCGTAAAATTTTATTCAACATTTTTTACCGATGTATCCTCCATTGATATCGAAAGAGCTTGTGTACAGTACGGAGCATGGTAACCTTCCCCAGAGAAAATGGCAATATAGAAAGAGACCCCATTATTCGTAAAATTTTATTCAACAATTTTTACCGATGTATCCTCCATTGATATCGAAAGATCTTGTGTACAGTACTCGGAATGGTAACCTTCTATCACAGCGCCATTTTCCTTAAGGAGACCTCCATTCCCGGTACTGTACATCGGGCGACAGATCATCAATGTCCTTCGATGAACGTTTTTTATTTCTACATTTCTTCGAAGTCGTCTGGTTATAAGGAAAAAGTAGTACGAGTAATAATGATTGATCGATCTTTCTCTTTTTTTTCCTTGATCAAGATTCAATGTTATTGGGAGTTAAAAAGGGGAACTCGTTCTTACGCAATGGACGAGTAAATTGATTGGAGTTTTGATAGGGATCGTTGAAAGAAATTTTATGAGTTTCGATGATCCATATTAAATCGATCAAGATTACTTTCTATTATTAATTCATCGTTTTATTGGGTAATTAGCCACTCGTGGCTCGATCTTATGAAACCTTCTGCATCCTTCGTGCTTCGACGAATTTCAATCTTTTTTGACTTCCTGTTCGCAGGCAACTGGTACAAGGATTCTCTGGTTGTTTAAGAATTCCGTAATATCGCATGTATTACAGTAAAAGCCTAATTTATTTATAGAATATTCTTAGGAATAACCCCAGGAAGCCATCTAACCGAGGAAATGTTAAATTAAGGGAATTGAGGAGCCGTTCTCTGTACAGGAGATGGAAAATTCACTCTGCTTGATTAGAATAATCGAGAAGACTATGTTTCTTGATCGATCCCACGATGGCTGCTGCTCTTGTTAGCCTGCGTGATATTCTTTTGCGTTTCAGCAGTCTCGAAAGAAGGCCTTCACGGTTTCTTTCACCGATTCGAGCCGCTTCACGTGATAACTCGGTGAAAATAATGGTGAAACACTGTTGATCGTTGAATAAAATTTGCTGACATTGTTTTTCATTGCTGTCTTCTTGCGTGTGTACCTAGCGTTATGTACCCGGGCTCGTTACGCTTAGACACTTAGATAGAAACGTGGGTAACAATCAGTGGGAAATTAAGAGCGATTGGATAAGACTACTATAGAAGATCTTTATCGACGAAATGCATTTGAGTCCGTTAATTTCTGTGCTTCATAGAATACACTCGAATCGTTTCTATTTTCTTTTCATTATAATTAGATTATAATTTTTAATCTGAAATCTACAAATTTTTAATTTCTAATTCATTGTATTATTTTTTAATTATTTCGAGAACTTTAAACCCACTCTGTGTAATTCAAACGTATCCATTATTACATACTATAAATTATCTAACAGTAATTAACTCAATTAATTTTCTAATTATAAATTTCCAGAAAATTTCACAACATCTGATCTTCCAACCAGTCGAGTTAATAATAAAAGAGAACTTGCTACATCACGCGAGTTCAAGGAACGTTCCTTAGAATAATAAGGAAGAAAATACATCTTCAATTAGAAGATTCTTCTCATTGCGTTGGTTTGTTTACAGGTAACAAAAGAAAAGACTTTCTATAATCTTAAAGCGGTCGCATCGAGAACTGTACCATTCCTCACCGTTGCTTTTCCGTTTATAGGATCACGTTGTTGTGCAACTAAGTGGATCGTAAATACAGAACGTTTAGAATTTATTATTAATTCGTCGGGAATGAATAATGGAACGGTTTCTCCGTGTCTCCTCTTTCCTTTCACTCGCTTACTACCGATCCGAGAATTTTGCAAAATTTACGGTGACGATCGGTCGCAAAATTATTTACATAATCTCCTGGAATCTGTATTCGCGAATTCTTCGAATACTTTCCCTGAATTTGAAGAAATCTCGATGCGTGAAAAATGATTCCATAGGAATCCGACGAGACGATAATTGAACTCGTTTAACGAGTCATTCGAAATCGAAAATAGTTTGTTAACGATGCTTAGAAAGCGAGTATAGAAAGAATCGTGCGTATTCAACGCTTTCGCTGTCGTTATGCCGCCGAGAGATTTGCAACAATCATTAGAAGGTAATCAATTGTGGATTAAAAAATAGATCGCCTTCGAATTTGATTCGAATTAATTGCAATAGCTTGTTTCGTAAATTTCTAAGTTTTATATTCATATTTTAATCGTTTTTACGACTCCTTTTTGCGCTAAGGAACGAGATTTCGTAAGGAACCGAACGTACTTCCCGGAAGGAGGAACACTCGAAGCTCAGTATTTAACAAGGGCTCTCACCTTGTTCCCTTGTGCAAGAAAACAGAGGACGAGCTGTTACTAAAGAAGGATTATCTCGATGCTCGGTGAGAATGGTCACAAGAGGAAACGAGACGCATAAGAATGAAAACAATGGTCGTCGAGTTTCGAAAGTCTCTCGCGGTGTGTGCTTGGATTTCCCTTGGTCCCCTTCGTTCTACCCTCTCTATCGAATCTAACAATTAGTCATTAAACTCTTTAATTAATCGTGCTGCTCGCTTATCGTCGACCCTTTGCATTTTCATCAGGTGAAAATGTTTATATTAATAATTCTCTTGTTTCGTACAGAATATAATGGATAATTGTTACGTATAATAGTTATATGAAATGTGTTAATTGGGAGGTGTGAATTGGTTGAACTGGAAAATTAATGACACGATTCAAATACATTGTGTAATCACGATTCTGATAGTAAATCAATTTCAATAAAATAATAATTATTATTATTTTATCAATTCTTAATTATTACTGTGGAATCAAAACTGAAAATTTGAAGAGAAATTAGATTTTTCTAATTTATTATATTTTCCTATGGAGAAATAATAAAATTGCAATATAAAAAATATATTTAACAAAAATAAAAAGATGTAAGGATATCAAAAATATAAAAAAAAATAGGATAAAAAGAATTTTAATGTAAAGAATATTCTTCATTAGCATGCGCCTGAAAGCAGGCAACTTCCCAACGTCAGAGCGAAACTGGTTGCAGATTCTCTACTTAAAGTATCCACACATTTTATAACATCCCTTATCAACCTGAACTAATTAAAATGAAAAATAAAAATTATAAATGTTTAATAGATGTCATTACGTTTATCTTATAAGAATCAAGGATAAGATAAGTAATTGTCGAGAAAACATGTGGTGCTTTCCAACATACAATTTACTTTTTTACCGAGACGATTACGTAAATGAAATGGTAATTATTTGAAGAACTGTCCAGGGATGTCTCGAGAAAATTACAACCACGGAGAAGCCCGGTGGCGGTTGCTTATCGTTCACTTTATTATGGGGTTCTCCGTACGCGTTGACAGATTAATGGCGCGACACCTTAGCTATCTCAACCGGATGGCTACAACGGATTTTCGTATTAGAGTAACAATTTAATTAACAAGTTAAGTGAAATTTATGACATTTAGTAAGAATTAAATGCAAATGTTTATGTAAATATAAAAATATCGATATATCGTTGTAACTGAGGATTTAAATATTTTTATAATATATTTTGATATTTGATAATTTAATTTAAGTAATTTAATTGCAATTATTTTTCCCATTTATTTTCAATTTAGAAGTAGACGTACTTTCGTGAAAATTTTCGTTTAAGAAAATTGTCTATTAATTGATCTAATAATGGAAGGTAAAAGGGATGAGAAAATAGATTAAATTTGAGAGCCTCTGTGTTAGCCTGAAGTACAGAAAGTGTTGTGAGTCTGTGGTCTCGCTATGACCCGGAGAGCAAGGACCTCTGGTCCTTGACGAGTTCGAGTCCACCACTTCTTCTCTGTTCTTCTCTTATTTTCTACTCTTATCTTTTATTTTTCTTCGTTGCCGGACCCTCCTGCCGGTCCCTCTCATCCTGTTCGTCCTTTACCTCCTTTTTAATTGTTTTATCGCTGCTCCATCTTACTCCTCGCCGAAATATATTCGCTTCATTAGATCCTCTAACCGAGCAATGGGAAATCACATCAATTCTCGAATAATTAGTTACATATACTAAGGATATTATTATCCTTTTTCGGGCCAGTGAATTTTGGAAAAATTCTTGACACAAAAATATTTATCTAAAATGGTACGACAAATTAAGAAGTGACTTTTAGCGTTTGCCTCGTTAAAAGTTGCTCACGTAATAAGATTTACAAAAACGTGAGTGATCCTGGACGTGTTCACACCTTGTTGCAACGATTAAACTCCTTGTCACTGCGAGCATTGCTCAATAGGTACACACAATAACGGTACACGTGTGCGTGACAATCGTCGCGAAATCATGAAAGAAGGCAGTGACAGGTGAGTTATGGTGGAAGAATAACTCGGTGCACGATACGAAGTTTCAGTAGATCTTTCACTTTATTCGAGCTTTTCTACGAAGACCACGAGTGCAACCGCAACCGAGTACCTCCGAGGTGCAACGAAAGAATGTAACCTTCTGCAGTGAGAATTTGTCTTCTTGGAATTAACGAATTTCTTAGAAACTTTGCGCGTGTTAAATACTTTAACACATTCTGTCCTTTATAAAACGATGACTGATTTTGAAACATGTCAGATTTGATGTAATTGAAAATTGATGACAGAAAAGTATCTCCAAACAGCACTTGCGACACGTCATTTTGAAGCTTAAAGTTCGAGGAAGATTTCTGTATAAACGTATCGATAATATTCTTCACGAAGATTGAGATATAAACGATTGAAAGTTGGGTATTTAAGATCGACAGATAAGGAAAATTCCTGTCGGTGCACGGAAACACTTAATTTTCCCGCGAACGAGTGAGCAGAAAAAAATACAAGCACTGTTTACGATGCTTCGAAGAAGGCAAGGATCTCGTCCTCGTGAAGCGCCTAAGACTATTACAAGGTATCCTTGTTCGGGGAGCATTTAAAAGAGAAACGAGTCTGAACGCTGCGATTTTCTCCAAGGATCATGACAGGAAAGATAGCAAAATCACCATCAATAATACTTTAAAGATAACATCGGTCCTCGTAAATTTCTTCCACCTATATTTATCGACCACTATTTTTTATGCAAATTCATCCAGCGTCCATTGAACGCATCGGTATTGTGACCAGACGTTATTCGCCAGGGTAAAGGTGACCCTAAAAGAATTAATATCGACGCCCTTTCGCGAAGCTCAACCTTCTGCCCGAGTCTTCCTTTTTGGCCCCTTGAAGAAGGTGGGCCTCGCGAATGCCTGAAATCTTTTCGGTGCACTCTGTCGAAGTGAAGAGGGAAAAAAGGGAAAGAAGAAGGAGCAATGAAAATGCACAACCAGCGGGAGGATACCGTAATGCTCGTTCGAATTCGATGAACGTAGCTCGAGGAGACCGGTGAACCAGGTGGACCACCCTCTTCGCGTTGATCGAATATTGTATCCGTGGCGTGTTTTAGAAGGAGGTGAATAAATCGCGGGTAGAGATACGAGCACTTACTGTAATCGTTAACGATGACTCCCTGAATTTTCAGCAATCACATCGGTGAACAACCGTCGAGCGGAAGAAGGCGCATGCTTCGATTCGGCTTCGTATTTTCAGAGGTACGGTGGTTACATTGCTTGCGTTACGAACACGAAAGGAATTCTGAAACGGACAAGAATTTATTTTCGTTAGAGATATTTTGCGATACGTCATTGACTTTTGTTATCAGGGAAAATTTAAGTAGAATTCTTTTTAGATTTTCTAGAAGTGTCGCGGTAATTTGTTTTATTTTACGAATTCTTTTTAAGTAGAATTACTACCCGTTCCCACGACAAGTTATTGAAACAAGTTAATGAAACCAAGAATTTGTCCGGGATTGTATTTCAATTCCTATAACAGGATTAACATGCAGAAAACCAGCGTGTCAAACGAGATAATTCAAGTTTTCACGTAAGCTCTGGTTCTGGTATTTCCCGAGGAAAGTTGTACCCGTCGAAGCGTAATTTTACTTTCTCTCAAACTTCTATCGTGCCAGTTACAGACGGAAAAAAATCATTTGCATTTATTTTCGGTGGCAATGCACGCGTTAGCAGTGTTTTTACTATACTGCAGATATTTATGCGGGTAGAGTGCATCCAAGTATGAATGAGATATCTAGAGAGTACGTTAAAATTATGGAGTATATTTATTCAATTAATATCTTTAATAATTTTAACCTCCACGCTCAATGCTATACCTAAATATCTTTATGCTAATTAAAAAAAGTCTTAGAAACTCCATCGTCAAAAATACCTAATCACCACGTTCATCCACTTTTCACCCTTCCCTCTCGTTTTATTTCTACCTAAAAAGATTATACTAATGCTAAAAGAAGAATCTACCTCTTTCAACGGAATATGCTCATTTCAGTTCTTCCTCGTCATTTTATTCGTCCTGACAAGGTAGAACAGACACGAAAGGACATCGGGAAGAGAGATCTAGACATGATAATATGATGTCGAGGATCAAAGGAGAGCACTTCCCTGTCCATCATGGAGTGGCAAGGAAATTGAAATGTTCCATGATGTTGCCTGGAGGACTCACGTGCGAAGACGGTCCTGCTAGACAGGGTTTAAATATGCGTGCTCGAGGCACATCCTTTCGAAGGATATCGCCGTCGTATTTGGACTTAAGTGGTGGATCGTGTAAGCCACATTGAATTTATAGTCTGATTCGACACCACGCAAGAGTAATACCTTATCCAACATCGTGGGCCGCATTATCAGTCGTCGAAATTAATTGCGTTAAATAAGGGTGGACGTAATATTATTCCTTCTGTTAATTATTGGAAGGGTTGGATCTTAATTTAATTGAATTTTTCTTTCTGCTTGTTGGGTGGTGCTACTTTAATAAATAATGTAGAGAATTGGAAATTGCTAGGGAGTTTAATTTAAATTGGGAACTGTGGTACTTTTGAACTTTAAGACTTTGAAACTTTAGAATTTTAGAATTTGAAAACGTACGAATTTGGGAGCTTGGAAAATTGGATACTTGAAAACTTGAGAATTTTTGAACTTTAAGACTTTGAAACTTTAGAATTTTAGAATTTGGAATCTTAGAAATTTGAGAGCTTGGAAGTTTGGGAACTTGAAAACTTGAGAAGTTTGGAAATTTGAGACTTTGAAACTTTGGGATTTTAGAATTTGAAAACTTAAGAATTTGAGAGTTTGGAAGCTTGGCAACTTGAAAACTTGAGAACTTTTAAACTTTGAGACTTTGAAACTTTGGAATTTTAGAATTTGGAAATTTAAAAATTTGAGAGCTTGGAAGCTTGAGACCTTGAAAATTTGAGAATTTGAGAACTTTGGAACTTTAGAATTTTAGGATTATGAATTCCTTAAATTTAGTGTCAAAATAAATTTCTATAATACCATATTTTTCATTTCATATTTGTCCTACTCTTCCTACGTTTTATATTGTGCCTTGTTCTGAGCCCCAATACTTCTCGCCCACATTTCTCATGGTTCCCATGCCTTATTTTTCCATTTCGTTCGCTCGTGGGTTCTTTCCGGTTATATTCAGTCTCATCTGCGGCTATCCTTTGCGTACAGCTCTCGGTTTGAACGAAAACCTGACCGAAACAAGAGCAAAACAGGGGACAGGGTTGAACGAAGAAAAGGATACTCGGTTGGCGAAATGAAAAGGATCTGGCCAGATTAATCGGCGCCGGTAGAATAAATGATAACGGTGTAAGCTTGTTGGATATATGTCAGATTAGGTTCAGCTGCCAGTTTTCATATTTTTTACACGATCCTCGATCCTGTTCGTACATCAATATCGACGAGGAATTTTTCAAACAGTAAATTCGATGACATGCGATTATCCTTTATAAAGAATATTAATCCTCCTTATTAATACTATCTGTTCGAGGTTTAATAACTAATTCGACGATAAATAGACCTAAAAAGAAGAAGGATTTCACGAGCATAAAGGCGATCATAAATTCGACAGAAAAATTTGAAACGTGTAACATGGAATTCGAAATCTGATTCACTAACATCTACATAAAGCAGGTTTATAATTACACGAATATTGTAATTTTATATACCTACGAAACTGATACCAATCGTACCCGAGCAGTTTAAACGTGCTTAAAGGTATTTTTACAGACTTACTGCAAGCGTGAATACATTAGTTATCTTCATCTGCATAAGCGATTACCCTTATGCTTAAAAATATTTACGACGATCAAATTCAAAAGTTAGGCATTTAGAGATATATTATAACAAACGAAGCAATTAAACATATGGTCATCCAAAAATAAATAATATTGAATTGAATTTTAAAGGAATTTTCTAATAAACCACCTCGAGTGACAAATATAAAATGCATCCGAATGGAATGTATCCGAAAGGACAGAATAAAAGAAGCTATCTATATTTGGAAAGAGTCAATCCTTTTTCTTCCCTTGTGATTCGTTGATGTATTCGTGAATCTGCTTAGTAAACACAGCTTGAACCATACAATCTCCACAATCGTACAAAGTTATGAAGTTTCAACCAGTCTAACAACTAACGAATTCTCCTCACGAATACCTACAGTGTTTCACATATTATCTCTGCACGCAGGAGCTCGCAGATCTTCCTTACCCTTCTACAAGCAGTACAATGTTCTTCCTAGACGGATATGGTAGTATCTAATTGCAAGTAGGTGGTTTGAAAATATTTCTTGTTTGTATTGCCTTCTTACTTCACTGAACACCACACGTGAGACCGTACAGAGAATATAAGAACGTCGGTATTAGAAATGCGTGGGCGAGATACTTTTAGTTTATTACTGAAGGAAGTATCATTTAATTACGATAGGTACTTAACAATTTATAATTCTATTAATCGGTTTGTATTAAAAAATACTACCGGGTCTTTATTAAATATTATTAATAATTTTATTATTAATTTATATATTAATTTTATTATTATTAATAATAATAATTTTCAGGCTCCTAGGCGAGCTCCGAAAAAGGGTCCCTTCACGTATATGACATAAAAAAAGTACCTCAAATAAAATTTATAAAATTAACATTAAAGCTTGTATAACTAAATCGTCTTTTGGGGGCCCTGGACCTTGGGGGGCCCTAGGCGGTCGCCTAGTCTGCCTAGGCCCAGGGCCGGCCCTGTTATTAAGGTTCGTATGGTCTTTTTCGATAAGCCTTATTACTAGAACTACCAAACCAATCAAAATGACTGGTTTTGATTTTCTCATTTTAACTTATTAATTTTATCGATGTGTTTTTGTTCAAATGTATGTTGGCTATTGCCGAGATAAAGAGTGGATTATTTTCTACATTATTTTCAACTGAAAAATAACTTAAAAAAATTATCTGGTGATACTTTTGTCAGAAAATCGCGTTGGTATAAAAAGCAGAAGGCGTACCGGATGCGTACCACGAGTCATAGTTTATCGACCTCTTAAGTGTCTCTCCCTAGATGAGCGTAAAGAAGAAACAACAGAAATTCTATTAAAAAAATCAAATCATGTAACGAAGCACATGTTGGATCACACGAGTGTACATCAAGTGTGCCCCCCAAAAAAACATCGTGTCATTTAACTGTTTCCGAGTAAAATGTGAATCGTCGCACGAATGGAAAAGCAAGTGCTGAGGTCACGCGTGACTCACGAGTGTACGCGGTATTCTTGCCAAAACTCGTCGAGGTTCCATCCAGCACGGATATCTGGATTTCAGGATTACGTGGATTCGTTCTCTTCGCTCGTTCCTTCTTTTTTTCTTCTTATCTTTCCTCATTCCGCGCCAAGGAATCTTCCTCATTGCCGGATAATAAAAAAGACGGCGCAGCCTGGACCAGTGGTCCTGGCGAACGCAACCTGCACCATAAAATTCACGCAATATCCTGAATCGGGGGAGCAAGAACCGGCGCGCTTGCTCGGGGACATCGTCCTTTTTGAATATCGGAATGCATTTTGGTAATGAGAATCCCTTTGAAGGAGTTATCTCGAGAGTGCTTCGATCGTTGCATTCCGACTTCAACATCCGCAGGTTCAACGATCGCGATTTTTGTCTGTACCCCGAGTTGCGTCAGAATATTTTCGGAGAACAACGACGCCGGAAGTTGAAGCATCGCTGTCCAAGGACAATCATTTTTCTAGACGATCGGTGAATTTTTTCTAATAAAAATATTTCTTCACGTGGACGATTTTGGTTCGGGAAAGAAAACTGAGAATCATCAGAGAGGATGTTTCTAAGGGTCATCGAATGACACTGGGATCCTGCGGAGTGTGCACCAGGATGTTGTGCAAGGGGAATACGAAAAAATGAGTGTAAAGTTGAATGCACATGGAATGTCTGGTGACAATACCGTTATAGAATACTGTTCGAAAGGCTGGGCCTACCCAAGTACGTCCATCCTGACGGGACCTTGACATCCTACGCGGTCGTTCGTGTATGACCACCACTACCAACCGCGACATCTTTCTTCTTCTTCTTTTTTTTTTATTCCAACGACGGTTCTTTCTTAAACGACGAATGATCACCGTGGAATCACACGGTCCTGACCGGTCATTCTAAATCTCCTCCAATAAGAATCCATCGGCGTCGCAGCGAAACGCGTCCTTGTGGCGTCTTCGACCCCGGTGACGAGCTAAGTGGAGGGGCATTTCAACGGCAAGCAAAGAGTGGTGCAGAAAACGTGCACTTCCTGAGCAACAGTCCACCGCAGGGTCCTCCTGCGCCCGTGTAATTGGGGTCCTGAGAAGCTACTCCCTACGGGAAGCAGTATGGTGGGGGATGCCCTATGTAAGCCCTCGAACCGACCAGGTCCAGACCATCCAGCATCAGGACATCGTACAAGGATACAGAGGTACCGGGACCGATTCTTCAACGATTAACGCGAGTTCAACGTGACACGCCACCTCGAGGGTGCTTGTACCATCGATTATCGACGATCGCCCAGGTGAAAGGTCGTCATGAGGTTCATCTTGATAGTATTAACTCTTGTGCTCGGTTTCTGCGATGCTGCCAGACGAACGACCACCACCACCACTCCGGTGGCTACCTTCGGCGGCAGACACCGTGAACACCCTCGTCAGCGTCAAGGTCAGTGATTTCGTGGAATTTTAATTCATTTCTAAGCTCCTCTCCTTGGATAGATGTTTTTGTTCGATCGGTTCCTTTGTGAAATCGACCGGTGCTAATCGATTCGAAAGTCAAAAATTATTGTTTTATTATTTTTGAAAAGATTCTATTCGAAATTTTTATCATTTCTCATGTTGTTAATACTTCATGGTTTATTTAGTAGATTTAGAGAATGTATGGGACCTAGTGGAACTACAGAAACTGGACAACCGTCCGAACGTCTGGAACAAAGATCCTAATGCAGCGGCGAATGTAACAGAATCAGAGGATTCAGAGGTGGTGAATACGAGACAACTTTATCCGGTGATTCCTAATCCCGGAGACACGAACGAGCTACCAGGGCCTATATCGCCGACCATTAAACCGATACCAACCGCGACACCACAGCCGGGATGTTACGCTATGAGGGGACAATTTCCGAGCCCCAAAGGTTGCGCTAACTATTTAAACTGCTGGGACGATGTGGTCACCGAGCAAACTTGCCCCGACAGCTTACTATTCAACGATATTACTCTGGTCTGCGATTACGATTACAACGTGAACTGCGGTAGCCGTCCTATGCCTACGCCGAGTAAGTAAATAACGATTTAACCCTTTCGCTTCATAAATTTGAATACAGTTAAATGTAATTAATTACATTACAAAGGTCATAGATTGTATAAAATGTGCAGCTATCAAGATGTTAATTAAAATAAAAAATTTTATTTCAATAATTATCTAATTAACACGTTGAACGCCACAGTGAACGCTAAAGCTCTAATTACTAAGAATAATAATAATTAATTTTCAAATTTCAAATTTCACGCTTTCTTTTGTTTTCTTTTAATTATTCAGGCGTGTGTAAATTGCGTAGCCGGTGACTCCCATGGCGTTCAATGTGTTAAAAAGGATTTTTAAAATTGGAACATCAAGAACTTTTTTAATGATATTATTTTTTCTTTTGCTAGAACCACCTATGCCCCCGGGATCAAAATTGTGCCCGGAACCGAACGGTCGTTACAGAAGTGCGACGAACTGTTCGGAGTTCTTCGTGTGCGTCTACAGAAAGCCTATCAAATTCGCCTGTCCTCGCGGCCTGGTCTATAACGACGTAAGAATTTCGTTCTCAAGTTATTCCTAGATCGCGGACGGAATTTTAAGTTGCAAAATGTCAGCATCCGTCATGCGAGCGTGAGAATTTCCTACACCGAAACTCCCGCTTGCCCTCCGTACACGGTCAAAGGCTACCTCCAGTGACTTCCGTGTCGCTTCTTGATATTAAATTCAACGTACATGCTGAGCTCGTTCGGTTTTAGTATTCTCGTTAAGTCATTTCTATAGAAGAATGTTTAGTAACGTTTACAAAATTTGGAAATGATTTGATTTTCATTTTAATAATAAAAATAGATAATATTAGGAGTCCTATTCTAATTAACAGAATATGCTCAACAGCGAGTTTACTTTATGCCTCTCGCCTCCTCTAATTTCTCTAATTTATTGCTCCACAGGTGCTAAGCGTATGCGATTACCCGTACAACGTGAATTGCAAAGGTTCAGCAACTCCTGGACCCACGCTTCCAACTCAAACGAGTCCTTCGCAACCACAGCCTCCTACCCAACCGTCTCAACCACCATCTTTACCACCATCGCAACAACCGACCTATCCACCATCGCCGCCATACGTACCTTCGCAACCACAACAGCCACCTTATGTACCTTCACAACCACCTTATGTACCTCCGCAACCTCAACAGCCACCCTATGTACCCCAGCAACCGCAACAGCCACCCTATGTACCCCAGCAACCGCAACAGCCATCTTATGGCCCCCAGCAACCGCAACAGCCATCTTATGGTCCCCAGCAACCGCAACAGCCATCTTACGGACCTCAGCAACCATCTTATTCCACCAATCCCTGGCTAAGCAAAACGGAAACCGATCCATGGAACCAAAGACCAGTCGCTTCGCAATTAGAAATCGACAGCCAAAAACAGAAAGAGGCGTTCGGTGTACAAGACTCGACAGAGGAAATTGAAAATCCCTGGACGCTGTTGCAAAGTATTCCTGCGAACTTAAGTAGAGTTCCTTGTAATAACGGAGACATACACAGACTGAACAATGCCTGTACGAACATAGTGGTCTGTAGAAACGGTCGGCCACAATTGGTACAGTGTGTGACGGGATTAACGTACGACAGGCCATCGGATTCTTGTAAACCCTTCTCTATTGCCAAATGGTAGGTATATTTGTGAAGTTCTATATCTTTCTATTGTTTTTTGAATTTTTGAATTTAATCCAGAATGGAACGAATGTGTCTAATAAATTGTATTTCTTCTTTCTGTTTCAGCTAATCGACGAGTCATCTAGTACTTACGCTTTGTATTAAATTCGCTGATTACTTATACTTAAATAAAGCAACGACTTTTCTAACAATCTAATTTTATTTCATTTCCCTTCATTTCATGAAACTTTTGAAAATAAATTAGAATAATAATGAGTAAATAATTTTAATTACAAACTAATTTTTCCCACCTTTCTGCTACAAATAATAAACAAATAAAGAACAGTCAATATGGATCAATTGAAATTTAAAAATTAATTTAAAATCTACAAAATAATTTTGCAACTAACAAAGAGAATTTCTGTATCCTCTGGCTGGTAATGGAGAATTCAAAGAAGCAACCGAATGGTTCAGTTCTCCACTGTAAGAGTTCGACACTGTACTTTTGCGTTCTCCAGATGCCATAAATCAGAATAAGGACATGTTTCATTCAAAGAGAAAGGATATTACGCAGGATATACTAAAAATAGATTCTATCACTGAAAACCATAGAAGACCGAATGCACAGAGGATAATTCCCTTTTTTTAATCTCTCGTTGAATCTTTCTTTATCCTCGAACAATAAGAAGCGCCATCGACTTCCGGTTACGTGTCGATCGAACCCGGTCCCGCTGTTTTTTTCGAGCATTCCTTATAATTTGAATTTTATAGCCGGCTCGTAGGAAGCACAGAGGAGCAGAAAAATCTGGTAAAAATTTGGAAAGCGTTTAGAAATGAAAGTAACGAAAGTTGAGTATACGTTTCACCCAAGTGTATCGTAAAATTTCGAAATTACGAAACAGAGGATTCTTCGATATTAACGCATCGAATATGGAGAATATTGGAAATATGAAATGGAATTTGGAAATAGGCAGATTTAATTTCATTCTCGTTTAAGCAACAGGGATAAGGGGAATCATAATACGTTCCTGAATCGAACAGAACACACTGGACAGCAAAGAGATATCACTTTCCCAGCTTTCTTGGTGCCACGCCCGACTAACGTGCTTTTGTGCGAACTTGAACGAAACGGGTGTTCCCCTAATGCATACTAAACAACAGAGGAAAAGAAGAAGCGTTCTAAATTCTCACGAAATCACCGACGATGAGCGCAAGTAGTTTCATCCATCTTCTACGATGCTCATTAAGGAGAAAACGAGAAGATTAACGGAGCGAGCATCGATAGTCTACTTTTTAAACTATCTACGGTTAAAAATTAAAATTAACCTTACTCCCGGTGAATTTAATTCGTTTAATAATTTAGAATGTAGAAAATTATCTGAATTTCATCACAGCGGTTTTTACAAACATGTTATTGCAGATGATCGTCGATAATTTTAAATTGGCAAATGGTCTTTGGAGAGAAATTATTTTTGAATTAGTTTTGTCTAATTTATCATCGTACGTGGATAGGAACTAAGTACTTGTACAAGAAACGAAGCGTAAAACGTCAATTGGGGACACGTGTATGAATTCATGAATCCAGCACGTTCCGCCGGTTGTGACACGTAATCCACACTGGTTTTCAACTTTTATCGATTTCGAATCAGGAATATTAGTGACGTAATCGATAATCGACTTCCTCGTTCTATTTCGATTATAATTGCAGGACGTTCGATTGTAGTCGAACGCTATGAATCATCGATCAAGATCTAAAGACACTTTTCCTTTAAGTAACAATCATTTACTTTCCTTCCTGTCCTTGACAAAGCAAGAAAAAAAAGGAAATAAATTATTTATATTATTGTAATAAATAACAGATGAAAAAATCCTCTGTTTATCCATTAATTAAAATACCTACGTACGAAGTTAGAAACGCCAGTTTCGATTAATTAAAACTTTCAACCGAACAGAATATTTTAGATCGGTCGAGATAGCGCAATAACTAGGAATTGTTGCATTTGGAACGACTGTAATTTATATTCCTGTCGAATATTATATATACCATAGTTCACCAGAGTCCATAACTGCGACGCGCAGGTTGGAAGATGGTGGGGGAACGCAGCGAGCTCTCTGCTAATCGCTTTCCACTTCGTTTGGGAATATCGCCAATCAGGGCGAAGATGCGTACTGGAGATGCGCGAAGAACGAAAACTGGTCTTTTCGCAGTTATGGACTCTGGTGAACTGCGGCATAAATCGGAGTGTAGGATGAAGGTAGCCGAAGAAAGTTGACAGTAAAAGTAGCTTATCTTTCTATCATTCGCCTTTTCACGGAGGTTGCTGATTGTTATGTAACATCTATTGAATAATTCGAAATAACAGCGAGGTAATAAAGAATTTCAATAAATATTTTCTCAAATAATTTCACGTTCATAGGTGATACAGGTCGTGCACCCTACGGGAACGCGCACGCTTCGTTTCACAGCCGAGTTTCCGCGAAAACGCGTGGGCGTCCTGACAGCATTTCTGGTGCGTGACACACGCGAAAATACGCGAACGCAAGGCACGCAAAGATTTCGCTGTTAAACTCGGACACGGACGATGGTCCGTGCTCGGTTCAAAGAGGTTGTCTGATTAAAAGAAACGAAGGAAGATTCCGTGGGTTTCTGCGCCCACGTCTCCCCGTTGCATTCCCCTGATAAATTTTTCTTCTTTTTTCTTACCCGGTGTGCAAAGCGAATATCTCTTGGAAGTCATTGTTTCTAGGTGCGACTTGAATTCCTTGGATTCCCTCTTTCTCTAACCATTCTTTTCTTCCTACCTTTCTACCTCTGTTACTTGTTCAACAGCAGCTCTGTTTAGAAACGCGTTCTGCCTGTTCCATTTAAAAGAAAGGCCATACACGTGTCGAGCTGTGAGAAAATTCAATAGCAATAGTTCAGAGTTTTAATTTGAAAAATTTTGCTATTTCTATGCTTAACGATCAGAGTTTTAAAGAGGTGTAATTTTATTTAGAAGAAAAGTGCAATTGCATTTTTCAACTGCACCGTTGCACTTATAGAAGAACGGTGAGGAACTTTAATTTGCTATCGAATCGAAGAGCTATTTTCATTGTTGTGCAATTTTTAAATTATCCGAGCGAACAAAGAAAGAAACAAAACGGTGGGCTGTGGTTAATGCGTTCCAGGAATTCGAGGAAAGTTTGTTCGAGCATGGCCCCAACAAAGCTGACATAAAGACAGTCCCCCGGGGGATTCTCGTTATTTTCCCAAAACCGGATTTTCAGACTCTATATGAACCATACAGATCCGCCCCTGTTAATCTATATATACACCTCTCTTAGACAGCTATCGAAGTTGCAAAACCTCCGGCAAGGTGACCTAGTTGTACCTTCAATTGAAGTAGGTTGGAGAACTTTAAGGAAGTCGAGTTCTCCTAGCCTTCCTTGTCCCTATAATTTCTCCATTAAATAAATTTCCAAATGTTTAATTTTTAATTTACTACCTTACATTATCAATGTATAATAAATTTTCAAATTTTTAATTTGCTCCTTGCAATGTATAAAAAATTTTAATTAGCTACCTTAATGACGAGGCTGTTTTAATTTGCTCTGTGGGTCACCGCGTATTCGACTCATCAAAAGGAAGTAACATTAATTTCGTAAGATAGCAATTAACATACGTTGATCTATAAATTACTTCTCTCTTCTTGGCAAGCATGTCTTCTTTTTTTTTCAAAAGACAGAAAGAGAAAGCATCAATGGCAGTTAACGTCGATGATCTCTGTATTTCTTAAAATAATGATCGGCATCTGGCAAGGTCGATGGCGTCAACGACAGTCGTTTGACGCTTTAGAAATGGAAGGCCACTTTCCCTTTCTCTTACACTTTTCAACAATACACGCCTCGAGCGTGTATCAGTCAAATAATATTATCGAATGGAATACCTGAGGTTGTTGCACGGAAGTTGGTTAACTTAATGTCACCGACGGGTTCTAAGGTATTTAACAAATATTTACACTTACACAGCCACCGTGCGGTGTAATCTTGCATGGTTACTTTCCAGTGAAAGACCACGCCGATATTTTATGTAACTTATTATTCGCGCACGTAAGCGTGCATTTTGATCGTACATTAATAAAAATTCATTCCAACCACCACGAAGAAACCTTCTGTACGAGTGATTTTCAGAAAGAATTCGAACCTGTAATTACTTCTCAGAGGTGACAAGTAATTAGCGAAATTATATTAATTGCTTCGAAATATTCGTTCACGATTAACCGGGGCTACGAATTCAATTTTGTTAAATATAATTATAATAAACAAAAATAGATCAACTTTCAGAATGATATTCAAAAAAAGAGGCATATATGGACTTTATGAAGAAAATTAATTTTCCTTCCAATTATGCCACAATTATTGGGACACCCTGTATACTAGAAATATCTGAAATGGAAGATTTACCATTAAAATTATTCGTATAATATTTCAACGAAATGGAACTTTCTAAATAAGATACGTCTACAAATTTCTTTCAAGATGTATCTGAATGCAACTGAATGCAATTCGATCAGATTCGCGACTCCTTCCATACAAAATCGCCATTTTTCAGCATTTTTTGACGTTTTTGATTTTTCACGGCTTCAGTTTTCAATCTAAAAATCTGAAAAAATTCTGTAATATGTGCCTCAGAAATAAAAATGTCTCTGATTTTTTTCAGAATTTTCGAATGTCATTAAATAGAAGAAATTTGCCAAAAACTTGGCGATTACATTTTTACCCGTAACTACCCTCCCAGATGAGATACAGAGTTGAAACTTGGCACAGACTGGTTTTTTTTTATCACCTATCGAATGGTTCATAGCAAGTCGAATTTGGTTAAGGGACACTTTTGACCATCTTATCCGGATATACCCTTTCTACGTACACGTATGACCTTACAGTGAAACCAGCTACCTCAACCACCTCATCCCGATGCGTCTGTGGTGGCAGAAGGTGAATTACGCAACGGTATATTATATGCATGTACCTCTCGCCTGAGCTGCCACAAGCAACTCAGCTGTGCGTACACGTATTCGCGGTAAGGTTAAACTCCAGTGACATTTTGGACGACTTTCACCGTTCGAACCGACGTGGAATACTGCTTTCTTCGTCTTTTCGTCTCCGGTTATGGCCTCGGATTAAATGAACCCGTCGCATCACCTTACGATTTGTTTCAGCACAACCTTTCCCCTTCATTTAACACCTTTGCTACCTGCGCGACAAACAGCTCCTTTCTTTTACAAAATAACGTAAAATAATTTTAGACAAATTAATAATTGAGAGTTTGATCATTTTTTAAATATCCTCGATACACGACCGTGACATTAATTTTTCATTCTGAAAGACTGGAGGTCGAAAAGTACCTGGTGTTGAATTTTCTTGCACCTATCGAACGAGGAATTAATGAACGTAACGATTAATTTGCTCGTGTGTCGAAGAATGCGGTGTAGGTTTTCCGTGGTCGAATAGCAACTCGTTTGATAGAAATTACGATATTTGCTGGCTGAGAAAAGCTGTTTACGTTAAGTAATAACTGGATAAACCGTGTGTAATGGCGGTGAATACGTGGAAGATTGATTAATCGAAGGCGAATTGTTGCGATAATCCCACGATCTTGCATTAAGAATAAGCGCCGTGTGAAATCAATTCTTGGAACGAAGCGAGCATTAATGTAACATGCTTTTCTTTTGTACGTGACTGCTGTTCCTTCTTTCTTTCTTTCTAATATGGTAATACCTCCTTAAATTATAATACCAAATAGCAAATGGAGGATTTTCAAAGGTCCGATAAGTCTGACATAATTTCGCGACATAAAAGTAGATACAGAAAAATGGTACTAATATTCTACGTAAACGTTGTTAGTAAATACTTAAATTTTTGAATTTTAGTTTAATCCAGTAATAAATTGAATTTCTTCTTTCTGTTTCAGCTAATCGACGAATCATCTAGTATTTACGCTTTGTATTAAATTCGCAACTCCTAACAATCTGATTTTATTTCCTTTCCCTTCGTTTGATGAAACATTTTATGCGAAAAATGTGTATCTTTATTATGGATTGAGCTTGAAAGATTTTTGTCTATCTTCCTGTGACTTTCTCTATACGACACAATTGTATGTATAAATTGGAATAATAATGAATAAATAATTTTAATTACAAACTAATTTTTCCCACCTTTCTGCTACAAATAATAAACAAATATGAATCAATTAATTTAAAATCTAAAAGATAATTTTGCAACTAAGAAAGTAGGAGAAACTAACGAATAGGATTTTCAAAAGTCAAATGTGACACAAAAGTATTCCACACAAACGTTTCTTCGAAATTCTCTAAAGAATTATACTTTCCTCGCGTGCACTAAATTACCAGTATAAAAATCCTTAACATCCTTCTCTCTTGTCAGCCTCGCGATCCGAGTCGCTCTATTCGCCGTGATCACGCTCGATGATCGTTATTAGCTCATTAGGCAGTACGAATTCCTAATATCCTCGAATCACGACAAGAGAAAGCTAGCACGCGCTCGAGAACAAGAGCAAACGAACCGCGTACGCCTTTCCAGTGTATGCAAAACGAAACGAAACGCTCGATTCCTATTTTCACCCCGCTTTTTTTTCAAACCAACGCACGCCGAGGCGTTTCTTTCTTCGCGCGAAGCGTATCGGAGGCCGATTTACCGGTCGCCACTCGGTATTACTCGTTATTTTCGAGCCGATCGCGGAAGAAATCGCGACTCGTCTCGTCTCGTTTAAATATATTCAATACCGGTATTCCAACAGCCGATTATCCGTCCACGTTACACGATCGCAAGTGTGTTCGATAATTGTGCCGAGGGATAATCGTATGCGCGAGAGCCGCGGATACCCGAGGAATATCTAGGGCGCAGCGCGAAGTGGTTCTCCTTGGACAACCGATGCCGCATTCCGCATGCATCTCCACTCGGTTCCCTCTTTTTCTCCGTCTTTTCCTCGCTTTTTCTTATTTTCACCTTTTTCCATCGCTATTTACGTTAATCCGGGTGTCATACAAACAGCGTTGGAGAAATTACCATAATATTGGGCATTTATGATTACTTTTACCATTCTTCAGATTTTCCTTCGTGTGCCATTTTAATTCTCTTAATTACTAGGTGTACAAATTAATTAGGTGCCTTTAGTATTACGCCTTCTTAATTAATATTTTTTATTTAAATATTTTCCCGCCGGTTTTGAATATTTAAAAAGTGACAAGACAACACGATTATTTCAATAAAAATAAAGAGTTATAAAATTAATATAAACTCAGAAAGTCATGAGAAATATTGAAAGCTTGACAGAAACAAGACATTCTTCTGATTGCCAAGTTCTTCTGTAACCAAGTCGAAGTGAAATCTAAAGCAGGTTTTAAGTTTAATTGCTCTCAATTGCATTACTTAAACTTACGCAATAAGTCAATTCAAGATTTCTCTAATTATCCACTTTGTAGGATCCTTTGATATAACACTGCATACGTTTATTACTTTTTATTGATATTTTCAAAGACCCGTTTGTACGTAGCGTTCTTTCGTCGATTATAACGGATAAAATTAACGTCTCTTTCTCTTGGAAATATTAAATTGTCTTTTTAATGAATGACAAGTAGCGTTACGAATTTGTCACGATCGCAGTAACTGTTTTACGGTAACGTGCCTGAATACGGAAACAGACACGTAAGTACCGTGATACGTGGAACTATTGTCACCAAGGTGTAGCAACGGTTTACTTAGAACTGCCATTACTATTTATATTCGTTAAGTCTGTTTATGTATCTATCGAATCGCGGAAGTATCAACATTTGCGATTAATGAATCACGATGAATGAGAATAATTACCTAAGTTAACTAGAGACTATCAAAGGTTATTAAGTTGATTGAAATATTATATTAGGTGTACAAATTAATTAGGTGCTTTATTATTTTTAATTTGAATATTTTCTTGCGATTTTGAACATTTGAAAAGTGAGAAGAGAACATAATAACAATAAAGATTATTTTAATAATTGGAATTACTATAGCTGTTTAAAAATAAATCTTTAATTCAAATAAAGAAAAGGCATCGAATTAATTATTCTAAGTTAAATAATATTCAAAACGTAGACTTTCGTGCTGTTTTACAATTCATTACTTCTATTGTGTATTATTTACAATTCAACTTTGTTTTATTTTCTTTTTCGAAAGCGCATACCATTTATTATTCCATCAAGAAAATAAAAGTAAAAGATTTACTAAAATAAATTGCTAAAAGTAAGTTGAGAAACATGCCTTTAGGCTAAACTTATGTCGTTCACCTATATCCAATCTTATCGTAAATCTCGTCCCGTTACCAAGCTAACACCCCAGGCGAATTTCCTTGCTAACGAGTATCCTTGAATCGTAATCAACATCGTTAGGTAATCGATCTGATAATTGTTATTTAACTAGGAAAGGAACGTTGACAGTACTAAATAGTGCAGGAAGGAATTGCAGTTTCCATCGTGGGAATTATCTGTAATCACTTCATAATTCTCATTCGTTTTTGCGTTATTTTTATTGTCAGCTAATTAATTTTACTAATTGCAACGAACCAGGAAAAGTTTATCAAATTAAATTTTTTCTTTTTCGATATATAAAAATAATTAAATTTATTACGTGTATATATAAAATTTCAAATTCGATTTTTTACTAACCCTCGGACGACGGACCATGAAGAGAGCCCTCACGATTGATCCAGGCTCCACCGTTCAAGGATTAATTCATTATGAATTCATTTTGCAATTTGTTTGCAAATGAAACTTGAATCTCAAAGCTAGAATAATTAAAAATTGTACGACAACACTATTTAATGGTAACGCAAAAATTAATTGAATTATCAAACATTGTACTGAACCCGTATTCTTTCATCACGCTATGATTATAGTATTATATTCACGTATGCATGTATTACATTACACGTGACATAACGAGCATACTACTTCTAGCACGTTGAAAAACCTTACATCATGTTCTACAATTGTCGATTAACACGTTTCGCGTGACAATAACATAGAAAGTTTTAATTACCATTTCGTTCGAAGTGAAATTTCGAAGCGACTTTCATTCAATATCTATAAAGTCTGATACAATTTCATGACATAAAAGTATCACAAAACAGTACTTATGATACATCAATTTGAAGCTTAAGATTTCCTGAAAATGACTACATAAATGTTTCGTTAAAATTCTTACGACAAATTAACTAATTTTTCACTGGAACTAAGGTACACGTTGGCTAACCCATCGGTTCCTTCAATTAAGAATCAGCCATTTTATATTAAGAATATTAACCAAACGTTTATGTAGTTATTTTCAATAAACTTTAAACTTTAAATCGATATATCGTAAGCCTTATTTCGAAATACTTTTATGTCATGAATTTGCGTCAGATCATTCCCATTCCCAAAATCAGTCATTTAATAAGTTCGAACGCTTAAAACAGTATGACAGAAAAACGTCAGCCCTGGAATGTAGATTTACCAATGATTTAACACAATGGCGGAACGTTTTGCACCGAAGGAAAGCTACGAACAATGGCGGAGTCGAAAACTGGGGGACACTTAAAAGTCGTAACGCGCAGAGTTCGGTCGGAGAGAAAACCGTTTGAACGCTTCGCGGAATAAAATAGCCGGATTCTCGCGAAAGGGAAAAGACGTGCCAGGCAGACATACTGACAGACGAAGCCGCGGATTTACGGACGGAACGTGGATATCTGGGCTGGTTTCGAAATCGTTACGAGAACTTTCTTCGAACGGATCAACCCGCGATGAATCGACGAAGGGAAACTTGCGTTCGAAGCTTCGTTACCTGTCTTTTTACTTGAAAATATGGAAATTCTCCTTTGGAATGTGTTAACGAGCCTCCATTTTTTTATTCTCACAATTAAACTTAACATACTTTTTGCTTAATTCGAGGTAATAATACCTTACGTGCATTCACAAATCGTACAGGTAAGTATTAAGACATTCATGTAACGTAATTAAAAGAAGAATAAAAAAGTAGAAAATCTACTTTCAAATGCTAATACTTCAAAGTATTCATTATTCGATACTCTGATAAATAAATAATAATCCTTCCATGCATTGTTATTGCAGAAATTAATTCGTTGCCTTTACGCTTCTTTTATCTAAATGCACTGTAACTTCGTTTCACTTAATCCTTTCGCTGCCACGCGAATTTTTGCACCAGTGGGCCACAAATTTCATATTAAATATTTTATAATGGCAAAAAACTGGTACAATCTTGCCAATAGCACATTTTTCTTAGTGGTGGTCATCCAGTGAAAAGACAAGCGCCAGTCTCATAGGACCACCATGGCAGCGAAAGGGTTAACACAAAGTACTTACGATCCTATTGTCCTTGTGTCAATTTCAAAAAAATCCATCCATGAACTGAAACTCGAAAGATCTGAAAAAAAAAGAAATGACCATTGTCTGAGAGGAAAGATAGGTGAAATTATAGGTGGTCTTACAATGGTACGATGTTCGCGTTCATATCGGGCTATATGATCGCGAAGGAAACGCAAAATAGAAATGCAAACCGCGTTCAGGGAGGAGCGCTTCTCTGATCGGCATTCTCAGAGCAGCACACCGCCGACGTCGAAACGTTGAAGGAACGTAGTATAAGCCAGGTGTCAACAACCTCGTCACCCTCTTTCACCCGCGCCAAAGCAACCGTGATGACTTTTACGTTTCGTCCGCCCCCGCCTCGGCTTCTTTCCACCGGCTAATGCCTATCGACATCGTAATATTTCGCGAGTAAGACGTTATATTGTATTCCAACGTGGATAAGTCTGACGTAAATGCATTGTGCAACGATGTTGCGATTAATGAAGCCGATGTTCTTGCATTTACCAACTACAACCTCACGTTCGGTAGATATTGGAATTGGAACGTAATATTAAAAACAAATTAAGGACAGCCATAGTTAAGTTCTATACAAATGGAGAATAATTTTAAATTTTCATTGAATACTCTATCAGTAATATATAAATTATTTTATCAAAGTAATATATAAATTATCTTAACCTTCGGACGGCACACCATGGAGAGACTCCCCAAGAGGAGGCGCGATGAGTAGACAGAGTAATTTTTATTTAATTTTGTATCTCATTATTTTCTTCTGTTTAAAAATAGAATTATAGTTTATTATGTAAGAAACGCGTTATATTATGTTTGCTACAATTTTAGGAAAAGTGTCAATAATTATATACGTTACCCTACAAGAAGATATTCCTCAGCACGATGATGGGAAACGTGTCTCGAAAGAGCCCACAAGAAATTATTAATCATCGTCGAGATCGTAAATCCTGTATAATAAGAACAGAAGCCAAGGTACCGCTTTCGGATGCTGAATTGTACTCAGCATTCGACTTTCACTCGTTTGGCCGGGACGAACGATGCACCGCACCAGATAAAATCATGTCGGGTCTTCTGTGCACCCCGTTCCATCCTCGATTCTCTCGGTAACAGTCCTCTCCAGCAACACGCTCGATACCGCTTCTCTCGCGTTATGCAATACCACAGACATCGGCATGACTTGCCGTGCAAGATGCTACCAATTGTAAACGAATGCACTTTGATGCGCGTGTTTCGTAGGATCTCCCTGGGCTCTCCAAGAATTTCCCTGCAATTAAAGACAAATGATGAATTAGCAAACTTTAGCAGCGATGTTTATCAATTGTTAATCCTTTGACAGAGAATAAAAATAAGTCAAAGTACATCAAAGTGCATCGAGGTGCATCAAGATGCATCAAAGTGCATCGAACCTGTCCTTTCCCTCTCTAATTATTCCGCTTAACGAAAAATAATTATAATAGGAGAACAAATGATATATATATAAAATTATAGTCCATCCAACGAAACGAGACAGTAGGTGTACAAATTCAGGTGCTCGAAGCAGGATCGATCGAAGCATTTGAAAAATTGGAAACAATCGAGCGCGTGAATTTGTAAACATATATTGATTCGTCTCATTAATCGGATTATAGGTCTATATGGATTAACACGTTCGCGACGTGGTGTACCACCGGTGGTACGTTCTTGTCTGTCCCATGGGACGGGATGCCACCGGTGTTACATGAACTATTATCACGTCATAGTATTAAAATAACTGATTATTGTAATTAACAAATTTTTGTAAGCCCCACCCCATAGCGGGGACACTAGATGCAGGCCCCGTCGCGAACGTGTTAAGGAACTTCTGTTAAACGGTTGAAACACTGAAGATGAACGACCTGCTAATGAATACGGAACACAGATCTGTAAAGAGTGCAACGAATGGAAGAGTTATTAAAAGGCCCACCGAGAATAATGCTTCAACGTGCATTGAACTCGCTAAATCCATATCCGTAACGAGATCTGCCAGCTTGATAAAAGGTTGGAATAAAGAGTCTACATAGTGCGTACGCAATCCTCCGTACCGTTTAGATGAATGATTTATCAACATTGAACTGTCGTGTCATTCGCTATAAATCATACAGTGTAAAGACCCACGCGGTTACGTCAATTACGAATATAATTATACCGCATCGGGCGCATAATTCCCCGAATCGAGTCTGATACACACGGTGGCGTGGTTGGTTCCGGTGACGCGAACGGATATCATTCGCATACAAAAGACTCGATCCTAACGGTAGCTTTAAAAAACCGGCGACTTTGTTCCTCGAAAATATCATAAATCATATGCAGGAGTAAAATAGTGAATATAAATAAATAGATGTTGAACGTCAGATTGTCGAGCTGTTGCATATTCAGTGGCAAACATCGTTAACGTCTTTTTCGAGTATTTTAAATAAATATACCTTGACAACAATTTGCTGTTCAACATCTATTTCTTTATTTTCACTATTACAATATTTACATTATATTATTAATATTATAATATTGAAATAATGTTTAATAATATTTAATATTATTCGACATTTTACGAGTGTCCTGAATAATCTCAAAAGAGCATAGAGAACTTTGCAATTGCATTTCCCTCTTAACATTGGTTAAGATTATGCAATATTTCTCTTCGAACTGGCATTAAAAATCCCAGGAAGCTATTCAAGAATCTTCACCTCTTGTATTTCGCGGTTTGAAGTCACGAGAAACATAGATTTGAATGCAAACGATACGATTAATCATAGGAACTGTAACGCGGTTATTTTCACCCCGTTCATCGCTTGATCCGGCATTCATGTTTCCAGCTATCCTTGGTGGGAGACTCGAACGTGTTTCCAAGTATATCGAGAAGCAAGCCTTCGACGACAAATTTTTTATCACGAGAAAGGCTGCTTTCAATTAGCAACGAACAAAAGGAAATTAACATCGTGAGAGAACAACGAAGAAATGACAAACAAGGAAAAGATATACAGAGTGTCTTTAAAAAATGTACATATTGTACCTTTATCAATCGTTTATTAAATTATGAAATATTTATTAATATTCGATGCAATCTAAACTTTTAATCCCTTCAAATATTCTAACAGTGTAACTATTTTAAATTGAAATCCAAATTCACCAATTGTTCGAATTTTCAGAATGTACAAAATTGTCTAATTAACAGAAGTGCCTATCTTTGTATATCTGAAGAAGCTACCAACGATGCTGAAGAAATATTAAGGATATTTTCTTATTAATCTCAAGCGAATCTTTCTTGAGATATCCTGTATATCTTGCACAGGCGTGCATATAAGTTGAACAGAGATTCAGGGCAAGGTAAGAGCAAACCTCCCAGGGGGAGGACGTCCAGTTGTCCTGTTCGAATCGGCTGACTTAAGGAGACCAACCAGCCGAATATTAATCAACGAGAGGCGCGGCACCTGCATCCTTGGCACGCTGCGGCACGTAACACCCACTGCTACCGCAATAAAGCACCCACGGTGCAGCCTTACCGTTATCCGGAAGGTGTTTTTGCATTAGCCATCCGGTACGATACTCCCTTCCTTCGTATTCGGCTGTCCTCCGCGTATTCCGTCTTCTCGTCACGTTTAACCCTTTGCAATCAAAGGTGCCGCAAAACAGTTCCGACGGTTCTTTTCTAAAGAGATTCAGTCGAATTTATTTCTCTAACTAATGCTTTCTAAAATAGCTACAAACCAAGTACCTACATAAATTTCTATTCGTCACAAATCTGATTAATGGGAGAAGAAATCAAGACAGAGGCTTTTACCGGAAATGCGAGAGGATAAAAGAAGTGTAACAGGCTACGCCTGTATCTCGATGTTGGAACGAGTTATCGATAACCAGCCAGACAATTTTCTTACGACGATGAGCCGCAAAAATGTTATTTCGCCTCGTAACCGTTAAGCACGCACGTGAAACTTCTAATTAACAAGCCTATAAGCGTATTATAAGCTTTGATTTCTATCCACTTTCATGGCCGTAATTAATTCACTAAACTACGGCCTTGAATATCACTATGACCTATACTAATAAATGCTGTACGTCACCTGTAATCATTAATAACTCATTAAATCTGATGATTCATTCCGAGAACAATGACATTCTATTTTCATTCAAATTTAACCCTTGCATTTTGTTAGTGCTTTTCAACTACTGCATTTCCGCTGCGGACACTTGGGTGCAATTTTTTCTTTAGTTAAGGAGGAGGTGGCTTCCAACGTTTTCTCGTAAGATCTCAACATTTATCATGTATTATCAACTGAACGACTGAAATTGATTCAGGATGTATAATACTGTTCATGGGACACTTTCGCCTTCGTTCACTTTGAATCACGAGGATCCAAGGTCGATCAACCCGCGAGATCGATACGTGGTTTTTTGCTGTACGTTAGATCGCTCGATCGTGGACGCGCACGTAAGCGTAAACACCGGCTCGGCAATGCGATTTATTCGAGAAACTGGATTAAGCCGAGCGAGAAAGTTCCGTTGTCGTCGAAAGCGCCCCGCATTAACATGCGCCTGTCTGCCTTCATTCAAACTATCCTCGCAATGTCGCTCTACGTTGAATTAGAATATCTTCTTTTTCTTTTTTCCTTTTATTTCTCTACAACATTGTGAAATTTCGAAAATTCCTTTCGAACACAATTCGAGCGCAGCCTGGAATATCAAATCAAAGACACTGGTTTTTGGTTTCGCTTAATTTTTTTCACTTTCCGTCTCAATTATTCTTTAGAGGAGCTTCGTTGCCATGATAGGTTTCAAAAAGTGGTAGGTCAATGAATAAATTTATATACTTCAATAAATTCTTCAGAAAATGCAATTTCGCTTGGACGAAACCAATGCCGCAAGGTGTAAGAGAAAAATGTCGAAATGGTTGCAAAATCGCAGGAACTTTCTTATAGAAGAAACGCAACAGGTGACAGAAACGCGAATCGATGATGTAAGGAAATAAATGTCAAATCGTAGCTCGAATCGTCCGAGTGCTAAAGTTTTACGCAGAATCGAATTAACACTAAATTGCCGGACTTGCATCCGTCAAAATCGATATGGGACATAGGGATTTTTGGAACTAAGGAGTGGAAAGGGAAGGAATTAGTATTTGTACACATTTCATAATTCTATTAAAAACCAAGATATGTTTTTAAAAAAATTATTTAAATTTTTCTATATATATAGCAATAATATCCTAAATGAGTCAAATTGACTCGCTCCGACAATCTAGTGTTAACGATGGCCGACTAGTATCTCTTGGTTAACCTCTGCAGGAATGTCGAACAGGGTGGTGTATCAGAACTGGGTGTCACGGTGAGTCACGTTGCTCGTGCTCGACCTTCGCTCCCTTCCAGTCTTCCCCCGTTATTTTATATCACCTAACCGCTTTGGCCTCACCATTATTGTTATTATTATAATCACGTTACGATCGGTCATTATTCTGCAAATCGTACGACATTCATCGTACGCCGTCTGCGTACGAAAACGGTCGCACCTGCACGAGTTCGACGAATTTTGATGGTCAGATAGATCACGCAGTACGATATAAGGGAACGGAATCGGTACGATAACTCTTTGTGATTGGGAAAAATTCAGCTCAATGAACGTATATACAGCATTCGTATGAATTGACGCGGGGAAATGGAGACCAAGATGGATCTTGTTTCTCCCAAAAGATAGACAACCTTTCTCCATAAAAAAATTATTGAATAATAAGTAAAAGTGTATACTGATAATTTCAAATTGAAAGCTGGAAATTTTAATGGCGTATATTAAAAAAATTCCCTTTTATAATTATCCTTTTAATAAAAAAATTGCGAAAGCTATCGACTTCTTAATTAATCCAATATTTCGCTACCAGAGACTGAATATATGCTACCACCACGAAGAAACTCGCAAACTACCGTGCCTTCCATCAAGCCGGTCTAATCAAAATGCTTGCAACATCCTCTCGAGGATCCTTCGTGAAAAAGAACAAAGCGATTCGTCGCGATAAAAATGAGAAGGCGAATTTTTAGGTGGAATCGCGGTAAAAACCAGCCTCGATCAAAACCTGTCCCGCTGGTCGGGAATAAAGATGCCAGTATAAAGGAAGAGGAATCCTCGAAGCTATCGGGTATAAAAAAATGATTTTAACATTTAAGGGAATGCAAGGTGGTCGCGGGACGGAGGTACGTGGAAAGAAGAATGAAAGAGGGACAGAGACGTCATTATGGGGTCTTTGGGTGACATTTTCAACGGAGAAGAATAAAGGAAAAAGGAGAGGGAGATGGGAGAGAGGAGCAGAGAGGGAGAGAAGAAACGTAGCGAGGTACCAATGTACCTCTTCTTGAAGAGAAGGAGGTTCTAGAAGAGGTGGAAGAGGAACAACACGTGACCAATGACTTATATAAAGGTGGAGAACGACAGGGCGCAAACACAGAATTCTCTCTGCGCAGTGGAGCCTGTGCTCGCAATAGTGACAGTAATTTTTTTTTTATATAAATATATATATATATACACACATATATATATATTAACCGTACCTCGAGATAGGAAACCACGCGGGAAGACAGACAATCGTTACCATGAGGACGTACTACTACGTGATTGCCGCCATTCTGATCGCCGGTACGTACCCGAGATAAACGCGATTACGAGGATGAAAAAGGGAGGATTATAGTATGAGAACGGGGGATGAAAGTGTTTACTCGAGGACGTATAGTTTTACCGGAAGTGGAGGACATTTAGTGTGTGACATATGCGTGTGAATCACAAAGGGAGTGAACTCTTCTTCCATCATTGTCACGATTAAAACACGTTCCATTCAATTTCTTCGAACTGAATAAAGGAAACGCATGATTTTGTGAAAAATCCTGAAATTTTCTAATAATTATCTTTGCTAATCGATACAATTTCACCGGCTTAGATCGCTCGCGTATACCAAAACGATTTCTCATCTGAAAGTGTATTAATTAATCCGCTAAGTGGAGGTCTAGCTATTTCAAACGCGAGATTACCATACGATATAACGCATGAGTAGCTAGAGAAAGGAAAATGAGTTCACCGTGCGGTTAACTATATCTACAAATCGATCATTCGTAACACGACTACGTTAAAATGATACATTATATAAAGATATATTCATTGGTTAATTAGGTGTAAACCAAGGAACGATCTAGAAACTTCTTCGCGCGGATCAACGAAATCGAGCATTCCTTTCTCAAGCCTTTTGCTGACAGAAATATTACCATCACCGTTCCCGTTCTTCCGAACGATCTACCAGTAGAACGAGATCAAAAGGCGTATTCAATTTCCGTGCGCGGAGAAACCTTCTCGACACACCATTTCCATTCCTTTTTTCCTCCCTTCCTCGCTTGCAACAGGATAACCTTGGCCCAGATCTTGACCCTTTTTTTTATCACCGACCATTATGGTCGTATCGTCCATAAAAATTGACTAGCTTCGCTAAGATTCGTTAATAAAAACCTTGGTCCACTAGGAAGTCGGACGCGTTACTTTTGGGACCAGTAGCTCGAGAAAAATGAAAGTGAATATGAGTCGCCGGAGTACAGTTCCGAGCATGGTGGGCTTCTCTGTGGCGATAAAAGGGAAGGCGCCATCATTTGTGTGCAAATATTCAATTCAGAAATTTTATAATCATATGTACTCCGCTTAATTTAAATTTTTTATATTTTTATGTGTAGAGAGTATTTTAATGGTAATTACCATTTTCCCTAGAATAGCCTTCCCTAGGGAAAAGGGGATGTAACTCCCTTTCCCTAGAAAAAACTACCATACTCGCCACTGTACAATCTCTTGTAACTCGAGCTTATCTTAATTAACAGTAAAAGTAGAAGCAGAAATGTCTCATTACTCATCTCATTTGCAAGTATTATTTTGCAAATATAGAAGTCTCTCCCAGGTCTCCTCCAACTTGAAAAGCGAATCGAAAAGCCTACTTTGCAGCCGATTGTACAGAAAACAAGAGTGTACACGCGTGCAAGACAGAGGAGAAGGAAAACGTATGTCTGTGTACGGAGGAGAGGCAAGTGAACGGGATGCTGGGAGGGCCCAAGTCACGAAGCCATAGCGGCCTGCTGATAGCTGGGCCTGGCTCTGGGCCCAAAGTGAAAGCGCCTGGCGAAAGTCACTTTGTGTCCCTTACATAAGACGTTTAGGTTATTCAGACATCATACGCCGCGAGGAAAAAAAAGGGGAGGGTACAACTGATTATTAGGTGTTATTGACGGTCGCGAGACGATGCAGGATAAGAAACGGGGCATTAGCATTGGTAATAAAGGACCGTACGTCCTGTATGCTTCTTTGTCTCCGGACCGACACCTCCTTCGTGGATCGTGAACACGCATCGTGATGAGAAATCGAATAGAAACGAAGGATGTTTGCGGTCGGCAGTCACTTTATTGTTTAATTTTCTCGCGAAAGCAACGGCCGATCGACGGTTAAATTGAACGCGATTACGGGCTATCTCTGACACGATTACAGTGTTCTTGCGCCGGGCGTAACCACAGAAAATATTTTTCTATGGCGATAGGATTAGACGAGCTATCCACGATGAAGTGTATAATTTAGAAATTATTTGAGACTGATTACAACATCTCTCAGGAACCGCGACTAATTTATTTTAATTCTTCCTCTCTGTCTATAATTTTATAACCTTCCTTATATTTTTTAATTTCACTTACTATTATTGAAAATTAAAGCTTCCATCAGAGTATCACCTTTTCATTTATCCTCAGTCAAAAATACGCCCCTCCGAATGACTTTCTCCACCTGAAAAAAAAAGAATAATTGGTTAGACTTTCTTAAATTGAAACGAAACTTTCTTCGTCCTCCTTCTGCAATCTTTATCAACGACGTATTTATTACGATTCCAGGCGCGAACGGGCAAGAATCCTTCAAATGTCCAGACGACTTTGGCTTCTACCCTCACCACATATCCTGCGACAAATACTGGAAATGCGATAACAATGCGGCGGAGCTGAAGACATGCGGCAATGGTCTCGCATTCGATGCCTCTGATAGCAAGTTCCTCACCGAAAATTGCGACTACCTGCACAACGTCGACTGCGGCGAGAGGACGCAACTGGAACCAGCGATCAGCACTCCCCACTGTCCTCGTCTCTATGGTATATTCCCCGACGAGAAGAAATGCGACGTCTTCTGGAACTGCTGGAACGGAGAGGCGTCCAGGTACCAGTGTAGCCCTGGACTCGCTTACGACCGCGAAGCCAGAGTTTGCATGTGGGCTGATCAAGTGCCTGAATGCAAAAACGAAGGTAGGTCATTCGAATGATTCATTTTTTTAATTTAATTTTCATGGACTCGGACGATTAATCAAAAATTTCCTATTCACAGTTGCGCGTGAAATATTTCTGACTCGTGCCATTTACTCCATTAATCAAAAATCCTGAATTGATTACAATCAAAATTAAAAAATTTCCTATTCACAGTTGCATGTTCTAGATTAGATAAAATATTTCTGACCTATGCCATTTACTCCATTTTTATTGAAATGTCAATAAAAAACTTCCTTCGAAGCATCGTTCCTCGTCTTCAGATATTATTTATTCATTACGTTGCTCGTCGATAACCGATACGTGACGGCAATCCCCACGCACATCCTGCGTTTCTTCATCATCTCCTCAGCTCGGTCGCTAGAATTCAAAGCCGTACCCTTGTTCGCCGTTTTACAATCTGTACGATTAAAAAATATATATAAACGCTCACCTTTCTCTTGGCTACATCTGATCAAGTTCTATGCATTTATCGCATTGCGCAGAGGTCGCAGGAGGTTTCGCGTGCCCGGCTGCAGGCGAAGTGAGCGGAGCATCCGGCAGCTTCAGCAGACACGCCCATCCTGAAGACTGCAGAAAATATTACATATGCCTCGAGGGTATCGCCAGAGAATACGGTTGCCCGATCGGTACCGTCTTCAAGATCGGTGACGCCGACGGAAGTGGCGCCTGCGAGGATCCGGAGGACGTTCCTGGATGGTGAGTTCATTTTATAATTAACACTTATCTTTCAGGTGGTAATATTAATAAGAATTTGAAAATGATTCGAATATGAATTTTGATTTTTCGATAATAATTTGGAATTAAAACCAAGCTATTAGAAAATCAGAAATTATTTTTAATTTCATTTAAAACTTATTAAATAAATTGTTCTAAGTGAATCCTGGACAGGATAGGAAGAAAGTAATCAGATTATGAAACCGAGTAAAATAGACGTCCTTTCGTTCTTTGAATGTAATTAGAACGCGAAAGTGTAGCGGTTGAATTTCACGCTTTGAACTGCAAAGAAATGATTCTTTTTTTTTCTCATTTTATTTTCAAACTTCCTAGTATGCTTTCTCTCGAGCTTTAAAGAGTAATAAAGAAAGCGAATTTAAGCAGGATCGAGAAGGTTTGAGACCAGGTGTTATGTAAAGACGAATTCTGGATAAACCAGATAGCCCATGTGTGATTACGGTATTTAAAACTCTGAAACACGCGTTCCAAGCATGATCTGAAAGATATTTCACCTTTTTCGAGTGATGTAATTATAAATGAATACATTTTGCTCTCATAACAGGTCGATCGGTTTTATGTAACTTAATATTTATATAATATTTCGTTGACAACTGGAATAACGTGCATAAGTGTCTTTGGAACGTGTTATGAAGATCATGATAGTTATTTAAATCAATAATAAAAGATCATTAAATATTATATTTTAATTAACATAAATTATTAGATTGAAAGATCGAATTAAAAGTATTTGTGTCATTCCTAGTTTTGAGTTTTAATTAATTTTCAAAGAAAGGATATTTTATTCAATTAACAATTTATAAATCAGGTTTAAGGTATCCAATGATCGGAGTATCGTGATAATAATTAATGTTGTTAATTAACAACGAAATTTTCTAACAGATGGAAGTAATTAATTTAATATAAGACGATTATAACGAATGTATTTTAACCCTTTAACTGCGAGTGTAGTTTATAAACCACATGTTAATTTTTGCTAATATCAAATTGCGACTGTGGCTTATATACCAGTAAAATAAAAGTAAATTAAATACGATAATAAAAATCTTTTAAAATAGAATATCACTTCAGTAATATAATTTAAAATTAGAGCGATCGGCTGTGCTAAAAGTACCTGCAGTTAAAGGGTTAATATTCAAATTTCTCGACAAACTATATTTATCAATTACACAAGCACAAGTGTACTAAACTGATCTATGTACAACACTTCTTCACGAATGTAATTAACTATACACGAGGCTGCACATAAGGCAACCACTGATGGGCTAATAATTTTTTCTAATTGAATGAGTGTTAATGGATCGTCAAGATAGATCAAATGGCCATCACTAACAATAAGAAACAGGTGGCTGGTCACGCATGTCCTAAACGCTTTTACAAATTCTGCTTCACAGTGAGGATTACTACGGTGACTTGGACCTGAAGAGCATTAGGAAGAGCGAGCTTCTAACCGGAATTCAACATTCTGGCGACAACAGGAAGACTCAGGGTAAACCGAGGCCCCCGTCGGCACCTGCGAGGCCCAACGCACCCCTTCAAGAATAATCTCTAAATCTTTATCCCCTCGCCTTATCACACTTACCTACCCCTATCTACCTCCATCCTACCCATCCCTCTTTACCCGATACTCTTTCTTCTATCACACACCTACACACGCGCGCGCACACAACACAGAACTCATACAGTCTCGAGAGAACATGATGTTCGATACCTCGGAATACACTGGCCGATAAAAATAAAGAAACAGAACGATTAGTTGAAAATTATTTCAAAAATTCAATACAGAATGTTATACAGCTTAGGACCACGTGTAGAAATGCAAATATTTTTTAATTATATTTCAAAGTCCAAGGTAATTATAAGCACCTCTGTGCGGGCCCCGGGCACGCGATTATTTTCCCTAGCGGTAGACACGGTCCTGTATAAAATCATTTATTTTTCGTAGTTTAAGTAAGATTAATTTATTCCCCTTGTTTGAAGAGAAATCGATTCCCCTATAAATGAAATTGATTTGTTTCTTGATTTTTGTAGGCTAGTGTACGTAACGCCGTGGGTCAAGAGCGATGCTCGATTCCATTCTGTGATTTGCCTTGAATTTAGAGTGATTTTAAGATTCTATGCTCGGAATTGATACGTGAAGGGTAGATCTACCGCCTCTGTGTTAAAGTTCTATTCCTATCGTTGATGATGGTAACGGGGATGATAAATAATGGACGTTTTATTCGATTTGAATTCTCCACGCGTTTTGATCGATGCTGATTGAGATTGTGGGTGAAATTATTCAGAGACTGATTGCACATCGCCATTGCGTGGATAAATGAATAAAATTGTTCCATATTTTTTTATTTATTTATTCTACCTCGTTGCCGTCTGATAAAGTTTAAGGAATATTGGAAATCGTGTCGTCTCATTGATAATTTCTTTCATTCTCTGTTGAGTCGCGTAGACTTTTATTATTATTCTTTTTATCGTGAGACGTTCGATTGGATGAATAAAAATGGAAGAGAAGTTCTAAATGGGGATACGTTTATTAAATTTGTTATAGAAAGATTCCGAGCAGAAATTCTTTGAATATATATATTAATAATGAGAGATTCTTAGGAAAGGGTTTGAATTCGAGCTCGTCGTTAAACACTCTTGACCACGGTTGAGCATGCTTGCGTAAACTAGACTCGTCCGTATATTTTTAAGTGATGTGAAAGATTCGTACAATAAAAGGATGAAAAATTCGTGAAATATTTATGTGCTTTTGAAAACCCCTCTCGATAATCAAACTATTTAATTGTTCTGCATTTTATTCGTGTTGCTTTCTGTTGGATACTTAATTCTCGTGAATCTAACTACTGCATGCTTGTTACTTAAAAATAACTGCAACAAACATATATTCTTTCAATGCTCTAATGCACAAGAACTTACCACTACGAATTCATGGGATATTGAGGTCTATAAATCGAACTAGATATTTATAAAATCCTAGTAGAATTGTAGTGAATGTTCTGTTGTGAGATTAAACTAAATTAATGATTTACTTTGTAAGCTTTCAGCTGAATTTTGAAAATATTTCTGTGAAGAAGAGCAAAGTATTGATAACCATCAAATATAATATCTTCTAAATTAATCTATCATAACTAATAAATTTGGAATTAATCACTGATTTGTAGAAATAATAAGCTGATGATAATTACAAATGTTTCTTGTAATATTTTGTTGCATAAAATCGATTCTGAAAGTTAGAATAGTGAGATTTAGGGGTAGAAGTCATCGGGATATCATTCTGGGAAGTGATCGGTAAATTATTTTGAAACGGCGCCATCTAGCGGATGGGGTTCGAACTAACTATTGTATTTTTCACGAGAAAGTATGAGCGTTGAGCTCAAAAAGTTCCCCCGTCAATAGCGCTACCCCGCCATATACACGGTAGATAAAATGTACTAATATAGAAATAGCTTATTATAGGACAGAGGTAGTGAATAATTCACAAATTTATGATCACCGGATATACCTTTTGCCCAGCGTGGCTTACGTCGTACAGTCGTACAGCGCTTGCGCGTTACGTTGTTAGTGGAGCATGGCAGAACCAATCAGAACCAACATGCGCAAACGAAACCAAAATTCGTTCATCCGATAGTAGTACTCTCTCGTGAAAAATACATACATATTTCTAATAGGAGAGCAGAAAGTGCAAGGAGGTATGCCAGGAGGTATACTATGCACCGACAGGAAAAAATCATTAATAACTCATTTTCTAGGCACAATTTATGAACAAGTTTCAAAGTTGCTACAAGTAAGTATGTACTTTAAGAATAAATTATAAAAGTTCATAACTTATTTCTAGAAAATGAGTTATTAATGATTTTTTCCTGTCGGTGCATAGTATACCTCCTGGCATACCTCCTTGCACTTTCTGCTCTCCTGTTAGAAATATGTATGTATTTTTCACGAGAGAGTACTACTATCGGATGAACGAATTTTGGTTTCGTTTGCGCATGTTGGTTCTGATTGGTTCTGCCTCCTGGCATACCTCCTTGCACTTTCTGCTCTCCTGTTAGAAATAGTTAGTTCGAATCCCATTCGTTAGATGGCATTGATCAAACCTTTTTTACGGGCGCGACATACAATCAAAATTGAAATTATACAAAAAGAATGCCTTCTATATAATAAAACAAAAAGATGACGACTAAATAAATTATTAAATTTTATAGCGAAGATTATTACGGCGACGTGGATGTGAAGGCTTTACGTAAACTGGGGTACAAGAAGTGATGAAAATATTAGATAGAAGTTTATATAATATTTTTCATGTCAATACTAGAACTATGAAATTTTGAAGACTTCTTGCAATCAACTTTCTACAGCCTGAAGACGAAGAAGACTCATCTAATGTCCTTCTAAACATTTTTCAAAATTGAGAAAAGATAAACAGTGTGGTTTTTTCGCAAATAGTTATTAATCACTCATTCATACCTTATCACTCATCCAAGATTCGTGTTACGAACGATAACTGTAATATAAGCTAGTATGTAAATAAATTACTGTTATGAATAATGCTTTATTTTTATATTATCATAATCCCTCTCCTCACACTTTATGAAAGCAATTATTTTATCCATTATTTATTATTGGTTATTCGATTAAAAAATATTCATATCTGTTTCGTACTGTATACGCTTATCTCGTAGAATTAAGCGTACATGTATTAAATTTTAATTATTTTCGTTTCAAATTGCATATATATAATTATATATACTGTGTTGCACAGTAACATTACTTGTTACATTATGTTTTGATTACAGTGTAGTTTGTTTACATTTCTTATAAAATAAACTAATTCGGTTTATTATTTGATAATAAATTAAATAAAACTCTTTTTATTGTATCATAAGAAGGTGAGATATAATTGTAAACGTATAAAAACAAGGAGACAGCCGAGGCATTTGCATGACAAACTTAACCTAACAGTTAAAATCATCTTTCAAACCTAATATGTATTGTTCATCAATTTCACACTTTACCATTTCTCATTTTATAAACTACATAGAAGGAATCATATAGAATTGACTTAATTTACTGAATACGACAATTGTTTCGTTCATGTAGCTAAATTTGAATAAATGATTTAAATAAGACAATGGAACCAGAAGAGCATATGTTGAAAACAGCAGAAACACCGTCTGCGATAAAGAAACCTTCATGCCATAACAAACATAAAAATACAAATGAATATGTAAATAATTTATTCAAAAAGCATTTTTCAATTTTAAGCAATGAACATTATTCGTTGCCTGAACCAAAAGCAATGTTCAAAGACAATCTATGGAAAGTTGAAGAATTACAAATGTTAAAAGATGAATTAAATAATATAAAAAGCTATTTAGATAATTATGATGCTATGGAATGGCAGGCACATACAAGGTTTAGAAATATTGCAAAAGATGTTATGACACGTCTAAGAATTGACATTGAACCAGAGCTTTTAACTCAAGCATGGTGTAAATTTTATGAAATAGTTTCATCCTTTCCTTTGGTACCAGTAATTCATATTAATCGTAACAATAAATATTTTAAGTCTATTCATTTATGCGAAGCACCTGGAGCTTTCATTACATCTTTAAACCATTGGCTAAAAACTAATATACCTGACATTCAATGGAATTGGATTGCTACAACATTAAATCCCTATTATGAGGGTAATCTATCGTCAGTAATGATTGATGATGATAGATTCATAAGACACACCTTAAGTCACTGGTGTTTTGGAGAAGACAATACTGGAAATATTATGAATTTAAAAAATTTAGATGAACTTATGAAAACGTCAGAACCACATCATGATATATTTTTAATTACTGCTGATGGTAGTATAGACTGTACAGATGTTCCCGCAGAGCAAGAAAGTGTTCTTACGCATTTACATTTCTGTGAAACTGTAGCTGCTTTACACCTGTTAGCTACTGGAGGTAGCTTTTTATTAAAAATTTTTACTATATTTGAGTGCAATACAGTATGCTTAATTTATTTATTATCTTGCTGCTTCAACCATGTTGATATAATAAAACCAATAACAAGTAAAGAAGGAAATTCAGAAACATATATGGTATGCACAAATTTTAAAGGACCAACATTTATTTCACCCTATTTAGAAAAGCTTAGAGAATGTTATGAATATGGTCCTAAGCAGGCAATATTCAGTAAACATGATATTCCACGTGCCTTTATAGAACAGATCACAGAATGCAGCAGATTTTTTAAAACGCAACAATGTCTAGTCATAGAGAATAATATTATTACATTTAAGTCTGACAATCGTAAAATGTTACGTGATTTGAAACAAATTCAACATATGGTTGCTGATAAATATATAAAGGAATATAATTTAAAAAAACTAGAATCTGGAGAAATTGTAGGAAAAGCAATTGTATTAGGAAAAAATACTAATACGAATGAACATAAGAAGACATTACAAGGGTCGTATCATCAACGTCGTGAAAAACAACATTTAGCACCTCTGGATCGATTAGAAAATTTTTGTAATGATTTCAATCAATCAAAGCTCCATATATCATCCAGTACATGTAGGAAAGTAAGCTATCTTTTTTCTCTTATTACATTATACTTAAACTTCTTTAATTAATCTAAGATTTTAGTGTAACATAATTACAATTAGATTTTCTTTTTTTTAGTTTGAATTTACCAAACGACCAGAGAGTTTACACATACGTTCAGGAAAAATCTTTCATAGAGCATATAATTCGAAATTTTGTAGCAAAAGTGCTTTAAAAGTAAGGAATGGTGTTGATGACATCCTTGTTGAAATGGGATACAAAATACAATTTCCTTCCACAGAAAATATAAGAAAATTGGAGAACAAGATTTTTACTAAACCGCAACATAAAATTTTAATCTTTTTCTATACTGACGAGTATGATAGTCATGAAATAATCAGCAAAATTTACGATACAATGCAACATCTCAACAGTGGGGAAAATTTAGTTTTAATTGGTTACTCATTACTTACTTATCTTAATGTTGGGCTTCTTTGTCTTCTGAGCAGTGCATTTAGTTTATTAAAAATAAAAGCTTGCGATGATGTAGGATTGAAAATTACTTTAAAAAATTATAATTCTAATCTTAAAACATTAGAATTCTTACACGAAATTAAAACCGCCTCGCTCAATATTCAAAAACAAGGAAGAGCTATTTTGGAGATAATTCCTGTATCAGTGTTGTATGAAGGTAAAAAGATACTTCATTAATGTATTCCAATTATATTTATATATTTCACGCTGTTTAACATTGTTTTCTAGGATTTGATTTATGTTATTCAGCAGAAGAATTTAATCATTGGGTTATAAAAACGTACATTAATTATGTACTATGTGAAATAAAAGAAAATATCGTCGAGGGGAAAAGTAACACATGAAATATATGCTCTGTAAAAAACCAGAACTGTATCATTTTTGGTATAATAAACACTAACTACATATTTGTAAATGGTGTATGATTATTACAGTTAGTATGCCTTTGCATGATATTTAATATTTTAAAATATTAAACATACATATTATGTTTTAAGTATTCAATACCTATTTCTTATTTGAAATAATTGATAAACAACAATCCTTGGCTGTCTTCTTTTAAGAATATTACACGACTGTAATGAAAAATAATTTTAATTTATAATTAAATTTTTTCTTTAATTTAGTACAAATTACCACAATGAATATGAAATTTGGTACAATTTGCAACTGCATTCGTTTATTCTCAACTGAACATATTATACCAAAAGTATGTATTGTTGGAGCAGGACCAGCAGGATTTTATGCTGCTCAACAATTACTAAAGGTAGAGACAATGTTTTTTTACTATAAAATAGTAGCATAATACAACAATTTTATGTAGAGTTCCAGTGATATAAAGGTGGATATATTGGACAAATTACCAGTACCATTTGGCTTAGTTCGTTTTGGTGTAGCCCCTGACCACCCAGAAGTGAAAAATGTTATTCACAGTTTTGAGAAAATTGCATCTAATACGCGTTTTCAATTTATAGGAAATGTTAATGTAGGAAAAGATGTTACTATAAAGGAACTACAAGAACTGTACCATACTGTGTTATTGGTATGATTATTAAACACTGAATTACTGTTGTTTAACGTTTGATAATGAGTATTAATGATAGTTTTCTGATCTCTTAGGCATATGGCGCTGAAGAAGATAAAACACTTGATATTCCTGGAGAAAATTTAGATAATGTGATATCAGGACGACGTTTTGTTGGTTGGTATAATGGATTACCAAGAGACAGTAATTTAAATATTAATTTAGATGTAGAAGAAGCTGTTATATTGGGACAAGGCAATGTTGCTATAGATATTGCAAGAATTCTACTATCTCCGATAGATAAATTAAAGGTATGTTTTAAATAATCTATGAAATATATTTTACAATATAAGATTTTATAATATAATCATATTATTTTAGCATACTGATATAACATCATTTGCATTGGAAAAATTGTCACAAAGCAAAGTACGTAAAGTATCTCTGGTAGGAAGAAGAGGGCCGTTACAAGCATCTTTTACAATTGCTGAACTGCGTGAAATATTAAAATTAGATGGCTGTAGTACTTATTGGCGCAAAGATGACTTTTTAAATGTAAGAGAAGTAGTTAGCACTTTAGCAAGACCACGAAAAAGACTGACTGAACTTATGTTAAAACATGTTGATGAAGTATCTTCAGATACAATAAGAAAAGCTAAAGAACTACATCCAATATTTTTAAGAGGCCCTCTACAATTTTTAGGCTCTAATAGTGTAGAGGGTATTAAATTTTCAATAAACAGACTTCAAGGAAATGATATGTCTACACAGATTGCAGTACCTACTGGATCATTTGAAGAGATATTATGTAATGTAGCATTTCGTAGCATTGGTTACAAATCTGTTCAAATAGATTCATTGATACCATTTGATTTTAAAACTGGTTGTGTTAAAAATTCAGGAGGTAAAGTTCAAGATAAACTTTATGCTGCTGGTTGGGTTGCAACCGGTCCAGTAGGAGTTATATTAACAACAATGACAAATGCATTTCAAGTTGGTGCATTAATAAACAAAGAATTATCAGTTATAGAAAATAAATCAGGTTACGCAGGTTTACTTGAAATTCTCAAGCATAAAAACATACCTGTGGTATCATATAAGGATTGGAAAAAAATTGACAAGGCAGAATGTGAAAGAGGGAAAGAATTAGGAAAATCAAGAGAAAAAATAGTTGATATTAAAGAAATGTTGGAAATTGCTTTAAACTAATAAAAGTATTTTAAAAATTTTTGTGATTTCTATTTCTATTTATATTTGGAATTATGTCAAAATGTTTCAATTATCAGTAATTACTATAAGTAACAGGTTAATATGTAAACTGTAATAATTTTACATTACTTTTGACAAGAAGTCTCGCGGGATGGCACAGGGGCAAGAGGGGATACTACGCACACATCGACTAATCTCCTAGTTTTATACGAGCTAATTAATGATATGATCATTTCGACCAATCATACGTCACGACCAAAAGTATATGTGAGCTGAGGTAGGGCGTGACCAATCAGATTGCGATATTCTCATGGAACTAATTGGAATGAGCGTGCTCGAGGGTGTTACTAAAAGAATCAGGCAACCAACTCGAAAATTTGTATCTGTGAAGTACCGGAAGTTTATAAACACTTGTTGTCCGTTAAATACCTGTGAAGGTTCAATGAAGAAGTAAAAAGTTTACTACGAAAGCTAATCATTGTTAAACCTTATTCAGATAGATACACACATACAAAAGAGTATATAATTAAATAAATAATTCATAAGCGGTGTATATATGTATAAACTCGATAGAACTAATAAACATTATTATTAAAGTCATTATACTTATTTTACGTTCGTAGTATTAAAGTAAGAAACAATTTTATTTAGAATAAAACTATTCTAGTACTAATATTATAAAGCATTGCGACAATATGCAAATATAATTTCTAATTTTTACATTACTGTATATTAGAATTTAGTTAAATGTGTTTATCATATTATTATTAGTTGTATTAATTAAAGCATTGAACTTTCAGTTCCAATAATGGCTGTATCAACAGAAGGCATAATGAATCCAAGCCTCAATGACCCCGTAACCAAAGCAGTAATGGACAATATAATGGGTAATTTACCCACAAAAAAACCTCTTGTTCGATGTAACGATTGTGATCTTTCATTTACAAGCCAAACAGTATTAGATACCCATTTGCAAGGTGCCCGTCATGCTAAACAGGTTTGTATAAGAAAAATAATACATATAAGCAAGGAACATAGGGATATCTATGCTTATTTTGCAGATGAGATCCAAAAATATAATGGCATCTCTTGAAGAAACAAAAGTAGCATTTACCAAAGATGAAGAGACAAATGGATTAAAATGCAATGTGTGTAATGTTTGCCTGAACTCGATACAACAGCTTCAAACACATTTAAATGGTATTTTGTAAACTAATGTATATCTTTTCTTTTTTTTTTTTTATTCCTACAGTATATCAAAAGAATTTTATCTTTTATAGGAAGCCGGCATAAAAAGAAAGCAATGAGAGGTAATAAACCCTATGTGGTACGAAAATCAGTACCCTATAGGATTAGATATAGTCGCACTCTGTCTATGGATAAACTAATAGGAAAGAATGTTGTTGTGTTAGTTTACTGCCTACTTTTATTTACGTTCGCATGTCTAACGTTATTGCTTACATTTACTTTCCATATATTTTTTTAAATTAACATGAAATCAACTGCTTGTTGCTTAAATAGCTTTAATGTAACGGTCGTTAAAATGCTCAGATATTTTCATGTTTGTTATAATTTATGCAGTATTATTTATTGTTTATTTATTATTTATTTATTTATTATGTATTTTGTATTATTTATTATTTATTTTTGTCAGGAAACAATTGTACATATATTATTTATTTATGAGCGGATTATCGTAAAAGTATAACTTGATCACGAGTTATTTAGTTATACATTATAATCAGTTATATTGGTATAGCTCGGGAGGACATTTGACTTTTTTTGTTTTGTTAAATTCTTTGCAGATATGTAAAATACACATCTTTTTTTCTGTATTTTCTATTTTATTTTATTTATTCCACGTCCGTAAGTTTCTGTAACAAGTGAAGTCTTGATCGATATTTCGATTGTTACATCCGGTATCGAATCTTTTCAAAAATGAAAAATTGTATTATCAGTATCTTGTTCTATTATTTAGTAGAATTTTTATAAGATAGTTTACACGAATAAAATGATTAAAAGATGCATTTTGTTTATTTTGAAAAAGTAAAATTATTTACGCGCATATACATGTGCATGTTCAAAGTTATATAATGACGTCTTTTGTTAGAATTGTTTATATTAATGTTTATTTTTCCCATAGCATGAATGTAGTGTTCAAGCTGATTTATTATCACATTTAACCGCATCAGCGGTTGTGATACATAGATAGTATTGACCGCACATTGATGCTTAGGTGAGTGGGATGGCAAAGAATTTGGCAATTCAATGACATCAACTACTATGAATGTCCAGGAAAACTCAGGATCTAAAAGCACGTCACTTTCGTGTAACATGTGCAATAAAATTTTCAATTCTCCAGCACAATACAATGTGGTATGTTACATTTACCACTACAAGAATAACTACTATTAATCAGTTAATAATATAATGTTATATTACAGCATATAACATCGAAAAGACATACTAGCAAATTGAATCAAGTTAGAACTATAAAAAAGAAAAAGGTTTTCTCACACTGGAAAAAACCTAAGAATGGTATAAATCCTAAGAATTTTATTTAATTACTGTCGAACAACTTTATACCAGGAGGTTTCAAAAATTACGTATAGAAGTGCAACTAAATGAATACATCTATTTTAATACATGTATAAACCATTCAAATGTAAATGTTTTATTCTTAGAAAAGATTAAAAGAATAATTCTAGAATCATTATTTTTCATTAAATCGATTTGATTAAAGGTACTGAATCCTCTAGGTATACACGTAATACCACTTGTAATCTTTGTTCATAAAACACGCATCGTTTACTCGGTTTGTTAAAGTATACACCTTATTCTTGGCGCTAGTTATTTATAATGTAATATGAATGAAGTAAACAGGCCATTAATATTAGTTAAAATAGTGCAAGAAGGCACTGATATTGTATGAATGTATATATGTCCATTTAAAAGTTAATGGAAAAATATATAATGTTGTAATTCTGAATAAATTACGACTCCGTGAACCTTGTAATTTATATCAAGATTTCCATATCATTTTCAATTTATTTTCAAATTTTTTATTCATCATTCAATGCCATCTCTGTCTCGTATTTCTCTAATAATCGACGCAATTCTGAATTTTGTCTCCGCAAAGATTCAGTTTCAACATTTAATTCATGTCTCTCTTTTAATATATCATAATACTTTTTAAGACCAACAAGTAAATTGTCCCATAATCTTTCTCTGTCCTCCGAAAACATATCTCTATATCGGCTCCAAAATATTATTATATCCTCGTCCGTTATGTTTCTCGATACCGTTTCTTTTTCTTTTAATATTTTAGAATCGTCAGACGAGGCTGAGGCTTCATCTTGTTTAACGAATTCGTATCTTTCCACGAAATCTTTTAACGCGTTCGAAACGAATTCGGTTTCAATTACCAACAAGTGACCTTTGTCGCAAACTAATTGCCGTTTTGGTTGACCACTTGCTGAAAACACAGTATAAAAGTAATAAATCAACATGATTAAACCGCTATATTTTCTCTGCATTTTCAGAAAAAATAATATTGTTATTCATGTAAGTATATTAATCTTTGTCACATACCATCAATGACTTCTACAACACCTTCACCCACACAAGTTGACACAATTTGTCCATTTTCAGGAAGTGTTTCGGTCGACGACGAAGACTCTGGAGTACAACTGCTTGTAACAATTGTGTTATCATCATTCTGTAATTTATCACAACAAAATGCACCTTCCATAGCCGCCACCAGTTTACCTTCTTCCTCGTTAAGTTCGGTGCTGCCGCAAACATCAGGTAACGTACTCCTAAAGATTTTATGTTTATTAATAATGTTGCAATTTAAATGAAGCTGATACATCTCTTCTAGGGTAGATATTTTACACACTCACGTGGACGATGAACTTTCTGTGGTTTCACTGGATACTCCACAAACCCTTGGTATACTTTTGGCTGTGCAAGTAGGACAGTGTGCATATGGTAAAAAGAAATTCAACAAAAATTGAAGTTGTTGCTCAGATGTAATTTTCAATGCCTGAAAATAGAAATCTTTTCATATTTTATCTAAAAACATTATAATTACTTGTTCAAGGAGAATTACATCAAATATTTTGTCCAATCGAATTAGTAACTTATCGTCTTCCGTGTAATCAGAAAGTAGATCTTTTAAAGTATACTCAATGATATAGTCACAATGATTGGAAATTAATTTAGCAATATGATTCAGTAGACTTCGCTCTAAATTGATTTCTTCCAGAGTGATTGGTGGCTTGTACGACTTAGAAATCATTTTCCTCTTCTTGGCTTCTTCTTTCTCTTGAATAGAAAATTATATTGTTTATCTAGTATACATATTTTACAAGAAAGTTTGTATATAAGCATCGTTTTACAAAATATTACTCTGTTTTATGGCGCACATCGCTCCACAGTACGATATCAAATCTTCTTTCTTTAACAATTGTTCTTCCGGTGGTTGCCATTCCACTCCCAGTAACTGTTCGTGTATGATTCTATCTGCTGATAAAATCTAAAATACACTAATTAAAAAGGAACGATCTTCGTTACATACACGTCGTTAGTTGTTACCTTGTCGACTAATTGATTCGCGGTTTCGATATTTAGATCCCAGATTTGCATATACTTTGTATCGTTTATGGTTGCAAGCTGATCAGACTTCTCTTCTAACTCTTGTATAGCCTTGTGTACTTTCAATATCTGATTAGTGAGCTTCTGGATCTCCAACCTTGTGGATTCTTCCAAGCCCGCGTACGTTTTCTTTAAATCATTTAATACATCCTGAAGTCTGGAATAAATATTATCGTTACTGTGTAGTCAATATGTTAAATAATTGTTATACTGTAGACTAATAAGCATTAAATTAATATGTAATGTTATAGACTTATTAATTCTTCGTTTCTGCTGATTCTTCACAATTAGATTCTCTTCTTCCCGACGCTTCAACACAGTGTAATTATAATCCAACTTCTCAACGTTCATTAAACACGCAGTCTTCATAGTTTGAATCTGTTGCTGAAGATTTTGTATTTCCATTTCGAACGAAATCTTTTGTTTCCTGTATTCCTCTTGGTGTTCTATGATCGCTTTCTTCATAGCTTCTTCGTACTCGCGCGTTATCTCCTTTTTCTCTTCCCTCGCTTCAACCGTGTCGTCTTGAAGCTTTTTGTACAAAGTTTCCCATTTTTCAGTGGAGGCTTTCAGAGCTATCTTGCGCTCCGAATCGATTACATTTTCGATCAAATTTAATTCGTGACGATATGCTTTAGCCATTGTACGCGCCTGTACGAAATTACATTATTAAGCAGGTAAACGAATAAATGGAAAAAGAAATGTTCTATACTAACTTGATTTTCCATTCTTTCTATAAGCAAATCAATATCCGCGTTCTGATTCTTCACGTCCTCTTCATATTTTAAATCTGCATTCTCCAATTCTTGCTTCAATTGCGCGATTAAGGCATCTTTTTTCTCAAGGATTTCACTGCACTTTACGTTTTGAGCCTCCAGTTCATTATGAATGTCTAATGGGTCCTTAGATGCAACAATACTGGGCCATTTTTCAGTAATCTCGCGATATTTCTGCATGCAATTTTTGTCCTCCTCTTCGAGTATTTTTAACAATCTTTCTCTTGTTTCTTTCATTTCCTTTCTTCTTTGCAACTCTTTTGCATCACATGCTACCCTTACACCACAAACCTGTAAATATGTTGCAGTTATGCATAGATTTAAGAACAATATGTATACTTTATGATAATATATTGGAAACTATTATTTTAAGGAAAATATTAATAATATCCGGTGTAATTTGTTTAAACCATTCAAATTGCACCTACAACTTCATCTCCTTCTGAAGCCAGTTGTTCTAAAGCTTCTATACCATCAAGGATTTGCTTTTCAATAGGGGTTTCTTCTATAATTTCTTCATCATGAGCCTTAGTTTTTCTAAAAGTCGAATATTTAAAAATTTTCATATAAAATATTATTACGCATTCAACTTTAAATCTGGCATCGCAAAATAACTTGTTTCCGTACCTAATTTGCGCTTCTCGACGTCGATTAATTCGAAGTCTACGAGCCAATTTCCGCTCATTTGGATCAGAAGATAAAATAGATGGTTCTTCATCTTCTAATTCTGTAGTTTCTGAATAAGCTTTCCTCGGTATCATCTTTGTAGAAATATATATGTATCAAATGTGGGAGTAAAATTAAAACTGCGATTGTATTTCAAAGGTGAACGTATATTTGTTCCAAAGGGGTTAAACATCATCATAGCAACCACGTGTGTCCAGGCACAGCCAAACTGAAGGGTTGTACAGACCCCTCGTCTGTTTTGTATCATCCTACTGTATCGATTAGGAATAATATCACACCAAAGCGTAATTGGTGATAGAAATTTAAATAAAACCACTAACAAGCATTTTAAATAATTAAGACAACGCGATAAGGGGTCCCTTGGTATGTGATGGTTTTCAAACTTATCTAATCAAAGAGTAATATATTAGAATAAGATATTTTTATAATAATATAAAGCTTTTTATTTGGAATTTATTATCAGGTTTTATTTAAAAACAAAAAAAGACTATTTCAGTGTTCACAAAATGCAATTTTTTAGATTATCGATTTTTAAGGCCATGCAAGCGTCGAGATCGAAATCCGAATTTCGCGTCGGTAAAAGAGCCCACGTTTGATCGAAAATTAAGCTGAACAGAAACTGATTTAAGCGCCACTTTATTTATAGCGGCATGCATTCATTATTATTAATTTTCTTTTCGTAAAATTGTATTTGCAATGTGGTACACTTCAGAATCTCAAAGGCATAATTCCTGAAAAAAATATAACAGAGATTAAATAGAAAAAAAAACATAAATTTCGCAGCCAATTCGCTCGTATTATTTGCTGCATAATTAGTAAATGTACCATAGAAATAATGGTACAGTTATTAATTAGTCATCAAATAATAACGATTGCCCAGGTCTCACCACGGGGAGGTTGCTGCGGGTGGAGACCCGCCCTACCTCATCCCATCCACCCTCCATTTATGCAAATTTTTATTTTTATTCAATAACATCATCCTCTTGATGCACATTTGCAAAACGTTTTTGACTGTTGTGCAAATGAACAATAAAAGGAGCATTATTTTTATTCACTACCTACCTATCTACTTATCTATACATATATTTACGTAGATTTTTGCTTTTCATTCCTATCGCAACATTTTTTAATCTTGATTTTAATTACAGATCTGTAATTAATAAATATGCAATTGCATATTTGTCCTACATATTTATACTACTAAGAATAGCTACCTATACGAGCGCTCGTAATTATATTAAAAATTCGCTTAAATCTAACGCTTCCTAATTAAACACTGCAGTGTTTGACGATTATATCTTAATGACCATATACATAAATAAGTCCAATGAATTTGTTGATTTTGTTGTTCTCACCAGAATACTTCCTGAAATAAAACTGAAAAGGATTAAACATAATTTAAGAAAATAATGAGGCTCATGTAGCCTTAATCATAAATTTACGACCTGCCAGAAACAAATAGAAAAGGATTAAATACAATTTTAGAAAATAGTACGGTTCAAATATTACCACTTATAAGAATCATTTTTCCTTTTCAATTATTTTCACCTTGTTTTACTTAATTGGATACATTGAATTCCATTTATGGACGCTAGATTTTATATTACATTTCTTCCAGTCTATTATCCGATATTATTAATTCACACTTCCTATAAAGATATTTCTCTGCAACAGAAACTCATTAATCGAATTCATACAAAGAAAAAAAAATGTAATAGCTGAAAAGAAGATACATTAGTAACAATAAAATTTCCCAAAAATCAAAGTAATGGTTAATGAGTCATTTCCGAATAAGAAAACATCAATTAGACACAAAATATGAATTAAAAACGAATTTCAGTACCAAAATAAAAGCAGAAAAAGATTTATAAAAAAAATTGTTATTAAGTAAGTGATTTCAGTTAGAAACATTAATTATTTCATTTTATGGTATAATATTTAACATTAGTTCATTTAGTAACTAATAATATATAATATTTTAATTGAAACAACTGTCTTTTACTGCAATATACGTAAGTACAACCATGATTCTACTTGACTTTATTGCATTATATTATTCAATACATCTTTCAATGCAAATTTATTGTAAATGGAAAAACTGAAAAGAAAATCACGAGTGGACTTTGCTTCTGTGGAAAAGAATTTGAAAATTTATAAAAGTAATTTAATTAGCTTCTCCGTAAGCTTGAAAAAAACATCGCGATCAAAAATTAAAACTAAACAACTCGAACAACAATTATCCACTACTTTTGTTTAAATAAAGTAAAATTAAAATAATAAGCTATCTCGAATGAACAAATATTCCTTGAAATAATTTATCACCAATCACAAAATAAAATGAATTTCCGTTTTAAATACAACTTCGAATAAAGTTCTATTTCAAACTTCATCGTATTTAATAATATTCTGGAAACAATAAATTCATATATTATTTAACAGTATTTCCGACAACCGAATGCTCAAAATTTTCAAAATTAAGAAAAGGGAAGAAAAAAGAATGGGGGGGCAGTGGGAGGAAGCGTACAGGGGAACCTGAAAAGAAAAGTTTGACTGCCCATAAGAGCAATCCCTAAGCAAACCCTATAAAACAAACCGAAATCACACGCAACACTAATTTCAAAATTGCAAACATTCTGAACTATGACAAAACATCGGCTGGCAACGAAGGGTCTCACGCCCCCTAGTTCATACGCCAGACGCTACATACCACCCACCCCGCCTGGACGTCGTAACGCCAGGACAGAGTGCACCCCTTCGCTAAGGACGCTACCCCCCCGTCCAACACGTTGCATCCAACGGTGTCAGATTGACGGACGCCCATAGTATAGACAAAAGGACTTCAGTTTAGAATATGGTAACATATTTTCATATGTTCCGTATTCTAAAACTGCGCCTGCAAAGGCCTAGTAATGCATGGGTTTGTCTCCCATGAGATGGTGTTCACGGTCTTAGGCCGCGGAATCCTTAAAAGGACTCCCACCGAATGTGAGTCATAGTTACTTCCACTAATTTAATAACAATCGCGAATTCATTCGCAACACTAATTTCATTAATTATATAATATGTACAAATTCACGCGTACGCGTGAAGGCTGCTTCAGTATGCGCAACGCTAAGCTGAAAAAAAGAAGAAAAGAAAAAACGCGAACTGTAACGCAACACTACTCAAATCTACCGAATTTTGTAAGACGCAACACTAATCTAAAAAAAAGGGGTACAGCCAATCCAAGGCTGTACCACGGCAGCTGGTCCATAGCTGCCTTATGGACCATGGCAACTCCACTGGATCGTTTTTGGGCATTTCTAATGCAAAACGCGAATATTCATTACCGCAACACTAATTAGCAGGGAACTCTATAAACTAATGCAAAGCAATCGCGTATTTATAAGTAGCAACACTGGGAAACAATCGCGGTAATGTCATTCGCAACGCTATCTTTGACAGACATGCAATTAAAATGGAGAAAAGGGGGATTCTCAAACCGTGAATTTTTTACTCGCAACACTAATTTCATTAATTATATAATATGTACAAAAGCGTACGCGTGAAGGCTGCTCCATTATGCGCAACGCTAAGCTGAAAAAAAGAAGAAAAGAAAAAACGCGAACTGTAACGCAACACTACTCAAATCTACCGAATTTTGTAAGACGCAACACTAATCTAAAAAAGGGGACAGCCAATCCAAGGCTGTAACACGGCAGCTGGTCCATAGCTGCCTTATGGATTATGGCAACTCCACTGGATCGTTTTTGGGCATTTCATCATATATCGCAACTCTAATGCAAAACGCGAATATTCATTACCGCAACACTAATTAGCAGGGAACTCTATAAACTAATGCAAAGCAATCGCGTATTTATAAGTCGCAACACTGGGAAACAATCGCGCTAATGTCATTCGCAACGCTATTTTTAACAGACATGCAATTAAAATGCAAAATAAGGGGATTCTCAAACCGTGAATCTTTTACTCGCAACATTAAAGCAATGATCATTAAAAAGCAAAACTCTCAAAAATCTTAAAGCAATCAACATTGAAAAGTTAAATTCTATTTTAAAGCAATGCAAGAAAGAAACGCGATATTTAAAGTTCGCAACACTAAATAAAAATCGCGATAATCATGCATACGCAACATTAAATTGAACTGTGATCGATGTTCATTCGCAACACTAAATTGAACCGTGGTCAATATTCGCAACACTAAATTAAAAACGCGATTTGCCCAAAATCATGGGGGTCACGGGCCCCCTCTTGTCCTGAAATTACAAAAACTACAACTACAGGCAAGCACAGTGACAAAGTAGTAACGATAATGATTTCCCATCCTTTTTTGCAAAAGGATGCAAAATCATTAGTAGTTCCCCTCTTGAAAGACAGTTTGTCGGGGCGCTTCGGCATATAGCCTTTTCTTTCTTCGGGCGGTCCACCCACCTGAAACTTATATCTAAAACTCGAGACTTGCAAATTCGCAAAACATAAAAAAACAATCAACAAAAAGGAAAAATCGCGAAATTCTAATTGACACGTGGACGAAAAAGGACTTTATACGTATAAGTCGTTGTTCGTGCACACGTGCCGTGCTCGAGCAGAACTTGTGCGTTTCGTGCCATCGCGATCGCGTATGACGACTTATGAAGTCGCCAAAAATTTGAAAAATTGTACAGATAGATCAAAGGCGAACGACATACTCCATTCGTATCGATCGTATCGTCAATTCTTCAAATATATTCCAGGTACAGGTTGATCACGCGAAATCGCGCCTACCCGACCAAGAGACTGTGACAACCTGTCCCGGCCCTACCTACTTACAATCAATCACACACACCAGAAGGTATACTACCTACTTACCTAACGCTATATTTAAAAAAGGCAAAATCACATTCTCACAAAAATTCATTCCACGACCCCCATACACTCCACCCGGGCGCAAAAGCCTAAACTAGGGAGAACGTCCCGGGACGCCTCCGTCACCCGAGTTTCATCTCACATCACACTCTACGGTACGTACCATTTTTCACTGAAATCGTCTGGCAAGGCTAGCAATCATTGCGTATAATGATAATTACAAAATTTAATTAATTACTTTGATATAGAATATATTTCATAATAATGGTAATAATGATGGTAATAGTAATGGTAATAATACTATTTGGTTTGTATGTTTATTGTACATCTTATTGAATAAAATATTATTTCAAATTAAAAGTTAAGTGAAAAAGTTATTAAACCGACGCAATCCCACAGCCTAAAAACACACACACCATATATGGAAATTACGTCGTGCACGATATACTAACACAATGCCAGCCGCTTATTAATTATTATTCTTATGAACTAGGTCATCGTGCCCATTGCCTCTACCCATCCAAGTAGCACCTGGGCACGTGAATGGGCTTTGGCAATAAACACGGAAGGGGTTAAACCTGAAAATCCTGATCTACAAACATGATTGATTAGTACATAAACATCTAACGGGCTAATATTTCACTATTTTAATTTAATAAAAGTGACTCGACTTTGTAAATATAAAGCTTTAAGAACAAATAAAAACTGAAAAACAAAATAGAGCAACTATGACGCAAACATGGTGCACTGCTAATATCAGCTGGCAACGAAGGGTCTCACGCCCCCTAGTCTTACGCCAGACGCTACATACCACCCACCCCGCCTGGACGTCGTAACGCCAGGACAGAGTGCACCCCTTCGCTAAGAGCGCTACCCGCCCGTCCAACACGTTGCATCCAACGGTGTCAGATTGACGGACGCCCATAGTATAGACAAAAGGACTGCAGTTTAGAATATGGTTACATATTTTCATATGTTCCGTATTCTAAAACTGCGCCTGCAAAGGCCTAGTAATGCATGGGTTTGTCTCCCATGAGATGGTGTTCACGGTCTCAGGCCGCGGAATCCTTGTAACTAATTTCATTAATTAAATAATACATAGGATTGAGATTAAAAACCAAAAGGATTCCCACCGAATACTAGTCAGTGCATCGTCATATTTACTCCCGCGCTGGAAATTTTTCGCAACACTAATTTAAGAAATGCAAAATTCTAATAAAAAAGAATTTAATGTCTCTAATTAAGAATTCTTTGTAGTGAAAAAAGAATTTATTCTGAAAGTTAATAAAACATCCTCGGGCGACTCCCTCCTCAGAGTGAATTTTCAAGAATACGCAAAATGTGTTGAAATAGATCACTCTGACTTGGAAATCTACCCGTCACGAATTGTCTTCTTGCACATAAATTGTTCAATTTTTCATGAACGTGTAACTGATCTTTACTACACGTAAGAAATTCTCAAATTATATTTGAATTTACAATGTATAAATTGTAATTAAATCAATGTAATAGCATCATTAATATGTATATCCAGTATACATATTACATAATACTATCAATATTATATTGCTTTGAACCTTCGCAATAACTAAGTCAGACAAACTAAATAAAATTGTTTCGGTAGTAAAATATTTCATATTCCACATTTAAAAACATTTAAAAATATTCATATATTTCAAAAATATCTATTGGAATATGTAGAATTGAAATTATATTAAAACACGGAGTGCAAGAAGGCCTAGCCTGAACTAAATGAAATAAAACACAATAAACATGTTACTCCTCATGAGTATAATCATACCCATGGTCACTGTGCTAGCAAACTACGTATACAACCAGTTACCCGTGTCGATTCGGACCATTCGTCCTACGACATGATTGGGCACCGGAGGAACCATAAAACATGCGACTCACCGTTCGCAGATATACTCTTCTTCCGACAGTCAAGTAGGAGGATGGACAACACCAAGTAGGAGGCTGCCTTGTAGGAGAAGATTCATCTGTAACAAAAAAAGAAGAATTACGGTTAATTTTGAAAATTATCAATTCTTATTGTAATAAAATTATATATAAAGTTGGATTTTATAAAATATTAGCATTTAAAAAGAAATCTCAATTATCAAGTGTTGAAATTGTAAATTATTCTATTTTAATAAAAAGCAATTAAGTGACGTACCAAGACGGAAGTCGTGAAGAAAGCCAACATCAGGATACCCAGGAACTCGACAAAATTAAAAAATTCATCTGTAACAAAACAAAAAAAAATTACGATTAATTTTGCAAATTATCAATTTTTATTCTCATAAAATTATATATAAATTTGGATTTTATCAAATATTATCAATGAAAAATAACTCTCAATTATCAAGTGTTGAAATTGTAAATTATTCTACTTGAAATAAAATTAATTAAATAAAGTAATAAGATACTTACACTCTTTCCTTATGGAGCAACGCCCAAGACTCCTCTTCAGTGGTGCTCTGACTCTAATACCGGATATATCGAGCAATTAAAAAAAAAAAATTAAAAATAATGATAAATATATAAAGTACTAGTAACGCGACCGTGAATAATCTCCGGCGAACAATTGAAGTGACTCTACTTTCGCGATGAAAAGAGAAAAATCAGAGCCGCGATGCTCTAGAAAATATTTTATAATACGCAGCAAACACTGACTCTACTTTCGCGTGATTCCTAATCGTACAAACGCAACTCTACTCAGGGTCAGTTCACCCTTGAAAAAACAAAAACATTGGAAGTATGTACGTGCAAACACTGACTCTACCGACCGCCTTGCACGCGGCCACAACAATTCCTGGAAGAAAAGATTAGTGGGGAGGTTTGGGATGGGTGGAAATACATATACAAAATAAACACTCTTCTTATTGAGCTTTCGTTAAGGAATTACTGTTATTATGTGTAAATGGAAATATCCCTGTTCATGAAGTATTCTCAACGAACACGAATATTATTCAAGTTGAACATTGATCTTAGATTATATCGTAATAATGAAATGTTTTCAATACTTGTTGATAATTATTTCAATGAATATTATAAGAATAGAAAATCATTGTTAAATAAATATAATAGACCACCTTATTAAAGTAGAGGATTTCTGTTGTTAAAACTGTAAGCATACTAAAAATTGTTGAAAATTCTATTACGTCCTGATTTATAAATTGTCATAATTCTTTTGAATAAACACAGTCCAATAATTAATCATGCTTAAACAGCATGTGATTGAAAAACGTGATTCTATTTTAATTTAAACTTGCATCGAAAGCTGGATATTATAATATAATTACGATTTGACAAAAATAAATTGTTTAAAATAATTTATAATTGCAGAAGAGAAGCAATTATTTGCAGTAAAAATTGAATTATTTCAATTTTGTTCTAATTGAAAACAAATGTATTAAAATACTAGACGAAATTATTTAATAAAATGAAAAATTAATTATTCTTTTTCTATGAATTAATTAAAGAAAAAAAATGTCTTTAATTTTTTCTTTCTTGACCGTGGTACCAATTAGTTATCAAAAATGCTTACAATTAACAACGACACAATAAAAAAAGTAATAATAAATGTTAATAATTGATTACAATAAAATAAAACAATAAATTCCTACGAAATTCTATTTCAAACCCAGGTGCCATGGCGTCCTATCAATATCCATCAAATATCTGTAACAAATAAGAAATACGAATTTATGTAAATAAAATTTAATCAACAATAATAAAATTAATATTAATAAACGATCAAACTGTAATTTATGCAAAATATTTTAATAAGTACAATGCGTACCTACTACTTATGCGGAAAGATTCTCTCAACACGTCTTATCACTTCGACGTTCGCGAGACAAATGCAGAGACCTTCCTTACCAGCGAAGACCGGTTGGCACCGCTCGGCACTATTCGGCACTTTCCGGTATATTTCGCTGTCGGCCGATACCTAAGCAAGCACACGAACAGGTCTGAACAGAAATAATATTACGATGCTCAAGAAAGAAAGGTTATTAAATTAAAAACAGCAAATTGTGTGAAACAGTACTAAAAACATTCAATAATGTTTAGGAATTTAACGATATAAAAGAGAAAATAATTCAGATTCTGCTGTTCCACTCTCATTGTGCATTCGCGACAAGAGTAAAAATTTTCAACTCGCGCATTTTTGAAGAAAACGTCGAATTAATGTCAAAGATCAAGAATTCAGACTTCTCTTCGATGTTTCTTTCTGTTTTTTGTACTTCTAACACCCGATTCAATATTTGAAGATAATTTAATCTTACCTGTTGCAGACACGTGCCAACGGACGAAGCTTCGAAGAGAACTGATGCACTCCACCACTCTGCGCATCTTACCCTCCATCGACGAATCTGATTGGTCGAAATGGGAAGACGCCATAACGGACGACCAATCATAGCTATTGGTAGAAACTTCGAATTGCTTCGAAACTTTAATACTAAAATAAGGAAAAGTTTCATTGAAAACTATTGACGCCATATTGTAATAAAGTCAAGATTACTTTTTCTCAACTTAAAGCACCAAAATATAGGAAAAAAGTAGATAAAACATAAGATATTAATGGTATTTAATAAATTATCATCATAAAAGCAGAATAAATGAGAAATATGTTATTTTAATTCGTATCTATATCGGCAAATAGAGTATAAATTTCCAGCTTACGCATTTCTGAAGATAATGTGGAAATGATGTCAAAAATCATGACTCCGGTCTTCTCTTCGACTTTGTCTTCTGTTTTTTGTATTTTTGACACCTAATACACAATTTAATATAATATTTTAATACTATTTAAAGCGATGCAAGCGTCGAAACTGCGAATGATCGCGCGGTCGAGCGAAGAAAACGAATGAACTGCACCCTATAGAAATAACGAGGAACTAAATTGGCGCCAATATTCATAATTAATTAATTACTGGCTGGATCCTCACAAAATCTATATTAGAAAGTTTCTCTGGGAATATAGATTAAGAGTCAATCATAAAAGTTTATAAATTGTTTGTCAAAATGATGTTATTAATTTTTCCTTTCACTAATTTTTGGTTCCCTAGAACGAAGTTTGACCGAAATTAATATTAATAACGTATTTACCGTACAGATGGTGAATATACTGTCGTGAGTTGTAATTAATTGAAGGCTCTTATCTGGAGTATTGTTACCTATGACTATTAGTATCTCTTATCTCTTAGGAGGTGTCACCGTTATACAATTGATAAGAATTCATCGTATTCTGTTGTAATCATAGAACAAAAGCTAATAAAATTTGAATTCTACTGTGCAGATTTAGTGAAAATTAATAGAAGATGGTTCTACGTCATCACGTTAAAGGATACGAAAATTTTTTTGAATTTATGAAGAAATTCCAAGCTGATCAATCAGTTTATGTTATTTACACTGGTACAAAACTTCCTAACGGTGATAGCTGGTGTTCAGATTGTGTTGAAGGTATGACTTTTCAATTGTAATCATATTTATATTTCATACATAACCTAATTTGTATACTTTATACCACCTCCCTTAAATAAAAATATATACATACATTAATATACCCATTATAGACATAAATATTAAAAGAGATCTTTATTTTTATTACAGCTAAACCTTTTATAGAAAGAGGATTCAAAAAAGCACCTGAAAACGTACATTTAGTTGAAGTTGAAGTTGGAGATCGTCCCTAGTAAGTGTATCTATAGAATTTATATCAGTATAGACTTTAAATATCTCCATTTCAGTTGGAAGAATCTAAATTGTCCATTTAGAACAAATCCCACTACAAAGTTAAGAGTTTTGCCAACTGTGGCAAAATGGGGTACACAAAAAAGACTAGAAGGTGATCAATGTATGGACCTTGATCTCATTGATATGTTGTTAAATGATGATGATTAAAAATCAGGATGATTAATTCTTCAAGTCCCTTATGATAATCATCACGGTTGAACTTTTTATATTGTAATATTACTTTTTATTATCAGAAACCTTCGTAGGATTTCTTATACTTTTTTTTTTTTCACAAATGTTCCTACCTTTATGGTAAACATATATGTAATTAATTGCAATGCATGTGTAAATATAATGATAGTATTACAGTTACCATAAATGGAACACTACATCTGTAATGAATAAGTCAAATTTATAAAATTTGTAAAAATTTTCTGGAATGATTTTTGATACTTAGGTATAAATACAGAATGTAATAGTAACATAAGACCATCGTTTTCCTTGCATGCTAATTATGCCCTAAGGAATGTATTTCTTACACATTGCTTTTCTCCTCTCCCTGTTTGTTGCTTTTATTAAGAAGTAGCTGGTGTTATTTCTTGGGAAATTGCCGGCGGTATAACTCGTATGGAATAATGAATTTTCTTATTTCTCAGAATGCTGTAACTGTTGTCAAAAACGACGGAATCTGAAAATAATAAAATCATCGATAAATTATGATTAATTTTATCTATATGCACAATCTATACTTACACGTGGCAGGTACTTCACAGGTCAGGATTCCAATTTCTTCTAATTGATGAGCGGCTACACGTTTCATAGGGATAACTTCTTTCTTTGTTCCATTTGTGTCCTTTTTCAAAATACCGAATCTAATATCATGATCCTCGGTTCGAAATTCCCAACTGTGGATGTGTATCAATCAGTAAAACTGAACTCTTATAGAAATATATAATTTATGTACCTTAATAGAGATCCCATTTCAGATGCCGACATATCAAGTTCTAATTTACCACCTTTTCGAATCGTCACTGTTGTATAATTCTGTTTATCCCTATCCGCATTATTGACGTACATTTCTTTTGCAATTTTACCACCAAGGCAGATCTGAATATAATTTAAACTACTGAAGTTAATTTACAAGTTAATTCGGATTTAGAGGAAAAGTCTTTACCTTTGTTCCAAGTTTTGGATTACCATCAGGATCTTTTAAGGTACCTCCAAAGTAAGCAGGTACTTGGTCTTTTGCAATGTTACTAAATATGGCTGATTGCCATTTTGGAGGGTCTGCTTTGTATATTTGAATCTTGGACAATGTGTATTCGTTCATGAATCTTTTGGCAACTGAGAATGCAAAAGCAAACACCTTTGGAGCTGTAAATCAGTGTACACGTTTCAGTTTTATAATCAACAATTTAAATATTTCATATCTATCGCAGAACTTACCATTAATAATGTAACAAGTCTTTAGAATTTCAGGATAATTAGCCTCGTACATTTGAATCAAAGTTATGACAACTTCTCCGGCTGAAAGAAAGAGCAGAGAAAACATTGACCCTCAATTTCAAGGCATTAATTAATTTCATGGACACATAATGACCATTAATCTTCTGTCATTGTCCATAAAATATTACCTGGTCTCCACAGGTACTGCCTTAAATTAAAACCTTGCATGTCAAAGATCACAACTACTTGTCCAGCAGCCGGTCCATGTTTCTCCATCTGTTCCCTGCATAATTCCAGATACTCTTCAAGGCATTTTATGGTAATTCGTATCATGTCTCTTCTTGAAACGACATGTAAAATACCATACATATCAAGTGCATCAAAATACACGACGATTACTGGAACAATATCGTTGATTTAACAAATTATTATTTGAAACTGAAGGTTTTTATTGAAAGATGAATGTTACCAGGAGCTCCATCCTTATCGAAGCCACATAAACCATGAGGTAAATAGTCTTTCAAAATTTGAGGAGGATCCCATTCAGCTAACTTTTCAACTTCCCATTGTTTTCGCCATTCCAGGGACTGCAAATGATAAACAAAGGATGAGCATTTAAACTGAGAATAGTTTCAAGTGAAATTGCGCTCTTAGACTTTTCAGCAACTGTACTTCCATCTAATAAGTTCTATCTACCTGTAAAATCTACACATCATCCAGATAGATATAATCAAAGCGTGAGATGCAATTTCCTTCTTGCTTTCTGAAGAGAAAGGATACAGGCTGAAGTATAATATTTAAAAAGAAAGTATAGAGTGCCCACCTGGTGTACTGAAATTTTTCGTGCTTTTTCAACGGTATTAATGATAGCAATCAATAATGACACGATACAAGCAACCTTACAACATCAATTTAATAATCAAGTTCCTGATTAAGCGAACGCAACCGCTTAATGGAACTAAATAAAAATATTAATATTTATATCTGGACATATCATCAAGATCATAGCTAATGCGTGTACGCAGTGAACGTGTTAATCAGTTCAAAGACCCGATGGAATTAGGAAAGAACGTGTTATCTAGAGCAAGGAAATGAATTCATTTTTCTTGCTGGTCATCGAGCGTGAAAAATACATCAGCAATCAACAGTTTACTACATAGGGCAGATTCGTTAAATTTCCAATTTTTGTAACTTGTTAATTTTCTTCTTTTTTTACATTGACCAATTCTTGCAAATGGAATAGGACATGGAAAAATATGTGAAAGTACAGTGTGAATTCCAATGTGTCCCCGTTTCGAAAGGTTCACCAAGAAGATTTTTTGAAAGCAGAAATGTTGATGTTTACATAGTTCTTGCTTAATGTAAATCATTTTTTAAATCATGAAACGTATACTTAATTGATTATAAAATAAATGGATAATTAACATTTCAATATAAACTTACATCTTGGAGCATCTTCTCCGCTGCTGCTGGATCCCATTTTCTGGCTAAAAATAATAAATTGTTTTGAATTATTTTCCTCTTAAAATATTCACTGGTATTAAATTACGTTTTCGAAACTCTTTATGTTAACTGTTTAAAATGTAAAGTACAAGATTGATGACACTGCCAGTGTGGAAAAATACCAAAACGAATGACTGTTTGTCTTACAACGTCGATTTCGCAATTTGCATTATACAGAATTTCCAAGACTCTGTTTAATCTTGAATTTCATTTTCCTCAAATTTTATTTGAACTTCTTGGAGTCCAACATCAAGTCAAACTCTATCTTGTATCTTTTTAATTACTTTAGTGATAATTACAATGTAAAATAAAAATGCTATTAATACATTGACTCAGTAATTAAAGAAAAAAAAAGTTTAAATGACATTACTAAGTTTGAAGAAAAAGAAGTATGTAAAATATGTAAAATATATAAATTTGCATAAATATCCATAGTCTACTGATAATGTAGTGACAGATATGACATGAAATTGAGATCTTAAATTGATGCTATTTTTAACACTTTGATGATTTCTGTATCCGACAAAAGACTATTCATAGAATTTTTTTTTACATTGATACAAAATTATCAGTGTATTAAATTATGAATTCAAGATACCAGTTATCAAAGTGTTAATTATCAAAACGCAAAAGCACACTGCGGCGGTGAAGGAGTTAACAGAAGAATAAAGAGCTTTGAATCAACGTTAGCGGTGGTCAGTGTCAAGCAATTGAAACGGCTTTTATCGTCATGAAACCGCACCGATTACAATCAAATAAATAGATGTAAACGAGCAACCGCAAGTGCCACGCGGGATAGGTCTCGTGGTGCACACGTTTGATTGAGAAACTCGTGTTGAACAAACAGTTACAACGAATTTCAAGAATTCATACCTCTGAGCCAACGTAGTAGAAAGTGATCATCGTGATGCGGTTGCAGAATGTTTTGAACCAACCGCCTAAACTGAAACCAGAAGTTCCTTTAAATTATTTCGCCTTACATAACTGCACGCATTTCGTCAGATTGACGCAACGTGTGCACTTACAACTCCTTTTTTTTTTGCTATGTTACAGTCACGTTCTACTTCATTTACCGTGACACAAGCGCAGCTAATAAGTAGAAGATTATACTTTCAACTTTCTTTCAAACTTCTGATATTTAGTAGATCTTTTCTAACGCTTCAGCTTTATATCTAACACTATATAACAATTTATATTTAACGCAATTAAACTGAGAAGCCCTCAAATGATTAGTATAATCAATGCTCTGAATATTTATGACAAAATGCATTTACCTCGTCCGAGGGCTCCTTTACAATGTTTCCTATCTATAAATTAGTAAAAGTAAAATGTTTTTCTGAGAAGTGCGATTAGCGCAAAAATGTATTTCTTTCGCATGGTTTACAAAACCGCTTGCAGTTACTTTCACGCAGGTTTTTCAGCGATCAAACCAATCCGGTTACCGACGACCAAAATACTGCCCAACGATATTTTGTTCCTTTTATATCTGGCATATAAAAATTTACTGTGTGTTGTGCCAGACAATTCTGATCGTTATTTATTATCGCTGATTAACATTTTAAAAGCTTTATTTTCAAATAAATTACTATGTTATGCAGTATCAAGAAAAACATTTTCAAATAATAATTTAAAATAAACACTTATACATTTTTTATTCAAAGACGTTTGCAGTTGTTTCTTTTTATAGATATTGTTGCATTGTATAATTCTTTCTTATTTGTTAATCGTTGCAAAAAAACGGAAAGAAAAACTTCAAAGGTGAAAAGATCACAATACACGCAGCGAACCGGTTCTTTTTCCTTAGAATCCTTGCACGAGAAACGGGACGAATCCATCTATCTTTCACAAGCTTATCGCATTTTTATAATTAGTATGTTTATAAAACATCTCCTGTCTTATACTTCCGCATACTAAAGCGAAATTGCTTAATTCCTTGTCGATTTAGATTGATCATTAATTAAGAAGAAAACTTATAATCTGAACAACACTGCTAATTTCATGATTTTTAACTGATATCTATAAACAAATCGAGGTGAAAGTGTAAAGTTTAAAGAACTAAATAAACTTGCTATCGTTAGATGTACACTCATTGCTTGATAGAAATGAAGATCCTTAAACAAGATCCTGAAATATTGTTGATCCTTGAAAACAAAACATCTGTAACTGTATTCGTGGTATCTATTATATTGAGGTACCGGAGCTTATGTATGCGAGAACAGGATATGAATTATCATAACTTTATCATATATTAATTACTTTGTGTTAATCAAAATGTAAATTAATTTACATCACTGATATAATCCCTGAAGTATTAAGTTTATAATTATAATCATATGATAACAATTTCAATTCCTTGAAAAGTGATAGTAATTGTTTCAAACAGAAATGTAAAAAAAAAAGATTTTGGTAATCTTGATTAACAAAAAGTAATTAATATATGATAAAGTTATGATAATTCATATCCTTGTTTGAAACATCACTGGAAATGTAAAAAGAAAGATCTTGAAAATGTTGGTAATCTTGATTAACAAAAAATAAATGATACATGCTAAAATTATGATAATTCATATTCTGTTCTCATATACATAAGCTCCGCTACGTCAATGCAGTTACAGATGTTTTGTTTTCAAGGATCAACAATGTTTCAGGACCTTGAAGATTTTCAAGACTATCGAATTCCAAGAATTTTTAACATCTGTACGGCTCTCAATCATATTTGAATTACTAAGAGATTGACAAGAGAAAGTGTACCAAATCCTCATCATCTTCCTTTTCCCAATGCGTTAAATGTATACGGTGTATCTATGTGCCGTTATTTTAGAACTTTCTTCGAAATCATAGATTATTGAGCAACGTAACATTTTATGATCACACATTTATCAGGCGCAATTCGAAAGCTCGACAGTTCTGATTTACATAGGCCGTTTACAATCGTGCAGATATCGGTTAATAGGCCCGAGAGATGTATGTCAATGTGTGCACGAGTAATCTTCAAGCAGCGTCACGTTTAAACATGTATTGGAAACGGCAAGGGTAAAGAAAGTGCCGTTTTGCTCGCAGGCACCGTTTCTTCTTGATTGCCGAACGAGCATAGCAAAAACACCGTAGGAACCGTGTTTCACGGTGAAACGGTGTTGTTTTAAGTGCAGACAGATGTATAAGTCTAAAAAGGAAGAAAAACGAAAGGTGGTCGGATCTTTTTTTCCTCTTCAGATAAAAGTGATTTTTCATCGGGAGAAATCTTTCGGATAATCGCTCGTTTTCGACGACTAAAAGTCAGCGAAAGGAAGGTTCAGGATGCGTTATGGTACTCTGGCCTCGTTAGTCGATAATCGGTTACATGAAACAGAGAAAGAAAATGATAGACTGCTTTTAAAAAAAAATAGGAATAAGAAGACGAAGAAATGATGTAACTGGAATTATGTTTAAATACAGGAAGGAGAATCGGAATTACTCAGAATCTTGTTCTTTGTATCAATATTCTGATTACCCATAATCTTATTCTTTGTATCAACATTATCTGTGATGTCAACTGGAAATTTCCGCGTTCTTTATATTTAAAATCCATCAACGACAAGTTTTTCCGTTATCATAAACATACACGCTTAGTAACGTTAGTTTGCTTGCGAACAATGGACTCGTGTTTGATTTCTGCAGTTTTGTTCAATTTTCAAACTCACTGCCTTCCTTCGTTTAAAATGACCTCGTAGAACTTGCTGATCGTTGGAATTCTTGCGTGTTGGATTGCCGAGGGAACCGATCATCGTCGTACTTTATTCTCTTTTCTCCTATTGTAAACTTGCAAGCATCATAAAATAATTAAGGCTTCGTTACTCAACAAGCCGCTTAACTCTCTAAGGAGCTATAAGATCAAATGTGTTACCTCGGGTACTAATAGGAAGTGTGATTTCTTCACAATTATTAAATTGAACACTTTCATGTGAAAGCGATTTTTAGAGTCAAATTACAGAAACATTCTCCATAATTGTACCGGATAGCACAGAATTGACCCCGACCTTTCAACCTCGTCCGAGCATTCATTCGAATCACGCATGCTAACAAGGTTGAATACAAAGACTTACTTTCATCAACGCGAATCGTTGATCGTCTTCCAACCTTAACGACTTCGACATTTTTTCAGTTTCCTTAGACGTTGACACTTGCAAAACGCTTGTCTGACTCTTGCTGACAGTCGCTTATTTCGCAGCTCTCGCGCTCGATGAAACGTACTCGATTCGGAACTCCGTCGTCTTTCACGCTCGAGGCACCCTGTGCACCCAACACTTTCATCCACCGTTTTTTGATTCCTACGGATAACGGGCAGATATTAATCACAGGGTACATTAATCGAACTCTCGTTAGCATAATTTAAAAGGGAAATAAAATGTTCCAGTTGTTCTGATCGATTAAGCGGAATAGTTTTACGCGTTACTGTATGGTAATTTGATTCATTATTATGCGAGGCGGGTACTGTTGCATTGTTGCTCATCATGTTTCTGAACGACTCGTTTCTTCGACCCATTAATTATCAGAGATTGAAAGTATGTTATTCTATGTAATAGTAAAATGTCGCTATAAATTAGTTAATTCATTAAGAAAGATAAACAGCGTTACGCGCTCGATATTTGTGATTCGCGCGTATGAAATTACTGTTACGTTAGGAGAATAACCGTGTAGTGTTATCAAGCTAAAATTTACAGCAATCTGTTCCAAAGAGACTAATTTTTCTAATGCAATACCTCTACAATATTAAGTGAAACACTGAAAAAATGATAATTCAATTTCAGTGTCTTACAAAGCTGACAAAAAGAAATATCGTACAGACGTAATCGATGTAATACATATGAATTTTAACTCTCTCCGCGCGCAGCGTGTTGCAATCAAACAAATTCCCTTCAACCGGTTCCAGGTCACAACCACTATCAAGTGCATAAGTGAAAAGAAACATTACCAAGTAAATTTGTGTTCTTCCCTGTTCGCCGGATCGATGAGAACTGTCAATGATCTCGTCGTCGCTTGACGTACAATTCGTAACGTTTGAACACATTCGAATGGCGCATCCTATCCTCCTGTTCGTGTTTCGCGGTTGCTGATTTACTCGACGGTGCAACAGGTGTCTCTTGCAGTCGCCAAACCGCGCTCCGATTCGACAGCCTATTCCTAAACTAAAAATGCGAGCCGCGCGTTGATCAGCACCCAAAGAATGGAAACGTTCTGTTTCCGCAGTGTTCTCGATACCGTCGCTACCCGTGCCACGACACCCCACCACTTGTCCCGTTCGTGTCCAGGTTTACAGGTAGGGGAACGGAAATCAATCGAATATCGAGCCGATCGTCCTCGACGGGATGAGCTCCTCTTCTTCCGCCGAATACAGCTTGCACTGGGAACGATGCAGCCTAGAATTGGATAATTTTGAATGCACACGAGTCTGTGAGTAAATCTACGACGCGACGTTGTTTTATAACGTTACCTTCTTCTTTAATAAATCAATAAATTTCCCATGTCTCTTACCCTGTTCCCTGTTTATTGATTTAAGTGTAACCTTTTCGATCGGTATCATTAGATACAAGTTAACTATCCTGATTTCAATGTTTTCATGATGCGTCATATCTTTAAAACGTTGGTAATTTTAAATTCCCGTGTATCCCAGTTTATGTATATAGAACCATATTGCTATTATAAGAAGTATCCTCGCGGGGTGGAGGTGAATCTGAAATCAAACATCGTACCGCCAATTTCAAGATACTAGGCGCGCCATCTGTTAGAGGGTTTAAATATCACGGTAAAAATATTGAGTTGAACCAAGACTGGCTAACCTCTCTGTTAAAGCACCGACGAGAGACTAGTAGTCACTGGTGGAACTGACGAGTTAACCTCGATCGATCTCTCCCATTCGAGTCATCGCACAATTCAGACATGGCAGTGATTACAGATCCAAGTCACTGGACATGGCGTAGAATGACAAGTATTTAGTCGGTTGTCCCGTGAGTGGTTTCTTCGATGTTCAGTTATTATTTCGGTTGATTCGTGTCGATATTTCGAAGAACCAGTGGCTTATGTAGCTATAATCGTCCAGGTGTTCCTGCATCAAAGAATGCAGACCCATTACAAACAATACGTTATCGGCTTTCTCTGCCGGCATAAATATCAAGATACAAATATTCCACACAATCGAATCAATTCGTCGGTTTTCAAGCTACACGATATCTCCTGTTATCGGGAACCTGTCGTGTAAGTAACTTTTTATCATTATACACACCGTTTTCAGTAATAAATTTAAGGATGCTTAGTGCATTTTAATCACTGCCTGATCTGTCTTGACAGTTACTGTCGTTAGAAAAAAACGTGCAGAGAATTTAAATGAAAGATTCTTGTATTTGAAATTGAAAGCATTATTATCATTGGCGGAAATAGGATTTTTAATCAAATCTAGAGTCTTAGAATTTTGAGTAAGGAATCCTGTAACACATTTTTGGCGAGGTTCATGCCCCCTTTGGCCCGTATCTAGTAGGGCCGGCCCTGCGCCTAGGCACACTAGGCGGCCGCCTAGGGTCCACCAAGATCTAGGGCCCCCATAAAACGAATGCAAGAAGAATTTACTTCAATATTACTCGATATAAATGCAAATCTAAATTAGCTTTAATGTTAATTTTATAAATTTTATTTGGGGTATTTTTTTTTATGTCAAGGGGCCTTTTTTCGGAGCTCGCCTCGGATCCCCGAATTCTCAGGGCCGACCCTGATGTCTAGATTACTAAATTATTTCAAATGTGACATATTGACAAATTATTTCCCCTTTCACAATTAATATTATTTTACTGGTTTCGCTAGGTTTACGTCAGCTACTCTCGTTATGTGTTATAATACCTCATGTTTATTCACGAGACTAGTCATGTGCTACTCCATTCAGAAACTCGTTTAGCATAATAAAATGTTAATTCTTTCTGCATTGTTTCAAAACAATTTTGAATAAATATCTAAAAAATTGAGAACATCTTTCCTACGTCCTAGAAATGCTATGACAACGGTATTATTTTTTTTCTGCTATTTTATCTTTGCCGGAAGATAATTATACGAGCGGATGTGTGCACGCTCGTTTATTTCTTCCACGTTTCTAAATAATTCATCACGAAACTATTTTTATCTCGAAATTCGCCGAGCGTAAAATTGTTCGGACGAAGCCGTACCTTCTACGACTTTTAATTACGTAAGGAACCTGTGCCATTAACAATAAGCGAAGAAAATAATTGAGTCAAGGTTTCGCGCGGAAACGAAGCTATGCACGTTTATGTTTATACCTTGAAGCCGATGACCCGAAACACTTGCATTTGGAAAACGATCAACGTATCTCCTCTTCGAGTATCCTTCATGCTGAAATATTAATGCAAATAAATCAAGTTCGTGCGTATAATACTAGTTGCCTGTTTATTGTACTTATTTCATTGCTATATACCTACTTAAATATACGATGCAGTTAATTTTGTATATTGATTGTCGTACACTCCATGGGATCTGTATGTAACTCTTGTAATATAGTACTCCTTTTTATATCTAAAAGAAGATTATTAATTAATTATCCTACAACAAGCTAAAGTAAACTAAAGCGAGATTCCCTATAGAGTCAACCCTTTTTCGCCCATTTCAGACCTGAAGTGGCAAAAAAGAAAATTCGGTTATTCGTTGAAATTTTGACCCACTAAAGAAATTTTTCTCAAAAGTGACAGAAAATCTAAATGCTATAGCCTCCTTCTCAAGATTGAAAATCTTAAATACGGGTTGACTAATAAATGTAAATTGGAATGAATATTTGACATCGACCGTCAGTGATAAGTTTCCCAGGGGGAAAGTATGGTTTTTGGGAAAACCAACGTTGGGAAACGCTGATTTGATAGAAGCCAGGAAAGTCTGGCACCTTTCTCTTCATCTCTGTCGAACAGGACAGTACTCCACGTTACAATACCGCGTCAAGTACAATAAAGCTTTCGTTCTTCACAAATTTCTACGCTGATTCCGCTACCAAAGGGTACGTCCATGTTCGCTGTGGACAGATGAGAATCTAAATCGAGGACAATAAATATCGTTTGCGAGAACGAACGTTGATAGACTCACGGCGCCGCACGCGCGTCCAGTTTTCTTGTATTGTTGTCGTCGTCCCTGCCAAGAAGCAGGAATTTTCGTTCGCACGCTTCAGTTTCGTTAACCGTGAATTTCTGGCGGGACGTCTTATCACCGTCTGGAGAAAGAGAATCGTAATTTTCTTTTCGAGAAGGTGAACGTATCTTCGTCGTAACGTGCCCTTCGTGAAAATGGAAACCCGACGTCGAGCTGAAAATGGAAGTTGTAAGTGAAAATAATCAACCAATTACCATTTCCTTCATTACCATTCGTCAGAGATTAATGATACGTACGACTGGTACCGTAATAAGAATACGTGAATGGATCTTAGGTATCAATGCACGTGAAATATTAATTGCAACCATTGTATAAAATTAATTTTTTTCAATGTCAATCGAGGCACAGTTGTTGCAATACTGGAATCCTTCTTCCTATCCACGTGTATTTCAAGTATCGTGTACATATTTTTAGAAGCATTATTTAAAACCCTCGGCGGCTCCTTAGAATTATAGATTTTCTGAAAATAAAAATTCAAATTTTATTCTCTGCTTTATACTTCTAGAGAGTAAAAGTATACAAAGGAGTTGTAAAACTGACCGGCTATATAGGAAAGAATATGCATGTTCTGTCAAGAATAATTCATGAGTAATAACAGGATACACTGAACAGCTGGTTACGTGTATACAGATTTTGATAATGAGAACTTCCGATATTATGAATTCTTTCAATCTCGATGATGCGAAACAAACTTGCCATCGATGCTAACGCGTTGATTTTCATGAGAATCATCGGCGATCGATGTAATATCACGAATATGTGACGCTGGACGTTTAAGTGTTAAATGAAAAGGCGAGTAGCGAGCAAATAGCAAACCTAATTGAGATTCTAGGACAACAATGCCCCGAGGTAATAGACTTAACGGCTCGATACAGTTTATACCGATTAGTCTTCACACTCGTGGCGCTCATTTATCCAGTATACATTTTCAAGCAATTATCTTTTTCAACTTTAAAGCGAACGATAGAAATTACTGACCTTACTCATAGTATTTTCCTCGTGTACCCGTGAATTTCATGTATCGACTGGCATAAAAAATTAGAACTGTCGAGGCGATAATAGTCCACGTGATGGTCAATTATCTTCTATGCATGTATTGTATCTACAATTCACATCCACTTGTTTAACGTTAGCAATAATTGCATGTTTCGTAGGATGTCTGTTAGTTGGATGTTTTCTTAGAATTGCGGAGGGAAGACGGTTGATCAGATTGCGTAATTTATTCCATGTGGTATGTACCATGTAGTCAGGGCCGGCCCTGAGGTTTCGGGGATCCGAGGCAAACCCCTTTACAGATATGACATGAAAAAAAGTACCTCAAATAAAATTTATAAAATTAACATTAAAGCTTGTATAACTAATTTAGATTTGCATTCTTAGACAGAAAATCGTCTTCTGGGGGCCCTGGGCCGCCACCTAATCTGTCTAGGCCCAAGGCCGGCCCTGCATGTAGTATATAAAGAATCCTGTTAATTTTGAAACGGTACAGAATATTACCAATAAATTCCACTTAATTTCAGAAATTGACTTGTCTACACCAAGATGAAAAATATTATTCCACTTGTTCCATTTGTTTGTACTTGTACCATATGCTTTATGATGCTTTGTGCATGGAAAAAAACAACGGCACAACCAGTCATCGGCGCATAAAAACGCGAGGGTCGAATTAAATTAAACAGTTGATCGATCCCTTCGCTGTACAATCTTTCTCCGGAATTTTCCCTGCAACCTATTTCGATAAAGCCAAAGGTAATCATTCGTAAATAAGTCAATAGTTTCTCAGAGCAAATGTTCACCGTAAGAGTCGAGATTGAAATAGATCAAACGTTACTGGTAAGTTAGCAAATAAGTTAAAGGCGCCCTGACCATGACTGCAGTAAAAGACGATGCATCCATCCATCGCTCTTCGATGGAAGTGGTCACGTCCTGGACGCTTGCCACGAGGAAAAGTCTATATGTCAAATTACCTACTGCCCGACCACTTTGCATCCCGATTCACCCTGGCAATAATTGCTGTCTGCCAGTCTTATGCAATTTTTCTCATTTTTTTCTTCTTCTCTAATAATCCTGTTTTCTAAAAGAAAAAAGATGAATTTTCAAATGAAACATTGTGCATTATACTAAATGATACAGAGTAACATAAAAGAAGCTTTAATACCGTTTATAACCAGTCATTAAAAATGTGGTAAATTTATTTCGTCGTAAACCGAACATCGGTTTACATTCTGATCCATTATTCGGTACACGTGCAGTTGCACACTTGTCGATATTTCGCAGTCACGTTATTCTCAGAACGAACGTAAAAAATTTGAACAGGAAACTGTTGAAGGCATTGTTACAATAGCCAGTCCGTGATTTCTTTGTGCTTCAACTTGGAATGCTTTAAAATATTGCAAAAATTATAATAATAATTAATATTGGAATAATAATGAAGAAAAATATTAATGTATAAATTATATATATTTATATAATAATTAAATTTCATAATATTTATTTGTAAATTAAAAAGAAAATATTCATGCATAAATGAAATAAATTTTGCTAATATTGTTTATATAATGTTGCATTTAGAAAATATCAGTGCATTAATGCATACATGTCTTGTAGCAATTCTTCATTAAAATCGGTACACTATATTTTATCATCAGAGCATGTAAAAATGAGATAACCATCTGTGTAGTTTCATGAATTATTTATATATCTCACGTAACCAAGCCTAAAGCAATCACTGTCATGAATATCCAATCAGTTAATTCATATAGACATATTGGAAGTATGGTCTTCAAAATCCAATAGTATACTTACTATAATTTTTTAAATAAAATCTGTATGTATAAATACAGTCAGTTTTATAACTTTTCAACGCAGTCATTATTTTCTTAAAAATAGATTTAAATTCTCTCAGAAATCGATCATCTCGAATCAGTTACCTATCGAAAAAGTTCGATTTATTTCAAATCTTCGTACAGTACAAAATTATTATTATGTATGTTAAGACTTGTGTTTTTCTTTGTTATCTTTCCCCTCAAAATATTATGTTTAAAGGTTCTATTAATGCCCCAAAAAAAGTAGATTAAAGTTACGACATGTAATCACAAGTTCAGTCGGTTAGTCCAGCTTACACGCAAATAGTCGAAGACGCTCGGCGATGTGTGGTCGGCTCGATTCGGCATCCGCTCGTGAACGTTCGTCGACGCTGTATCGTGGCGTTTTTGTTCAGTAGGCTAGTGTCTTTCGCCGTCATCGTGTAATGCGAGCTGGTCCCACGCGGAATGTTTTAATACTTTGCTTTTTCAATAACACGATGCTAGATTAAGCACAAGTTTGTGTTTTCTTTTCAAGTGTTCTTACTTATTTCTTTCTGTTTTTGGCTTTATGAGCTTCATAGTGAAAAGTGAGCAAAGCGTCATGAATTTGCGTGTCCATTTGTTTCCACCTCCAACTACCCTAAAAATGGTAAATGCAATTATTGACCTATAATCATTCAATAATATGTCATACTATTACGTCTTTACAGTGAGTTCTATTATAAATTTTAATGTTTATAATTAGGAGATTAGATATTATCGCTTGTAATATATTCTTAGATGTTTACCATATTTCTTGCATTCGTACCGGACACGAACACGATAGCGCAAGGTTCCAGACAATTTGTTAACCTCGTGCATAATGACGCAGTGTGTTTGCCGAGAATCTTAGACAAACCTAATCATTTTTCACTAGTAAACAAATCTCACCATCATCCCTCGGCCACTTTAATCACGATTTAATTTCGTACGTGACCCGGCACAGCTCTATGCATTCTGTGGTCTCTGTATTTTTAGTGATATTGGCACGTATCTCCAAACGATATTAGCTACAAGACTTTCGGCAATGTAGATAATTCATTAGATTTTTACAGAATATTAAAATCAACCAATATATACCTGTTTCCACGTTCTTTCCGTTTTTTATTTGTTCATTTGATATTCGTATCTATAGTGCATCTAATTAAGATTTACAGGTTACTTTTATACTGCTTCTAAAATATGTAATTAAAAATATTAAATGTAGTTTTATTTATTATTATTATATTAATATTATTATACTTTTATTATAATATTATTATAGTAATATTAAATTTTTCTTTACAAAAAGAATAATATTTAATTACCTCCTCTAATTATCCCTTCTCTTTGGCTGTTAATAATTAATGCACACTGTGCTATATTTAAAACACAAGTGTGACATATTTAAGCCTTAACTTCGACAACTCATTGAAATTTCAATATTATTTTGTACGTACACTTTGAAAGTTTGTATACTTCAACTGGAAAACTGCACTCGCCGCCATTTTATGGTATTTTGAATCGAAGTTCGAAATTCGATTATCGAATACGTTATATTAATGGCTGCCAACATTCTTTACCGGTTTTTCGTCTTCGGGAAGCTATTTAAAATCTTCAGATCAGTTATTTTTATACTATCTTTTAAAATAGTAAAATATTTTTAGCAACGATATACATATATACATATGTATGACCACTTTACAAAGTGCAATGATCGAAAAAGTACAAATCTCTAAACCACTTCAGTGTTTCGTTTTGATACGGAAAAGGTGAGAACGTTATTTCCGTGTGTAGATCTCTTTAAATTTGGGGTGACGGTAAATTAAAGAGATCGCGGGAAACGTATCATTTGCTTAATAGCGCGTAAATGAAATAGAACTCTGTGCGTGCAGCGCCCCCATTATTCAAGTACTGTCAACGCGTTACCACTTACGCATTAATGACGGTTAAAGTATCACGCGAGATTGAAATTCAAATCACTGAACTTTTTATTTATTTCCTGAATGTACTATATTTTTTAATAACTTTTAGCTTCGCAAGTATGTTGTTAAAAGCGTATTCCAAGTATATAACGCGATTAAAAACCGCGACTTTTCGATAGAAACATGCGCCATTAAAATGCCGGGTAGACTACTGCGCATGCGTGCGAATATTTGAACGACGTTTGAAATTTCAGAACCTTTCGCGAAACGCGTACGTGATTTGTACTGAAAATGGGTCGCTGTGAATGTTCGTTTCCTTTTACTTCGTGCATTACGCACGTGTAGAAACGTTACATGATAAAGTTCAACGTCTTTTTTTCTTTTTTTAGCATTGGTCAGAGCCGCGCAAGAATCGAGCCTAATGTCCGTATGGTCAACAAGCACTGGACGCAATTCAGTGTTTGGCGCGGAGGGTGGAGCGGTACTCCCCTCCTCGCATTTGCCGATCCACGTACACGTGGCTCGCACACATCTGCGCAACGCTGACGGCCACTGCTTCCACAAGCGGTTCCACGACTGTCAGGTCGGTAGTTTCCCCTTGTTTCTTTCATCTCCTTGCAGTTCGTTTCCTCTTTATCTCTGCATGTTACATTACACTCTTTCGCTGTCTTCCCATTACACGTACGTTTTTACATGGAATTATAATCAGTTTTCAGTTACATTTTTACTATAACGTTGTACTTCAACCTTTCACAATTTTGTAACATTATTTTTTTATCTCTTTCTTTACTCACAGAACTGTTCAAGTATAACATACATTTGATAGTATTATGATTCATAAACAAGAGAGTATATTGGATGTCAATTGAACTTCAACGAGATCAATTCACTTGTTGTTCGGTTTTTAATTGATAAACCACGTTAAAAGTATATTCCATTGGAGAGGAACAGTGAAATGTTCGAGTTAAGATTAATGAAATTGTTATTAATCGCCATCCGGAAGAAACTCGTGTCGATATCCATTATCATAATGTTGAAGCACCGAGCTGGAACAAATTGAATTTATCTTCCATTCGCGGGATCCTTGGAAACGTGGATAAAATCAATCAGAATTGTTTAAATGGTATTACCATTTTTCTTATCAACGGAACACAATCTGTATCTCACAGTTGTATACGGGATAATTATCCTCGCGCCTATTCCCTCATCTGTGAATTTAACTTATATAAAGCAGGCGCACAGGAAATATTAACACTTTAGCGCAGCTTGCCACGCAAATTATGTATAAACTGTGAACGTTATCATTGGCGTAACTTGAATTTTTTTTCCGGAGATGGGCCAGATTCCTTAACTCTAACAACAGAATTCTGAAATCTTTGGATACTGGAATTCTGAACCTTCAGAATCATTGAACCTTAGAATTTCAGAATAACAAAGGGACCAGTCCACGTTTTAAGGGGGCCATCAATTCTTGACCCTACTTACTTACGCCAATGACGTATATCACGTGCAAATTGAGGCCTGAAAAAATATTATTTTATCGCATATCCTACACACACGGTTACTCCTTATCTGAACGAATGATAACTCAAACAAAGTTCATTGAAAAGAAATAGAAGTCAACCCTTTGAAAATTGTATAATTTTCTTCGACAGAGAATCGTGTTTGTTTCTTGCTTGCCAGACTTCCCGCAGACGTGTCAATTTATCAGTATCAAATTTCTTTTTACGTTTACAAGATTTTCATTAATTTTCCTTGTTATTTGTTTCGTTCAGCACCCATTGGTTTTTTGTCCTACACGGGACTTTTGGCAAGTTCTCCCATTGGCACCAACGTTGCCATCTACTTTCGGTACGTGGTCTTCCTTTCTTACGTGCTTGTACAATTGAACGCCAATTATTCGAGCACTGATTGTTTCTGGATGTGCAATTATTTCGTTATTCGAGGTACGTTCTAAAATATGAAAAATAGAGATTAGCCTTGTTATCGTCGTATCACGTCGTATAAAAAAAAAAAGGAACGTGATACGTGTAACCTCGTATTGACTATTTAAAAAATATTCTTACGTGTTCGTATTAATTAAAAGAAATAACAATTTAAACTATACAAGAATCTCGAAACGAAAAGCTTCGAGGGAAAACAGTTTTTATGTATGAAGTAACCAGGTTTACACTATTCATTATTTAATTATTTAACATGGCAATGCAACGTGTCTACGCTAACTTGTTTCTTTTTTATTATAGACGTTAATTTTATGTATTACTTCACTATTCTGTCGCGTTGCTCGATAGCTTGAATCAATGAAGCATGTTATAATCCACCGCTGCGTGCTTATCCGGTGTTACAAGTTAGCGTATCGTTCTTATCAAGAATATTGTACGACCAGTTGTGTTTTAATTGAATAATATTGCACATCTCCGAATAATTCACCTGTATTGTCTGTATTCTTTTTTCTTCCTCAGTCAAAGATGTCGCAGTCGGGAGATGGCCTTCACACGCCGGGTTATCTCTCTTGGAGAAAACTCCAGCTCAGCCGAGCGAAGCTTAAAGCGTCGAGCAAGACGTCTGCTCTACTTTCCGGTTTTGCCATGGTACATTTTCTGTCACATAATAATAGATACAATGAACTATTTTAGAGCAGTGCTGTTCTTAACGTATCATAGCTACTCTTAATTATATCATTGTTTATGAAATAGAAAACATAAATCTATAACATAAATCTTTTTGTTAATGTAGGTCGCTATGGTAGAAGTACAATTGAACTCCGATACTAAAGTTCCTTCCGAGATGTTAATCGCCTTCGCCGTGTGCACAACACTGCTGGTAGCAGTACATATGCTGGCTCTAATGATATCCACGTGTATCCTGCCGAACATAGAGGCTGTTTGCAATCTCCATAGCATAAGTTTGGTACACGAGTCGCCGCACGAACGTTTACACTGGTACATAGAAGTGGCCTGGGCGTTTTCCACTTTACTAGGACTCCTTTTGTTTTTATTGGAGATAGCCATACTGTGCTGGGTGAAGTTTTACGACTTCTCCCAAGTGGCTGCCTGGTCGGCGTGCATCGTCTTGATACCGGTGCTTATCATCTTCCTCGCATTCGCGATACACTTTTATCGAAGCCTGGTCGCTCACAAGTACGAAGTCACCGTATCTGGAATAAGGGAACTGGAGTTACTTAAAGAACAGATCGAATCGACCGACGTCGAGGGTAGAAACGGTGTGAATCTGTTACAGTCTACCGGTGTAACGCACGTGGTTTGAACCTCTCCGAGCGTTGTAGGTCTGAGTTAATTTTTAAATGTGATAATCTTTTTTTTTTTCGGAAGAGTATTGAGACGGGGCTGAATACTTCATTGGAAGGAGAAAGTGAAAGAGAAGAACGTATATCAAGAACTATGTCAGAAAAGTGAATCTCCCGTGTGCGGATTTCAATCTGGGAAGAAAGACATTGTTTATTTCGTTCCTTGCGTTACTTCAGTCCGCGTGCATTATATCGTTGAAACACATCTATATTCTTCCAGAAAATCAACACAATCCATTATCTCTCATGTTCACATATATTACAGTAAATCCTGTAGTTACCGACAAGTAATGTTCGACGAAATGTCTGCGTATAAACGTGAAACATTCCCATTCTCGCGTAGCGACTTAATGTGTAAACACAACAGTTTAACGTTCGGTGTAATTAATTTATAGCTCGTTACGGTGACAGCTATAGATGGACGTTTATATTTTTCTTGAATACGCGTGACTAGACCGCGCAGAATGTACTTATCTCGTTTAAAAATGTCCCGTGTTTCGTGTACCGTTATTCTTCTTTGTTTTTTTTTTCTTTTCTATTTATCTCATGTAACATATTCTATGCTCAAGCGATTTGTCAAAGTTTTTTATACGAAATAATTATATTGCCTCTCTTGCGTTCGTACTTGGTCGTCGAGTTACTGCCGGTATTGAATAAATGATAAATTGTACATAATTAAATGCGAACGTACATACACGCTTTAATATATACACAAAAGCTAAGGCGGTTTTGCCGAAATAAAATATACAATACCTAGATTCATATTCTATTGCCTTTTGTATCGTTATATTTTTATTTATAAAACAGCATCTAAACAGGGGCACGTGTTTCTAGATACGCACACAGACATCATAGGTTTAGCTGGTTTTTTGCAAATTCGTTCAAAGGAAACGGGTACTATGTCTTCTTGATTATCAATATCAGATGTAACTTGATCATTGTCGGTATGTTTCAGTTCACTCTGTGAAACAAATGTACATAGAATTACAAGAAACGAAAAATGTGAATAATTTTACTTATTGTATGTACCAGTGGTATGGGATATGGTGTGGGACGAGGAGCGGACTGTCGCCAATATGCATCTATCATCGTCGCATTTACACAAGAATCGTTCTCCCAGAAACCGTGTTGTTCTTGGCCGGTGATTGTGTGATAAAAAATTCCGCGACCTTCCTTTTTGCCTTTGACAAATTGACCTACATATCTGTTACCATTAGCTGTAAAACAATTAATCCAAACATCTCATCTTTTATATTAGAGGAAACAAAAAACATTCATGTTGATTTTGATTTATACAAATCATTATTGAAATTGTAAAGGAATCCAAGTTTGGACACCTGTAACGAGCGTTCCTGTGCCATCATACAAATCATTCTTCCAATCACCCTCATAATAATCGCCATTACAGTACCACATATAACCATAACCTTGGCGTTTATTTTTCCAAAAATCACCCTTGTAATAACTGCCATCTTCGAACCATCTGTGTCCAAAACCGTGCTTTTTGTCATTTACCCATTGACCAATATAATAATAACGAATAGTATTATCTTTTGTTAAAATTTTGCTCAAAATACCGCAACCATGTCTTTTATTGTTCAACCAATCACCTTCATACATCGATCCATCGCTAAAAATTTCAAAGATCAAAATTATTTTCAAAGTACCTTAAAAATAAATATCTAATATTATCGGTTTATCAGAATTATTTTACAATAATATTATAATAATTTTTGTACCTATATAATTCTTTACCCCTGCCGGCCTTTTTATCATCTTTCCATTCGCCTCTGTAATAACCTTTAAAAAGGACTTTATTTTTAGGACTAAAAATGGCATGCCTTAAACCATTTCTTTTCGAATTTTCAATCATACGCCTAGTGTAGGATTCTTTTATAATCTTCAGAAATGGCATCGTTGAACTTGATTAATTTCTTTTGAAAATTTACGCCATTTTTACGACGCACACGAATCGGAGCGCCTCTATAGGGAAATTTAGTTAATGAAACTTGACGAGGTCAACAGGACGTGTTTTTCTTTAAAACAAACGATTGAAAAAGTGAAAATTTACACGTGAAAAATCTCATATTTATTTTGATGTTAAGTAATTTCATCTATGCTGTCGCGTCAGTGCCGATAGTATTTCTATGAATTCTACGATCACAATCGAAGATATAGACGAAGAGGTGATTGATTTGGATTCTAGCCAAGATGCCATCAACGATGCTGACAAAGATCAAAGTGAATGTCCGATCGAAAAGAATTCACTATCGGACAACATTGAGGACAGGACGCATATGCAGAACGAAAATTTGGAGAATGTTATAAATGCAACTAAATTGGTAACTTGTATTGATATAGATATACCGAAACCACTTTTTAAGGTTATGTTTCGCGACGAAAATGTTTCACGGTAAGAGATTATTTACTTTCGCGTAATACGTACTGTCCACCGATCACAAGAAGTCTCGCAGGACGGTACGGGGGATGAAGGGGTGCTACACATGCATCGACTGACCACCTAGTTTTACACGAATCTAATTAGTAGATGTGACTGCTTTGATTGGTGAACAGTATATTATGTATATTTAAAAAAACTTGAAATATTATTTTGTACTATTTTTGTCTACTATTTTGTAGGCAGTATAGTAACAAACTAAAAAAGTTTTTAGAAGAATTAGTATCTTCCAAGATTAAGAGTCAAGAAAGTGATAGTGGTTTAACTTTAGAAATTTGGGATGATGATACTGATTCTACAAGTCAGTCTATCGTTATTACCACAGACAATGATGATAGTCAGGATATAATATGCGACACGTTGTTTACCGTAGATACAAACCCAAAAGTTAAAGACGATTTTGATATTCCAACTTATGGGAAGGTTTGTTATTTTATTGAAATATTTGATATTCGAAAGAAAGACTACAAATTTGTTGTTATAACGTGTAGATTAAACTCGGCTACTATTATTATTGTGTATATTTTAGAAATATGAGAATGTGTTTGACAAAGTACAACTAGAATCAAATACTAAGACAAAGGATGATTGTCCACCAAAATTAATGTGTTTTAATTGTTCGGAAAATCATAATTTAAGAGATTGTCAAAAACCGCGCAATCAAAGTAACATAGATAAAAATAGAAAGAGTTTTAATATGAAAGGAAACTCAAGGACGCTTAGATATCATTTAGAAGACGATCAAAAGTTTGGTCATCTGGTTCCTGGTCAATTAACTAGCAAATTACGCAGAGCATTAGGTCTTAAGGATAATGAAATACCTGTGCATATATACAGGTAATTATTTTCAAAATGTATGATTTTTAACATAAAAATTCTGAGATTTTTGTTTCTTTACATTCAAATATTTTTTTTTTAGAATGAGAACACTCGGTTACCCTCCAGGATGGTTGGAGGAGGCACGTTTACAACATTCTGGTTTGACGCTATTTAATTCCGATGGTGTCGCGGAAAATGATCCTGACGATGAACCAGGAATCATTATTGAAAAAGGAGATAAAGACCAATATGATATTAGAAAAATATACGATTTCCCTGGTTTTAATGTACCACCTCCACCGGGTACTCGTGATGTAAGCAAATATTTATGATGTAATGAAAATACTTTATTTTCATGCATTTAAATTTATTGGAAATTGACATATAATAGGAGCAAATACAATACTGGGATGCAGAATTGCAAAACATTCATAGCAAACAAACAATGCTATCAGTGTTAAGAGGGAAGAAAGCGGATGATGGATATAAACGAAAGAAGCTCAAAATATCTAATAATACGGAAAAAGATAATTCAGCACCGACATCTAGTGAAATGGAAATTGAAGATGTGGAAGGTACAAAGATCATTTTTTTACTGTCATTAAATATATGTGCAACAAAAATATGTTTGTTTTCTTAAATAGAATGTGTAGTAGAATGCATTCCTGTTAATGGACTTTTTATACCGCCATTGCCAAAAGAAGCTACTAAAAAACCACCATTACCCCCATTGGTAAGAGAAACTATTGAAAAACCATCAGAAGCACCATTGGTAAGGGAAGCTTCTGAAAAATTACCAGAAAAAGCTACTGAAAAGCCACCAGAACCACCATTGCCCGGAGAAGATATTGAAAAACCATTAGAACCACCATTACCAGAAGCTACTGCAAAACCACCAGACCTACCACTATCACAAGAAGCTATTATTAAACCAGTAGAATCATTACCATCATCGCAGATAGTATCTGAGGACTCAGATTATCATTCTCAGGAATTGCAGTTTCCTGAGCTACTGGTATGTACAAAGAAAAATGTTTGGTCAGATGAATTAAGAAAGATGAAATAAAAACTTGTTCTCTATAAAATATTACAGGAGGATAGCATATCACCATCCCGAACAAATTCCCCGTCGTTGTCAGATTTAGAGAACATGAAAAAGCAATTACTCGTAGAACTTCTTGAAACAAATTCACAGTCAAATTCTGATGTTTCGTCGAAAAGCAATTCAAATATAGTATCAAAATCTGATATGCCACCGCCTAGTAACGAAATTACACCAGAATCAAATCGTACTCGTCGAAATGAAAGGAGAACGAGTCATGGAAGTGTAAAATCAGTTGATTTCGGTACTCCTGTTCTACAAAGTACATCCGCCTATAGTAAATTACCATCGTCCGAGAAATTTTCAAAAGATATTTGTGATGTGATCAACTTTGAGAACCTGCCAAATTCAACAGGTAAGTATAAACAAATGTCTGGGGTTTTGCATAAAGTGAGAAATACATTAGCAAAACTTCATCAATAACGATAAGAATTCGAAGCATAATTCATAATAAAATTCGGAGCATAATAAGCAATAATTCTATTTATTTATAAACGTAACACAGAGACAAACGAAGTCCAGTGAAATATTCTTTTTAATCAAAAAGTAATGTATTTTAATTTAGATTGTATTATTAAAAACATTTTGGTTATAAGTTTGAAAAAGGCACATGCAATATCTTTATTTTATTAGTGTTACTTTAGATCATATACGTTTTATCCAACAATTCATTAATTGTCAACAATTCTAATTGATAGATAAAAGCTAATCAGATATTTTATAAGAAAAATATGCTACTGCATTTGTCATGTATGTAATTACCTTACGTGGTAGGGGGCCTTGACATAAAATACAATCGTCCTTATAATTGGTCTTTCTATTTATCATAAAAGTAGAAAAAAAATTCATAAATTTCAACAAAATTTCATGACGTCTCACTTTCAAAAAGTACAAAGATATAGTATTTTTCTATTGATTGGTGACATTTTCTCATGTATTTGCATGTAAATGAACATTTAATACCCATTAAAGCATTTTGTTACTTAATATTATTAATCAGTTAATCACAACATAATCGTGATTTTGCTTTCTTCCTTTTGTAGACTTTGATCATTATGCTAAATCATTTCAGAATTGGCGAATAATTTTATTGATATAAATGAAATCTTTATGTATATAAAAAAAAATAATAATAATTTTCAAATAGTAAACTACTACTATATACTATGAAGTATATGTATGTAAAGCATTCGTCATTGAAATACAATAATCATAAATGTTTGTGAAAACATTTAATGTTTCTTTTTTTTGTCACTTATATATCACACGTGTATATAGGTAGACTGCTCATGTTATAAACTATAAAATAAAATAGTTGGTCATGAAAGATCATATACTTCGCTATTTTTATATAAAAACATTTTATTTCAATAATAGCAGAAGATTCACCAATTCTAAAAAAATGTGTATATATGTAAATAGAAGAAAAAATGTGTTTTTATAATGATGAAAGGATGAAAACAGAAACACTTCGCTAATATATTTGAAGTGTATTTTTTTTTCCACCTAAGAAACTTTCATTCTTTTCTAGAATTTTAATCGGTTGGATCATTTTCATTCTATTACATGTCTATTACTTTTTGAAATAAGGATTATACGTAGCATTTGTCATCTATTACATACCAGTAGACTATTAAATTCCATGTAATTACACATAAGTTTTTAATTATAGATGTATTAATTCTTTTCTACACAAATAATTTGTAAATATTATGTTCTGTAATAATTAAGTACAGTATATAAAATTAAAGTGGAGTTTATTTTCATAAACTAAAATGGAAAAATAAAATCGATACGAAATATTATGCATAATATTTATTGTCAAAAATGTAAAACAGTGGAAAAGATTAATAGTATAAACCACTCGTTTTGCATTCGTTGCGTCTAATTAAATTTCAAATGTTTCATACAATGAAATCAAGTAAGGTGATTTTTTTAAGAAAACTGTAGTACTGCAAAATAGAAAAGGCTTTTATAAATACATCATTTTCTTGATTAATATGAAACGAATTAATTATAATACTGTTAAGTATAATTTTCCTCCCATTCCCACTATTGCCTTCAAAGTGTTAAAATGTACTATAAAATGGTTATAATAAAATATTAGCTTAATTCATATATTTAACATGTTATCGCGTATACGCAACGAATTTTTGATAGTAAATCAGAAAGAACGAATGGATCCCAACAGATAATTATCATTTTGTTTTAATTAATCAGATCTTGATTTACACGTTTCCAGTAAAATTCTATTGATACCTAACATAAATACCATAATCGTAATATTACTATCGAATTGCAGGTACTCATGTTATTTACAGTAACATCAAATATCAAAGTGCATTAAACACTTTTCATATTTTGTGTTTGATGCAATTACTGTAATAACTTGATAAAACTTTATTTTCATTTAGCGATCACAATTCAGACGAATGCGTTTGTGAATATTAATATTAGAGATTCGATTTTCCTTTTATTTGCGTATTGTGCCCCACAAAAATATCTTCTGCAGAATTTTTCTTTTTCACATACTCCTGGTATGTGCTAAACATTAGTAATAATAAAGAAGAGAGAGAGAAGAACAAATTAAAATATCTTTTAACCTGGATAAATATAATAATTTTAAGTGCATATATATATACATATATACGTAGGAAGTTATATTCCTTAGGGCCAGCTTAAATATAATACTAACATAGAATAAATTGAACTATTATTCCCTCTTCGCTCTCTCTTTTCTTCTTTTATAAACTCAAGAAATTCTACTATAAAAATCCAGGCGAAAACATGGGTCATCATATTGCACTTTTTATTGCGTTGTGGGTGGAGGTGCAGGAGGATCATCGCTCGAATCCTAGAAGAATCAAGACATGACGAAATTATAATAAGATAAAGCGATACTTGAAACAATATCACTTACACGCTCGTTATCCCGATCTTTAACGTTATTATTCCTCAGTCGACGAAGGGAGTTTGGTCGAAGAACATGCATGAGAACCATAAAAGCAATAATTAAGCAGGTCATGTAGAAATTCGAAGACGTTGGTACCGCTGATGGTTCTGGTACTAAAAAACAAACTAACGTTAATTTATTTGAAGGAAGCGTATTATGAATTAAAAATTAGAATACGTACGTCGCGATACGCTGAAACATTCGTTATCCGTGCAGTAACTTTGGCTCTGTCGTAACTAAAATAATTAAAACAATGTTATTTAATAATAACATTTTCCATATGAGTAATTTAAAAAATGCATATTACTGTAACCTATACAGAATTCTTACAAAACTGTCTACCGTAACAAAATTCTTGCGTATTAAACGAAAACAAAATATTGCATCAATTATATGATGTGGTCATCAATACTTTGTTAGTTCGTTTATTTTTTCATGATTTCGAAATTATCAACAAATGTAAAAAACAGAAATGATACAATGACAAAATTGAATTTATTATCAATCATATGTTTCTCTTCTATGGAATTTAACTATAATTGCACAGACATATGTTGCCCAGGATCATGAACACAGTATCCATGTTACTAAAATAGAAACTGAATTAAATAAAAAACAATAGATTTTTATTGATATGAAGCTAAAGTCAATTATCCTCAAAATTTGTCTATAACCACTTACGATAGAAAGTAGGCGTTGCATGGCAAGTTCATGGCTCCATATGCATTCGCAAAGATCAAATCGTTCAGCCATTGTAAAACCTGTGCATAGTTGAAATCGCAATGACAATCATGATATAAGTACATACAGTTGCATTGAAAGAAACATATGTCATAAGCTCTGCTCGTTATCAAACATACGTCATATTGTAATTCAAGTGACAGACGCTCATATTTCTCATACATTTATACGTACACTGTAATATATATATTTTAATGGACCTAAATTGACGTACAATTCCAGATTTTGTTCACATTCGCGACACAATAATATAGGAATTATCAAAAACGAAAGGAAACACGTACTATATGCGTATTTACCACTACTATGATACTCCTAAGGTACAATTATATATAATGTATAGTTTTGTTCCGCGATAACGCTGCACCTAACGGTAGTACATTTACTGGAAACATAAACTGTATTGCTTACAGTCGTACAAAATTTTCAGTTACTGCATAATTTACATAGAATATCGATAAACTTATCTTTTACCATTTGTAACATGCATATCATGTAAAACTGACGTTGTTTAGTTCAAATTAGTAAAATCTATAGACAATATTTTCAACATATTTCTAAGGATTATTGCAGATGCGCTCGTGTGTGTATTCAGACGGTTGTAAAAAAAAATACTTTTACAGACATCTGACAAACACGCTAAAATGAGAATAATACAGTTGTATAAAAAAGGTATTTGTATGTACTCGTATAGGATGAACCAAGTAAAATGTAACACACTCATGCGCGATAAAATATTTTAGGGAAACAAGAAGGGTCCCTTTCGTTCATAGGGAAAACACCTTGTAACACTTTTTGTAATTCACCTTGTATACGAATTGTGTAAGTACGTGTAAATCAGCTGAAATTGTAAAAAGACAATTACTGGTAAATACTTTATATGGAGTACAAAATAAAAAATATTTATAATAGTACAATTATCGAATAAAATAATCGAAAGATAGCTTTCTTGTAATTTGTTGACGTTACCGCCAAACGAAACAAAAAAGCAGCACTCTAAACGTACAATAATTTGAAGGACCGAAATATTCTAGCGAAGAATATTTGTATTCAGTTTATTCAGTATTGTGAAAATAAAATATTACAGAAGGAAGAATAATTACCTTTTTAGTACGTTATTCTTTGACACTGACAGGCAAAAGAGGAACCGTACTGTATTTATATTTGATACAAGTCAGCCATTACATTTGTCGTGTTGTCGAATGTCGCACTGTCGCAGTCGAATGCTTAAGGTTCATTTATACGGACGGTGAATAGACCGTACCACAGCCGACAGGTGGTTTCCCAGCCTTCCCGATAGGTGGCGCTGGAATTCCCCTTCCAGAATCCTAGTCGGTAACTTGTTGAGTAGTTTGAACCGTTTTTGTATAGATGGCGCGGGGATCAATTTTTTTAAAACTAACTTTTGGCAATCTTTTTAAAACGCAAGTTTATCAAATAATTAGTTTAATTGATTTTAATATGAATTTTATAAGAAAGAGATTGTTTAATGATGGCTAAAAATAGAAATTTGGATGAATTTCATTTATTATAATGAAAAACACATATAGGAAATACATACTTTGATACACACATACATGCGATTAGAGAAATTAATTCCAATATTGTGTTGTATGGTTGTTATAGTATTTATTTAAAAGTAATATGTATACATTGTTTAAAAGAATATGAAACAAGAAACTAAAATGAAATCCATGAATTTTGCGTATACTTACGAATTACGACTCCGAGGACGTATATAAATAACATGTTGCCATTAATTTTTATGCAATTTTATTTAATTATCATATCACTAAAATTAGACATTTAAATATTACAATCTTATTTGAAGTATATATTTCTGTACATCAGTATCCTTAAAATAATTGTACAGTCCTGTTTCAACTTCTGATCTGTGACTAATCTGGAATTTAAAGTTTTAATCTAACACTTGTTAGATTGGCTGACATATGAACTTTATTGTTGGATTGATCGATAATACCTCAAGAATTCATATTGTTTTTAAAGCATGTTCTACTGCAGATTAAATTTAAGATTAAAATCCAATTTTGGAATTTGATTTGCAAGATAATTAAGTTCGGTTCAGTTTCAGCTGTTATCTCTATTAATGCTTTGTTAGAACTGAAAAAGTAAAATAATAATTACACATATATTTCGAATGCTATAAACTATTCCAGACAATTAACTCTAAGAATTTCTTTATCATTGTCATCAAGGCCAGAACAATACAATGCGTTGCATTCAGTATTGCTTTGGTTACTATTCATCATTTCGTCTTCTACATCATGTTCGAAATCTATTTGGTTCGATTTCGATATTTCCCATCTAGGACGATGTTGATTTTCTGATTTTAATTCCCGAAATAGTTTCCTTATCGGTATTGTACTCTTCAGCCGTCGTATAAAAGTTATTGAAGTCACTGACAATTTATCCTGAGATGTGATACTAGTATTACTGCCTATAAAGTTATCGGATACATCCGCGTACTCTCCACTATCAGATATGGTATCCCTCAAGGCCGGATCAAATCTTACTTGTTGAAATTGTTTAACTTTAGATTTTTCGTTGGTAATCATTCCATTGCTTTTCCTTATGCTTTTTCTTCTTTTTATTCTCCTTCTAGGAGTATCTTCTGGTAATTCCCTTTCGTATAGTTTCTCCATTGGAATGATCTCTTCCTCATTGATTTCAATCACATCTTCAGGACCTAAATCATTTTATTTCCATTAGACTATTATTCGTGAAACATCTTTCTCGATTACTTTACCATCGCAACTATCTTTTTTCAATACATTATTTCTACTTTTAGTCAAACATCCCGTTTGTCCAAGGTCACCCCTAGAAGCATGCATTTTGCTTCCAGTCTGTGTACAACAATTCTTGGAACCACGAACGATATTTCTGTATTGTTCCCATGTCACGGAATTCTTAATTTTATTTCGTTCTTCCTTCTTACAAGTATCCGAACATTTTTTACGAACCGGTGCGATCTTCAGATAAGGGTTATTACATTGTCCACATATTAGTTTCAGTTCTGGTCCAGAGATTTTATTTTTCGTCTCGATAGGATTTTCCTTCTTGAAGCATCCTTTTGCTTTCTCAAAGTTATGACACGATTTACATTTTGTCCGTTCATTATCTTTCTCTTGGTTAATGATTTTATGTTCTGAAGCTTTTTTCACGGCACTGTTTAATTGTTGCGGATTTTTGCTGCAATGAATATTTTCACAATTCTGACAAAGCACGAGCTTTGTTATATTTACCCCTTGTAGCAGCTGTTGAGAACGTTCTTTATTGTTTGAGCAGCCATCATTCTGTAAGGTACAGTTGGGACGAACAAGATGATTTTCAATTTCGACTTTTGCATCTGAACTCACATAGCTCGGTTTTTCATAACCCACCTTTTCTATTCCAGTCGTTTTTTTTAAAATAGTTGATTTTTTATTATTAACCCGAGCGTTGCTATTTATCTTTTCAGTGCCTTTTATTTCCTTATTATGATCATTTCTCAATTTCCTATCTTGGGATGCCAGTTTTAATTTCTTATTTAACCGATCATCGCGTTTCCGTGCATCGTTCTTAACTTCTTTCGAAATGCTTTTACTCGTTTGAAGCGGTATTTTCTTGCGCGATTCTTTGTTTTCCTCCTGATGCAGATCTTTCTTATTGACAATATGATCCTCGTTAAATTGACTCTTTACACTGTGTTCTATTTCTGCTTCGTCGTCTCCGTCATAAATACACGTAATTTGAGTGGAATTATCGTTGGTGCAGCCGCGTCGTCGCGAGCATTTAACGGATCGTCTGTGAACAAGAAATTTACATTTCCATGGATCCGGGATGCCTTGCATCAGGGGCAATCCTAACTCGTTCCATATCCTTTCAGTGGCGAACGATCTGACGCAGGAGGTTATTAAATTTTTCTGCTGAAAACACGTTTGCAGCGAATTACAGAATCCCTTTCTAATTAAATATTCTTTCCAGGTATCTGGAATACCGTGTCGCAGATTGTTACAGTTTTCGTTAATATTACCAACTTGTCCTTGACAAAAAATAATTGGCTGGGTTGTTAACAATTTGGGCGAATAAAATGGTCCGCGTACTACCTCGCAAATCTGAAGATCTTTCTTTCTTCGAATTCGCTTCGGAGATACCCATTTATGTGTCCATCCGGTACGTACTTTAAGATCATTTGTTTTCCCTCTTTGCATTCTTCTTTTATTCTGAATCATTTCAAGGAAATAGATTTGAAATTCTTGTTACTTTATAGTGGAAAATAAAACGTAAGGTAATTTCAGTAATATATTTGAAATACCTCGTAAGAAAAAAAATAATCAAGGTTTCTTACCAGTCGGACATGTTGTGTAATTCTAACATTTCTTACAATTATGAAATGTCCATCATCAGTTACGAAGTAATAGTTAAATATAATGAGTTTTTGTTAAAAATACTTAGTTTCCTTGTGAGATTATTATATCATCCTAATATTTTTTTAATTCTTTGAAATGTCCTTTTTACCATCTTGTTTCAAAATGAATTATTCCTACAACGTAATAGTATTAGTTTTCCAAGCGTTAAATTCTAGTGTTTTTTTATAAACAAACATTGTTAGTTTAGTAAACTCTTTTACCTGTTTGACAGATGAACTATGGAAATATGAAATAAAAATAAAAATTAAAAGAATTCACTTGATTTTTCGTTTGAAATTAAATTTGCAACATGCAGCCATTTCTTAATACCATTTATTCCTAGATTGAAACAGGGCTACCAATTATACATACTACCAACATTAAACCGGCATATAATTCAAAATAACATCGATTCTTCGAGTGTTGTGTAAGGTGATGAAAATGTTTGACGTGACCAATGTCATTTCCCGATTAAACATGTCTTTGTTGCGATCATTACCCACCGGACTTAATAGAAGTTCCAAGATATTATCCCAAAGCGTTCCAGCTGTATCTTATCACCCAAATGTAAGTATTTATTATTTTAATTTGTCGTGTTGATCCTACAACGAACTTCCTCGATTGCCTTCGGTAATCAATACCAAATAACTACATCTATTATTAAACTGTGTGTATAGCATGTCTGACCTTCATATTTTAATTAACTATAATGATACTTTTTATATGCAAACCTGTTAAATATATGAAACGTGTATATATATGTCACATTATCCGGTAGTTATAGGTTATGTTGACGTATTTTTATTTTTGATATTGCTATATTACATCAGTTCTCAAATAAAACCAACATGTGTTATTTTGCAGGTATTAGATCACTATGAAAATCCAAGGAATGTGGGTTCCATGGATAAAAATGACTCCCAAGTTGGAACAGGTATCGTAGGAGCTCCTGCCTGTGGCGATGTAATGAAGCTTCAGATTAAAGTTGACGAGAAGGGAAAGATCGTTGATGCAAAGTTTAAAACCTTTGGCTGCGGTTCTGCTATTGCTTCAAGTTCATTAGCCACAGAATGGGTCAAAGGAAAGACAGTGAGTACTGTTTTTGTACATTTTTTATTATAAAACATATAATTTATTGATGTACATTACAGGTTGATGAAGCATTGGCATTAAAAAATACCGATATTGCTAAAGAATTGTGCTTACCACCTGTCAAGCTGCACTGTTCAAGTAAGTGATATAGCTAAATAATTATTGGATATAGGTTGACATTTTTATGAAAATTTCAGCGCAATTAGTTTTAAGTAAAACTAAAGGAAATATGAAATGTAATAGTTATCCAGTTGCGCTTAATTTTCTATGTAAAATAAGTATATAGCTTAACCTTTTGTTTTATATATTATAGTGCTTGCAGAAGATGCAATTAAGGCTGCTTTGTCAGATTACAGTATAAAACAAAAGCAAAAAATGAAAGAAAGCAAAGATACTGATTCGAATAAAACATGATTCAGACCTAGACAGCAATGAAGAGTAGTGCTAATTATAATTAGCCACTAAATAATTCATAGTTTTGGAACTTCACAAATTATTAACTGTGATTTGTATTTAAACATTGTAACTTGAATTAGATGGAGAGCTTTGTGTAGAAACACTTTGCTATATTATATTTTCTTCGATGACAAGAAATAAATATATTTAACTAAACTGTTTAAATGAAAACGATGTTGTCATCCAAATGATCATTAGTTCAGATTTCATAAAATCATCTTATAAAATATCTTTTCATTGCTGTTAAATATTATTTCTACATTTTAATTTTTTACAAGCAAAACATCCTACCAACTCAGCAATTAGATTTTACTAGTTAGAATTAAGCAAGACGTTTGTTTGCTTGAAGTAACAAATATTTTTGTTGACATGGATACTCGTCGTCAATGAAGTATTTCAGTGGCAATTTACAGCGTTGTTGACAGAAGCATTTCTATTTGTACATCTTGTGTTAACTCGAACCCATTACGCCATCAACGGCATTCTAACGCAATGATCGGCGGGGGGCAAAGGGAGAATAGAGATATCAGTTTTTATCAATAAATATCGTTCTTTTAGATGTCACAATAACATTACAATAATTCAAGAAATTCATAAACCATTGTAATTATTTCATAGTTGAATATAATTTTTCCTATTTTTTTTTCTATAATAATATAATTTACTATACAAAAAATTGAAGCATTAGATAAGATTGTATCTCCTGATATATCCAAAAAGAATATTTTTTATTGAATAAATTTGTTAATTGTTGACTGCGTTATCTTGCGATTCCCTCGAGAATATTTCTTTTCGCATAGCCTGTATGACCACTATAATACGATAAGAAATATTATAGCGCGAAGGCATTGTAGTTTCCTCATAGCTGTGATTGTCCGATTAAATATTTACTCGCATTCTTGTATCTTCATCCGCGAGCAGGGATTATACGCATTCTCGACAAACGTTTTCCAAGAATAAGACGATTCGATTCGAATGATCAAAATGCATAAACCGCGTACGTGTTTTAAATACGAGAAGCCGGTTCGGTGACTCGAGCGTCATCCTTCTTATAACTGTCATCGCAACACCAATTGATGCTTAATAAGAACAAATATAGACTGAGTCATGCGTGTAGTTACTGCTGTCAATTGCATGTTTCAAGTTAATTTGCAATGGAGAACAATTAACTTGTTGTATTGTCTACGACTTTTCGCAACTACGTACGATCCGATACCCCGCAACATAGAGCAGTTCATTTCTTATCTAGTCAAGATAAACCACGTGTTTTACTATTAGATGTCTTTTTTATTCGACGAATATCAATAACCGCTGATTTTTATCATATTTTGATGAATTGCAAAGTAGACACTATTATATAATATAATTACATAATTAAAAGCACATCTATTGTGTGCTCTTTGGTATCTGGAATATCTGAAACGTTGCTTATCGTAATTCTGTAGATTCAGAATACAGATCTGGTGTACGAGTATGGAGGATATATCGGTTGTCGCGCATATAACTTCATACGGCTGATAAAAATGAAGTGTCCGATTCGATGTGTATGTACTTGAAAAAGAAGTAGGACATCTGCTTTGATCAAAACAACTTTTTCAAAATCCAGTGACTTAATATTACTTCGAATTTAGATTACCTATATGGTATTATTCGGACTGGTAAAATAATACTGTACCTTGTTTCATTTTAAAAGATTTTATCACTAGATTGCCGGACTCACATCCGTTAAAATAGGTATACATATGGATTTTTGGAACTAAGGAGCGAGGAGGGGAAGGAATTAGTATTTGTATACATTTCATAATTCTATTAAAAACCAACATTTATTTATTTATTTATTTATTATAAGTTTATTATATATTATTTATTTATTTATTTATTATAAGTTTATTATATATTATTTATTTATTTATTTACTAGATTAATATTTGAAATTACTTGTGAGCCAGACCTGCAAAATAGTGCATCGATTAAAAATTAGGCATTCGATTAAAATTAATTTAGAAATTAATTTTGTTACCATGTTTTATATCGCACACGTCCTGCTTCAAATATTTCGTTACCATCCAAACACTTATCGTTGAATATACTCATAATGGTTTCTCTCACAAACACGTGGTGTCAGGAATCCGCGATATGACTGAAACGATAGAATCTCTTTTCTACATAACTATGCAATGACGCTGCATCAAAATTGTTTGCGTAGATTTCTGTTGATGCGTTTCGCATTACAAATAAATCATCATGGAAATAAATGTTGCAATATGTTAGAACTAGATAATAACCCGCTCGTCCCTCGCGTATCTAGAGCCCGTGTCAAAGAATCAAATCAACCGAAAACAGCATATCGGTGAGACAATACTAATTTAACAATAAAACTTTTTTATTTTTGCTAGATGAAACCTTTACCAATATAATTGTCAGGTTTTACTGATTAAAATAAGACCAAACGTGATACAATTTGAAGCATATTTGGTTATTTAATAAGTAATTTTTTTTTTGCCTATTGAACAGGGCCGCCTGGGCCTAGGCCCCCCTCCCTAAGGTCCAGGGCCCCCATAAGACGATTTTGCGTCTAAGAATGCAAGAGTAATGTTTACTTGAATATTAATCGATATAAATGCAAATCTAAATTAGTTATACAAACTTTAATGTTAATTTTATAAATTTTATTTGGGGTATTTTTTTATGTCAAGGGGCCCTTTTCAGAGCTCGCCTCGAACCCCCGAAATCTCAAGGCCGGCCCTGCTATTGATCTGAGCGAATGAAAAAGAAAGAGAAATCGCGATCTTGACAATCGGCAAAGATCAAACCTTGATCGCGTCTTCCTCTTTTGCACTCGCTGTACTTTTTTACTTCTCCCGGGTTTAGCGCCCGTGCCGACGCATTACGTATCGTTGAGGAGATGCGCGCGCAGCTAAAATGTGCGACCCATAGACTTTCTAGAGAAAAATTGAAACCTCTGTAACTTTTGACTCCGATTACTGAGACGCACAAACACAACGGGTTTGAGCTAGTCTCAGCGAGACCTTATTGAAATTTTATAAATATATTTATAGAAAATCTGTCATTAAATATTATTACAATAAAAACTATACAAAATATTCTTTTCGTGACGTTCTTCTCGTCGCTCTAACCCTAGTAGTTCTCAATTTGAAAAATAACGCTTTATATATATAAGATGTTTCATTTGAAATACCTTTTATGTCAGAAAACGATACTGACAATCGATTAAAATATTTATGGCGCGTATACAGTAGACCTTCGCACGCCTGCCTAGAACCGAAAATTCTAGGAAAGAACTGAACGATTCGTTATCCCCTGCAATACATCCATAAAATCCCAATATTTAGGGTATCGTAAATTGAAAAGGGATCGTCAAGATAACATAGCGTTTCAAGAGGCGAGTAAACTTAACGATGAGTCGCTTTTCACGATAAGTCTTAAGCGCAGTTTCCTTGCAGCGATAGCAAACATTTTTCGTTATTGCCATTCAATATAATCGTAGCACGAGGTTTATCGATGCTCATCTTGTTTTTCCTACCTCGATTTCTCTATTCAAAAGTGGGACGCCGTCGCGCGACAAATATTAAATTCGTCCGGCGTTCCGTCGCGCAGAGTAACAATATACGTTATCCTACATCGGTGTCCTACTGTCTCGTGCCATTGTGTCCGTCATAAATTTTCCATTCTCTTTATTCCTTGCTTCGTCCTCTTTCTCGCTACTTTGTAATAGAAGGTAATAGAGCAGGAAGGCTAGACGAAGGAAAGAGAGGCACATAACGAACACCATTTTAAAAAATAGAGTGGGAGAATCGGTTGAACGCTGGAGGGAAGGAAAACGGGAGGACGCGGGCATGGTGGGAGTCAGGATGAAGTAGTGGTAAACGGGTCTGCGTAATACACAGCTGATCAGTCGTTCCGTGACGGACAATCCGTTCGGTTGTTGTCCAATTCGAAAGGGTGATTATCGTGGGGAGTTTTTTTTACACGGAATGACAGTGAGCCGCTGTGTATAAGAATTTCCTATACATACATGCCATTATTTACGTGCTCTATGCAATTTGAAAAAGTAACAAAATTAAGAGGTACGGGCGGAGGTGTTGGCCCAGTGAAATTCCTTGCAACATCAACGCGCTGCGGGTTGCAGTTCGTAGCGTCGTCGGGTCATCTACATCGTCGTTATTTTTCTCTTTTTCGAAGAAAATCGTTGACGCGTGGAAGGTCTATGACCGATTCACGAGGTTTCCCTTATCAGAGGAGCAAAAAAAGCTACAGTAGCGTAGGTGTAAACAGCATCAGATTCAAATTGATGAAGTCCGAGGCGATCGGAGAGGAGGACACGACTGCTGATCCTGCAGTTTGTGAACATTGATACTGGTGTACTCGTAGGTCGCAATATATCTATTTTTCTGTGTTGTAATTTCTTCGGCGGATATCGGTCTAGCTATTGTTCTATCTTTTTTTTTTTCCATCGCATTTATTAGTTTATACGACGGTGGTCCTGCGTGAAATTGTTCTTCGTACGAGCAACGATTGCTTTTCCTTTGTATAATTATACGTATACATGTGTGGGTGCGCGCGCACACAAGTGAGAACGTAAAAAAGAAAAGGTCGATGACAATGCAACGAGTCCAAGATCAGGACAATGGAATCAACATCAAATTTGGTGCGAGCAAAAATAAGAAAGGGGATTATAAACTGGTGTCACAACACTTGGAAAATGAGAAGAAAAGTAACTTCAATGGGACCAATAAACAAGGTAAGTCCATTCGATATTTTCAAAAGAAACAACATGTCGTTTCCGGTTTGTATTTTAAGAAAATTGCCGCCATAATTTTCTTTTATCTCGGTTATTTAAAAATATCTTGTATACTGATAGTAATTTTAGCTTCTAAATGAGTTAATAACAGAAAGTTTTCTTTTTTTTTTTTTTCAAATTAACATTACTTTTAATATGCTATAATTAAAAAGTTCAATGTTTATTTTTGACATTTAAGCGTGCATGTAAGATAAAAGTGATAATGTGGGTGTAGTATAATACATAGTTTACTCATTTTGAATCATCATTTCATCATGAACCATGCGGAAGTAATGAAGATAAATGTTATCTTTATGAATAAATTCACTAATATAGATATTTTATATTTTTCAGTTAAAAAGGTAACGGCAGAGGAAGACTTAGTTCCACCGGATGGAGGATGGGGCTGGCTTGTACTTTTAGCATCCGTTATGGTCAATTTACTTATCCCAGGAACAGTGAAATCTTTTGGCGTTCTATTTGTTGAATTTCTTGAAGTTTTTGATGCATCGCCTTCCGCAGCTGCATGGATACCAGCGTTATGTTACTTTCTATACAGTTCTCTTGGTAAAACATTTCTTTTATTTAATATAATATTTGAAAGAAAATTATTATTTACAGCTGAGATTAAACTACATTTTAATTTTTATTGTAGGGCCTCTGTCCAGTATATTATCGGTTAAATATTCTTACCGGACGGTAACTCTATTAGGAGGAACATTTGCAGCTGCAGGAATGATGTTAAGTTATTTTGCAGACTCTGTGGCCTTCCTGTGCGTTAGGTAATAATAGAAACATCAAATAAAAATGTATATTTGAAGCATACATTCCTTTAAATCTAAACATACAAGCTAATTATTTCTTCTGTCCTTAGCTATGGTGTCTTGGTTGGAACAGGAGCAGGATTGGCTTTCCCTCCAACTGTATATATTGTAACATCTTACTTTGTACGGCTGCGTGGACTTGCGAATGGACTTTGTATATCTGGTAGTGCATTGGGTTCAATATTCCTTCCACCCATCCTAGGAGTTCTTCTACGAGAATATGGTTACAGGTATGTCATTTTAATTCCATTTACAAATAAATAGGTGTGGCTTTATTCATACAAAATGATCCTGTAATTACAAAAAAGAAAAATTAGACCAAGAAACCAGGATAAATGATTGAGATTAAAAATTAAATTTTTGTTTTATTTTTAATAAAACATTTGTTTTGTTTAAATTGAATATTTATATTCAACTCCTTTTTTTTTTCTTTTCATTACATAAATAATGCAAGACAGGCTTCAGTATATTAATTTTATTTAATTTGATTTCAACAAAATTTAATATGTCTAATTTTTGTGCAATTTGTGACATAGAATGTGTTTGAAACAAATTCCAAGATTTTGTGTATCATTCACGTGCATCTTCTCGTTCTCGTGAAGATCTGCAAATAAAGTGTTTTTGTCGTAGAAAGTTTGTATGTTTTGTGAAGGATTATATCTGGTGAGTATTTATAAATCATTATTACAATTAATTAAATGTTACTATTGACTGATATCATGTATGCGCCTAGTTTCTTTCACACGATGCTGAAATGAACCACGCGTATGCATTTATGTACAGAGCAATTACAATTTTCTATAGCTGTTTTACAGCTTCTCAATCAAACGTCTGTTATCGTCGAAGATAACTGTTCGACACTCGTACGATGATGTATGAAATATCTACGTGTCGGGTGTCGAAGAACCGCTGATTAACTTTAACGTTCTATAAACAGAAACAGTTTTTCTATTAAATCGAGAAGTCTACACCGAAAATAACGCTTGTGACGCTTTAGGTAAGAATCAGTTTTCCGTTAAACATAGTTTCTTTTATATTTTTATATCTGTTAAACAGAGATTAATACCACCCTTTTCACTTAACTTATCGCCAGTTACATTGTGAGTAATATATATTTTAACGCTTCGTTTTAAAAATAGACACAACTACGCCGAGACCGCAATTAAAAAAAAAAAAAAAGGAACGAGTAGGCCTGGGTCATTATTACACGACATATTGTACCGTGATGATTTTTCTCCACGATGATAAAGATGAGTTCCTTGGCCGGGTGGTTATTTAAAGACTGGGACGCAATCCTTCTACCGATTTCCTTCAGATACTTATCGCCAGTGTAAACGATAAAACATCTGTTCTATCTTTGCGTAATTACGTATTGGAATTAAAGTACATACCACTATTTAGAATAAAAGTGTAAACGTTTATTCGAAATACATGTGTATATGTACATGGAAGATAACCATTACTTTTTTTGTCTCTTTCAAAACGGATTGATCATTGAATTAACAAAAAAGCCCGTTGGATAGCTGATGAAAGAAATTTATATGCACGTCTCCTCGTTGTTTATATGTGCATACATAACAAACCACGGAAACGTACTTACGCTTTGACGTTGAAAGTGTCTGGTCTTTTCAATTGTGCACGTTATACATATGTATATGTGACAAACGCGTGATACTCACGTGTCAGGCGTTAATGTGTCATAATTCAAAAAAGGAATTAAGATAACTCCAATTCATTATCCGTTACAGTTCGTTTATTGAAAGTTGTGATAGATGAAACATAGAAGAAATAATTGTTTCATTTTAATTTATAAAATTCTCTTTCTTTACTTTTATTTTATTTCGTTAATTTTAGTTTATACCACACGTAGAATACAGCCCATTTTTTTATCTTTAGTTTCATCGTGTATGCAATGTAAGTAAAAGTTCTTGTCGAACGATAAATAAGACAGAGTGTAAATTGTTCTTTCAGCATTTTATTTTCAAACGTTTTCCTTTCCAGTGACACGAGACACGCGTTGTGTCAAAATGATTTTTCGCCAACCGAGAATTTATGGTCATTATATAATCGTAATTAGTACGCGTCTATCAAATAAAGTAACCGCCGAATGTGGAATACGTAATAAATCAGATTTTTAATTATATAGTATTATCGCACAAGCGAGATTCAACTTTGTTCACGTCTAAGCGTCCCTTTATTTTTTTCTTTTGTTACAGAAAAATGTGTTCCATGGATGAAGACAGGGACAAAATGCAAGAAGATGAACTTCTCTCGTACCGCTGAATATTGTACGCGATCTGAAACACATGCTAAAAATATCATTTACATCCCGATCTATAAATAGCGAAAAAGGGATACACGTTAAATCTTTGATAACTTTCTTCCTTTCTTTCTCTGTTTTCAAAGATTTAGTGTAAACGCATTAGCGTTGATTTTTGATGAAATGTTCAAACACCTTTTGTTTCACGTTAATTCCTTCAGTTAATATATTTAAATTATAAGTACCTGATCTTTGGTCACATTTTATCTGTATAAAAAGTTTCAGATTGACGCGCAAATTGGGTATGTCATAGTCTGTTCCAACTGGAACATTAATTTTCGGTCCAGACTATGAAACACCTATGTAACATCCAATGGATTCAATTGAGTCATTTAAAATAAGAACTTCATTAGAATAAGTCTCATATATCTAAGGATATATAAGGCTTTGTGATAAGAAAATTATGTGAATGTGAGCAAGCAAAATCTGTGATACATGAATCTTTTATTAGCATTGTCGAACTATATTTCTCAACCTTTATATATTTTTTTTATATATATATATTATGAAACATGGTACTTTATAACCATGTTTCAATTATGTAATTAAGGCTATACGCAAGGAATATAGAAAATAAAGCGTTTTTATAAACGCTTGTATTTTATTATCTTCTGAATTGTTTTCATTTCATTATGTGTAATCATCAGATGTTCAAAAGTATTTCCTATTCCACTCCATGTTTACATAATTATTATACTGATGGTATAACTTTAGTAAAATTTAAAAAAGAAAAGAATAATCTATCTATTTAGTAACATTAGGGAAACTTCAAGTACTTGTTTGTGTGTAATTGACATTTGAAGCCACGCTGTATTCTACTAATGTTTCTTACCGATTCCTTTTTCTCAACAGTCACGGATTATCCTGGTGACGATATTGTAAGCAATATCAATCCTGTCGATGAACCGAACGAAACGCTAAAATTTATTTTGCTTTTTTACAGAGGTGCAGTATTAATAATGGGTGCTGTCACTTTAAATGTATGGGCGAGTGCTCTTTTGTACGAACCGGTGGAAAAACACATGGTGCCCGCGTCACCGCCAAACAAGTCGAACGACGACGACTTGGAGGCCGCATCGAACACAGTAACTAGTCCAGAAGATGAGAAGCAACCGAAAATGGTTGATTCTTCCTCGAATTCGAACGAGAAGGCTGCGCCAATAGTACCAAAGAGTGCGTCTAGCGTTGCATTAGAATATTACAAGAATACACCTGTCCAGGGAAGGACTAGAAAAATAAGTATGCCTACTGGACGAGAGATAGCTGGCCAGATGCATAGTACTCCAGCCCTGCATGCGGTTCCAGAACGAGGTGCTGATGCCAATAAATTGTTCAGACGCCAGAGATCACCGTTTCAATCTCCTAGCACGTCGTCGTTTAATTACGTTAGCACGCCGTATCATGGAAGCACGTTGTCTGCTTTGCATCCGGAAAGAGCGTCCACGTTGACGTTGAACGCAATATCAAGTACGTTCACAAGAAAGACTACCGACGAGGGGAACAAAGATGAAGAGAAGCAACAGAACAAATTCTTCGATTTCAGTTTACTGAAGGATCCAATTTATTTAGTTATATTGATATCAAACTCTACCAACGCTGTCAGTTACACTAACTTTGTTATACTATTGCCAGCGTACGCGATCTCCTTAGGCTTTGACAAAAACATGTCTTCCCTTCTTCTCTCGACCGTTTCAATCTTAGATTTAATAGGACGTATCGGAGGCTCCGCTTTCTCCGATGTCTCGATAATGCCAAAGCACTGGTACTTCGTTGGAGGATTGCTCATTTCTGGAATCTCGTTAGCTCTTTTGCCAATTGCCACTAGCTACACAATGCTGTCTGTTTATTGCGGTGTTTTCGGTTTAGCATCCGGTATATACGTCGGTATTACCGCGGTTATCATGGCTGACATGCTGGGAACAGAGAAGCTAACTTCTTCTTACGGGATTTCATTGTTCGTTAATGGAATCATTCAGCTCATTGGTCCACCGATTTGCGGTATTATATTTGAACAGATTGGGAGCTACGGTCCGATTTTTAGTATCTTGGGAATAATTTTAGTAGTTGGTGCTTCTTTGTGGGGATTCGTTCCATTCATTAGGAAAAAACAGGACGCTTTAGAGAAAGAGAACTCGATTGAAAAGTTATAGTGTCTTTAGTTATTGGGATTGATTATTTTATGAAGGACGAGAGCTTGATTGTATGATTATCTTAGGATATAATTATTATATCCATAGGGCGTGTATCGAGATCTATATAAAAAGATACAATTATGAAATACTGTGATGTTAGAATGAATGTTATGTATGTATATACCACTGGCACTGTGATGATGTTATAATACAATCCACGCACACGTATTTTCAGGTGGATTAACGAGGAAACAATTTTCAGAATATATATTTTTACCAAACGCGAAAGTATTTTCTTTTTATCGGAAGTTAGAAATATCTTGCCTTACATATGAAAAGAAAATTATTCTTTGGATATAAATTCTCGTGGGTACTAAAAAACAAATGGAACTGTAAGTACTTAGTTTAAAGATGCACTAGCTGTTGGTGCTAATGTAATTAAAAAAGATGCAATAATATAATTTAGTACACGTACAATTTTCTTAGGATATATGTATACAGTTGTAAAAACAAAAAAGAATTAAGTAACTCTTCTTGTTATATATACACTAAAGATAGGGTCAGTCAATTTTGTTATCAATTCAATTCATTTATAATTCACCGAAAAATATGCCTTACAAAATAAAACATAAGCACTTTGTAATTAATGAATTACGTTTATAATACTATGCCGTATGTAAAATAAATAACAATAAAAAAACATGCGCATGTCCTTTTTTTATAACAAAATAAATAAAATAATCAGTATCATCAGAAGGATTATACAATACTGATACTTGATGTTTGTTTAATTCATGGATAATAACAATATTATTTGTCGCCAATTTTTTTAATTAAACTACAAAATGAAAATTGAAATATCATCCCTTTACTTTATTTCGCTTTTTTTCTTAAGCGTAAAATTTATAGAAGTAAATTTTTCTTTCATACTATTCAATTTATTTCAATAATATAATTTACTTTTCTTTAGGTGCTTCTTCAGGAATAGCTGCAGGATTATCTCGGAAATTAGGGAATTGTTCCCATGGAGCAGATAAATCAAATTTACGAAATTCTTGTGCCAATTCTAATGGTTCACATACAACTCTTTTCTTTTCGTCATCATAACGTACCTGAACATAAAGAAACAATTATTATAAAATAATACTAGCTCTGTTTTACAGAAACTCAGCGGTACATCAATTTTGTTACCTCGACATAACCAGATAAAGGAAAATCTTTTCTTAATGGATGTCCTTCAAAACCATAATCTGTAAGAATTCTACGAAGGTCTGAATGATTAAGAAAGAATATGCCAAACATATCCCATATTTCTCTTTCGTACCAATTAGCAGCATCAAATACATGTTCTGCCGATGGTACGGGTGTTAATTCATCTGTATATGATTTTACCTTAATACGAGTATTAAATCTCAATGACAAGATCATGTAGACAAGCTAGAAATCACAAGATATAATATAACATCTGTTAAAAAACATATAAAAGTATTTAGAGCTATATAGAACCTCACCTCGAATCTATATGTACGACTAGGAACATCTACTGCAGTAATATCTGACAAGTTAATAAACTGAGCGTTGTGATGGTTCCTTAAGAACGATAGTGTTGGAATAATTCCATCTGGACAAACTAATATCTCAAGTTCATCGCCAGCTGCTATTTGGACTTTCTGTACATATTTTGGTAAACATTCAGCAACATACTGACCAAAATCTTTTATCTGTTCCACATCTGTTGTAACTTTGCGTACTGTTGCTGTAAAGAAAATGAAGAAATCTATTAAAGATCTCTTCTTTCAAATATGCAAAGATGTATAACACTTTTATTTCAAGAACTGTTAAGAAATAAAAGTATGTCTATGAAAGTATGAATATTATATATATATATATAGTGAATAATAATTTTACATACGTCTTTCTATCTTTTCGCTATCCGTAGTATTGGTCCTTATTGAAGGAAGAAGATTTGGATAACCTATCAATTTAGTTTACAATTCATTATATAATACAAGGGAATAATGATTAAAGAAATAACATGCAAATTTATTTACACTTTGGCACGATAACAGGAAAACTTCGTGACAATTTCCAACAGTTTTTTAATAGAGATGTCATTTTTACAAAAACCTTTCTTCCCTGTTAAAGTAAATACGGAACGGATGCACTAACACAGTGCACGCGATATTGCGCACTCTAGGTGTAAAATTGGAACGTTTTGTCTCAATCATATTATTAAAAGTCCAATTATTGCGCAAATAGGAAGACAGTATTACAACTTCTTTATTGCAATACAATGTTTATATTTATATGAATAAAATTTAAAAACCTTACAAGAAGAAACAATATAAGAAACTCATTTTATGTTATTTTATTAATTTTACATTATTGCTTACAGTATTATTTTTGTAATAAAAAATATTATATGTATGTGATTATTTTTACAATGATATTGCACAAAAATATATATGATATTTGTATATAATCATCAACTACACATGATATTTTTTGAGATACATTGTTGTTCAACTTTTTGCATTTCTACAAGTATAGTTGCTATGGCATGTCTTAGCTGATGAAACTTTGATAGAGATAATTCAAATATTTCATGTTTCCCATTGTTGAATATCCATTCCATAACAATATGTGGCTCTAAGACCCTGCTTAACATGCTAAAAGTATACCAAAATATATAAATGAAGATATCAAAAGGTAAGGTTATACTTTTCATTTCATTTAGAGTAATATACAGTACATATAACAGAATAAAATTACCTAGAACAAATAGTAATGTCTACACGCCATTTACATGATACTATATATGGATAAAATTTTGTCTTTTCTATCAATCCTGATATTAATTCTGTTCTTTTCTGGCCATATACAACTGTGGACAAATCATCAATACATTCTGAAGGTAATCTGTAAAAAAATACACTATTATATACTACAAAATTGATCAAATACTCTATGCAATTGATAAAGTACATACTTCAGCTCTTCTAACACCTGCTTAAATTCAGCGGGTTTAACGTTTTGAAATAATACACCTAAATGAATTTTTAAAATTGTATAAATAACTGAATAATATTCATCCACAGTTTCTTCCGGTACATTGTATTTTTGACTTATTCTGTCTAATACTCCATTCTCTATATATTCTTGATTTATTGCCTTTACTGCTACTGTAAATGGAAACACAATATTAATCATTATGGAAGTGCAATGTACGATATTAAAATTGAACGTACTTTGTATCAAAGGACGAACAAATACTTTTTTTAATTTGGGTAAAACTTTCGTTTTATTTCCTAAAGCGTACGTAAGTTGCGTTTGGAAACTTGACATTGTTGTTCTGATTTTGTATTTTTTTTTACTGTTTTAGATGCATGTATTAATTTTTGAAACAAACTTTCGTGCAACTGCTAATGGAACTTGTTATTCTGTCATTGTAAAGATGAAAATTTGTTTTCATCGTTTAACGCCATCTAACAGAACACAGATTCAGTGAACACCATGAATTACCTACTAAAATAATTTTGAAAAATATAAAATACGCAGTATCTTCATCACGTTGTACAGAGAAAATTATACTTATTCGTATTGTGATGTAAGTATACTTTAATGATATCAATAATTTAGTTATCATGATAGAAAGCAGTTGACTAATTCATAATGTATTATTATAAGTTATAGGGGAGTATAATAAGAGAGAAATGGTTCCAGTGTGAATTTTTCACCTTGCTAATATAATTCAAATAAAATATAAGAAATACCATTTAATATTTTAAAACAATATATTACAAGAAGCACCATGAAAAGAAAAATTTGGAAGGAGTTGTACAACTGACCGTGTGGCCTAATGGATAAGGCGTCGGACTTCGGATCCGAAGATTGCAGGTTCGAGTCCTGTCACGGTCGAAACAATGTTTCTTTTTCTTTTTTACATTTTTTTTTGTTATTGTGATGGTTTTATATCTCACATAGAACTAAACTGTTATCTTGGAACGTAGTGAATATTAAATTATAAATTGCTTTTTTTAATAAGCTTACATAAATTAAAGAATTAGATTCATTCATCATCAGGGATACAGTGAAGTTCAAAATTCTATAACTGCAAGTTCTATTAACTGTCATATTATTTGTTTATTTACAGAGTAGTTCTGGTGGTAATGCGATTGTTACAAGCATTAGCAACTGAATAATTAACACCGAGTAAAATAGTAAAAATGATTCCTTCGAGCCGGATTTGAACCAGCGACCTATGGATGTCTACTTATTTTAACAGTACCTACTACAGTCCACCGCTCTACCAACTGAGCTATCGAAGGTTTTTGGTTTCAGTTTGAAATTTATCATTCGGATTGAAATGGATTTAATTACAGTATAAATTAAGTAGCCTCAGCTGATTTTTAAAAAATATGTACGTCGATTTGAAGTATAGACTGAATCAAAGTAGAATCTATTATAAGAGTAATATTTTGTATTATATACAAGGTGTTTGTATTGGTGGCACAACCGGAGAATGGATGAATCTATATAAAACAGTAAGTCAAAATTATTGAGTAACATTTCTTCGTACCGGGCTTCATTTCTGAATAAATCGATGTTGAAACTTTCTTATGTTTTAAATAGACCGCCAAAATATCTCTAGTTCTCTGAATCGACACCAGCCGGCGCTATTGTAGGTTATGCCGGTAATATAACAACACTATCTTATCGTAAGAAGATAAGGAACAGGATAGAACAGAAGGTAAGAAATAAAAAAAAAACATTAATTTAATCTGATAAAATATAAAAGATGTTTATAAAGTCTTGTCATGAACTACTTATAAATTTACGTATTTCTATAATTCTTGTATGGAACACATTGCATCAAATTGACACTCTTCCCTGTGATCCGGATAAAGTGCTTTCATAATAGATAAAGGACACGGCAGATGTAAAGGACAACCTGGTAAATACAGTGGTCTTTCTTGATGCAAGACAAGAACACTGGGAATTCCTGAACAACTGAAACAATAAAAAGATACCAGTCTCAAACAAGGTGATTTATGAATAATGAAAACTTGCAATGAAATAATATTTACTTGTATAAAACAAACGCGATATTGGAAGCGAAGGTGTCTATAACACCAGTTCTCCAAGCTCTACCTTCTGCATACAATGAAAATAAGTCGTGTGTTAAATGCTGATCATCTTTAGCAACTCCTAATAAAGCTAATAATTTTAGAATGGTGCCAGAATGAGTAAAGTATGCCGTTACCACTGGCCCCTCAGTTGACCTACAAATTAAGATCAATTTAATATAAAAGAATTTTGTATAAACAAATTTAAAACACAATACGTATATTTACACAAGAAAATCAAACATGTCTCTTAAAGCAGGACATGCTTGTTCATAAGACAATTTATGGCCATATCCATCAATCCAATAGTATTTTAAATCCTCCGCAAACTCGAGTACCTAAAAAACATTCATTGTAATTATGAATTCAACCAAAATTTTCTGAAAATTTACTTTGAAATCATCTACGGAAAATAAATGACACCACGGTGATTCTGTATTGTCATGCCATGCAGTCTCAAATCCACATATCGTGTACATCAAGTGTGCGATTTCTGAAATTTTATTCAATTGTAGATTTTCCTTTAAAGTATTGTATTCTTTAGTTAATTGCAGTATATTAACCTTGATCAACTTGGTAACCAATACGTTTTGAGACATTTTGCAACATCTTTCTATAAATTTCACTGTTTATAAATTTCTCCTTTTCTATTTGAGCACTTGGATTTTTATCTACTTCCATTCGCCAACGTTGACAACGTTTATAGAACTAAAAACTTGAAATAAAATGAATGAATAACTGAAGATTGATTGTATTTAAACTGCATGACTGTTAATTACTCTTAATATAGGGTCCTTGTGTTCTGCTTCTGGATACCAGACTTTGTGACTACCATATCTGCCAAATAATCCAGTGGCAAAATTTTTTGCACTTACTTCAGTACGATGTGTAGCAGTGTATTTGAACTGAAATTTAATAAATATAGCGCAAACCTAATTAAAAGTAGAAATACATAATATTTCTTTACCCTGTAAGTTTGATTATCATAAATTTCTGTCATAAGCGTTGGAAATCTAGCTTGGTATCTTTCTCCAAGATCAATCATTTCATTTTCACCTTCTTCTGTCAATTTCATGATATCATCTTCTGTAAAAGTAATTTTCCATTCTGCAAATGAGGCTGCATCTTCGCTTGTAATATCTGTTTTATTCTTTTGATAATTGTCTAAGATAATTTCTTGTAACTTTGGCAGCTTCTCGATCATAGTGGGTACATATTTTGTACCTGGATATCTTGTACCATGTCTTAGAATCAACCATATCTTTGTTGGACTGCAACCTATATTAATAAAATATCTTTAAATAAAATAAAAAGATTACATGCATAGTCGCATACCTGAATATTCAAAAGGAGAATCATCACGGTTTGATATAAATCTGTATGGTGTTTTTGTTCCCAATCTACATCTGTAATTTTTCCCATATGAAAAACAATTATATGCAAATATATTTATCGTGTTTAACATGAATAACACTAGGATACTTAATATCCACTGCATCGCTTTATTAGTTTTTATGTATGGATCTAAAATACAGAAATTTGAGAGATCAAGAAGTGCCAATTAAAAATGAAATGTATTTATATCTTTTACTTATATGACTTTCTCACATACATGTAAATATGTTTTTCTAATATCATTTTTCTATAATAATTGATAGGTTTATATCTTACAATTAATATTATACGATTAACAATTTATACATTCACAAAAAACTAAAAATTAATTTATTTCCAATCATGAATTGGGTTATGTGTATGTTTGAATGTATTGAATAAAACTAAATAAAAACCAGCGTGTTTCATCTAATGAGTGAAGTTGTTCCAAGTTTGTGTTGTTAATAATTATTTGATTGTTGAAATAACATGACGTAATATTTATTCGAAAAAGCTGAGAATATAGCTGAAATATAATTGAAAATAATCTTGCCTTTATCCTGGCTGGAATGTTGTATACAAAATCGCCTTTCTAACCTCATAAATTTGAATTTTTATACAATCAACAAACAAATACACATTTTCCATTCATATTTATTCTCTGTAATAATACTTTTGTATATTGTTTAAATTTAAGAACAAAATATTTTATTTATAGTTTTTACAGAAGGTATGTTCATGGTAATTGTTGATATGTTATATAAATTTATCAAGTTTTTACTGCAAATATGTATACTGTAATTAATATATTGAATTCTTTTATAATTTAGATGGGAAAAAAGAGAAACATTCAACCTCCTCCTCCACCAGTTCCAGGACGTGTGAAGGTAGAAATAAAAGATGAATTAGGTAATAAACAATATTGATATTCATTTATTTTGATCCTTTGTAGTAGAGCATTGTAGTACATATATTTGTAAAATGACTACATTCTTTTTTTTTTCAATAGGTGACAGTGATGTACTTGTTGCAAGAGATCGATTGAAAGGAGCTCTCAGAGAACTGTTGCAACATAGCGATTCAGGTTCATCAGCTGATTCAAGCGAAGAAAGTTCTGCCCAAGATTATAAACACCCAATGAAGAAAATGTAATGTACACAATAATCTTTGTTCTCTACAGTAAATAATGAATATTCATTTTTAGGGATAATATGTATAGATCAAAATCATTGAGTTTCCAACAACAAAGGAAAGTACGACGTCGTCGGCAGGTGCAAGTAGATACTGCATTTCATCATACTTATGTAATGAAATTGTTTGATAGAAGCGTTGATTTAGCACAGTTTCAAGAAGATACACCGCTTTATCCAATATGCAGAGCATGGATGGCTAATCAGCCAAGAAATCCTAATCTTGTACCTAAGTAAGTAAAACAATGATAAAGTTGTAAATATCTAAATATTATTTGTTCATTCATTTTGATTTTCATACATGTATATCTTACGCTATTTAATTCCATTACATTTTCGCATATATTAATATTAACATAATCGTAAATAATAATATTATTCATGAAGTACTACTAAAGGAACTAATAATTTTTTATTACAGAATAACTTAGAAAAAAAATTACTTTATTTTTATTTGTAGAGTGCGCAGTCCAAGTCCAGAAATAGTAAATGAAGTCAATATAAGTAATAATATATTGGATACTAATGGAGAAGTTCGTGATGTTTATTATTTACCTCCTCCACTACCTTGTGAAGAGGCTATACCTAGAAATCGTATACCTTCACCAATCAGTAGACCAAAGGAAGAATTATGTTTAGATTATGTAAGAAAAATTCCGTATTCTCTAATCGATGCGATATTATAATTACTAATTATACTACTTATACTAGGACGGCCAAACTTTAGTATCACGAGAAACATTATTGAGAGAACATAGAGTACATTGGAATGCTGTACGCAAAAAGTGGTATCAACAAGCACATAAGAACGAACAACGTTTCGCGCAGAGTGCACATATACTAAACACTATATATAAAAGGTTTGTATCAAAGATATTGTTGCGAATATATTTAATTATAGACTGGAATCGTGTAAAAATATTTTTCAGATCAAATTCAGTACTGTGAAACATAATTTTATTACAAAACAGTATTTTTGTTTTAGGGCACAATCAGAATTTGAGTAGCCTATTCATGGCAGTAATAGCTACTGTCAATTATCATATAAATACTTTTTCTTTCCATACTTTTTCTAAACATATTTTATTTTATACGTATAATTATACCTGTTGTATTATCGTAGAAATATACCTTTTTATTACAATATAATTAATATATTGTTCAGAACAATCATTTCAAGTTCTAACAAAAATTCTGTGAGAAGCAATAATTTATCTTTGGAATTGAAAGTTTTTCAGAGCAATGATATGTACTATAAGTATGTTTGATTTTCGATAAATTCGTGCATTAACAACAGGTTGATCGCTGCTTTTCTTTTTTTATTTCATACACATAATTTGTATTAAATATCTTCAACGAAATTACTTGCCTATATAACGAATAAACTTTAAAGAATAAATAACATACTTTTATTACATCACTACTACCCTTAATAAATCGAAACGCTACTTACAATTATTTTATCACGGGTATAAAAAGGAACTTGGAATAGTTTTTAATTGCCCGAACATTAAAAAAGGCAGTTTTTAGTAGATTGTTACATAGAATTAATTAAAATATTAATCTGATATATATATATATATATATATATATCCAAATTTCTATAGCTAGAAATCTCTTCCAGATGAAAATTTAATACTAGGAGAAAGGACAAAACCAATAATTATTGAAGGCTTGAGAATTACAAGCTTTTTATTTGAGATATTGACAGTCGTAACTTACAGTACGTACTTTCAACGATGCCCCCCCCCCCCCCTCCCATTTAACTAATGTCATTTGATTTTGAATTGGATTTGAGACTCAAAAATATTCTGATTATTAATCAGAGCAATTGTAATTTTCAAGACTTCTAACCATTACATTACCATGTTCCACCATACCATTACAACTTTCTTTCATATAAAACGTAGCTAAGAAATAAATAACATAAGTTAAATCATTTACTTTCATAGTTAGTGCTACAATTATTTCCAGCACTTTCATCTGACTTCGTAGCTATATATACACACATATATATATATATGTATATTGCTTTTTGATGTACGAATCGTAGGAAATGATTTCATGCTCGACAGCATCACGTTGTCGGAAGATTAACGTAGATGTGGAAGTATACTTTAATGAAATGTTTAAGTGGCTATTGCACGTTATCAAGTTCATTTATCTGTTAGAGATAATTCCAACACTTGCCGAAACGTTTCTTCTTCTAACAATCGACGCTGCTCTTCTTCTAATTGTTGTTGCTCAGAAAGTCTTAATGCCAATCTTAATTGTTCTGCTGTGTCTTCGAGAGAATCAGCATCTTCTATGTCATTCGTTTTATTAGAGTTACTTTGACCGCTGGCACACCCAGCAGTATTCTCCTGGTATAGCGCTAGACTTGCTTGGATAGCTCTTAGATAACAACAAGATAAAAATTTATATTTGAAATCAACAGTTTGCAGAGTAACATTATTCTAAGTACTTTAATGTACAAAAAAAAATTAAAAATGAACCACCGATTATATAAAAAAAATGAACCCTTTCAAGTTAAATTTTTCTTCTAACATGTACTTTTGTTTCTTTTACATCTGTAAAAATGTTTATTCATATTTTCTAAATATCCCTCGGTAAAAATAATACAATACAGCCTAAGAGTATTTTTATGCAACTAATATTTGTAACAATTCTTCACCCACCTTCCTGAATTTGAATTGTCGAGCAAGAACACATGCAAAATAAACGATTTAAAACTTTTCAAACAAAAATAAAATATCTGAAATAGGATTGCTGAAAATGATGCTACCTTTCCACGTACCTTTGTAGTTGCCTTTCTTCTTCAGTCGTCATGTTAGGAGTCGTGGGTCGAGATGGTTTTTGGGCTCTCAAAGCTTCCCATATGTCAACCTGAATAGTTGAGATTAATTAAAATTTAAGTTGCAAAATTGTATAGGAATTAAGACTCCTACCTCGTCACGTTCGCTTCCAACTTCTAGTAAACTTTGTTGAATAGCAAATTGTAACAGATCATCTTCTTCTTCCATACTAAACTGAGTCCGAACTTCAGCACCTATTGAATAATTATTATTAAACAATAAAATAAAAATTTTCTGTCAAGTGTACACTTGATAATTTTCTTCGTTTATGAGGATTGAACATACCCAGTTTTACATATCCCACCGGAGCTTCAAAACAAATATCGTCAACTAAACAAGTCATTCTATTCGTTTCTTGTAAATGCCCCACGTGTGCTACTTCTTGATCCATGCCAAAAATATTTCCAAATGTTATCCTTGCATTTAGTATATGAAACAGAGGAATTTCTATAAACGAAAGAAATTTTAATTCATTGTTTTTAACGTATCTTTTAAAGGAGAATGAATTTAAATGCTTACCAATCTTAACAGGAAATCCAGCGGGTAATTGCATTTGGATAAAATCTTTTAATTTTGCAAAATGTGAACTAGATATTGCCATTAGATCGACAATTGGTATAATTTGTTCTTGAAGACTTAATGGATATTCTTCACTTAGCCATAAAGTTGCCTGTGAATTGCATTCGAGTGTTAATAATACATGTTAGATAACAATATCACTCAAATATTTGCATATTTATAATACCTTAAATTTCTGAATTTTTGTATTAACTTCTTTTGGTCTACCTATATCTCTTCCATTTAAATCAAGATCTGGGTCAAAATACTCTTCAGCTGTGATATTACAGGGATTTCCAACGTTGCTATATTCTTCCTAAAATATACAATTTAACATATAAATTTTACCGAAATCGTATATTGTATATAATAACAGGTTTAAGAAAGAACAATTACACTAGTAGTTGCACTAATACTGTTCTCTTGTTGTTGTTCCGCTATACTAAGAAATGACTGAAGAGGCGTACGAGGGGCACGAGCCCTTGCTTTATCGGGCTCGGATAAATGTTCTAATCGAGTTTTTGTTATTAATTCTACGTTACTTGCACTAAAAACCTTGCATTCATGTCCATTTACCATTTCACTTTTATCAGAACGCCAGCCCCATAAACCAGCTTTATTGCTAAAAGAAATACATATAATTTTATATAAATAAGTATAATCCAGAAGTAATTATACATTTCAAAATGATATAATTACCGTTCAAAACTAATCTTTTCAGTATCTATATATGTAGTAACTATCGGATTTGTAAGCCGAGCTAATACACCCTCTTCCGCTGGTTCCATTAGTTGTATGTTATCAGCATCAATGAGTTTCATATGCTCCACATACACTTTTCTTGTTTCATGATCTACTTCCATCATTGTTGCTCCGTCATCTATACGAACAAATTTTATCTTTATATCGTTGAAATAATTATTCGTGAAAAGATTTAAAAATACTTAGAACCTCCCACATTATTCTACGTTAGATAGTTTGAATTATTCTTGTATTTCTATACTACTAATTACAATTCTAAAAATCTTGTCTGATGTATTTTACAATATACAGAACTACTTATCAATTACTTATTTTGATGAATTTACATACAGTGTTATAAATATTACTGTTATTTCTATAATTACACAGTGTCCACACTTACCCCTTAAAGCATCAATTTATTCTATTAAGCGCTTTAAAAATAATAAAATTGCAAAGAAATGATAACAAAAGAAACATAAATAAAAATAAACAGATAGAATGAATCTATGAAAGAAGTTTTGCTACTTCATATAAATTAAATTTTATCTACATTTTTATACATCATATTATTAGTTGTAAAAATAGTTCTGTCACCTGACTCTTGTCCCACCATACTGAATACATAACTCCGTTCACATCTAATTGCCACAGGTACATTTGATGCAGCTTGCATTTAATATATACAATTAAAAAATAAATAAAAGAATCTACTATTAATATAAAAGGAAATACACTGAACAAAAAGCCTGAAGATTGAAATAAACTTAAGAAATATTAATTTTACATGCAGAGTAACAATACTTTCGATACTTACTTTGTCCTTTAAAAACGTAACTACGATTCCCGCGTTGCCAATTAGCATGATCAAATCCCAATAAAGTGGTATCGATTCTCACGTTACTGCCCTGTTTATATACTTTATAAGTGTCGCTAGGGCACATTTTAGAGGCAAGAGGAACTAATAATAGATAAAATGTTAGTTTTGCATTTGTAACCAAAAATAAATGGGGAAATTACACATTTTTATAGTTACCCCAACTAGTAAACTCCCATTTCATTTCTACATAGAAGTCAGGAGCCTGAAAACATTATTTAATATTACATATTTCTTCCATACCATTATATATTTCACTTTTTTTTTCTAATAAACCTACTTGTTTAAGTTTATGAAGCAATTCTGGAATACCAGCTGCTCGATTACAATATCTTTGATAATCTCTACGCGCTAGCACCATTTGTAGCAATTCAGGATTTCCTGTGCCAACCGCTTCTTGTACCACTATAATAACGACAAAGTTAAAATCAAAATACCGATTGATGTAAAGATTTAATATATAAAATTATTACCAGTCCATCCTTGAGTATTTTCTGTATTAACATTAGCATCATGTTGCAATAACACTTCAACACAATCGGTATAACCCAAAGTTACAGCTAGCATCAATGGTGTTCTTCCTCTGTTATCAACCTTTTCGATATCATGCTAAAAAATAATTTTTTATTACATTATAATATTATATATAAGAGATACCTATATATATGTTAGAATTAATAATCAATGTTATAATTCTTTTATAAGCCTTATCATATCGAACCATATATATATTCAAACTATAATATCAAAAGTTCCAAGTCACTGTACATTTATGGTTTCCCGCTTGTATAAGGCTTCATTCATGAAGTTTTCTGATAGCATTCTAAATTATTTATTTCAGTTACTATTACGAGTAATTAATATTCACATAGTTTACTTTGAATCTTAGTAATTAACTCAACAAATAATTGATATAAACAGGTAGAAATACTACTTATTTTTTCCCCTACTAATAAACATATGTTTATCATGTATAAATCTTCATTACTTAATCACTGTCATTAGCTAAGTATTCCAATATCAATAGGATACAAATAATTATTTATCATATTCATTTTATTAAAAGAAAAAAAAAACAACTGACATATACTTATTTCTCAAGTCTTTATTGTTGCCTTTTTGTTTAACAATAAGTACAACCGCTGATAACACTATAACAGATTAAAAAATTGAATGACATTTTCTGTTTTACAAACCAGTTTCGAAGATAATTCCTCTTCGAGTTCTACATAGTTGTTATTCCACACGAGCCAATGCAACGGATAAGTCTTTTGTATCGTATCTATATTCACCATTTCTATAAGATCTCGTTAACGGTAACATGTAACAAGAGCAATTATTATAAATTCCACGATTCAAACACACAACACGGAATTTCATCTAGAGAATACATGTCACCGAAACGAAGAGGTAGCGAGTGAACATGATTATTCATCGACCGGATAAGACAGCTAGATAAGAAACTTCGAATCTCATATTGAATACGACGAGGGAAGATGCAAGTGGCGCTTATAATACCCAACAAACGTTCTGAAAACCATAATTTATTTATTCATTTTTTATACTGCAGTTCACGAGAGATCATACTTAACTCGCGCAGCTCCCTAGGTCTAGGGAGATTTTTAATAACGTGTGTGATTCTCCTCTACAGCTTGCCTCTTACTTTTCGGTCATATAAATGGTGGGCAGAAATATATGACGTGCAATAACTGATAACCAGTGATGATATGATAAAGATACAAGATATAATTGAAATGAAATTGAAAGAAATAGATTTGAAAGAATTTTGAATCTAGAAAATAATTTTCGTGTAATGAAGGGAAGATGAATCGAGAATGAAAAATTGCAAAATTTTCTGTCCACAGGTTATATATTCGTGGGTTTCCGACCGGTGTTGAGCGCATGTGCATTACCATAGATTATAATGTATATTAACCGAAACACAGTCATATGCGCAAAAACGAGCGAAAACTCGTCATCTAGTAAGTATGGTCTCTCGTGAACTGCAGTATAGACATTATAATTCATAATTTTAAAAAAATCATATTTGATAAATGATCTACAGCAAGGAAAAATCAATATATACATAACTAAGCTGTGTGGTTGGATTTCTTGGAAGAAACAACAGGTAGTAAAATTTCTAACTTTATTCATTACAATTGGAGTTTATTCAAATGGTAATAATTTTAAATGTAATTTTAGGTAAATTAAAGAGGTTATTAGAAATGTAACAAAAAAAGGACGCTTTTATGAACGTTCCAATATCGCTCGAATCAGTGATTCTTGTATCTGTAGTCGCTGCTCGAATGAACGTGCTGAAATCCCGGATTGTCGGGCACCGATTGACGTCACTGATAGGCGGCCAAGATGGTTGTCAATGTTGATAAGTGGTTTGGTTACATGGAGAATCAGTGATAAAGCCGTGACCGATAGGAGGCCGATGCGAAAGAAATTATGCCTGTAAAATAGAAATTAGATTCACGTTGAACGAAACAAGGGGTCGTCATCGTGGCGCGGGATGGCGGACGGCGAGGATGCGGAACTAGAAATCCGTCGAGCCTTAGATGTCGTTCAATCCATGATTGACATCTCTGCTGATCGACTTGAAGGTTTGAGGACCCAATGTTCCACCAGTGCTGAACTAACTCAACAGGAAATTCGGACGCTTGAGGTACTCTCTCAAGCATTGTCGTCACCCCGCATTGTTCCTCCTTCCTTCCTTTATTATCTTTAGAACGATCGCCTTGACCTCGTGAAAGGCTGTTTCATGAATGTCAACAAGTTGCAAATGCATTTATTTATTAACTAGAAATTTGTACCTGTCTACACGTTGACAGTACATGCATGGAAATCTTTTAATATCTTTATTTTGTTAATATCGCTATTTGTCTCTTGTATTTGTAATAGTGATTTCCGTAGTAATGAAAGAAATATATCATATTTACTGTAGCAGTATGATTTTGAATTCTTTCAAGAGATTTGTTCAAGGATAGGTTCAATTTGTATGAAATTAACTTATTATGATATTAACAAGATTGTGGTCCTTTCTGAGGCCTATATTTAATTTTATTATTTATGTTATTTAAATGTATTTTAGGGGAAGCTTATAAAATTATATTCAAAGCAACTTGTAACCAAAGCCAAACTGGCTTTAGAAGAATCGTTACCTCCAGAAATGAAACAATATCCATCTTTGCAACAATGGTTACGGGTAGTAGGACTTACTAAAGAGTCTATACAGGTATAAAGAATATTCTGTTTGAATATTTTAATAGAATGTTTTAATAGATTTTAATAGTTTTAATATCTACATTAACTACAAATTTCAGATGATTTGTTCTAAAGCTAACTCGCTTGAAGCTCTCAAAGAAAAATCTGAACATGAACTAGGTAGTATGTTGGGTGAAAGTAACGTTAAACACGAGGAAGAACTTCGTAGACTTTGTAGGGCATTACACAATCTTCGTCGATATATGGGTAAGCAATTATTTCATACGGTAGTGTTTATACATTAAGATGTGTATTTTACCGAATATTTCACTTTAGATGTTCTTCTAAGAGGGGATATGGATAACAGTGATATGAATTTGTATTGGGATTCCTGGGATAGACATCATTTACGTACTGGAGCCTCTCCTAGGCCAGCTCGATCCCGTACAACAAGATGTTCTGTTCCTTCAGAAGACAGCATTCCATATCATAATAACAACAATCTTCACAGTGATATGTTAGCACAAGCTTCTTCCATTACGTCTTTATTATCAACTAGTCCCCCTTCTACTCCTCTTTTACAAAGACCAGGATGTGGTAAATAAAATAGTAAATAATATAGTAAAATGTTAAAACATTCTTCTAACTAACGGAGGATTCTATTTTTATAATAATAGGAATTAAGTTTCCAACAACTCCGCCTCCTTGTAAAAAGCATCAGATAGGTTTACAAAACACGATATCACAACCGGAAGTGTTTCCTTTAACTAAGTCAAAATCTCACGAATCGCAATTGGCAAACCGACTTGAAAATGGGGATTCAGCTTCAAGGTAATAATTTACTTCTAAATAATTCTTGTTTATAAAGTTTAAAGGTATACATTCTTTTGATGATTTTGTAGTTGTGGCAATGATCCTGTTAGTTGTGCAGGAAGAAGAAATCGCCTACCTACAGAACCAGGATCTTGCAGCAGTAATGCAGACATTGCAGGGGAAAGTCTCTTGCTAAATAGTAATAGTCCTATTAAGTCACCACCTTATTCTAGTGCTGAAAGTGATGATAACAGTTTCAAGGGAACAGGTAAATATATATATATCACTGTTATTAAAAAAGAAAAACTGTAATTTTGTAATTAAAATTATTTACAGTAACAAGTCTCCAAGTGCCAAAGTCACCACGTACGCCAACAGTAACCCGCGGAATGGGCCATATAATTGCTCATCGCTTTACCAAAACATTTAAAATGATGACAACCTGCGATTACTGTGACAAGCAAATGTTTATAGGCACTGGTTTGAAATGCAAAGAATGTAAATATAAATGTCACCGTGATTGTGAATCTAAAGTACCACCATCTTGTGGTCTACCTCAAGAGCTCTTTGATGAGTTTAAAAGAAGTGTACAAGGTGACAGTATGTATAAACATTTTAAATGAAACAATCATTATCATAACGAATTCTAAATAAAATATAATCTTTTAGGTATGGTAAATGTTTCTCCGATATTAAGCAAACCTGGTATAACATCTCCGAATCACCATAATTCAAATTTATTGAGCTCTTTGAATCGAAGAGATCGTAAACGATCGCATCCACATTCTTCTATGAATATACCTTTTCAGGTATGTTATTCATAAGTTTGAAACGTGAATTATAATTTGACTAATTTATATTTATCAGGGCGCGGATTCTAGTTCAAATACCTCGAGCTGCAACAGCTCAACGCCTTCTAGTCCAGCTTTGTTACCTGCCAATACTAGCCAAACCCCACAGGCACCTGCCAAACAACAGTTCCATTTTCCAGGTATTTATTTCATTATACAGTGACCATTCAATAATTCCTAGAGCTTTGGAATCAAACATTCTTTAGAGACAGGGGAATTAGCAAGCGCCTATCGTATATTGTATTGCAATAATTTAGCATTTTACTATAATTTCATTGCAGATGTTGTGCTTAATGACAAAGGTATTACGTTGGAGACTCACCGACTCGAAGGTACGACTATATCAAGTGATAGCGAAAGAACAGTGAGTGTTTCTGGATCTGGCAGTGTTAGCACAGATTCCGAACGAACTCCTGTTAGAGTTGATTCTCAAGATTCTCAAGTTTCTGACGGAGAACCAGGAGATAGTCGTTGGCCACGACAAAATAGCGTATGTAACTTAATAGGTAATTTGATGTTTGATTATGATATCTAACCGAATTGAATGTCACAGTTATCGATGCGAGAATGGGACATTCCTTACGATGAACTGAAAATTGGAGAACCTATAGGTACTGGGAGATTTGGTACTGTGTACAGAGGCTATTGGCATGGTAATGTTGCAATTAAGGTCCTGAACATGGACTATTATTTAGATGATGATAAAACACTGGAAGCGTTCAAGTTAGAGGTACTTATTATTATCCGAACGTTTTTATTAAAAATAAAGAGATCAATAATATATTATATTATTATATCCAGGTGGCTACATTCCGAAAAACGAGACACGAAAATCTAGTTTTATTTATGGGAGCTTGTATGAAGCCTCCTCGCTTGGCGATAGTGACTAGTATGAGCAAAGGCATGACTCTTTACACTCATATTCATTTGCGTAAAGATAAATTTAATATGAATAAAACCACTATCATCGCTCAACAGATTTCTCAGGTACATATAAATAAATATTTTTTACAAAATTTCTGTTAATCTTGACACGTACAATTTTTTTATAGGGAATGGGATATCTTCATGCTCGTGGTATAATTCATAAAGATCTCAAGAGTAAAAACATATTTTTAGAAAATGGAAAAGTTGTAATAACAGATTTCGGTTTGTTCAGTGTTACGAAGCTTTGTTACGGAAATAGGCAAGTTTTGTATTTCGAGGAATATTCAATGTAATATATTATATATTTCTTATTTTTTTCTTTTAAACAGAAAAGGAGATGGACTGAGTATACCACCTGGCTGGTTATGTTATTTAGCTCCTGAAATTGTTCGACGACTGAAACCGCAACAAAATCGGGATCAGGAAGAATTACCTTTCTCAGAAGCTTCCGACGTTTATGCATTTGGGTTGGTAAAATGTTATGTTTAATTTTCTATATTTGTAATGTATCTAAAGAGATACTTTATTATAGCACCGTATGGTATGAACTTTTATGCGGTGAATGGCCCTTTAAAGGACAACCTCCTGAAGCAATTATTTGGCAAGTTGGCAAAGGAATGAAACAAACTTTAGCTAACTTACAAGCTTCCCGAGATGTAAAGGTATACACAAATCATATTTTATTAATAATTTTTATAGTTATTTATACTTATTGAAGAAATTATTGTAATATTTGTATGCATTCATAGGACATTTTAATGCTTTGCTGGTCATTCCATGCAGAAAATCGGCCCGACTTCGCAAAATTGTTAACTACTCTGGAAAAGCTGCCTCGCAAAAGGTTAGCACGTAGTCCTTCTCATCCTATACATCTTTCTCGTTCCGCAGAATCTGTGTTTTGAATAAATTTAAGTCTATTTAAATACACTGTTGTTCTCGTAGTGTAAATATAGAGCTGTGCAACTATTGCCAGATCTTTGTTCGTGAAAGGTAAAATAAAAATAATCACTGAAAGGTTCATTTGTCTTCTTTAATTAAAAAAAAAAGATTATTAAAATCGATGATGTTTTAATATTTCAATAACGTTTTTCATTTTACACACAGAACTTGCATGAGAATAAGTAACAAATTTATAATATAAAATAATAAAATACTGAATTTAAGATAAATTATAATACATAAGAAAAGGATGAATGATTGACCATGTTAGCAATTATTATCCATTGCATACTTTTTGTAATTCTTGTAATTGTCTTCGAAGGTGAGCAGCGCGTAATTTATTTAAAGCTATTCTTTTCTCAAATGTTAATACCAAAGGCTTAGTAATTATATCCGTGATGTGCACCAATGACCGTGTTCTCACTGGAATTAGTAATTGAATTTACTTTCTATTTATAGCAATTAATAAATATTAAGGCAATTAAACTAACCAGCATTATTGTGTATGCTGGCAAGAATATCCTGGTGATTTTTGTACGTTTCCGCCATCTCTTCTTCTTCTTGAACCAAAATCTTTAATAAATCTGTCATAGTCTAAAAAAATATATTAAATATTTATGATTAGGGTCACGTATTAAACTTAATATATACTTGTTATTTAAAATCCCTACTTTTAAACATATCTTCGATATTGTTGGAGTGTATACAATTTCCAATGGAATTTCTCTTGCTTCATCATTGTGAGATTGAAAACAAGTCAAAGAAATTTCTTGTTCCTACAAAAATACAATTTTGTTTATTCGTTTAAAACAATGTTTAATAATCTTTATTTACCTTAGATTCTTTACTTTCTGAAAATACTGAAAATATCAAACCTACAAAACCAATGTCCATCATCTGGTAGCTTGTTTGAGTTCTAACATCTAAATAAAGTCTTCTTATTATTCAAGTGTTATGTTTAATAAAATTTTCATAGTTCATAGAATATCAATCTCAATTTACCAACACGCGATGGACAAACTGTAATATGTGGATGGGAATGATACCATCCAAGAACGCGTACTGGACGTTCTAATACTTCTGTTAACCGTTCTGCTTCGTTAACAGCTTCCATTAACTGTTCAGGTGAAATCTCTACTCTGTCTTTTTTTTTATCCAAACGTCTCAAAATAATGACTGCTATGATGTTAGCAACACCGTTTACTGTCTAATATAAATTAAAATAGAAGCAATAGATATTTTCTTTTTCATACGCATAAAAATATAGAAAATTGTGTGACATAGTAAAGTGATAAACATACATCCCCAAGCAGCAGACCCATTACTTCGAATCTTTCTGTTGACAAAGCATGCTGCAAGCATGTCATATATACATCAGTTTGTAATTCTACTTTTTTTAGTGGGAATGCAGCCATTATGTAATCTTTGTTTTAACCACAGTGTAGTATTTACAATAAAAATATGGATCCTATAATCAATTATAACAATAATTCTTAACATTAAATAAGTAAAATATAAACAGTGTTTTTATTCATTAAGCAGATAGGAAGTCGATAAAGAAAAGAAAAAGAAAAATGTAACTTTGTTTATAAATAAAAGAGAAACACTTCGATTTGTAATGTATACAAACTTCTTAAACACAAGTACCAATAGTTTCTATACAATTCTTTATATATTCAATTTTATAGTTATTGCAAAAGATATTTTATTAAACAAACATTAGTGACTACACATTGTATATAGAAGACTGGACATCCCTTTCTTCTCAAAGGGTCGTGAATTTGTGCCTTGAGAATGAACGCCATCTGCTTTATCCTAGCATAAAAATCAGAAATACTTCGTACTGCAACAGTCTAACGCACTTTGATGGTAATAACAGATTGCTTCGATATCAAAAACTATACGTGTCTCGAGTATTGAATAAACTCATTAGGAGGACGAACGTGTTGATTTTATTACTTCCGTGTGCATCCTTCACATCCGCGATCGATGTTGGGGGAGAAACGGGTCCTTCTCTTCGGGGGGAGCGGGGGCTCCACCCAATCTCTTCGCCCCGGTGGGGGCGGCAAGCCTGGTATGTAATATCTTCATGGCCCACCGTCCCATCTCCCTCAGGTGACGCCTTTCTTCATATCCCAGCATCCTTCAACAGCTCTGCATTCCTCACATCCCCGCTTTCTTTATATCCCAGCATCCTTCAACAGCTCTGCATTCCTCACATCCCCGCTTTCTTTATATCCCAGCATCCTTCAACAGCTCTGCATTCCTCACATCCCCGCTTTCTTTATACCCCAGCATTCCTTAAAACCCTGCGTCCGTTACACTCCTGCATTCTTTACATCCCTGCATTCCTTACATCCCTGCATCCCTTATATCCTTGCATTCCTTACAACTCTGCATCCCTTACATCCTTGCATCCCTTTTGTAAGCATCCCATCATAGCGCCTCCTGTCGGTAAAAAAGGGAACTAAATCACGCAAAAATTTTGGCCCTCTAGCGGCAAAAATGCGAACTAAATTTTCGACCTCGGGTCAGCGCCATCTGGTTTCGGGAAAAGGAACTATATTATGCACCAATTTTGGCCCTCTAGCGGCAAAAATGCGAACTAAATTTTCGACCTCGGGTCAGCGCCATCTGGTTTCGGAAAAAGGAACTATATCATGCACCAGTTTTGGCCCTCTAGCGGCAAAAATGCGAACTAAATTTTCGACCTCGGGTCAGCGCCATCTGGTTTCGGAAAAAGGAACTATATCATGCACCAATTTTGGCCCTCTAGCGGCAAAAATGCGAACTAAATTTTCGACCTCGGGTCAGCGCCATCTGGTTTCGGAAAAAGGAACTATATCATGCACGAATTTTGGCCCTCTAGCGGCAAAAATGTGAACTAAATTTTCGACCTCGAATTAGCGCCCTCTAGCGGTAAAAAATGAACTAAATTTTTCCAAAAATAAAATTTAAAATTATTTTTTACGAGACTTTACTTACCTTTACTTACCTTTACTTACCTTTACTCGAACCAGTGGCCATAAGTATTATAGTTATAATATATTTATTATAAGGGTTGAAAGGATACAAGAGATGCAGGGAGAATTCAGGAGTGTAAGGGATACAGAGATATAAAGGGTACAGAGTTGTAAGGGATGCCGAGGTATAAGGAATGCCGGAATATACGAGAAACAGGAATATAGGGAATGTAATGATATAAAGGATACAGGGATGTTAAGGATGCAGACATGTAAGGGATGCAGTGATAAAGGGTTGAGCCTCGTGAGGCCCTTAAAGACAAGAAAATAATAAATAACTGGGAAGGTTGAGCCGAGGTCCATAAGTCAAATTATAACTGATTAATTCCCCGTGCATAGCACGGGGCGTTCCACTAGTATGTATAAAGCGTAAAGACGTCCGTCCGTGTCACTTTTCAACTTGAGAACTAGTAGGGTTAAAGTTTATGGGTCGCACATTTTAGCAGCGGTGTCCCTGTCACCCCGGATGAAATCATGTTGGTATGCAGAGTCACCGGTGCTTCGGGGTCCTTGACACCACGAATGTCACGTTGGTGTGCAGAGTGTCACTCGTAATAAATAAAAGGGGTGGTCAGCCAAGGCCCAGAAGAGAGATAAAATCACAAATTTTATTTCTCTTTGATGAGCTTGTTAATAAGCGGAAAAAATAAATAAAGTAAATTAAATAAACTCCAAAGGGAAATTAGAAGTATATGTATGTTTGATAGGTTGATCCGCACCCCTTGGCGATCGCTATAAGACTGAGGAGGTCGCACCTCGTTCTAGGGCAAACTTCTCATATTGGGAAGTAATTACTGTGTTTTGATTTAAGTGTTTCATTAAAATAATTGTTTGACAAACTTGCATTTTAAAAAGACCGCCTAAAATTAAAATCTTTCAAATTCGATCCTAACACCATCTATACAAAAACGGCTCAAACTACTCAACAAGTTATCGACTGACTTTCTTTTTTTTGGAATCTTAGTCGGTAACTTGTCGAATAGTTTCCGCGGCTTTTGTATAGACGGCGCTAGGGTCGAATTAAAAAAATTTTAATGTTAGGCGGTCTTTTTAAAATGCAAGTTTGTCAAACAATTTTTTAATCATTTTTCCAGCCTTGTTGGGCCTGTAGTGGCTGGTTGGTACTGCATAACAAAGCTATATACAGTCACCACACAATTAAAAACATTTATTTCAAAAGAATTTTCATAAGGAAGAGATTGCTTAATGGTTGCTATAAACAGAAATTTGGATGAGTTTTATTTATTATTATGGTAAATTGCACTTTACAGAAAATACATACTCTGGTAAATCATGTAATTAGAAAAATTAGTGTTAACATTGTTTCATATGTTTATTATAGTCTTTATTTAAAAGTAATATATGTACATGGTTTGAAACAATATGAAACAAGAAATTGAAATGAAATCCATGATGGCGACGCTGATCGAATCTAAAGTTTCTTTTTATAAGTGATTTAATATGCATGTAGGACAGTGTATATTCTTATTGTGAGTGTAATTGCAACTGTGTTCTACGAGGGTGAGTATAAAGTATAGGACATAAAGCTTATACTAATTTAGTATTATAAGCTCTACGGTGTGAAATGTATCCCCTAAACCTTAATTAATGAGCTCCTAAAACTACATCCATTACTGAAATAAAGTCACTTATACACAACAATATCAATTATTACAATGAAAGTAAAACATTTGAACGTTTCTACTGCATATTTTATTGTTGGCACCCGGTGATCCCGAGATATTGCCAAGTAGGGATACTTTACTGTATATATTTTACCACATACGTAGTTCGCGCATTTGCCACACGGTACGCTCTTTTCCCAAGCTTTCTATTTTAGAAATGGACAGCCACCTTCTCTTATTTGTAAAGCTAGAAATTTTGCGAAGCAATCGCTGAGAGCGGTTCGTTGTATACAAGTTCTCTTTTCTCTAAAAATCATTTTGAACAAAAAACTTCTAACTTTTTACATATTCGTAAGAGTCACGCAAAGTTGTTCCTTTCTAGACTTCACAGTGCAGCAATGTAGACAACCAATATTATAACGAAATCTTTAAAGTTTCAAACAAGTACAACGATTTGGAGGAGGAACTAAGAACTTACGTGTTGCACGAGCAAAACTGGAAGTAAAAGTAAACCGTATCTTTCAAAATTTCTTGACGATCTATAAGCCATTGTAAAACATGTCCGTGACCTTTGCTCAACGCGGTAGGCCGCCACCAAATCCTGCCCAAATACAGAAGGTAAAGAATCCAACACATTAATCTTATAATTGTATTGTTATTTGCATTACATATCAACATCTTAGCAATAACTTGTTCAATAATTTTTATGATTTATATACTGGTGTAGATGCTTGATGAAAATAGTCAGCTTATACAAACGATACAAGAATATCAAAGCAAAGGAAAACCGCAAGAATGTATACAGTAAGTAAAATTCATGTTCAGCTTTTAGATATGTAAAAAGTATATGTTAATGTAATAATATATTTGTGATGTAATCTTTCTTTAGGTACCAACAAATGTTACATCGTAATTTAGTATATTTAGCATCGATTGCTGATGCAAACCAAAACATCCAAGCATTATTACCAGTAAGAAATATTATTATGATAATTATGAGTATAATGCATAGTTATACATTTATTAACAATATTTTTACTTGTATTATAAGCCTCCACAAGGAATTCCTAATGGTCCTCAACATGGTATGATAAATCCACAAGGTCTACCCAATGCTCCTGCAGGATCAACCGGGCCTGGAGGAGAGATACCTCCAAATAATCAACCAACATTACCAATGTCAAGTTTTAGCCAAGGACAGCCGATGACACAAGGAGGATACCGTGGCCCTGTAATGCCTGGTCAAGGACCTGCTATAAGTAGTAAGTTTTATTTTGACTTAGAATTCTTTCCCTAAAGCAATATTGTATTTAAATCTGTTATTTTGTATTCTTTTAAAGGACCACCTAATGCACCTGGCCCGCAACAATACAGAGGACCTCAAGGTTACCCTCAACAACCTTCGCAACAAGGTTATCCTGCTCAATATGCCAATCAGAATTCTGGATCCAATTATCAAGGGCCGCAAGGGTCTGCATATACTCCAGGACAGCCCAATCAATATGGACCACCAAATACATCGCAACAGCAGGGATATAGTACATCGACACAGCCAAACTATGGACCTCCGACTACTGTAAATAGTTATGGCCCTCAACCAGGTGGATATCCACCGCCAGGAGGCACTCAGCCTCCCACAGGTTATGGCCCACCACCACCCAGTCAACAGGGTTATCCGCCTTCTAATCCTTCTCAACAAAACTTTCCATCAAGCGGTCAACAACAACAGCCAGGACAATACGGTAGTCCCAGCCCGCAACCAAATTATCAACAACCTCCATCTCAAGCTCCACCTCAAAATGCATACGGAGGTGGTCAACCTGGAAATTATCCCCCTCCGTCGTCTCAAGCATATGCAAATAGCGTTCCACCTCAGAATTACCCAGCTCCTCCTACATCCAGCGCTCAGCCTCCTCAGCCTGGTTCTCAACAAAACACTGGTCCTCAACCTAACTATGGTAATCAACCGAGTCCTGGTCCTGGTGGTACCCAGTACGGTCCAGTTTCTACATCTCCTCCATTCAGCACTGCCTCAGCAAGTGGAGTTAATACTTACGCTCAAAGCAGTCAACCTACAAGCACACCGTCTGCGTCAACTCAAACTTATCCACCGAGTAGCGGTCCACCGCCTACTTCGCAAGGTGGAAGTTATGCTCCTCCGGGTCCTGCTCCATCCGGGTATCCAGTTCATCAGACACCTCATCCGACGTCGCATCCACCGCATCAACCCCCACATCAGTCTCCGCACCAGCCTCCTCATGCTCCTCATCAACCACCTCATCAATCATCCCATCAGTCTTCTCATCAGCCTCCTACACATCAATCACCGCATCAACCACAACAGTCTCAACAACAATCTCAGACACCGCCACAGTCGCAACAACAGTCTCAAAGTCCTGCGCCAAGTGGATTTCAGCCACCATCAGGACCTCCTCAAGGTCCTGCTCCACCGCCAGGTCCTCAACCACAACCTGGATATGGTCCAGCTACTACTCAGACATACGTACCACCGACCCCGGGTGGACAACCACAGGTATCAACCTTTTAAGATAAAGAAGTGTTTATCTAATTATTGTAGATATGTATATTTAATGTTATTTTGAATTATAGGTATACACTCCTCATCCTCCTCAGGGTGGCCAGCATTATGGGCATCCACAGTATCCTCCTCAGAGTTATCCACCACCGCCAACAGGACAAGGATATCCCCAGTATCCACCACGGCCACCCGGTGGTCATATGCCTCCTCCTCCTGGACCTCAAGGACCTCCACCACCAAATCAGTACGGAGGTTATGGATATCAACCACCCCCACAATAGAGTATATGTTAATGTAAATTCGTATAATAATCAAATTTAATATAAAAATAATTCAGTTGCAAATTTGTAACAAATGGCATGTAAAATCTTAATTTAATTCTTAATAGCGTATCGTCCAATGTCGCATAATGAGACAAATAATAGAAGATTATATATGATTAAGGAAAAGTGCTGCTGAAATTTCATTGAAATTATTTAATGTTTGTTGAAAAATACTTTAATTTTTGTATACATTGTATCTTCTAGTTTCAAAAATTTCCATTAATTATTTGATTGGAATATTACAGTTTCAATTTCATGCATTTGTAATTACATATTTATATAGGTATATGCAGTGATTTCTATGTAATATTATTTCATATATTAGGGAGATAAGCTTATTGCAACTATTTAAAAATGTGTAGCTTGGAAATTTCGGTGTGCATAATACAGCATAAACATATCTGTTACACCGAAATAAAATGTATGAAACAAGATACAACATACACTACCTATTTATGGCTTCCAATGTATACGTTTGCCTTAGAAATAATTTTATATTTACTTACCTAATTTTATATTTTTTTTATTGTCATTAAACAAATTTATGGATTTGCATATTGCTTCTTATCTATTCCTTGAAAATTCGATTCTTTTTTCTTTTCTTTTTACTTCACGAGTATATATTACATAGATATTTAAGGTGGATCAATAATACAGATTCTTACATTAAATTTTTATTTGATAAGAGTATGTATTAAAAATAGAAAAAGATCTTACCAATATGTAAAGTAGAAATTAGTTAATGTAATTTTTAAATATTTTAAAATCCGTCTTCTTTCCTTCTACTATTTGCTGTAAAATAAATATTGTCTGTCATTTACAGAATTACGTAAAAATTTAAATTGGTACATATTTTTTACATACCAGATACTTAAACGATATCCACGAAGTTAGTAAAGCTAAAGCTCTTCGTTAAATTTTATATTGTCATTATAACATTTACAAGAATGCTTAGGTTGCAGCACTTCTTCCATGTTATTTAGTACATTAACTTTACTCTTTAAGCGTTTACTCCATTCCTAAAACATAAAATATGTACATGTTATTTTATAACATGTATTTAAAATAAATAAAGTTGCATCCGTTGAATATTTGATAATCTTTCTTACATAAAACAATGCTACATGATAGCAGAATACGTTCTGTGGCAGCAAATTATTTCTTACAAACTGTCTAGCAGATTTGACAATCTCTCGTGCGTCTTTGTCGTGATTTTTGGCCCACACGATCTTCTCCACCAGATCCGACAAATCACTTTTAACTAGCACATAATGTTCTCCAGGTACAAGATCGTTGTAAAAATATTCATAATATTTTGATTCTTGTTTTAATACTAAAGCATCCCCAGCAAGCAGATAGGGAACTCTATATGCAGCTACTGATCCATCGATACTTAACTGATATTTGTACTGCAAAGGTGTTAATACCGTTACATTTTGTTAAAATTATATACTTATGATATCATATTCTTTTACCTTAAAAAAATCAAAGAAAGATACATGGCTTTGCCCAGGGCCATATTTATCCATTTCATTTTTAAAGAAAAAGAAATTTGTAATTGAGGCATTAAACAAATCAGGATGTTTTCTTGAAATGTCAATCAAATCAAGTCGTTCCCTAGATGAATCACGACCACGCCAAAAAACTTTCTCTATCTTTTTTTCCCATGGTGTATCCGTATTACCTTGCACAGATAATATATCTAACATTACCCTGTTTTATATACATCAATCAATGTATAAATTGTTCAGTACATAATCTTCTAGACAAGTTGTCTGAAATATGGATATGATCTATACCTTCCCATCGCCTCTAATGATGATTCTGTAAGGTCATAAGTGGGCATGACGATATCTCTTGAGTCATAAGAGCCGCACCAAGAAAAGATAGGGTAATCCTTGTTGTTTTTTGGAACAAGCGGCCAGTCTCCCAAGTTTACAAAAAATTCAATATCTGGCAAAATGACTTTTCGAGTGACAGACAACAGAATGGAATCCATGAATATTTTGAAGCCTACGTATTTGCCATGACATTCCCTGAAAATCTTATTTCACCTAGTCTTAGTTCAAATACAGTTTTGAACTTAGTACAGTAGTACTTACTTTGTTAGATTTAACTACGTAATGACAGAGACTGACACTTCCAGGCCTATCATACGCTTTTACAATATCTTCACGTATTTTGTCAAAATCTACATTTGTAAAACCAGCAAGATCGTTATGTATCTGAGTATAATTTTTTGCACATTCAAAATTATCCAACCAATTATTAATATCAGGGTTCGGACAATAACATTCTTCTTCGTAAGTTGGTCCTAAAAAAATTTTATATGAATCCTTTGTTACTTTATGAAAATAATAACTGGTATGATAGACATTAAACTTAACTATACCTTCAGCTTTCAATGAAAGAATAGGTGAATTATGCTGTTTTAATTCTATTATTAATTTTAGATTGAAGCATGTGCTGTGTAATTTATATCTAACAATGAAATTCCCATCTTTGCAATCTAAAATTTGGGTCCATATATGACACAATTGGCCTGTTGAAGTTTGCCCTTGCGTGGAAACAGAGATCACATCTTTTCCAGGTGATTCTGTTAAACTAAAAACACCAAAAATAATTTTTAAATAAATGAAAAATTCATAATGTGAAATATTTATAATTTTATATATAATAAAAAGAAAAATATACTTTTTTCCTTCTGTATCAACAAACTGCAAGAAAATATATCTTGCCCTCATTGTTATTTTATCTGGTTTCAATCCTGGACCCGAAATTATTGTTTTCGATGGATCTATTTCAACATTTCTTACTTCTCGACAGATGAACAACAATAAAATTGATATAAATATCATTTTTACTAACAATTAATCATTTGTAATTCGAGTAGGACACACACGGTGGTTGATGTATTGGAGATACGCTATAAGTATAACTTCTCACACGTGAATATTAAATCGAATAATTAATGTAACATTTATAGAAAATTTAATTGGCATATTATTTCTTATGAAATTCGCATGTATTTGTTGAAAAACAATTAGCTGTAAAAGAATACTTATTTTTGAATAAATTTATTTCATTGCTTGGGTTCTTAAAACCGCAAAGTATAGTGACGAATAAACGCCCGAAGTTGATGAACTACAATAACTTTTTTAATGATGTTTTTATTTATGCAAGGATATTTCGTTCAGTGATAAAATAGACATAAAAAGAATAGTTATTGAAGAATCGATAATAAAATGAAATTTTCAAGTACCACACCTAATGACAAAACTGAACAGGGTCTAAAGCTCTTTTAATCACTGTCAAATGAGTGTTGTTTCATGATAGCCAGAATGTAAGGATCCATGTCGCATAATTGCTTGGCAATTTCGCACGGCTTTAGGTTATTTTTCTTTATAAAAATCCTAATAATTGTTTGTTTGTTGGTTTTAAAAAGATAGTTTAGTAAAATGTGCACAGTAAACATGAATGCTTGCTGTACGACGAAGATGCCGAATTTGTTACATACAAAATTCTCTTGATTCTTAGGTGGAGAAATCTGAAATTGTTGGAGTTACTAAAAAGTGATATTTCAGGAACATGATTAAAATACAAACAGTTTTCTATCGTCTCGAAAGTTAAAACATCAATAAAGATCGTAGTAATTTAATAACGGGACGATTTTAATGAATATTTACTATAAAATGGAGTGTAACATCGACGATTTACCGGACGTTTTATTAGAATATATTTTAAGTCTGATTCCACCGTACAAAGATCTTCAGGAATGTAAGCTTGTATCCAAAAGATGGTTCCGTGCCACTAAAAGTACGTACATTTATTTTATATTATATATACACAATGTTTCCTTGGAAATAAAATTCTTACTCCGTTAATAGATGTGATACAGCACAATAAAGCACATTTTCATAAGTCTGTGGCTTACGGTTCGTTACTTTGGAGTCCATGGCCATCTACGCACTGGATGCCTACTATTGCCAAGAGACATTCTCATTCTGCTTGTACATATGAAAACTCTATGTATGTTTTTGGCGGATGTACAGCTACTAGTACAACATTTAATGATTTGTGGAGATTAGACTTGGACACAAGAACGTGGGTTAGATTAATCACTATGGGGAATTACCCGTCTCCTAAAGCTTGCGCTACTATGTTGTATTATAAAAAATGCTTCATTTTGTTTGGCGGATGGTCCCATCCATCGCCGTATCCTTTACATCAGGTATATATAAGTCCAATCACAAATAATATAACTGAAACGTCGCTTATAAATTCCTGTTATTACATGTATTTTCAGCAATGGAAATTATTCAATGAATTGCATGTGTATTCTATAGAATCAAATAAATGGAATGCTATAAATACATTGGAAACACCTCCACCCACTTCAGCGCATTCAGCATCCATCCATAAAAATCAAATGATTATTTTTGGTGGTATCTGCAATGGAGATAGGTAACGTATTTAAAAGTATTAAATTTTTCTCTCAAAGTTTAATCTCATAACAAGATATTATTTTGAGGTAGATCCAATGACGTATGGTGTTTGAATCTGGATTCGTACAGTTGGCATAAACAAGCCACATCAAACTTGAAACCACAACCGCGCTATGGTCAATCACAAATTGAGCTTGGAGATAAACATCTTCTCGTTTTAGGTAAAGTATCGTATCTATTATATTCGTGAGAGATTCCTTCGTCACAATATAATTTGACAAAGGATTTATTATTAATATTTCAAAAATTAGGAGGCTGTACTGGTCCAAACGTTGCCATGAACGATGCTTGGTTGCTGAAAATGGAAGGTGAAACTTGGACATGGATAAAAGTAAATATGCATAATACAGAATGGGCACCGACGCGTATTTGGTGTCATCAAGCTTGCAAAGTAATATCTTATTTCAAATACTATTAATTACAAGTTGTAATATCCTATATTATATATCTATTTTATAATTTAATAGGTGGGAAACTATGTTATTGTTCTCAGTATAAATAAGTGTCAGAACAAACCAAATGATATGAGTATATCACTGAAGAAAGTTACTTGTCAGAAAACAGTCTCACCGCAAACAAACGATTCTTCTGTACATGGAAGGTTTGTGGTCGTTTAAATTTACCGTTAACATCAGTTTTACATAAATTTAAAATTATCTTTTGGTTTCAGGCAAGGAAATGGACCTCAAATTGATAGAGATGTAAATGTTAATGGTAGACATGGATCTTTTGCAAGGGTCCCTGTGAAAAATCCACGTCCTTCCTCTCATCCTTCTAACTTTACAAAGAGTTTAACATTATGCAATGATAATGTTTTAAGTATGGCTGCTTTTCGTGATGAACCAGTGCGTAATGGCACCAATAGTAATCGACAAAGGCAATTAGAATCTCTTCGTAGAATGGAAGAAAGTATTAGAAATCGAAGAACGCAATCAAAACCTGCGAAAAAAACAGGAAATACATTATCTATATTCGTGTTGGATATTACGAATGTCTTGTGTGATGAATGTACAGCTTCATGGATTCCTTTGAAGTATAACAATCAATCAGGTCCTGATGAAAGAATACTTTATTCGCTTGTGGCGGGTCGAGGTGAATTGATAGTATTTGGCGGCATCCGTAAAGAGCAAACATCTATACAAAATCATTCTGATATGGATGAATCTGAAGTTTATAATGATCTCCATTTTATAAATCCGCCAAGATATGTAATTTAATATCTTGTAACAATAAATAATATAATTCAATGTTTAACGAGGAACATTTTTATTTTGTTAGCGATGAGTTTGGTACTGCCACAGATTGCTCACTGCAATGATATTAACTTGCAAATAAAAATGGTGGTATTATAAAAAAGAACTTTACAAACTATTTATTTTTTTCTTTCATTTTTTTTTTTTAAGAAATAAATTTGTGTTGGCATGATTGATAGTATTAGATATATAATTACAAATCTTGTTTATTGTGAATTTTATTATTCACTTGTCTTTTGCACATTATAATTTACCTACGCCTTAGTCGTCTTCTCCTTCAGTTGTTTTTAAACTACCAAATACTTGTGACGGAATACTTTGTTTCTCGACAGGTATATCTGAAAGTAAAAAGAAATTAAATAAGTGTGTTGCTACAAAGAGTGTCCAACATAATTTATAAACATATTACATGTAATAAAATGTAATAAAAATCTAAATAAGTTATCAGATATTATTCACTACCTTCTTCTATATCAACTTCATTGTCATTAACTTCGTCTACGTCAATATCAATCTCATCTGGATTATTTACTTGAGACTCCGGTTTGCCATCTTTTTCAGTTACACCACGAACGAATTTAATGCTATCCTTGTACGTAGTAACGTTATCTATAAAATCGTATTAGTAACATGAAATATTTAATTGTATCAATTAGAAAATATTTATCTACAAAAAAAGATATATAATTAGGTGTACAAACTAATTTGGTGCCTTTTCTTTTTTAAATTAATGGCTTATTTTTAAGAAGTTATAATAACCACAATTATTGAATTTATTGTTATCGATATCATATTCTCGCGCCATTTTTCAAATTCACTAAAGCGCGGGAAAATATTCGAATTTAAAATAGTAACTAAGAAAGTGTATTATCAAAGGTACTGAATTAATTTGTACACCTAATATATATACTGATCGAATTGAGTAACCTCCTCTTTTTTCGAAATCGATTAAAAAGTAGATGAATCAAACCTGTACTTGGTGTTTTACTATCTAGAAGTCGCATTGCATCTAATGGTACATCGGATGGTGGATTCGTAGCATTGTTTAACATTTGAGCAGACATCATGTTCACTTGGGTATTGTACATAGCTTGAACGCTGCGTTTAATTCGAAGCATTTCACGCATTGTATCTTCATTGCCGTGTCTCACTTCGAATTCTTTCCATATTTGCCAGAAATTTGATGTTACCTACATAAAACAGAAAAAATGTTAATACAAAAATACAAAGAAGTTTTATGTTTCTTACCCTTGGATCGCATATTTGGCTGCAATGCGCATATATTGCCCTAGCTCTGTCGACTTCTCCCAACTTCGTTTCCATTTCAGCAAATCGCAAGCACATTTCTCTCGTATTCTCTTCGTTAAGTACTTCTATGGCTTTTTCGTAAATCTGTCTCGTTTTTGGAACGCCATATATGTCTGCTGCTTTCTTGATATATATGTTGAACATCTAAAATATAAATTGCAGGTATTAATAACAGAGTAAGGATAACATATCTGTTAAATGCTGTACCTCAAATCTTTCTTCCGGAAGAACAGCGCTTGTCGCACGTTCATACACGGACATAGCATGCCTGGCTAGACCATGTTCTTCTTCTAATTTGGCGTATAATAAATACAAAGCTGCAATAAATAATAACATAAATAAATACATAATTGTACGGTAAATATTAAAATCTAATACCTTTGGCGTATTTCGGTGGACAATGTTCCAAGCACTGTTCAAATAAATCTCGTGTTCGTTCCAATTTTGTGCCGCCGTAACGTTTTAAAAATTTAGTAAGATAAGTATTCCATATATCATAAACATTCGGCCATTTGAAAAGCGCGATTCCCTTTTCGTATGCCTGCAAAAATGTATTATTATTAATAACGAAATTATAAAATAGATTATAAAGTAATACATACCCTGAAAGCTTCTTCAAAGTACTTATTTTCCTCTAAAAAGAGACCATAATTAATAATGATTTGTGGTGTCGCAATTTTTAAGTCTATGATTTTATCGTACACTGCTTTACATGTCTGCATAAAAAATTAAAAAAATGATAAGTATGTCAAATGAAAAATTATGTAATTTTATATTTTCAAAGATATACCTTAAATGTACCAAAACTTTCTTCCAGATCGGCGTACATAGACCATACTTTCAAAGATTTGTATAATCTCATTTGTACAGTTTCGGTTTCATCGTGATAAGCTACTTTACGGAACGGCATAGCAGTGGCACGATGCATTAGTTTTAGAGCTTCTTTATAATTTCTGTACAAAGAAACTTGTTAATTAAAAGATATAAACCGCACTGTTTTCCGGAACAAAGAGATACAATACCCATGCCTAATTTCCATCTCTGCCCATTCACACCACACAGAAGCAAGGTCATCGACTTTGGTATAAGGTACGTGAGTGGCTTTCTCGAAAACTACTCTGGCATCTGCTATTTGTCCATTTTCTTCATAGAATTTGCCAAACGCAACCCACAAGGTATGCAGTTTACCTACTGCTAATTGTGGTTGCACAGTCTGCACGGCTTCCGTGTACGTATTGATAATCTAAAAAGAAATTTAATAATAAATTTTAGAGAGTTCTTTATTAAAATTAATAATAATTTACTGTACCTCGTGTGGTTGCCCTTCATAAAGCATAACCCTTTTATGCCATTCTTGCACGTTATGAGGATTTTGTCTTAATAGCACGGAATTAAGTAATAATAAACGTCTTTCCATTAAATGTTCGAATCGTGCTAATCTTAATTCCAAATCAATATCATCTATAAAACACAATGTTACAAAATTAAAAACTATAAGTTTTATGGAACAATAATACATGTATCTATACTTATACCATCTTCAGTAGGATTCTTGGAAGCTTCTTCCATACGTTTACTGAGGCTAAGTTCTTCAAACTGTGCGTAAGCATCAAAAACTTGGGTAAAATCTCTAACAGTAGTTACTGTCTGAATTGCTTCCTCGTAAATGTCTCTTGCCTATCAAGGAGCAAAACATACGATTATAAAACTTTCAAGATGAGTAGTCTACACAGTAAACTGTCTCTATATTGTATGGTATTACAATATGCGAAAATAGTTTATTACCCTTTCAAATAAACCACTACGAACGTAATAGTCTGCTAAAGAATTCCATAAAGGCCCTAATTGATCAGTATAACGTCTTAAACCACCCCTGATAATAGCATCTACATTAAGAGATTTTATTTTAGAAGGATTCTTCGATATTAAATCGCACAATTCATTCCACAGTTGATGGTTTGATTTTCCATGCTTTGATACAAAATCATCTTGATTAACAATCTGTGCTAGTTTTACAGCCGCTTCGTCCAGTTTACCAATTGATATTAGATACTCAATATATTCTTCTGTGTCTTCCGGAGCTAACTAAAGACAAAATACATATTATACTTATAAAGGAACGAATACAGGTTTTAATCCTACTTTAAGGTTTTAATATACCTTCAGATATCTTCTAAAAACTCTAATAGCAGTCTCATATACATTATGTTTCTTTAAAAATTCAATATACAATGGCCATATTCGATGGTGCTGAGTGATAGGAAGAGCTCTAAGCGCACGATCAAAAACTTGACGAGTACGTGTAATATAACATTGTTCAGTCATCAATGTACAATAATCCATCCAAATTCGAGGCATTTTATGCATAAAAACTAATGCACGTTCGAATGCATTATTTACATCTTCGTAAAGAGGATCTGTTATACATCTTCCCTTCAATTGGCTCACACGTTGACGTAGGTAATTGTACCATAACTTATAACTGTAAAATACGTAATACTCTGTGAAAATTTCTTTAAAATACAGCAATGAATATACATACCTTCCAGGAAGTTCTTTTAACGCACGCTCGTATACAATATTTAAATTACTACTTTTAGTGCTTTTTAAATGATCTATATAACGTTGCCAATGTTTCACAGAATAAGGATTTCTTAAGATTTCCTCTTCATACGGTAAATCTTCTTCATTCTGTAAGAAATAATATCATGTAGAATTAAGTAAGGTTATTCACGCCGAATATACTTACAAAAACGTATAAGTTTCCTTCTGGATCTTTGCGTTCCAACATCGTTGAAAGTGTGAATAAATTATGTATGATGTATTTAATTTAGTTACAATTATAAATCAATTGTATTCTGTATTTACAATTAAGTGTTAATAGGTTATCCTCTATTGTTTTGATATAATTTGTTCCAGCCGCGCTATGTCAAGGCGCTATTTCATTGATCATTTGCATTCTGGAATACTATACTCATGTAAGGTTAAATCTAATAGGAGATCATTATGTATTAGAAATTTGATAATATCTCTAAAGTTATTAATAAAATTACTACTTTAATAATAGAATAGTATGTTTAATGTATTTTCCTTCCTGATTTCAAGAATTGATACTGCTGGTACGTTCTGCTAAAATGGTAAAAAGAGAAGATTATTTGGTTACAAAAAATCGAGGTTATATTTAAAGATCAAGTTGCACAACCTGTTTACCTCGTTTTAGAACAAGACACCTGGAGCGTGACAGCTGTCATCTGAAGAATATGATTGAATGCAGTCTCTTTTAATGTAAACAATTTTATTCATGCCTGTTTTATTCGTGATATAAAAATCAACCAACTGTATTTAATTGAGTATAAACTGCACTTATAAATAAACGTTGTGAAGGATGACAATGGGCGATGAGACTCCAGTTACATCACTGGTTTTTCCTGTCATTCTGAGACCAATACTGATGAAGGTATTCAAAATTACTGTCATTCACTAGTCCTAGTATGATTTAGAATAGATTGTTCAAGTAGAAAATTGTATATAAAAATATTATTTTAATTGATTAACGCACAGCTGGAAAGGCAAAATGTATTGGCTGCTCAGACTTTACGTACAGCTCTATTAAAAGCTGAAAATTCTCATCCAGGAATTACGCTTGACTTAATACTTGGCATAATACAAAGAGCAGAGCTTAATTTGGATATGAATGAAAGTGTTTTAAGATTGCAAGGTGCAGCTTCTGATTATGATGGTATAATTTCATTCCTACTAAATAAAATATACATTATTAAATACTGGCATAAAATGGTTTTAATTTTTTTTTTTTATTACCATAGTTGTAGAATATAGATCGGCTAGATCCGAGGATGCTTTCCAAGAATTGAATCGTAAATCAACTTCATTAAAGAGAATACTTAGTAGAATTCCTGATGAAATAACAGATCGTAAAACTTTCCTTGAAACTATCAAGTATGAATTTCCATTTATGAATTTCACTAGTAATATGATCCTGTATTATCAATTTCTAATGTTTGTTACAGAGAAATTGCAAGTGCAATAAAAAAACTTTTAGATGCAGTAAATGAAGTAACTGCATTTATAAGTGGCTCTGCAGGGAAACAAGCATTAGATCAAAGGAAAAGAGAATTTGTTAAGTACAGTAAAAGGTTTAGCAATACATTGAAAGAATACTTTAAAGAAGGGCAGTAAGTAAACTTTACACTTTCAATGATTTATTTGTCATGTTTACTACTGTAGAAATCTACTTTTTTCTTAATATTTTACAGAGCAAATGCAGTATTTGTGAGTGCACTTTATTTAATACACCAAACAAATATGATAATGCTCACAGTAAAAGATAAATGTGAGTAAATGAACACTCTGTTTTACAATAATGAAGCTATTCACAGCAATTACAAAATTCGTAATATTTTGATTTTATTCATTTTGTTATGTATCTGATGATAAGATTTGAATGCCATTGAATATAATATATACATATATATATAGTATTATTTTGTATGTATTAATTGTTATAAAATAATGATACATAGAAGAATCCATAGACAGTGAACAAAATTCAAAGAAACCCTTCTGTCCAAAATGAATCATAAATAAAGAAAAACATTGTTTATCAAAGATAATGGACATTCAAAATAAGGAAGTCATTTCTCCAAATGTATAAGAAATAAAAATTACTTTATTGATAACAAATGTACACAAGTGTGTTGTATTTCCCACATAGAAAATTGAATGACTTGGCTATCTACATCTTCATTGTATTAACAATGACAATGAGTAACAGTAAGGATTAATGGTAATTGTTGTAATGAACATTAAAAGGAAAATATACAAAATTTCAAGCACGTTTGCTGTCTGAAAATGCTCTTACAATACTGCCAACACCACTTACGTTGTATACCTTTTCGTGCCAAATTAATAAATGACTACTGCTACCTTCTGTTGGAATTTCAAATCCTCGATAAATATATTTCATTAAAACATCCACTAAGTCCCGATCTAATTGTGCTAAGCAATCTTCCATCTGATTAGATTTTATACTTAGAAGAACCTTCAGTGTCAAATTCCGTGCACTGTCCTGTAATTATAATAATAATTCAATAATTCTTTTTAAAACATCATACACGTAAAGCAAAATTTCCACTTTTCTAAAGAAACATTACTTATCTTACCATATAAACAGATTTACTTTCAAAAATATTAACTAATGTATGACATTGAGGTTACCTTAACTTGTTGATTTTTACATCCAAGTGGTGCAGATTTTAATACTGATATCAAAGCTTCGGCATTCTTACCCTTGATTAAATATTAAGGAGAATATAAGAAAATATGTTATAATAATATTATATGTCAATATAAGTCATGGAAAGGATATTGGCTAAGAAGTGTCAAAACTTCATTTTCGTCTGGACCGGTTGGTCCTCCCAATCCTCCGTCAGCGTCTTCCTCTTTGAAATTATTATCACTATACTGATCAACGTCGATTTTTCTAAACGCAGATGCTGACGAGTCCTTTTTACCATCGTTCCTTGACATTTTCACTGTGTGGTTGACGTTTTATCGTGATCACGCCCGGCTTATCAACTAACGCATTGCATTGGTCTTCGCATCTTACATATATCACTATATATAACTATATACACAGCCGACTCTAGTACTAGCCATGCTGAACAACGTGGCAACACCGCTCACGTGACAATCGGGAGTCCTATTTTCAAAAACAGAGTCCTGTGCTCGGAATTGTAATTACCGTCTTTTTTAATTAAAAGCTGTAGTAATATATGCAATTTTGTATTAATTATGTATAAACAATACATAAACGTTGCAACTATGGCAAGTAGAAGTGATGTGGTAGTATAAAATTGTTATAAATGTGATATAAATTTTGTGTACTCTCGAAGTAGTTTGGTGTTGTGAAGCATGATATTTGAAATATTTACAGTGGTTTCAAGAAAATTTAGGTATGAAGCAAAATGAGACCATCTTTTGATCAAATTCAAACATTTAAGAATTGATAAACGTGTATATAAGTGAATAAAAACCTTGAAACAAGCGAAATTATTGGAACGAAACCAAAGAGGTTATGTGAAGTCCAGAGAGTAGCCGTGAGTCCGACGACGTTGATTGGCTGGGAGTCTGGGAGTCCGGGAGGCAGATAGAGTAGGGTTAGATGTTGATATATTCAGACCGGACTCCCGCGGTGTTGCCATTTTTGCTTCAGCACGGCTAGTACTAGAGTCGGCTGTGGAGCTGCCACAGCCGACTCTAGTACTAGCCATGTTGAACAACGTGGCAACACCGTTCACGTGACAATCGGGAGTCCTATTTTCAAAAACAGAGTCCTGTGCTCGGAATTGTAATTACCGTCTTTTTTAATTAAAAGCTGTAGTAATATACGCTATTTTGTATTAGTTATGTATAAACAATACATAAACGTTGCAACTATGGCAAGTAGAAGTGATGTGGTAGTATAAAATTGTTATAAATGTGATATAAATTTTGTGTACTCTCGAAGTAGTTTGGTGTTGTGAAGCATGATATTTGAAATATTTACAGTGGTTTCAAGAAAATTTAGGTATGAAGCAAAATGAAACCATCTTTGGATCAAATTGAAACATTTAAGAATTGATAAACGTGTATATAAGTGAATAACAACCTTGAAACAAGCGAAATTATTGGAACGAAACCAAAGAGGTTATGTGAAGTCCAGAGAGTAGCCGAGAGTCCGACGACGTTGATTGGCTGGGAGTCTGGGAGTCCGGGAGGCAGATAGAGTAGGGTTAGATGTTGATATATTCAGACCGGACTCCCGCGGTGTTGCCATTTTTACTTCAGCACGGCTAGTACTAGAGTCGGCTGTGCTATATAGTGAATTCTTAAATTAAAAATGCACTAAAAAATACAAATAATATTATCATAACAATTTATATTATTACTTTCACATTATGTTTATTTTTCAGGGTAAAATTATTTCATAAATAGAAAATTATAGGCTGTAAAAAGCAAATACTATGATGTAGGCATTAAAAATTCCACCAATCAAAAGTGTGAAAAATCACAAAAATTTGTTGCATGTTTCTTTTAATTTTAATAAATTATTTGAAAGAGTCTATCTTTTAGATTGTAATTACATTAGCTTCAGAGTAGTTATTTGATAAATATGTTTTATATTTAACTGTAACAAACTCCAATGAAGAAAAAAGTTAAAACATTTCTCTGTATATAATCACCATATCGATATGTTACATAAATGTATCAGTATTTAAATATATTAAATCCTAACATTATTTTATAATAAAAATTACGCTGTTTAAGTTTCAGTGTATTCATTTATTCCGTTGAAAAAGGTTAATTTAATGTATTTTTATAGTGCTTTGCATAAAATGAATGCATGTCATATAAATACTTTTGAACATTATAATTGAAGTATGAACTATCCAAAATTAATTAGTAAACTTCATACACCAAAAATTGTGTGGTATCAAACAGATATTACAGTTGTTATACGTGTTTTATTGCAAGATGTTAACAATTACTTTCTTCATGTTGAATGTGATCACTTATTGTTTAGGTATTTTGTAAAATTCATTGAGTCACATTGTACTTGTAAATAAAAATAAGTGACCCACGTTAAAATATTGGTTTTAGCACTACAATAAATTCAAGACACTATTACATTTGTTTATACCTTTTTGGAACAATAGTAGCGGAAAAAACAACTCACATAAACAAAGGAAGAGAAATTAAAATCACCCTTATAAAGGCTCACAAATGTAAAATATTTATCTGTTTAATTTGTACTTTTTTAAAATCATAAGCTAATATAATCTTTTCAACACTGATAGGGACAGAATGGTTAAGATTGCATATCGATAAAGAAAAAAATCCTTTGATAACTGCGGATCCAGATCATATATATAAAAGTAGTTGGACTATGGGACCTTTAAGATTTGGTAATTATATTCTCTGCACGATTGTTTATGATCTTTGACCACTTATTAAACTACAAGTAATCTAATACAAACTGTTTTGTGGTAGAAAAAGAAAGTTTTGCAGAGTATAAGCGTAGAAATAATATAACACAAATAATGCCAGATGTACCATCTAGCGATGAAGAAGAATCTGATGATGATGCAATGGACGTGTTGTTTCTTTAATTCATGTAAGTATATACATATGTATTCTACTACTAAATATTTATAAATACGTTTTAATTTAAATAAAAACAAGGAAATTAATTATTTGTTTTCAATTTAACATTCATATTATATGTACAAAATTTAATATATCTGTTATTTCAGATTAATTTAGAGAGAGTACAAGTTGCTTAATAACTGGAATGCTTTTATATTAATTTTATCATATACAAAATGAGGTATAGCACAAAACATGGAATTGGAAAAACTATACATACATAGATTTTTTCTTAATACAGCCCTTCATTAGTAACATTGCTCTTATCTTTGGCAGTAGATACTTCGATTTTTACATAGTTATACGTAATGTCTCCATGGGGGATTGGGGACTGTGAAAATAATATCATTTAAATGTTTCAACAATACATACAGTGTTAACATGAGATAAACAGAAATATGATTTAAAATAAAATAGTCAAATATTTTCTAGTAAAACATAGATTACACAGTGTACGATAATAATACCGTATGGTCTTACGAAGTACCCAAGGAACTAGAACAGATCACGATTATATCATAATACAGCTACTATGAATAATTTCGTGACTAATAATATATTAAAATTTATTTTTACAATAAAATAACTACCAGTAAACATCTTGTGTGATGTTTTTGTACTAAAAATGTAAATCCCGATGCAAGGTACAAGAGAAATGCCTAGAAAATAAAAAATCTACAAATATGATTAAAAAGTGGTTTAACAAAATTTGTACAAAATATTCTACACATAAATTACGGGAATAGAGAGAGTAGGTATTTAGTATTGAAAGTGTAAAAATGAATGATAGTGTATAAATTGCAAAATGTATAAATAACGAACTCGGCTCCTATGTCAGCTGATTTAGCTATAATTCTAAATCTATCAATGAGCGTCGTTTACCATCGCCTCGTTTATTTAACTACATTAATATTATGAATATATTACTGTGGTATTCGTTTAATTAGCAACCTTCTAAAGAAAGCCTTTGATTTATATTTTCAACTCTTATCTTCATTTCCCTGAGTAGATCTTCGGCAAGGTTATCAACAGTGGTGTACCTTACTTTAAAGAAATTAAATATATCTACAAGGAATTCAATAACCTGATCTCTAAAATATTGACAAGTAGAATGTAGACTTCCTTCGGGACCTAAGAAACCCCACACTAGCACCGGGGAAATTTGTTCAGAAATTGAATAAAAGTGGGACAAAAAGCCTTTATCATATTTTAACATCCGTCTTTTACCCACGATCATTGTCCAAACTGCAGTCCCGATTGCCTTGAATACAATTCATAAAAATATTAGTAAAGAAATCAAATTACAAGACTATTATCATTATCATACCTATTTTCATACTTACAGTCTCACGAAAACTGGCTGATATCCACCTATTCTGTAAAATAGCTCTAATCGAAGAGGACGGCTTTTCAACTTCTTCGAATGCATCCAACAAAATGAAATCGATAAGAACATCATAGAAATTCATACACTTAACGCCTCTTGCAGTTAATTCCTCTTCCATGACACTATGATTACTTGATTCTTGTAGAAACTCCAACATCCTTTCATAATGTATTAAATAATCCTTTGGATCCTAATATTAGGGATCATTCGTTAATTATCTATTACATGCTATTCTATGATACATACACTAATTCCATTCTTTTTTTGTACAAGTAATTATATATGTTGTGTATACCCTGTCTGCATACATGATCAAATCGCTAATAACTTGTCGGCCTATGTCTGCAATCCATGCTGACGCAGACGGTATAGTGAACAATTTTGTATACGCTTGTCTCAAACAATAAACTTTTGCTAGATATTCAACATCCGAACCGCATCTAACCAGTTCTGTATGTAATCGCCTGTAATTAATATAAATTACAGTAGGTGACTCTTGTTATATCATCGCGTAAATAAAACAATACTAGTCCATGTAAATTCTTACCTACAAGGAATACCTATGTCTTCGTGTTGCTTAAGCGCAGCATGGTACAGTCTTTGCTTTTCGAAATGAGGAAATAGCTCGGAGAATTCTTCGAATTCGCGTAAATCAGCTACCTGGGTAAATAAAAATATTAATTAATATTTAATATACTAAAAGTAATTTTAACAGAGTTGGGACACAATATAGCAATTAAAAGTAGAAAACCCGAGTTGTAATTTACAGAACACAAATTCAAAGCTCGCGCGATAGCGTTATTCCGATTACAATCATAGACTTAACATGTTAATTTATGATTTTATTTTATATAAACACTCACAGTGACCACTGTGATCGGCTTGCAAAGAATGGTCAAAATTGATAATCTAGTTTTTGAGTTAAAAAGTCACCAAAAAATCCCTATCAGTCGTTTAAAAGCAAAGCTTCGCTCCAATTAAATATTTTTACAATCTGCTATTTTACCCCATCACGCGCAGACTCGAATGATTCAGGTGAAGATGCAGCATCCGCCTTCTCTTTGCCGGATATCCGGGTGGCTATGTTCGAAGGTTTATCTATGCTTTCTTCGCTTTCATTGCGGAATAACACCGAATGCTGTAATTAAAATTGTTGAATGTTAATATACAGATTATTAATATTCATATTTTTTACTCATAAAAAAGTACATTTATCAATGGACGGAAACGCGAGCACGTACATCGAGCTACTCATATTCAATTGTGAGAGCATTTTATACGCTTAGATTCGAATGACCGCAGTCGCAGTGCCGTGAACTTCCTATGTAATAGTTCCTCCTTGCGTCAGGTCAAGTGACTCATTGCGCTAATTACACGCGGCCAGTTATCATTTAAATTGGATTAATTCCTGCACTTTTTTTGAAAAAGCAATTGATGAGTGGAGCAGAATGGAATGACACTGAGTGACGTAGAAAAGATTTCAGGGGAACGAATTCAAATTCGAATGCACAAAAGCGCGGGAAAATTTTTAAGATAAATTAACGCGTATTCGCTTTAAAGAAAAAAATAGCATACCTTGATAAATTAATTATTGATAAATTGCATACGCTTCGATAATTAAAGAAAAAGATAGCTTACTTGATCGATAAAGAGAAGTTCTGCGTGACTCTGGATCTGATAACCCAAGTCGAGGAGTTCCTGGACATCGTGCGTAAATGCCGCATCCGCCTTAGACGGTAATGCGAGCGTATCATTATTGAGTGAAGAGCTGAACGCCGTAAGAGCATCCTCCCAACAATAGAGCGCTTTTTCCAGGGCCTCCAATCCTGTGAAACGTTTTACATTTGTCAATTTTCATTCTCCTCCGACGTGTAACGTTACAAACGACGAATTTCAACTCGTTTAATTCGTTTTCGCTAAATTGTACGTAGGCACACGGTTAAAGTAAAAGGGGAAAAACGTAGAGTAGGTTAATCGAATAATTTCCATATTCGTTGCCGCTCACGCGATATCGCGTGATCGACAGTGACCAGTGGCAAACGGACGCGTTAATTACTTATTTATAATACTAAATAGCAAAATAAGAAAAAAACTTTGCGACCATAAAAGTACCAAATGGATTAATATTTTCAAGGGAATCGGTGGATTAATTCGATTCACCAGGTTCTCGGAAACTCGTGTACTGCTTCTTTAACGATACAAATACGGTTTTCTCGGTTTGCCGACGTCGTCAATGGAATATCTGTGTTCTCAATCTTGAACACGTATATGGATTTAACTGTATCTATGATCTTTATTGCATCTCCATTCTTTTTGCGTCTCGTTATTAACAGAGAATACTGTTATTTCTACGATTAGTACGTACAAAGGAAAAAAAAAATCAAAGCAATGGTAAATCTTTAAATCTCGAGTAAGGTAAGCTGCCATTGCTTTGTGACATAAAATACCATTGTTATTCAAAACGAAAATTTCTTATTCGTCTCTTCCTTTAACGCAACCTTTCAACTCCAACCGTACGGTTCTCCGTTGATTATGTATCACAAGGACTTGTTACCAGAGACTTGTGCAGTTACAATCGTAGAATATATAGAAAGGGATCTAAACGCTTTCACTTTCCTCTCAATTTAGGCACCACTCGAAGCGTGCACACCTCTGGAGGTTCTCGTTTGTATATGGAACCGAATCGCTAAAGCTTTCTACATAGGATAACTGTTTCTGGCCAGTTTTTTTCAGTGGAGAATGAGAAATATTGATTCGACATTTCAAAACCCGAAATTCTGACCTTTCCATCGGCACACGTTCGACGATAATTATTTTTTATTACAAAATTCAAAACTTTCCAGGTAATTAAACTAAAGGTGTAATAGGATTCGAGTGTAGGCGGAATGGGTTTCGGGATGATGTTCTCAGACAACCAGGAAATATGCCTTGATGGAAAGCTCAGACGACGAATGTCGCGACTTTGGTACTTGGCACTCGGACAAGAGGGCAAAGGTGTTAGGTTCAACGACTGATTTTCCAACGGCAGAAGATTTACAAATGAGAGACCCTGTTGGCCGGCGTGTCAGACCAGTCAGCAAAGAGTCGAGGGGTTGAGAGCGCCTACTTAACGTTGTCACACTGTCGCAGGATTTAAATTCCGAGTCGGTGACGGCATTCTGCGTATTCAACGTTTTGTCACTTGTAATCGTCGTATACGCGAAATTCGTCAGGGCGGAAATCGAGCGGGCCGTATCAATTAAGAAGGATATCCATTTCCTAAAGGTGCGTCCATTATCGTCGATCTGTGACCAGAATAAACTTACTTTGTACCTACGTCAATGCTTCTCTATAATGTCCATTATATATCGGCACCGACATAAATATGCATAGATTTATTAATTTACCGACAACATCAAGAAGAGTAGACTAAAGTAGCTACGATCTCTGTTAATATATTCGGCAAGATGCACGTAACCCCTACAAGGTGCAAAAACGAATGGACCCTCTTCTTTTCAATCGGTATTTTGATTTTTATTTCAACTGCCGCTGCATAGAGGGGATGCACAAAGAAAAAAAAAATATGCGCAACAGAGGGAGCAAAGTTGGGGTGTTTCCCAGGAACGTACCTACACTACGATGAATCGAATACATTGATATAAACTTAATACAAAATAATATACTTAGATACTAACGGAACAACTTAGGGAAATACAATTATGTATACAGTTAACAATCCGTGTCGAACAGTATGGTGTATTTTAATTAGTCGCTTATAACGAAATATCGAACTTAAAAACATTGAAATAATAAAGAAGATACATGTACAATTTCTTAAAATTCAAATTCAATCGCTGTCATTTAGTTACGAACGCTTCGATAGTAATTTATATATCGAAAGGATGAGATAACCTAGAAAGTGTAACGCGAACCGTGTCATTCAACTCGTGATCGTAGTGTTCTTTATTTAACGAAGAAGAGATTTTATGGGAGAGTGTTTCGCGTCGACGTGCCACCGTTTATATCGAAATTCTTGCATCCCCTATTAAAGAAAAGATACCCCAAAGTATCCAGCACTGCGATGCTGCCGGATGGTTGGCGTCAATAATACCAAAGTGACGTAATCCTTTTCGAGGTTGGTTATTGGAGGATGTGTCATCCAATGGGGAGGGGTCGATACGGCAGCTGGGAGGCGCGCGCGTTCTCAAAGTGTGTTCCAGGCACGCGTTGCGGCATCGCGGTTCGGCGCGCTGCTAGTGCGCTGATGGAAACCACGACGTCGTACGTTCGAGAGAGAGTGGTATTACTTTTCTATGTTAGGAAGAGGGAGATCGAATGAAAGCAATACGAGAGAAACGAGGATCGCGAGAGAGTGAGCGCGCAGAAGAAGAAGGGAGGGTGGGACACATTGAGTCCTCGCGCTGGCGTCAGTTATTCGGCTTGCCGCTTACTTGGCGGGTGTAGTGCGCTCTTGTTACTTACGAGGATCGTATCGTACTAACGGGGGACGTTGACACGCGACATTTAGAAACGTAAAAAAATAATAGGGGAAAACTGATTTTGTAACACACGTTCTGGCTACCGCGGTTACAGAATAATACACAACGGACGACACCTAGTGCCCAGACCGCGTAATCCCGGTCCCATTGATGCCAGTATTTGGACGCTCGCATTATTAAGATAATGCAATAGTAAGTACGATTGTTTCCTTCTTTACGATTTATTCGACACACCTTCCGGCTGTTTTACGGGCGGGTTGAGGAAAAAAGTCACTAGTTTACCCCAGTGGTTTCACTTATCAATGGGACTGCACACTTTAGAGACAACTATGTATCGATATAACCTTTCGAATATGAGAAACAAACATTCAGTAACATAAAAAACAATTAATAATATTTCACCAGGCTGTTCAATGAGTTTGAACTATAGGAAGAGGGAAAGCTTAGAATTCTACATTTCAAAATATCACGTTATTCCTGGTAGGATCTAGTTATACGAGAGGCAGGAAACGTCGAGGCATATACCGTTTCATGTTCTTCCATTTCTTTTTTTTTTCTTTTTTTTTATTGATCCACTGGAACTGTTTGAGATCAGGTATACTTTGTGTATAGGTCAAGTTCAGGGGTCAGTACATCGTACCCGTTGGATCTTGAATAAAAGTGAATGCCGTAAATGTAGCAATAGCACCGCACCGGCAGATCGATGGAGGTGCCTGGTGCGCTGGTGAACTTGGAAATTTCCCTAGCACACGCGCACTTCCTGCACCCATGATATTTGCGTATCCGTTAGACAGCATTTACCCTGGTCACACGAGGAGCTATTTTACTTTCATTTTAAACCTTAAAGCACGACATGCGACAATTACAGTGTCTTCGACGTGTTAAGCCTAGAGATTACACGATGGATACACGAACGTGGATGATCGTAAGCGTTCTAGATGCAACTTCCGCGTGATCAGAGTAGATATTAACGTAAATAGAATTCAAAGGATATAATTGAACTAATACAGAACCATCTAGAGAAACGGAACTTGAAGCGTATTTCCTTCTGGATTATTGATCGCCTGGCACTGGGGTTGATTTTAAAAAGAAAATGAAAAATGTTAACGTTTCTTGGGGAAGTTTATGTTACATCTATAAATTAATGTGGATATGTCCTAGTGACTTTGTTCGTCTTCGTTTTCAAGATATGGAAAGTGGTATCGATATAAACCACAAATGGTCAGGCGCGTTCCAGTTACTCAACTTTTCCTTAATTATCTGTTAACACACTGATATAGTGTTTTTATTTAAATACACTTTCAATTTCGAACTCCAAATTGTTCAACTTGAACATTCTGGATATTTCCACGAATTACCCGCATTCAACACCCACATCTCACTTTTTACCGTGAAAAGTGGATGATATCGTTCGATAAACAACGTGACCTCGTAAACGATACGAGAGTTAACACACGTGGATAATTGAATGGTTAAGTTAATGAAGATGCAGAGCGTAGAATGTTGAAAGAAACATAATCGCGTTCAGAGGATAAGGCACGCCCGATAAACAACACCGTAATTACACGTGCAACGTCGATGCTCTTTTATTAACAAACCGTGTCAGGCAACACCGTTTGATTATTGAAATTTATCAGAACGATAATTGAATGTTATGAAAGCCTGTAAGGTGACCTGGCAAATGAAAGGAAAATGAATATTTAATAAAAAAATATTTGAGACAGAAGAAAACCTAAGAAAGGTGAAACTTTCGCATCGACTGAACGAATGATGGACAGAAGGGGAGGAAAAAATTATTAATAAACCAAGTGACACCTTTCTAATCAATCATGTAGCTAGAACGTAGACGAGCTGTCGATGCATGCAAATTCCACGGGTAACTAGATACATGACATGATCGTGTCAGTTATTAGGTAATAGTGGATCCCCTGTCGAGGATGCTTCGACCCTGATGAGGCTAATAAAAGTGACATCATTATCGCTCGCCGCAACGAGCTTTTAACCTACGTAGCTCACTCTGATTTTCATAATCTGGTTCACATCGTCATGGTGCCTATGCACCATTAGTAGCAACCTCCCCTTATAACCAACGAATCATTTTTTTAACAGGTGGCATTCACTGTGGGAGCCATTGGTGCCACAAATTTAATAATTCTTAGGTTAACATTAAAAAAATGAAAGATCTGACGAGATAAGCATTAGAATGAGGGTGGAAGATGTACACTCGCGATCAAATCAGGCTTTAGCAAGGAAAATAGGGTCCCAGCTTACCACCCTTACTCCTAGGTTCCCCTAGGGAAAATGCCAATGTGGCACGAGGGGCCTCCTTTATATAGGCCCGTCGCGGCCCGCCCCTCGCGCATCAACTTTTACGCGGGAAAATTTGAATGCACGTTTAATTCGTTATTCGCACTTTTCAATTAAATACTATATTTTATAACATAGAATAATGAAAAATTATAACCTTTTCTTCAAAATATTAATATCTTCCCGAGGGTAGCTTGATTTGAACGCGAGTGTACCTCCCACTTGGAGTTTGTCTCCGTAAAGTAGACCAATGGAGGTCACATTATATGGCCACGTCAGCTGCGAACATCTTCTGTATCTCGATAAAATCGAGGTTCAGTGCCTAGCACTCTATCCTTATGGTAGTTGCATAAAGGACTTATCAGACGCCATTGGGTATCTTGTTCCATATGTTGAAAGATTTCAATCTCTGTGATCGTATTTAGAATTATTTAGCACTGGTCCTGAGAGAATTCTTCCGTACTGACTTCAGAAGACTTTTAGAAAAAGTTTCAAATTGAAATTCCTTTCAATTCCAACGACGGTACCAATGGGTACTTGAATTCATTGAGATCATCATGGTATTAAAACTATTTTGAACGTCACCCTCGTAGGCGTGATCGGCACAAGGGCTCTCATACGCGGTGGAAACAATTCCAACGGGGAATTGTCGAGTATCTTGGAAAGTAGCGTAAGGTCGTCGCGGAAATACCGACAATGCGGCAGTGGTTGTTGGCAATTATTCATAGAAGCGATACGAGGACGAGCGTGTTTATAGCTGGTTAATCCTTCGCGCCAATTCTGATCGATGACAAAGGATCATCCTTCGAATCGAAGCTAACGGAGAAAGCTATCGAATCGTTCTAGCGGTTTTGTTTTTACGATGGGATATAGAAGATACTTTTTTACAAATTGCAACCAGCTGAATCATCGCGAGACGATTCGCGAAGGAACGTCAGCATAGGTAACAGAGAAAGGAACACAGGATCAACACCGTTATACCCAGGAGTAAATGTTCTACGTCGTTTCCTGAACGGCCTTTGGATCTCGTTCCTATTTCTTTTTTTTTTATCCAACACTTTCACGAACGATGACGAAGGAGAATGGTCTTTTCATAACGCGCATAAACTGAAAGAATGCTACAGATCTTTCTTGGGATAAAATAATTTCTCTATTGTAGAATTGCTAAATTATTGCTAATGGAGATTTACTTTGGACGATTTATCAATGTTGCTTCAAACTGATAAGATTTATTATCTTGAGGATACAAGATACACCGAAGAATCATTCAGAGACGTTACTGCGCTACTTAATAATTTTCCAAGAAAAATAATTAAATCCAAAGAGGCCGAGTGTCAGAAAACATGAGCGTTTAAGGAGTTCAAGGAGCATGAATTTCAATCTCTCGAATGAAGAGTTAAACAGAAAGTCCATGAATCCGAAGGTGGAGGACGTGGATTAAATCACGTCCGAAATAAACCGTCGAGGAATTAACTACGAAGCTTTCAAACATCGGAGTTAATTATTCGAGCGGATTTGCATACGAAAGAAAAACATTCATGAAGCTTTCGAATCGATAACAGACGGACCGATGAAAAAAAAAAAGGGGATATTATGTATAAAGAAGATGAAGCACAATTTTATACACGATTATTCTCTATAGCCGGTGGTCACGATTGATAACAGGGGACTAGTCCGATGGGTGGCTCTTAAATTTTCAATGCACTCACGGGCAATCGAGCGACGGAAATGAGTTTAACAATGACTGCAGAGAGAGACGATCCGGTTGCATAGACGCCCTTGACAATGATAAATAGATACTGCAGCCGGTGTTGTACACTCGCGGTCAAATCAGGCTTCCCCAAGAAAAATGGCGATGTCCTGGATTCCCGCCCTACCCCGTTGACATCTCCGGGGAGAATGACGGTGCAGCGAAATGGGCCTCCTATATATAGGAGCCTGGCCCAATCGCGCGGGCGTTAACGTTTACGCGGGAAAATTTGAATTGATTACACTAATCGAATACTGCAAAATTACTAATTTTCTAATTGAAATTAGTATCTATTAGAATAGATAAAAATAAGACGAAGCGTGTGAATAAAAATTAGTTATTAGTGATAATTAGAAATTCAATAAGTATTACTACATACGTCTATTTTCAACGCGTTAATTATGAAAATATTATTCCTGCGGAACGAGCTAATGGAAAAGTAATTTTCCGAGTGGCTAAGATTTTACAGAAATTAAACCTCCAGTTATTGATCGTTCGCAGAATTGCATTCGATCTCAGGGAAACGAATGATCCCACGGGAACAAGGATACAACCGGGTCGCCTTAGAAACGCGAAAGCTGAATCAATATCGAAATTCATCCATGAAAGTTAACTATCGATAACAAATATCAGGAATGGGCATATTGAAAAGTTGATTGCATCGACATAAGGCAATTAAGAATCAGCTCGCAGCTGAACATGAATCATTGAGTATCCGATGATTAATTTAAAATTCATCGAAAGATGCCCAGAGTACTAATAGTAAACACAGAAGAAGAAGAAAAAAAGTTCACCTTGAGGATGTATGCAAATAAATCTAAACCGGTGTAAAGACGGAGAACCCGATGTAACTTACGCGATACTTGCGACACCGGTTTTTTGGCCTAAGAGAACGGCAATTCTTCTTTTTTTCTCACGTTACATCATACACTCTGAGAATATTTTATTGCTCGAGCTGTCGACAATCGCGGAACGACTTAAGCACTAAGGTCGAACCGCGCCGTTTCCACGAATCGTAGTTTCCTTGACCCGAAAATCTTGGAACGAGTATACGCGATTCCTTGGAAAGTTACCATAATTCCCAGTGGATCGTCATGGATAGCGTCATTTATTAACCCCTGTCCCGCGTCTACTAGAGGATTCGTTAGACACCCGATTAGTTATGAATCATTAGCCTAAGACCCCTCGCTATTAGATGGCTTCCAGGGCCGGCCCTGAGATTTCGGGGGTCCGAGGCGAGCTCCAAAAAAGGGCCCCTTGACATAAAAAGAAGTAACTCAAATAAAATTTCTAAAATTACCGTTAAAGCTCGTATCGATTAATATTCAAGTAAACATTACTCTTCCTGGACCTTGGGGGGCCCTAGCCGGTTGCCTAGGCCCAGGGCCGGCCCTGATGCCTTCTTAGTTTAACTCTCTTCAATTTCTTATATTCCACATCCTTGCCTCTTCCGGTACGCCTAAGGGCAAGGAAGGGTTGGCAGAATCCTCAACGGATATGCGCGCGAAATTTCCAGTAGGGCACCCGCGTGCCCGACGATCTATTCCCGTAACTTTACCCACGTGCTACTTTGTATTTCGACCGACCGTGTCCGAAAACTTTGTAAAACGTTCCGATTCTCGTGGCTATGTATCGTTTTCATTTCTGCGCGGTACTTTTGGTCGCCAACGGCACTCGACAAAGGTAAAGAAATAAAAGCCCAGCTTCTTTTGTTCCATTGTCGGTTGTTCATAACAGACGCGTGCAACCAACAACGAGACGCAGCGGGGGTAGCTGAGGTGTCTCTTCGTGACGTTTGCTTTGTTGCCCGCCAGAATTTACTTCTTCCTCGTCATTAACGTAGTCTGAAGGACTTGTCGCTTTTTTTTTTCCCCCCACCGGCTGAGGGTTACGTGTACAACCCGGGGCTAAGAAGCGGCCAAGTATCAACGAGTGCGTTCTCTCCTCCGTGTGGATTGCTTCAGGGACGCGGGGGTGTTATCATGGTAACGCTGATAGCGTGACCGTGGGGAAAGTCGATACCTTACTCATTTCGTATTCCCGTCGCAAGGGCATGCCCTATCTTATTGCTCTACCAAACAACAACCTCTGGTTTACTCTACTTTTTCTTTCCTGCCTAGGACACGAACCAATTTTTCTCTCACGGAATTGTGCCATACGTAATTCCTACGTTATACAATAAATAATAACGCGAAAATGCGGAAGTGACCAATACGCGACACCGTCCCGAGTGTCAACTAGCGCGTCGGGTAATGATGGGAAATTTCAGTAATTTTTCTATCATACCAACGATTTTCTCACGCGATGAAAATTGTTTAATCTTCGCGAAATCGAGGCTAAGTTCATTTATTGTACGCGTGTTTGGTAGCGACTGATCTGATGAAAATTGATCTGATTATTATTTACCCACGGGGCTAGAATTGTAATGCTCGTTCTTCGGGGAACACGGTTCCGATTCTTTTCAAGATTTGTGAATGAACTTTAGAAAGTCTCAAATTCAGCCAAGTTAAACGGTCTCACGGTAGAATTTATCAAAGCATTCGAAAGAGCATGTTTGCTCTTGAAATACCATCGCTCAAGGTGTTGGACAACTTTTCTGGGCATACGATAAAATATCAAACGGACCCGTTCAAAGATAGGGGTTGACACCAAAGAAGGAATATACCGAACGGTATCGTTTGTCGTTGCATAAACGCATGGGGACCGTAATCTATTTATCAGTGCATATGTGCCCTCGAGACTGGCTCCCTTTCATGCGCAATCGACCGATACTCGTTCCTTTTACGTTTCCAAAGGTCTCAAATATCCGCACGAACACGGCTTTTACCTCCGTCTAAAACGCGACCTTCGATGCTCGAATCGTATTCGTAACCCATTATGAATTTACGTGAACGAGAAAGTAGCTGAGTTCAACCTAGGGACTCCTAGGGATTCGAATTCGGGCCTAGGAATTTCTGAGTTTGAGAATTCACAGCTAGGGATCCCTAGACACTTATCTGCGAATTCAGAGCTAGGGATCCCTAGACACTTATCTGCGAATTCAGAGCTAGGGATCCCTAGACACTTATCTGCGAATTCAGAGCTAGGGATCCCTAGACACTTATCTGCGCAACAACGTCTTTTTATATCCGAGAATCAGAGGCGCGTCATGGAATCAAGAATAACGACGAGAAACTATTAGTAATTCAATTAAAACGAGTTGATTCCAGGATGGCATTCTCACGTCGAGATATTCAAAGAGATAGAAACGACGAGCCACGAATAATGCCGTAATGGATTGCGTGAACGCGTTTGCGAAGGCACGCGATAGCAGTAAACCGAGATGCAAAGCTCGGTTGTCGTAGGTAATGGTGTTGTAAACTGAGAACACGGGAACGCGAATCTGTGATCTCTCGTTATCTGGTCCAAATGAAATTTCGAAACGGTGATTCATAACAAACATCAATTTTTATTCTATTTTAGTACACGCCAGGAATTACTCCGAGGTTCGTCGTTTTAATGGTTAAAGTGTACGTAAACATAGTAAATTGGAAGTCACGGTTTCAATTCAAGAAGAAAACATGATATCATCGTCTTTCTTAAAATTTTTCAACTACGTGGACAAATATATGACTCAGTGAGAGCCTTGATTCAGCTTGAAACGAAATAACGACCAACCAGGGATATACTTTCTCTAAAATTACAGCTCCAGAGGTTTCCGTAGCTAATTCAGCGTGAAAGTCAATTATCTAATTTCATTGGTAACGTTTCGCCATGGGATACATCAATATGTTTCGCAGAATTTTCCTGCCTGGAGAAAGGTTTTTTTAATTGGAACAGAGTATCCATTTGATAATTATACTTGATTACTGCAATTATAGAGTACCGTAGACAAGGTTGTTTTCAGTGTACCAGTCGTGTGTTAAAAATGCAAATACCAGTGTGGAATTCTAGGAATTCCTAAGGGTAGAAATTGGGAGCTAGGAATTCTCTAGGGTTCAAACTTGAGCCTAGGAATTCCCTAGGGTTCAAACTCGGACTTAGGAATTTCTTAGGACCCAAATTCGAATCTAGGAATTCCCTAGGGTTCAAACTCGGACTTGGGAATTTCTTAGGACCCAAATTCGGATCTAGGAATTCCCTGGGGTTCAAACTCGGAGTTAGAAATTTCTTAGGACCCAAATTCGGATCTAGGAATTCCCTAGGGTTCAAACTCGGAGTTAGAAATTTCTTAGGACCCAAATTGGGAGCTAGGAATTCTCTAGGGTTCAAACTTGAGCCTAGGAATTCCCTAGGGTTCAAACTCGGACTTAGGAATTTCTTAGGACCCAAATTCGAATCTAGGAATTCCCTAGGATTCAAACTCGGACCTAGGAATTTCTTAGGACCCAAATTCAAATCTAGAAATTCCTAAAGGTCCAACTTCGAACCTAACTACACACCAGCCTCGAATTGTCTACAGATCGTAAGATATAATCAGTCTCCATCCGGGCATGTGCCTTCGGGTATGTACCTCGACAAAGATCTCAATTAAATAAACTCTCCGGTATGCTCGGCTCAAATAAAAGTTCCGTATAGTTAAGGTCAGTAGGTCGGCGTCGTATCAAATGAAATATACGAATCCAGTCTGACCGAATTACAGCAAGGACGCGGGTAGTCGTGTTAATAATGCATGCGGCACACGTAAGTGTCCATCTTTGTCCGTTTACCCTTTCGCCTGTAAATCATGTCGTCGTTTGATGCATCATAGGGTTGCGACCACGTTTCCCTCTCTTCTATCAATTTTTCTTTCAATTACACACGCGACTCGATTTCCTTTGATGTACCGCGGACTGATATTGAATCGCATGGCCGCAGCCAGTCTATATCCACGAAAACCACACAACGAACGATCCTTTTTTCATCGTCGAATCGAGACTTCGTGAAAATTACCCTCTGAATAGAACGGTGAATTGACTTGAAATTCAAGTGGGATTGAAAAGGAGGATTGTGTGTATTATTATCGAGTTGCAGACGCGAAGATTGTGAAAAGATGCTTAAAGAATTTATAAGTTTCTTCTCTTTGGATTCTTTGTGTATTTGGAGATGGTACTTTTAATTGATCGCTTTTGTGAGGACTAATAAAGGTCTGGGGATTGATCCGATTATCTGTAGAAACTTAAGATCGTTTCATTTGATCAATGTATTAATCTGAATAATTAGAGATCAAGTTTCTGGGTAACATCTATCTTCTTCCAAACCACACCCGGTGAGTCCAACTAAAACTCTCTTAAAAAGGAACTTTAAACGGAAGGTGTTAAATAGTTGACAAAGTGTAAAGAAACGTGCAGAAAAAAGCGTCGGTGATTCGGTAAGGTGTTAAACGGTCTCGGCTCACTTACATCACGGCCAATTTACGCTCTCGTCACGTTGAATCGCGTGGAAGCCGGAAAATTATGTAACCGAGATTCCACGATAGCCACGATTCGCCAGTAAAAAAAAAGCAACAGGGATCTGCACCAAGGGGGAAAAATAGTCTCGGAATGCTCGTCACGGAAAGCAGACGGAATCCGTTCCTCATGAATATTAATTTCGCCGACCTCGAGCAGGAAAAAAGGACGACACGGTCGCGAAACTGCTGGCCGACAACATTATCAACGACTTCTATATATTGATGTACAGGCAACAATTAATATGATGTTATTATCAACAACACGTTCATAATCAAATAAGATGCCGAGGGTTAAATAGTTTATACCATTCTCCAGGAAAAATGGTGACGAGTCGTTGAATGTTTTCGTATCCCAAGTGAACCAAAGGATTTGTGAAACAACAGGCTAGGGGATTCTATTGCCAGTCATTCAACGTGCTCGACCAACCATCACCGATTCTAGCGTTCCACCTAGAACAGACAATGCGATATCTCCTGCATCGAACCCTTTTTTCCTCGTTTTTCGATCACTATAGGAACAATACCGACATCCGATGAGAACGGAAACGTTTCATCACCTCAAACGATTCAGTTCAGATCCCGTGCAACGCACTCGTTAAGGATCATCCTATTTTAAATAATTAAATTCTCAGGGAATCGAGGAAAAGTTCGGATAAATTGTTCCATTTCAATGGAATATTTTAAGTCCGAGGAAAATAAATTTCTTCAGTGAGATTGATCCTGGTCCCGGTCCAGAATCAGCTGGAACGGCAAACAGATGCTCTTTTGTCCCCAGGGATAGAGCGTTACCCTTTTGTTCAGCTTTTTACGCAATGGGACAAAGAATGGGCGCTTCTTTGTGATCTCTTTCACCCGCCCAAAAGTGGATTACCCACGAACTTCGTCATTTGGAACTAGCCCTAAAGGCAAACTGCATTCTTTTCGCTTTTCAAGCAAAAGTTACCTTTTCATTTTTATCCTTTCAACCCTTCGCTATCAAACATCTCAAAAATAATTTAATCCAAATGAATTAAAAAAAAAAAGCTAGAAACCTAGAAATTATGCAATCTACCTTTGATTCGTGCTCGATTTAAAGTGCAACCGAGCGGAATCCTCGGATGAAGAGCAAAAAGGAAACGCAGTGGGGCACCAACGTTATAAAATAAGTGTATTATCACGTAAACGGATATGCCACGGAACCGTTACAGTAACTTGTATTGAAGATATACCGGGTACTGGAGCTAACTGGCGCGTTCGCATTTCCACGGGATCGTTTCCACTAAAACATTAAAACTTCCCAGACCCGAGAAAGATTTACTCTTACGTCTTATCAAGCTAAGATTACAAAAATCATTAATCGTTAATGTATCGAAAGAAAAATCTACCCGGTAAGGTTTTATGCATTCAACGACCGAATATGTCTAAATGTTTTTTCTCTAACGTTAACTTGACAGAAACAAGAAACCGTTTTCGATGCTATCGGATGAAAAAGTCTCGCTCGTTGCATCGGCGAGTTGTGTTTCGTTTCGCCTGCATTAACTGAAGCGAAAACACACGAGAGTCAGAGAGAAGCAAGGTAGAGCACGAGATCCAGTTATACTCGGGCTGTGTTAAAGATACGCTCTGTAAGCAGAAACATAATCGCAAAGAGGAGAGATACTACTGTTACAAAAGTTAAGGTCGCTACAACACGGCAAAATCAAAACGTTACATAATCATTCTATCTATTCACTTCCTATAACTATATTACAGATTTTTCAAAAAACCAAAAAAAACTGCACCTTTTTCTTTCTTCTCCGTCCATTATGCGCTTCAGGATCTATTAGAGCAGAACAACGCTGCAAGGCATTAAGAATATTAGTACAATTATTTTCTTCTGAAAATTTTTTTAAATTTCTAAAAAATACAAGTTTAACAGGAAAGAATAAAAATGAAGATACTCAACGTTCTCCACAGAAAGCGGAGAAGAAGCTGTATCCGAGTGTCTCGGGTTACCTCCTCTAATTAGCCAGCCGGTATCGTAATAACGATCTCGTTAGAGTGTCTCCTCTCCGTTTACCACGTTCAACCCTTTTTACACTGAATTTCAGCCAAACGTTTAAGGAATATTTCTTTCGAATTCCAGATGTGTTGTCAAAGGATCTACCTTTCCGTGGGACTGTTCGGTGTCCTACTGTTATCGAGCAACGCTGACAACAGCGTACATATTCTATCGAAGTACCAGCAATTGGTGACATCGACCACCCTCAACTGGCTACCTCGCGCCCACTATGATTCATCGAGGGAGATAGTGATCGGTGGTTTCGAGATCGAAGAAGCAGAAGGTAAAATCGCAAAAGTAAAAGAAAGAAAACGACAAAGAACGTCTCCATCGCACCTGTAAACTCCCCTCAAGCTCGTGTCTCTCGCTAATTGCTGTCTCGTCGAGACACCAAAGATTCCTAGTCCACGTTTCCGCTTGCCTGCACGAAAATATAATTGTTCGGTCGCGATAATAACAGTCTGGGAGACACTTTTCTTTCTTTTTTTCTCTCTCCAGACGACTCGTACAACAATCAAGCGGAGAAGTCGGAAAGAAAGAGACCCCTGTTCGTATGTCGGGTGCTGCACAACACGGTTTTGGTGGCTGGAAGCCAGAGAGGCGACGAGAAACGATGCACCGTGACGATTCACGGTAGCGTGCAGTCGTACGACAAATACGAGCTGTTGGAGAACGTCGACAATGCGGCCCGCGTCAACTGGGAACACTGGGACAAATACAAGTCAGCCCCTATCGGCGCGGTGGCTGCGGAAAAGATGTTCGTCGCCCGACACGCGGTTCACAATGGCAAAGAAACATCCCCGGACGCGACGACGCGGTACACCCATTATATAGGAACCCTCAATTCGAACGACAATTTCGCGACCATCAGCTACGTGAGGGACGTGAGTAATTGTTTCTCTGCGTGCAACGTTTCCCTTCTTCAAGAGTAACCCTTTCTTTTGGGGGGAGGATCTGTTTCTCGAAAGGACCTAACATTTTTATTTTATCTTAGGACGGCACCGAGGGGTCGGCAAAATCCGGTGACGTTCTGGTGGAAACGGAACCGATATACTACGACCTAAATCGAGTGAAATTGAATTGGCCTAAAAAGCGTGTGATCAAACGCACCGCCCGTGTACTGGGCGAGGCGATAATCGCGAATACAGGAGAGGAGGCTGCGAACGTGGCCCAAGCTTTCGGGTACGCTTACAAGTACTCGGTGTACTGGGGTCAAGGACACGCTATTCTGAAAGGTCTAAATACCTCGATCACCCTGACGAATGGGACCACTTTGCCGAAGATCGTATGGGGCACTATGGAGACCACCAATCGTACGGACGTGTACACGTAAGTGTAGATGAATGAAGAAATTTCTATGTTCTATATGTATATACCATTCTAATTTGATTATTTGAAACAGGGTAGAGATATTCTTGAAACCCGGCACAGGACTGAATGTTACTTTGAAGGCGAATTATACTGATATGGAGGTACCATATTCTGGGACACTGATATCTCATTACGAAGATGGTGAAACTAAATCAAGAGTAATAAGTGGGATACGCAGAGAAGAGACTATGTTTGATGTCACACCAGAATTTGGATCCATCTACTTCCTGGGTAATTACAGTCTAGTTCCTACCACTACCGTGCCGCCCACTACAGAAGCAACGAGTACCACCCCGTTGCCATCGACTGTGATCAAGGATATTCATAAACAGGACATGGATAACGAGGATCACGATGAAAACATGATAATAGCACCGAAAAAGTCGGATATGTCCAACATGCAAAGCGACGACGGTGGACCGTTATCGTTGAAGAATAAGGTAGAAGTTTCTCATTCTGGAAGCTGTTCGTTCAGACTGAACGCTATGTTTATACTTTCGTTAACGATGATCGTTCATAGAATCACGTGAAAACATCTATGAGAGATTACCATATTTCCCAACGTTGCAATAGTAATATATTCGTAGTACAGTGAAAGGTTATTAACATACATACATACACATTCTCACACATACATACACAGAAACACAGTTGAAAAAAGAAAAAAAAAGAAAAAAAAAGACAACCAAACATGAGATGTTGCTGTAATTTCGTACATAGCGACTATGGCACGAAATAAAAGCCTCCTTGATTAAATTGCTGATTGTCAGATCGCAGTATCAGCACTGACATATGCTTGCCTTTCGAATAAACAGAACTTGATATTTAATACGTACGTTCGTACCGTGTATATTAGGTATCAAGTTTTCTTTTAATGCAAATTTATATATACAAATATATATATACATGAAATATATATATATACACGTTTAGGATAGTAAAGGATGAGAGAAAAGAATACCTTAACGATGAGCTAGACTCATGAGAATGTTAAGTACAAGCGATTGCAGCCAATGTGTATGTTAACAGGAGTAATTTGTTAACATTACCTCTATATTGTTGAATAACTGAGTGTAACTAATGACATTCCGTCTTTACTAATTCCGCTGTGAATCGATTTTCCAGCTAAAACTATTTTATGCCTTTGCAAAGTGTAATTTCTAGACCTTCTAGAAGAATTTAAAAAGCTTAAAAAAAAAAAAAGAAAAAAAAGGGAAAGAAACGATACATTCTTTGAGAATCGTGTTCAGAGAGTTAGAATTTACTGCAGGTATTATCTCGGGCAAACTAGCTTATAATGAGAAAGAGTCAAATGAAAATGAAAACGAGGGAAAAAGATGCGCGAGTTAATGCAGTTACAATATATATATTTTTGAGATTGCAGTATAATTTTAGAAAAGTGTAAGATTTATAAAGGTGTAGCGAGTAAGATTATGTAGAATACAGGTGGATGGGTACAGATATTTTCTTCTAAACTAATTGTAATATCACAACAGCAGTGACTTAGATATCAAGACTTTGAATGGTACAGGAAAGACTCATTATTTCTAAATTATTAATATTTCTGACTGCCGAGAATGATTTGAATTCTAGTAATGTATGTACCCATCTATCTCTGATGTAAAGTGATAGGGTTTGGAGATTCCTAGAAGATAACTGTTAATGGAAATTGTAATGGTAAAGGAATGCATTATTTTAATTTGTATAGATATGTTAATAATTTATGAGATACATTTCTTTGATAAGCAAAAGAGAAATATGGACTTATTGAATTTCGTGCTTGATTTAAATATATTTTAGTTCAATGCACAAGGAAGAAAATAGTATTGTCATATATTCTTAGGATTCCAGTAATATTTTCTTGCAAATTTATATATGTATATAGTGTATTTCTATATTATTATTATTATTAGATGTAATTGTTATCAAATTATTTAATCATTTATAGTTTCTCCTGATGGTATTAATCGTAATATTTTATTACAATTGTAATATCAATGAAAATAATGTGAAAGATTCATTTTAAACAGATGTCCATGGGTTTCTAATATGTAGTATTTATCAAAGTAAGCCTAATCACAACATTGTGATATTCAGTAAAATTTTATGTAGAATATACAAGAATGTGACATATTCTGTTAAATAATTTGTTAATTGTCATAGAAAGCAATAATTTGTTGCAAGATTGGGACATGCGAGTTTTAGAATGATGTGCGTTTAAATGAAACAGAAGAAAAAAGTAGGTAGAAAATGCAAGATATAACGTTTAATACTGTGAGCAATATTTTCTCATTGTGAATAAAGTGATGTAATGGATGTAGCCCCCAAATAACTGAATAGTACGTTTATCCAAGATAAAATTAATGAAAGAAATGAAAGATATAGGAAATCTATATATTTGGAAAAAGAAATTACTGCTTATTTTTTAGTTGCTTCTTCATATTACTGTATGCCTTTGAAAAAGTGTTAATAAAAATTCAAATGCAAAAAACTACATTTAACAGTATCCAGGACTACCTTTGATTTTTACAACTACAACTTTCATTCTGTAGATATATTATTTATGTATAATCTATCATGCTGTACATTATCATGTAAATATAAATGCTATATATACATATGCAAGCATGTGCGTATTTATACCTGCATCTATCGTATACTCATTATGTTCAAAAATACATATTTATATTGTATCATTTTAAAATTTTAGTAACAAGTGTATTGACATTATATAGTTTCTATTATAAAAATTGTAAGAAATATATGACTCACCAAGAACCCCATACTGTTGTGGAGTAAGTCTTGCATCACCATCTGGACCTCCAGGCACAGAGGATATAAGCGACGCACGATCGCTTATGTGACTCCTACTGCTGGCTTCGCTTCTTCTTGCCCATGATACTTGTGACAATGCATCTATATTAATTAAATATATTTGTTAGAAAATACTGTAAATATTACACCTTCTAATAAATCGTTATTTTATGCTTAATACTAGTTACATTATTTTCAAATTACCAAAATTAGAATTCTTTGCGCTTGTAAATCTTTGTTTTATATCTCTCAAAGGTCTTCTGGAAGGAGCAAGAGGATGTCTTCTTCGTCTTTTTAAAAACTGTGCTAATCCTCCTAATATCAATGATCCTCCAGTAAGACATATAATAAAAATCTATGAAAGAAAAGCAAAAGATATTGAATATTATTATTACACAATAAGTATTACATAAAATTTTTGTACAATTACGGTTTTAAATTATTTATAATGATAAGATAATTAAAAAATACGCGGCAATAATTTTTAAATATTATGTAATATTACAATTATCGAATGAAAATGTATTTATTCTAACCTCTAAATGGGATACTTGCTTTTTGAGTTCTGGATAAATTTATCGATGGCAGTGAAATTATGTAACGTTTATACAATGTGACTAAAAATTGGTGTGCATTAGAAATAGACATCGTAAACTACCTTCGTTACAAACAATATAAACGAAGATTTGAACGCGGTTCAAACCAAAGACCAAACATTAGTTTCGGAAGGAACACTGCCAAAGCTAATTCGTTTGTGCGGTAAATATTCAAAGTACAGCCTGCTGCTATATTCATACAAGATGTGCAATACCCAGAGATTCAAGTTTAGTCGCGTGTTTATTACATCATTGTTCCATTGTAAATACAAGTTAAAAAACATGGGGCCAATGAAATTAACGGATATATTATTCGTTTAACGAGAGAACATACCTGTTTCGCGCAGTTCAGAAAGGCCCTTTCCTCTTATTTCTAACTTCATGGTCATATACTCGGTGGGCAAAAATAACTAAATACAGAAAACAAGCGTCGACGTCGGAGGTCCAAAGTATACTGAATATAAGATCACCATATATATGCTCCTTGCCGCCACGCGCTTGCGCAGACGAAGCATGATCGAATTTTAATTTTTCAAAACTGAATTAAACAAAAGTTTGTATGTCTCATATTTTCATCCAAGTATAAATAAAAAATTATTCAAATAAGTTACTGAAATGTTTCCTTTTTTATTCTACTACTTGGCTACTTTATTAGTAGCGATTGTAACATACAAAATATTGTTCAAAAAATAAATGTTTTATTTATCAAATATTCATTCATATACTCCTCACAATGTTAACAACCTATCATACAAAAATAATGCTTTATTCTATATTATCCCAATTACTGAAGTCAAAGTCCTCTTCACTGAACTCCAGTAATTCTTTAAAGTCTTGCGATGCTATAGAAGAACAACTTTCTAGTGTCTGTTGGACTGTATTTTCGTTGTTTTCATTTTCATTATTTTGTACTATCTCGTCATCAATTGAGAAATCGAACTGACTACTGTCCATAAAGGAATCTAACGTTTTTTGTTTTGTACTTAATGTTTGTTTTGTTACATCAATGTCTTTAAGAGAAAAATCTTGGTCAAGTCCAACTTCGTTTAACACATTCATCTTTTTTTGAATTAATGGCCATAAATAATCATCTGCAGTATGTTTGGCAACCAAATACTGTATCACAACATTCTCATTCTGACCAATTCTATGTACTCTGTCCTCTGCTTGACATAAAACCTGCAACAAAATATACAATGAACACAACTATAAATAATTATTATTTTCCAAAATACGAGTAATATATACTCCGGGATTCCAAAACAGCTCTGCAAAAACCACGAGTTGCGCAGCTGTTAAAGTAATGCCTGTGTTAGCGGCTGTAATTGATAAAATTGCAACTAAGTAATCATCGCAGCTTTGAAACTTATCAACTTGATATTTTCTACGTTCAGGATTTGTTTTCCCATCGATTCTAATATATCTGCAATAAAGTTGAACATAAATGAACAGTACATCTTTGGTCGTTACTGTTAAAAATACAATTACTTTATGTCCATGGACTCGGCAACTTCTGAGATAGCATCTAAAACATTTTGGTGATGAGCAAATATAATACACTTCTGTTTGCTTTTCAACAGCTTGACAATATAATCACTAAAAAATTATTCCGCTTTAAAAAAAATATATTATTTGCAAATATGATGTTTTAATAGAGAGACAGTATACCAAATAGCTTTCTGCTTAGCATAACTACATTCGTTATAATACTGTAAAAGAGTATTATGCCTTTCTACCCCTCTTAAAGTATTCCGTTCCAATTTTGCGGATATTTCTTTCATTTCTTTGGTAGAGTTTTTTATTAAGTCTGGATCTAATACAATCACTTCCCTACAATTTGAAGACTATAAAAAACATTTACATTCAAAATAACATGATTTCTTACCTCTTTTTTGTTGGTAATTCACGTAATACTTCACTTTTTAATCTTCGAATTACGCATGTGTGTTTTAATAATAGTTGCAATTCTTGCATATTTGATGACCCTGTAAAATCCCAACCGAATCCTTTCTTTTCTCCCGCACAGTACCGAATTCCGTAATCCTGATAACTATGTAAGAATCAATTTCTTAGTTATTATGTAATATAACACTTAATTATTGGTTTACAATACCTCATGAAATTTGGCCTTATAAGATTTATCTGAGAATATAGCTCTATAGGTCGTGATAATGCCGGTGTTCCGGAAAGTAAAATAACGTTGCATGCTTGTGAAACTACACGTTGTGCAGCCTTAAATCTAGCAGTCTTAACACTTTTTAAAGCGTGAGATTCGTCCTGTATACAAATTCAAAAATTCAAAAATTCTGCTTAATATGAATGTGCAATCTTATAATATGTACCAAAATGACGAAGCCAAATGTTTGTCGTTCAAATGCGTTCACAGCTCGTACTAAGAGATCATAAGTTGTAATAACAATTTTGCTGTTGGTCATAAAATCTTTCATACTTGAAAATTGATGAACATACTGGGCAGGAACAGATGGTAAAAACCTATATATAGCATCTGCCCATTGATATCTAAATTTCGAAAATTGTCTTTAATGTACGTGGTTATAATAAAATGTATTTCATTTTAAACAGTGATAGTAACCTGACTGAAGATGGTACAACAATAAGAAGAGGCCAATTCCTTTTAAAGTAATGGGCAATACCCAGTGCTTGAATGGTTTTCCCTAAACCCATATCATCAGCAATCATGCAACGACCGTTTTTAGAAATCCCATAGCTGAAAAAAGAAACATATCTTAAGTTTTGCAATAATGAAATAAAAATATTAAGTAATTAATAAAATTCTACCATATTCCTTTACGTTGAAAGGGCATCAAACTTGCCAATAATTGAGGATCAATTCTTGATAAGTCAATATTCTCATCAGTACTCTCTGAACTGGTATATTTTTTGAATAACTAAAATAAAAATAGTTTACAATATAAAAGTTAATTAGTAGTAACATTTAAATGTAATTTAAATTTTACCTCAATAACTAATTTTGGCAATCCTACTATTTGTACATCAGATTTGAAATTAATCACTTTCTCCATTAGTGTTTCATAATCTTTCAAATGAAAATTCCAAGTTTTGGCTTTCATATCTGAAAAAGATAACAAGTTATATTTATTTAATGTCAAATTAAAAACATAACAAGTATTTTGATATATTACCATACGATCTGCTTGGAATTGTTTTTAAAGTCTCTATAAGTGGAGGAAAATATGACGATGTTTCTAAAGTAAATCTATCATCGCTTATCATGTAACAGTTTCCTGTGATACGTGACTTTTGACCAAAGAATTTCTGTGTGGACATTGGATTGAAACGTTCCTTTTGTTTATTAAATTTTGGAGTATTTGAATGATACGCAAATTTTGATTTGACTTGAGCATCCTTTGCTTCGTAATGTTCAAAAGGTTTAACTGTATTCGTTGACTTATTTTGATCGAATATAGCATGGTTATTAGCAGGAGAAATACTGTTTCTGCTGACAGTAGAGTTAAATGAAGTATTCTTTACTTGAGCTTGTTTTTTACGTTGTAAAGCCAATAAACGTTTTTGTTCTATTTCTTCTTGAGAGTAATTCATAGCTGTAATTTAATTAAAAATTCCATTTTTAAATGTAAATAGAATAGTAACATAAATATAATTATTTTTAGATACCAACGGTAAAATAAAAAATGTGTGTAATAAATAATTTATTTTTACAAACCTAATGCGTATTTTTCATAAATAAAATAGTGCGCATTTGATGTTATATTAAGAATACTAATTAATACTGATTATATTTCGTTGCTCATTCTTTTTCTTTCATAATTTAAGTCAATTTACGTTAAATAATAACAGTAATACTTATTGTTAGTTTGTATGTACAAAATCCATAAACAAGTGTGACATCGTACACACGCAGTCTGATGCACAACGACGTTATCACTCTAATACATACAAAAAATACGCACGTATTAGTATTTAATATCTAGGGAAAAGTATTTTACGATACTAAACCCTACCTATCACCAGGTATATTTATTTATACTTCAGTAACATTTGATTATTAATAAAAACGTGGTTTATTTGTTAAATTAGAAAAATGACGTATGCGCAACCTCCACAATTTAATCGCAGTTTTTACGATTGAAAATTTCTAATTTTTGTATTTAAGTTTCTATCGTTACTAAGTTTTTTCGTAACTTTCATAACAAGAATTAATTATTAAAGAGCATTTTTAATTATTGCACTGTTTGATTTTTATAATTTGAATAGTTACGACATTTTAATGGTTTTGTGGATTTTTTGAATAATTCAATCTTCAGTAATAGATGTAGTTCAAATGTTTTGTAACATTGTCCTTGTACGTTATATTATTTAAGCACACCCTCTTATTTTCTTAAAAACAATCTAAATTATTTGTATTTCATAAATAATAGCCAAAATATATACCATGTCAACGTCGAATGAACCTGCTAGGAAAGGACCAGTATCACGTACGTATAATACGTAAATTATAAAAATGTTTAATTATGATGATAAAATAATTATTTTGAAATATTTCAGCTGAAAATCATGAATTTGTTGTTCCACAAAAATTCGTTAAAACACCGCATGATATGGCAGTCTGGGGAAAATCAGAAGCATATTTTGTAAGTATTATATTAATTACAATACTTGATACTCTTAGTATTTACAAAATTGTAACAGAAGTACTTTTGTAGGAATACCTAGGATTTATATTAGCTTTAAACCAGGCAGTTCAAGGAAAAGCTTTAAATGTTGAATGCCAGCCAAGTCCTATAATAGATAATATTATCCAAATGCTTAACGAGTTTGATGCATGGATAACAGAGATACCTCCAACTGAACAACCTCAGCGATTTGGTAACAAATCGTTTAGAATATGGCATGAAAGACTGCAACAGGTAAATATTTCTTGTTTCTATAAATACCTCTAAAGTTTATTAATTTAGTATATTTCAGAATGGAGTGGAAGAATTGCAAAAAGTATTACCACAGAAATTGTATAGAGCAGTTCCAGAGATAGTTGAATATTTGTATGAAGGTTTTGGTAATCCAACGCGTATAGATTATGGTACAGGACATGAAATGGCATTTCTGATGTTTCTGTGCTGTATGTTTAAAATTGGTGCTTTCAAACAGGAGGATAAAGTTGCTGTAGTTGTAAAAATATTTAATAGGTAGTATATTTTTCATTTAATATAAATAGCATTTTATTTGTAAACTGAAGTAAATTTTCTTTCTGTAGATACCTCGAATTAGTTCGCCGATTACAGTTAACTTATAGAATGGAACCAGCAGGTAGTCATGGTGTCTGGAGTTTGGATGACTACCAGTTTGTTCCTTTCATATGGGGGAGTGCTCAGTTGATTGGTATTTTTATATTTCTATTCACATTGTGGTAATTACAAAACAAAATATAAAAACAATAAATGTTTCAGGTCATTCTCGTATAGAACCTCGCCATTTTGTTGATCAGGATATCGTTGATGCATTCAGTAAACAATATATATTTCTTGGTTGCATTCAGTTCATTTCAAAGGTTTATATGAATACATACATATATTCATATAAGTACGGTTTTGTTTTTAATGTAATAATATTGTTTTAGGTGAAGACAGGTCCATTTGCTGAACATTCTAATCAGTTATGGAATGTCAGTGCAGTGTCTTCATGGTCCAAGGTGAACAGTGGTCTCATTAAAATGTACAAAGCTGAGGTACAAACTAATATTAAACCTATTTTAATAACGTGCTATATAATAATTTAAATATTCATACATTAGGTTTTAGCAAAATTTCCTGTCATTCAGCATGTCCTGTTTGGTTCTCTATTACCGATTAAGCAAGCTTTTGCATCACCCGTTGGAAAAGGACCTCGTAAAGATGATTCCGAACAACCATCACCACCGACTCCTCAGTAACGATACCACACTAATGAGCTTTACATTTGTTAATGTAGATTGTAATTCAGTATTTATAATAAACTTGTACACTGCGATTGTATGCTATTAGATTTTAAATTATGTTTTTTTGCAAATAACAAATAAGTTGCAACTTATAGACAATATAGAAAGCAATGAAAAATTATTGTAAACAAAATTGTGAACTATACGCGGCATGCATCATAGAAATCATTTCAGTATAAACAATGATCTATACTTCATTTGTATACAAACATATATATACCGACAGAAGCCTTCTCACACGGAACTAAACATATTTCATCAACAAATATTTTGTGACTTAATAATAATCAAATAAAATGAAAACAAATTATTGTGTTAAAGAAAACAAAATGTACAAAATATATATTATAGGAATAATATTGCTTCTAGTAATAATACTTTACGCGAATTCTGAAAAATCAAGTGGGTTTTACATCGACGATGGATTCAATCAGACAATTTTACATGAAATTTTTAGTTACGAACAGAAACGAGAAATGAAGAAAAAATTGTTAAATATCCTGGAATTACCTGACAAACCAAAGAGAATTACACGTAGAGCTTTGCTAATAAAGAGATCAGCACCTAAATTCTTATTGAACATTTACAAAAATGTATTATCTAACGATAAAGACGCGTCAATTCAAGAAGAATTTAATTTAAGTGGTCATGATATTAACATCATTGATCAGAGTGACTTTATAATGACGTTTGGTGCTCACAATCCATACTCAGGTAATGCATCTAAAACGAATCGTGGTAAAAGAATTTGGTTTGATGTATCAGAAGTACCACAAGAAGAATACATTATTGCGGCCGAGCTAAGATTATATCAAAGTTTAGATAAAAATATTGAATTTAATGAAACTTATACAGTGGCAGTATACAGAGTGGCAAAAACGAAAAATGGAGGACGAATTAAACATTACATTAACTCGACTAATACTGTAACTGGAAAAGAAAATTGGATAACTTTAAATATCAATAATGCTCTTGAACATTGGATCAAATATCCAAAGGAAAATCGAGGGCTATTTTTAGCGGTACATCGTGTTAATGATACGAGTCATATTATGAGACCAGATGACATAGGAATTATGGGTGTTCTAGGAATTCCAGATAAACAGCCGTTTATGGTAGGATTTTTCAGAAGTACCGGTAATCGCAGTAAACGTGAGACACTTCTTCAGCAGAAAATTGATATTATACCTGAAAAACAATATTCTAATAGTAGAAAAGTTCTAAATCCTTATATTACCTCTATAACAAAAAAGAAAAAAGACCATGTATGTAACATTAAAACCTTATATGTAAGTTTCAATGATCTTCAATGGCAGGATTGGATTATAGCTCCTGAAGGATATAATGCCTACTACTGCAGTGGAGAGTGCAATTTTCCACTGAACATACATATGAATGCAACTAATCATGCTATTGTTCAAACTCTAATACATCTGATGAAGCCAACTGAGGTACCAAAGCCATGTTGTGCACCTACAAAACTATCACCAATATCAGTACTTTATTTTCTTGATGACAGTAATGTTGTATTAAAGAAATACAAAAATATGGTCATTAATAGTTGTGGGTGTCATTGAGAAATTGTTAAACTAGTATTTTTTGATTTTTAAATTTTAACTATTAACTTTTTAAAAGAAACAAGAATCTATAAAATTTTCTTACAAAGTAAAAGTAAAAAGAAATAGACATTATTCTTAAAAATATGTATTCATATTACATCTGTATTAAAATATTTTAACAACAATAACGTATATGTATAAAAATCTTTTTTAATAATATTATAGTATTTTAATAAAAATTTAAAAACACTGTAACAGAAGTGTTATATGATTAAAGCATAGAACGTTTTGTCCCTTGATTAACAATTCCAGCTGATATTAAAGTTCTGATTTCTTCTGGCTTAAAATTTAATTCTGTAAGTATTTCTGTTGTGTGCTCACCTGGCTCAGGATTACCTTGGTGTCCTTTCGACACCCCGGCAGTACGAGATAAACGAGGAGCAGGATTTGGAATCACTGTACCTTCTTGGTCAGATGTAAATGTATTTCTTTCTTTATTATGTGCATGAGATGTAACATTTTCTATATTCAAAACAGGTGTTACACAAGCATCTGTGCCATCAAATATAGCACACCACTCAGCTTGAGTTTTCTGTTTGAATATTTTCTCGAGTATTTCACGATTTTCATCGAATTTATCAAACTGTGGCATTTCATCCGCTGAAAGGCCAAGTTTTTCCAAAAATATTTGATAAAACTGTGGTTCAAGCGCTCCAACAGACATATACTGTTCATCTTTTGTTTCATAAGTGTCATAGAAATGTGACCCACTATCTAATCTATTGAAAATGATAAAAATTTAGTAATAATAATATTATCTTATTATAAAATGCTTACATATTTTTGCCACGTGCTTTCCCCCATAATCCTGGCATCTTTTGGGATCTGAAAAGCCAACTCCCTAAGTACGCTGTTCCATCTACCATTGATGCATCAACCACCTGACCGATGTTACTTTTACTACGTTCAAACAATGCCAAGAGTATTCCAAAGGCACACATTAATCCACCACCACCAAAGTCAGCAGCCAAATTAATTGGAGGTGTTGGCTTCTGATCAAACCGACCCATCAAAGATAATAAACCTATGTACAATAAAAAGTTAACATTTCAGAAAAAATTGCATAGTTTTATTAGAAATACTACAAGTTGGTATTACCAGACAGTGCTAGATAATTTATATCATGTCCAGCCATGTTAGCGTAAGGTCCTTTATGACCAAATCCACTTAATCTAGCATATATCAATCTCTTATTTGTTTTTATGAGTTCTTCTGGTCCTAGTTTCATTTTCTCCATCACACCTGGATTGTTACAAATCCTTTAACTTATATAATTTCAGAATACAAATTTTCATATGTAGTATGAAATACAGACCAGCTCTATATGGATCTATAAGTACATCACTTTGATTGCTTAGTTTCTTAAATATACTGATACCTTTTGGGCTCTTTAGATTTAAGGCAATTGATCTCTTTCCATTACCAAGAGAATCGATACTATGAAACGTGTTAATCTGTAAATGTAAATGACAATTAGAATTGTTTAACATCACTTTTAACTCGAGCTTAACAATAAACGTATAACCGTAAGTTTAATATTCACTGAAACAAATAAGTAAATACATTTTAATTATACCTTGTCAACTTTAATCACCGATGCACCAAATTCAGCCAATATCATTCCACAAAAGGGGCCTGGTGCAAGACCAGCTAATTCTAAAACTTTTACTCCTTTTAAAGGCATATTCTTTACAGGTAACAGTAGAATATGTTATATGTTTTAAGAAATAACATATAATGAATCTACATTTTTCCAACGTGACTTGCATGTTATTTACATACTTAAATACATATTTAAAAAAAACCTGATTTTACATAGGGTACATAATTAAAATATTAGAATCATTGCATACATTTTTGTAGCAATTTTTAGGCGATGCAAGCGTCTATAAACACAATCAAACACAATAACACAACAATAAGTAATCCTAGAAATCTTTTCGACACATAGTTATTTTAAAGTTAGTATTAAAATCTCTAGAAAATGTGTTAGGTATGTTGGTAATATCGACGCTGTGGCGTGCAGAAAACAAATATTGTCGTTGTAACCTATGATAAATTAAGATTCATTGTTTATAGGACAAATTCCATTAGAAATTTGTTAAAATGAATCCAACGGAACCCACTAGTACGGAAACGCTAAGGTAACTTAAAAGTATATACAAATTGTATGAAATAATAGTTCGATGTATTCGTACAGTAATATGCCGGTCCACGGTTTACAAAACTATCTTTTTCACAATTATATTACATATTTACAGTTCCAAAATGAAAGATGTTATTGATGTATTAGCTATGCAGCGAGAAAAAAGAAATACTTTACAAAAAAGTATTATGCTTGATTATACTAAAGGTAGTGACAGTTTTACAGTTTCAAGATTTATATTTGAATGTGGTAAGCATCTTAAATCTCAATGGAGTTACCTTTGTCATAACTAGTACTAACTATATGTGTAATTATAGGTTTAAAACTAGAAGCACACCCATTGACTATTGCTACAGCTGCAACTTTATATCACAGGTTTATAAAAGAGGCTGCGCCAGGGGGTTATGATAACTATGTAAATAATTCGTTAATTAATGATTAATATTTATAGTACACAATGTTTAATAATTGTTTTTTATGCTCTAGCTCATTGCTGCAACTTGCCTTTACTTAGCTGGAAAAGTAAAAGATGATAATTTGAAAATAAGAGATGTAATGAATGTATCTTATAGCACATTACATAGAGGATCTCAACCATTAGAATTAGGAGATCAGTATTGGAGTATGAGAGATGCAATTGTGCAAGCAGAACTTTTAATTATGCGTATGCTGAAGTTTCAAGTAACTCCTGTACATCCACATAAAGTAAATATTTAAATACTTTTCATTTCAGTAACACAATAATTGTATTAAATACCGAAATATTATTATTTCAGTATATGTTACATTACCTAAGATCTTTGCAAGCATGGTTTGGGGAAGAGGAATGGTCTAAATATCCTGTTGCAAAAACCAGTATGGCACTTTTGCAAGATTTTCATCATTCTCCAGCTATACTTGATTATCCACCGAATTTAATAGCAATTGCCTGTATTAATTTGTCATTACAAATTTATGGCGTTGTGGTACCATTAATGGATGAATGTGATCAACAACCCTGGTTCAATGTAAGAGCAACATTTATACAAATTATGAATTTTTTAAAATCTAAAACGTAATTGCGATTGTTCATAGGTTTTCTGCAAAGAATTAACAAGAGATAAACTTTGGGAAATAATGGAGAAAGTTATGGCAGCATATGATGAAGAACCAGAAACTAGAGATAATTAAAGCACTGTAAAGTAATTTTTAATGTATAAAAATATTTCAACTCACTGTATATTTACACAGGTTTGGCATTTTTCTCAAAAATAATGATATTGAAAGAGTACAAAAATAAATCAGAATAATTTTAATTTCTTGTTTCATATTTTTTTAAACCATGTATATTCCTTTTAAATAAATACTATAATAAACATACAAAACAGTATTGAAACTAATTTTTCTAGTTACATGATTTACCAGAGTATGTATTTTCTGTAAAGCGTAATTTACCATTATAATAAATGAAATTCATACAAATTTCTATTTTCAACAATCATTAAACAATCTCTTTCTTATAAAATTCCTTTTAAAATCAATTAAAATGTTTGAGAAACCTGCGGTTTAGAAAGACCGCCTAAAATAAAAATTTTTTAAATTCGATCCTAGCGCCATCTGTACAAAAATGTTTCCAACTACTCAACAAGTTACCAACTAAGATTCTAAAAAAGCGAATGTCAGTCGGTAACTTGTTGAGTAGTTTGAGCCCTGTGTGCATAGATGGCGCTATAATCGAATTTAAAAATTTTAATTTTAAGCGGTCTTTTTAAAATGGAAGTTTGTCAAGCAAATAATCATTTTAATAATTTTTCGGTCTTGTGTTGATTCTAATTGATTTCTAAAAAGAAGAAAGGATTAGAAAGGAGTCGAAACTGTGTCTTTACGGTTGTGAGTGCGAGATGTGGTAAAAGAAACTGGTAAAAGAGGCACGATTGTTATACTAACTGTATTCTCTGCAAAGAGAAGGTATTATATTTACTCCAAAAAGGTGTTATACCTTTTTTTGTCTACTCTTTTTTTTCTACATACAGACCTATCTTCACCTAGGGGTGTCTGGAACCCCCAAACTCGTCGAGAATAAAAATATGTGCAGTCTTTTTGTATCTGTAGTTACTGCCAGTAGTTTGAAGCAGTTTGAAGTTCGAACATGTATGAAGTCAGTCACTATTAAATCAGTATTAATATAAACATATATAATCGGCGTTTATTACTATTTCTCCTCGACTGCAGGAAATTATTTCTTGTATGTACATACAAAATATTAATGCACATTGTAATATTCATTACATTTTTGTTATAAAATAATAAGTATACGTTCAGAATAACGTCGAACATGACATTACTGCGTAGTGAATCTTTGCGGGATTCTTATACGAGAAATTTAAAATAGTTTAATCAAGTTTTAATGATACATCAATGGAGCAAATGGATATATCCTCACCGTATACAATGAAACAAGAACGAGAGGAGTATGATATTGGAAATTCTGACGATGATAACATTAGTCTTGAAGACATCAACAATCTCCTTTCAATATCATTACCTTCTCTTTCAGCCAACAAGTTTCAAATACCCAATGATCAATATGACGAATTTCTTCGGCTAACTACTACGGCACGTACCCTGTACACAATAGGATAATTATTACATATTGAATACATTCAGCTAATTCAAAATATTATTTCTTTTAATTCAAAACTTTGTATAATCAAATTACTTGCATTACAGGTCCGTGCCGTGTATTTTTCATATCTTCACAAATGCTTACTCACCAATTACATTCTTTGTTATAAAGATAAGAATGAAGATATTCCATGCGATCAATTGAAAAAATGTGCAAATCAAATGGAACTACTTGCACTTCGATCATCGTTAGAAGCAACTCTATATAGACAGAATATGTTAAAACTGGTAAGTCTGTTTATTAAAATAATTATACATCTAACAATTTGATTAATAATTGAAGTTAAGATATTTTTAGATTTCAGATGTAAAATCACACACATCAGAGAAAAAGACGTATAAGAAATTAATAATATTTTTAGAAACTCCACCTACTAAAGTGGATGTTGCAATTCAAACAACTAACTCATGGTTGGAGTTAGAGAAACTTGATAATATTCAGAGTGTTTGCATTACCTCTAACTGCGAAGAACAAACGCCACCAAATAATGAAGAAAATGATATTAAGGATGAGAGTGAAAATTTAGACATATCTTCTCAAGTAACCATTTGCAATGACACTGCTTCGCCTACTGTAAATTCCACTTGTTTTCATGACACAGAACCTAGTAACGATGCAGATGATGAAGTCAATAATAAAATGATATTTGATGAAGAAACAATGAAGGAAGATAACAATAGTTTCAGTTACGTGCAAGAGAATTCTGATGCTCAAATGATAACTCAAACCAGTGTTCAAAATGATGATGAAAATTCACAAGATTCACTTTTGCAACACATGGAAGACATGTTTTGTGACAGTGATGATAGTAGCGATCTCATGACACTAATTGAGAAACATTCAGGTGTTAGTAGAGCAGCTATGAGTAAAGAAATTAGCTGCCTTCTTCCGCAGAATCACTCTAATAGCATACCTGAAAGTAATGGCAATGTAAAAAGTAATCCAAAAAAGAGCAATAACGTAAAGCAACCAGACATAAGTAAAGGAAAATATAGTTTTAGTTACTATAAAGAGATGAAAGCTAGAGAATCAAATAAATCACTACCACAGGAAAGTGAAACTAAAGAAAGTAAACAGAAACGTAGAATAAACAGTATTTGGTTTGTCGAACGCGTCTATCAGGTATCAAAGTTAAAGGCAAAAATGACAGAATTGTCTCTGAAAAATTATAGAAGACATGGACGCGTGAAAGAAAAATTCATTGAACTGTTTGGAGAATCTGATGACGAGGAAATGATGCCAGATTCACCAATCTGTATTGAAGAACATTTAACTGCTTGCAAAGAAAGAATAGCACCATGGATTGTAAAGCATCTAATGCCATTCTACAAAAAGAGAAGAATCAAAGATAGACAACTTTTTAAAATAGTTGCCAAGCATATAGCTGATATGCTCATAATTGAAAATACATTTCCTGGTTAGTGTCTATTAAAATACTTCATAAGAAGAAATAAAACTGTATCTAATACATTTTATGCTTTTCTTTTTCAGAGCAAGACTGTGTAAGCAAATACATAGAGGCATACTTCAAAAATAAAAAATTCATTAAAACTAAACAAGATGTATACTTATAAACAAAAAGAAGTTTGCAGTATTAGCATTGCACTTGTTTCTATATTACGAGTTTGAAATTGAATATTAGATGATCACAAATATGTATTTTATTTCAAAGAAGAAAGATACAATAAAGGAATATGTTCAGTATCAATTACTCAAAGATGTGTATATAAGAAAAATGTAGCACAAGCAAGAAAGGATGAGTTATTTATAGAAGTTTTTCAAAGAATAATGTGAAACCTCCACGTGGAAGTTACTCAAGATGGTGTATTTTGAATCAGCAACACTGCTCCTTTGTTTATTAAGTTCCTTACACATCTTTTAATTAAAGTAGAAACTTTTTTATACTATTTAAATATTGAAGCTTTAAATGTAGTATGTAAGTTACAGTCTCAATTTTTCTTATGTGTCTTATTATTTATACTGATGTACAATACTTCCGTTCATATATTGATGTAAATGTGCACGCAGGCGCGCGCACGCAAATATGTACATTAGAATGAAATCTGCAATATAATCTACAACTTAAATGAAAAACTGTAAAATAGTTTAATTCTATGCCCTGTACATAGTCCCTTCAATAGCTGTTATACGTTCAAAATGTGTTAAATTGAACGTAAATTGAAAAACTGTAAAAACATAAGGTACATTAATTTTTCAGTATAGCACTGATAGTATTTCTTATAGAAGTGTAACGAGGAGATTCAAAACGTCGTGGTTATATATATATATTATCATTATTAAACAAAGATATGAGTTGAAAAGATCTTAGATTTTTAACATTTCTTTATGTAAAGAATATCAAATTATAAACAATTTTTAAAAGATTTCACCTCCACTTATAAATCAATTTATCTTATCCATTTAGCTTGTGATAGCACAGTTTACAAACTATGATTTATACACTACTTACAAACTGTCCAGTAGAAACCACTATAGTAAAATATGAAATTTTTCTGTATATTTTTTAATGTTAAAATATTTCTGTAATATATATATATATGTATATAAAGTTGTGACGTGTACAGAGAAAATTACCGGAGTTATTTAAAAAAAGTAAAATTATTGAGTATTTTTTCTACTGAACAACTTGTAAATGAATAACTTTTATTTTGATATTTTATTTTTAAGCCATACTGTGAAATTGATGAATTTCATGTGCTTAATTAAATTGCTGTATATCAGTTTACTTTTCAATTTCTGAAAATAATAAATGTCAAATTATGAATCTTGCACAGAATACCAATATTACCGTTAGAAAAAAATAAAATGAAAAGATTTTATTGATGTTTTTTCAATGATAATGATAGGTACAAGATCCTTCTGAATATTTGATCATGTGTTTGAAACACAAGAACTTCCAAAAACAAATATTCTAATTTAACATCACAGCACGAGAAGCTCGATAAATATTGCATAAACACAGAAGGATCTTAACAAATTTTGGCATAAATTTTTTCAAATAATCGAGAATAATTTCACATACTGAAGGTGGGAAGGAAAATATACTTGCAATAAGTCTTATTATAACTTATGTATTACGTATTTTTCCAGGTACGTAGTTCTTGTTTATTACAGGTTCTTGCAGAAACATATGTAAACATCGTTCATTCTGTGCTAATGGATGTCCTGCTATTCTGAAACACCGTACACAATTTTCTCTTTATGTTATTTCTCTTATGTCTACTTTATGTTACAAATTTTGTTCCTATACTTACTTATTAACAAAAGCTTCTAAACCTTTCCTTCGATCTTCAATAAAATCTTCTTCAAAAATACCATCATCTCCTCTAAAAGGCATTTGACGCTTCCAAGCTTTCCCTGGTAGTGGAGGCACTACAATCTGTACATTCGTATAATTTTACTGTTAAACAAGGTATATCAACTTTCATTAACATTACTATAAACAATTCTAAACTAACCTTACTATCTCTTTCTAATTCATTTCTCAGCCACTCAAAGTCACTGTATCTTCTTCTTACTGTGGAATCTTTCACTTTAAAAACTGGAAGATTTGTCTGAAAAAAAAAGGGTTTTACTTTTTTTATTGTACATTCTTGAAATTAGATACAAGAGTAACTTGACCTACAGATTATAAAAATACAAAATGCAATAATTATATTATTAGTTAAAACATGTTAATCGAATGATAATGAATCTGGTGCTATTTCTAAAATTTTAAGAGGTGATTCACATATATTAATTTAAGGTCTATAAATGGCTCCAACAGCATATATATTTTTTGTATCTACACACTTTTATCATTAAAAGTAAGATAGCAGACACAGCCCATGATATGCTTGATTAATGTCTATAACAAAATTATTACTGTTATCTTCGCCTTTATTATAATTAGTGATTATTTCATTGAATGACATGTCTAATACAAAAGAATGTGTTAATATAAATATCTAAAACTTACTTTAGTAAAGTTAACAATTGTATATATCTACTATCTGCAACATCAAACTTTTTCTATGAGAAAGGTTACAAACTACAGGAAAGTGAAATAAACAAGCCATAAAATTTATAAATGAATATAAACGGATAAAACTGCCGATGTAAAAATTTAACGAAGTTTGTCTGTTTTGGTAAAAATATATCATCTTTTATACTTCATTAAAGCGTTAGAAGAGAACCTAGCAAATAATTGTAGGAATGAAAACATTTGTGGATTTACAAAAGCGAGTTACATATTTAAAGGAATTATTACTTACCCTCATGCGAACTTCATAATCAGTGTATCGTTTCTTGCCGATACCGTGTGTGACTGGATTAATCACGTCAATTTCGAGAAAATTTGCAGGTGCTGCGTAAGCGTCATCCAGGGTTTGTTTCTTAACGTTTAAACGGCGTGTTGCGTCTACCGTTGTATCCGCCATACCTTTTAACTATAAATTAATTAAATTACTTACAAACCACCTAGAAAACAAATTTGATACAGTCGTCAACGAATGTTCATCAAATGACAGCGGTGAGAAACTTGACACAATTCGTTCTCATGTGTTACGTCTGTGGTCATGGTACACTGAAATGAAGATAGATAGGAAACTCACACACAATTTAACCTATTTCAACTACCCGTTTCTCAACATTAAATTATTAATTATAAGTTAATAATAAATAAAATTGAATGAAATTCTATAACTGCTCCCTATAATGTTATTAATAAGTAGGGATTACATTAAATAAAATGAATGCATTCAATTGAAATAACAGGTTAATGCAGCGCAGGTTAATCAGCTAGAAATTACCCGTTGACTCTAGACACTGTATGTTTCATGTAATAAATGATGCTATTTAAAAATATTTAAAAATTGATTGTATATCAATACTCGAGTTATGCATAACACGTAATTAGTGGTATGACTACTCACAGGCTAAAATAAAATTAATTAACGCCTCAAAGAGGAATTATAATTATGATTAAAATGAAAACAAATTAATATATGTATACGTATTGATACGTATTCTATGATAATTATGAATTATTATTTATTATTATTTATTTATATAGATTGAGATATATTTGTCCCAGCAGGAATGCCAGAAGCACTACTGTAAAATCATTAGAGTAGAACTTCTTTTATTGTATAAAACAAATCTTATAATCTATAACATAGTTATAAGTGTCTCATAACAAAGTTTTTTCGTTCCTATAATAATACAACATTTTGATAGTAGGAAATACGATCAATCGTTAGGAATAAATCTATTCACACAATGAGGTGTGAAACATCTGCAGTGTAAGCGGCCGGTGATAATCTGATATCATCCGAGCGAGGAATGGGTCGTTGACGAATGTCACTGTCCCCTGGCCATGCACGACCCGGACTTCGCGGAGCCACGTTCGATCTAGCTACTGTATCGACCGCTAGACTCACTGTTGTAGGATCATTAAGGCCGTTGCTTTGAATTCTTCGTTGGGCGGCTATTGATGCTCGCAATGTTTTCCGTTTCTGCATATAAAAATAAGTAAATTAGAACAGTTCATATTGAGAGCAAATTAGAATTATTGTTTTACTCTGACTAACACTATCAAAGATTTAGATGTTACATTACAATGTATGAATTGCATTATTTGCATTTCTAACGACTGCTCTAATTCATTTGCTGTAACATGGTAAATGTAAAAAAATGCAATGATGATTCAAAGCTTATTTCAAATGTAAACAAGCAAATTTGATAAAATACAAAATGCTGCAATTCTGATGCAAGATACGAAGGACATAATTCTTGTCGTATTTCGCATCGACCTGTACAAAGCGCGCAAACTCTAATTTTACGGCGATTAAATGTTATCGCTAAAGCTGGCAAAGCGTGGAAGTCTGTGCTTTTGTCTGGTCTATGCGTGTGTTTGGTTGATCATGTTCTTTTTATTGTATCGTTACGAGGTCTGTTAGAATTCCCTGCGCTGCTCCTCTTTTCTCCTGGCTGCTTGCGGTTTACTGATAAACACAGAATTCTGACGAGAGAGCAATAAAATATTGGAGAAACAAGAAGTATTACCTCTATAGCTCCTCTCCATTTATCTGCAGCGTGTCTTGCCAGTTCCATCTTCTTCTGTTTGCGAATCTGATGCTTCTTGTACGCCACCTCTATAATGATTAGCCCGATACCACCGATGATCCCGACTCCCACAACTATGAACACTCCAGCCATGTTCTTCAAACCTAAAGTGTTCGGAGTGTTCTCTAGTTGTTCGCATTGTTGTCTGTTGTCAAGGAAGATCCAGTGATCGTCTAGGCTTTCCATGAAACCGCCTGTAAATTTATATTTTCCGTACACCATGAAATTTAATAGCGCATTGTACTTACTTTCATGGAAATCTAAAATGGCGATGGTCACCGCATCCGCCCATAAAGAGCCTTTCTGTAAACCAATACCATAACCAGAACGTCCAAATAATTCTCCAGCAGTTACCAATTCACAGTCTTGCGCAGCCTCGAATTCTAACCGGGAACTGTCCCAAATGAAGGCCATAAGTTTCCTGCAAACCCATAATTTTTTATCTAATTCATTTTTTAATTGTATAAACTTTGTTCAACGGTTGTTGCTAACCCAATTTTAATATCTCTAATGGCTTCCTCGGCAGTGTCATAATTGTTAGCTTCCATTGTACGATACATGTTTGATAATTCCACCTGTCGCCGGAAGTACATGTCCACGGCGGAACCCTTCACCGTGGCACACGTAAGGTTTTCCATGGTGTTTCTAAGCTACAAACATATACATACATAATATGGTCATCTTTAATTAATTATTAATTAATTATTTAGGCGTGTGTAAGTTGCGGGGCCGGTCACCGGTGACCCCCATGCACGATGAAGTAATACATTTTCCTTATTCTTACTCGTGCATCGTTGATGCCAGTCAATTTAGTCTTTGGCCTCTCCAACACCAAGAATGCAGCCAGGTTGGCAGTATAAGATGCGACGATGATCATGGCGAATCCTGCCCAGACCATGCCCAATACGCGAGCAGAGAAACTTCGCGGAGTACCTGTTACATAATTTTCATATTTATATATCGCTAAAAAAGGTCTCCCTTATCGACAACTCTATGATTATAAAGATATTTATACACAGTTCAGTTTCTGTCCGTTACTAATTGATTTAATCACGCTTGGCCTGATAAAAGAATACTAAGGGTCCATTATAAATATATTTCTGAAAGGTTCAATGTTAAATAAACGGACCTTCTCCTATTCCGCTGTTGAGCAGAACTCCCCAAGCGAACCAGACGGCGCTGGACAAGTTCAGGGCATCCTCTTCGGTACCGTCAGTGTTAGCTAGCTTGAACCTCCCGAAAGGCGAGAACCGGTCGAGGAGGTACAGAACTAGAGCCACTACGTGCACCGATACCATCACCAGTATCCACAGGGTGTTGCTGAACGGTTGTAAAAACGACACCAACGTCGAGGATCTTGATGGCTGAAAATTGAGATTTTCTTTTATTAACATGTATTGGGGTGTATTAAAGCTCTAATTTCTAAGAATAGTAATAATTAATTTTCAAATTTCAAGCTATCTATTTGCCATTTCACGTTATTTGTACCATAGCAATATTATTTAAAATAATATTTCTCTATTGTTTTCGTTTAATTATTTAGGCGTGAGTAAATTGCGAGGCCGGTCACCGGTGACCCCATGACGTTCAACGTGTTAATCTTTCTCTTATCGTGCCAGTCAACATGTTAATCCTGACAACGTGTATCTAATTACAGAGAGATTACTCAGCTGATTGGATTAAAACTTAAACCTTTTATTGAATCTAAATTGTCTGTATTAGTTGAACCGAGCCATTGATAAACTCCTACAGGATAGGAAAATGTACCTTCTTTTCTAGAATAGTGATGCCCTGATACTTGAAGGGTTTGCTGAATTCTATGAATTCAGCGCGTTCAGGGTTGATCGTCAAAGGGGCAACGATCATGTCTGCTCTTTCGTTCACCAGCTCTCCGATCAGGCCTGTCCATTCTTTCTTTCCTCCAACTGTAACACCACTTATTCATAATAAATTCTTTCCTCTCTTATTTAAGTACATCTTTTTCACCGAAACGAGGTCTTACATCTACGATTGTTCTACCATCGTTTACATCTCGCACCTGAACTGTTCTTGATCACATAGCTGCCGAACTGTCCATCGGGCGACAGAGCCAAACTGTAGGTGAAATTAATGGTCTTCGACAGTTGTTTCAACAGGTCCATGCAATATCCTTTACAACAGTATATTTTTGTACCTATAAAATTGATAGTGATAAAAAAGATACACATTGTTACAACTGATTATTAAATATTTACTTTGATAATCGGTGGAATTGAAATGAGGACACAGTATCTCTTCTGGTAGGCATAATTCACCGTCTGCTATTTCCCGGATGTAAACAAACGGCTTCTCTTCAATAGTGAGCACTTTTAAGTGCGTGGGAATCATGAAACCCTCCGGTTTGCTTGGTACTCGACCGGGCCAAGTTATGTTTGTCTCGTTAACGCTTAACTTCATCTTAGTACCATTCTGTAAATGTATCCAAGTTAGACAATGAAATAGCATCATATTATCTATTCACTTACAGACGGACAAAAGTACTGTCCTACAGAGACGTGTTCACCGTCCTCTTTGATGTTGATGATATCGTATTCAGCATAAATCCTGTCTCCATTGTCATCAAAAGCTACTCTGCCGGTAGCACCATCCACCAACACTTCTTCCCGGATGAAACTAATCAACGAAAGGGATAATTAAATAAAGTTTACTTAACACTTTGACTGCCATTTCAATAGGAATCCATCACTCATATTATTAAGAATTCTTTGATTTACCTAATTGCAGATACTTGTATTAGATACTTGAAAATATGGACAAAAATATAATGAAATATTTTAAAGATAATATACATAGGATTTGTGAAGATAAAAGTAATACTTAATGAAATTTTCAATGGCTTTAGCGTGGCAGTCAAAGTGTTGAATCATAATCTAAGGTGAAGGTAAATCATACTCGAATAGATTTTTCCCGGTTTCCCATATGGAACCTGAGTCACCACAGTTCTTAGGTGCCTCTGTGATCTCCTTTGTCTTGTTCATCTTCCGTAAAGCGGATACAAGTACTATCCTGAAATATATAGCTCGTTAGACCGCGGGTACTTGGTAAGAAGTTTAATGAAACATTTGTCAACTCTTTAGATTTAATGAATACTTGAGATCTTTGAAACCTTTAACCTTTTCTATCTTTACTTGTTACTTGGCAAAATTTATATTATCTGAAAACTTAACTCGTTGCTTTAGAATCTTAGCTTTACATAATAAATGATCAAGTTAATTAATTTTAATTTGAATATAAGATTCTATCTTATCTATAGCAACGATATTCGGTACATTTAAAGCACAGTATGTTGGTGAACAGAACAGAGAATATCCACTGACAGATAGTAGGATCTACTAAAGGGTATGCAGAGTGATCCAGTGATCTGAAATCAAGATGTGCATGTTACTGTATATAGTGCATGCGACAGTATAACATCTACATCATAGGAAGATAGTGTTGTTCTTTTGTTAGAATTGTCTGAGGTCTTCTCATGCGTAGAATTCCTTGGTTTTGCTTCAGCTATAGATGTGTAACATACATGCGTGGGATGTCTATGTACGATTAGAAAGGAACTGACAGGCTATCCATGATGTGAGCCTTCTCTTTCTCAGCGTTAATTAATTTCAAGCCGAGAAGACCTTCCGGTGCGTTCGGCGCATCTAAGGCTTGCTCGGTCACGATCCAAACGTATCCTGCACCGGTCATGTTTAATGCTGCAGCATCTTGGAAGATCACGCTCGCGTCAGTCTTCCTATATGGATTAATAAACAAATGAGACTCGAATAAAATTAAACTTTGACATAATTGTACCGAGACTTACGAAGCGTACAAAAGGCAAACCCTAGCTTGGGCGCCTTTCATATCCACCAGCTGATGGATGAAACTTTCTAAGCCGGGTTCGAATTCAATAACAGATTCTACCTGAAAAATAGATAATAAATCTATTATTAATAAGTATAAAATCTTTTATAGTTATTATTTAAGATTCAAAGCTACCACCTGAACCTTGATCTCTACATCATCCTCCAAATTCTGAGAAGTAGTCTGAAAACGTCCAAGTAGAGCACGACCATCGGTATCAGAACTATGAATGAAAATCACTTTCATGTAATTGAAGTGTTTCAATAGTTCAACCCATACATCTGCCTGGTGCGAGTACGGTGGTACAGTCCTCAGAAAGGAAACGTGGATGTTCTGTAAAAGGACAGTGTCTCGGTTAGTCTCTAATATATAGATAGAGTATATTATATAGATATTCAACGTAATAATACCGGTGGTGTGATCTTATTAAGGTAATCTTATTTGCAGATGAGCTTATATTTTTGTATCAATATGAAATTTTTAAATATTTAAAATATTTTTCTTCGACTCACTTTGTCTGAAAAGGCTGAGTCTCTGGAAGATATGCCTATAACAGGTATATGATAAAATCCACTGGTATAAGAAACAGCGGCTGGCGACAAGTCTCCAGTAAGAGGATGAGACACCACCACCGCGTACACCTGTTCCGCTATCAAATTCGTGCACACCCTCAATGCTGTTCTAATTGGGTTCGAGTCCATTTCGATGACAGTGTGTTTATAGGTCACACCTCTGTTCACATATTTGGAGTTCAAGTTCAGATTCTGAAAAAGTAATTGGACATTGGAATTAGCAATGAGTAATGCATCAATAAATTGCCTTACCCTATACGTACTTCAAGGAACGTTTAAATGAATTCTAATAATTGGATTTCACTTTGTATTCGTACTTAATATCCTTAAACCATACTGAATTAATTAAAATAAAAAGCGAGGGAGTTTTTATTGAATTGAGATATATTTTAAAGAATTTGCGAAGTGATACCGAAGCGAATGAAATGAATGTTATTGAAAAGTATTATCGTAATGATTCTGTGCTAATTATTGTTACTTACGCTTAATGTTTCACGGAAATATTCTATGCTCTCGTTGTTAGAGAAAACTCCACCGATCCTAAACAAGGTGGGATTGTTGAATTGGCTCTCGGTGAGTCCATTGTACACCTGCTCGTTCAGGACAATCAGCACGAGGAATAATGCGACTCGATCGTGTTCCCTCATTATGGAATTCGATCTACGGTGTAAAGTAGATTTTCAAGAGCATTTGTTTAACATTGGAAAAATAACAAACTGTACGATGATAAAATATGATAATTAAGAGAGCAAGAATTTTTTAAATTCTACTTGAAATATTTACATAAATGGATTAACAAATGGTACTTATGAAAGGATATAAAAATACAAATGAAATTATATTCTTATTTTAAAAATTCGTTCGTGTATGAAAAATTTGTTTGAAACGTACCGATCGGTGAACAGTCACTGAACGTTCACGTAGTTTTGTAATATGTATAAATTACTCGACGAGGGCTCATTTGAGATCGTTCACGCCCTTATCTTTCGGTGCTTCATAAACGGAGCCAGCGTTAACGTCGACCGCGAAGGTGGATCTGAGAGACAGAAGTCAGAGATTCATTGATCCGTTCGGATGCTGCGCACAGACTCCGTCCCCACTATTACAATTTTAGGGTGTTTTCGTGATTTTTTCGACCAATATAAAATTCGTCCATATCCCTTTTCGCTTCGATCCTTCGTTTACATAATTCCAATCGAACAAATCGATCAGTTGAAAATACCTTGAAAAGTATTCAAAGTACCTTCTACAGGATCTACATGCATTACATCTATAAACTACCGACTAAAATTAACAATTCAAGTTCCAATTTAACTATTCTCTACAGGAATGATTAATCCCCCAAGGACCTTCCGAAAGATCGTCCCAATTAGTGGACACGCTCTTTGCATAATCTAATCTAATTGTCCTGCGACCGGGTTTAAGATTCTCCAGTCTGGCGAGGACACGCGATCCTCGCATAGGATCATCCGTAATGCAGGGATTAGGGGGTGTACCCGATTAAAAAGTGGAGGTCGAGGTGAAAAAAAAAAGAAAAGTGGGTCGACCGCAGGACAATAAACCGTATAGGCATTGTTTCGAAGCCACGTGGTGGTGACTACCACGGGATGCCAGTGCGTCAGTTGTGGTTCTCCTATCGATCCTGTAAGTTTCCATTCGGTGGCGACCTCCTCTGCGTGCGCACCCTTCTCATCTCAGTTATTTACCAAGCACCCTACGATCGAGTCGGGAGAACCTTGGGGAACGTGTAAATGGTGAGAGGGAAGTCGATCGGCAGGTAACGAGAAATTCCGAAGGGGGTGGCCAGGTCGAGGGTGTAAGAAGGTTTTTGCCGCAAGGTATCAGGGTACAAGGCGGGGGTCGAACCGTTACCGCGGTTGTGGTAAGGTCTTAGCTAAGCGTAGAGACATCGTCGGATAAGAGCCGAGTGTATCATCTTCAAGGAGGAACGGAAGAAACAAGGAGTCGGGCGAGACCGGGTGGTATAAAATTCGTCGAAGAAAGCGAACGGAGAACGTGAAAGCAACGTAACTCCAATGTATTACGGTCCTACTTGTACAAACGAAGCAACGGAAATATGTCGTTACCACGAGAATGGAGCTTGCAGGATTCGATTGAGCGTGACGCTGTCGCCTGTGCGACAGCGTCGCAGGAGATGGTCGGCACGACCGTCATCGACGAGAATATGAATCAACAGAATCAGCTGGGCTCCCTATTGTCGATACACTCGGCGCCTGTCTTCGATCTGAGCAACGGCATGCCATCGCCGAAGAGGCCAGCATCGTTGGCCGTCCAGGCGACGGCAACCTCGACACCTATTGTGCCACCTCACCTTCAGAGCCCGGAGACGATCGAGGACGAGGACAACGATAATCTCCTAACGATATCGAGTCTCACCGCTAGGCCATTGATAGCAAAGTCTCGGGAGCTTCGCTCGACGAAAAGCTCCGCATCGAAGAAGAAGAAACCGAAGAGAAACGAGACGAAGAAGCCGAGGAACATCACCTACGTTCCTTTGGACGGTGGCTACGGATGGATCATCGTTTGCGGAGCGTTTTTCGTACAGTTTTGGGTGGCCGGATTGGTGAAATCCTACGGAGTGTTGTACGTTGAGGTGATGGAAACGTTCAAGGACTCCTCGGCGTCGGTCGCTTCCTGGATACCGGCTATTTTGTCTTGTCTTTGCTTAGCGCTTGGTGAGTAGATATCGATTAACAATTCCCACGATGCACGGTTGATATTGAAAAGATTCCTATAATTGTTATGCAGCTCCAGTGACGAGTATGCTGTGCCAGAAATACAGCTGTCGAGCGGTCGTCTTCGTAGGAGGATTGTTCTGTGCTTTAGGACTGACCTTAAGTTATTTCGCCACGAGATTGATACATCTCTTTTTTACATTTGGAATTTTAACAGGTTCGTGGAAAGCCAATAATCTCATCCACACGTACATACACACACACAGCTTGTTAACTTCCTCCGCTTCCGTTACGTAACACACATGCAGATGGCAATGCTGAAATATAAAAATACATATTTAACAAGGAAAGAAACGGGAGTTATTCAACAAATATTTACACATAACCATTTGAATTATATAAATGCGATTACAGGCATCGGTGGTGGATTGTCAACGACGCCAGGTATCATCCTCGTCTCCCAGTATTTCGACAAGCATCGCGCCCTGGCGAACGGGATATGCGTGTCCGGTACAGCAGCGGGTAGCTTCGTATTTCCGCTTCTGATCGAGACTCTGGTGAAGAATTTCGGTTTCCACGGGACTATCCTCCTACTGGGTGGCTGCATGCTGCACGTGTGCGTGAGCGCTACCCTCTACCGACCGTTGGAGAACAATTACGCCCCCGAGGATGTCGTTACGGCGGATAAATTAGATAAGGTCGAGCCAACGGCAAAGGAATTAGAAACGGCGAAGCAACAGAAATTAGACGTAATATTCGCCGACTCGACTACAAAGCATAATCTGTTGAACGAATTGTTTCATCAGAACAATGTAGTGGCGGTGGAGCTGACCGACAGCGACGAAGAGAAGGACGTGATGGGGGAGGCTCTAAGGCTGAAACCGATGTCGAAGATACGTAGCTCGAGTATACTTCACAGCGTCGAGGATCTGTCGACCGACTCCACCTGCGTGTACAAGGCGAGATCGTCGTTGAGATCGTTGAGATCGTCGGTAACCGCCGTATGTCCAGTTCCTCAGAACGAACCACAAGTGCCGGAGGAAAAGAAGACTGTCATGCAAAGGATAGCGCGATACATTGACCTGTCGCTATTGAAAAATCCTCAGTTTATCATGATGTGCTTCTCCGTCAGTCTCATGTCCACCGGAAGCCCGTACATGCTTTATTATCTGCCAGCTTATGTTCACGCGGCTGGTTACACGAAATCGGAAGCTGGATACTTAGTTGCCATTTCAGCGGCGCTTGATCTATGCGGGAGATTAGGACTTGGATGGCTTTCAGACTTGCAGCTGTTCGATCGACGGAAAGGATACATTGGAAGGTGAGATACATCTGAAAATAATACGTATGGATATGTTAAGAACGATTCGAAGGAATATTTATGATTTATTTTTTATTTAATAGCGTCGTAGGTGCTGGTGTAGCAGTACTGGCAATACCAATGGCCCATTCGTTCTATGTACTGGCATGCTCCGTGGGTATGTACGGATTATGCCTGGGCTGTTGGTTTCTCTTGGTACCCGTCCTTCTCGCAGACCAATACGGAACTGATAAAATATCCTCTACTTACGGTCTTGTCAGGATGTTCCAGAGTGTCGGAGCTATTTCTATTCCGCCTTTAGCAGGTACTTACGATCATAACAATCTAACGTTATTCAATATATGTTAAATATATTAATCGTTTAATATACTCAAAGGTACTCGATACTCTGCCTAGCAGTCGTCGAGGTATTGTTTGATGTATATAATAAAATATGGATTATTGTCAGATGATTAGCGATGATTTAAATAATTCTTTCAGGCTACCTGCGTGATGTAACTGGAAGTTACAATGTATGTTTTCTCTGTATGGGAACGTGCATGGTCATGGGTGGTCTACCTTTGCTCCTGGTTTTTAACGAAGTAACCAAGTCATCGAAGATGACCGTTAATGCTGAGAACAGTAACTGTCAAGGAGAGACGACTGTGAAAGAATAAGATATTTTGCGAATGTGATTGAATGTGTAATAGAAAACTAATAAATCGCAACATTTTGTCGCTACAATTATTCCACTATGATGTATTGCTTGGTTCAATGTATTCGTAACGTTTTACGATAAATACCTCATTCGCGGCAGGTAAGGGTGATTTCCATAAATTTTTATAAATGCAAGTCTCTCTCTCTCTATCTCGTTTTATTGGTAAATAGAATTCTTCTCATTTACACCGTTTCATAATGAAGTAAAAATAAACGATGTAGAGCAAAAATTGTTATACGTATACACCCTGTAAAGAGTTGCTTCTAAAAAAAAAAAAAGATTGATTTATAGCTGTTATTTGCCTTATGTACCGCATTAACATTATGTACATTGTATTTACATGTTACATTATGATTATTTGTAGAAAACGAAGAATTGCGGCAGGTCCTGCGACGAAAGAAACAGTCTTAGTAGGAAATACATATTTTTCATACAGATAAAATGTAACTGAACACAGCGATCTTTAATAAAAGTTATATTCTTTTCACTTACATAGTCTTACTTTTTCTATCAGAAGATAATAAAATGAAGTATACGTTCTTTTTGTATCACAAAACAGTTTGTAGTTTTTATTAATTTATGCATCAAATTCTTTAATACCATTTCAATGGTTCACGATGCAATTATTGATAGATATCTTAAACAAACTGTTTAATATCTATATAAAATGATTACATCAGAGTGAATTAGTAATAAATGCTAGTATTTCAGATGATAGAAGATATATGAATACGTAGAAAAATTATGTAGGTTTCCAGGCAACAACTCTCATTTTGTTATTTAATTCCTGTAGTATTAAGGAGCATGTGAGCTGTTTCTCTGGTGATAAACCATTGATACCTTGCACTTCATCGTCATCATCTGCTATTCCGTTATTACATCCATTTTTACCTTTAGTCTTTGCTTTTCTTTTCTTCTTCTTATTTAATTGTCTGCAGTCTATGTCACTAGCAGCATCTGTTGCTTTTCTTATCTATGATAATTAAAATTCTTTATTCATTTCAATTGTCTAAATACATAATAGCGCATTTACCTTAACAAATATCTTACTTTCGCACTTTTCTTTGACTGTTTATCATATTCTAATGAATCATAATAATTTGGTTTCTGTTTGGGTCGATTAGTTTGTCTAGTTTTCATTACTCCATTGTCAGGACTAGGAGGACTTTTAATCGAATTACGTCTTGCATTGAAAAACGAATGTCCGCACGGGCATGCTTTGCAGGCGACAGGTACCTTAATACATAAATTTATTAAATTCATATATTATACTTCGTTAAGGTTCAAATTATTATATGCCAGAAGTATAAGACAAGAATAATAACATATAATACAATAGTTAAAACGCAATTCTGAATTAAAAAATGATTCATTTCACATGAATTATATTTAGTATTTAATATTAAATATAAATTAATATAAATTTTTATACTTGCATTTAATATTAAATACATAAAATATTAAAAGTAAGATGAAAATACATGTTTTTGTATACATACAAAATTACCTGCTGTTCACATTTTGGGCATACTTTACTAATCGTTTTAGTCTTAGCCATATTCCATTTATTTGGAAAAAGAATTAATAGAGATAAGGTTATTTACAATTGTTTAAATATGTCTAAGAAAGTGTATTGTTAAAACATATCACAAAATAATGACATTACAGCACAGAAGTAGGTTTTGGGTCGGTGAAAATACATTTTCTGACTTTCACTGTAACGATAAACATTTTTTTGTATCCTTCAACATCACGATAATAAGTAATGGCAGTCGTAATTTGTCATAATTCGTAATGAACAAAAGGAACATAATACCAGTGACTATAGATACAAAAAGACAGGACATGTCTTGTTTTCGGGAGAACATGATTTTAGGGATCCCAAATACCCCCAAGTGACGTCAGTAAATACACCATGCCCTGAGCGCTCATTTTGCTCTATCCGAACCAAGGAATGGTGCTCTGGTCGTTATTTGGACATACGATTCGCAAAAATATTTATATTACGAATAAATTAATGCAGGTGTGTCCGATCCGCCATTTTCTTGACCGTGGACAGACACCAATTTCAATATTTTACAACTTTTTGACAATTTGGGTAAAATAAGGACCAGAGTGCCATTCTTTAGGGCACTCCTGAACACGTCCCTCAAATTTCTTTGCAATCTGTTCAGCAGGAGCGAAAAATGGTGTGTTCTCATTTCTAGGGACTGTCGGTTAAATTTTCAACGCAATAGGATAGTGCAGATGTCGCTCAAAAACAAAGACATGTCCAGCAATGTCCAGTCTTGCTTGGTATTTAATCTTTGTTTAATGAAAATCTGTTGGGTTATGTTAGAGAATAGATGCCTGCATTTAACAACAAATAATTAATGACATTAACGTCGTGTAGCGTTTATAAAAAGAGTCGAGAGAAGGTACTATAAATGTATAAAATCTGTGAACGTTATAAAAAATAAAACACCGTTAGTCTTTGTAACAAACGAATTTTTGTAAAATTTTTATTTTTTATTATAGGTTCAGCATACAATATTAGTTGCTGTAAGTATTATAAAAAGAAGAAAAATCATACATTGTTTATACATTTACAATATGTTATAAATTTTGATATAATAAAGCATTATGTAAAGGCAATGGGTGAAAAATGAATACTTTAAATAATTCTGTTATAATTTGCGATACACCTAAAAAATTACCTAAGAAGAAAGTTTCATTGGGAACAAGAAAGGAACAGAAGGGTGTGAAAAAGACTTTTTATGAAAGTCCTTTGAAACATATTCAATTAAGGTAATAGAAGGTAATAAGCAATTATAATTATATAAACAATGTTTAAATAATTTCTTATTTATAACAACAGCAGCAAAAGATGGAAACAAATACAGGCACAACGAAAATTAATGAAAGATGCTAAACAAATTATCAATAATAAAAAGAATTCTTCCTTGTTAATAAAAGAGGCATCTTTCCAAGATAGCATAATTATTTTAAGTGATAATGAAAGTGAATCAAGCAATCAAAATGATCAAAGTAACTGTACAAAGAAAAGAAAGAGAACAAAAACTCAGGAAATATTGGTACAAGATGATCAAAATTCTCAATGTTCACATGATTCAAATAAGTCTATGTGTCAAAGTGAAACTGAAATAGAAAAATGTCCAAAAAGAAGAAAAAAAAATTCTGTATTATCTGATCCTAACGCAACTTGTCTTTTGTTATCAGATACAGAAGATTCTGAAATTGTATCTGTTGATTTAGATAATGAGAATATAGGTAAAGGAATTAATCTATTTAAGAATTATAATGAAATTACATTGATCTTGCGTTTTTACTACAATTTTAATTTATTTAGCACCAGCTTCAGGTTCTTTGAATCAGAGTTCAGATGATATTGTTGTAGTATGGTCATCTAAAAAATCATCTCCATTGTCTACAAATTATTCAGGTGGTGAAAAACCTTTGACTGAAGAAGAAAATAAAATTTTTATGGTAGATTGTTGTCCAAATCCGGAAAACCTTAGTTTGTTAGAGTGCAATCAAGAATCAACATCTAATGAATGCGAAGAAAATACTGAAGTAAAAAAAGATAAAGGTACTGAAGATAATGAAGACACAAGCGATGAAGAACAGGATCCTAAGTATCTACCATTCAGTAAAAAGGGACTAAGATTGCCTAAAGCTCATAATATAAGTAAAACGCTTAAAATAAAGAGACCAAAAAGAAAAAGTGCATTTCTACAATATAGAAGAATGATGGCAAGATTCTCTAATAAAAGAATTCCAGTTACATGCACGCAAACAGCGTCTAAGTTAGTCGGTGATGAACCCTTTCAAATTATAACTGGTGTTAAAGTAACCAAATTTCAACCTCCTAGATTTGAACAACCTAGATTTGAACCACCTAGATTTGAACTATCTAACTTTGAACCACCTAGAGTTGAACCACCTAGAATCGAACCACCTAGAGTTGAACCATCTACAGATGAACTATTTGGACTTAACCCATCTAGAGTCGAACCAGCTAGCTCGAATTCGTCTGAAAAATTAAGAGACGAATCAGCTAGCTCGAATTCATCTAAAAAATTAAGGGAGATAATTATTGATGGCAACAATGTAGCTATGGCGTACGACGACCTTCATTTTTTAATGATTATACTTGATATTTGTATAAATAAATATAATGATGTAACTTTATCATCTTCTAGGTACAAAAATAATAGAATGTTTTGTGAAGAAGGAATAATGTTAGTTATGGATTATTTTCAACGACGAGGTCATGATGTAAAGGTATTTATACCCCAATACAGAAGGTCACGGACCAATCTATCACTTGAAAAATTATATAAAGAAGGGGTAGTAATTTTCACACCAAGTCGTAAAATCGGTGGCAGATCGATCGTTCCTTACGACGATAGGTAAAGATTTTTTATAATTGTATGGTACTTGATTATTCTTCAAAATCGTACGAATGTACTACCACTCGTTTTCAGGTTTATATTAGAGTATGCCACAGTAAGCGGAGGTATTGTTATTTCTTCGGATCAATATAGGGATTTATATCGAGAAAAACCGGAATGGCGCGATACAATCGAAAATAGATTGTTGGCACCAACATTTGTTGGAAATTATGTTATGTTTCCTGAAGATCCATTAGGCCGAAATGGCCCTAATCTCGATGAATTTTTAAGACATTAAAGGTACTAAAGATAGTAAACCTAATGTACATATTACTGACTTAAACTACGTAAACATGTTTCCGTAATTTCTTTTATAAACAATATTTTCTTAAGCATCATACTCTATAAATGTATAAAAATGTACATATCTATATGTTTGGTACACAAGTAAGTACTTGGGAATATTTCCGGCAACAATTATTCCTAATAACATATAATTTATCATTGTGAAATATTGAAAAATATTTAACACCAAAAGGTTAATGATTAATAACATCTAAAAAATACGAAACTAATTAGTACATTACCTTTTCATTTGTCTTACACTAATAAAACAAGATGATTAAATTGAAAATTTTTGTTTCAAAATTACTGAAAGAATACATTTATATTTAACTTGGAAAAATTATTTAATAATTAAATAATAAATAATTATATGATCACAGCTTTTCTTTTTACAAATATATTTCCAGATCAGTAGAAATATTCGTAGGTTTATTTGTAATTATTGAAAAACTGAAGATCATTTTTTCCTTAAGAACTGAATTATCAATAAATATCTATTAAATTTACATGTTATTTATACCATCTTTACAAACGAATCAGTCATTTTTTAAGGATGTGGAATCCCATGTAGGTTTCCAACACCACTTTCGGGATTTACGAATATTATCCATATTTTCTTGCGCTGTTTCACGTGCCAAACGTTGCATCGGATTGCTATCATCCGAATTATATTTTGAATTTGACAGTACTGTATCATGTTGAAAAGCAGAGGTAACACCTACAAAAAAAAACAATACTTTATGCATTTTTCTGTTACTTAACAATACAAATTTTTTTATAGAAACATCGATATAAAAAAAAATAATAATTACTTGCTTTGGCAAACAACTTTTCTAACACATATTGATCATCCTCGGTCGAAGTAGAATGATCTGTTTCAGAATGTCCAAGACGTCGTCCAATTAAGTATGAAACACGTTCACCTTCGAACATAGCAGAAGCTACATGTTTGTCTGATCTTTTTCTACTTCGTTTCCGTTTATGATCCAATTTATTTGAATCACTAGGCAGGTTTTCTGCATTAATTTTATCTGAGGCATCATCTTTATTTTGTATTTCACTTTCTGTTGAAATATCTTGTGTATTATGCTCAATGCTGTTTTTATTTTGTTCAGTATCAGTTTCACTGATATTCTGATTTTCATTAGAAGCTACATTTTCATGTTTTTCAGGAGGAACAAAGTCGGTTTCATTCTTTTGCGTTTTTGAGCTACTTTCAGACGTTTGATTGTTGTTTTCTGAAACATTTGCAGTTTGCGCTACAGGTGTAGAATTTATGGTGTTCTGACTTATACTCTTACTAAGCGTGGCAGCTAATCGGCGCATCTTTTCAATTTTACTGGATGAAAATTTGCTACTTGCTGGTGTCAACCTTGATTCTCGAAACAATTGATCAGATTCACTAGAATGTCCGTCAATGGATTCGTTGAAATTAAAAAGTTCAACTAAATCGGAAGTTTTAAATAACCTACGTTGACGTGGATCTTCTAACACCTTGTTAGAAAGTAGCACTTTAAATATCTGCCGATGATATATCTAAAAACAAAAATAAAAAATATTTATATTGTTCATCTAGGTATTTTGTAGCATCTCCATAATTGATTCACCTTCTCTTCAATAGTACCGGCGGTAATGAGTCTATAAATAGTGACGTTTTTATTTTGACCGATTCTCCATGCACGTTCTTTAGCTTGGGCATCAGTTGCTGGATTCCAGTCTGGGTCATAAATAACCACTCGATTTGCCCCGGTCAAATTTATTCCTAATCCTCCCACACGTGTAGTCAACAAAAAAATGAAATACGAAGTATTCTGTATAAATAAAAGGGAGATTACAGATAGGATTTAGATATTAAAAATTGAATGGACAATTTAATGCACATACACTATTGAACAAACTAATTGTTTCTTGCCGTTGTGACATAGGAGTAGTACCATCCATTCTTAAATATGTATATTTTTCATGTTGCACCAGAGATTCTAGAATATGCATCATCTGCAAACGAAATTTCAGTATTCGTCATTTTTCATCCAACATTTATACCATTTTACAAATAATATCAAGAGTTATATACTTGTCTTCCTTGAGTAAAAAGTAATGCTCTGTGGCCCTGTTTCTTCCAAATTTTAAGAAGAGATTGAACGACTATCATTTTGCCTGAACGTTTCCAGTAGCCGAAATTCTCCAACGATTCGTCTGTCATGTTAATATCTTCGTCGGAATCCTAAATACAAGTGTATAATTAAATATAATCACGTTGTAGTATTTTAGTAATTATAATTAATAAAAGCTTACAACTGGATTTGTATAAACAAATAAGTCAGGATGATTGCATATTTTTCTAAGTGCTGATAAGGCTATTAAAAGACGAGCTCTGTATCTTCCGGTTTCCGTATGTTTCTTTTCATGCAATACAAAGGAAACATCTTCAGAACATAAGTATCTTTTATACAGCTTTTTTTGTTCTTCTGTTAGACTGCAGAATAATACCTAAAATATGGAGGAAACGTTTGTATGAAAATTTAATGTAAATTATAGGAAACAACGTAATGGTGATATAATGCCGCAAACCTGCTCATTCTTTTCCGGTAAACTAACATGATGTTGAACATCCTGCTTCGTTCTTCTAAGCATGTATGGGGTAATAGCATCTTTAAGCATGGTAGCAACATGAAGTGCGGTAGCTTCTTGCAGAGGCGAAGCATTCGCGTATCCTCCTCGAGTTATAGGACCTGCACAGTGTTCTAGAAATGCAGGTAAAGTACCTAATTTTCCTGGTAGAATGAAATCAAAAAGGGACCAGAGTTCCTTCAAGGAGTTTTGCATTGGACTACCAGTTAATAACAGTCGATGCGGTGTCGAGAATTCTTTTACTGCTTTACTAACCTGCGGTAATAAAATCGCTATTATTATTTTTTGTTAAATTCATTACAAATAATAGAGTACCTTTGCTTGAGGATTCCTTATTTTATGACCTTCGTCAAGAATAACATAATGCCACTCAGTGGATACAAGTAATTCTTTATGTTTAAGCATACTAGAATAAGAAGTAACCAGTACGCCACCACATTGCAAGGAATGTATTAAATATTCTAAATTACCTGTAAAAATATTTATTACTAACAATGGAGAAATAATACAGTCATATTTTTTAATAATTATATTTTTACCACTATAAGTTCCAGATTGATGTAAGACAACTACTCTTAGAACAGGCCACCATTCATGGAAATGCTTTACCCACTGCTCCATTAATGTGGCTGGGCAAATGACTATCGTTGGTCCCAGCCCTCTAAATCTATGAATAACAATTTGTTTTTACTGAAAAATATTGTACATATATATAAAATCCTGTAGATCAAAGGTCGTTTACCTTCCACCATCGGAAAGCAATTCACTAGAATCTAAACCTGCAAGAAATGCAATAACTTGAACTGTTTTTCCCAATCCCATTTCATCTCCTAGTAATCCTCCCAGACTACGACAATGGAGTTCCCAAAGCCATTGTACAGACACCCTTTGATACCTGTATAATTTTTTCCATATGGACTGTGGAACTTTAAATAGATTATCTATTTTATGTAGAGGTTTATTCTTTGAGAAACCACCTGATTCCACTCTGTGTCTGTACATTTCTTCATCTCCATCATCTAGAACTAAAAATAAAATATTTCATTAATAAAATAATTTATCATTAATTTTAGTAAATTTCAAGTAAAATTTAATGAATACCTCTTCTTACATGACCAGATCTTGTATGAGATTTCTTCTTCTTGAATGAAGATACTTCATCTTCTACCAATTTGAAAAGTACTTAAAGTATCTTCTTGAAAAATACTTTAATAAACATTGAATTTTAGTTCTAATACATACCTGAATCAACCTGTTCATCACTTGGAACATATTCACTTCCAGAGTCATTTATGGACTCTTTATTGCCTGTACTTTCAACTGTTCTTTCACCGGTATCGTCTTTTGAAACACTGCAAAAATTTGATGTATTTTTTGAATGTTGATTTCCTTTAGTAACTTTGTTAATTTCAGTAGACTTTGTACTTTGTGTTTCACAATAGTTACTACCATCTTTGTGTAAATACTTAGTTGTTTTATGTTCTGAAACTGCTTTTCTTTTAGCAGTTTTGGGAATTGCTTTTTCTACAACTTTACCTTCTTCAGAAACAGTATTTGATAATTTTGAATTTTTAACAAGAATCTTTTGATCTTTGTTACCAGATGTTTTAGGGTTTTTTTTTAAAAGCTGTCTCTGTTTGGCAAGTTCAGCCTGTTGGCGAAGATATTTTTCAAGGTCTAATAAATTAGAAGTCTTATCAGTTATCCTGAAAACAAAATTTTAAGTTCAATTTTTATTACACTTAGTAATTAATTGTTATATAATATACCTTTGAGAATCTGATAAATTAGACTGCTTTTCAATTGCTTCAAATGGTGTTATCTCTCCACTTAAAACTTGTTCCTTTAATTTCTTTTGTTTTGAACTATCTATAATACTTTTTTCATTATTTACATCAACATTTAACACTTCTGATTTCCTCTTTATTTGTATATTTGCTTTCACGATACTTTCAATTTCTCTGGATGCTTCAGAAAGGATACTTTCCTCGCTTCTTATAGACAAAACCTATTAACATTTTATAAAAAGTAATAATAATAAAATGTGTCTATCTAACTACTGTAATTTAAATAATATATCATTTCTATTAAAAAGAAAGAAAATACAATATAAGGTAAACAAGTTCTGAAATCTAACCTTTTGCGATAAATTCTCATTAATTACTTCATTCACATGTGTATCATTTATCTTTTCCTTATCAGATTCCATATCTTGATCATTAGTTTCCATATTTGGAATAAGTAAATGTTTCACAGCAAACTAAAATACATAAAATTCGACAAAACAAGGAGGTAGGAATTCTAAACTACATTTTAATTTAATTCCGTTGCAATATTAAATTACTACGCTTATTAATAAAATATTTTCATATCAATTAACGTTTTTAAATACATCAAACACGATTAACCATCATATCTTATTAATCATGACGCAATACAACACGTGTACTCTTATCACGTTCAACTGCGCTAAACACACATAAACACACTGGGAATTTAAATGTCATCTGATTCATTCAAAATATTGTCAGATGGTAGCACTAATGCTGTAGATAAGATACGGTGTACAATTTCAATTTTATATAATTGGATGTTATACGAACATTCTTTTCTTTTAACATACACAAAATATATTAAAATTTGAACATAATTTATACATATATGTAACATTAATCAGGGCCGGCCCTGAGATTTCGGGGGTCCGAAGCGAGTTCTGAAAAAGGGCTCCTTCACATATACGACATAAACAAAGCACTTTAAATAAAATTTATAAAATTAATATAAAGCTTGTATAACTAATTAGGTTTGCATTTATCTCGATTAATATTCAAGTAAACATTACTCTTCTTGCATTCTTAGACGCAAAATCGTCTTATAGGGGCCCTGACATTAATTCATATATAGGATAAACATTTGAAGGTGATTCAAATAGAAGAGAACAATTTACGTTTTTACTTTATTTTATAAAATCTTACCATAGGTGGCTAACATATGAGCCAGCTAACGAATAAAAGAATAGAATTTAAATAACATTATTACAAATTTTCGTCTAAAAACAGTAAAATCCAGCTGCGAGGAATTGATTGAATGTTAAAATTTCTATCCCTTAAAAGCTCCTAAAAAATTTTAAATATACTAATAATATTAATTAAATCCAGATCCACCTAGGGATAGTACTTTCAAAATTGAAAGTATCTGGATGTCCTATATGCGATACGTTAGGAAAGCTTTTCGACCATTTAAAAGGTGTACGCGATTGTGATGTAGCTGGTCCCGAAATGGCTTCAAAATTTTCCAAGCCGTCCACATCGACGACCAAAATTTTGCTATCTATAACACCGTATGGTAAAGGGACGTCTTCTAAATCGCCGCGGTAAGTTAATTCCTGCAACGGATCTATTTTCAAATGATTCTCCTTGGCAGTGCAATCTTCTTGGCTGCACCCACGCATCAGGTTTTGAAATTGCTCTAACGTTGTTATATTTTCTTGTAAACGCGCTAAACGTATCATCCAAGCGTTTAGATCCTTTTTGACAGGTCGTACGGTGTCGTTGATGCTTTGAAAATATGATACCCCACCACAGATTATGAAGCCTGTTTTCTTGAACTCCTCTGTGTAATTCATGGCTAGAGTCATCGTTGGTAATTGTTCTACTAATAATATTGTCGTTGAACGTGGCTCGAAAATGATCCATTGTAATGCAGAAGCACCCCCATTCTGCTGAGACATACTGGTAAACCAAGATTGACTGCTCGTCGCTAATCTATTTGCCGTCATTAATTTCACAGTTAGCATTACCTGTAACGTTATCATTAATTATTTATTAAATTTTACACATTAATTATTAAGATAAGCGATATAACTAATTATCATACATGATCTTTAGGGTGTAAGAAACTCCATTCACTCTGATTCGTTGCGAGTAAAGATGTTCCAGTAACAACCAGTTCACGATTTTCCCCCTGCATTAAATAAAATTCATCTTTGGATGATAATGCACCCGGATATGAAGACATTACTATTGACCGACTGGGAATTAGTGCAGAAGTTTTTGTTGCTGGTAGTACATGATAGCCAAACGTGTATCTTTTTAAAAGCCTCAACATTTCAGTGTACCTGTGAAATAAAAAGAAAATTTATTTTTATTATGTAAATTTACAGATCAACGCGGAGTTTATTTCATTCTGTATAATCAATGATTTATTAATGGGATAATTATACCCACACTTATTGCTTTCCTTGTAGCTTAAAAATGAAAGCTCGTGTTAGTATGCATTTAATATTGTTAAACTAAATTATGGAATAGAAATAATAAAGGAAGCATTACTTACGGTGCTGCAGTGTTATGACCCACCGCAATCAAAGGTTCCGAATGTTCTTTTGGAAACGATTTAAAAAAGATTGTGGAACTCGTAGGTAGACTGGAAATATTAAACACTTGTTGGAAACTAGATAAATCGGAAGCTAATGCGAGCCATAAGAAATCTTCTGATTCGAGCGACACCGACACACGGCTTCGACGGACAGCGAATTTCCAGCCTGCTTCCATGCCATCCAATTGAGTGTAAAATAATCGTACCTAAAACGACATTGATTTATTTTATGCTTTCATCATTTTCTAATAAAAACATTGGGTTTTCTTAAGACCTAGGTTTCTTCCACCCTTATTGTTAATCAAAGGATATACAGTAAAACCTCGATAAATCGTCACTCAAGGGACCGAGAAATTTTGATGACTTAAATGGAGTAAAAACCATGTAAATTTTAAAATGACGAGGAAAGGAAAATGCTGACTTATAGAGGTTTTATTGTATTTGGATATAAGGGTCATTATAAGGGGAGAAACTCCTGCTTCCCCCGAGATTGCGACTATATCATTCCCTTATTGCGACTGCGTCTGGTCCCGCGTCTATGCTTTCCTGTGATCCCCGCCGCGGTTTTTTTGATGTGAGTTGACACTTTAGTAATTTCAACGAATTTTTGTTTGAAACTTTTTTAACATACTTTTGAGACCAAACACGATATAATTTACATTATATTTATCCTACTTTCATTAAAAAACGGGATGCTCCAAAATAGTACAATATCAATCATAGTGTCCGTTCGTCTAGTCTAGTGTATTTTGTAATTTCAAATAAAGTATTAAATATTTTAATGCTTTTATCAGATGATTATGTTAATTATTTTAACGCGTTTATTAAATAATTAGATTTACGATATCTGCTGCGGTTAAACTTGGACTCCAAAGTCAGTGCTTTTTCACTAGACGAACAGACACTATGATATTGTACATAATAACAAAAATCCTTCCCTTTTACGACCCTCTTTTACTACAAAGACGAACCGCGGCAACAGAGTAGTTGCCTAGTCATCGAATTTCGAGTCTCTACTATTATTGCAACATTTCGATTCCAACCACAGTCGCAAACTCGGAGGAATTTGTAAAGAAAATCTGAGAAAGAGATTTCTTTTGTCTTCCCACATAAAGGACATGGACAAGCAAGAGGGATGGCAGGGCACCCTTCCCTCTACCCTTCCTTCTAACTGTATCCTACCATATGCCAAAAAGGATCGGTGGATTCCATAAGTTCGGCGCGTTCACGGATTATAGCAGTATTATCCCGAAGATACCGTGTCAACTTTTGACACTCGACAGGTTTCTTCTCGCATGCTGGTCTTATAGTGTTGTACCAATGATGATGAATTAATTGCCAGGTCAGACTACCTTCTAAAAGTCCTGCTGCGTATGCTTGTACCGTGTCTGGGTACTTTGATGATGTTTCGATTTCAATATAAGACCATCTGCAACATTCGGTAAGTCATTAATCATAATAATTCATTTAATTTTCTACTTTGACAATAGCGTTTTGATGGAACTATTTCTATTTGTGTGAAGCGTTAATCCCATTACACGTTGCATTGATAGAAGCCGCAGGTGTAACAATTTTCCTACCCATGTTCGAAAATTCCGGTTTTATAGTAGGCTCGAGCCGCGTGCAATGGAACGGCGGTTAAATCATTGCCTTGGCCCCAAAAGTCAATACGGTATCCTCCTTTGCGGTTCCATGTTACAGTTGCTGCATACGTTCCATCTTGTTCAACACTGTTAACAAATGAAAATACAAAATTAGAAGAATAAGAAATAATTCTATCATACAGAACACCTGCCTTTATGACATCTGAATTAAATGGATATTCAAATTATAGTATCATAGATGTTTAATGTAACTTGAAACTGCACGAGTAGCCCACAGGAGTTCAATTCACTCTCAAGTATCAAATGCGATAATGGTCGATGAAAAGAACGATGTTTGACAAGTTCCTAAGAGAAACAAGGCTTGTTATCTGTTCCACGAAATTCATCTGTTAATTAATATACATATTAATTATTTTTTTGCCAATTTTTTGACCATCCTGTAAATACATATGCAGTTCGACTTAAGACAGTTGAGTCTGGGGCGCGAACTTGAGATGGAAGAAGTAGTGTAACTCAATCCTTGCTCGTGACCAGTCTCATCGGGCTTGTTACAGCTAAACTGCTGATATTTCCGATCTTTCCAACTTGCAGCACGTGTTACACACGCGAACGTATCAATCCCAGCAGGAAGAAGATTTCGAATGATTAACAACGTAGAATTTATATTTTGTTATAATAAAATTTCTGACATTTTTATGACTGGCGCTAGTAATAATTATAGGGGATTCTCAAATGTAATTACAGGGAGGTATCCCCTTGTAATTATTATTTTCATAGATACAATAAATTAATCAGCTTACTGTCCAAATTCGCCGAGGATTATCGCTCCAATTCCTAGCAAAGCTACGGCGAGTAGTATGTAAGTCGAAATGCGTGTTTGCAGCCAAGAGGCTCCTACTACCTTCAGCATGGCTCATCGGTAAGCAATACACCTTGGTTAAGAGAAAAGAAGAAAGCTGAAAAGCACGAATTTCGCGTTCTCAACCCATCGATTACAGAAGCCTGCTCTTCGGCCTCCTCAGATGTTTTTCAACAGCTGCCGATACGCGCTCGGTCCCGTGGTCACTGAAAAAATTAAACAAATCATTAATATCTAATCGTAGAAATTTTAATTTTTAATTTAACACGTTGAATTTAACACGGTGACCGGCATCGCAAATCACACGCGGTTCAATTGAAAGCTTGACATTTGAAATTTGAAGATTAATTATACCTATTCTTAATAATTAATAATAATAATAATAATAATTAATAATACTCTAATTATTATGCTCTAATGCCCATTTTCACTGCGGCAGTCAACGTGTTAAAAACAAACGCTCATCATCGGTAGTTAATTACCTACTACTTTTCTTAAATTCAATAAATTTTGTTAAATATTCAGAAAAAAAAATGTTATCTTATTTCAATTTGCATAAAACCTTCTATGTTCTACTTTGATTATAGCAAGATCATCGATATCGAAGGCGTAGTAAGTAATGAAAGAAATCAAGGACAGAATCAATTGTGGCTGCAGCGATGGAAAATCAAGTTCGATCGCGTATCAACTGGATAACACTTGTCCGTATGAAACGTTTCTTATGTTTGTCCATTAACTCGCCGCGCTATTTTCGTTTTTTTAATCGCTGCCTTTTTACATACATCTTTTTCTATTTTCTAATGGCATAAAACAAGAGCCGAGGCGAAGGTTAAGGTCGAATCCCCGTGCTCGGTATTTGGCACTAGCGATTACAAGCGCGAGCGAATCGGTAAACTTATAAAACCACCTAGCACTATTATTAATATCGAATGCTACTTATGGACCTATGTATTCTTTCATGAACTTCAAACTATGAATACCAAAGATATTTTTAACACCCTAATTGCTATGGGGGTCGTCGGCGTTACAAATTTAATCTTCAGTTAATTAATTCAGAAATGAAGAAAGCAAGAAAGAAAGTTTTGCAGATTTAGCAAATTAAAGGATTACGTATTTTTATCAAACTTTCATATCTAAATAATGAAAAAATTTGTCCTTTAATTTGCTACCTTACAAATCTTCCTTTTCTATTACTGTACATGTCTGCTTCTACTGAGAAAATCAACACAGTTCGTTCTAAATGAAAAGATATCACGATGATGTTATTAGAAACATGTGAATCGTAGGAGAAGGTTAAGGTCAGCATGATTGCGGTTTCTACGGTTGATATTTGCAATTAGATACGCTTAGTCCCTTTAGTTATCACCCGCCTGATGAGTTTCGTTTGTCGATGCAGTGTAACTCAACACTTGTTAAACACTCACCTACAAATATTTAAAAAAAATTGTTAACTGTGATATTTAAATATTAGAAAACTACTTATATAATCTACTCATAGAACAATAGCTCCGTGATTACTATAAATGATTCTACAATTATTCTAACGAAAGATAAAAAATAATTACACCTATTTTAGTATTACCTAACAAATATTCTCCTAAACTTCCTTTTTAGACAATTTTTTATAAGGAATGGCATATTGTACCACTTCATAGCGTTTTAACAATGTCACAACTTCTTTATCTTCACTGTATTATTCCTGTATATTTATACTACTGATTGGAATAACAGAAACATGATAAATTTCACTGATCGGTGATGATGTTTCTTCGGTAAAGATTTATGGGAAACAAGCCAAATCAAGCTTTTCAATTGCCACCAGAGTTTACGTTCAAGAGCTTCAGTGAAGCTATTTGCTATACTTAAAAATTATATGAATAACGCCTATTACTAAAACATGATTACGTAAACTCTCATATCAGCGACACGTGGGATACTTTAGCAGTAAGTAAATTGATTTATCGCATTTCCACCTTGAACATTTTACTAGGAATTCATAAAGTAAAATTCTGTTTTAAAAGGAAATTTTAAAAGGACAACAGAGAAATTAGAACAGGCGAAATATAGTCTGGCAATGATCCAAAAATAATTCACCCACACGTGGGATCACCGTATCTTTAATGATACTTAATAAAATTATTCTTGCCATAACATCCAATTTACCATATCGAAGACTGACGAAGGCTTAAGATAAGTAAGAGAAACACTTAAGCCTCCGCGAAATGCGAAATCAATTCTCAAAACTTGTTCCCGGAATCTCAAAAGTATTTTTCATATAATCGGAAACAGTTTTCCTGAGAATGAGTAATCAAGGTGTGTCGCGGGAAGAAAAAATTATACTACTCTAAATACATACAGAATCGTAAACTACAGAAAATTCTTTTCATTTATCTCTCACGCAAGAATATCAATTTTTCTTTCTATCGTATGATGAATAATTACAAACGATTAGTTATACATTCAAATGAAAATTAATCCTGCTACTTGCGTTTAATTACCATAATTTTTTTCTCGTATCATAACTCGTGTTTGTTTAAAGATAGAAAAATTGACGTTGAAAGAGAAAAGAATTTCTTGATAAAAGAAAAATGAACTGTTTAGTGTTTATCTTTACGCTGGAATATTTCTTACAAACTCAGGAAATTGCACCTGTTACGTCTTTTACATTCTTTCTTTTTTGATAAATTTAGTACTTTGTATAAAATTACAGTAATCTCATAATGGTTATCGTTAAGATAGAATTTCTTGTGGTAATTAAAAAACTGCATAGTCTTGCTTCCTGATAAACTCGTTTCTTGTATAAAACTTCAATGCTACTCTTTATTACAGTAATTTTATGAAGTTTATCGTTGGATCAAAGCTAGGAAGCTTATTTTTACTAAATCGATATGAAATTGTTTAATTGCTATGAATCAGTATTCCAAGAAAAGGTGTTACTATCTCGTACTATTCCCTCTAACTTTATCATATCACGCTCCAATAACACTTGTACGCAACTATTTAATATTAATCAAAGTGATGCAAATCCTACATATCGTGACATGTTAATCCTTTCGAATCTAATTACTCCTTCACCTGCATATTTCTCATTTTCAAAAGAACCGCTAGAAACTCACGACTGCATTGAAAAACGCATCGATAACGAAAATTCAACGTATGCAGAAATAATGCGAATCGAACACGTGTTTCGACAACGAAGCGGAAAGTTTATACAAAAGTCTGACGAATTAATTCGCACTCGGAAGAGTTGGCGAAGCGCGAAACCGATAACAGCAGAGAAACTTCAACCACGAGGAGGAAAAAATAACATTGCTCGTGGTATTGTGAAATATGTTTCAAAAATAATAACCAGTGGAACGATTAAGAGAACCACGTGTTCAGATCCGCTCTGCATATTATAAATATAAATTTGAAAAAAGAAAGCAAAGGGACGATTTTACAAAGGCGGTTCGTGAACCGTCGTCGATCGTGTTCGTTTCGCGGAATACTTTAACAGGGCGTGCGCGCGCTCCGAGCGCGTGTTTCTATGAAAACGTACCACGTTTTCTTCGCTCCTATGCGTTACTCACCGTGGACAATAAAGTGTCTGCTGAATTGAAGCGCGTCGTAGACGGGTAGAAGATCGGTCATTCGTACGGAGATTACATTCCTTTGATATGCTTTATTGTCGCGATTTTACGACGTGGACCAGTTGCTCCGACACTGAAGTCCAAGCGCGATCACTCGCTGATTCTCGACTGCCGCTCGAAGCGGAGCCGCAGCCCGTCCTCAGAATTTCGAGTAGTTGCACTTCCCTTACCACCTTGCTTCGCGCCAACCGGAGTCGACGTCCTTTATTGTGTCGTCAGCAATGCTGGGTCATGTCGCGGTGGCGCCCTGCACAATACACGCTTGATACATTCTCTTATCAAGTGGCTCGAGCTTCCTAGCCGGCAGGCCGTTTGAACTTCTTGCAGCTGTTGAACCGCGATGACGTTTCTGAATAAAACAGAGTATTGTTAGATGAATGGAAAACAATTTTTCTGTTTTTCTAGCCTGATAGATACAGAGTTACCATTATGAGTTGAATTGAAATCTGTTGATCACGAGTGATTTAAAAATGATTTACAACTATTGTTGCAATTTCCTCGACGAGTATTAAGAAATAATTTTTCTAACTTCTTTTCATCCTTGTCCACTTTGCCAAGTTCTTTCAATTTTGTTGGAGGCTGTTATCAGACTGGATTTCTATTAATTTGTTTTATCGATGAAGGTATAGAAGCGCACGGATTACCTGTAAATCAAACATGCAATCAGATATACTGTATTTGCTTAAATAATTTTGGAGGATGAAAATTATACACTGATAACATTATCAAAATTTTAAATAGATAATCTTCTAATTGTTTTGAGTAAACATTGATTTCAACTCATTAATACTTTTATAATTGAACAAATTAAGATATAGCAGTTACTGAAATGATATTAAAATGATGTTTAAAACTGGATTGTATCATGAATGATAAAAGAATCTGTAGAATTTTTACACGAAATGAGAAACTTTGTATTCTTCTAGTAAGTGTTTTAAGTAAATTTTCATTCCTAACACGAACTTCAATCACCTGTAGAATAAAAGTAGTCTTCATTTCAATATTCTCTACGCCTCGAATATTTAAAATACAGTATTATGAATGCACGAAGTTGATGAGCCCTAATTGAAGCTAATCAAAAATTTTAATAGAATTATACCAATCAAATAATTAACAAACGTCTTTTGAAACTATCATAAGTTTCTACATATCATAAGTAGCTTCTCTCATATAACTTCTATCTATCATAAGTTGCTATCATATGACTATCATAAGAAATTTTACATTTCCACATCAAGATATATAGACACCTTCCGGTGACGTAAGAATCATGTATCATATTATGCATTAAGTTACCTCAGATCCATATTTTTGCATATTCACAAGACATTCCTAGATCATTTCAATGAGACAGATTATTGATTGATTGATTGATTGATTGATTGATATCATTGCAAAACAATTCGTGTATCATACACGCTTTAGAGGCATGTATTTAAAAATATTTAAGACATTAAACCCGTCCACAGCTATACGGAGAAGTCATCAACCTTTCATCATTCAAAATCCATATTCGACCTTCGCCTCAAGGGACTCGATCTTCCGACATTCGCGTTTTTTATTCGCGTTTTTGCTATCCAAGAAATATATGACGTTCTGTAAAATATGATAACAAGATAAGACGTATAGGGATACTCAATAAAACGCAGACTGCGTACAAAATTTATAGGATAACGTTTGTCGAAACAATTTAACGAGTAGATTACGTAATACAAGAAGCTAGACGCCTCTAGTTTATCAAGCGATTAAAATTTTCAATTAAGTTCAATCCCGTCTCGTCAGCATCCAGAAGTAACTGGCGCCTTTTCCATCATTCGAACGATATCTTCCATGGAAAATCTGAAAATAAATTTACTCGTATTATTGCCTTCAATAGAACGTCGTGGAAAAACTTGCAGATAACTTGGCAATATTTCGCAATGACTCCCTACATTCGCAACGTTGCACAACTCGTCTGTCACTAACTAAAATAATTAATAAGTATATGTAACATTTCTAAAACGAGAAGATGACTTCTTCAAATACCTTCATTTTTCATTTGTCAGCGAAGTCACCTAATACTATATAAGGTTCAGTGAAATATAATGCTTCTTTTAATATCGAAATCTTTGGTATGCTATCTGCAATAATTCTTCACTACTCTTTCAATACAATAAATATGTCATTCTCTTATCTTCCGGGGTTCATACATTGTCTAAGATAATTAGAGGACTAACACGTGTTTAATATTCACATTTATCATCCTGTTTAGACGTACGATAACGTTAATTAATTGTCTTAACGTTATATATAGTGAGAGGCAAAAGTGAGTAGACACTGTTCAAAATAGAATACCTCGGTTAAAACTGGACTAAATAACTTGAGGTTTTTTGAGAAGCTATAAAAATTAATTCACTAAAATATGTATTTTCATCGTTTTCTAAAATTACAATTTCTTGAAATCGTGAAAGAAAATAGTGAATGGTAATTTTTCTACTTTTTTATGTGAGTCTATAATTTAAAGTCTAAAAATTTAAAATATGTCTTTCGTAGATTCAGATAAGTGATGTGTATGCTGAAAATTTCATCGAGATCGGTCAACGCATTTAAAACTCATAAGTAATTAAAATTTCCGAAAATCGCTGACTTTTCATCTAAGAACGTGGCTAGTTCCGATCTTGCCTCTCATTGTATTCTCAATTTCTTAAATGATCAAAAACTTTTCTCATATGGTTTGTAGTAAATGGTGTCTGCATAAAGTTGCTGTGAGAATTATCCCAAAGTCAAGGTCTTTTGAAGAAAATTGTCTACCAGAATCTACCTGATTGTCGGTATGCGTTTGTGAATTCGTGAGAGCAGTCTGACCATAGGGTTTCACACGACCGACCGCTGGCCATAAAAGGGACTGATGCATTCATTGATCCTAAGGGACGAAGGTTACTCAACTCTTCCCTTTATTCAGAAAGGACTAACCATAAGCCGCCGTCTATTACAGGTCCGTCTATACGAATCCTTCGTTCTAAGAAGAAGAATAAAAAAACAAGATTATATAGTACCCGTTAGGAATTCAAACTTGGAACTAATTATTATATTTTTAATTTCATTCTATACAATGAATTACCATATTTTTAATACCAGCCATTTTATTCGATGTGATGTAAAATTAATAGCATCAACAATGTTTTATTCCGATAAAAATCTTTCATCAGCAAGTTTCATAAAGCCTATGGAAATAGGAAAATCACACAGTGAAGCAGTGAAACTATACAATAATGTTATTGTAAGAACAGAATTATGTCAATAATTGCTTTTAACATTGGAGTCACGTGAATTGTATTATTCATCCACGTTAAATAAAGCATTTGGCGAGAATTATTCTCGCAATAAGAGCTATGGAATTTCTTGATTACGACCGGGACAAGAAGCACGCGCCCCGTCTGGAATGCAATATGTGCCCTCTGGTATTCAATCATCAAGATATTTTCTCGAGGCTTCGGAATTTTTTTACCTACAGAGAAAATCTGTATGACGATGAATTTATATCATGACATTAAAGAAATGCATATAAAGAATCCTATAAAAATTAAAAGAAAAGACTGTAGCTAATTAATCATAAGTACATTGCTGCTGCAATTAAATTTTTAAGATACTGCATTCATTTTCTACACAACTACATATTGATGTCAAGTGATTCTGTTAAGAAATGTTCTTACCTACTTACTTGAGTTTTTAAATAATTTCATAACTCCCTTTAACATGATTTCCCGCTTATTGGGAATTGATGACTTCGGTAATCTAGTCTTGAGTAAACGAGGATAATGCAATTGTGGGAAGATGGATTTTACGGTAAAGATTAGACTAGAAACATTAACAACCGTATTATATACTTTAATTACATACTAATTATTGAATTAAACATGATAAATAGTTCTATATGTGAAATGTAATACCTTTTTGATTGAAATAATGCTATCCTTATCTGCTGAAAGTTTCTGGATGAACCCCATTTTGAAGGAAGACTTATGTCTGCGCGTGCGCCGGCAATGCAAACCTTAAATGTTAAAATTCTACAAAATGAAGATGAATTTATGACTTCTATATATATTTTTCAATTTTTCAAAATATCTTACGAATTATAAAATACCTTCAAATCCCATTCAACACCTTTTTTTAAATGAAAAATAGAATTTGCGAGGGCGGCGCTGCTACGCATGCGCGCCGCATTAATTCGGCGGCAAAACTCCTTCGTACGAAGTCTTCGTCCTTTCGGATCACCGAGATCCGTTTAGTTGAAATTAAAAGGTTGACAGAGGAGCATCAATAAAAATGTTTGCAAAACTACAAGTATATTAACCCAGAAACTATACTAAATCATATTATCTTATAAAAGAATACGAAACAAGAAATAAACAATTTTTTAGCTAGGTGTATCATTACGCGCGAAATTCAAAATGCTTTTTAGAATATACTTATTAATTTTACTTGAACTCTTAAGAAATGGATTCTGTGTATCTTGGCACAATCACCAAAGCAAAGAAGAGACAACAGAAGAAAGTAATGTTCATACTGTTCCCCTTGGTTCAGGAGCCACTTTTCATTGGAGGTATTTAAAAGTAAAATTTGAATTTTATTGCTGCTCCTTTTTATATTAGACTGTAATTAAATGGGCAATATTTAGGGTTGATTTTATGAGCGAAATGGTAATCGCTGAAGTCCATTACAAAGGCTCTGACAATACCTGGTTTGCCATTGGTTTCTCAAGTTATGGAGAATTAAAACCGGCCGATTATTGTGTCCTGTGGGTCGATTGGCATCGTCAAATTCAGTTACAGGTATTTACAATATTAATTTCTTTACACATTTTTCACTCCACATTTTATGTTTTGTAACTTCAGGATGCGTGGGCAGATGAAGAAGGAAAATTGTACTTAGACTCCCAACAGGATTGCGAGGACTTTGCATGGAGAAGAAGAGGAAATATAACAAAGTTCACCTTTTCTAGAAAATTTGATACTTGTGATGAAAATGACTACATCATGGAGGTACATCAAATTAGCAGATTATTTAATCATTGTTTAGTTAAGTAGTTAAGAATCCTTGATTACTTTTAGAGAGGTACCACACATCTGGTGTGGCTGAAAGGTATGGGGCCATTATCTTCTTTAGCTGGATTGCAAGTATCAGATGCAGAAGCTTCTGGTATGTCCAGAACCGAATTGATCCGAGTACACAATAAGAAGCCAACATTTCCATCAAATGCATGGCATTTTGAAATACTAGCTGATCATGTAAAAGTACCAAATAAAGAGACAACTTATTGGTGCCGTGTTCAGAAATTGCCAGCTGTTTTGGCTCAAAAGTAAGTAATTTCATTGAACCATATTTGTTATAGTTAAAAAATTTGAATTGTTTGTTCATAGGCATCATATTCTTCAGTTTGGACCAGTTATTCAATCAGGCAATGAACATCTAGTTCATCATATGGAAGTGTTCCACTGTGCTGGACCTGTAAATCTTGAAATCCCTTTGTACAATGGTCCCTGTGATGGCAGTGACAGACCAGAGAAAACTCAAGTGCGTTATCCTGAATGTAATAATACTCTTACTTGAATTATAATTAAAATTTCCTTTTAGATATGTAAGAAAGTTCTAGCAGCATGGGCAATGGGAGCAGACGCTTTCGTTTACCCAGAGGAAGCTGGTCTCTCAATTGGTGGTCATGATTTTAATTTCTACGTTATGCTGGAGGTCCATTACAACAATCCAGAGCTTCAGGATGGGCATACAGATTCATCAGGCATCCGTTTTATCCTTACAAACAGTCTAAGAAAATACGACGCTGGTGTGATTGAACTGGGATTAGAGTATACAGATAAAATGGCAATTCCACCGCAACAAGTACTAAATCATTGCGAAATAAAAATACTAAGAATAAAAGAATTATAATGAAACTTCAATTTAAAATTATTACTCTTGTAGGAAGCTTTTACTTTATCAGGGCATTGTATACAGGAGTGTACAGGTGTTGGTCTTCCTCAACAGGGTATCCATATCTTTGGTTCTCAGCTCCACACACACTTAACAGGAGTAAAAGTTATAACTCGTCACATCAGGGATGGAGAAGAGTTGCCTCCTTTGAATTACGATAATCATTATTCCACACATTTTCAGGAAATTCGACTATTACCTAAACCTGTCACTATCCTTCCTGTAAGAATCTAATATTTCATTTATCTTATTTATGATTCATCATGAATTTTCTTATAAATTATAGGGTGATTCGTTGATAACAACTTGTACATACAATACAATGGATAGAAAGAATATTACCCTTGGTGGATTTGCCATATCTGATGAAATGTGTGTAAATTATATACATTACTATCCGAATGCCCGGTTGGAGGTTTGCAAAAGTGCAATAAGCGATGATGCTTTGAGAACATATTTCCGGTACATGAAGGAGTGGGAAAGTCAGCCGACCAGTGTTGATGAAGGAATTTCCTCAAATTATAAAAGCATCGAATGGACCAAAGTTCGTGTCCAAGCACTTCATGATCTCTATGAGGCTGCTCCATTAGGTTTGTAATATTTTAATCTATTATTGTCCTAACAGTTTGCTAATTAAATTGTAATTAATTAGGAATGCAATGCAATGGCTCGGATGGATCACGACTTCCTGGACTATGGGACAACATAGCAGCAACACCCATTAAACTACCCATGGCTCCACCAGCTCGAAATTGTCCAAATTCTTTCTCGAAGCAAGAAATAAATTCCATGTGAATTCTTAAGTCAAGGTATAAATCTTCAGCATTATATTTAATATCTGAAAATTAAAGAATGATAAAACAAAAATTATGAAAATGTAATATACTAGATTACCATTAGTTTCCATGAAATTTAACAAACATTGTTAGCAAACACCTTTATAATTTATCTGTTCTTTATTTCCAGTATATTCTTTCAAGATTGTACCATTTATATTTTCATCATGCTTAAAAGAATATAGTTCTGTAAAATAAAACAACAATTCTAATTACAATACAATGTGCTTGAAGGTAAAATACTTTGCATTAAAGTAGAAGAAAAAGAGAGAAAAAAAAAAAGAAAACTGAAAGACTTAAAATATACCTCGGGACGACGATAAATACTTTCGATGTAAAAGTTTATAAACCTCCAGTATATTTATGCACTTTAAGGGTTTCTTTTTTTTTTTTGGCAGTACATCGTCTTGCTGCGTGTAAGCTATGTTTAGTCGAACATCTGTTAACAAATACTTGCTCTATGAAAATCGTTAACTGTGTAATACGGAATAATAAAAATAATAATAGTTATGCTAGTAATAATGTTAATCGCAATAGCGGAAACTTTGTCTTTACACGTTTCACAAATGTACAAAAGAGGAACGCGTCTTAACGCTAAATGCGATATAAAAATTAAAGTTATCCAATATTTACGATATAATACACATGAGCTGGTTACAAATACACACATACACATTCACACGCGCACGCTGAAACACCACGCATACGATAGTTGCCTTCGTTTAATGCACGAAGATCACTTCCGAGGAAGTACCTTAGCGTGATTTTGTATTTTCCCTAATTTTCAATATTCATGAACGATTTCTTTTTCTTTTCTGTTCCTTTATCGAACACTCGTCAGGCTTGTCTTTTAATCTTGATTACAAACGTCCTAGCATATAATGCAGAATTCTATCGAGTATTAAATTTGTACTGCCAAACGTGCTTTTTATTATCTCAACCCTTTGAAGCGTACGAGTGTAGAGCACAATACCGATTCATAGAAAGCGATCCTGTTAAAGATACGATGAATACAAACTCGTTACACAGTATAATAATAGAAAAATACAGTAATATTGCAATACAGTATAGATATTTAGACACTGATAATGATTATAAAATAAAATGCTTCAAAGGGTCAACTATTGAAGGTATGAGAGAGAATCATTCTCTTTGGTGCTTTATTAAGCTGTATTTAGACTTCAAGAAAATTATTGAGAGACTAAAGTAGAAAATATAATAAATGTTTACCTAAATGGTAACAGGAGGAATGTGTAATAAAACAGCGATTTACTTAATTACCTTTTTCTTTTTAGGTAAAATAATTTTGTTTAAAATTTCCAATGCACTTTGGTTAAATCAACAATTGTACGTTGATTTAAAAAATAAGTATTTCAATTACTGAAGATACTTTTAATTATTAAAAGGAAAGCGAACGCAAGTCTAATCACAGCTTAAAAATCAAAAACTTGGTCTTGATTATTTACTCCGCGATATTCTTTACAAAAATTCGAGAGCATTTCCATCAAAGTATTCATATAAAGAATAGAATAGTTTATAATTGGCGAATAAACGTGACCTCCTTAAAAACCATATAATATTGAGTAGCAAATGGAGTATAGCTAATATATTTGATATTATTAGTAAAGCATCGTTTCGCACATTGTTAAGGAACGTGCTTCCTGAAATATTTAGGAACGTGATTCTTTCGAATACGTGGGCATTCTTCATGGACATACAATGGGTATGTTACGTTATCGTGTAAAAAAATTTAGATACTCTGCTAGGAACACGCCCCCATTGGAAAAAATATTTCTTTTCTAAAGCGTGGATGCGTTAACGACCAAACTTCCTTTGTTCATGTCTTTCTCTCTCTCTTTTTCATGGGAGAACATTTTTCTTTTTCAACGCATGCTTTTGTGAAAATTTTTCCAAGATCGTAGCTAGGACTTCATGGGAATATAAATATAAAATATATATTAAGGAGCTCGAAGTTTGAACGATACGTGTACTTCGAGTCCACTTTTGCTACGTTAGTTCGTATGCATACCAAATATAAAAGGAATTTCATCGATCATAGTTTCGTCAAAGCCTGCGTTCTACTTATGCGTCTAAGTCAGCGTTGTATAAACGATACGTCGGAAAACTAATAAAATATATTATAAAAAATCGTTAATTTTACAGTCCCAGCGTGAGTTGCTGTGAGTTTAATATCAAACCCATGAAAAGCAACTAACGCTACGATGTATCAACAATAACCTCTCGACTAGAGTGACTGATTGTTTTGTTGCATATGCATCTGCAAGAAACAGTAAAGTATACCGGCTTGTGCCATCACATCCACGGTACCCGCTGCTAACGGATCGCGACTTTTCGCGTCGGATCGCGAATTCGTTCCAGGACGTAGCAGCGTCGGTCCGAACACTGTCGCTAAATTGTGCAACGACATTTTATTCTGAGCCTCGTGTTTGTTAACTCGTATCAAGTGAGTAAGCAGAAAGTCAATAACCGCTTTGTTTACGGCTGGCAAACTTTCGTAGACTCTTCGCAACGCAGCACCTTTTGATAACTCGCCTGTTTGGAAAGCTTCTAAGAACGCAGGGTAAAGAGCATCCGTGAAAAGAGCTTCAGGCATTTCTCGGAGATACAACTTGAGGACACCTGTTACGGAATGAACGTCAACCTACATGGAAAGAAAAAAAAGAAATAATTTAAATTGATTATTTTCTTCTATCTTTCTGTAAACTACCTCTTTAAGTAATTGTTCTGCTTCGTACGAATTGCTTTCAAACGATTTGCGCAACTTCGTCAAGTCAGAAGCCGAGCCTGAAACACGATATAAACCCACTTCTCCAACACCTCTCCTCTCTACTTCCCTGACACACGCTGTTATAATGAAAGGAACGTCACGTTTCTCACGCCTAAATATAAAATACATATTCAATTGTTTATAAACTTGAAATACGCATTATGCAAATGTCGCAAGACTTACTTGCACACTTGTTGAATCTTAGCTCCAAATAAACCTTGAGGTTTAGCTGATGGTACCCGTCTTAACGTTACTTCACTGGGAACGAAACGAAGAGCCACGTCTAAAGTAGCTGGTCCTAGATTTAATGATCTCTCTACTTGATCCGACTGTAGCCACGATCTGCTCAATCTTTGTATACATTTACCTCTCAATACGGAACGCGTTCCACATTCCTCGTACAATAAAATTCGAACATTTTGACTTCCCTCAAGTTCAACAACAAATGTTTCCCCTTTAATAAAGAAAAGGAAAGTTACAATCAAAAATACACATATGATTATTTTTTGTGTAACTGAAATTTTACCCCATGTTGGAGCCTGACCCCTGGCAACTCGACTTTTTGCTCGTTTGAAATAGTGTCCGTAACTATCAACCTCTACAATAATATAAAGATCTCCAACTCTGTCTAAACCTGGCGGTGTTAAACCAAGTAGAGTCAAGTGGAGATCACCTAATAACAAACTTTCGTCACGCCCTGATCTTAATAAATAGCTGCCCATATCTGTTTGAAGATAAGTACGACATGCTGTAACCCAAGCTTGTAATTCGTACATTGATAAAGGTAGTGGTCCAGGTGGTTGACCGCCCTGAAAATATAAAAATAAACTGGTTAACAATTTAATCCTACCTTTCATTAGTAATCGAACAATTTTCGTTAAGATATTTTTACTTGCATCCTCGTGTTGAATTTAATTAAAAGTGTATTATTAAATATCTTTACATTATTTATTTATTCAAGATATTTGAATTACGCACCTTTGACTTATCTAGGTACATATGGGAACGCATTACCTGTTGCAATGCCTCCACCGCTTCAACCCATTGAGAACGTTCAAATTCACTGGATAAAAAGAACGTGTACGAATTTTGTACTCGATGCTGACTTTTATGTGCAACGCGTAATACTAAATTTGGAGATGCTAATACTAGCTGAGCTTCGAGCTCGGCAAGTTTCTTCCTGTTCTTTTCGGAACCTCTACTACCAAGACGAATTCGTTTCTCATCGTTTCGCTCTTCCCATAAAATTTGATCGCGTACAGTGCATGCTTGTGATCTAAGTAGAGAAATATTGAAAAGTACAAATAAAATTTGTATATTATAAATTAACACTAACAAATTAAATATAGTTTGTCGTCTACCTCAAAGCTACAACATTAGCTGGACTAGTCTCTCGTGGTTCAACACCATCTTCTGTCACTACCGCTTCCGCAACCGGTACATACCATTTTAATTCGAATGTAAATTTGTCTCTACCAGAAGCTTTATATTTTGCGCAGGCAATTACGTCATTAAATAGAAAAAGATGTCTCAACTTTCTATGACCATCAGATAATTCCACTACAAATGAATTTTTCACTAATCTTCGTTGCGCTCTATCATGACTCTAAAAGAAAAAACAGCACACTGTTTTTTTGCACATCTTTATACCGATAATAACGTTAAATAATATTACTGTTTCTTACCGGAAACATTGATTTCGTTTGGATAATATTGAATTCGTCTAGAAAATTTCTAGTCATAGCAAGAGCTTCTGATAGTGGTGCATGATCTGCATGATTCACTGGTGTGTGCTTAAGAAGATCCTATAATCAATTGAGACAGAATTATCAGCGCGAACTAAGATAAGATAAAAGCTTACTAAGTACATTTCCACATCGTTTTCACAATCTATCCATTTGTTTATCGAAGAAATGTACGTGCATCTGTATTTATATACAAGGTGTCTCGTAATTCCTGTAACACCCGGAAATAGGGGGTTGCTGGGGTGATTCTGAACAACTTTTTCCTTTACCAAAATGTTGCTTGAAACTTCGTTTTTGAATTATTGACGAAAAACGCTGGCCAATGAGAGCGCGCGTTTCACGCGCGCTCAACCAATGGAGCGCTGGCTTTCAAACGCGTTCGATCCTGGTCGTGAACAAACGCACTAGCACAGCGTGGGTATCGAGGTGAAAGTGCGACTAATTTCAAATTGTTCTTAATTTAAGACGATGTAATATTTATCACACGCTTCCTTCGATATCCACACTGTGCCAACGCGTTTGTTCACAACCATGATCAAGCGCGGTTGAAAGCCAACGCTCCATTGGTTGATCGCGTGTGGAACGTGCGCTCTCATTGGCCAGCGTTTTTCGTTAATAATTCAAAAACGAAGTTTCAAGCAACATTTTGGTAAAGGAAAAAGTTGTTCAAAATCACCCCAGCAACTTTCCATTTCCGGGTGTTATGCGAGTTCTGGGAAAGCCTGTATATATATCAATTTTAATAATATAATGTAACCAGATATTTACATGCAATACTAAGGCGTTTTTTTGAACTCGAGCTACTGGTTTATGTAGAAGATCTTCAAGAGATAAACCTGGGCCTTTGGGAAATCCTCTAAGTCTTATATCCCTTGTAATTTCGCCGAACTGATTAGAATGTGCTGAACACCTTCGCACAGTATCGGTAGCGCGTGCATAATTATGCAAAAAGGCTCCGTATAATCCTATATTGCTGGCCATTACCTTTAATGTTACAATTAATGATAAATCAATAAAAAAGATCAATTATATTTCCTGTTAAATCTTATTCTCTCTATTTCTCACTTTGAACTGCTCTCCTATGTTGGTCTTGCCATCCCACTTTTCCAGTTTCCTCCTAAGACCATCCAAAAATGTTTGATGTAACGCATGCAATTCTGGAATTTTGTAAAACATTGTTCCAAATTCATCTTCCGAAATAACGGGTTGCGACGTCGTTAATGTAGCTCTGATAGCTTTCATGTACTGAAAAGAAATATAGATTTTTAGCAACGGCACCGATATTTATGTATTGTATTTAAATCAAGAGACAAACTACATACTTGTAACATTACGTTTAAACATTCAACATATATAGTCTCACTTTCTACTACCGAGTTTACAATACATTTAATCATAGACGTTCTATCATCCTCACGGTCTTTACTTTTCTCTTGTCGGCGTGGTGTAGTTGGCGTCGGCGATTCTAAACTACCTTCGCTTAAACTTAAAGGTTCTGCATCGCTACTACCGGTTTCGTTATCGGTACTAAGCGCGCGTAGTAAAATCGTTGGCGCAGGGCTAGCCCCTTCTTCGTCCTCGCTGTCCATTGCTGCCCGGTGTCTAGAAATAATTGTTAATTAACTTTATCTATCTACGTAATAAAATATCGTAAGATACTCGACACAAATAACTTACTGTATAAAATAGTCGATGTTGACATAGTTGCTCTGATTCCCTGGTGAATCTGGAAGGGAAGGTGGTCTCCTCGGTGGTACTCTGCTGCCATTATTATTTCCAACAGGTGGCACACGTGCATCAATATATACATATTCTCCTGTTTGATCTAAAGCTACAGAATCATAATAAGGTTCCTCCTCGGATGCTTCTGCATCACCATCTTCTCCATCTTCGTTAATCGCATTCTCCAAATCTGTTTAGTAGATACACGCGTAAAAGATATTGAATATAATTAAGAAATTAATATGCAACAAATGTAACACCTTTCTCATCCTCTTCTTTGAGAGATTCTTCATTTTTATCTTTCTTTGAACTTCCCGTTACTTCAATCACAGTGACATAATTACTTGGCACATCTGGGTCACTGTTTCTTCTAAGTTCAGGCACTTTATCAGGACTTTTTGGTATTTCACTTTTGGGTCTTTTGCTTGTACTAAGAGTAGAACTCAGCTCAGAAACACACTTGTCTTGAAATTTACTTATATCCTCGCGGACAGGAAGAGGCGGAGCTGATGGTTCCACGTGTTGAACATGAGATAAGTTTGTAGAATCAGACAAATTACTATCCGATTGGCAACTGTGTTGATTGTGAGATTCTGAACGTTGCTGCTTTTCAGGCGTGGTCGCAATGTTACTATTCGCCAATTGCTTGTGACGTTCAACATCAGCTAATAATCTTTCCAAATATTCCACATAGAATTCTTCTTTTTCTAGTTCTTCTCTCAAAGCTGTTACCTATGAAAATAACAATATCTTAGTTAATTTACAATTTATATTTCTTTTATAATCATTGTCCACACCAGCACATTATGAAACATAAATAATCTAAATACATCTTTTTAGCTCGTGATAAAATTCAGATAAGCAAGCAATGATTCACTAAGGGTGAACCAAAACAGGAAATTTAGCAACAAGAATTAAAATTGTTAGTATGACATTTATTTCAAAATACTTAACGATTTTATTTCCTTTCTACATTAAAATATACATTTATTCAAATTGACTTTTAATCAATGCAATTACAACAAATATACCACATCCCAAATATGAATTAAATTAATGTCCCAGTTGAGGAAGATGACTCATAGAATAAGTTCCCATTAGGAATCAGCAATGAGGAAAGTTTATATAATAAGAACTTAATTTATTGCACAAATTTCTAAAGATTTCAATGCTTTCGTTAATCTATTTTTAATATATGCAAACTTTCTACAATGATGTGTCTAATTCAAAATACTCAGAAGCATATCCTGAGTTTCATTATCTGTTACTAGTGATACTAAATAAAGAATACATAAATCCTTCATTACGATGGGTTCTCCAAAACTGTTGAAAGCAATCCTTTGTTAGAACAATTAAGAAGATGAGAATAAGACTTTGATGTGGGTTTTTACCTTCTGTTTATGCTTGACTAGGTTGGCCCTGACGTCTTCCTCCCAAGCCGCCGGCAAGGCGCTGTCCGGGAATCTTTGTACCCAGACACGCTGAAAATCCCCGAAAACGCTCATTACTCCACTCCACGACGTTGAAAGGAAATACTCCTCGGGGATGGTGATGATTTCAAGCAGGATTCAGGCCGCTGTGTACATTGCACGGGCGCGGCGATCGCGGTTCTCACCCGAATACGTCTGACTACGATCTCGTTTCGAGGCAGAGATTCAACTGAAATAAACGTGTCACCGTAACGAGGCATAAGTCATTAGTTTTAGCCGCGAACGATTTTCTTTCCTTGTTACAACGCGCAACTTTCAGCCAAGAATCAACGAAACGGGCGTCATACGGCCGCTGTCATCTTGTCGACATCTCCTGCGTAGCTCACGATCCGATCCCCATGCCCTCTCCTATCATTTTGACGCTTCTGCTATACTCTATTCGCAGACAGTGGCCTCTCGCAGGAGCAGGTGCGCTTCATGGATAATGCTTTTTACTACGCGCTTACGCCGGATTGAAATTTACATCTCTTACGAAATAAAAACTTTATTTTCTATTTTCCTTTTCATGAAATCATTTATATTCATCCCTGTAAAACAACGAATGGCATATCATTAAAAAGGAACTTTGATTTCAATAATAACATGTGGATGATACAAGAACGATCTATAATCTATAGACGCAGTTTATAGTTCCCAATTATTATCATATAAAATTTAAATAATATATAATAATTAGGATTAACTGATTTTTTACGAAAATTCTTATGTTTTAAATATAATAGGAACTGTTTGCGTATGATTTATAATAAGATGTAATCTCAGGGATCTGTTCAAGAATACAATTGTTATTGATAATCATTATAATAATTATTATGCTTGATAAATACCATTCCATTACTCTGCAATTATTTCAATTGTTCCTTGTTCTGTACAGTCCATACATACTAACATTGTCAAAATAATAAGACGCTCCAGTGTGCGTATTTTAAACTAAAAAGTAGCGGAAGACTCAAAACAATATTTCTTTACGATGATTAATCAATTATATTTATTAAACCATGTATTTAAACATGAAATGAATACGATACTTACTCTATAACTAACATTTATGTATGTTTTATTTGTACAAAATTATTAATTATTACATTTTTTTTAATATCATACTTTTGTCAGCTACTGTACGGGTATAGCTGTCAATCTCGACGACAACACAATTTAGAGGTTATGTTACTTTTAAAAAATTAATGGATTTTTAATAATTTTTCCATTTATTTACAAAAATGTCGACTGTAAACGAGAAACAAGAAGGTTCTTTAGTACCTGAGTTATTAAAACATATGAAATCAGGTTCTAAAAGTGGAATATCATCATGTCTAGAACGACTTAAAAATGAACCGAATTGCTATAAGCAATTTACAAGAGATGCAGGACTAGGCATTTTAGTAAATTTACTTCGTTTTCATAATTTAAGAATATTGAACATGACTCTGAGTATTCTGGCAAATGCATGTATCAATTCAGATGCAAGAGAAAAGGTATCAATGTATTTACTTCTATATTTTTTTAAAAATAATCAATCTTGTGTCATACAGATAGAGTAATCTGTCTATAACTTTTCATTTATTCTTAGCAGCGTAATACTAATTACTTTATATTACAGGTCAAAGGATCTAAAATAGCAAGTCGTGTAGTCTCTATAATTAAACATATCAAGCTAGAAAATGCTCTACACTGCCGTGCGTGTAGATTAATTGGAAATTTGTCAGAATGTAATTGGCATGCCAAGTCACTGTGCGAAGCTGGCGTAGTTCAAGCTTTAGTTGCTCTTTTAAAATTGGATACAAATATGCAAACCTATTTAATGGGTGTTAGAGCTATAAGGTATTGGAATATAATTATGTATTAATAACTTCGTAATGTTAATCAGTACTTTTGATTAATTTGCATATTATTCTTGTAGGAATATTTGGAGTATGCACGAAGGTAGCAGGGAAGAAATCATTGAATCTGGAGTAATATTTAGAATCACAGGTTTATTAGTGTTGGCAAAAGAAAAGTCAGAAAGAAATCCTAAATATTTGGAATTGATTGAAACCTGTTTAAAAGCTATGTGTGCTTTTCTGGTTACAGTCGATCCTCGTGTTAGGGAACAAATGAGAGGAGAAAAAGATGTACAAGGGTACAAATGTATTGTACAATGTTGTGATATAAATAATAAAATGGCGATTAAGTGTCTGTACAATCTCTGTCAAGTGGCAGAATGTCGTCCTATTCTGGGAAATTTCGGTGCTGTTGAAAGTCTTATTGCTCTTGTAAGAGATCATTCAGAACTGTCTAAAGAAACACTAGTCAGTTTATGCCTGTTTTGTAGAGAAGCTGTAAATAGAGCAAAAATTAGAATAGGATCTGGTTTAGAATTAATGTTATCTTTATTAAAAGATCCTGACAATGAAAAGTACCACCCGATGTTATTACATGCACTAGCACAATTTGTTTACGATGATCTAAGTATTGCAATAATGGTGAAAAATGGTTTACTTGACATTTTAGTTACCAGGTTGAAAAAAATGGTAATTGAAACAATAGACGAAGAGGAGATTAATGTTTCAAGAAAAAGAAGTAATGATTCTCCTCCAAGTAAACAGTCAGAGTTCAAGTTTAACAAGACTAGTGCAGGACGGTACGTTTATAACATTTTTTACCATATTGTAAAAAGGATATGTAATTAATAATTTTACTTTTAACAAACAGGTTTAGTTTAGATTACTATCGCGATGATTGGAGTCCAGGCAGTGCTTCCAGTGTTTCTTTTTCACCTCCTAGTACACCACCATTACCGTTTTATGACTCAATAGAAAATGATGAAAACACCGAAGATAATTACAGTCCCGTTTGTAGTGATATCGAGCTTATGGATAACGAAGATGGTAAACAAAATTTTATAATTTACAATAATTTTCATAAAACAATTATATATAAATACATATTGTTTGTCTTCAGAGCCACAAGAAGAGGTAGAATCGCTAAAGAGCTGTAAATCGATAACTATAAATGTAGAAGTATCCCAAGATTTGGATAAAGGAAATAAATCAAACGATTGTGATTATACAAACGACTGGACGTTAGTGCTACTAAGTCGACTGAGTCATTCAAATGACCCGATCGACAAATTAGCAGATCCTACGATCATTGAAGCTCTGTCAACTTATATTAAGTGTGCCAAAAATCAAAGAGCATCTAGAATTTTAACCAGAATTACAAGGTAAGCAAAAGAAATTTATTTTGCAATTAAAACTTACATGAATAAATGTAAATATTTTGTTTCTTTTCATACAGGAATGGAGCATATTTAATTCCATTATTAAAACAGGGTTTTGTTTTTGAAGCTCAGACACTGTACGGTTCAGAACATTATACAAGACAATTATGCGCACTAGCAGAAACCGGCGGAGCGATAGGTGAACTTACATCTATATTGCTACGCGGAGAAGAAGCACACAAATTAGTTATCGCAGTATCGATACCATTCCTAATTAGATCACGGTACATTCTAAAATCTTTACTAAATAATTACGGTGGTCTACGATTAATATTTCACGTCCTTTCCGATCAACAACACAGTCTTTATGAGAATGCTATTTGGTCGATCTGTCAATTAGCGAGCACCTTAGAAATTCAACCTGACATAGTAGAAAAGTGTCAAATTACAGACACTACTTCGACCGATTTTCCACGAGTGTACGACAATCATCCGAAACCTGCGACAGTCACATTCGAATTGGACGACGGTACAACTGTCGATGCCTGCAGACAAACTCTGTGTCAAAAATCCGACGCTTTCTCTGCTATGCTCGAGGGAAATTTTTCTGAATCAGGGAAGAAACGTGTCAAGCTACGAAACACGTCAAAGGAAAGCCTCAATACATTATTACTTGCTGCGAATGGAGCAACTTTTGAAAATAGAACCATAGAATCTTTACTGGACGCTGTGCTATTAGCTGATAAGTTTTTGATGGCTGATATATCAGAAATCTTAACGGAGAGTTCCATATCTAGATTGAATTACAAAAATTTTAGCAGAGCTTGGAACTGGGCCCGATTAAATTCTTGCCATGAATTAAAGTCCTGTTGCGTGAAGAGCTTTCTTACTGCTTCTATGACTAAGTCTGAAAGAGTTCAAGCATTTCATGGTTTTTCTACCACTGGAAGTTTTCATGAATTTTTGGACGAAGTGAGAGAGATCATCAATAACGTTCTGTGCCAACGTTAATGATATATATATATATATATAATTGTGATATTTAATAGCGACGATGCAAACAAGAGTATTCTCATTCCCTACGTAGAAAGCAATCAATGAGATTTTTATATTGTATATTTTATTCAACCTGTATCCTGATCGTGCTTATTGTGAATATATTTTAAGGCATGGGATTCGTGTATATTAATAATTATACATTTTAAGATCGTCTTTTAATTCGATGCATTAATTGTACATATGAAATAGTTAAAGTATATAAAATTTAAATGTATACAGATAAAACGTATAAATGCTTTATGATGAAACAAAAAGAAAACAATCAAAAGTATTAGTACAACATTTACCATTTCATGTATTCTTTTATGGTCTTTTCACATGAATTCATCACTTACATTAAGTATTATCTTCGCGTTAATTTCAATTTTATGGATTCCGAGGGAACAGAAATCAAGTGTAAAATTAATTTCACTTCATCTTTGTTGATGCAATCTATTTTGAACGATTTGATCAGCTGCAATGTTTCATAGAAAAATGTATAAATTATTTAATTCTTCATATTTCTTGGGTCAAATTATGCACATACCTCTGCTAAAACAAGCGATATCTGTATTTCTGCAAGTTTTCGACCAATACAGCTTCTTGCACCTAAAGCAAATGGTAAACTCGCATGGGAGTGTATCACACCTTTGTATGTACCACTTTCTGTCCTAATCCATCTTTCTGGAAGAAACTCGTTTGGCTGTGGAAAATTTTTGCTATCTCTGCCACTCGAATAAAGTGATAGCACCACCAATTCCTACAATATACAAATTATGAATTAATTAAATTTTTTATTTAATAATACGGTTCTTTTTCAAAGAGTGTAACAACGAATTCATTTACCCCTTTTGGTACAAAGTAATTACCAATCACGCTATCTTCTGGTACGTATCTGGAAATAAATGGAGCTGTTGGATATAATCTAAGAGCCTCCTTGATAACTCCTTTTAACAGAGAATCACGCAGCAATTCTTTTTCTGGAAGATCCTTTAAATGTTCGAACAATTGTTCTTGCATATCGGGATACTTGCATAACAATAACAATATCCACTGTAAAGTAGTCGCTGTCTAAACAATAAGCATAGTACATGTTATTTTTTAAATGCAATTAATTTAATTTTATCATCGTTTAATTAAAATTAAATCGCACCGTATCCCCAGCTGCTAAAATAAAATCGGTAACAATGCAGATTGCATCCTCTTCTTGGATTCCTTCGTCTAACATTTTCTTAAATAATCCATTACCGCCTAATCGAGTCATTTCCGGTACCAGAATTCGTACGATTTCAAAAGCCGTGTCAGCAGACTCAGCGAATTTTGTCCACGCTGGTAATCGTAAAGCCATTGCCAATTTAGCCGGCATCGTAGATAACTTAGCTGAATATTCAAATATTTTGTACAATGTCTTCGCTAGCTTTTCTTCATTTCGCGATAACTGTTCTTTACAAGAGTGCCAGGAGGAACCCATTAAGGTAGCCAACATTGCTATTGAATAAAAATTGCGTTGTATAGGGTTATCGAAATTGAGTGTCACATCTTGAAATTGAAATAAAACGCAAAGTATCTAATTTTTGTATGGTTTGTTTATTTTAATAAAAAGTCTATTTTGTTACATTAATTATGAAAGACAATATCATTCAAGGGTCCTTCTCCGCTGTTTTTCGCGAGTAATTTTTCACGAGGAGGAGACATCAATTGTCAGCAAGATTTTTTTTTATGGGGTTTTTGGGAAGTGAAGTTTACGCCAACAATCGAAAGACTATTGACGAGCTGAAAAAACAAAATTACAGACACCATTGATGAAATTGAATTCCAGTTGCGTGAAAATGCAAGGCGGGCCCTAAGATTTCGGGGGCCCGAGGCGAGCTCCGAAAAAGGGCCCCTTCACATATACCTCAAATAAAATTTATAAAATTAACATTAAAGCTTGTATAACTAATTTAGATTTGCATTTACATCGATTAATATTCAAGTAAGCGTTACTCTTCTTGCATTCTTAGACGCAAAATCGTCTTATGGCGGTCCTAGGCGGCCGCCTGGTTTGCCTAGGCCCGGGGCCGGCCCTGTGAAAATATAATGGGTCAAACGCATCGGGTTTGTGAAAAAAGCCAAGGACATTTGAATAATATTGTCTTTGATAATAATTAATATCATACAGTAGACTTTGTGTTGAAATAAAGAAACCATACTAAAATCACGTACTTTGCGTTTTATTTCAATTTGAAGATGTGACACTCAATTTAGATAACCCTATATATCTTAACTATAATTTATCTTTACCCTCTATAGACCATTGATAAAGCTGAACTTGTATATCCTCTATAATAGTATTTCTCTCAATTTGTTTTTCCCAGTTCTGTCGAAACTTCTTAGCTACCTCGTAACACGGTTCCGCCATTAGACTCGTCGAATTTCGCGCCAACATTACTTTATTCAGTATTTTACGAAAGTGCACCCATTCTTCTCCGTCCCTGCGCAATTCGAAATTGAAAAACAAAAAATGTAGGTTATAACTTTTCATTAAATCATCGAATCTCCTTCAAACAGCGACCTACGCTCAAAGATACCATACATAAACAGTAAACCTCGGCGACGTTTTCGAATCTCGTTGTAAAGGGTCCATGCTTCCGGTAGGAAATGTCTGGGCGCCGAACCTTCCAGTCGAAATATCCTAAGATATTCGTGGGGCGAATTGACGAACACCGCCGTTACTGGTCCTAAACGTTCTCTGTAAACGGGTCCTAGTTCCTTGTGCCTTTTGTCGACATATTCGTGCTGTCTTTTCGGGCCGCCAAAAAATAGAAACGAGAAGATAGTCCCGAACACTGGAAAACCCCATGGCTCTGGTGCTTCCTGTAAGACATTTTCCGTCGCTGTTGTGGCAGCGGTGGCATAGTTTCTGTCGCGCAATTTTTCTGCTATCTCTATTTTCGATTTGACCGCGCCATCTGCAGATTTCGAGATATCGGACAGATCATCGATTCTCGAAGAGTGCGACGCGCCTGCGTATCCGCAATCTGGTATACGACGCTTCACCGGAACTACACTCACTGATTTAACAGTTTTCAAAACGTTTCGTGTACAATTCATCGTGCAATTGAAGAATGGCTCTTCCTTATTAACTCGTATAAGAATTATTTCACATTGAACACACGTTATGCTATTTGTTTTAAATTCGAAACTCCAATTTGCAGACGAATCGTTTTTCTTCCAGATGACGGACGTGACTTTATTGGAGACAAAATGATCCGGTACCTTGATAGGAGCTCCTGTTTTCTTTCCCTGCTGTCATGCTAGATAACACTTATTGAAGTCCGCTCCAACGATAACACTGGTGACAGATCAACATAAATGCTTTGTTCTTTTTCTAATTATACTTTTAATCGACATTTTTTCAACGTGTACGTTTATTGAAAACTTTCAGGGTACTGTTCGTACATCTGGATAAATTTGTTGCGGTTTCCGGCTGTAACCGGAAACAGCCACGGTAACGGAAGTATTGAATTATAAGAATGGTGGAATTCGAAGAAAATATTCAAGTTACACACTGATTGCAGAACACTGGTTCACACGTGAAGAAGATCGAATACCGTTTACTATGCCGTTATCTAGAAGCCGTTTACCCCTCCGCTCCAGGTTTCCACTTTCTTCCATGAGAATTCTTTCGCCTCGTCATTCACACTACTCTTATTTTTTAACGATTACACTGACGTCGCGATCACTATAATTACGCGCAATTAATGTAAATCACCGTTCGTGGTAATTATTCTTAAATGATACGCCTGGCGCGTACCGAACAGATTACAGTTTCACGTTGTTAATATTTAAATGCAATGTAACAATTATCAATGTATATGTATTGCTAATATAAATAACTAAATTATCGTTACGTTTCGGTACCGATAACGGTTCCGATAAGAAACGACAATTTTCTTAATGCGCGCGCATTTAACTTTCATAAATATTGATAAGCATTAGCAATTAAACTAAGTCTTCTAATGGCATGCAATTAAAGAGACTGATATGCTATTTTAAATACAGTGGGTCCAAAAAGTATTTGTACACCGTTTAAAACAGAGTACTTCGTTTAAAATTGGACCAAATCACTTGAGGTTCCTCGGGAAGCTATATAAATTAATTTATTAAGATATGTGCTTTTGTCGTTTTGAAAAATTACTTTTTTATGTAAGCCTATAATGAAAATTTAAAATATGTTTTTCGTAGATTCAAATATGTTATGTGTATGCTGAAAATTTCATCGAGATCGGTCAATGCACTTAGAAGTTACAAGTAATTAAAATTTCCGAAAATCTCGGCTTTTCATCTAAGAACATGTTTTTGAAATTTAAATTTAAAATATTAATATTGAAATTAAATTAAATTGGAATAATTTGTTTAAAATGAATTAGAATATTATTTAATCATTTATGTATAATTTAGAATTATAATTATGTTCTTAGATGAAAAGTCGCGATTCTTTTACGATTTCGTCGAATTGTAATTTTTTAAAACGACGAAAGCACATATCTTAGTAAATTAATTTGCGTAGCTTCTCGAGAAACTTCAAGTCATTTGGTTTAACTTTAAACGAGATACTCTGTTTTAAATGGTGTACAAATACTTTTTGAACTCACTGTATGTTATATTGCAATTACTGATGCGTGAAACAAGTTTGCACTTATATAGCATCATTTTTTATCAACTGCAACGGTGATGTTCACTTACGCTCTTCGTTTTCACTGTACTATAAATGTTTTCGAATATTATTTCTATAAACAGCGAATGTTTATTGTTCAATACTAATAATGCTTTTTAAAATTATTCACTGTTATCTAGAAACAGTGACGGCGACCACTGTACACTGTTTAACAGTTTCGAAGATATTTAAATGAACTGCTGAAACTTCTTACTTGAAGTGGGGACCACGTTTCAGATTCCAGGAACTAAGGATCACGAACTGTATAAATTTCAATTGAAACATAGCGACAATTTGTACGTAATTATAAATACTGTATCTGAAATTATTATATTTATTTCTGTTTACAAAAGACGTACACGGTAACAGGTAAATAAGATTTTCTATTAAATACTTATTAAGTCACTTTTCGTTAATCAGTGATTAGTAATACAATGCTTCCTGTTTATAGAACATGCAAGAGCGATTTGATGGTATCACCAGTTAGTCTAACACTTCTGGATAGGCTACTTTATCCACACAATCACGATGTACCTAGAAACATGAACAAATGTTATTTACATAGATAAAGGGGAAAGATATTCTACATGAATAAAATCAATCGACTTTAGACAAGGCGATAGAGATTATAAATAATGCAACCTTTAGACGAAATATCGCTTTAAATTATTACCATAGTAATGTTTGCCGATAGAAACCCGGATACGTTAACTTTGCTTCAACCGTTTTATCTATTATACTTAACAAAACATAGAGTACTTGCGTATGTAGAAGATACGAACCATAATGAATGAAACACATCAAGTAATACAAGGTAATTCTTTGTACACTTTATCGCGAAAAATGAAAAGAAACGTTTAAAAGTTTGACTAGCACTGACGAAGGTAATATCTAATTGATCATTAGAAAACACTATCATTAAACAATATTAAGTCTCTGATTTTGATTTAATTACAGAGCAGAAAAAGGTGAAAAATTGGTGAGCTGCGAGTATTATTGAATGCATATTAATCTATCTAATCTCTGCCTGAAGACACGTATGATCAAAGGTAATACGTTTATCAGAAGAGCAAGGTTTTTCATGCAGAAAGAAATCGGAAGATTCACGTTGAAAGAATCGCGAAATGAAGTACAACCGATGAATAGAAAGGAACTTGTTTAGCAGAGAATGCAAAGCACTTTTGTCTTCTCAGATCGGTGGAGCACTGTCTGGTCAACGACCGTGAAAAAATTCGCGTGTTTAACGATACGACAGCACGCTGGTTAAATTAACCGACTGTATTGTGCTAGTCGAAACTGACGATTCCTTGATATTTATGTATTCACGAAGCGTGACCTGTTTAAACGTGAATACGAATAAACGCGAGGTAAATTGAAATTTTAAAAAATGCAACTCATCGGACGATACCGAGAGCACGTTTCAGTGTGCGAATACGTATAATCAGGAAGGATTACATTTAAGTTAGCAAGATAATCAAACAATAGGTATAGGTATCGACAATCTCGTTTTATGAATTAATTAAAATTTGGTATTATTATTATATTACATATTATTACAAGATAGAATCTTGCAAAAATTTGACGATAATAATGTCTTTGTTTTAGCTATAGAAGATTAAAATTCTGAATGATAAAAATAATATATAATCGAATACAATTGATGAAGAACGACTCAGAAGCTATTATCACTGGAATTATGTAAGTTGGATATTAATATTATGTTCAGCTCCGTCAAGAAATAATTTCAAGCCATTTCATTTCCGACTATCAGTTTTATTTTAAGAATTTACTTGTTATCAGAATAGTAATTATTAATAGTAATAGTAATTATTATTAATAGTAATAGTAATTATTAATGGTAATTATTATTAATAGTAATAGTAATTATTAATGGTAATTATTATTAATAGTAATAGTAATTATTAATGGTAATTATTATTAATAGTAATAGTAATTATTAATGGTAATTATTATTAATAGTAATAGTAATTATTAAAAATTAATCGATCTCCTTAAAATGTTATGTATTTAAAATTATCGTTTGAATGTATGTACGTATATTAATAATTTACTATTCATTACTCAATGATTATTATCTTTTTGTCTAAAAGAGGCTTTTGAAATACGTTTTTATCATACGTCGGGTCTGAAGATCACGGCTTCCAGAGCACTCTGCCGCTAAATCCAGAAAAAGGTACTTGGGTATAGGAACACGACGAATCATTGCATACCTGAATTTTTAGTGAGTTCTTGGCTCTTGTCCCTTTATTTCGCTACGATGGATACCGATGTTGAGTCCTGTTTAAAAGACTGGAACGATCTAGCAAAAGATTACAAGGAATTAGAAGTAAGATAATTTTTTGGTAATCCTGAATACTAATCTTGTCAATGTTTAACACGTTGAACGATTTTCGTCGAGGTTAAGTGTATATTTTATTTATCTCTCCTTGAAACCGGTATTCGAGAAGCTTTCTGTTTCATTTAGTACTGAATTCAGATAGCTTTCCTTAACTGTATTTTCAAATTTACAGTTCAACTTTGATTTATGAAGAATTTCATTATTCTCTACATGATTGTTCATTGTTTAATCAATGTTTTGTAAACAAAGATCCTTTGCATATTATACAAGTATATTTTAATTGTATTAACAGATATTCAATAGGGAGTACCTTGCAAAATTAGAAGAAGTAAGCGAACTACAAGCGAAATGTTTAAAAGGAATCTCACATCAGAGGTACAGAATGGGGGTAATATCAAAGTCACTGAAACAGTAAGTAACCAATTTTTAATTCTAAATACACGTATTTTTAAGTAAAATAATATACTAGTCTGCATTAGGTTACACGCAAGCGAAACAAAAAGAGGTTTAGACAAAGAAATGGCAAGAAGAGAAGAGCAGTTACATGAAATAGAACAAACTTTGCCAAAATCGAATGGCACATACCTTCAAATTATTTTAGGAAGCGTTAATGTGTCCATTTTAAATAAAAGTGATAAGTAAATAGAAAACATTAATAATTATAATTAAAACGAAATGACATTAAAAGATATATGTTTAAATTATTTGTCTCTTAGGTTCAAATACAAAGATGAATACGAAAAGTTCAAATTAATTCTCTCTGTAATTGGTTTCGTTTTATCTGTATTAAATTTACTCACTAATATCAGGTAACATATTATTGATTTTGTATTAAAACTAAAATTCATCTGTTAGAAGCTAATGTGATTATGTATTGTTGTAGAACATTGGAACTTAGTTTCATGTTTCTTCTAGTTTGGTATTATTGTACATTGACAATAAGAGAAAGTATATTGAAGGTAAATGGTTCAAAAATCAAAGGTTGGTGGAGATTTCATCATTTTCTATCGACCGTGGTATCTGGTGTTTTATTAGTATGGCCTAACACAGGACCATGGTATGCATTTAGGCAACAATTCATGTGGTTTAATGTGTATATCAGTAAGTGCTTTGTTAAATATATTGTATAATTTACCATACCTTGTTTCTAAGAATTAAAAGATTAATTTTAATTTACAGGTGTGGTACAATATTTACAATTTTGTTATCAACGCGGTGTTTTGTACCGTTTGAAAGCGCTAGGCGAAAGACATAATATGGACATTACCATAGAAGGTTTCCATTCATGGATGTGGCGTGGATTATCGTTTTTGTTGCCATTCCTTTTTGCTGGATATCTATTTCAATTGTATAATGCATATGTATTATACACATTAATATCCCATCCAGAAGCAACTTGGCATGTTCCAGTCCTCAGTGCCATGTTTTTAGTACTATTCTTAGGCAACATAATAACAACTATCATGGTAATTCCTCAAAAATTAAGACAACGCGTAAGAGATCATTTTCCTGGAGTATTTACATCTAAACCTGAACAAAAGAAAGAGGTAAATGGAGAGAAGAATGTAAAGGCTCAAAAATGTGAGTAAACAAATTATAACGTTTAATAAGGTGAATATGAGAAAAAACATATAATTTGTAAGTGCGAAAAACAAAACAAAAAAAATCACCAAAAAAATTAAGAGTAGTTAAAAAACACAAGTAGTATAGACACATCAGTTCTGGATCCAAGAATGCACAGCGTACCGAAAAAAAAGATGAAATGCGAAATCTTTCCCAAACATATTGACTCCAAGCACAAGACTAATTAATGTATATTATCTTGTTGTAATAGAGGGACAACTCAAAAGTATTTCTTTTATACTCGTTTTCATATTTAAAAGAGCACATGCAACTCTGTTCATACTATCCAATGTTTATTGAATAAGTGTCAGTACATAGTAAAATTGCCATTATGCTGTTTTTTTTAAATTTAAATAACAAAGTTGAAATATAGTTATATTCCATTATTTCATAGGTTAAACGTATACATAATTGAAAAATATTGTTAATGTTATTTAAAAATAGTAATTTTGTGCAGAAATTTATTAAACAACTTTTTTTCTACCTTCAAGCTTTTCAGTTTTATATTCATTGTCTTTGTTAGTCTTTATTAGTGCAAACCTAACCTATACCAAATCTAATTTCGTGGCTTGAAAATAGTAATGTTTAAACAAATGTAATTACTCTGAAACAGTTATATTTCACATATATTATATTTAAACTGTAATGGCACAGCGAGAAACATCATGACGGCTGATATTTCGAATGAAGAGCTACGCAAAGAGATCGCCGATATCCTTGAGGATGCAGACCTTACAGTTATGACTGTTAAGAAAATAAGGCTACAAATTGAAGGAAAATTTGACATAGATCTTACTTCAAGGAGACTGGAAGTGGACAAATTAGTCATGGAGTGCTTACGAGGAAAGCAAGATGAAGCTAAGAAGACTGCTAGCGAAGAATCCAAGGATGGTGAAGAAGAAGAGGAAGAGGAATTCGAAGAAGAAGAGGAAGAGGGATACGAAGAAGAAGAGGAAGAGGTCTACGAAGAAGAAGAGGAAGAGGGATATGAAGAAGAAAAGAAACCGCTCAAAAGAAGTACTGCAAAGAAAGCAGTAAATAAATGTAAAAGAAGATCTTCCAATGAAGAAGAAAGTGCAAGTGATGATGATGCTAGTGACGAAGAATACAGTTCAAAGAAACCAAAAGCTACTCCAAAGAAGACAGGTAAACCTAGAAAGATTTCGAACGATGAGCTATTCGACGAGATCACCGATATCCTTAAGGATGCAGACCTTTCAACTTTGACTACTAAGAAAATAATCCTACAAATTGAAGAGAAATTCGACATAGATCTTTCTGAGAGGGAATGGGAAGTGGACAAAATAGTCCTGGAGTGCTTACCGATAAATCAAGATGGAATTAAGAAGAAGAAGGCTGATATTTCGAACGAAGAGCTACGCAAAGAGATCATCGCTATTCTTAAGGATGCAGACCTTACAACTATGTCTGCTAAGAAATTAAGGCTACAAATTGAAGGAAAATTCGACATGGATTTTTTTGATAGGAAAGTAGAACTGGACAAAATAGCTATGGAGTACTTACGAGAAAAGCAAGATTGAGCTAAGAAGAAGAAGAAAAGAAGCCCTGCAAAGAAAGCAGTAAATAAACCTACAAAAGGATCTACAAAAGTTGTGAAGAAGGTTTGTAGTATCATCAAAGAGAGGAATTTTTATGATCCGTGGCAATTTGCAACGATGAATTAATAAAAGTAATTGGAGTAAAACGTTTCAGAACTTTCGGTATGATGAAGTACCTCAAAAATCATTTTGTAGATTAAATCATCTATGAGCCATGATCTCTGACCGGTTATAAGCATTGTATAACATATTCCAATGATGCAAAGTGCATCTCTCCATCTTTCCACACGATGCATACATAAATACATAGACATAAAAACACAAACATATTTCTTGCGACTTAAGACGTTAGCCATGTTTAGACCATTCCGATGTATTCTGTTGTTCATGGTAGCTGCTTTGTTCCGCTAAATGTTTGCAGTGTGCTTTAATTTATGGGCATTACGAAAAGCGTGGGTCGTTAACATTGTCAAAGGCTGTCCAAACTGTGTACGCTGACGACAAGATCCACAAAGCAGTAGCAAACCAACTTGTTAGATTAATAACGACCCTACGTTGGGATAAAATAGAAGAAACGGTACCATGGACGTTCGGACGAAATGTGGCAAACAATTAAAATGGCCAATAGTCAATAAGCTGGTTTTAAGTCAATGTAATAAGAATTAAGATTCAATCGTTTGCCTGATGGTACTTCGAAACAGCAGCAAGAAAGTCAAAGCAACGTAAAGAGGTCTTTGTAATCATTTTTAAAATGGTCTTTTTTTATTTTTTATTGTTTATTTTATTACGCGAGAGAAAAAAATAAATACAGTGCGATGAAAATAAGGAGAAAGACGGTGCAAAAGAAAAATCAACATCCTGTACCTCTTCTGTATAATAGTTTCATTATACAATATACTGAAATTATTACTAAGTGAAATTTAATTATATTATCGTGTAATTACTAATTATTTTCGTAATACAGGTTTCTTGGTGTAAAAAAAAATTCACCTAACTTTTAAGATTTAATGGAAAAAGAAGAAGTGAATAATGTATTTCAGCGAAGGTACGATATATGCATATTAAATAACAGAAAATGTCACAGTATGTGCAGCACTGCACAATATTTGAACTGTAATACACAACCGAGCGTACATACATATATTCTGTATATATACCATTATGATAATTTAATTAGAGTAACATATACCGACGCGCACATCTGTACATTCTGTATTCGCTGTACTGCTAATAATCATTTGTAATTGTAATGCATGAAACCCTTATAATTTATACAATATAAATATTTTTTTGTTCTCATTGTATTTATTAAATTATATGTGTAAATAAAAAACCGATACCAGTCGCCTGATATTAAAGAAAATAACATTTACAAAAACAGTGGACATGCCCTTTTCTTCTCTCTTCTACTACACCTCGTATTCATAATTGAAAAGACACAATTTTGGCTCCCTGTGATTCCATTTCTTAGACCGAAAAGTTATTAAAATAGTTATTTGATGAACTTATACTTTAAAAAATGCGCCATAAATAAAAATTTTTTTAATTCGATCCTGGCGACATCTATACGAAAACGACTGAAACTACTCAACAAATTATCGACCAAGATTTTTGAAACGGGAGCACTGGCGCCCCCTATCGGGTAATCTCGGAAACTATTCGACAAGTAGTTTCCAAGCTTTCCTGATAGATGGCGCTAGTGCTCCCGTTTCAAAAATCTTGGTCGATAATTTGTTGAGTAGTTTGAGACGCTTTTGTATAGATGGCGCTAGGACAGAATTTTAAAAATTTTAATTTTAGGCGGTTTTTTTTAAATACAAAATAAGTAAATTCATAAAAGGAAATCAATTAATTTTTAAGTTTCATGTAAGTACAGTTTATAAGTATAAATGTTCGATTATTTTGCTATATATATTGGCAACTCTACTGTGTTTCAAATAATCAAATACCAGTAACCATGCTGAAATAAAAATAATCGCAGTACTGGAAGAAATACATGCAATATCCCAATCAATACAGTATTATGTGATACAAAAATTGTAAAGGAGTGGAATACAACAAAGCATTGCATGAGATCTATCCTTACGTATCTATCGTTTGTGGTTTAAATGACAATGCAACTTTCATTAGTCACTTGCACGTAATGTACTTAGACAATGAATGTAAAAATTCAGTACAAGTGCTTCCATGTTTATCCTTCAGAATAGTTACATTACTGGATACACTTCAGACGCGATAGTGTTAAACCTTCTCGTGCGCACTCCCTGCTATTGATATTCGATAATTCAACGTTAAGGATAACACGTTACGTTACTTTTTATAAATAAAATGCCTGTGAAAGTATCTTGGCCGCTTGTAGTAGGTATTATCCATCCAAATATTGGAGGATGGGCTGGATCGTACTTGACTCAAAGAAATATTAAACCTTGGTATGAGGTAATTAAATTGATCAATTTTTCAAAGTATTCGAATTTAGCGGGTAACATAATTTTGGGTATGGTGCCTAATAATTTTAGTCGACAAGTTTAATTTGCTGTTTAAACTTTTCTAACTTTTTAATAGTCGTTAAAAAAACCTTCATGGACTCCACCAAATTGGGTATTTGGTCCAATATGGACAACTGTTTATTGTACAATAGGATATTCTTCATATTTAGTTTGGAAAGATGGTGGTGGTTTTAGAGAAGCAATAATACCACTTTCTATTTATGGAACTAATTTAATACTAAATTGGTCATGGACACCACTGTTCTTTGGATTACACAACATAAAATGGGTACCTGTACTAGGAATAAGCATGCTATTCTATTTTGAGTAATAATTCTAATCATTTCTTTTAATATTATAGGCTTTATATGAAATCACATTATTATGGGGAAGCACTGTAGCAATGGGTATTGCATTTTACAATGTAAATCCAATTGCTGGCTGTTTAGTCATTCCATACTTAATATGGAATTCATTTGCCACAGCATTGAACTATGTCATTTATAGGGATAACGAACGAAACGTAGAAAGTGTTGCAGGTGGAAAAAAGGAATAACACGTAACGATACTTTTGTAGCAAAAAAAAACATTGATATATATATCAATCAATGAAAATAATACTTTATACTTTAATCTGGTTGCAATTATTATACCACCATCATTTAAGAAATCAGCTTTGCACTGAATGCTCAATGCTGTTAGTATACACATGTTTATTGTTTGATATGAAATAAAGGTTAGTCAATCAACCATACGTACATCACAATGTATATATATATTATATATATAACATAATATATATATTATATATATCATTAATAAACCATATAAAGAAACTTGTAAAGAACCACTTTCGTACTCTTTCACGGCGTAATCTACCCTATTCTCTGTAGATCTAACAAACCTTACTATATATGTTATCTTCTCTTTTTCTACAATGTCATCTTTGTAGCGTGATCGCAATGATCAATGAATAAACAGTTTTTATACGGAATAGGGCAGAATATCTTACAGAAAGGAAGTATCGAATATGGTATGGTTTTGGGCGGGTTGCTGTACTTCGCTGCGATTTTTCACAACCGCTATGTAGGATCAGTTGCGTAAATGTAACCTTGTTGTTGAAGTACGTACAAGCGTTTTTCAACAGCATCTTTGTCTGAAATGAAAAGAAAATCATAGTACTCTGAAACAAAAAATAGCATATTTAAAAAAATAAAATTACATTTAATAAGGAGAGCCCTATCCTGACTGTGACTGACATGCTGCGATAATGAATGCAATAATATCTGTGCCGAGTGATATCGCTGAAAACATTCAGCAGGATTGCCGAACAATTCATCAAGTGCTGCCGACTGACACTGTTGGAAAAATTTCACGCATTAATATATGTTTGTTTGATATAATCGCATTAGATATAATTTACCATTTGTATGGCATGATTATAGAGAATTTTGTCCGCGGTGGCTCCCGTTTGATGAAGAAGCCCAGCGCTATTGAGCTGTTTACATTCTGTGAGGCACGTTCTAAATTTTTCATTCATTGTATTCACAACTGAAATATGTTTGCGATGATAATTTAATAACACGGAGTTTCACATAATAATAATTACAAAAGAACATAGGATTTTTACCTTCTTTAACACTGGCGGTGGGCTGTAATCTACCAGCCTTCAATTGTTGCGTCGCCAGACTTAATCCAGAACTGAGCCACTGAAGAGCTCTAACAAGTAGAATTACTTGTTCAGCCCTTCTTCTCGTTGCGGCGTTACTTGCCTGTTCGATGCCACCCAAAGGTGCGCCCAAAGGTCCGGCTCGCGTTCTGGCTACCTCGCATACACACTCGCACAATGCGACAACAAAATTTAACTTCGCTAATATTTCGTTGTGTTCTCGTTCCAAAAGCGTCTCTTCCGGGAGTTCAGGTGCGATGAACGTCAACGGGCGTTCGTCCATTATTGTAGGATTTACTTCCGGTAAAAGATTTTGGAAACTACCTGCCTCTGTGAATTTAATCGAGGATAAAATTATCGTTCAGAAATGATAAAAGTTTGAAAATGATGGGAATATAATGTACCAGATATTTCAGGAAGAGTAACAGCTCTTGTACCAAAAGGAATAACAGGTGAATGCCTTAACGTGTTATTATTATCCTGAAACGCTCTCGATGTTGGAGAACCTAACACCGCTAGTGGCCCTGTTAATAGCGGCGATGATGCACTATTATTGCCAGTTGAACGTCTTAAAGGTGACGTCCCGCTAGAGGTATGCGAATGCCTTGCAACAGGACTAACTTGCCATGTGTTTGGCGGTGGTGGTGTCTCGCTTAATCTAAAAATTATTACAATTGAATAGAACTATATAATTGATTCGTAGGAAATAAGCTCGCATACCTTCTACTGGGTGGTGTACCAATGACAAACTGAACACTAGGTGGACTAAGGGAACCAATATCAGGGGCATGACTTCTATGAGTATCCACGCTGCGTTTCATACTGATAGGCTGTGAACGAGGAACAACGCTACCTCCAGATCTCGTGTTAGTAGAAGGAGACGATGGCTGTGTGATGCTTCTTTGAGATGGTACAGGGATTGGTTCCGAAATAGGAAGAAAACATGGTCGCGGTGGACTTACCGCTTCTCTACTAGTTTGTTTAATGTACCTGATTAATTAGGAAATAAAATTAACATCGCGAATATAATTAAGAATTAATCGTGTGAAAGTATTTACTTACTTTACTTGTTGCGTATTAGGATTATTGTCTGTGTCACTGCTGAGATCGCTTGGCACAAGGACAAAGTCATCCTCAGGACTAGAACACGGACTTGTTGTTTCTGGTTCTGATCTTGCAACAACTGCAGCACGTTCCTGAATAACTAACGTTCCCGGAGAAGCGGGAAGTTCAGCTGGAACTGGACTTGGGCTTTCTCTAGTGCCCTGTAGGAAAGGATGCCCAAAGAATTCATCGAAAGGCATGCGATCTCTGGCGTTTCTTCTCAAAAGTCCCATTAAAAGATCAGATAATTCAGGGGAAGTTCCAGCTGGGATTCTGAAATAAAAGTAATTAATACAGAACAATTAATCTGTATTACCAATTGGCATTAAGTCATTGACACTAGGCAACGTACTTAGGTCCTAAATTGGCATTTTTCTCATAAAAGAGTTTCAAAGCATGCGGTGTATGAGCTTGAAATGGAGCTTTTCCAGTAAGACACTGAAAGACTATTGTTCCTAAAGACCACAGATCAGCTTTTGCATCGTACTGAAGTGACATTATAACTTCAGGTGCCATGTACATGGGTGATCCACATAATGTCGCAGCCATCACACCATCTTGTAAGAACCTAGCAAAACCAAAATCCGCTGAAACACAAAGAAACGTTCACTTTTACTTGTACTTTGAATATAAACAGTTTAGAACTTTTTTAAAAAACAAAATATGTTTCTTCTCGAAATTTTAAATGGATTAGAAAGAAAAATTTATCACCGCTGAACACCTACCAATTTTTAATGTTATTTGATGTGGCTGTGGGCAAGCTTTACCACAATTATGACTCAGTAGAATATTTTGCGGCTTAAGATCTCTATGAATTACACCTTTGGCGTGCAATGCTTTCATCGCACCTGCTAACTGCTTCAAAAACACCCTTATAGTATCTTCAGAAAGCGTGCCTTTCGCTAATAAAAGTAATGTAAAAGGAAATAATAAAATGAGTTCAAATGACCTTTAACTTTTGCCAATGTTTTGCCTTCGTAGAAAACGTACCACTTAAATAGTCAGCCAAGTCCCCTCCATTACAATATTCCATAACCAGGAAGACATTATGATTAGATTCCTAAATAATGAATTGACAAACATATTAAGATACAAATATTACCATAGAATTTTTATATTAAGCATTTATAAGAAGCATTATATTAGTTCACTAACCTTGCAATCCAATAATGCAACAACATTTTCATGATGTAATTCTGTTAGTTCCTAAAATAATAATGTTTTAGTCAGCAATCAAAATCATTAAACGGCTGTTATTAAAACAAGGAAGAAAAATATTACAAATGTATCATCGAAGATGTAAATTAATCATAAATGATTCTTTATTAGACGGATAATGATTATTTTCATAATTTATGAAATATAAAAACATTACAATATTTTAGCCAAATTACACACAACAAAAATCATACTACGTTGTCTAAATAAAAAAAGAAATCTTCATATTAAAAACCAAGTAAAAACAATGAATATGTTACACTTGCTGTTTCTCTTCAATTGCAAATACAGAGGTAAAAAATCTATTACATTAACAAACCTTTAATATCTTGATTTCTTTTCCAAGTAAATTCTGTGATTTTGCTAAACTTTTTTTCGTGATACTTTTGATTGCCACTATGAAATTTGGTTTCTATAAAAAAAAAATACGTGTGCATTAATATGATTAATGAAAATTCATTGATTCATCGTTGATTCATAACGATAAGATTTTTGATCGAGAAAAACAGACTCACTTTACGATGTCTACCTCTGAAGACTACAGCGAATGCGCCGTGGCCTATCAGGTCTTTTGTGTTGTACTCGTAATCGCCGACGATTTCCATTCTTGATTTTTCACCGATCGAGATGGTTTCACCGATTTTTACCAAGCAAGGTCAAAAGTTTACAAACATAGCATGAGAAGCGAGGAAGATGCATTGCCTGCGGAGAGATCGATAAACGTGGGTTGTAAGAAAAATTGCGGCTCGTAGTATTTTCCACTGCGATCCTTCTTATTCTACGACAATGTCTTTAACAATAAGAACAATGTTGGTCTACATTTTGTCCACCTTCGTGAATTCACATTGATCATTAAGTCGTATCACTACATTGATGGCAGAGTATACTTGAAAATACAAAAACACGACAGAGTACACACCGCTTTATACACTTGCCGTCGCAAAATGTCAGATGATCGCGCACAGAGGTCGTGTTAATGTTCATAGGTGCGTAATTACAATGAGGAAGGCCCGTGACTTATCTAAGTTTATTTCATTCTCATCTAAATCTGTACAACATACATATATGCTGAAATAGCTCGATGATATCTACGTATATTTAGGTCTCCTATTATTCCGTAAATTTGATTACAATGAATACTTATGTATTCACGGTACAATGGCTTCTCGATCGATCTCAAAATTTAATGATTAGGAAATCAGAAGTAAAATAAATATGTTAATCTTCGGTCGATGACGCATTTTTTGTCTCCGCTAAATTTCGTAACATTACATTTTCTATCATTATTATTAAAACGCTACACAGTACAATTACATTTAATGCCAATTTATAATTTGTAAATTAAACTTAGTATTAACGAAGTAAAGATTATTAAATACAATGTGAAGATTATATATAAGTTTAATTTGTATCATAGAGAATCAATGGTGATAAAATTTAAATTTCGCGCTTTGGGTTGTTATTTTGGTAACCGTGCGCCCTCTATAACGCAGGATTTATAAATCGAACTTTTATATAAAGAGAATTTGTATAGCATGTAGTTTTTGTTATAAAAGTTATTTTTGCATATCGCAGTTATTAATATTTCAAGAAGCTTTTATATTTACTACGCGTCAAAATAATCGTGCCTGTAATCACCACTGCTCTTGGTGAAAGGAATTAGAATTAAACACATTGATTTATTATTTTATGTAATAAAGAAAATAAAATTTCGGTGCTCTTTAATACCCTTACGTGTGTCATATATTATACAAAATATACAACATATATGAATATTGTTCATAAATACTTATATATACATTTCAAAAATATAAAACCTTTCTACATTACATAGATATTTTGTATCATATATACAGTATTTTATTGGAATGACTTGCGTGTTTCATTTCATGAAACTTGTTTTAGGTATCCCCAGATGGTGTTTATAATTTTGCTGAAAAATCAGAAAATAATGTTTTTTATTAATAAGAATAGTTATAAATAGATGTATGTAAATAAAAGTTAAAAATTGAATAAATAGTATGTAATTTTAATTTACATTTAAAGATATGATGTAAAACATAAATATTGAAGTTCTATTAATTTAACTATACTCTTTTATATAATTAATAAAAGAATTAGCATACTGTACAGGCATTACTTATTTCAGATTTGGTGGACAATTCCTGTTTCTGTGAGAGCGCTTTATCTCTTTCATCCCATAGCGTAAGTCCGTCGCAAGCACAAATTTTTTTCGTATTTTGAAACAAACCAGACGAACGAGCAATAATGCCACAAGCCAGTCTAAACAATATTTATAATGGTAAATACTGTGAATCATTGTTGCTACAAATACAATATACTACAAACTTTACCTATTTCCACTGTTTCCATCTATCTTAGACGTTGGACTATCACTTCTACCCAAATCATCTGCTTTTTCTGATATAACTAGAGATCTTCCAATAATATCAGATATTTTTATGAGCTTGTCTACTTTTCTAAAAGTAGCTCTACCTGAATCATCTACTGCTATATTTCCAAGATCTCCAACATGCTGTAATTAATGAAAATATTCTGTTTTATACATAATAATACATAGTGCCTTGACCATATTGATGTAAGTTATCATACTTACTCTATTAAGTTCATTATCCTCAGGTCCTCCATGCACTGTACTGTTTGGGTTAAAGTGTTCTCCGACACTGAAAATGCAATACAGAATAAGAAAATAAAAAAAATATGCACGTATATACGTATACTTACTTATCACAACCACTGGAGATATCACCACATTCGTGTACATGTATTCCATGTTCACCAGGTGTTAAGCCATCAACTGTTCCATCTATAATGCATCCATCAGGTGTTTGAGCAAACCTTACTATTCCCATTATCTTGTTTCCTATGCTATAACCTGAATTTCCTCCTAACATTGCAACAGCACCCAAGTTATCTGCAATAATTAAGTAGTAGAATATCATCATATTTTGTAATATTAAGTAAATCTGTGTATTACCTCCATATCCTTTTAAAACAGCCTTCTTTCCAGATTGTTCAATTTTTTCTTGAATTACAGAATACGGTAAGTCAGTCTCAACTACAATATTCCCTTTTTCTAACGATATATCAATACTTTTAATTCCTTTTACACCCTTTAAACTATTACGAACAGTATCAACGCATTTTTCACAAGTCATGTTAACTGCAAATTCGATCTGAAATCATGATAAACATAATGTTACAATTACAGTATGATTTTTTATTTATTTTTGCGATTTACCTTTGCTGAAGTCATATTGATAATCCTTTATAATATTTTTGAACTCATAAAAAGAATTAATTTTTCGGTGTCGTGAATTAAAATGAACCAGTGACTAGAGATCCAAAAAGACTGGAGTGGACATGCCAATGCTTTCGAGGGATCTTGAATTTGTGCAAATTTGTGCCTCGAGAACGATCGCCATCTGCTCTATTTCTGCATAAAAAAAATGTCTAATGCAGTCTAATGCAAGTTGACAGTAACAACAGATTGGTTTGATATATCATCGATATCAGATAGAGACTTTATTATGAAGCCTCTGATGTCGTCACACGTTAATTATAAAATAATTGTTTGACAAACTTGTATTTTAAAAAGGCCGCCATAAATTAATTATAAAATTCGATTCCAGCGCCATCTATACAAAAATGGCTGAAACTACTCGACAACTTATCGACTGATCTTTCGGAGTTGTTTTGGTACATTTCAGAGAAACGCTGTAATTTCTTGTATTAAAATGTTAACAACGTATATATATAAAATTTATGTAGAAAATTATGTGTAAATTATTAAAAGAAAAGAGTGGACACACCTAAATGAAAGATGAAGAAAGAAAGAACGGCTGATAATAGCCGACCTTATAAATTATAAGTATTTTCAAGAACTATATGATGTAAACAAAGATAATTATTTATAATTGAGGTTCTGAAAATAAAATTTTATGTGGTTCTACTAGTTTTCTTCTATATCATGTTGTTAAGGATATGTAAAAACACTTAATATTTTATCATTCACATTCATTTTTAAATTGGCATGTAAGGTTATGTTTACAAAATTTTGTAGTTTCATTTTTTATTACTTAACGTTACTAAATACAAGTTTCCTTAAATAATGAAAGAATGAAATTTTTTATTATATTCATGAATTATATTAGACATTAATTACCATATTCTTCTTATTATACGGCTCATCAAATACTGAGCCTTACAGGTATAAGTTTCCAAAGGAAAAGCATTATTGTAAGTAAATTAACTGGCTGTAATCAATGCTTTTATAGCAATTCCTTCATGAGTATATATTTTTTGTATAGGGATTTGTAGAATTGACAATAGTTCCATTAAGGGATACATTAAGGCTTGTGAAACTTAATGCAAAGCAATGTAGAATTTATAGAGTATGTTTAAATGATACTTATGAAGCACCATTTCAATACTTTGACCCATTTTTGGACATTTGCCAAGGAGATGGAAAACAGTAAGTACTTACATGTAAATAGTATATAATGTTATCGTGAACCTGATATAATAAAACATGTTATACTTTTATAGGAGATCATTAGAATTTTTTTCAAATATGCACTTAGCAGCTGCACAGAGGGTTGATCCAGACAATAATGCAGGGGAATTAGTAGTACAAATTCCACCAGATGCAGCACATCTAGTTGCTGAAGGTAGAAGTTTAAGAATTAGCATTGAATTCTCCTTAGAACAACCTCAAGGTGGAGTACACTTTGTTGTACCAAATTGTGAAGGAACATTAGCTGAGGTAAGTTCATTTTATATGTAAGTATTTATTGAATTTAACTGTATAAAAATGTAATTGTATTTTATTTTAGAGAGGTGCACACATGTACACGTATAGCTATGAAAATTCTTCAAGATTATGGTTTCCATGCGTTGATAGTTTTGCTGAACCGTGCACTTGGAAATTAGAATTCACTGTTGATGATTCTATGACAGCTATATCTTGTGGTGATCTTGTAGAAGTTGTATATACACCAGATATGCGCAGAAAAACGTTTCATTATGTTCTTAATACACCCGCATGTTCACCAAATATTGCACTTGCAGTAGGGTAAGCTAATTGATAACTTCATTTATGTTTATACTGGGCAAAAAAAAGTTTCCTGTGCTTGTATTAATTTAAATGAACACTTTTATTTTACAGACCATTTGAAATATTTGTGGACCCATATATGCATGAAGTAACACATTTTTGTTTGCCACAATTGTTACCGTCCCTCAAGGTTTCTGCAAAATATATGCACGAGGCATTTGAATTTTATGAAGAAACCTTGTCAAATAGATATCCTTATTCTTGCTATAAGCAAGTGTTTGTAGATGAATTAGATGAAGATATAAATGCATATGCTACTATGAGTATCTTAAAGTAAGCAAACTTATTGAATAACATCTGTATTAAATGTTTAAGAAGTTACCCAAATGAAATATTTATTCATTTATAGTACAAATTTATTACATTCTACTGCAATTATTGACCAAGTTTATATTACGAAAAAGGCTATGGCACAAGCTGTGGCAGAACAATTTTTTGGGTGTTTTATATCTATGCAAAATTGGTCTGACACGTGGTTACCTAAAGGTATTTCGACATATCTAACTGGTTTATATGCGAAAAAATGTTTTGGAAATAATGAATATAGAGAATGGGTGCAATCGGTAAAGAAACTTTATCCTGTTTTTACATGTTACTTAATTTTGTATAAATCTTATCTTGTTCATAATTTTAGGAATTACAAGAAGTTGTAAGATACGAAGAACAATTTGGAGGCATTATATTAGATCCTTCGCAACCTCCAGCACCATTACCTATTGCAGCAAATACACCAGCACCAACCCCTAGAGCTCCAGATCCTGGTTTTTATTTTCCAATAAGAAATTTACATACTATGTCCCCAAAGTACATTGAAGTACTTCGTAAAAAAGCGCATTTAGTGATTAGAATGTTAGAACATCGAATTGGACAAGAATTACTCCTACAGGTACTTATTACTACTATACCTTTTCATGTACACTAAAGTAAACATGTGCCTTCTATCTATTTTTTAGGTTTTCAATAAACAGCTTTCACTTGCAGCTAATGCTGCTCAACAGAAAATTGATTCTGGACTATGGTCTCACATGTTAATTAGTACAAATGTATTTACAAAAGCAATCTTTACAGTAACAGGTAAAGATATGGCAGTTTTTATAGACCAGTGGGTCAGAACTGGTGGACATGCAAAATTTAGTTTAAGTTTTGTATTTAATAGGAAAAGGTAATTATTTAAAGATGTTATCTAACCCAGATCACTAATTAATCTGTAATATATTATGCAGAAATACTGTGGAATTAGAAATTCGACAAGATACTACGAACCAAAGAGGAATTAGAAAATATGTTGGTCCACTTCTAGTTAATATTCAAGAATTAGATGGTACTTTCAAACATACTTTACAAATTGAAGGTACTGTAGCAAAAGCAGACATAACGTGTCATAGTAAAAGTCGTCGAAACAAAAAGAAAAAGATTCCATTATGTACTGGGGAAGAAGTAGACATGGATCTATCTGCTATGGAGTAAATATTGTTCTTTCACATGTTTTAATTTGAAAATACATTTATTGTATAAACTTTTATTTCATTTATAGTGATTCTCCTGTACTGTGGATAAGATTAGATCCCGATATGACACTTATGCGTGCTGTTCAAATTGAACAACCTGATTATCAATGGCAATATCAGTTAAGACACGAAAGGGATGTCACCGCACAATTAGAAGCTATTGAAGCTTTACAGAATCATGCAACACCTGCTACACGGTTGGCATTGACCGATACCATAGAAAATGAACATTGCTATTACAAAGTTAGATTGCGAGCTGCACACTGTTTAACCAAGGTTACTTACATTTCAAATATTTTCTCTTATTTACATGTATGTAAGTTATTAATAATAAATGTATTGTACAGGTTGCTAATGCAATGGTTGCGACATGGGCTGGTCCACCTGCAATGTTAGCCATATTTAGAAAGCTGTTTGGATCAGCTTCGTGTAGACGAATAATCAAACAAAACAATTTTTCAAATTTCCAGCATTATTTTTTACAGAAGGTTAAAATACTACTTCATAAAATAAAGGAAATATTATTTCGTGATACATATTTTGTATACATTTTTTTATCATTTCAGACTATACCTGTAGCAATGGCAGGTTTACGTAATGCTCATGGTATATGTCCACCAGAAGTTTTAGCTTTTTTGATGGATTTATTTAAGTACAATGATAACAGTAAAAATAGATATTCAGATAATTATTACAGAGCAGCATTGATCGAAGCTCTTGGATCTACTGTTACACCTGTAATTAGTATACAACAAGGGTATGTTAAGGATTAAAAGAAAAGAAATGATATTTTGTTTGATGATTTATAATTCTACATTATTTTCAGAACTGCTATTACCGCTGAATCATTATCAATTGACACTAAAGCTATATTGGAAGAAGTTACTAGAAATTTAAATTTAGAAAAATTGTTACCGTGTTACAAATACACAGTCAGTGTTGCTTGCCTAAAAGTCATACGAATTTTACAAAAATTCGGCCATCTTCCAAGTAACCCTCATCTTTTCAGAGCATATGCGGCCTATGGGCAGTTTATTGGTACTTATAATATTATCTGAGATACATGTTAATGATACCTGAAATATTCTGAAAAATTCTTACTATAATTCATTTAGATGTTAGAATTGCGGCATTGGAAGCATTAGTCGATTTTACAAGAGTGGATGGTAAATGGGAAGATTTAGAATTTTTACTCGATATGATAGAAATGGATCCTCATCCTGGAGTTCGACATAGATTAGTGAGACTTATGGTTGAAAATCCACCGTTTGAAAAAGGACATAAGCATCGTTTGGATCGTCCTGAATTCGTTGATCGTATATGGAATTTAATTAAGTATGTATGATTTTAATCGGTGTGTAATTTAATTCTCCTTATAGAAGCATTTAATGTAAGTTTACTGTTTTAGCGGTATGCTTTCCCATGATCCTAAAATACGATGCGACTTAGTCGATTTGTATTATACTTTGTATGGTTCAAAACGACCGGTTTGTCTCCCTATTCCTGAACTTGCTGCTATTACTAAACCAAAAAAAGTAGGACCACCAAGCCCGGAACAAGATGTAAGTTAGAACTATAAAAGTCATATTTGAAATAATTATAAAATGGAACATTTATATTTCAGGTGAAACCAAATTTATTACATATAAAACATGAACCACCAGTAATAGAAATTGAAAGTACAAATGTTCCAAATAAAAGAAAACCTTCTCCCAGTAGAGATATTCCTGGCCCCTCGAATTCAGTAGATTATGGTCCAGAAGTAAAACGGCAAAAGCAGGTAATTAATACACATTATTAAGTTGTAATTAAACTATTTGTACAAAATATAAGTTTCTGTTAACTTTATATTAAATAGGACGAACGAACAAATTCCATAGTTAGCGAAGGAAAAGTGAAATCAGAATATTACAGCGATAATTCAGCATCATTGCCTGGTATTATGGGAACTGCAGGACCAGTAGGTTTTGAACCAGGAATGTTTAAAAAGGAAATAGACGAACATAAACAGAAAAGTGATTCTGTCAACAAGGTAATTTAGAATATAAAAATTATTTTCCAGCAATATTTGCGCCTGTATATAAATATTAATGTTCATATTTTTCAGAATAAGAAAAAGAAAAAGGACAAGAAGAAACACAAGCACAAGCATAAACATAAACATGATCATAAACATGGTAAGGATAAAGAGAAAAAAGACAAAGATAAGGATAAAGATAAAGTTAAAGAAAAAGAAAAGGAAAAAGAAAAAGATAAAAGTAAAGATTCTTCTTCCAATCTGAAAATTAAGGAAGAAACTTTAAGCTCAGCAAGTTCCAGTCTTAGTCCAGATGGGACAACAGCAACTAATGAATTTATTTTTCCATAAAAGAAGCACTCAATGATTTATTATAGTCTTAAAAGACTACTACTGTTCATATCTTATATAATTTTTATATAATTTAACATCTACATTCTAATACATAGTGAGCTAGAGCGTTGATCATCAATAAATGTAAATACACATTTTTTTTAAATCTATTAAGGTAAAACATATTTTCTTTTATTTTGTTAAATAATAAAACTAATAGCTTTTACAATACGATTTATTATTAACTATTTTTGTATAAAAATCACTAATAAATTAAGGAATGTAAATATTGATAAGAAAAGATAAATCTACGGTATGACCTTACGTATTTTGTAAATATGAAAATTATATTTTAAAATATATAACATAATTTTATCTTCTGTAACATTATTTTACCTTAATAATGGACTAACACGTACTGATTTTTTGTAAGTACGGTAGAACTTATAAACGTTACGTCGACAGTAGAGACGCGCTCATATTTAAATACTTCCTGCGCATTAAATAGGATGGCGTCTGTGGTGTTGCGGCAATTTCGAAGGGAATAGTGAGTTTTGAAAATTTTGACAACGACCTCGAGAATGGCAGATAATCAACAAAGTCGATTTGAAAAATCTCTTGGTCTGTTAACGACTCGTTTTGTCACTTTATTGCAGAAAGCGAAGGACGGTGTTCTCGATTTAAAAGTCGTAAGTGCTTTCATAAAAGCTCGGATATAAAAAGTTAACCTACTTGCTAGGTTAAGTTATCGCGGGCGTACACGCCATTTCTAGCTTGCGGGAATTTTAAAATAAGTATGACTGAAATCAATATTCCAAATTCTTCGCCGATATATTTTCTTAAAGAGATTACTTCCATCTTGAAAATTATTTTAATTTGACGTTATATGATTGATATGTTATAAAATTTGATATCTCAACGTGTAATCCTACATAACCTACAAAATAGGACGATAACTGATTGTTTTTGATAACGTATGATAGTAAATTTTTTTTATATTTTAGGCTGCCGATATTTTAGAAGTACGACAAAAAAGACGTATTTATGACATTACCAATGTTCTGGAAGGTATTGGTCTCATAGAAAAGAAAAGCAAAAATAGTATCCAATGGAAGTATGTTTTCCTTGTATTCTTAATAATATATAAGACTTTTATATCTTTCCTACACTGTTTATTTAAATCTTAAAATTCATCTTTGTATTTCTTTTAATAATATGAATTTTATTTTTGTGATATTTTAAATGAATCATTAGAGGGGCAGGCCCAGGATGTAACACTCAAGAAGTTGGTGAAAAATTAACTGATTTAAAAGATGAGATTAGAAAATTAGAAGATCATGAGCAATTATTAGATATGCATACCCAATGGATTCAACAAAGTATAAAAAATATAGAAAATGATTTAATTAATAGGAAATATGCATACATTACGTATGAAGATGTTAAAGAAAATTTTCCTGATGACTTTGTATTAGGAATTCAGGCTCCTCCCGATACAGAATTAAGTGTACCACATGTAATGCAGGTATTACATTCTTTTAAAAGAGTTTATATTGTACTTCAAATATATGTTATTATATGTTTTTACCATTAGACTCCTGAAGACGAAGACAAAGAAATAAATTATGAAATGTTTCTGAAAAGTACTTCAGGAGAAATTAAGGTATATATGATTCAACCAGAATTAGCTAAAACATATGATAATAAAATATTAGAAATGAGATTACAAGAGGAAACGAAGGGTATAAAAAGAGTAAAAGAAGAAGAAGAAAAGAAAGAAGAGAGTAATGTTAAACCAAAGAGAAGAGTTGGAAGGTAAAATTGAGTTTTTAAATAAAAAGAGATGTTTGCTCTATTCGCATCAAAAATAATAAGACTATATTTTTGACCTGCACAGAGCATAGAGTAATTGATCTTAATTGGGGATAAATAGATATCAAGGAAAAATCTATTTTTTTGGAGTAGATCATACAGTATAATTACATCTCAAATTTTCTGCATATTATATAAATTGACCAAAGTTGAGTATTGGTATTTTATAAAATAATCATTAAATTTCAGGCCTCCAAAGGGAGCAAGTAAACCTGATCCTGTTATATCTGACGAAGATGAGGAAGATGATGCAGAGTTAATAGAAGCAAAAATAGTACTTCGTGATGTCAGCACGTCAGGTATGTGATACAAATTCTTAGAATGTTAATATGATAAATAATATTTTATTAATCTTACATGTTATAATTTTAGATATTGCTCAAAAAGACTTAGAGTTACTTGACCAATTTTATTCTGACAGTAAGTATGATTATTACTAATGAAATCTATAGAGTTGCGCTTACATTTAATTTTCCTTATTATTAACCTTTATGCATTTTCCTTACAGTTTACGGTCCATTAGTAAGATTAAGTCCACCACCCAGTGAAAAAGATTATCACTTCAACCTCAGTGAAAATGAAGGAATTTGTGACTTGTTCGATATTACAGCAAAATGAGTAATAAGCTGTATAGTATAAACAATTGGGTGGTTTACAATTCAGACTGTGCCAACAATGTGTAAAATTGCAAAAAATCTATTGACAATTTCTAAAAGGTTGTTCTGTGTATATAATTTTAAAGAATGGATGTGGATAATAATCATTGAATACATACAGTATTTTTTTATTATTAGAAATAGAAAAATAACACAGAATTATAGAAGAAATGTTTATAACAGTAAATTTTGTTGACTAAAAATTTTAACAGGCTCTTGCAATTTGTAGTACACGATTTATTTCAATCAATTTGTTTGCAAATATTATCTTTATTTTCATGCACGCAATGAAATGCATGAAATAAAAAAGAATTGTTTATTTATAACAATTGCACATAGAGAGACTAATAAGAAGTCAAATATTTTTATGAGTAATGTATTATAAAAAAAATTAGCATCGTTTAGTTAAACTATATAATCTTTTATAAATGGGTTTGAACAGAATTTGTTTGAAACATAAAATGTAGATCCTGTATAACTGTAGGAATTCGATCTTTTACAATTTATATAACATCGCAAAAATTTATAGGAAATGATCCAAGTACATATAATGTATGTACTTTTAATTTTTTGATAACATGTTTTCCGTGTTATATATGTTACATGTTATATGTTTGTTGCTACAGTGAAGATCATTTAATTAAGTTTGTGAATATTATAATTATTTAAATACAATGAAATTGAATAAAGAAAAGAAACAGAAACAAACATACCAAGAAAGTATATACTTTATAAATTTAAGTACTGATGTTATACGCTGCACAGTTACAAAAGAAAAATTATTTAATTAATGAACATTTTGTTTCAAACCTTTTTACATCCTGTATAACCTACACCAATTAAATTCATTCACCTACACTTTATTCCCGATTCACTGACATTAAATATTACGGTCTGGTTTCTTTGTGTAACATTCTACTGTCAACATGGTCATTTTCTACTCGTCGAAAAGGCAATGTCTAGTTACTTGCATTATATGTATATCGAACTCAAAAAACTGTCGTAGAAATGCGCGAAATTATCAAGGTCAGATAAGAATGGATCAACTAATTTCGTCACCTCGTGGTAGTTTAGCGTGTGCTGTCTATAAGTTTCGCCTTCAGCCATTGCCAGTATACGCGTGTTTCCGTAGTAGTGAATCATTTCCAGATGTGTCAACCTTACGTGACTGTTGTTTCTTACATATCCGCGGTGCAGCGAGTTTCCTCGCGTCACGTTCAAACAAACCGCGGTAACATAATCGACAGTTCGTCTCTTTACAAAAAAAAGGTATGATGTATAAAGAAAATGTAAGAATAAAATTAAAGAATCATTAATTATTTTTTGAAAGTGTCATACTACTCTGCGTTGGTAACTGTCATTTACGATATCAACGTTTATCAACGTTTTTTAAATTTGCACAACGATTCGAGAAGGATCAAACTCAATGACAATTTTTTATCGACAAAGGTTTGAGTATACATATTTCATTTCTATATACATAGAAAAAAAGCAACTTCTCTATTTCTGAAACATCGATTGCGCGCTCTCTGTCTGTTGTTTGGCGCGCAGCATTGGTCGTTCTGAAACAATTTATCACGTGCCACGAGGAAAGAAAACATGAAGCTTAGAAAATGTTTCCGAATAAAGTAATACGAATATAAATTACATAATGATATAGTACACACGTACATGCAATACCATTCTATATAATAGCACTAATTTCGATGTTTCAATCAGTCATAAAGTTTGTTTAATTCATTTATACTCTGACTAATAAATTCTCTGATTATTTGTAATTACACTTTCATTTTTAATATTACCCTTTATTAATAATTAATGTATTTTATATTTCAGTGATAATAGTAAAGATGCGTGTTATTTTTGTAAAATTCCGCGAGGTAACGCAAAAATATCCTATTGTAAGAGGGATGGCCTCTTACACTATTATATGGCCTACAGGATCTTTAATACAACAAAAAATTATAGGAAACGACGAATTAAATTACATGCAAGCATTGAGATTTAGCTTGTACGGTGGTTTTTTTGTGGCACCAACACTATATTGTTGGCTAAGATGTTCTTCATATTTTTGGCCAAAGTCAGATCTGAAGTCTGCAATTACCAAAGTATACTAAAATTATTTGAAATGATTACAATACATAAAAAAAGAATATTAACATTTATTATTTAATTTTGTAGGCTTTAGTAGAACAAGTTACATATGGTCCTGCTGCAATGTGCTGTTTTTTCTTTGGTATAAACCTCCTTGAAATGAAACCAGTTGCAGAATGTATTGAAGAAGTGAAACACAAATTTTGGCCCACTTATAAGGTAGATGTATAGCAAATGTAAAATATCATTGCAAACGTAGATAACAAAACAAATAATAATTTATTTTCAGGTTGGTGTTTGTGTGTGGCCCATTTTACAAACAATTAATTTTATTTTGATCCCAGAACATAATCGTGTAGTTTATGTAAGTTTTTGCAGTTTAATTTGGACATCTTTTCTTGCACATATGAAAGCACTGGAGGCTAAGAAAAATCATATGGATAAAATAATTAATAATGTACAAATTACTGAGAATACTCACACTCTTAAGCCTGTTAGTGAAACACAAAGTGAAAATAAAAAAGTGTCCAATATATGATGAAAGTTTATAAGAAACTTTTGTTAGCTAAATTAATTTATTTATAAATATATGTACAAAAAATTGACTACATTACACATAGCAGGACTAATCACAGTATTTGTGATATAGTTTAGAATAAATTTAAAAGTTTAAATATGGAGCTATATATGTGTGAGGTATACATCTGTATTATAGTAAATAGAATGTGAAAATTGTGACTACATAATCGCGAAAGTATGTAAAAAATATTCTTGTTGCTAAGTTTGTAAACCATATTTATTGTGATTTTATTGTTGACAATAATTTATATTTATTGTTAATAAAGGTAAATTATTATTAATCGTTGTTATTTACTTTTCATTTAAATCTTCACAGTTTGTATAATTATTACTATTCATTAATAAATTGTTAATTATTTAGATACTTGTTTTTATATCGATTGTGTATACTAAATTCAATATGGCTACACGGTACGTCCAAAGTTCAAATCAGTATGAGCTGTCAAATGTAAATCAATTTCTTTAATAAGAATATTTGAGTAAATGATGTTATTTTTATATACATGTTTAAATATATGTGTTATAAAATGTGAAATGTAATCCAGCTACATAAAAATAATCATGTATAATGAGATGAGGTTATGAATACAAAATTTATACGTATTAATTATAGTGACTTGAAATTTTGACAAATCATTTCTTTTTGTTCATTAGTTTTCTAATACTGAGATATGACTCGTTCTTCGGTATCAGCACAATGTGATTTACTTGCATCTTACATGGATGGAGTTCATGTTAAGATTGCAGAGGCTTACAAACCTCCAAGGAAAGTATGTTTACCAGCTGCGTATAATAACAAACTACCGGACGTATCAAAATTAACTTACGATTTTAATTTGGAACGCTCGGTACTTGAAAAGGTTATTGGTATAATTTATATTTAAACACTTGTTTGAGTATTAATTTGCATATTATTTTTAATTCAATTTCATTTGTAGATGACAGAATGGCGTAATATTAGGCAAGCAAATAATGTAGCAAAGAATGCACGATTGGATGAGAAGAGGAAGAAAGAAAAGGAATCTTCACCTCCTCCGCCACCACCATTGCCTGATACTACAAATCATTTACCTGTAAATGCGCCTGTGCCTAAAGCAACAATTCTTACTCCACAGCCTTTATCACCACCAGCTAACGATTTCCAAGATCATGTGAAAACAAACGGTCTTAATTTTGCTGATTTTGATAATGATACAAGCAGTCCATTCGATAATATGGAATTAAAAACAATTAACGATATGGAAGAACTAGCTCAGGTTTGGTAGTGCATCTTATAGTTGTAATAACTGGATACTAGGTAGGAGTTTTAACATGCCTTTTGAATTTATTTTTAGGTATTACAGCCCACATCTCAATGGATACCACCAGCAAAACTAGAAAGTATACTGAATGACTTAACTATTAACAATCAGTCAGAAACTCATATAGAGGAAAAAAATGATAATGTTAAAAGTGAAATAAATGGTCAGGAAGAAGCAAATGAACAAGAAAATGCTAAACACCGGAGTGTATCTACAATTGTGCAAGAACTTCAAAAAGATTTAGAAAGACCAGCTGTGGAGGTAATAACATTGTATGTTCTTTGAAATAAAGTTCTCCCAATTTAAATTTTAAATTGATTATATATGTAACAGGATTGGAAACCATGGCCAAATCTTGAAGGCCCTGATACTAGTTCTCAGGAAACGTTAAAGCATAAAGAGCCAGTAATAAAAAATCAAGTTTTTGTAAATTTACTACTGGACTTAACAGAGGAAGATAAAAAATTAGCTCGTCATTTAAGTGATATGGGATTTCCGTTATCAAGAGCCGCTCGCGCGATACGCGATTTAGGTGGTCAGGATAATAAAAAGATTGTTGAATATTTGCTGGCAGTACAGTCTTTAGAGGAAACGGGAATTTCTGGGGAGGATGCTGAAAAGGCCCTTGCTCTTACCGAGTACAACCAAGAAAAAGCCAAAGCTTATTACGAAAATTTATGTACTCTACGAGATTTAGGTTTCTCGGAAGAAGAAGCATCTGCTGCACTTTTAAAATGTAACATCGATCGTGATAGAGCTTTAGATTTTCTCATTGCTTAAACGCAGAACCTTATAAAAAATAATGGACAAAAATGATTTGAATGAATTTTCTACTGTACAAAAACTATGATTTTAGTTAATGTAAAATTAAAATATCTTAGATTTGCTAAGATATGTTCAAAGTGTTATGAAGAATATCAAAGTTTAACATAATTCGAAAACATTAAATTCTTTTATTTTTATATTCCTATTTACACAATTATTTACTAAATAAGGTACTATTAATTTATACAATACCAGTTATGACTAATCGTCATATTGGAATGTTTAGAAAATTCAGATGCACATCTGTAAAATTGAAATAAATTTTTCATATTATGTACGAACACATAGACAATATTTATCTTACCTTTTACAACAGCATAGTGCAACTGTTGTTATGGACTCCGTACAGTAACTTATACCAACAATAACCCAAGCTTCTGTAAAGATTGGTTGCTGGCATGGAGAGTTAACACAAATACTAGTTGGTCCGTTTATTAGCAAGTTATAAAAACCATAATTTATCGAATACATTGGAAAATCAAGTTGATAACAATTACTTATGGCAACTGGTTCATACTGAACATTTATATTTATAGGTGATGTAGATATGTTAAGCGTATGTTTATACCTAAAATTTCGTGACATCTAAGTGACTAACAATATTATACAATTATCAAAAACGTTACGCTATAAAAAGAAATGGTAGCTACCTTTCAGTATAAATTTTTCTCAAAGCCAATTCCCACAGAGAAACAACTGCATTTTCGTACAGATTGTAAACTTTTAAAAGTTGGCGTGGTAATTCAATCATAAAATTGGTATCCCTCCCAGTTATAGTATTTATTTTTATGTTTAATTTTATATTTGTATGTAATACATTGCTTCCACAATATGTTTTAAAGCATCTGTGATTATATATATATATATATATATATATATATATATATATATATATATATGTTTATAAATACAGTAATAAACTTTATCTTATGAGAAATTAAAATGAATCCTTCTTTAATTTTAATTCCTATCATACCTTTAAACATGAACTTACCCATATCCTAAAACAGTTCGTTGGTCATACATAAATGAGTCTTGAACTTGAGAAGTTAATTGATAAAGAAGCGGATATGACAAATAATTCAAGCAGACATTTGCATCGAATCTAATGCAAGGAGATGATACAAACCCGTTTAATGGTAAATACCTTAGCCTATATAAAAATTATTCTTTGTCAATTAGAAGGAATCGATAATATCAATTAAAGTCATAAATTGTATATAATCTGATATAATGACCTGTTGGAACATACAGAAATTACTGATAGTTTTGGTGATAAGGTAAGTCTATTAGGTAGTTCCTTCAAGTGATTATTGTCTGCATTTAATTCTTTTAACTTAGGCAAGGAACCTATCCATTCTGGCAATACAACAAATTTGTTACCAGCAATAGATAAAATTTCCAAGTTATGCATTTTGTTCATTTCTACAAAAACAATATTAAGAATCAATTTAAATGTAAGGGTGAATATAATTCTTATCAACTTACCAGTAGGTAATCTATCTATGAAATTTTCATTTAATAACAGAGATTTCAAGTTAATTAAACATCCTATACAGGAAGGTAGTTTTTCCAATTTATTAGAGCTTAAATCAAGGACTGTTAACTGATTCATTTGGCATAGTTCTGAAGGAATTTCTTTGATCATGTTTCCATATAAATATATATTCGTAACATTAAAGAGTTCTATAATCCATGGAGGTAATGTAGTGAGTTTATTCCACTTCAAATATATTTCTTGAATATGGCTCCCATAGATCCTTATCGCATCAGGGAACTCCATCAGACCTCTACAGTTCCAATGCAATATTACCTTGTTTTTGATTTCGTTCACCATTTCTGCAGAATCTGGGTCCATTTTTAAACAAGTTTAATCAAAATTGTTTTCATATATAAAACTGAAGAAGTAGATTCTGAATTTCTGAGGTTGGCAATCAACCTTCAAGGTATGCTCAAAATAACTTGGCCTGCTTGAAAGATTTGTATTAATAACCTATTATACAGCAATATTATTTTGTATTGTACTTTCTAGTAGTTGTTTTATGTATTTACAGTACATTTTACAACTTTTACAACACGCACATATTTGTAGACAGGTATTGAAAAAAAGGATACAACTTTAAATGATATTCATAAACAGTTACCTTTTAACTGTTTACATTAAGATACATATTTGTAACATTAATGTTATGCAGCTAAGATATGGGCAAGTAAAACTTTTAATCATTTAACGATGTCTTTCATTCATCATGTTATTAAAAGAAATAAGTGACTTTAATATGTTGCATCATGTACATACTTACTATTTTTCTAATAACGACGAAATAAGATAAACCTTACATGTACGATTATATGTTTTTTCATTCATTTTGTTTAATTATATTTTACGAGATACGCAGTTAAGTAAATCTGTTATCAACACAATTAACAACGTATATAATCATCATTAATTATACTTTTATTATTTGATGTATGAAAATAGACTTGTATTTATTTATTTTTTATTTATATATCTTACCGATATGTTGTGTTTTTTAATAATCAATAGACGTAAGTTGGATGGTGACATTATGTATACAAAAATCAGCTGATGTCAAGTTACATCTATGGCTACGGTTTATTATAGTATAGTACGCTACATGCGCACAGAAGTTCGATTATTATATATATTGTTTTTATAATTTATTAAAGATCAAACAGTTATTGAATGTTATATATGCAATAATAAAAGCTACAACTTTTATAGTTTGTTTTTTGATTTTTGAAATCTTAAGGAATCACCAAGGTACATGAAGTAAAACAAGTTTGTTAAACAATTATTACAATAATTATTTTAATAAATCATTTAGAATAAGCACAAGACCGTAAAATTATTAAATTAATTGTTTGACAAACATGTATTTAAAAAGACCGCCTAAAATGAAAATTTTTTAAATTCGATCCTTGCGCCATCTCTGCAAAAACGGCTCAAACTACTCAATAGGTTACCAACCGAGATTCTTAAAGACGGGAACACTAACGCCACCTGTCGGGAAATCGAGCAAACTAGTCGGCAAGTAGTTTCCGAGCTTTCCTGATAGGTGGCGCTGATGTTCCCGCCTCAAGAATCTCGGTTGGTAACTTGTTGAATAGTTTGAGCTGTTTTTGTAGAGATGGCGTTAGGATCGAATTTAAAAAATTTTAATTTTAGGCGGTCTTTTTAAATACATGTTTATCAAACAAATACTTTAATAATTTTACGGTCTTGTGCTTATTCTAATTAATTTATAGAGCTTATTATCTGAAAGCAGAGTGTAAAGGCAGGGATCAGTCAATGATTGCAAGGTTTAGATGTGAGAATGAAGAAAGAGGCAATAGATACTGGAAAAATAAAGAGGATAACGTCTGTAGAATGTGTGGACAAGGACAGGAAACAATAGAACACTTATTATAAGAATATAAGGAAGTGGGAAGGGATAAAAAGCCAAAAGGCATGGAATAAAGTTATCTATCTCATTAATTTCTAAAAAACCGAATCAAAGGGCGTCAAAATCATATCTTTTCATATCTATGCATGTCCCTGTGTGCCGTCATTTTTAGTAAATGCCAGACATGATTTTTCTTATTTCACCGATAATGAGGATAAAAACTAATTAATTTTATAGTTCTCCTTATTAATACTAGACGGCATTACAGTATAAAATAAGCGCTCCCTTGTGTTGACAATGTCGCCTCTTACTGTGCTCAAACTCTAACCTTATTTTAAACGCAAAGAAACGTTTTTTACATAATGAGGTCATTTTGAACATGTTTTCCTAAAAATTCTTTTATTTTGTGATGTACAATTTGTAATTATTAACATCTGAAAGTGTTTGGTTAATCAGAGGTGCACTGTTTCGTAGGAAATTACATTTTAATTGAACAGGGTTGTGTTGTTTTGATTGCGTGCAGAAGGAAAACCAAACGGTTTCCATAAAATATTACAAGAAGAAGAGATTATTTGCCATTGTGTTGATATTTAAAACATAAAACAATGTTTAAGCGTAAATTTGATCAAATAGATGACAGTAATATTAATAAGCCAATAGCGAAAAATTCGTTGGACTCAGACGAAGAAGATGATGATGCTAATGAAGATAATTATAATGTAATGAGCGATAATGAATTCGAAGGTATGTAAAAAATATATAATATGATGATATAATGAGTACGTAACATGATTTTAAATGTTTGCAATTTAATAACCAGGTGTTGAAGATGGGCCAACTGCTCCAGAAGCAACTGTTGGCTTTACAGCATTTAATATGAAAGAAGAATTAGAAGAAGGGCATTTTGATAAACAGGGCCATTACCTTTGGAACAAAGAAAAAGAAATTAGAGATAATTGGTTAGATAACATTGATTGGATGCAGGTTTGTATACCTGAACGATAGAATGATTATATTCTAATCGTGTCGTTTTGATTTATCCTGATGTTAAATAATTAAAAACAGTAGATGCATATTTATATTTATATCCTTTTTCTTGAGAACTTTTGCATATTGAAATATCAGAATACGTTTTCATACAGCAAACAAATAGAATTATCTGTAAGCCTGCCTTATTTACTCGATGATGCAAAACATTACTAAGGGGTACTCTTGATAGATCAAACCGACTGCTACACCAAGTGTAAAGAAGGCAAGTGAAAGCAATAAAAAACAGGGACTAGCAGATAGCGATAGCGATGATGATGATGATGACGATGATGATGACGATGGTCCAGATATTATGTTTAATCCGCTTCAGATTTACAAACAGATATTGGAGTTTTTACAACCAGGAGAAACAGTTTCCAAGGCCTTATGTAGACTCGGTAAGTATTTCAATTGATAGAGTCTAATTTAAAAGAATATATTCCATATAACCATGATTTACAGGCAAAGGAAAGAAGAGATTAACTACTGCAGAAAGATGGAAAAGAAAACAAGAGAAGAAACCAATTGAAGATGACGAAAATTCTATCAATATAACAAAATTAACAGAACTGGCGAATGAATTGCTAACACGAACCGGAAATATGGATATATATCAAGAAAGTTATGAACAAATTAGGAAAAAAGTAATACATTTCAGTCAGACTAAACTAAATAAAATAAATTAATAAGATAATTAAAAGATATATTTTTACAGGTTGAAATGGGTGAGAAACATGCTCATCCTTCGAAACAGGAAGCAGAATTAGATATGTATGCTGATGACTTTGATGTCAAAGAGAAAGCAAAACTAGATGAAACTGAAAGTAATTATTTCTTTCATACCTTTATTATATTCGTATGTAATCACATGTATCACGTAATGTCTTCTTTTTCTATTGCTTTCTAGGTACTGTTAAAGAAACAGAAAACTCTGAAAAAGATGTAGACAAGGTGGACGAAGTAATGTGGGAATTCAAATGGTCGCAAAACGAAACTGCGGAAATTTATGGTCCTCATACGACCGAACAGATGTACGCGTGGGCGAAAGAGGGATACTTTAAGAATGGAGCTTGGGTTCGAAGAACGGGTCAAAACAGTCAGTTTTACAATGCTGCCAGAGTGGACTTTGAACTATATTTGTGATGTTTCGCTCTAATACGATAAGAGAGCTAGGACTGTCAACTTTGAAATGTAAATTGCTGAATTAGCACTTTCTTTTATTTGAATGCAATCGGAAACAACGTATAATCCTAACAGTAATTAAAGATTAATATCCTGTTAAACATGTACAATACTGTTACAACGTTTAACGAACAAACATTTTGGTATTCGATACGATAACGCAATAAATGTCAGAACTAACAATCTTTTTTTCTTTCTATTTAAATCGGAGTATTATCAGTAGTAATACTGAGTAACAACTCATTCCACACGCGTCAAATGTATAAAACAGACATTTGTCCGTTCTTAATGCATACCGCACAAATAAATGTATTTACGGAATATACTTTATTGTTTTTCTCTATATATTTATCTTCATTTTGTACGAAGGTTAAGATGTAAATTTTAAAGACCTCTATCTTGGACGATATATTTCAGACGTTTTTATGGCCGCCTTACTAAAGACCATCCGGTATAGCACTTAAATGAAGGAGAAAAGGCAAACTTACACTTTAGGAACTTCCTGTGCATATTCAATAGGGGCAAGGCTGGTAGAATTTATGGTCCTCCCGACGTGGTATTTTTAAATAGAATTTCATCCCTAAAGTAAATCCATTTGAACCGTGCATAAAAACCAGGGCTACCCCTGTTTATTCAGCAGAGTGTAACTCAATGTCCCTTCATTTTCTACAAAATCAAAATAAAACGCCTCTTTTTGTGAGAACACAAAAACATATAAGGTTCTAAAAGGAGCACAGTGAAATGATTTTGTAGGATACAGGGATGAGGGGTAGCTAAACAATCTACAACGTACACCAGCGAAGCAGGATAAAATAAATGGCACGTCACGTCTTTCATCTACGGACAAACAGCGCGTGTGTTACTGAATATACAATATAACTTTATTAGATATCTTAAACATTTTTATTAGCAATGTATGAAATTTCTATACGATTACTTAAAATATTTCGCGTGTACGTAAGTAAATCGTACATACATATGTACCCGTGAGTATGCATGTATACGTATACTACTATGCTAATAGTAGTACGTATACTTCTTACTTTTTATATTATTATTGGTAAATATAAATTCGTATCTCCGCTTCGAAAGGATATAGCAAGATAAGATGGTCAAAAGTGTCCTTGAAACCGATTTTATTGAGCTATGCACAATTTAGTAGCTTATAAAAGAAAACCATTATACACCAAGTTTCAACCCTGTATCTCAACCGGGAGGGTAGTTAGAGGGAGAAATCGAAAAAACGGTTTTTGCCATATTTTTCCTATTTATTGGTATTCAAAAAATCTGAAAAAATTCTAGAATATTCTAGACATGTTTTTTTATGATTGTGAATTTTTTCAGATTTTTTCAATATCAATAAATAGAGAAAAAACTGAATTTTTGATTATACCCTCTAACTACCCTCCCGGTTGTGATACAGGCTTGAAATTTTTTTTTATAAACTATTAAATAGTGCATAGCTCAATAAAATCGGGTTCAAGGGTATTTTTGACCATTTTATCCTGCTATAACCCTTTCGACGAAACTTCGAGCGGAGGTTCGAAACGATGGGGTACAAGACAAGGGTCCTTCGTCTCTTATAGCTGAAAAATTTCATCGAACCCTTTTGGTCGTACGTTTGAAAATCGAAAAGATCTAAACACGATCGCGATACATTGTAGAAAATACGAATGCAATTGCACGTGTGCAATGTACCTTTATATTATACCGAACATCGCGTACAAATGACACGGATCCTATCCGGGCCGCGTGTCTTAACCTCTCCGTTCTGAGATAGGAAAAAATTAGAAGAAAAAAGAAAAAATACCCTATAGTAATCTATTTCGTTCTTTCGAACATTGCCAATTCCATGCTTCTGCGATTTCACGGAATTTCGCCAATCAATGAGATCGCCATCGGGTAACCTCAACTTTTATCTCTATTTGAAAATAAGATAAAATAAAATAAAGAAGAAGAAATAACAAGGCGAAGCGAGAGCAACTGTACATAAAGAACACGCGAAACTATTTACAGGACAAATTGACAATGGAATTGTACAGGTGATACGTTCACGACGAAACAAGGTTACATTTGATCTTTCGTTTTGATTTTAAATCGCTATACAATCAGGAGAACGTACAGGAAACAATCAGACAAGGGCGAAGATAAGGTATTCAACAGTTGAAACATAGTGGATCCGTTTGCAAGCCGGTTTCATAAACGCACGCAAAATACGTAAGGTAAATTAAGGTGCGCATAGTAGCCCTTTACGAATGGTACAATCGGTAATATTGAAAAATGTGAAAACAAGGTATTATTCGCGATATTGTCTTAATTCTAGTCTTAATTAATCTACTAGAGTACTAAGTTGGTTAAAGGTCAAATACACGAGCACGTGGATGAGTTAGCACGGGTGTCCTGGTGATTGAGAAAGCGCCACTAAAATTCGGTAATCCGTTAATTAATAGATTCTTATAATCCTGATAAATTGTTCTAATGGTATTTAAGGATTAACGTAATGAATTTGGCTTAGTCTAACTTCTATTCTTTTTTTTTCAGGTTAGAAAAATTATCAAGAAATGAAAACAATCGAGTAATGCAAAGTTGGTTTGTAAAATTACATTGCTTTGATTTCACAACGAAACTTGGCTCGGTTCTGTTTGAAATTCGCCAGCGTATCGTCTGCATTGCAAATCTGAATTGCAGACTTTTCCAAAGGCAACTTATCAACGGTAAACTACAATACTAGGGAACTTTTTCAAACTTGCACATAGCAGTTTCTTGTTTTTTCTCGTTTGGGAATTACAAGGAGAACCGAGCGCGATTGAGAATGTACTTTCGATTGCTTTCATTTTGAGATACTATTACGAGGAATTGTCAGCGAGGAACTTTTCTCAAGCACGAGGTATCACCGTGCTATCGGTACTCTTTATCAGAGACATTAGCATCGACGAGAACTCGAGCGGAACTCGAGCCCGGCACTCGAACGGATCGAGCCACGACGTCGTACTAAACGCTACGCGTGTCTACATAGTTTGTCACAAGAGCAATGAAATTCAGTATTTTGAATGATTTAGAGTGTAAAAAAGACAATGAAATTAATTGATAATTAATTGAATAGGAGAAGTATCAGTATGTGTTATTATACGTCTACGGCAGTTAGCTGAGGCTGTTAACACGTTGAGCCATGGACCATTACACGTTCCTGAATAATTAAAAGAAAACAATGGAAAAACATTATTTTAAAATTATAGTAAAATGGTGAATAGAAAGCTTAGAATTTGAAATTTGAAAATTAACTATTTCTATTCTTAATAATTAGAGCTTCAATCCTATAAGAAATGGCCATTTTCAGTGTGGCGTTCAACGTGTTAAGGAATGTCTGACCATACACAATTTCTTTCACTGCGGCAACCACAGCTTTAATTTCGAATAATAATCTTCCAAGGATGAGCTCCTCAACAAAGTACCATTTTACGGAAATTCTGAATTTCGTTACACCGTGGTGACAGACTACGCGGATATTCGATTTACGAATCTGAAGATCGTCATTGTATTCTCGTATCGTTGTTATGAAACCGGCGGAGACATTATCGTAGACAGAGAGACAGGGATGACAAACACCAAAACACAACGGACACTAAAGACGGACGTTTACGCGCACGAGGAACGTGATGCGCATTCGACATTGCGCGCTTTTTCTTTTTCATCTTTTTTTTTCTCTCGTTTTTTCTTTTTCTCTATGTACATACAAAAATAGCCGTCGATGGGGCGTGCCTCTCGAGCGCATCGAGGATGCCCGGACGCTAAACCGGAAAAAGAGGGATGCAGCGACGAAGAAGGGAAGAGGAAGCGGACAGGGAGAAGCTGGTGCGCCTGTTTCTCGCGCGATCCGGCCTTACCGTCGCTCCACCCCAGCCACCCTCTTTTTCATCTTCCTCTTCTTCGTTCTTCAGACCGAGATCCGTGTAGCATGACTAACTACCATGACTAACGAGCCGGGCGAAATGCCACCGTGGAATCTTGGCTAACCGACCGGCAAGGTGGGACCAATGAAACCTTTCCAACTCTAATATTTTCCTCTGTCAGTAGGTTGGTCCGATTCTAATTTTTCTTCTCTTTTTTTTTTAAATTAACCTTCGATCTCTATTTTTCTATTTAAGACTCCGAGAATTCCCTATTTTCCTTAGGGAAGTATGATCCTCAATATTTTAAAAATTATAGTAACAAAATTAATTTTATGTGGAATTTTAATTGGTTTATTCGGAGGTCATCCGAAATCAGAGCAGTCTAAAAGCATCGATATTGACTGTGGATAAAATTGAACTGTTACAGAAATAAACAATCTTCCTGTATATTTAAACGCGATCTTTCGATAGCATCGTTACGTATAAATCAGATTTCACGTTAGATTTAGAACGCGGCGATAGTTGGAACTCGGAGGTGAAACGTGGTCGAAGGGAAAATTAAAGGAAAAATCGGGGTGTAACCGAGATTGCCGGTGAAATCTATCGTTGCGAATAAGTTTGCAATCTGTTCGTGACAAGAGATCGGTCGCGGGTTCACGGTGATATCGGAACTCGGAAAGTTCGTCCGACGAACGGCCAGCAGGTCCGGAAGAATTGATGGCGAAGCATCTGGGTCAGTGGGAGCAGATCGCGAAAAACTACGCCACGGTTGTTTTCACCCTCGATCGGCTGCTCCGGGGGAAATTAATTTTTCACAACTGTCTGCTCCCTGGCAGACTCGTCGAGGGACAACGGTTCCGGAAGAAATACCGTATCCAACCTGAATGAGTTCCTCCCGATCACGTTCTTACAGGTGGTACAAATGTTTCAACCCTAGTTTGGCCACTTTAATCCTTCCTGACGGTTATTGGAGCGATCCGATCAGGGGAATCGTTCGAATTTCAAACCCGGAATTCGAGACCTACATTTCACTGGAACACCTTGGTTCTCCTATATTTTTCAATTTATAAATAGAACTTTGATTTGAAAGAAAGTCGATGGTTCTTCATTGTTATTACAGCGGCTGATCAAATTATTAGAGCCACTCGCATAAATTGATGATTTTACATAAATATCATTAATTCTTAAATAAAAACCTAGTTAACACTTTCAGCGCCACGTCACTCATATATGGGTAAATTCTTTGACTTACTTAATTGGAAATACTTGTATTAGATACTTGAAATTGTGGGTAAAAATATAATGAAATATTTTAAAGATAATGTACATAAGATTTGTGAAGACAAAATGGTTTCAGCGTGCCAGTCAAAGTGTTAAACAGAGTTTTTGTTATTTTTTTATGATGCATTGATACTTGTAAAATTATGATACACAGTTAAAAAAAGTGAGTTTTTGCGGACCTCAACCTCATCGAAAATTTGTGGAAATATTTATTATTAGTAAGAAATGTCAATTGATTGAACGTTTGATAGAAGTATGGGCCGGGAATAAAGCAACCGAAAGAATTGAGAAAATATTTAAATGTACTTGATTACTTTTATAAGTATTTTTTTGTATATTAATAATGCAGAAGTATTGATTAAAAGTTAAAATTGTGGCTCTATTTCTACAGAAACACGAAAAACCCATTTTTCATACCGTGGCTCTAATAATTTGATTACTGTAAGTCGACTTTCAAGGAAGTATGAATAATCTAACGTTGACTATAAATAAGTAGGGATGACCTGGTACCCGAAAATTTGGGTCACGCTCCCAAAACTTTCGGGTACCCGCGCACGCCCCAATAAATAACTTGAAAAACATCCTGCAGATCGGGTATCGATCTTCGAGCGATGGGTGCCGGTAATTGAAAGCCTATTTAACCGGTCGAGGGGTAATATTTCGGGAAGGTGTTCGATGAAATTATTATTCGTAGCTCGAAACCGACGATTCTCGATCGTCGAATCGCTGGTCGGAGGTTTACCGTGGCGAATCGAATATTTAACTTTCGAACTTTCCCCGGGAGGAGGGCACCGCGTCGGGAGACTTTAATCAGCGGGAATTCGATATTCCATTAAAATTTCTAGACGCGTTGCGTTTCGAGGAGCCGCTCCACGACGGCGAAACTTACACACTGAGGCGAGTTTTCCGTGCTTCGTACCCGCGAATTCGTGTAATGATTCCTCGTTTCGTTGACGCGTGACATTCGCAGACGACGTAGCCATAAGTAAGGGAGAATTTCAGTAGGCGAATTCGGGGGTACGATCGCTTCCGGTGATGTTTCGTGATGGATACGTAACGCATCTTATTCCTGACGCGTATCGAGTATATTAAGTTTCTTTTCTCATTTTTCGTATTCAAAACGTAACATCTTTTCTTCAAACTTAACATCATAAATTAATAAATAAATATATATATATATATTTATATATATATACAGTGAGTGTAAAAAGTGTTTGGACAAAGTTTCATACAGAATACCTCATTTGAAATTGGACCAAATGATTGGTGGTTCTTTGAGAAATTATACAAATTAATTTACTAACGATAAGATATGTGCTTTTGTCGTTTTAAAAAATTACAATTTGTTGAAATCGTTAAAGAATCACGACTTTTCATCTAAGAACATAATAATGATTAAATAACATTCTAATTCTTTTTAAACAAATTATTCCAATTTAATTTAATTTCAATATTAATATTTTAAATTTAAATTTCACCCATTGTTTTAAATTTAAAACACATTTTTAGATGAAATTTTAATTACTTGTAATTTCTAAGTGCACCGACCGATCTCGATGAAATTTTCATTATAGGCTCACATAAAAAAGATGAAAAATTATCCTTCACTATTTCACGATTTCAACAAATTGTAATTTTTTAAAACGACAAAAGCACATATCTTAGTATAATTAGTATAACTTCTCAAGAAACTTCAAATCATTTAGTCGAATTTTAAATGAGGTATTCTTTCTTAAACGGTGTCCAAACACCTTTTACGCTCACTGTACATGTACGCTTACGTTTGTATAAACGCGTAATCTCGTCCTTAAATATACTCAGTGTCGTAGTGTGTCCCTAAGAGTAAAGGTCGCGCCTATTATTGCTTCAATTTACAACGATCCTGAAGACGGTTCTCTTCTGTCGACGGCGACAAGCAGACAAAGTAAAAACAGAAGAAAAGAAGAGGGACCGTCTAATTACGAATCCTAACGTGTCTTTTGCTCCCTTCAGGTGTGTACCAACGTGTCCGGGGTGTTTAACAAGAGAAAAAAAGAAAAATGTAGAAACGCGTGAACCACGTGTTTTCCATTCCCTCATTTCAGCTCGTTTCTCGTAGAAATCTTTGCTCGAGGTAGCCGAGGTGTTTCGCAAAAAATCTTCAAGATCCTTCAGCCTACCAGGCCCTACCTAAACGCGGACTTTGCCGAAGTAGAAACGAAAAGGAACGAGGGGATACCTTGGACAAAGACGCGATAATTGTAGGTGTACTAGGAGAGACAGATGGAGAGGGATGTTAGAAATTGAGGGATAGAGCGAAATGGGAAGAGTAATCTTGGGATGCTGGCAGTGTAGGAGGGTTTAAACGGACTAACGAGACGCTGCTTTGATTTGATTTGTCACTACGTTTAAACGCGAAATGAACACCGCCCGCCTTGAAACACGGCGCGCAGCATTTGCACTGAACCAACGGAATCCGACGCAATCCGTGAAAATAAATACGTTCCCCGAGCCTGGCCGGCTAGAACCGGCAACGGTTTACGCGCCGTACAATTTACATTCCGAATCAGATTGCGTTCCCTCAGCGAAAATGCATTCTGCTTCTCCAGCGTCGCAACTATCTCGGAAGACATTTCATTTTCAACTCTGTCCACCGGTTGATCCTGGCTTCCTCTGCCATTCACCGCGTGGACGATACCCTCTGTTCTGTGTACCGGCACGATTCGAATCTACGAATCTAAAACTGTTCAAAGCCAGTGATTCTAGCAGCCCGTACAATGGACGACAGTTCATCGATACTTTCGGTAACCGAAGGATTACCGTACCACGTGTCGGCGTTAGAAGATCAGCTCGAACAGATCCCGAACCCTATCGAGGGTAGGGGCTTCTATTGGGAAAGAATCTTGATGGAAAATAGAGTTCGACGGTTCAAACGAACACGACGTGAGGCTTCTGCGGAAGCGGTGGTTCGTACTCGTAATCGTACTCGTAGTCGTAACCGTAGTCCACCCGGTTCGATCTGGGTGCAGTCGGAGTCTGCATGCGATAAAGCGACAGCACTTCCGGTTGTTCGTCGCGGAGATCGGTCACGTCGGCCACCGCGTACACACCCTCTTCCGTTTGCCTGGCATACGGTTCCGTCGCTTCTTCCCGTCGATTGGTCCTAACGTGCCTAGGTGTTTCGTAAATGTTCGTGTCTTGCGACTGAGGGCTACGTTGTCCGGCCTTTCCTCGAGGTGTGTCGTAAGAGGTGTCCTCGTTCCTGGCTAACAGTCTTCTGCTGTACGACTCGGCGTTCTTGTCCAGCTCGTCGTTGTTCCTTCCCACGTAGACGAGAAACTCCGGTCGGTTGGGCGCGGCGTACGCCAGACGTTTCTTCCTCTTGGATCGTGTCAGATGAGCTATCACCGCCAGGATGGTCGCCGTCGCGGCTAGACAACCGGCAGCCGACAACGACAGATAAAGAGGGCTCAGTCGGCAACGCAAAGAACCTTCCGACAGAGCGATCAACGCTTTGCCGGAGAATTCCTCGTCGGTACAGATAATATCGCGGCTATCCAACTCGAGCCTCGACTCGTTCCGTCGTTCTTCCGCCCTGATAACGTTCCACAGCCAATGCACCGAGCAATTGCAGACCAGGGGATTGCCGCCGACGCGAAGTGACGACAAACCGTCAACTGGGAATTGGGTGGGTTGCAGGGTCGACAGGCTGCAACGACGCAGCGAGACCCATTTCAGATATCTCGCGCTGTAAAGAACCCTGGCTGGTAGCTCCTTTAACCCTCGATTACCGTCCAACGAGATGCGTTCAAGATTCACATTGTCGGCGAACGCTCTGGCGTGAACGCTAACGATCGTACAGTCGTTTAACTCGAGGCTCCTTAGCTCGAACAGATTACGGAATCCAACGGGGCCTAGGTTGCCGAGAGGATTCCGACTGAGGATCAGGTTCGATAAAACGTTTAGCCTTGCCAACGCGGACGTGGGCACGGAGGTCAGGTTGTTGCCGGACAGGTCCAGGTGCAGCAGGTCCGGTAGACGATCGAACGCGTCGTCAGCGATATTCCTGATAACGTTGTTCGCGAGATCTAACGAGACTAACGACGGCAACGACGGCAACGAGTCCCTGTCCAGCTCCTGTATCAGATTGTCCGAGAGATCAACCTTCTCCAGACTGGGCGCCAACGCCAAGTTCGCGGTTGGTATTTCCAATAGCGAGTTCCTCTTCAAGATCAACGTACGAATCTTGTGTAGGTTCTTCAACAGTCCTTCCGGCAAACTTGTGATCGAGTTGTCGCAGAGATTTAGTATCTCCAATTCGCTGGTACTCTTGAATGCTTGCTCGTCCATGTCGGAAATATTATTGCTCGATAGATTCAACTCCTTCAACGAGTCCAATCCTTGCAACGAATTCTTTGCTAATGCCCTCACGGCGTTATTGCTTACGTTCAACGTGATCAGCCCCTTTTGGAAGACGAAATTGTCTGAACCGAGAGTGTGAATTGCGTTCGAGGTGAGATCAAGTGTCTCCAGGTTACCGTAGAACCCGAACGATAGGTGAATATTCCCGACACGATTGTTCGACAGATCCAAGTGTTTGATTTCCGGATTCAGCTGGATCGGAACGACCTCGAGGCCCGCGTAAGCGCAGGACGCTCGCAAACTCTCGTCGTCGCAACGACATTGGGTCGGGCAGAGACCGTTTGCCATCACTGACATCGCGACGGCCATCGCTATCGCGATTGGCAACGTCGTCGTCGACGGTCCACGTGATGCCATTCCATATGAACCCCTCCTCGACTGGAACTGCCCTGTAACAGCATACGGATACCATTTAATACTGCTCCTGACATATACCTAAGTACATACAATTTTACAGATTACACTGGTAGAATTAATTCTGGACAATTTGAATAAAAATATTCTTTATTTTGCTATGCTAAATTGATACTGTAATATTTTTATTGTAATCTATAATGTTTATACTTCATATTTTCACACGATTTGGTTTGTAAACGTTTGAAAATTTTTATTTAAAAAAATCTAAACTGTGTCGTTATTGATATGAAATAGCCAATCACAGGATATCTAAGGAAATATTAATTTTTTTCTACCTCCTTTGATGTGTTGAAATTGTAATTTCTATTGTATATTAAAAGTATAATATACGCTCTGAAATTAGAAAACAATGATTATATATTAAATAATTTAAAAGTGTCCAGAATTAATTCCACTAGTGTACATCAGCTTTGTGGTGATTTCAAAGTTTTGCAAGTTACCCTTTTCAATTTCCAACAAGCTAATAATTTGAACTTTAACCAGCGGGTACGTCTCGTTAAATTTTTACCCGTCCGTTTCGATCTCACCGTCTATAGACACATCTATCAATAATATCGAGCTAATCCGACAACGAATTGTTTATTTGACGTCGAAGTCGTGATTTATCGAACGATTGCGCAGATGCGACGAATTCGCTGGTTATAAATAAAAGTGAGAAATAGAGGATTTCGTGTAACTGATGGTACACTCGCAATCGAAACGATAATAAAATGAAAACGATAGGAAATTATAATTGTGACTCTCTCCATGGTCCGCCGTGCTAGGGTTCGCTCTAACGTCCATCAAAGAATTTTCCTGAACTGTCGGAAACAAACCACGTTATATACATACGCGTTATCTAGCACCTTTTATAAAATGCACCGAACAACATGTCATTGGTCCAATGCCAGAAGGCCGTGACACGTAACAGTAGACGACAGGAGGCGAAGCTAACCCAACCCCCAAGTCCGCTAAAGTTTCAAGTTACCCGACCACTCAACTTTTCTATAGCCACCGCTGTTTCCTATAATACTTTTCTACTTTTCCTCCACGCGTTCGGATAAAGGCGTTTTCCTGCTTATGTTTCAACCATACTCGGTTAACTTCAACCACCCCCAGGCTATAGGAAGCGGTGCCGTTCGGTCGAGCGGACGCTTTAATATTGAATAGAAACCTATAACCTTTAATGGTCGCGTATAAGTTGGACACTTAAAATAACTTTTTCTTTTTTTCCCCTCCTCCTCCATTGGCCGAGACGGCCCTGGGAAGCTTCTTCCCTCCGATCGGCCAGCGTCGTTGTAATTATGTAAACGATACGTACCTGGCGGAAGGTAACCGGACGAAACAGTTTCGCGAAATAAAAACGTCGACCGGCAAAGGAAGCTTTGTAAAGCTAGCTAAACCCGCGAAAGCGTAACCACCCTTCACGTTCCACCGGTTTTGCTGCACAAACTCCGATGCAGCCATCGGGGTTTATTTACGGACACCTGGCGCCGTTCAATTCTGCGTTCAGATTTTGCCACCGAGCCAGAGGATGCATCCGGCAGCCAACACTGCACTTTCTGTGTCAAACTTTGTTACCCTTTTCGTTTTTTTCTCTCCGCGAGAGAGGAAGGAACAACGATATAATCGGGGGGGAATAGTTTGAAAAGCGAATCGCGCGCGGCTTGTTGCCGCATTCGAAAATTAACAGGCCGATAAAAAGCTTTATTCCAACGTAGTATTTGTTGCAACGGCACACTGGGAATTCGCTCGAGTTCGTTCGATCGAGCGTGCCTTTTTTTTTTTTACGTCGTCTCGCAGGACTGAAATAATTTCAATTCCGTAACCAGTCTTCTGGCGGTGGTGCACGAACTGCACAAATTACTTTATGGCGGGGACCATAAAGGGCCCGCACGAAGGTCCTGTACTGTATACCTGGTAGTGTACAGAGCTCTGGACAGAGCTTTACGGAGACGAAAAATAATTTAATATTAATATTTTTTGAATGACTAAGGCCATTCAGGTATTTTTTAATTAGTACTTTTACTTAATATTGGCGCCCTGGGAAAGATTATCGTGGCGCCCGTTAAAACATATGTTGAAAAACAAAGTAGAAAAACGCGTCAGGGAAGATGTAGACATAAATACAGGGTTTCCCAGGATTAAACGATCAAACTGAGTAAAAATAAGAAATTAATGTTATATAAACATAGATCCGCAGATGCTTCATAAAATAGTTATAATAAAAAATCGTGTATCGTTCAGACGTTAATTCGCGGCATGAACTAATAGGAAGGATTAATAGTGCATTCCCTGAATTAAAGCAAGATAAAAATGAAATTCGGATCGTTACATATGAGATGTAGATAGAGAAAAGAGACTACTATACTAGGGATACCGGGCTGTGGCGCCCCCTACAGATCTAGCGTACTGAACCTAACCTAACCTAACCGAACCTAACCAAACCTAACCTAACCAAACCTTTTTCTATTTAATCAAAACTAAACGAAAGCTCCCGCTGTTGATCGAACGGGTTACAGGTTGTACCGTGTAGAAGGAAGAGCCTAGTTTTCGTACGGGCCCTTTATGGCCCAACCATAAACTGCCATAAAGTAATTTCTGCAGTTCGAGGCGCACCCTTCTGGCAAGCGTTCCAGAACCATTGGACGTTCCTTGGAAAATGCTCGTCTCGGTAAGTGCTGGCGGTGGCCGGTAATTTTTCACGTCCCTTTTTCTGCGTTTTGCCCCGGTGGAATAACGAATGGCGCTGATCTCGGTGTCGTGTATAATGCACAGATTTATAGCATTCCTCTATCCGACAGAGCTACGCGCCCCTAGCCTCTTCTCGGAGTCGCGAGAAAAAAAAGAAATACAGAGGGACATTAACATCCAAGGCATGTAATATCTCGTGGACGGCAGGTCCAACGTTATTTTCTCCAAGAAATCGGTCCTCCTATGTTTTCCTTTTCTTTTCACCCTTACTCGGTTTCTGACGAGTCTGAAGTAGACGTCGGATTTTAGGGTGGAAGACGAGCCAGGAGACGAAAGTCGCGAAGAAGAGGGTGAAATAGGAGGATCAAGGGAATCGTGATTACCTTCGAAATTCGGGGGGGTTCCTGGGCATCGCTATAAGCGACATCAGCCTGATAAACAACACTTGTCTACGAGCAGAGAACGATAAGGGCGAAAGGGCGGTTGTATTAGCCGAAACGATCGCCGGCAGGGAAAATATTTGTGTTAGATGCTTCCGTGAAATTAGGTCGGTATTACATGGCTTTCACCGAGACACTGGAGCTTGTTTATTGCCTTTTATTGCTTGATTCGATTACCTTCCAACTATCCTTTGCTTCGTGCTATCCTTATATCAAATATCTCCCGGTCAGATTGTCTCCAATTCTTTGCGGCGCAAGAAACCCACAATCTTAAATAATTATGTATAATAAAAAATATTTACCTATTATTAGGGTTTAATAGTTATACTATAGTTATAGAGAAAGGTAACTTAATTGGTAACTTTTTTTATATTTATATGATAAAATAAGAAGATGTGAAATTCATCATATATCATCGCTCAACAAATTCTTATAATTTAAATGATAGCATAATTTATACATTTTTAAAAGAATTTCAAGGAACAAATTTTAAATTTTAGTGAAATGAATTTTAATTATCAGCCTGAAATTATTTCTACACTATACAACGACTAATTTTGATTGAATCGCGAAAATTCATTGAAACTATCCCACGTTTTCCAGCTTCTGGCGAAGTTTTATAAGCCATTCTAAGCAATCCGATGTTTGCCTAAAGTTATACCGAATTATGTCGTGCGAACACGACAACTGTAACAGCCAAGTTTCACACGTGCTCGGGCGGTGTGGTGGCAATCTGTTCGTTTTGTAAAACTAGCTACCGAGGTGATTTATCTTTGACGAACGGAGATTACCGCGATTAAACGTAGCGTTTATCTTCGTTCCGGCAAAAAAGATGATTAAACACGACACCGGATTTCGGGTATAGAAAAACTAATCCGTGTCTAAATCGGACTCTGGTATTACGGGATAATCTATCGATTAAATAAAAATTAATGAAATTTGTTCGATGGAAATGTTCCCTCGTTCCAAGTTTGAACAGCATTGTAATGAAACAATTAAACGTCGCGCAATGTGCTCTCTGCAAAGGGTTGATTTTCAATGTCCAATCGATGGATTAAAGATCGATGAACGGATAATAAGCTGCGGATATCGTCAAAGTGAATACGTTCGAATACGCCCCCATTTCCCGTCTGTTTTGTTACATTTCATTGTTCCTCTTCCAGTCTGGTGACACTGGTATTACACATAAATTATTCGCTCGTCTCTGTCGGCTGGTGGTTCGCGATATCCCGAGATTTTCTCTACCCCGGCGTTTAACGATAAAAGAGAAAATAAATAATAAAACGACGGAGATTTTCTTATCTGGCACGGATGACGAAATTTGTCCCGGGCATGCATAATACATGCGGAAACGGCATCGAACGAGGTTGACTAGGCCGTTTCTGACTTCTTGTCTATAATGGAATCTGCACGGGCCTGGCCAATTTCGGGGATGGTATAAAGCAAAGAAACCCGTGGGTAACGTATAACAGGCCAAGTCATTCAATTTACAGGATCCCCTTTTCCGTTTCCAACTCATCTCGTTTCAGCCCCGACGGCACCGAAACTGAACTGAAGATGAGCCAAACTCGTACCAGACTTGGCTAACCACGAACGCTGCACCCTTTTAGCGATGGCTACGATCTACACGTGTATACTTCCATTACGGAGGGGGGGAAAAACAGCGATACAAGGGAAAGAGGAATTCTGAAAATCTCCGTTTCTACGGAATTAACATCCCGTTTGGTTATGACATCGCGTTTCAATCAAGTCGGACAAGTGAAAAGCAATCCGACAGATTCATCAAGAGAGAATTAAATGAATTTAAATCATCCACTGTAGTTTTACAGTCGGGGGCAAAAATAACTGTTCAAAATAGAATACCTCGGTTAAAATTGGACGGTTTCTTTGAAAAGCTATACAAATTAATTCACTAAAATATGTATTTTTATCTTTTTAAAAAATTACCATTTGTTGAAATCGTGAGAAAAAATAGTGAATGGTAATTTTTCACCTTTTTATGGGAGTCTATAATGAAAATTTTAAATATATCTTTCGTAGATTCAAATAAGATATGTGTATGCTGAAAATTTCATCGAGATCGATCAGTGCATTTAAAAGTTATAAATAATTAAATGTCGTGATTTATTTTTTCCCTCGACTGTAATTCAACTTTAACATTCGATTATCCTCTTCCCAGTTATATCACAAATTATTCATCATCGCGTATAATTCTATTCATTTATTATTAACCCTTGAACAGCGAAGCCTGAATTGAAACCGGGACTCTCTCCATGGTCCGCCATTCGAGAGTTAACTATTACACCGCTCTGCTATTTTTTCTTCGCTATTCCTCACGGTCTCTCTAATTAATTATTCATTCGTATCTTCAATGATAACAGAAAATAACGAGATCTCTGCCAATTGGCAGGATTTCATGCAATTTCTGTGGATAAATAAATTTCTACCACTAGAGATCGTTCTAATTTTCGCGCGATCTCTGGTTATCGTCTCTTCAAATGGCATTGAATGCGCTTTGAACGAACTAATGCGTTCGTGTGTACGTTAAGCTAAAAGTCATTAAGCAAAATTTTTGGCGGAACGAGAGCGATAATCCTTAACTCGCTTCATTTTCTTGCCCCGGCAAAAGAAAGGTCGTTAAGCGGAACTTAACTCGAATGTCGGATCATCGAAACACTCGTGTACGCGAGATTTATTTCCACGGTTAACGGCTCGTAAACCGTTGATAAACACGATAGTTACTTTTCCGAAATTTATGGAAATTTATACTTTATAGATAAAAGTATTCTTTTCAAATTCACGGAGAAAGAATATTCTCCATTGGAGCAGCGATACGGGACCTAATTATTATCCCATAATAGCAACACAATGCAAATGAATACACCCTCTGTATGAATTGAAAACAGTTTCCCGGTATCGCGTAGTCGTTCGAGTCGAAAGTATTCAGCGTTGCTTATCGGTAAAGGTGGGCGAATATGCATGAACCGTACGTTCCGCGCACACGTAACCGAACAAACGAACGAACAACGCGGTATTGTAAATGCCGCTGCAATTGGCCCAGATATCGCGCATACGTTAACAGATTAAACGTTAATATCCGCGGTGGAACCGGGATTTTCCGGCAGTTTCGCGATGAAACCGTCGCGAATTCGCGGAGCAAATCGCAGGCTATTGAAACGTTCATTCACTTAGCTGAATTTCCCAATAGGACCCAATAATTTTGTCTCCTTACACGCCTCTATTATACGCACGTTTTCAACGAAAGTACTGAATCGATCAACAGCCGGTTAACAGACGGGAAATCAGAAAATCGGTAGAGGAGGTTGCGCTTTAATCGGACGCTTCGTTCGTCTTAATGAATAGTCGACGGCTCGGTCGGCCGGTTGGCTGAACGACACGCTCGTCGGGAATAAATTACAGGTTCGTAACCATGGAAGTGGACCCTTTAACGCGAAGCGCCCCTACTTTAATTTATGCATTTCTTGACCCGCGCCGACGGACCCGGGATTCCTACCTGTTGGTCCCTGCCCGTTCTACCACCTGTTCGAAAGGTATCCAACTGGTAGGAGAAGAAGAAGAAAAAGAAGGTGTATTTAGATTTTTCGAAAGGCAGCTGCCACGATTTCGAAATCCTCCCCGTCTGGTTAAACAGTGGAGCCGAAGGGTGTTCGAGAGCGAACGCCTTCGAATTTAACGGCGTTTAACGAACCGAACGGTCGTTAATTTACCAGTCAACGACCGGTCGTGGGAAGGGCAATCTTTCGGAAGGGAACAGGGAGGAAGGATGGAATTTCTTCGCCCGAGGGACAGATGTCCCGATCTGTATCGATATAATCGAAAAAGGGCTACGATCGTCCTCAGGCGGGTGTCGATAATGAACGCTCTCGGATCGAAAGGTTATTAGGCGAAAGGGGTGTGTTCGAGAGGGCGTCATGAAATTTTCATAAAACGATCAACAGGCTGGGGAAGAAACGGCGCCAAAAATCTTCTGTTTAGCCTCGGCCGACTTCGAGGCCATCGAGTTCGAGAGGTTGCCGGCGGCTGGCCAGAAAATTATGCAAATCGCGAAGGAGATTCGAAGCCCTGGAAGCGGCGCGCGAAATTGGAAGCTAGATAAGGCTTGCCAGAGATCTGGATGGGAAAAAAGGGGGGACGTCGATGTACGGGCGAACTAACTTACACGCAGGCACACAGATAAAATTGCGAGGAAACGATCTGGCTACCGTCCGGTTCGTGTTTCCAGAAGGGGATGACGACGCCACTCGATCGGTCATCGAGCATCTCGAAACGATTTTACCGCGACGTCGGCCGGGGGAATGGAGCGTGCGTCCGTCTCGATAAAATATTGCCGCGCGATATCGGTGGAAAGAGATGATCGCGTAAAATCAGAGGGTGAGACGAAGAAGGGTCCGGGCGAAGAAAAGGGACCTGGGTGGAGACTCGATGCGATGAACGGAGAGAAAGCAAGGGAGAAACGTGTGCTCTCGCTACGAGAGGGTAGAAACGAGTGGGAAAAAGCCCTGTGCAATTGCGATCCGGACAAATATCCGGAGCCGAGACGAACGGCAAGCGAACAAAGAGAAAAGAGAGAAGGACTGAAAGCAGAGAAATTGTTCGGGTTACTGCGAAACGAAACGAAACGAAACGAAACGGAACGCTTTTCTCGCTCTCCTCTCTTTCTTCTATATATATATGCAGCAGTCGATAAACCGCGCCTGCGTAGCTCAAACACACAGAGCTCACCCCCGTGAGAGAGAGGCACCCTCCCCCGTACGAGCTAACAGGGGGTGCTTCCTGCACGCATACCTACGTTCCGCGTTCCCGCGCAGGGGTGTGGATTAAAGATATTAAAGATACCGAGAGTCCACGTTCGTCCTCTTTCTAGCTGCTCCCGATTGTCGTACGACCACCATACACCCCGGTGCATCGGTCACACCCTATGCTTTTCATATAGCGCCATATCATTTTTATTGTCAGTACCCGAGTGCCTCTTTCAGTGCTCTCTACTCTTCTCTCGCATCCCTTTTATCTCCTTTTCTTTTCCATGTTTTCCTTTCTAATGAATATTAATCAATGACCGTACCATAGAGGAATCGTTTCATCGACGAATGAATATTTACGCTGCTATTTCTTCCTCCTCTTTTCTTTTTTTCAAACTTTAATTTGCCCTCGTATGGCGCAATATGGTACGAGGCTAACTCGCGGGACTTGTAAGTAAAGACTTATGGGACTTGGTCGAGTCTTTTAGTTTTCATATCTTGATTTCATTCAATCAATGTGGAGTTCGAGTTATTCAGAAATAGAGAGAATATTTTGAAAATATCGTATATGGAAATCTACCATAACGTATGTATAAAATAAAACTACGAAACGAGAAATATGGTTATTTCATATCGCACCCTCTTTTTTCCGACACAATGCCACGACACAAAACTATTCCGGAATAACACTTACGATACAGAAATTTCAAGCTAAACGCCTACATAAACGATTCGCCAATATTCTCAATGCAGATTAATTGGCTCTTCGTTGAAACAAACAATGAATCAACCATTAGTGCTGTCTATTAGTAGATATCCATTGTTTGTTTGAACAAAGAGCGAGGCATTTTGCGTTAGAAATATCGATGGAACGTTTATGTAGTAATTTTGACCAAACTTCAAGCTTTAAATCGATGTTACACTCGCGATCAAATCGGTCTTCCCTAGGGAAAATCGCGATATAGAGGTTGGATACTTTTTTCTATTAATCATTCGTTTATACATGGTGTTAAAAAATACCTTGAAAACCTCTACACCGCTGGATAGATCACGAAAAATCGAGATGAAAAGTTCTGTAGCATTTTTCGATAGGATCAGTAGTTTAGCCACATTTCGTTGTTGAAAATTGAAAAACAGACCAATCAGCGCGCAGCTTGAGTGGCCAGACTCTCGGCGCATGCGCAAGCGCGACGCCGGGCGGCGCGATTCGTCCGCGGCAGAGGAGGCTGCTCCCACTCCGCGGGTCTTGCCACTCAAGCTGCGCGCTGATTGGTCAATTTTTCAATTTTCAACAACGAAATGCGGCTAAACTACTGATCCTATCGAAAAATGCTACAGAACTTTTCTCTTAGATTTTTTATGATCTATCCAACGGTGTAGATGTCTTCAAGGTATTTTTTAACACCCTGTAGATTCATCGAGAAGGAAAATCTAAGCGGCGCTTCTGACATCCTGTTGCATCCAGAGAGCGGAAAAGGAACCGCGCGTAAATTCGGTTTGCGTAGTAACACGCGTTCGGGGCACGTCTTTCCGGTCCGCGTTCGTGTCTGGTGTAATCCGCGGCGCGTGTCATCGTACGCGCGTTCAAGACGCTCGCTGGAATCGATATTCCATGGTACAGGCTGAATAAATCGACTTTTCCTGTTCCGTGATTTTCAGCTGTTTGTTATAGACGGTTGATGGCGTGGAATTATGTCGTTGAATTATTTAGCAACGCGTTTCGATCGGAACCGCGATCCTCGAAGGCCGAAGGAAAATGAAAAACGATGCCAGGTCGTTACATTACCAACGTAATCAACCTGGCAGAAGACTAATTAACATAGCATTAACAATCTGGTGACCAGCAGGTCCCATGGAAATTTTCTTTTTTAAATATGACTTCGTTTTTGAACAACGCGTGTTATCCGCCCCGTAGGAACTAGAATTTATCGGTTCATCGTCCGCTCATTTTTGTCTGTATCGTCCCCGGCAAAGGGGAGTTTAATGACCCCTAATTTTACGCCGGATGATTTATTTTACGACTCGCATGTTAATTGGTCGGTGATTTTTGTCTCTACTCGATAAGCCAACTTTTTATCGACGATAAAACAGAGGAACGTTTACACGCGTGACGGGGTTGATTTACAACCGGGAGGATAAAAGTGTTCCTTCGAAGAACAAGAAAATTATGATGGAAGAAGTTGAGATATAGCGAACTATGCAGATGTTGAGGAATAAAGAGAAATAGAAAAATATCGTAACAAACTTTAAAGCGATCATTTCTTTACAGAAAAGTATTATACATTGGGTGATTAAATTGTTAGAGCCACTCGCATAAATTGATGATTTTACATAAAAACCGAGTTAAACGGAGTTTTTATTATTTTTATATGACCTATTGATACTTGGAAAATTATGATATACGGTTGAAAAAAGTGAACATTTTTGACTAGCCTAGAAATTCTTCGGACCTCAATCCCATCGAAAAGTGAAAATATTTATTATTAATAATAAATGTCAGCTGATTGAACGTTTGATAGAAGTATGGGCTAGAAACAAGCTAAAGTGAACTAGAGCGACATTCGCTGCAGAACTAACCCTTTTTCGGCTATTTCCGGTCAGACCGGATGTGGCAAAAAAAAATGTCGGCCATTCGTTGAGATTTTGACCAACTAAACACAATGGCGCCTGGATTTTTTCGATAACGTTCCTCTGTTTTATCGTTGATAAAAAGTAGAGATAAAAATCACCGACCAATTAACATGCGAGTCGTAAATTAAATTTTGGCCTGTACAAAAGTGACAGAAAGTCTAAATGCTATAGCCCCTTTCTCAAGATTTTCAATCTTAGATACGGGTTGGCTAATAAAGCAATTAAAATGAATTGCTTAAAATGCATAGAAAGTATGCCAAAAAGAATTGAGTAATTCTCAATGTGTAAATATAATCTTTTAAATGTATTTGTTTATTTTTGCAAGTATTTTTTTGTATATTAATAGTGGAGAATTATTGATTAAAAGTTAAAATTGGGGCTTTATTTCTACAGAAATAAATATGGCTCTAATAATTTGATCACTCACTGTTATTAATATTCTAATCGTTTCACTGATTTCAAACTTGGCAAAGTAAAATCCTTTTTATTATAGGAATAATTTCATTACCCTTTGCGTGTACGTTTATTAAAGCCTTAATCATCGCTGTGATAAGAGAAGTTGAAAACTCTAGAAAATCTTTCGGGATTTCGTCTCGGAACTAGCAACAACAAACTTTTCCCCTCGCTTCCCTACACCAGTTTGTTTCCTGTCTTTCGAGAACTTCCTGTCTCTCCCTTTCACCACCTTTTTACCTGTTTCCATACGAAGCAGGGAACACCTCCCATCTGCCAGTCAGGATGCAGTGGATCCGATTACAGGTGTATTTTGTGGGATGTTCGATCAGTTTGCGGTTACGGGAAACCGGAGATTAAACGCGTCGTTTCTTCCTCTTTTAAATGTTCCCTCGACGAACATTGTAAACATAGTCGTTATGGATTGTCGAATATCCTTATCAAATAATTAATACTTCCTCAACGTTATCAGCGCTCTTGAAAGTAGATAAATGTCCGTCGGTTTTAACAGGACATTAATCGTTTCTCTCTGCTTTCGAAGAGCGCCTCTTAATTCTTTTTAACGTTCCATTAAACGCGAATTTATAGTTCAAAGAACGTAGTATTATTTGATAAAAATGAAACTAGGTTATAAAAATATGTTTAGTTAGATTAGGTGAATTTCATTGAGGAATGAAACTATTACAATAATCAAATTTCCTGGATAATTGATAGAAAAAATCAACTTGCAGCATTTTCAATACGATTAAAATCAAATTTCTAGGATAATTGATAGAAAAAATCAACTTGCAGCCTTTTCAATACAATTGAAATCAAATTTGACGAATGAAACTATTCCTCTTTGATCCTTTATATCACTTGTAACCTGATTTACAGTTCACCTGGTATATAACTCCTATTATACTCTATCGGTTCGAATTTATTTCCAATAATTCGTTCAATCCAACAATCGATGTCACGGAAAATTGATACTCTCGTAATTGACGATCCGTTTAATTGGTCACCTCTTTGTTACCCTTTTTTTCTATCCATCTAACGATTTAAATAAATAACTAAAAATTTGTCTTAAAGGAACAACGAACGATTAATCAGCGAGACCGCGAGACGCGGGATTCGAAGTTGTTGGGGGCAGGGTTTTATTAGCCATTTACAACGTACACGTTCCCGTGGGATTCTTTCCGATTCCTTTGTTCGATTCCACAATGTTGTTCGTCGTGTGGTAAGTAATCGCATTGTTCCACGGGAATACGTGGAGGCACGGCCGTTGTTGTGGTCCCGAGTCAATTAATGGTGCAGTTGTTCGAGACAAAAGAAATCTTTCTCAAGTGGATCACCCGAACCGTGACCTACCACCTAGGGGGCTGTAAACAAAGCCAGTCGGCAAACAAAGTTGGTAACAAAGGCAAACACGATATCCGCCCTTCGGCTGAGTCGTGTATAAAGTTGAAGTGCAAGGTACAAGTTCAACCCCCCCACCCCCACCCTGAACCCTCTATCTTGAAACTTAAATCGCGGCACATCACCGCGAAAAGTGGCTGCGAACTGCCGTAACGGTTAACGTACGTGTATGTAACGTTTTATACGGCAAGTTGGCCGATAAATCTTCCCTTATCGAGGCTCGCGGGGTTGGATGTCTGTGTGGGCGCGAATCGACGACGGGCCACACGTGCGCGAACCAACGAAACAGAGAAATCTGTTACGCGGCAACGGATCTCACCCCCAACACCGACGTGGAAATAATTTCAATTATGAAGTTGTTCGTTGTTCGGTTTTCTCGCGATAAAGAACGTCGCCGATGGCTAGAGGGAAAAGCGACAGCGTACAACAGGTAGCGTTACGATTCTACTCCATTGAAGATTATACGGGGTGTCTTTCAAAGAGATAAGATTAATAGTTGTAGAAATAATTTGTATTCGGAAGATCCTTTCTTTTTTCCTCGTGACTCTTGGGAACACACGTAGTCGATCGTCTTTGGCTTATTTCTAGAATCGAATATTTGTGCCAGTGGACGAAAATACACGTGGTACCGTGTGTACGGTAGTTGACATCGAGGATTTTCGAGCATCCTCGATGTACCCTGCATCTCCAGTGTTCCTTCTCCCTTTGGATCGTATCGGTGAAGTTAGGAAGGATGGACTTTAAAAGAAACGAGGAGACAGCTGCAGCCACCTCGAAGAAACGATTCGACGCGGGGATAAAGCGGTTAGGCCCCTATCCATCCTCTACTATTTTCTTCCTTCTCTTCTATTTCACCTTCTCTCATCTCTGTCTCTTGCTTTTTCTCCGTTAGAACGGAGGGAGATGTGTATCTCTGAAAATAGGATTGGTGCGGCACGCATTGTGCCGAGGACACGGTCGCCTCTCCACCTCCGTTTCACCCTACCCTCCTCTATATCCTTGTATTTATAGCCCTCGGCTTTTCCACCGGAGCTTCGCGCCCTACGACCGCTTAATTCGACCGCTCGCAAGAATACAATCTCGAGAGGAGAGAGAGAGAGAAAGAGGCATCAATAGCCACAAGCAAATGCCTTCCGACCAGGCGAAGACCAAGGGAGGACCAGGTGGACTTCCATTTGCTACTTACGCCCTGAAAACTTTCCTCTTTTCATTGGGCTACTTCAGAGGAGAAGGAATAATTGACTATCCCCCTGTTGCCATTTCTCAAGTGGAAAAGATACTCCATTACAGGTTTTTTGTTATTACATGAAGTAAGGTAGATACATCTTACTTAAAATGTACCCTACTTTCCTGCCTCGTCATTGAAATCCATCGCTGATCCGTGATAGCGTTGGTTGGTCATTTTATAAAGCGTGTCACTCGTGGTCTGGTCATTTATATGGAAGCACTTGAACTCGAGTGCCTGGAGAATAATGATATTCAGATATTTCCCCATTGTGGTTATATTGAAAAATTGAAATGATCAAAATAGAGTGCATTTTGAAAAGACCCATTGAAATTGAGTCAATTATTTTTATATTATTGAACGTATCCATTGATATGCTCGGCACAATAAACGGTATACAGATATTCTTTTGACAGTTCGTTTGAATACCGCTGCTGCTGTATTAATGTACCCTTAGAATCCTTAAGAAAAATATCAAGCATCGATCTTCTTTCCATTCCCGTTCGTACGTAAATATGCGAGGATTTATACTGTGGAAGCCAATTCGTGACTTTTCTTCAACCCTTTCGCTAGGAAAAACGAATGTATTCTTAGCTCTACAAAGAACACCTTAGTTCTTTAATTAATTTCTATCCAGTTCTTCAACAGTGTTTCACCGTACACGCATTTACAACGCTTAACGTCCTCGTTTCCTCTATCTTTCGTCAGCTCCGTTCCTCTTCCTCTTTTTTTGTTCTATTTTATCGCTAGCTCGGTAGCTGCGAAAAATTCCTCGGTCGGACATAAACTGTCCCGGCTGCGCTTTTATCCCGCCACCTTTTTTTAAGCCTTTTTGCGCTCGCATTTGTGGCCCATTTTCACAAGCCACGGATTTTAATACAATCGCTCGGGGGAATACCTTTTCTCCAGCCAGGAGGAAACTAATCAGAGAGCAGGGTGCACGAGCGGGGTGCGTTCATCCGTGGTACACCAGGTGCGTTGCGATTTACCGAGAGCGTTGGAAGTCGATCGAGGACGGGCATAGAAAAAGTAGCAGACCGTAGGACCCACGGTCCCCTCGGTTATTAAAATTTCTCACGAGTATCTCGGTTCCCTCTCTATTCCCATTCATCCTTCCCTCCGTCGAGCGACGATAAAACGATAAAAACCGGAGGAGCAAACGCGACGGCCTACCGATAATCATACTTTCCTCCGTTTTCTTCTCGCTTTTCTCTTGTTAAGAACTCCGAGCAACTCTTCTGTCTCGTTCGCGAGATCGTCCCGCAAGCAATCGCATCGGTCATTATATTTAGACGTCGACTTTAATTGTGTATCTTTGAAACCGCTGGTCGTTAGAGACCGCGAGTATTTGAATTTTTAATTAAAAATATCTCCTCTTCCCCCGGGATCCCATCCGTCCCCGGCGGCGGTCCCAAGGAGACTGACGATGCGTGCGAGGAGGCCTCGTATATATAGGCCTGTGGCGGACCGCTACTTTCAGGTAAATGCTTACGCGGGAAAATTTGAATTCGCGGTAAAATTGATCAAGCCGAAACGATGCCAAGCGTTCGGCAAACATTATCAACTAATTAATTACACGAAATATATTACAACCGCGTCTCTAATGGAGTAAATAATCCATAGTACACCTCCGAAAGAATATTTAGGGCTTCGAATGGAAATAATACGATGTACGCGTTAAAGAAGATCAGTCGAGAGAAGAGCGACGGGCAGACGGTTTGTCGCGATATTAAACGCGATTCGCAAGATCGAAGCAACCCGCTTCGCAGGGTGCACACGTCGCACATTATTAATCGGACATTTCAAGGAGAGCTGAGAAGTGTTTGTCTACCGGCGAGTGGACGTGCGCATGATTTATGAACTTCACCGATCCTACTTAGGGCGTTAGCGTATCGCCGTCGCGTTCAACGATTCCTTGCAACGAATCAAAATTTCATACTACAAGGGGTTGCATTCCGTCTCGTACTTAATACCACCGCCGCGATATTAAGTCGGTGTTAATAATAGAGGAGCGTTTTAGGGTGATTTCACGTCGGCTGGAAAAATAGTAATATCGGAACGAACGGGGTAAGGGTGCATTTCATTAACCGGTCTCACCCTCTGAGTCAGACTTATCGGGATTAGAAGTATTCCACCCTTTGCCGCATCGATATCAGGAAATTCAGTAGGAAATTCGAGCCACCGCTCGACTTCCTAAATATACGTTTCTCCGGCGACGATCGGTGATTTAATATATTTAACGGTCAGGCAAACTCGTCGGCTGTTATCCACGCTCAACGATAAACCACTGAACCGTGGCCCCTATTGTGCTCGCGGATTTTTACGAAATCGTATTAAGCTTTGTGCTCAATAATTCTCGTATTGAGAATAGCTATGGTTACAGAGATGCCGATAGAACGGACCGGACGGTTCAATCGAACGCGGTATTGATAACCGAGCCTTCATCTTTAATTAGATCTATTGGAAAATCCGTTTGGTAAGGAATACTCGTCCAAGTCTTTATCTTCGTTTCCTCTACTAAAATGAATTTTATGCAGTTTATGAATAGTTGACGAGGATGCGTGGTATATAGAGTGTAATTATTAACCCTTTAACGGTTTAACGCGTCTGGTAGATGCGAGTGACGATACGGGGTAGTATATCCCGTGCGTGGAATATACCGCACAAAGTCTGCTCGTTAAACAAAAGGCAACGCAAGTCAATTCCTTGTAACGATTAACGCGAATATTGTAGGTGAAAGAAAATACGCGTCGCTTGGACCGTACTTATTGTCGGTCGCTTTTGGCACGCTTTCAAAGGGTTAATTATATTACGCAGAGCATAATGTACCGTCGCTGTGAAAGAAACAGGCAATTCTTTCCATAAGAGCTTCAGGTACAGATGACTTGCCGCTGGCCGGACGTCTGTGACTCATTGTTAGCGTTGAACGTGCGAAAAAGGGGTTGCCGTAGTACTTACACCGACAGACGTGGAGTTTCAGTACGTTTCCCCGGAGTTGTGCACATCGACCTGGTCCACCGTCGATTTCGCACACACGGCACACGTCCTACGGCTCCCTGATCCCCGGCTCCGGCTCCGGTTGTCCAACAGTTCAATGAACGCCGATCAACTGGCACGCGTACCGTTTCATCCGGGCCACGGTGAGACAGTCTAAAACGAATCCAACTGGATAGATCTACCTCCGAATCACTGTTCCTGTCTAACCACGTGACTACCGATGGGGAACACTTGAAATTTAAGCGAGACACCGGTACAGTTCCGACCCGTTCCGTTCGCGTACACGAGCAGACTGGCCGTCGAAAACGCCTCCGAAGAGGATCGGGGCCCCGTTCTTCCGTAGCACGCGACGATCGCGTACGAACTTGGTCGAAATAGACTACCGAATGGAAAAGTTAAGCACGTACTTTGCCGCGGCGAGTGAAACTAAAACAAAGGACGGGTGAAGCGACGCCGGGATAAGAGGGTGAGACGGGGGGATGAGACAGATTAGCGGAAAGGGTGAAGGAAAGACAGAGACAGAGATAGAAAGAGAGAGAGAAAGAGAGAGAAAGAAGGAGGAGAGGACGAAAGACCGCGGTTTCTCCCTGAGATTTCGAGCTGCACTGCAAACAGGAACAGTCAGTCCTCACTGAATCGGAGTTTCGCTACGTACTCGCGGCTGAGGGACTTCGGGATCTGCGCAGTTGCTCACTCACCACCACCATTTCCACCACCACCACCACCGCCACTGCCACCACCATCACCACCGCCGTCACTACCACCATCCCGTCAACCCCAAACCTTCATGGCTCCTCTCGACTCCAACCCTAACATGCAGCCTAGGCAGCGCCCCAACTACGACCGACGAAACCTCCAAGCCACGCGCGAACGCCAGATTATTCTTACTTACTGAAAATTACTTTCAACAAAGTTAGTCCTGAGATTGTATCTACGTGCATGGAGGCGTGTATGCATACCTGGCTATGGGAATATGCGAGATAAATACGGTAATTATTTCGAGTCAACTAACCTTGACGTAGATGTAGATTTGGATGTAGATGTGATGCATTAGGGAAGCACGGTAGTGCAGTTGATTGCATCTATCGGACCTGTAAAATTAAATAATTAGATGTTTGTATATTCATATGAGATATGTTAGAAAGATTTTTTTAATGAAAGAATACCGGTACAAACGGTATGTTGTTAATTTTATAAAAGAATGGCAAGCTGTACCTTTGTGTGTAATTAACTACAGATTCGCGACCACCATCAGTATGCGATGTCAGGAATGTTTGAGTCCACTGCTGGGAATACTATGTCTTTTACGCCTTGTTAAGAGCATTATGGTCAAAGGCGGTTTGTGGCTTCCTTTACAAGAATAGGGTGGCCAACAACCTGCGGTCAAGTAAAATATTTAATTTCTACTTGGTGATTCAATTAATTCTGTGTGAGCATTCGTTGAACGTACCTCTTGTACGTTGTATTAGAAAACGATGATTCAAAGGGAGACGGATAAAAAGGGGTAGTTCTTCCTGTGTTTCCTATGCGGCGAACGGAAACGCAAAGGGTATCTCCACGCTTCGGATACAACGATGAATAGCCGGTGGAAAACGGCGGTGAATGAAGAAAATGGAACAATCGAATTGTGTTGGAATTTTATACAACTAAAAATCCGTCGAAAAGAAAAGAGAGAAAATCTTGTCTGAAGTCACGCTTTCCTAAAGTTCATTGCTCCGTACATGTTGTCTCCGCACAGTCCGGGGAACATTGGCGGTTTGCCAAAGTCATTCTCACATAATTTCAGGAGGATATAAGCGCCAAAAAATACACCAGACTTACGACTGTAATTCCGTCATAAATCTATAATCAGAAGAATAATCGTCGGGTAGGTTTTTAACATGGCGAAACATTAACGTGACTTGGTTTAATTAAATTTGATATGTTCTCGTGATACCGAGTTATCGTTTCGATTCAACGAGATCGCTAAAGCGTACGTCGAAATGTAATACCTATTCATTTACCTCTGTTCAGCTACAGATGATGCGATAATGCAAAATCATACGTTTCGCTAATTACCTCTGTGCGATAGATATCCGATACAAGACCTACAAATGAAAATGATAAACAATAATTTATTCGTAGAAAATAACGTGTATATTAAATGTTAATGGTTTTACTTTTCGTGTATGCTGAAAGATAAAAATGAAAATAAAAAAGACCGTATTGCTTTTCAAATAATACATAATGTGTTGTTACACGTTATCTGAAGACACATTAGCGCCATCTGCTTTTATACATTGAACAAATAATCTGGTAATGTCGGTAAAGATATCTTTCTGTGATTACTATACGTTTTAGCAGGGCCGGCCCTGAGATTCCGGGGGCCCGAGAAAAAGGGCCCATTCACATATATGACATAAAAAAAGTAGCTCAAATAAAATTTTTAAATTAACATTAAAGCTTGTATCACTAATTTACATTTGCATTTACATCGATTAATATTCAAGTAAACATTACTCTTAGACGCAAAATCAGTGGCGGCTCGTAGGTAAAATTAGTGGGGGTGCTGCTCCAGAAAATTTTTAGCCTTTGTTTAAAAAATTGCAGCTTTTTATGTGCGCATGCGCGCATAGTCAAACGCCACGCCGCTGGAACTGTGAAGCGCAGTTCCATACAAAGATTTTTGTATCTTTTTCATAAACTGGGGGATGACTACTGATATTAAGTTTAAGGGTTATGTATTGTACAAGTATAAAGAAAGAATTAAATAAAAAATTTAAAGTGGAAATAGGGGGTGCTGCCTATACGCGAGCCGTCACTGCGCAAAATCGTCTTATGGGGGCCCTGGACCTTGGGGGCCCTAGGCGGCCGCCTAGTCTCCCTAGGCCCAGGGCCGACCCTGCATTTTCTACACGTTAAAGAATAAACGATCAGATACATTTAATAAATGTTTAAATATTTTATGCTCTATTAAAAATCTGTGAAAAAAATATTTAAGATAGAAAAGTGAAAACTGAGCATAGTATACACATATAAGAAATATACATTAGGATACACTCATTTTTAATTTCCGAGCACGCATAAATCAAGGCAAATGTCAATTCAATGACCTTAAACTCCGATAATTACATTAGCGCATCATGAATAAACAGCATGATATAGCGATCAAAATTAAGATACATCGTTAATGGATCAAATGATTATGATTCATAAATAAGTATAAAGGGTATAAAAACACGTGACAGATATGTTTAGATAAATCATAGCTATACCGCTGTAAGTGGTTGCATATATTTTTGAAATTCTTTCTAAACGACGAATCACTTTTTCCATACATGTGTCATTCATGAAAATTATTGTACAGTATTTATCTAATATTTTATAAATTTTCCAACGAAAAGCAATAATAAAATTTTAAAATGTACCTTCGTTTCGACAGAAAATCAAGACTCGTTGAACAACACGTGTAACATTTCCGGTTGATTAAGTACGAAGTAAAGATGCACGTCATCTACCATTAAATTCCCTCTCTTGATATTATCCTCGCTATCCTGTCGTTTCATGCTGTTCAAAAAGGAAGGAATGAAGGTATGATGTGCTTGCTTTAAGAGGGAAATTAATTTCAGGCGGTAATTCAAAGCCAGGGTATCGACAAACCTAATGTCAATTGCAAAATTAATCGATTCCCTCTCTGTCCCTCTTTCACTCATTTCCCGTAGAAATACGAGTGGGGTTGGCAGGTCGTTGTTCCTAGTCAAGATCATAAGATCCCTATTCCCGGCATTTCGCAATGCTGGCGTAATGCCTGACCTCCGCTTCCAATTCTTCAGAATTCGACGTGTTGCACTCATCACTCAATCACGCATTGACTACGTGAACAAACGCTTTCAAACATACGAGTGACACGTACCATATCTATGCCATATCGATTTCCCATTGTCCTGTACAGGCATTCAACACGCGTCCACCATTGTTGTATTATGACAATTAGTGGTCAAATATTACAATAAAGTATTTAGAATTATATTTACCATCGTTTAGGAAACAAGTTGTTTACTCGTTATCAATAAAACAAATTGCTCGCAGAAACACAGAATGCTAGAATGTGATATATTTAAATAATTTGACGAGTAGTTAGTGTCAAAAGAAACTAGTTTTTTTTTCAAACACTGTTCTGCCGGTATTCGAAAGAGCCCCATCTCTTGGTTTTCTCTTAACCTAACAAATTGTACACCTTGAATACATATGCATAACGTATATACGTATGTATGTACAAATCGACTTATAAACTCGCGGAAAAGAAATTCATTGCCCGGTCTACTTCAGGAATCTCGAGTTTGTATTATTTTGTGATTGGCAGTATTTGCTATAGTATTACGTAGGTTAAAAAAAAAAGCTCACAAATTAAAAATATCACCTTATCTATTTATTTTACGCATTAATTAGATCTTCAGATTAGCGTATCTTCAATTTAAATATTCTTACGAAAGCAATTGAGAACGCTAGTGCGCATGCGCCATCATGTCGCCGGTGCTACTTCACTGTTAATCGTTATTCCCCGGTGTTTTATGTTGCAAGTGTTATTTATGCGAATAATAAGTTCAAATCAACTGTGATTAACAAAAAAAGAAGTGGAGATCACAAGGCAAGGTACGCATTCGATAAAACGAAAAACAGTTTTTGCATATACGTGCATGATACACACGTTCTCACGTGACAAGAGGTATGAATGCGAAGTTATTACGATCAATTCTTTCGTTTCTTTTTCAACGTTTGTTATTGCGTTTACAGTATATCTTATATCATGTATAGTAAGACCGCGAGACATTGTTAATTATTTCAAGATATTTCTATAGTTTGAAAATATTAAACCTGTTAGATATGCGCAGTTAATGAATAATCAATAAACACGTGTCGGATATGACACATCCAATATGATTATCATGCTATCAAATACATATATTCAAATAGGATATCTAGAAAGGAAAAGATAATATCATATTTCTTTGTTAACCTTAAAATACCCATATACCCATTAATACCGATTAATTTTATCAACAAATATGTTTTAGTTTGACGTATTTTTAAAAAGGGTTAGTTGAACTGCGCATGAGCATGAAGTGTATACATTTTCAAGATTCCTATTTTGAACCCTTAATTTTTCCTGAGTGAATGAAGCACATAATACACGAATGAAGAGTGAATTATTAAACTAACGAACAGATTGTGTGTTTGTTAATCAACGAGGAGACGAACAGTCAACAACAGGTAAATTTAATTTTTCGAATAAAGAGGTTAGAAAACCTCGGATCAAAACAGATCAGATTTTTTTTCACATTTACTTTTTGTTAACGGATAACGAAGCCGTACATATGTACAAAGAGGGGGATGTTGCGTGTACATACAAGGCATACATACTCTAGCACGATCATATGTGAAAACGAAAAAGGAGGGAGAGAAACATAACACCCCGAGAAGACGCGCAACGCAAGCAAATACGACGCAGAAAGAACGAGAGTGCGCGTCAGTAGGTTTTACCCTGACCTCGGTCAGCCAGACACGGTTTAATTTAACCGGGTCTCAGCAAACTCACAGTTCAATCTATCTTTGTCCAGTGACACGTACGAAACATCGCGACGCTCGCGATTTAACCTCATTCAGATCTGTGGAAGGAAGGATACACCATTTCCCGTGGTACGTAGAGTAAATTTTCAGTTAATAGGTCGAATTCTAAATACACCGCCGTGAATAGCGGTATTCGCGATTCCGATCAACTCGTACGCAAACCAAAGTTTTGTGGCGAATCGTTGAAATTCTTCGCGTCGCCGGGACCGCAAATTTTTTATTCAATGAATATTCATCCGACACGGCTCTCTGTGAACTCCACGTAAACGTGTATTTGCGTTTTTAATACGATTTTCTGCATAGAATTTCCACAGTGCTTCAAGGTTTAACTTCATGAATTGGTAATATTGAAGAGGAACGAAATACACGTATCAAGCATGTAGCGTGATTGTATCATTTTACGAAGAAAGTAAATACGTGCGGTGATTTAAAGTAATAATTACCGAAAGTTTGCTGTTCTATTATCTTTGGCTCCTGCGTCGTCATTCGATTCGCGATGAGCCATTATCTCAGATGATAAAATAATTTGTACGTATTCATTGATAAATGAATATATCTGTTGTTCATAAGGTGAAAAATGGCTTAATTTAACTTTAACAGATTATTTACATTTTTAATCATACATGATCACAAGATATTTAAACTTCCCTTAGGTAAACATTGAATACATTATATCTATAAAAAGATACTTTCCATGCGGACACGACCTGTCCAGAAAGAACAGGAATTACAAGTTGCAAGAGGAGTACCATGTCGTCGTTTACATAATCGTGTCTCATGCGAAGAGATTAGAGTGCAAGCATAGCGTATCTTGATCACGGGGTACGTGATCGACGACGTGTTACCGACTCGGATAAAAAAAAAAGATCGTCTTGCGAAACTCCGGCCTTGATGAACTTCTGGCAAAAAGAAGAACCGGATCATTCCTTTTAAAAGCAGTCAGATTTTCTCATAGATTCAGCTTCGAAGAGTTCTCTCTCCACCCTCGGTGTTCGAAATACCGAGGGCGAAAGCTGGCGTACATAAAGATGACGATATTTGGAAAAAAGTATGAATGTCTCCGCCCGAAGTCTGAATGCAAATGATTCGATCCCCTCTGCATGCATCGTTGCCATTGGAAATGGGGGAAAGGAAGGTTTTCTGGCTCGAATGGAATATCAAAAACGAAAGATCCGCGGCGCCAAAGGCGAGGAGACAGCGGGAAATACAACGAGGAATCGAAAGGAGAGAAATACTCTTTCGTTCCTTTGGGGGATGGTAATGGACCCAGCCGACGGGGAATCGTACGCGGAAAGCTGAAGAAACGAGAGCAGCGGAGCGTGCGATGCGTATCGTTCTGGCGGAAAGCCTTCCCGAAGTTGACTACTGGCCAGAGGCGTCACTTTTCTTTGTACGCGACCCCGTTGGCCAGCACGAAAACTTCCACGAATGTTATTCACTGCCGTAATGAAGACAATTGTGCTCGGAATTGAATGCGTCGAAATTACTTCCATTAAACCCTCGCGTTTGATCGGTGGTCCGACGATAATGGATTGACATATACGTTTGTAGGAATCACGGCCAGGTTTCCACTATGTTATTGAAAGTTGAAACCTTCGTAGTATAATTCTAATAACGAAATTATATAATGTATTATGATAGATAATCTCTTCGGAGTTTGTTTCTTCTTTCAAGAGGAACGTTACCGCTCGAACAGGCGCGCCGTTTAAACTTGCGTCTAGTGCAATGGACAACGAATGCGACGATAACAGTTTCAAATGAAAAGGACATTTTAAATGCCGCTTCGGTCCGTCGTTAGAAAAAGAGAAGATACCTGAAAACAAGAGGAGAGAACAACGAAGAACGCTTTACGGAAACGATTAACGATTCTAGCTCAACGACCTGTGGCGCCGTGTATTGTTGCACAAAATTACCGACCGCCAATTGCGAAGACCGTTCCTAACTGACAATTGCTCCACTTGCTTTAAACCATTAGTACTCGCCGGTTATCTTGTTGGTAATACACTACAATGAGCATCGTCGTCGTAACTAGACGAAGTAAACGCCCGACGGTGGTGTTTTCTCTCATTCGTTGCATCGTATTCAATCGCAATTTGTATACTTCACGTGACGAGGCTACTAAAGCAATTGTTCATTGGCTCGTTTACTCATTAACTACTCGTCGATAATGGTCACGCCGGTGTTCGTAATTTGACCTTCAATTAAATTAGAAAATGAGCGTTTTTGTTCAAGTTTCAGCTGTAACTTGTTTACGTCTGAAATGTCACGTACGCGTTTCTTGTTCCATAAATATGGAGTGACTTTTAGACAGAATGAAAAACATTTTATAGGACAAGTCAAATGTAGAATTTGTTAGATATAGGGACTAGAAGAATCATTTGGATCACTCTGTTCTATCAATAATTAGATTAACATTAGATTGCCGGACAAATAGATTCGTCAAAATAGGTATAGCACATTTTGGGAGGGGAAGGAATTCATAATTCTATTAAAAACCAACATGTGTTTTAAAAAAATTATTTAAGTTTTTCTATATATATATATATATATATCAATAAGATTAACTCGCTCCGGCAATCTCGTGTTAAACATTTGCCGATTGTAAAAGAATCCATATATTCATGAATGATAAGCAGAAGCGTATCGCACATAATTTTGAGGTCTGTTAATATCGTGCGTAAACTGTTGACGCGACATTTGACACGAATTTTTTTATCTTCAAGATAATACGACTAGAGATGGTAAAATAAAAATCTAGAATATACGTACTGCTATTTTTAATCGCACGTGCCGTCTGGTCAGACACTTACGTTGCAATAATCATAAGCTAAGCAATGATACTGGTGTTAAAGATATTTGCATACGTATACTACTACGCTGCCATCCGCTTCGTGGATGACATACTAGAACAAAGCGATTGATTTGTAGTAAAAGTAACTTTAACAGAGTTGGGATACAATGTAGCAATTGAAAGTAGTGTTTAATTGTTGATAATGTGGCGGAACACGAATTGCTGTGACCATTTCTGTGACAATTCCTCAAGGACACCACTGATCTCTGATTTTATCGGCTTGCAAAGAATGGTCAAAATTGATAATCTAGATTTTGAGCTAAAAAGTCACAAAAATCCATCAGTCGTTTAATAGCGGAGCCTCACTCCATGATTAATGATTGTAAATAGATTTTTCTGTCTACGTGTAAAATTGAAATTCTGATCCATGCAATGTTCTTTTCCAGATATCGAACGCAGCCCAAGATGCTAGGGCTGCTGTTACTAGTGGCACTTGGGGCATCGACGCTCGCTTATAACGGCGAACTGGTGGAGCAGGAGTGCCCCGTGGACTGCCATTGCCATTATTTTCGCGTCAACTGGGTGACCGACTGTTCCGAAAGCAATTTGACCAGCATCCCTTACGAGGAGCTTAGCCCTAATGTCTACATTCTCGATATGAATGGTAACAACATCGTGCAGGTCGGTCCGTTTCCCCATGCGATCAAGCTGAGACGTCTCCAGGTGGCGCATAACAGATTGACCGAACTGAAATACGAATCTTTCGCCGGATTAACTTATCTATTGGAAGCGGATTTCTCGTACAACGCGATCACTCATGTCGATCCGGAGGCATTCAGGTGAGGAAGCTCTCGGATATATCTCTGATTGCACTTTGATAAATACTGATAGGCAGACTGATAACGTGAAAGATAGAAAAGAAAGGAAGACCTTTCTTCGAAGAAAGAAAGAGAAGAAAAATAAGTTATACTGCCATAAATCCGGACAGTGCCGGTTTTAGCAATATTGGCTCCCATTGAGGAGCTCAAAATTTTTAAGAAAAAAAGACAAGGTATTAATATAAAACGATGAATCTGTAGTTAGATTGTAAAAATTGTTAATATAAATATAATGAATAAATATTAGGGACACCGGCGCTCTCTATAGATCTAGCGCCCTGGGCGATTGCCCGACCGCGCCCCACCCTAACGCCGGCCCTGGATCCGGAAATGGTTAGTTCCTGAGTTATTAAAGTTTTTGTGCCACAATTCTTGATAAATGGATAGGTAGAGGTGGACCAATTGCTTGGCCTCCATGCTCGCCAGATTTAAACCCATTGGACTTCTTTCTGTGGGGTTCTTTAGTGTATTCGTCTGCAATAGATTATGACCGAATTGTGGCAGCTTTTCAGATACGCGCCATGCCAGGAATTTGGGGGCGTGTTCGGTAGGTGGACACAAGAATTGTGGCACAAAAATTTGAATAACTCAGAAACTAATCATTATAACTATCTTCTCTAAGCATTAGAAACCTATTCCTAAAATTTTGCCCACCATTTACGAAACACCCTGTAGAATTCAAAGAATTTTATACAATAATCATGTGCTTGATCTTTCAACAGGGATAATCCAGGTTTCATTACCCTGGAACTGCAGCACAACCCGTTGGAAGAGGTGAAGGGTTACTTTTTAAATTCTCGCACCCTGCTGTACCTTGATTTGAATTCCTGCGGTATCCGCCAGCTGAATACGCAATTTTTCCACCACACGTCGAACCTGAACAAGCTCGACCTGTCCCACAACCCGCTCGGTAGCATAGAACCTGGCCCGTTCGATCATCTGATCAGTTTGGAGTACCTGAAGCTGAACGCGTGCAACCTGACCCACATATCCTCGGACGCGTTTGCTCATTTGGAAAATTTACGCGAGCTGGAGATGGCGGAGAACGATCTGCGTTCGTTAAGCTGGACGAACGTGTTGGCCCCGTTGGTCCGACTGGAATACCTGAACATCAGAAACACCGGTATCACAAACTTGCCAGGCGACGCCTTCGCTAAAAACCTGTATCTCCGACAGCTAGTGTTGGCGGATAATGAATTATGGCATTTGGACGTGGGGAATACTTTGGGCCACAATCTGCACAGTCTTCAATCGTTGGATCTCTCGAATTGCAACCTGCAGGATCGTTTGTCAGAGGAAGCGTTCAGAAACTCGAGCAAATTGCGCGTGCTGAACCTCAGCGGTAACCCAATGTTCGCTGCTGACCTAACCGTCGTCCTACGCCACTTGCCGAAGCTTCACAAACTTTCATTAAGCAACTGCAGCCTGCGACGTCTGCCGAACGCGTTCCACGTGTTCGAGCACCTGGAGGAACTCGATATATCTCACAATCCTCTGTCGGATGCTTTCGTCAGTCTCTTGAACCCGCTCGAGTCGTTGGAATACTTAGACATGTCCTACTGTGACCTGGGTTACGTTGGAAACAAGACCTTCTCTCACATGACGTCTCTGAAGAGACTGATCCTCTCTGGAAATAAATTGCACACTCTCGAAGAGGGATTGTTCGCGAATCTGACGAGATTGGAGAGTCTAGAATTGAACAACTGCGATTTGAAGATTCCCGTCGATCCAAAGGTGTTCGGCGATCGTACGAGTACGGATATAATCGAGCTGAAGCTCAGTGGAAATCCATTGGAGGTACCAGAGGATGGCGCTCTCCTTCCCGAACAATTATCCAATCTAGAGATCCTCGATCTTAGCAATTGCAACCTGGTGCATCTGAACGAGAATCTGTTCGAGAGAACGAAGAACATCACCCAGTTGAACCTATCCGGTAACAACATATCCGGCGCTGAGAATCTGGCATGCTTGAAGAAGCTGCGCGCGTTGGAGCATCTGCAACTCAGCAACAACAATCTCACCAGCGTCGCTCCGAAAGTGTTCAGATCGAATCCCCGTCTACTGAGCGTGAACCTCCTAGGGAATCCGTTCGTCTGCAACTGCACGATCGCCGACATGTGGAACTGGGCGGTACAGATCAAGAACGACCTCCACGTGTTGGTAGGCAGCCAACCGGCCAACTTCGAGACCGGTGCAGCGAAATTAAGGAAGAGCCTGACCTGCACTTACGACGAGGAAACCCATCGCAAGGTCTTGGAGAAAGCGCGCGAGAGCGGTGATCAGCGTAGACTTAGAAAGGGTGACCTCATTCCCACTCGTACCTGGGCGAAATACGTTCGCGAGTCGAATTGCGGTCGTAGTTCATGATATAAGGTATACAGATTTCAACATCCGATACTGAACGTCTATAACGACAAGCCGCGTAGACTGAGAGCCGATCTTTAAACGCGTCTTGTCGATGACGAAGCGTACCATCCCGCATACAAAACACATACAGCATACAGGTACACGCGACTCGCTCCGCGATATTATCGGAGCGTAACTTCATTAAAATATCCCGGCATTCAAAACATATGTGTATACCCTTCCTTCGATAGCTATACGATTTTATTTTTGTAGTAGAGATTACGATTTGGCGGTAGTACGCGCACGCTAAACATCGGGATGTTGAAATATTTTGTAACTTCGATTAACGGTTAAGGACACGCGATCCATCGGGTTCTGTTTGTTTTGTTGGAACCGAAGTAATCTATTCTGAGCGAATCATTATCTTCGTAGAATCTATGGCGACGTCGCGCGTCCGGCTATCGTACGTGTTTCATTGTAATCAATCATTTTCATCCGCTTATGTTTATAAAACATTTGTATCATCGTGTAACGAAACGCTTAGATGCTCGAATGAAATTCGAGAATAGAATTTACAGTCTCTCGGATGGTTAACGCGTTGATTGTAACGGAAGGTGCTACGTTTTCAATGCTCGTCGGAACAATCAAAGATTAATGAATGTAAATCAACCTGATTCATACTCCGTCGACGTTTCTACATTTTGAGAATGTTAAAATGATGTTCAAATGTTTTCGTTCTTAAAACGCAGATTCGAGCTGTTCAGGTTGAAGATTTTTCATTGTTCCGACGACGATAGCTCCGTATTTTCAATTAATCTCGTTAATTTACCTCGTCGACGAAATCAGTGCTATTCTCTTTCGCTCGGGAAAGCGCTCGTTCGCGCAAACATTCGGATACTAAAATTTAACGGAGTATGCAAACAGACGCGACGTTCTTGATTGTAATTGACGACGGTAGAACAAGGCTAGACGAGAGAGAAGAGACTGGGAAATTTACGTTAACGGTTGTCTTTAGATTCGCTGCTTCTCGCGTCCATGACGAAGTTTATGAAGTTACCGAAAGTTGGACCTTCGTCGTACCTAACTGAATGTAGATTTAACGTTAAAACGAACATGGAGTCGCGTTAATTCTCACAAGCGTGTGCTCGTGGTTAACAAAGAAACTTGCTCGCATGCTCGTGTATACATTGTACCCGTTATTTTTGTTATTACATATATACGAGCATGCGTTAACATTAAGTTATGGACGTCGCCAGGTATATCCTTCTCCCTAAAAACTCATTAGTTCAAATTATTAATCCTTCACTGAGTAGAGATTAATCCTTCACTTTTTTATTTGTATTTCACAATTTTATTCATGTGATATACTTACATACTCTTTAAGGATCTAATTAATCTCACTCTATTACATTGTTACCAGTAAAGGATAGCTACTCTTATTATATTTACAAATTCTTCATCGTTTATTCGTTGTACTAGGTATATTTATTGGGTTCGAACGTTTATATATATTTATTAAGTCTAAAGCATTTTTTGTTACTTCACTAATTAGCGATATGAGCGATAAAATTAGGTTTGCTTTTTATGTATCTAAGAATGAGATTCTGTATCTCCATTTTTCAACCAGAAAGTGTTCTCTGGCGGTGTTCATGTATAAATTAGGATACCCTTATGGTACTTTGATTTTCATTCTTGGACTATGCCGGGTTAGACAGTTTTTTATTTTTATGTTCGCAGTACATGTACGTTGTGTTTCTTGAAAGTACGGGTAGGTGAATCGGATTTTCAGTTTCTTTGTCACTGTTAGGGGAAACATGAATTAGATCAAGTGCCGATACGATTTCACTACATTCATGAAATGTATAAGACTGTATTTAATAAAGGAGTCATTTTTCTTGGTAAATTGAGCAAAGTGAATAATAAGCTCGATTGAAAAATCGCTTGTGAAAATAATTAATCGTGCCTAGTCGTACGACGTCGGTTTCGCGCCATTTTGATTCAAACAAAATGGAGCGAAACAAGGACGGACGTCAAAGTGCGAGAAAGAGGCTTATGCCAATACAGAGGGAGCCGCTTTCCATTCGCTTTCGACGTCGTTTCTATTCATTTCTATTATAAGATAACCAAATTGTAATGAAGTATTTAATATGGAAGTGTAAGTGCCTCTTTGTTTTTTTTTTATATTCATAGCAATTTTATTAATTAGAAATTGATTATAAATAATTCAAAATTTTATTTCAGTCTTAAAGAATGTTCAGCATATTTAAGCAATTATGAAGTTTTGGATATTTTGCAAAACATAAAGGCAAATAAAAAACAAAAAATGAAACAAAACCAGCTAGCAACAATAACTTATCAAACTGTAAGATATTTAGAAGAGACTCCGTGCAAGAATCAATCACCTGAAAAAATAAAAAATTTTTTGAAAGCAACGGAGCCTTTTAAGTTAACAAAATGTGAAAAACTAACTCTTTTAAATTTATGTCCTAAAACACCACTGGAAATTCAATTGGTAATTTACTGACGATAAAAAAGTATAACATTAGACGGTATAATTGAATGTATATTGTGCTTTTGTAGATTGTGGAGGACAGCGAAGACCGTTTGACGGAAGAAGAAGTAATGTCCCTGCTTCAGGTAGTGGCAACTTATTTAGGTGACGATCAGTTGGATGACAAAGATGGGTAACATGTTCTTGCACTGTAACTTTACACTTCTTAAAACAATTTATATGATATGTACATATTATATGTTATGTACATTTTATTTGTAATAAACGGAAATAGAAATAGGTATAATATTAAATATAGCAGGTAAAATTGGCCCATTATCTTTTCTGATCTCCAAGATCATCTATAGAATCTTCATCGATCTGAAAACACATTAAATTGTGAAAATTGTATTTTTGCTTTTTTATCCCCATTCAGAACAACAGCTATTACCCTTACCTGTGGCCACTTATCTGGAATTACTTCAAACAAGTCATCTTTTACGTCTCCTTGTATAACTATCTCATCATCTCCTGTTACGCTTGAGCCACATGCAAAGTAATAACCAAAAAATTTGGCAGCTACTTTTAAATCTATATCTGAGAATTAAAAGCGAACCTTTGATTTAATAGCTGTGGGATTCGTTTTAGAAAAATAAATTCTAGTAAATGAGTATTACCAAAAGTACTAAGACCAGTTACAACTGTGACCGATTTCTTTTTTCCTCTAGGTGCTCTAGATACAGTTACTAATTTTGGAACATCTTCCTTTTTCTTTGTTTTGAGCATACCTTTACCGCCACGTTTCTGTCGTTTCTTTTCATCTTCGCCTCCACCTGCCTCCGTGGTATTATCTTCCACTTCTCGTTACATGAAATCATATAAAAAATGACAATATCTTGGCTCGTATAAAACTTCTATAAACGAATAATATAATTACCCAATTTAACTTTCTCAAATTCTGTTGGTAAATTTCTTTCTAGCCATTGCTTACATTTTTCATATTCTGGATAATATTCACAGTACTGTGACATAAATGGTGTTGATGATGTTCAAAGAATCCAAATACTTACACATTGTCGTACAACAGAAATTTGAAATATCGATTGTCTGATGTTGTCTTACCTCGATAGGAAGAGAACAATTTCCACAATATTGTACTTGAATCGGATAAGTGACATTAGAATCCGGTCCGAGACGCAAGTCTGGTTGTTCTTCTGCCGACATTCTTAGACGCTTAACCTTACTTTCTTATATATTACTTTATCTTAAAATCTTAATTGTTTCTTTAATTTATTCAACTCAGTCTTACGTCTTTCAGTACAGTATCTCTTTATCGTCCTGTAATATATCTTGTAAATGAGATACAAACTGTTACCTATTCAAATGTATACTGCATAGGTTAAAAATCCGTTACCTAGTAAGTTTCGTTCTATCGTGTCCTAAATATCCCTGATATTTAACAATCGTTACCAACCTGAAGGTGCCACAATAAGAGCCAACTTCAGAACGAACTTTATCATCTGATACATCGGCATCGACCAATTACAAACGCTCACCGGATAGCAAGGGGTGGATCACGTGAGAAGAAGAACCAATCAAAGGTTCCCGTTTGATAAACTGCTAGAAGGAAAGACCAATCGTGTACATTAGACTTTGCACTTCGTCGAAACGCACGTGCGGTAGAGAAAAGCGGCTCAGAGTGTTTCAGAGTTAGTGTGCTTCCTCGTGAAAGGAGTTGGAACGTCGTTTTCGAACGAAATTCTGAAAGGTGTGCGTGCGGTGTTACTGTGGTTAATAAAGAACTGACGGTTTAAACGGGAGCCTTGTGAAACTTTAAAAGGGATTGTCAGAGAAAGATGACATTGGGCGCACAAATCGAGGCCTCCACGGAAAATGGGAGTATGAAAATCCCTCTGTTGAACGGCAACGAGGATCAAACAGCTACTGGTTAGTAACGTAATGTGATTTTATAAACTGAACGCCCTGAATTTTTCATCTCTTCAAAGATTAGACGGTACGGTTGCTGGCGTTATGTAATGATTCGGTCAAGTTACCGTGTGTTTCGTTCATTTTAATCTGTGCCTTAACGATGCCGCCTAGGCTAAAAGCCGGGCCCTCGGTGTTATGTAACGCGCGAATTGCGCGAATCTATGTACCGCAGGGTCATGCGAGCCACGAGATTCAGACGAGGGAAATTAGCAGAAGACGCAATGTCTATCTAGCAGACGAATTTTCACCCTTCTTACACTAATTATCACCAGCAATCACGCTTTCAATCCTGTCGATATTATTGCCGCGGGTTTTGCAAATAATTGCACAAGAACGCATGAACATATAGTTTGACGTGCTTCTTCTTCTTCTGAAGACGCACCTTCAAATCGATTCGAGTATGATTTCCATTTAATCGTTTTCTAATTTTTATTATCTATCTTATATTTCATTTCTTGGAGGCACGTGATCAGTTTCTCATCAGGTGATGAAATCGTGTAACCTGTCCTGTTTAACTACTCGCTTCATTATGCATCTCTTTAGGATGTTAACAATTCATACGTCTTTAAGATATCGATGCTAAACGTGTGCGTTTAATATTTTGTGTAATTTTTTTAATAGGCAATGTAACAATTCAATTGATAATTAAATTTAGTTGTGCTTTATTGTACTGTTTTTTTTTGGATGAAATTGTACAGTATAAGAAGTCGATACATAATATCTGCCAACAATAAGAATTATGTAAATTACATTGCACAATCGTGTGTCTGTTTTGTGTAAAACGATAGTTCTGATTCAGTGCTGCTTCTACAGCCCCTTTTTCAAAGTCCAACGGTCGGTGGAAAACAAATATCTTAATTCGAGTGGAACCCGGTCAATTATCGGGGGATGTGTTATTCATCATCGTCAATTCACTAACCCGTCACGTTAATTTGTTCTTCTTTTAGAACTGTCTTTAAAAAAAAGAAAAAAAACGAAATGAAAGAAAACACGTGCATGTTAATGACCCCGCGTGCATAGGCGTAACTACGGAGAACTTGAAAACAAATTTTTCATGACTGAATTATTTTGTAATCTATACATATAATTTTTGGGGCCGCTCCTGAGATTTACGGGGTTCGAGGCGAGCTCCGAAAAAGGGCCCCTTCGCATATATGACATATAAAAAGTAGTTTAAAATTTATAAAATTAACATTGAAGCTTGTATAACTAATTTAGATTTGCATTTACATTGATTAATATTAATATTATCCAAATTACCAATTTCTCTATTGGCAATTTCTAAATTAGCAATTTCCCTATTAGAAATTCCCTAATCACCATTTTCCAAATTATCAGCTTCCAAATTACCAATTTCTCTATTAGCAATTTCTAAACTACCATTTTCCAAATTATCAATTTCCCTATTAGTAGACATTACTCTTCTTGCAATCTTAGTCGCAAGATCATCTTATGGGGACCCTGGACCTTGTGGGGCCTTTGGCAGCCGCCTAGTCTGCCTAGGTCCAGGGCCGGCCCTAATAATTTTTTAAATAATTATTATGACAATTCATCGATTAATATTCAAGTAAACATTACTCTTGCATTCTTAGACGCAAAGTCGTCTTATGGGGGGCCCTTAGGCGGCCGCCTAGTCTGCCTAGGTCCAGGGCCGACCCTAATAATTTTTTAAATAATTATTACGATAATTATTTTTTAATTATCATTTTTTAATAATTAGACTATATACATATATATAGAAAGAAAAAAAGTGAAAATAAAAAATAAAAAAGTTTTTGAATTTCATTCAATAAAGAATGGCGTTTTATAAAAGAGTCACGTGTTTCGAAAGAACAATAGTAAATTACAAAGAATTATTGATAACAGAGGTTATCGGTCTTCGTTTTGACGTTATGTTGTGTTCCTTGCGCTTTGCTTTGACTCCGATGTACTAAAAACGATATTTTATACTGTAATATCTCGTACGATTTTGAAATACGATTCGATTTCGTAAGTCAAGCCTCCACGTAAGTTCAATGTTATTAGAAACATATCGTATTGTAAGAAATGTAAAACTATTTAACACAATTTTTTTAATAATTTTTTCGATTACTGTCTACAATTAGGGCCTCAACGAGAAATCAATTAAAAAGAGGTAAATTCTATGTATTTTTTCCCCTCGAATCCAAAACTGTTGATAAAATTTGGGGGTCGCTTGTATTTTTAAAGATATGAGAAAAAATACAAACGACCCCCAAACTTTATCAACAGTTTTGGATTCGAGAGGCAAAAATACATAGAATTTACCTCTTTTCAATTGATTTCTCGTTGGAGCCTTAATTGTAGATATTTACCATTTTTTCTTACACATTTATTACCTTACCTTTGAAAGAATTAAACTAGTTCACCTTGAGTTAATATCTGCCGTGTAGGTTTAGTAAATCGTTAATCAATTTACTAACAGATGGTCATTGTACAAACGACTTCGTAATTTGTCGAGCTTTCTTACAGAAGGCGCGACAGTGATAATGAGACGAACACATAATTAACATCCAACCCTGCCGGTAAATTCGAATGGACCCATCTGTGCGGTACTGAACCCGGTTATTTGTATTTCGATTCGAATAGTTTGGTTATGTGTACGGAACGCAATATTCAAAAGATCGCACTTCGTTGTTGCGCGATTTTAATTAACCAGTAAATAATAAAACGTTTCGTTACGTTATAGGCTGAAAAATGTATGTTTTCAACAACAATTCAAAATATATATGATCTATCCTTTTCTAGAATAATTAAGATTTAAAGATTTGAGGTAAAATTGATTCATAAATTTTTAAATTTAATACTACGAAAGATAAATTTATAAAACAGATTATTGCGTAGATCTAATTAATAGCGTTGAACATTTAAAAACGTTTCCATCTTCTTTCGAGTACTTCCGGGTATTCGTAATTATGACATTTATTAGTTTTTAAAATTAAAACGTTTTTAAATTAGATAACGATGACTCGAAATGTATCTCAGACTCGATTTTCTTTTTTAACACATTTTTGTCTACTTATCTCTAGGTTATTTTCAGTGTTACTTTTCTTATCTTTCGTTTTGATAAAACTTAGTGGAGAACAGCGTTAAATCGGAATAGTAAGAATGTACAATAAGAACAAGATAAAGCGATTCCTTTACAAGATAAATCGATGTAAATTTTGATGTATCGATGTGAATATATATATATGTATATTCACCGACAAAGATGCCGAAGGGTTTAGTTTAAAACTAGAAAATTGTTTGTAGATCAGAATATTTGTAAAAAAGGTAAAAATATAAATAATCTACTGTTTGTTATCATGAAATTTTTCGAATTTCTTTCGATCTTGATACCGCTGGGTGAACGTCCTCTAACAAGTCAATAGAATTTTGATTGGCGACAACTCGGCGATCAATCGATAATCGATACCAACATCAAAGCGGCAAACACTGCGACAATCGAAAGATTCTATTCAATTTAAATCCACTGTTACTAATATTGCAATTATGCAGTACACAATTCTAGAATTATTTATATATACATTAGGTGTACAAATTAATTCTTAATTAATATTTTTAATTTGAATATTTTCCCGCGGTTGAACATTTGAAAAGTGACAAGACATAATAACAATAAAGATTATTTCAATAATTGGAATTACTATAGCTCCTTAAAAATAAATCTTTAATTAAAATAAAGCAAAGGCACCGAATTAATTTGTACATCTCATATATATATTTTTAAATTTCGATTAGTTACTAGAACGCTGTACGTTTTAGTTTATTATAAAGTGTTGTATACACTAGTGAAATTAATTTTGGACACTTAAATTTTTACTAAATTTCGCGTTTGTTCAAATTATTTAATATAATAATTATTGCTTTCTAATTTTAGAATACTTTTAATATACAATAAAAATTACAAATTCAACACATCAAAGGAGGTAGAAAAAAATTAATATTTCCTTGGATATCCTTTCATCCTGTGATTGGCTATTTCACATCATGCAACGTTTCGTGTTGCCAAGCGCAAAAACAAAAATAACAACACAGTTTAGATTTTTTTAAATTAAAATTTTAAAACATTTACAAACCAAATCATATGAAAATATTAATAGATTATTGTAATATTATAGATTATAATAAAAATATTACAGTATCAATTTAGCATAGCAAAATATACATTTTCTGCACAAATATGAAATAAAGAATATTTTTATTCCTAGTGTCCAGAATGAATTCCACCGGTGTATGAAGGCCGCTAAAGATCAAGGTCCCGCAGGTGTGAACTATTTGAAATATGTTCGAGCACTCAACACCATGGTAGAATCACAATGAACACTGGTAAACGGTTCGCCAGTTAAACCATAATTAATAACGTAACACGTCGAAGATCGACGTTCACCAGGAATGGATGTATATTGCAAACATGAGATCGATAAAAATAGTACGGCATTTAAGTGCGAACTATTTACATTGCCGTTTATTTATAAATGCATTGGTGGATGCAAGTGGTAGACCCACGGATGTCCATTGCCGTCTCTAGTCAGAAATGCTCCCCATTTCTACAGAAACATCTTTTACATAAATTTCTCCTTATTTAATAAAAGCGATAAATAATATTAATGTTATTATTAAAAGAAAAATACTAAATACAATATAAAATTTCCCTTATCGTTATGCTTATTGAAATAAAAATAAATAACCTTGATTTGTCTGCTTTATGATAAATATAGAATTGTAATTAAGGTTGTGAATTTAGTTACTTTACTGGTTTAACATCGATCAGTAATTGGCATCATTGTTTAATATTTTCATAAGTGTTTGATGATTTATAATAACTTCTGTCATTAGAACAATATTGATAATTTAATAATTCACATAAGTAATTAGAATATTATCTATTTGAATAATTATCGCTCGTTAAATTACAGGTATTACATTCGATATATGATAACGAAAATGTTTTTACAATTTATCTAAATTATTCGGTAAGGTAATCCTTGTACTTTAGTCGACTTAATGTATACATATATCACTGAAACGGTTAGATAAAGTTGTAAGAAACCTAAAAAATTTCACGTTTCTGCAGACTTTAATAAATTTGTCTCTTTAGATATGAAGGAAACCGCGGAGGAGACCGGAAGTACGAGCACAGCCTCGAAAAACGTTGTCGAGAAGGGTGAAGTGGAAGCGACGAAAGAAAAAGGCGACGAGAATGAAAAGGAAAAGGAAAAGGACGAGGAAAAGGATAAGAAGAACGATAAGAGTGAGAAGGATGGAGATGGTGATAAGGATGGCAATAACGAGCAAGAAATTGTTTTTATTCAAGATATGGGATTCACTGTTAAAATAGTCAGTCCAGGTGCTGAACCCTTTGACATACAAGTTTCCAGTATGGAGCTGGTACAGGTAACTGATTGATATACCTTCAAGTACTTCTGATTCTATTCAAATTGAAATAAAACTCAAGGTATGTGATTTTTTTAAGGTTCCTTTATTTTAACACTAAGGTATGACATTAATTATCAAAGACAATATTATTTAAACGTCCTCCTCCTTTTTCACGTGCCCGATGCGTTTCACCCAAGTAGAATTCAATTTAATAGCGATTTTGTTCCTCAGCTCGTCAATAGTCTTTGGATTATTCGCGTAAACTTCACTTTTCATAAACCCCATAAAAAAATCTAATGGTGTTAAATTCCTCCTCGTGAAAAATTACTCGGTCAAACGTATCGAGCTTGCAAAAAAAGCGGAGAATGATATAGTTTTTCATAATTAATGTCATAAAATAAACTTTGTATTAAAATAAAATAACCATACAAGAATCAAATACTTTGCATTTTATTTCTATTTGAAGATGCGACACTCAATTTGTATAACCCTATACAAAAACGATAGAAATAAACGTTTATATTATTTTTCAGGAGATCCATCAGTTGCTGATGGACCGCGAGGACACCTGCCACCGTACATGTTTCTCCCTACAACTGGACGGCAACACCTTGGATAACTTTGCTGAATTAAAGAATATCGAAGGTCTGAAAGAAGGTTCTGTGATTAAAGTAGTCGAAGAACCATACACGATGCGGGAAGCTCGTATACACGTGCGACACGTTCGTGATCTGTTGAAGTCTGTGGATCCTGCGGACGCTTACAACGGCGTCGAGTGTGCCAGTTTATCGTTCCTAAACGTCGTCACGAACGGCGACATCCTCGAGAAGAAAAAGAGCAGGGCGGATTCGGTCGACTGTACTCCACCCGATTACATTATACCCGGCTGTAAAGATAGACCGTTACTACCTCTACAACCGCAAGCCAAAGAGCAGAAGTGTCCTCCTTGTTTAAAAGTAAGGGCTCGTTGATTTGGAGTCGTTTCCTATCTTCGTTTATTTTATAAAAACAATTCATTTATCGCAGGTTTTAACGACTTCCGGATGGAATCCACCACCGGGCCACAGAAAGCTTCACGGTGATTTGTTATACTTACACGTTGTAACGTTAGAGGATAAGCAATACTATTTGACTGCGTGCGCCAGAGGATTCTTTGTCAATCAGTCAACAAAAGAGGTGTTTAATCCAAAACCAGCGACACCGAGTCATCTGTGTCACAGCTTAATTGAACTACTGAATCAGCTCAGCCCGGCATTTAAACGGGGTTTCGCTGCTATGCAAAGGCGAAGAACGCAACGGCATCCGTTTGAAAGAGTGGCCACACCGTATCAACTCTATGCCTGGTCCGCGCCTCAGATTGAACACACGATTGACGCGATACGCGCCGAAGATAGTACGCTTCGTTTTTCTGATCATTTACCTAGATTTAAATGTAATAAAATGATACATCGTTTATTTATGTACAGCTTTCTCCTCCAAGTTGGGCTACGAAGAGCACATCCCTGGACAAACTAGAGACTGGAACGAGGAGTTACAGACAACAAGAGAGCTGCCACGTAAAAATTTACCAGAAAGACTGCTTAGGGAACGCGCTATTTTCAAAGTACATCCACCTTCTTTGTATTTGTATTAGATTTATAAATTAATTCGGTGCCTTTTCTTTATTTTAATTAAAGATTTATTTTTAAAAAGCCATACTAATACGAATTATTGAAATAATCGTTATTATTATTATGTTGTCACTTGTCAAATATTCAAATTAAATACATTAATTAAGAAGGCGTAATACTAAAGGCACCGAATTAATTTGTACACCTAATATATTATAATACTTGCTTTTTTATTAATTTAATTTCTCATTCAGGTTCATAGTGATTTCGTTGCGGCTGCAACTCGAGGAGCAGTAGCCGTGATAGACGGTAATGTGATGGCAATAAATCCAGGGGAAGAGGCAAAAATGCAGATGTTCATTTGGAACAATATCTTCTTCTCGCTTGGATTCGACGTTAGAGATCATTACAAAGAATTAGGCGGTGATGCTGCTGCTTTTGTCGCGCCTCGTAATGATCTTCAAGGTGTCAGAGTATACGCTGCCGTTGACTTACCTGGTCTTTATACACTCGGTACCGTTGTAATCGATTATAGGTTTGTACGCTACATTAGATACACGCGTTCCTTTCGTCACATTATTTGTACGACGTGGATATTTTGTAGCGGATCATTTATACTTGTTCGATGTTCAATATTCTATCTCGACTAACGTCTCGATTGAATGGATGTTAAGTTTTCGTGGTAATCACTCGTAATTCCTCTGCATAGAGGATATCGTGTCACCGCTCAGTCGATCATCCCAGGAATCTTGGAACGCGAGCAGGAGCAATCTGTTGTTTATGGTTCCGTAGATTTTGGTAAAACGGTTCTCACGCATCCCAAATACCTTGAATTGGTTAGTTCTTCGCTATAACAATATTAACCCTTGGCACTCGTATTTATATTTGAGAAGGATCAAAATGAAAACATTTTTATGGGAACATATTACAATTTAACTAGTTTAGTAGAAAAAATTAGAAAAATACATATATAATAATAGGAGTGGAAAGGGTTAAACCCTCTATTGCATGAAATTTTATGACGAGTTGTAAAAAATGTATATGGCTGTTAGTCTACTTAAAAATAAGTGTTGAAATAAATAATAAAATTTTATTAGAAAATTGCCCAATGTTCCCACTTGGAACCAAGTCAGAGTCTTCAGTATTGTCTACTTAATTTACTATAGAACATTTGAAATTTAAGTTCCTAATTGGGAACGGAATGCAATAGAGGGTTAATTAATACGTAAGAAACATTTGTCAATTGTGTTTCATGATCTATTGTATATTTCATAGTTGAACAAAACTGGTCAACAACTAAAAATTCTTCCACATAAAGTAATCAACGATGCCGGTGAAGAAATTGAACTTTGCAGTAGCGTGGAATGCAAAGGAATCATCGGTAATGATTCTCGACATTACGTGCTGGATTTGTTACGGACTTTCCCTCCTGATGTTAATTTCCTTAAATGTAAGTTGATGTATTCAACAACATAGTCGAAGTTCATTTTTATTACTACATTTTATTGCACTTATTCTTTATAGTGGAAGGCGTCGAGCTAAGCAAAGAAGCTAGAGCTTTAGGTTTTCCAATCGAGCACAAGCATAAATTAGCTTGCCTTCGTCAGGAACTGATTGATTCCTTTGTTGAAGCTAGATACGTCCAATTCATTAAGCACGCCGCTGTTCATCTTCAACAATTAACGTCTGCGAGAAGAGTGCAGAAGGAGAAGGAAACTATTGTTAAGGCAAGAACAAATTTTTCATCTTCCTTAACATCTTACAGTAGAAACAATATTATAATTTAATCTCTCATTAATTTTAGGAAGGTAAAAAAGAAGAATCAAATGCCGTTGCAGTGGATAGTAATAAAGAAGATTCTACTCATGCGTTAATTGAAACAGACGAGGCCAAAAAGATTGTGGAAAGTATTACTGATTCCATTACTGGTGGAGAGAAACAAGAATGTACGTGGTATAATTGATATTTTGTTTTGCCATAAGATGTATATACCTTAATTCATTAATTTCCTTTTTTTTTTCTTTTTTTATTTCGGGTTTTACGTCACATCGACCTACGGATCATTAGCTACGACTAGGACTTGTTTCTTTCGTTTCTGTCCGGTTATATGTAGTGGTAGATGTTAATGTCTTTTAGGTAGTTTAGGGTATTTTCTTTGTGTTTCTGTGTCGTTAAGACTTCAGTGTTCAGATTCCATATTTTGGTCTTTGGTTGTTGTATCTTCTGCATTCGAATAGTAGGTGGATGATAGTGATGATTTTCTGTTTTTTTTTTTTAATTAGGTGTGGCCATAAAATAAATAATAAAATTTTATTAGAAAATTGTGCAATGTTCCCACCTAATTAATTAGGTGTGTGAGTTTTTGTACGCTATATTAGATACACAATATATTCTACGATATTAGAATAAATTTTGATCTATTTTAAAAATCTATAATTACTATAAAAATATTTTACTATATCAGAATAGACTGGGAAATCTATAGCTACTACAAAAAATATTCTACAATATTAGAATAGATTTTCATCTATTTAAAAAATATTTTACTGTATCAGTGACCTGTTCTAAGCCTTAATTTCCTTATTTTAGTGGAAGAGAGTACGAAGGAAATAGTTCGAAGAGCTGCCGCAGCTGTTGGAAGTTTGCGAGAAGCTGAATTCGACGTTAGATTTAATCCAGACGTATTTTCGCCGGGTGTAAAACATCCAGATTCAAATGGTCCTGCGTTAAAGAAACAGAAACAGTTGGTGCAAGATGCTGCCGACTTTTTATTGACTGTACAAATTCCTACTTTTGTAAGTGTTACTAAAGAACATATTTGCTCTGATGTATATATATACACATACTTCAGTAAAACTTTTCTGTTATAGATTCGAGAATGTTTGGATCACACAGCTGCTGCGATGGACGGTAGTACATTAGTGGAAGCTTTGCATGGTAAAGGTATCAATGTACGGTATCTTGGTAAATTGGCTGCCATGTTAGCTAACGTTCCACAGTTACAGTATCTTAAACGTATCGTTGTTTCGGAACTTATTTTACGTTCAGCAAAACACATCTTCACGTTTTATATGCAGGTGCGTTGATTAAATTGGAACAGTTTTTATTAAGCTCAGGTGCAAGGAAATATAATATCCATTTGTTTCAGGGTACAGAATTAATGAGCCTATCTGCAGCAATTAGTCATTTCTTGAATTGCTTATTGTCTTCAGCACAAATCATTCATCCGCAACAGAATCTAGAAGAGGTACTATCGCTACTGGTAGAGGATATTAACCCATTAACTGCCAAATTTTTATTTTTGATATTTTTATTTAACATTTTATTTAATATAATCCTATTGCAAGTGATAAAAAAATATATATATATATATTCAAATCCCCATTTGGGGATCGTGGTAACAAATGGGTTAATTCGTTCCATTCGTTGTGTACATTCAATTATCGAAACGAAGGGTATCAATAAAGGAAATAATTTTCTAGGTGAAAATTTATATAATTACCGGTTTCAGCTTCAGAGTAAAACTGCCAAGCGACGCAACAAAAGGAAAGGTAGAAATAATGGTCCGCAGCAGTCCGAGGTGGAATGGGCTTCCTTAACACCAAAGTCTCTCTGGCAACAAATTAAAGCGGATCTGAAAAGTTACTACGATTGGGAAACACCGTGCCCGGAGTCATTGGACGCTACGATAGAGAATTTTCATCTTCAGAAAATCTCTCTGCTGCGCAACTTCTGTATAAAGACTGGTATTCAAATATTGTTACGCGAATACAACTTTGAAAATAAGAACAGAGCGACGTTCTTCGAAGAAGATATCCTCAGTATATTCCCTGTTGTTAAACATATCAATCCTAGGGTAAGTAAAAATACAGGTCTAAAACTTTCTTGTGTTATTTATTTTTATTTATTTTTCATTTTTCTAGGCAAGCGATGCGTACAATTTCTACACGACAGGTCAAAGTAAAATTCAGCAAGGTTATTTGAAAGATGGATATGAATTGATCAGTGAGGCATTAAATCTCTTAAATAATGTTTACGGTGCTATGCATCCTGAAATCGCGCAGTGTCTTAGAATGCTTGCGCGATTAAATTACATAATGGGTGAACATGGAGAAGCTCTTGCTACTCAACAAAAAGCAGTTCTTATGTCGGAAAGAGTTAATGGAATTGATCACCCATATACCATTACAGAATATGTAAGTATTAGACACAACAATTTTGATTGAGCCAGCAACCTGTATCATTATACTAACATTACCCTTAATACTCGTTCACAGATTCATCTAGCTCTATACTCCTTTGCCAATGGTCAAGTGTCTGTGTCATTGAGGTTACTATACAGGGCACGGTATTTGGCGTTATTAGTTTGCGGTGAAGATCATCCAGAAGTAGCGCTTCTTGATGTGAGTATAAATATACAGAGTGTCTCATAACTCCCGTAACACCAGGAAATGGGGAGTTGCTGATGTGATTCTGAACAATTTATTCCTTTTTCAAAATGTTGGTTGAAGCTTCGTTTTTGAATTATTGACGAAAGACGCTGGCCAATGAAAGGGCGCGTAGAGCGCGCGCGGGTTTCCCCGCGCATGCGCGAGTTTAGCAGGGACGTATCTACGTGTTTTTGCTAAAGGAAAAAGTTGTTCAGAATCACCCCAGCAATCCTCCATTTCCGGATGTTACAGGAGTTATGAAACACCTTGTCTAACATATAATTTCATTAATGTTTATTATTTATACAGAGTAACATTTCGCTGATACTTCACGCCGTTGGAGAATACGAATTATCGCTCCGCTTTTTGGAGCATGCTTTAGCTCTGAATCTTCGATACCATGGCCCAAGGTCTCTGAAAGTAGCTGTCTCTTATCATCTCGTTGCCAGAACTCAGTCTTGTATGGGTGATTTTCGTGCGGCATTAAACAACGAGAAAGAAACTTACGCTATATATAAGCAACAGTTAGGTGAGGATCACGAGAAGACCAAAGAAAGCAGTGACTGTTTGCGACACCTTACCCAGCAGGCCGTTGTTTTACAAAAGAAGATGAACGAAATTTATACCGGCAAATCCGGTGTCAGTCTGCCACCGATTCAGGTACAACCACCCAGTATGGGATCCGTGCTCGACATGTTGAACGTGATCAACGGTATTCTGTTCGTTCAAATCAGCCAACAGGATATTGAAAACTTTAAAGCGGAAATAGAGAAACGACAGAAAGAACAGACGCCTGACGGTGAAATCAAGGCGCTTCAAAATGGAGGCAAGAAAGAAAATAAGAAGGAGGACAAGGATAACAATAAGAAAGAAGAAAAAGAGAATAGAAAAAATGAGAAAGAATGTAAGAAAGATGAGAAAGAGAATAAGAAAATAGAAAAGAAGGTTGATGCGCAGAAAATAGAATTGAAGAAACTTGAAGAAAACAAGACAACGTTAGAACCAGTGGCCGCAGAAAGCTGAGCTCATTCTAAGTCGCTAATGATGATACTTAGTAGTTTTTTTTTTCTGAATCCTAGTCTTTTCCTGCCCGCGCGTCCAGTCTTTGCAGGAGTAACGCGAGTACGGTATACATAATAAATTGATTGGGATTAAAACGAATATGGCAGTGATTGTTCGATGAGGATCGTTATTTGATGTATCGTATATACATTTATGAAAAAAAAAAAAAAGTGCTATCAGAATTGAACTTTTACAGTGTGGCGATTATTGACAATATATGCGTGAAATTTTCGAGAGCTAGATTTTTTAACGCTTACGATGCTCGATTATGATACGCCAAGTTACAGAAATTCATTTGACTGATTTACGACTGCATATATTCACTAATATAAAATTAATTCTTCACTTGTGTAAATAATTCTGAACAAAGAATTCATTGCCTTAGCAGACGTGCTTACCATAACGTTGCTCATAGTTTGATTAATTACAGATTTAACGAACAAACGGGATATGTTTTTGAAAGGATTAAAAGACAATTTGTGTCGCCTATATCGTCGCATCTTTTTCTAAAGGCTCAATTAATTCTATATCGAGAAAATTATTACACTTCCATCGATCGACGAGATAATTAGCGTTTGTTCCAGCGTATTGCACAAGTGTTGCTAAATTGAAATGGTATGCAACGTACCGACAGAGTTATAATGATCATGAAACGAATAATCGATTTTATTATTATAGAATATAAGTCAATTGTTCTTTTTTTTTTGTACCTCTTTAATAGGCTATTTTGTTAGTACACATATGAGATCATTGTTTGTGCCATCTAAACATTACTGTCACTTTCCCATTCTAGTTGCCATCAGTAAGTCCAATGGAATTGTTGAAGTACTAAATAATTGGAATTATAACAAACAATATTAAAATACACGAAGGTCGACATGGAATAACAAGAACTATTCATACAACTTTGTTATCATTTTTATATCATGTACATCACGTAAAAAGCTTTCTTTCATCTGTCATTATTTTATCGTCATCGTATGCGAGGATCCGAATCTGAAAAAGAATTTAAATTTTACAGATTCTTAATTACCGTTTGTATGAAAAAAAAGAAGATATTTTATAAACAAATGGTGGCAGCAAAAGCATGGTATAATGACAGATGCGTTGTTGCATTCACGAACATGAATAAAGTTATCAAAAGCAGCTCATTAGTCAACATATTATAGAAGTAGCGTCAATTTACTAATTACTAATAGAGAAATACCGCAGTTAGTCTTAGTGTTATACAAATGAAAATCAACTGTTACCGAAATGTTAGTCTACAATTTTTTGTTGTTTAATCATAAAATTTTATTAAATAGCATTTGTTGTACGGAGGATATTAAGGGCAAACACCCCACATCAAGATTTTATTATATTATTGAATGATTGAGTTGAAAACATCAGTGGTTTGTTAATATTTTGTTTTAAATATGAAATTATTTTGTGTTCTAATTGTTATACGTATAACAATAATAGTAATAATGAAAGATGAATAAATGGAAAAGCTGTGTAGTTTCTGTTTAACAAGTTTATATAATTTATAACATGGAAATATCATATTGCACTTGTTAGCCAAAATGTATGATAAAAAAAATGCTAGTTAATAAGGACTATTGATTATAAATAAAGTTAAATACTTGATTTACATATATTTTACCTGTTACATAATTTCATAGAATTTACACATGCAATTAGCCATTTTATATGGAATATTAATAGCCTAAACAGATTCCACACTGCTTTCAAATGATTTTTCGCTTTCTTGCGAATTAGCATCATTACTTGTACCACTTTTTAATCTCTTCCTTTTCTTTTTATTAGGTCTTGCGCACTGCTTTTGAAAATACTCCCTGACGTCTAATTTGTTTATTAAGTACTGTTTAAATGTTTCTAAAGCATTTATTCCACCAGTTCCTTTTTCAAAAATCATAGATATTTTTATGTCATCATTTTCAGATTCTTCATGCTCTATCGGTTCAACAAAAAAGCTACATATTAGCAGAGGTTCTTTCATATCCACGTTTTCTGCTGATAATTGAACCTGTTTTTGTGCAGTGGTATTATCTTTTGTATTATTTTCAATTAATTCTTCTGAACTATTTTTTGTAAAATCATTTGTTGTATTTGTATCTTCTCTGTCATGATCTCTAGATTGGTTCATTTGTCTCTGAGCTAATCGACGCTTTCTACGTGCATGCGACCATGTATCATTTTCCGCAATTAACTGACACGACCACCCATTGAAATCGTCAATAGGTAAGTTTAATTCCTTGATTTTTACCTGCATGTTAAACAACATATATTAAGATATTAAACTTAGCACAATATAATATATTTAAATACAAATGTTACATTTATCTCTTCCATTGTTTCTTCTAAAATGTTGATTACATGGTCAAAGGAAGAAAATTTATGTTGCATAGGGAACTGTATTTCAGTTGGACGCCTCTCTCTTAATAACTTTGCAATGTAATCTCCACTTTTTCTAATAACAGGTGCAGTTGTCAGGTCAATAACATCTTTTGGTAGAAATGACCATGCCAATCCCCATCTATTAACAAACATATTAGTATATATACATTTGTGAACAAGTAGAATATTTGTAGTAAGTGTTTACCGTTTTGTGTGACCCTGACAAAATTCCGTCCACGTTGCGTTCTCTATATTCTTTTTCTTTAAAAATTTCAACAAAAATAATAAATTGCTTCTTCTTCCAAACATTGTAGTATAAATTTTGATTTTTTCTTTCGTCTCTATACTCTCATTAATCATCTGTGTTACAAATTCTCTTTCGCCACCCTGAACTGTAAGTTCACCACTGTTTCCAGTTGGAGCATTTCTTGGTGGTAGTCGTTTTGGCACTTTATCTGGTGCTTCCTCTATTTTAAAAAAAGGTGGATTACACATTGAGAAATGGTATACTTGATCTTTGTCAACTGCACCTTTCAAAATTGTTTTTTCATCTACCTTTAGTACTGTAAAAAATATATTAATTTAAAATTAAAGTATAAGTTGAATAAGTTGTAGATAATCTGTGATGTAATTATACTTTTTATTAAATGTTGCAACTTATTATTTTCAATCTGATGATTGGCTGTTTGTATGCTGGTTTCATCGACTTCTGTTCCAATCATTTGATTTTCATACATTTTTGCAAACAACAAAGGGTAAATACAAACTGCCCCTGTACCAATGTCTATTCCTATAATTTCTTCCATGTCATGAAAAGAAGCATGTTTCATTAAATCTTCAATCCATAAAATATAGTTCAAACGCAATGGCAATGTAGGTACTAATTTCTTTGGAGGTATTTTCACTTCTAGATTAAAATCATGTTTTAATAATACTTCTGTGAGTACTCGTAAACTCTCCTCATTCTTGAAGTCAATCTTCACTTTGCCTGCTATATCCTAAAAGTTGAATAAACAGATTACATTTTATACTTGATTTTAACAATATTGATATTGTTATTCAATTTAATATCTTACTATATTTGCAACATTACGAAATTCAGGATATTGTAATGCAAGTTGTTTGAAGTCTGGTACTTTTTTATATTTATTCCTTGGATGCATAAATTTTCTTAATGACATCTTAAGAATTTATTTGTTTATATTATCGTAACTTTAATAAATAACTTCAGACTTTATAAATTGTACAAAATATATTTATATAAATATATATTGTCATAGTTTTGTTTATTATATCAGCTGATGAGGATAACCACTGGGATTATGCGCATTGAAGAAAATGAGTTTTATAATGCGTTATTTACTGATTGTTACAAGTATTTGATTAACAACTATTTTCACATTATTTTCAATGATACTTTACATTAAAAAACATTCAAAGTTATGTTTTTAATGCTAAAATCATATTGATATTTGTACCTTCGTCAATTCTTATATGCATATTTATATACATTCGTGATAATGTAAACATTTGTATATTTAATTGTACTACATGTAGTATACGATTAATTTCAAATGTTATCGAATAATATTGTTATTTATTACAAATTGTTTACATAATAATAACAATATTATTTTTTATGGAAAAATCCCTAGGACGTAAATGCATTAACTAGTAACTTTTCATTGTAATTTAACGGGTAGGTTCAGTGATTATATTTTTAGAATTAACATTAGTTAATGGTTTTTGTTGCAAATTTGTTCAACTATCTAAGGTTCAAAATAAAACAAAATATAATTTCAATATATAAGAAGAGAAAAAAATTTCTTGAATACTGCTGTATAGTAGTGGGAATGTTGGCAGCAGTGCGCGTGCTCAAATCTATCGTGATGACAATTTTAAGTGGTGACAGCCGCGTATGTGCCTCGTTGCCCTCGGAGCAGTGTTATAACCGATTTTGCTCGTACGAAACTGAATTTTTTGACTTAGTGCGTGATTCATTTCGCAAGCAACATATGGAATATTAATCTAATCAAAGGTACGTGGTACACAGTACTTTTAGTAGATTTCAGAAACAGATGGTTGTCGGTGAATCGTTTCGCCTGACAGTTTGTTAATATGGACAAGTAGCCACTCTGACAGTTTTCCTTTTTTCGTCGTCATATTGTTAGGCACCTGTTACTGATCTTTCATTTCTCGTTCTTTTCAATCGAATCTCAACATCTCGTTAACGATTTACGTTTTGTTCACGTGAAAAGAGGCGTGATATTAGTAAATTGTGTGCGAAATAAGAATTAATGATGTCACATTGAAAATATTTATTTCTTCTGTTATGAATTCCAATTTCTATAGATGGCATTCTGTTTAGAATCTCTTCATCTTTCGTAAAATCTTTTATAATTTAAAACTATAAAATAAAATAACATTACTTATGCTTGAAATGAAAAATACTTTTATTGATAAATAGATAAAAGATGAAACAACTTATGACCCTTCTTTCATATTATAGTATATGTAATTTTTTAGAATTTGTAGCATCATGAACCTCCTATTTGCAGTATGATCGACAAATACATATTTGTTATGATTATACCATGTTGCGTGTCAGATAAATAGTCTATCGTATCAATCATACAATTTAATTATCAATATCAGGCATTAAGGGACCATGTTCGGATGGTTTGCGTTAAAATAACCAGATAATACCATTTTGTAACGTGCTTTCTTATTTCAAACTCAAAAATTAAGTAGAAATTATATTTCAGACCGTTTGATGAAACAAATGTACAGTTAGCTAGAAAAGATTAAAAGGTGCAAGGAATTATTTAATACCTTGCTGCCTCTTTTGCAGATTTAATTCAATGTAGCCGCAAACTAGTTCAAAGTAGCAACATTAAAATCTCCATGCCAGACTGAAAGGAAATTTTTCTCATGAAAGTGCAGCTGCATGGACAATGCATTTCACTGAAAATGCTGTTGCTAAAATACTAGAAAGCATTTTTGAATCATCGCGTTCCATGACAGAGGAATGTGCAGCCCATTAGATTCTTTTTTCGTTTCCCTCGATCGCTTTGTTTCCACATGCATTTGGACGATTGCTTTCCACGTATACGCGCGATATACGTAGTCGCGTGTTGTGCAACTGTAACGGTAAAGCGATCCGTCATTCATTCTTATGGAATAATTAAAAAAGCATATTGGTGTAAGCAATACGCGTATGCGCACAGGTCGACGAAGAGTCCAGAAAGCAACGTAACAAATTTTCTTTCAATACAATGTACACCAGTGAAAGGTGTCTAATTTTCGCGATATAATTATTAAAACAGTACACGTTCTTTCACACGTTAATTCAGCATAGAAATGATGACCGTATAACATTTCATTCTATCTAGTTATTTTTCTATTACTCGATGGAGTTTTTGAAAATTATTCAAAATTTTTTAAATGCACTGTATTACCGACCAATTACCGACCGGCGGTAATCAATACTAATTTATTTTTATTTGATTTAAAAAAAATTAATCATCAAAATGTCACGCATGATAAAGGGATAAGTTTAAAAAAAAAATTCACAATTTTATTATATATTTATGTGTAATTATGAAAAAAAGTAGAATTGTATTTTGGAATTACATAAATGTACCCAGAGTAACATGTTACGTAGGCGCGTCTAAAAGGGACGAATTCGGTGTTATTTATAGTGAAGAGTATGTCATAAATGAAAGACATGTTTTTCTTCTTAAATTAATTAGCGTTTCAATCGTGTAATGAAACGTAACAAGTGGGGGGATCTCTTTACATACTCTTTGCGAATAAACAAATATTTATTATTTAACCAGCAATCGAAATTTTTCTGTTTGCCTTCATAGAAGTGCTTTATTTACCCCTAGAACTTTTTTATTCGATATAGATAAAATTGTACATACACGCAAGGATTTACAATGAATAATCTTCATTCGTTCATCTCGTTCCCATACGATTCGAGACAATTGTCAAACGAATATACTGTTTATTATTAATTTGTTCACCTTTATCAGTATATTTGATAAGGTGACTATATAATTCTTGTACTCGTTTTATTTTGCATTATTATTTTTTTTAATATATTTTTTCTTGAATTTTTTTTTCTACTGTATTATTCTGCTTTGCATTAATCTGCATCAACGTGTTAACAATTTTAATTGAACAATTGACTGCATTATACAGGGTGTCCCGTAACTGGCGGTACAAGCAAGTAGGGGGAGAAAATGTAGAATAAAATTTTTTCATATGACGCTTTATTTTCGAAAAAAATAAATTTGAAAATTTATCAAGTACGCGTGTACTTGATTTAGCTTCAGTTCGCCGGATTTTACTATCTTACTGTTCCGAGTCATAAATTAGACGAATTCTGGAAATCTGTCCATCGATCCATTGACAACATTTACGAACAAGAATGGAGGTGATCTACAATGAAATCCGTCGAGCTGAAGTTGGTCCAAGTGCACGCGTACTCGACAAATTTTCAAACTTATTTTTTTCGAAAATAAAGCGTCATGTGAAAATATTTTATTCTAAATTTTCGATTCAATTTTTCACCCCCTACTCGCTTGTACCACCAGTCACAGGACACCCTGTATATCCATTCATAAAAAGGGTCATGCCCGTACATACCAATAAATAAATAAATCATACCGAATCAATGATTTCAAATAATTCTCTGTAAAAATTTCATCGCTTCTTCTGCATCGAATCAAGTCGCTGTTTCTTCTTCTTTTTTCTTTATTTACTCGTTACGAAAGAGAGAGGTCGGTGCGCATGTGGAGCATCCTAGCCTGCGCGGGCTCCATCGACCCTCAAACCATTCCGTACTTTCCAGTACGCGTTTGGCGATCCTACTGTGCCAGTTAATCGAAAAAGGGAACGATAAAATCAACATCGATTGGCCAATTAACCGGTGGCCCTTGCCGGACGAGACTGTTCGCGATCGATCGGTATATCCGTGATATCTAATTGTATCAGTGAATTGTTCCGGTCCTCCACACCTGTCTCCTACCTTGTGCTTCGACTTAATTTCATCTTTTCATTTCATTCTGTAAGAAACTTCAATTTCAGAACCGTTCCGAACAAGTTCCTTAACCTTTGTGTACCGTTCGCGTACCGGGATCATAGATGAAATATAATTCTGTCGCTTTATCATTGAATAGTAATTGTCGTCGTCAGGTGTATCAATTGATTTCCGGTTGGTAAGGTGTTTATAACAAAACGAATGATCTAGTATTTTTAACCGACTTCGATAAAGGAGGAGGTTATTCAATTCGATCAGTATTTTTTTTTGTAAAATTAAATTATTTGTTTATTCATTTCTAAACGGGATTTATTTATATTTAATAATATATAAATTATATTTAATATATAGAAAAATTACTAGATTCTGAATTTTATTCGGTAAGAAGATTGAATTAGAGAACTAGGTGAATAATATTATATTTAATATACAGAAAAATTACTAGATTCTGAATTTTATTCGGTAAGAAGATTGAATTAGAGAACTAGGTGAATAATATTATATTTAATATACAGAAAAATTACTAGATTCTGAATTTTATTTGGTAAGAAGATTGAAATAGAGAATTAGGTGAACAGGGGTATGAGAAGATGCATCTTCCCGAGCTCTTTTGGGAAATCGCTCGAGTGCTGCACGGAATGGGGCCATAAATCTAGAGAAATGTAGTACCCAGAGATTCTATTTAAAATTATTTCTCAATATGTAAGTTGTTCAGCAAGTTCGAGTCATCGAGGGGCCGGAAACATTCCCGAGTACTTCTGAAGCGATCTACCATCGATATTTATAACAATCGCATCATTCCAATGTACAGGGTGTACTTGAAATAATTTTCCATAGATTTCACGAACGGTTGTACTTCGATCCCTCGCATGGGTCACCAATGACCCACGGTATTCGTCAAACTTTCCAGTCGACGAAAAAAAAATATTTTGCAATTTAATATGTTTACGTGGATGGAAAGTGAAACGAAAGCGTGGAGAATTGAATGCAATCATTCGAGAATTTTTGATATAAAATAATATGGTAAAAATCGAGTGAAAATTGGAAATGAGAGTCTGAAAGAACCGTTCAACTTTCAAGTATAAACTACATCGATCTAAAAAGTAGCTAGGTTGAAGTAGCTAAAATAACTTGGAACGACTCAAGTGGAATACACTATCTTCTGAATAATTATGAACGCTATCTATAAACAGGCACTTCGTGTCCAATACCAGTTCTCTTATCACAGAACAAATTTCAAGTGGTGAGACATTTTTCTTGCCAGTGACATCGTGTTTCCTAGTGATTTTAAAACAGTATGAAATTTTCTAAATAATTTTCAAAATTAACCGAGACGCATACGGTGCGTCGTTGGTTACATAAATACAGGACGCATCCGGTGCGTCTAGTTCCATAATTTATGCTTTTCGAGAATCTAATATACATTGTACGAAAATTTCGGGCAGACCCGTAATTTGTACACGTTGCAGGTGAATACGAAATAAAGGAACACCGTGGGTGGGAATCATGGATCGGTGATCACGCGTTTTTAACACTAGATTGCCGGATGTTGGGTATATACCTATTTCGCCTCCACATATGGACTTTTGGAACTAAGGAGTGGGGGGGGGGGGAAGGAATTGGTATTTGTATACAATATCAATCATAGTGTCCTTTCGTCTAGTGAAAAAGCACTGACTTTGACCGTCAAGTTTAACCGTAGCAAATAAATATTCTAAAGCTTCTATCACATGATTATGTTAATTATTTTAACGCTTTTATTAAATAATTGGATTTATGATATTTGCTGCAGTTAAACTTGGATTCCAAAGTCGGTGCTTTTTCACTAGACGAAAGGACACTATGACGCATACTGTACATTTCATAATTCTATTAAAAACCAACATATGTTTTAAAAAAAATTATTTAAATTTTTCTATATATATAGAAATATATATAGAATAATTATTTCCTTCCTAAAATTTGCAGGCGGAAAATCCCTATACGAATAAAACAATGGTATCAATTCAATTTTACAGGTATTTATCGAGCGCGTTATCGTTCCCACTTTCGTGTATAGACGTTCGTACATACCTTAAATTCCGCGCTAATTCAGGCTACCGAGAACCGTAAATTATTCTATCCGATCGCTTGTGTATTTTCCCCGGCACGTTGCGTTCGTTTGCTAATCCATTCGCACGCGCTAATTGCTCGCCTTTCTTCTTCATCTTCCATTATTTCTACGCGTTTCCAACACGAACACGATGGAACGGTTGTTCGTGGAAAATCCTGAAGAATAAAATTAATCTCGAATCTGTTTCAAGCAGAGAAATGAAAAGATGAAAAAACCCAGCGAATCCCATGTTCGAAGAAAGTATTTCCGCCTGAGCATCGAGCCTAGAACTGTTCTGCGAATGATCGTTGAAAAATTGCGCTCCGTGACGAGTGTTTCGCGGAAAAATCGAAAGTGATTACCGTGACTAGGTGTTTAGAAAAAAAATAAAAAATAAAAATCGAACTTCGTTCTCGATCGTTCGCGACAGAAAAAGGAAAGGGTTTCTCGATGGTTCTTCGTGGTTTGCTGGCACCAGCGGCGGCGCGATGGACACGAAATAAAACATTGAAAAGGTAGTCTGAATACGTTAAAATTACTTTCAAAAAAGAAGAATTACATCTTCTTTTCAGTCCATTGCGAAAGGGTTAAAAAAGAAGAAAAAGGGAGAAATATATTCCTGTAACGAGGATTCGTCCTGGTCTTTCGAATCCATTTAATTGGCGATTCAATGATCACTCGTTCCCTCTAGAATCCATTAATTACATTGATACTTTGCTGAACGAACGGCAGGTTAACGCATCGACTCGTCAAACTCGGTTCGTTAGTGAAATTTTTCGTTTCTCGTATTAATTATGATTGTTGAAGAGGTGAGAGGAGTGTATACCTTATCGTCGATCTCCCTTACCGCATTAGAAAAAAACACTAATTAAATAATGAAATAGAAAATACTCGGTATCGTTCGCTTTCTTGTATACGGAAACTTGAAAAAAAATGAAAATAGAAAAGCAAATTTTCGATTGCAACATTTGAAATTTGCAATTAAAAATTCGCCGTCCTGATTATCTGAAATGAGCTCCAAAAAGGGGGTGAAAAAGTACTCGGTATCGTTCGCTTTCTTTTACCTGAAAATTTGAAAAAAAAATAAAATAGAAAAGCAAATTTTCGATTGCAACATTTGAAATTTGCAATTAAAAATTCGCCGTCCTGATTATCTGAAATGGGCTTCAAAAAGGGGGTGAAAAAATATTCGGTATCGTCCGCTTTTTTCTATCCGGAAACTTAAAAAAAAAAATAAATAAAATAGGAAAGCAAATTTTCGATTGCAACATTCGAAATCTGCAATTAAGAATTCGTCGCTCTGATTATCTGAAATGGGCTCCAAAAAGGGGGAAAATTTAATAAATAAATCAGAATTGATGATCTAGCGGTTCTTAGAAAAATCCGTGTGTAAAGGGTTAAAGCATTACTCATCGGTATGGAAGTAATTGATAAGTAACGAATGATTGAAATTGCAGGGGTCAAGAGAAGCAGCAGGCAGCCGGTCAATTAGGATTATCACGTTATGGACCGCAGGTGATGAGCGTGTTGTGTTTATGCACCACGGTACATCAGACCGGTCAGAGCAACAGGCAGGCTAGCAAGACACTACCGAGCTCTCCGCCGATTCAATCCGAGGAAGAGAGGATAAACTCGTCGCAGGAAATACCCACCGACGAGCTGGCTCTATTAGCTAAGCTGGAGGAAGCCAATAGGTGAATTATCGCTGTTGAGAACCGTTTACTCATCGTCCCTGCATGCGGCTAGTCGATCATGCTTTAGATATGTCCATGTTTTCACTTATGGTTCGTGTAATTCAAAGCTCAAAGTAATCGAGGAAGATTTGTGTTTATAAAATAAAAACTATACTCTTGTATAAGGCTTTAGATGTAAGATACTTCAATTATTTTGAGCAAGCTGTAATCTATATTCAGTTGGCATTTGCTTGGATTTTTGTATCACAGAGTCAAGTGAAATTATTAATATTCGAGAAGAACAGTAATGTACTTATTCATTCTAATGTATCTCATACGCTGATATCACTGAAAATAATTGTAACATAGAAGTATGTGTCTCAGTAGACTGATATGATTGATAACAGGCTTATCGAATCGGATGCAAAGTCGTTGAACTCGCTTCATAGCAATCACAGTAGGAAAGGTTCTGACACATCTCAGGTGTCGGTGGCGTCGGGGGGCAGCGGTGGAAACGGTGATGCTGCACCCCGACGCCACAACTCAGCCGATGGCGAGGAGAATACGTGGACCCTATGGGGTCATATCGTCGCTGATTGGGATTATCATTGGAAGAAGAGGAAAGAATTTGTCAAAGAATTAGTGCGTCAAGGAATACCTCATCATTTCAGGTAACGAAACAATTTTTCAGAATGAGAATTATATTAATTGGAAACGTTGTTGGAAAAATTGAAGAATTTCATTTTATAAGCATTGATCATTTCATCGTTGCAGAGGTATTGTTTGGCAACTATTAAGCGGTGCTCACGACTCTCCTGTGAAAAAGCAGTTCGCTGAGTATATCAAAGCCACGTCCGCCTGCGAAAGGATAATCAGGAGGGATATAGCCAGAACGTATCCTGAGCATGATTTCTTTAAGGAGAAAGACGGACTTGGTCAGGAGAGTTTGTTTAACGTTATGAAAGCGTATAGCCTTCACGATCGTGAAGTGGGATACTGTCAAGGTTCGGGATTTATTGTAGGATTACTCCTTATGCAGGTACACTTTAATGTTTGAGGAGAAAGAGAGAGAGAGAGATTGATAGAGAAACTGAAAGAATAAAAATGAATATACTTTGAAGACTGGATGTAGGTCATCGGTGTTTCATTTGATCAGACTTAAATAGGTATAAATTTGTTGTTGCAGCAAATGCCAGAGGAAGAAGCTTTCGCTGTACTGGTAGCGCTTATGCAAGAGTATCGTTTGCGAGACATGTTCAAGCCGAGTATGGCTGAATTAGGGGTGTGCATGTATCAGCTAGAACATTTAGTTGCTGACACGCATCCCGAGTTACACGCTCATTTCACGGCTCAAGGTTTTCACACGTCAATGTACGCATCGTCTTGGTTTCTTACGCTTTTTACAACGGCCCTCAGTCTACCGTTGGCCTGTCGCATTTTTGACGTCTTTCTGTCCGAAGGCATGGAAATTATTTTCAAAGTTGCGCTGGCCATGTTGCATTTAGGCAAGGAAGATTTGTTAAGCTTGGACATGGAGGGCATGTTGAAGGTAATTTTTATCAGCTTTATGTATTTTTCAATTCAAAAAACAGGAACCTTATCGGATAATAAACATGAAAAACCTGTGTAATTTAATGTCTATGTTTCTAGAAGACACACTGTGTTTCCTATTCATTAATATTCACCAGTTCTTTCCGCCTGTAGTTCTTCCAGAAACAACTACCTGGAAGAGCCGAAAAAGACCCCGATGGCCTCATGAATCTTGCTTATGGTATGAAAATAAATCCGAAGAGAATGAAGAAGTTGGAGAAAGATTATACCGTGTTGAAAATGAAAGAGCAAGAGGAAATGGTCGAGCTTCGTAGGCTCAGGGCAGAGAATAGGTTACTTAGGCAAAGAACTGAACTTCTTGAAGCTGAATCCGCGGAACTGGCGGACAGATTGGTCAGGGGTCAAGTGTCGCGCGCCGAGGAGGAGGAAACTGCCTTTGTTGTACAAAGGGAATTAGCGGCTCTTCGGCATACGCATCTTGAGACGAGTCATCAGCTCGAGCAGGCTCACGAGGAGCTGAGATCGTTGTCGCTTCTGTTAGAGGAAAACGTGACGTCGAAGCAGTCGTCCTTAGAAGAGATTTTATCGAAGCAGGAAGCGTTGTCGCAGAAAGAGGAAATGATTCAGTGTTTGCAAGAGGAATTAGTAAGGGTACGTTTGCACGAGGCGGAGAACGATGCCACGATAAGGGAGCTCAGAGCGAGAATACAAGAATTGGAGCAAGATAAAAAGACATTAAGAGAATCGACACCGGATAATTCTGTTGCTCATTTGCAAGAAGAATTGATTGCTGTGAAACTTAGAGAAGCCGAGGCTAATCTTTCCTTGAAGGTAATTCTTCTTCACACCTCTGTTCATTGTTTCTATCTTAAAATCCTTATTTAACGTTCCTCATTATTATTTGATTATAGTTAATAAATTGACGATAATGTAAGAAATTTATTAGGATCTTCGGCAACGAGTAGTGGAGTTAAGTTCTGCCTGGCAAAGGCATCTGCAAGAGCACCGTTCCGCTCAGAATCAACCAGCGAGCGATTCCACGCCGAAGAAGCTATTGTTTTGGGAGAACAGGGGTCACGAGGTTCAGAAGTTTGAAGAGGACTTAATGACGACCCGGATTCGAGAGATGGAAGCTTTGACGGAGGTGAAGGAGCTTAGACTGAAAGTTATGGAGCTTGAAACTCAAGTGCAGGTCGCCACGAATCAGCTCCGTCGACAGGACGAAGGGGGGAAATTGATTAAAGAAGAATTGGAGTCTGCCTTAGCTAGGGAAAAGGAACTTACTGCCAAATTAAGGGAGCAACAGCACAAGTATTCTGATCTCGAGTCGAAGATGAAGGACGAAGCTATGATGGCTAGGATACGTGATGCAGAGCACGCGCAGCAAGTGGCTGAACTCACCCAGAAAATATCTCTTCTTGAATTAAAAGTACTATCTTTCGTTCTTACATAATGGAGTAAAACTAGTATTGTATGTAAATTCTAATTGTTATTGTTTATTGCAGAACGAAGAGATGCACGCGGAAGGTGAGCTTAGGAATAATTTAGATGACAGTGAGAGAGTTAGGGAACTGCAGGATAAAGTTGCTGAATTAAAAGCTGAGGTATGTGGAAGTTGTATATTATATTTATGCTGCATTAATGAAAGCATTGCTTTGAAAATTGCAGTAAGGGGTGATTGGAAGAAATGTTATTAAATTTAAATGAATTTTTATTTTTTCATTTATAAATAGAAAACAGATTCAAATTTATCTTTGATTTTTCACTTCTTGCATGTGAAAATTAATATACTTAGGACAGTTATATTACTTCTGTAAGGTTTAACGCTAAGCTAATCAAACGTGAAATTATTCTAAACGTTCTGTCAAACGAACTGTATAGAAAGAAATGTTTCTTTTGTGTAAATTTGAGAAAATTAAGGTATCACTTTAGTAAATGGAATAATTAAGAATGCTTTCAATTATGCACAAGTATAATTACTTTTATAGACGTTTACAATCGTCAGTGACTTACATTGAATTACTTCAGTTAAAGTTGAAATTCATACATTTGTTTAATATTTAAGAAGGTAGAAGTAATTACGGTAGATCGTAAAAATGTAGCATTGTAAAATGACCATTTTACAGTAGTTTAAATTCCAGTTGTTACTCAATTCGCTATTTGATTGCAAGTTAGTAAATTTCGAGGCTTGTAGATTTACGTAACTATTGAAATTTTCGTATATTTGGAGATAGAAGTAATTCCAGTTGAAAGTTCATTATAGGATCTTGATTTGTTATTGCAATTCCTGCATATTCGTTTAAATTGAAGACACAGAACCGCATAAATTCTATACAATTACTATTGCCATTGATACATACATAGGTTTTTCATTATCATATAAAGAGGAATAATTTAATTTATTTGTGAATAGTTATAATCCATCATGTATTTTTTTTCTAAACGTACTTACACATTTGTCATAATGCACTTAATATTTTTTTATAACACTGTTTTTTATGAAGTGCTCACTAATTCATCTTAAAGATCATGTTTTAGGAATTCAACACTGTGGTTGCTCTCTTATACTGCACCATTAAGTCACATATCACAGAGGATTACGTTTTTAATGTGTTACTAATACATTTTCTTACCAATTACTCTGAATTATTTCAACAAGCTAAGTACAAAAAAAAGGATGTATATATAATACAAGCTGTTATTGTTCTGTCTGTTGAGTGTACAAAATTGCATCTGTGGTGGTAATATGTAAAATAAGCAAAAGATGTGATTTTTGCTTTTGTACTATTGTGACTCACAAAACTATGCACAAATTGCACCTCTTACTGCAATGTAACGCTAATTGTCACGCTAATGAACGATACTCTTTTTGTTAATAAAATTCGGATAAAAAGAGTTTATTAAGAAATAATTGGGCATAATTATAGCTTCTTCATTTTATAAGATTTTCATAACTAATACATTTCATACTTTTATTGTTTGTCATTAATAATTAATTATTGCGACGGAAAGCAAAACATGGTGGTCTCACTTATCACATGAACAAGTAACATATTCCTACAGAGGTACCTGTACACGTTAAGAATTCATCGCGTTTCATCATCAAAAGTACATTCCTAATTGTTTCTAATTTTATGTGTTCATTGTAATTTATAAAAATGACAAATTATGTGAAAGATTATTTACATATCAAAGCTTTGAGGATGGCACATTGAAAATTTGTAATGAAATATTGAATTCGCATCTTGAATAAAAATTCATCTTACAGTATTATCAAATTTTCAATGTCTCATGATAAATCAAGCTTGCTATTTATTATACTAATTGTGCTTTGAGATCATTATATTAGATATTGGGAGTTAGCACAGCACGGAGTAATGATTTATTATGAAACGAAAAATTTTAATTGACAAAATATACCTTCAAAGATATCATTCGTTTGCCTTATCTACAAGGTGTTCAACAGAAATGCATTGTAATGTATTTCATTGAAGCAGATGCTGTTCAAGCAAAATCAGTTATATTGAATGATATGATGACGCAGTACTATTTGTACTTGATTATAATTACTAATGGAATTCTTATTGTGTAAAGGTACCAAACACTAACACAATGAAACTAATTGTCTTGTAAAACTAACCCTCTATTGCTGTGTTATCTCTGTCTCCTTAGTTCCCTACGCCAATCACCAGCCCGGAGACTGAGCCTTGGCGCTGGCTCGAGTAAGTCTTTACCCATCCGTAAGCATTATTTTTTCCATTTCATTTACGTAGCATGACATCAATGTGGACTGTATCAAAGAATTGTATTTCTTCTCTACAATCTTGTGTCTATCAATAGATGTACTTGAAAAATAATTTAGTTAAGTTCAAGTTGAAGAAGGGAAATTAAATGTCTCTTAATGTCTCTCTTAAATCAGTTTAAATTGTATAATTTGTAAATATAATTGTACATAATCGCAGTTGCACTCAGTGTAAATTGTTACAGGTAGAATCATTCATCAAATTCATTATCCTTCTGAAGAATAATAATTTATGTAGTTCTAGTTGTATCCCATCACTATATTCAGCGTGCTTTATGATCTTACTAATTGTGTGCATTATAATCACTGCTCGCATGCATTGTTTTTGCTTTGTTCGCTTGTTTCATTTATAATATGATTGAAGGTTTAATCAGTGTCCTGTAAGAAAAATTTTTCAAGATTGATCAAGCACAGTTAAATAGCAACCAACGTGCATGTTGCTGAGTACAATATTCAGGATGATTTTTCATCTGCGCATCATCATCTGGTTCACCGCTTTAAAGAAGAAGGATCAAAGTTTCGTTAAGAAATCTTACAATCCTGCAGTAGTATTTGCCTGCGTAATTGTAAAACTGTTCTCTCATCTCCTAATACTTTCCTTACAGTGAATAGATTAACAAACAGTTCAAATAAGCTACTACGTAGAGTTTCTCCTCAGGTTAGGAAGTAGTTGGACTATTCCGTATTGAACTAACTTAGAAAATTCTCAAGCACATATCTTCTTTACCTGACAACGTACAAAATTATGAAGCGTTTTGTAGAAATTGTTATTTATGAAATCCACCGGCTATTACTGTATTTTCTATTTGTGTCACAGGTCATGAGATTAGAAAGCTGGAAACAACATTGGACAGGTGGACACGGTGGTCAAAATGTGAGAAGCTTTAGTGTTGAAACTGAAAGCGAGTTGGACGATCGGGATCTCCGAATTTGTTTACAGGATCATATCAATGCGACTGCGCAGAATTCACCAGAGGTATAGAATTCCACGTATACCAGAAAATTAGGCAGCTAAGTGTCGTTAAAAAAAGAAAAAAAAAACATACACACAAACACATACACACAAGTATTCCATTGTCAGACAAGATGGGACCGTTTTACTTTCGTGATCACGCTTTCGCTGTAGAAAGAACGACGAAGTACGCACATAGAATATTATAAATCGACAAACACATAGGGATAAACTAATTATGTTTTAGGTTTCGTGTAATATCACTATAGCTCGTGATGTATTAACAGCATATTAGCGATTAAACTAGGTGTAATCTGGTGGTCATTAATAATCTACTCGATCTTTCGTTGTAATCAGACTTCGAGCAATTTGTAAAGCTGCTTTTTAACAATTTTTACATATAGAATAACGTCTTTTAAAGTATCTCTTAAAATAATTTTATTTACAATAGATGATCGGTAGCGTTCCAATATTATTTCATATTGAATTTCGAATGCATTACCAGTCTGAATGAATTAATTTTAATCAACGAAATAATTACCTATCGAAGTCTGCTTGCAATCGACAAATGCTAGATTAATTATTAACAATGTGACGCATAAACGACACGTTTTTATACGTATTACGCATTATGTGTATTTTTTGTAATTTAAACCAAATGTAATTCCATTTAAGGAATTGTATATTGAATAGATACTCGTCGTCGGTTAAATCGACGAGGTAGATTTGTCTTTTTCAATTATGAAGTAAAAATGAAGACGAGGAAGAAGTGTAGAAGAGAGTACTGAGTGTGTCTGTTCAGACACGCGTACATTAGAGTCTCGTTAACGAAATTATATAGTAGCAAGTTGATCCGGTTAGCGTTCTACGTGAAAGAAACTTAACGAACGAAGAGAAAAAAAAAATGCCACGCCTCAAGAAATTTCATAGTATTCTTCTTTGCGTAACTTTTAAATGGTCCAAGTAAAACAAAGAACTTCCGCTAAACAATTATTTATTATTTAAAAAGAGAAGAGAAATTTGTAACTCCGTTCTAAAGCTGTGCTAGCGAGAGTGAGGCGGTATTCTTTAAATAAATTTACTAATTGCAGATTATTGAATGCGAAAGTGAAACCGAACAAGATAATCGGGAGTACTTGTAAAACTTAATAGCCCGGATAGCTCGTTCCTTAATAGTGACTTCCTAGGGACGTGATAATTACTTCCAACGTAAGTAGTTGCGCAGATCCAATCATCATTGCTTTGTTCTCGATTTCGTTCTTTTTTTTTCTCATTTTTTTTTTTCAGAGCTTACTCGAACCCTTAACGATCCATCCCTTAAACGTGCTCGTTGAGAATTCCAAATAGCCAGGAAGTGTATTTACTTTTGAGATAAAAAGGGAACAGCTGGTTGATAAGAAAGGATGCGTTTCTATTTGCCTTTGACCAGTGCAATTAATACGTTATCTGCGGATCAAAAATGAAAAAACTAAGCACTGATAGAACAAGATAATAAATTTCCACTATTACTGATTCAATGAAACACTCCAAGGATACAGTGTTAATGAGTTGCTTGTTTTATAATGAATAGTAAAGTTCATTTCAATTGCTTTTTAAATTAAAAAAAAAAGAAATATATTAAAACGTATTGCGCTGAAAATAGATAATTATATGTCGCGAAGGATTAAGTAGGTAATTCTCTTCTTAATGTGAATTTTAAGCTACGCTCAAGCAACCTTTTTGTTTTATATTAAAAAAAGGTTCTCTTCAATAAGTACTTAGAAGTTTGCATATAATGTATAGTTTAAAAGAGTTGTATTGTTCATTAGAGGATAGCAAATAAGATTGTGAAGAAGCAATATCTAGTAATACTTAAACATTTGTAAATGTGTGTTTAGCGTTGATTGCTTAATTTTAAATGAATTTTAAATGTAAAATTTTATTTATAAATAATGATTATATACGAAGTTTAGTGAAATGAAGAATCCTGCGTTTTATGATATTAATTTACAATTTTATATGCGACTAGTATACAAATTAATTTAACGTTGGAACGTTAAGGGTTGAATCGCGTACACAGTTATTCGCTTTGGCCTAAATTATGTCGATCTTTATTTTATTGTAACACAATTGGCTCACGACGTGGCTAAATCGAGGAAACTCATTCTCGCACCAAACACCAGATAATTTTTGACGGTGAAACGAAATCTAATTTCGCTTTCGTGCACGTTTGATCGAGAAAACAGCATGTAACACTTTAGTATACAATCGTAGAACTCTGTCGGTTCGGATCACCAGATGATTTTTTATGCTAAATAAGAAGACTAGGCAATTAGATTTTGCACATTCCCAATACGAACGACATTCGTTGTTGCAAAACAATAATTAACGATTCTTTCCATTTTAATGTAAAAGTCTGACTTTGACTTGCTTTCTGAATGAATCATTATTTTTGCGCCGACTCTCGATTTTCTTTGCCTATACATTGGATTGCTGCGTTTTAAAAAAATACAATTAATCAGTATATTGTTTCAATCATTGTAATGCGACTAAAATGAAGAATAGAATTTCTTATTAAACATCATGTAAACATTGTAGTAGCAATTCAATGGTGTTCAGCAAATTAGTCGACGAGAGTAAATCAGTAAATGCTTTTACACGTTTTCGCAAGAAAATAAAATAAAATTTTAAGACGTCGTTGCGTAGAAAAATTATCGAAATTTGCCTATATAGAGGCGCGCTAATACAACGCTTACTGGCACAAGCTCAATATTTACTATTAAGAAAGGTTGAGTTTCTAATCTTTTCAGATATTTCTCCAGCGGTCGAAAGAAATATTTTTGTTCCCTCTATAAATAAGAAAAATAATAAGATAATTTCGGTACTGCCTGATAGTATATACACCAGTCGACTGGACTTAAGCGCAATGGCTAAAAGAAATTAAAAATCTGTCTATTGATTTTTAACCAATTATTCTATGTTGCTTCTGCGAATTTAAATGTGGAATTTTATGTGCGAAATAAAAAAGAAATCAACGCAAACTATTGCGCTTAACTTAAGATTATTTTAATAATCAATTAAGGAAACATCGTAAAGGAATTAAACATTAATTATGTTTAACTGAAAGATCATTAAGGTGCAGTTTTATGTGTGAAAAAGCACTAAGATACAGCTTCTATATTACAAATTATAAAATTGTAATATACTCACGTACACGCCAGTATTTTTATTTTAAATAATCGAATAATTATTGTGAAAAAAGAAAGATGTTTTCCTAATGCGAATTTCATTGTTTCTTGCGAACAGCAATCCATTTTAAATCGTTCCTTTTAAATTCTTACTTCAATAATCAGTATTTATAAAAGTGACGAATAGTTTCTTAAGTGAATTTTAATTTTAAGATCATTTTCCACGTATTTTCAGTATTTCTTATTTAAATTTTATTAAAACGAAAAAAAGTACAATGTAGTTTTTGCGTTTCGTGTATTTATTGAAATTGAAATTTTCCCGGGAATTAATCTCGCGCGTTCGATATTATCGTTCGATTGTCATTCGATTGCTTGACGGATGATCGCTAACTTCAGTCGTAAAAAAAACGCGGCACTTGAATGTACGGAATATTTTTCTTAAAATATGTAAATAACGATTATGTGGTATTATCATATTATTTATTTCTTCTTATGTGTTTCCATTTTAAGAAACTAACGTCAGTCTTTTAAGGTACGCCCATTTTCTACATTTTACAACGCTTAACTATATTTTGTTAAGAATCATTTCAAAGTGATTATACGTATTGTATGCATTTGGCGCATTTATTGTATTCGAGAACAAGCGGTCATAAGTGACGCGTTTATTAGTGATTTTTTCCAACTATTGTATACAAGGTTTTTCGATGGATAATGCGCACACTATGGACAACGATATGAATTTGTCACGAACGTTATGGGGAATATTATAACATCAGGAGTAAATAAATTTTTATTCACTTTTAAGGTATCTGTCTTTTTCCTGCATGGGCGAGCACGACAAAACCTACGGAAGGATTATAATGTATTGTATTCTACAAGGATTAACTGACCTGAAAGGATCGTTATTTTCCATTTTTTTGAATACGTAAGGAATAGAAAAATGCGATACAAAAGATTAAATGTATTAAATAATCCTTTTTATTTTGTGAATAATTAAGGTTACTTGAAATTTTCAGTTTTTATTCTTTCGATTATTCGTTTGCGCCTCGGAACAAGGGGACTTGGCCACCTCCTTACGGCTATTGATAGCTCCCAAGCGAAACGGTACCCCACAGGAAAGGTATAATCCCGCATATAAACTTAACAATCTCCGAACGATATTCCAAAGGAGGAAGAAGGACAAAAGGGGAGCAACAGCGTCAAAGAAAGCGATACATGGGTGAGCGCAAAGACAAAAGGAAAGAACAGGGTCCATCTAGTGATTCGGGGAGAGTGCACCCATGGGCGGCGCAACTTGTGGCAGGTAGTTTTCCAAATGGAGTCGATCAGTCAGAGAGTAGAAAAAAGTAATCCGTGAAAAGGGGTTCGTTGTTACGCCGGTCTGCTGCAACGTTGCCAGTTCCGTGCAAGTGAAAAGAGCGGTTGGCCGGGTTGGTTCAGGAGCGAAACTAGAATGCTATAGAGCCCTTTTTATAAACAATTTCGAGAGACTGGACAATTTTAATTAATACAAATTCAAGCATACCCAAAAGTACATCACATCACGCCAAGAACTATGAATAAAGATAATAAGAAAAAGTTAGGCACATACGCATAAAAACTAACATTAACGATTATAAAACATACTTGCTACAAATAACGATTGAAATCGATTAAATTGAAAAATTCATGTTTACTATCAGGGCGTTTCGTAGTTTGTCCTGGGGTACCTAAATACATAGTTGCGAGTTTGTCCGGTCCTCTTGAGGTGGCGGTGGCGGCAGTGTTGCCAAGCGAGACTAACCACGGCGAAGTGGAAGAGTCAGCTTATGGGGGTTCGCGGGAGGAAAGAAGAGAATTCGAAGGGAATTGGAGCGATAAAGAAAGGTTTTAAAGCGATGAAGAAAGAAAGAGCAACACGCGGTCCGGGCAGGGGTGGCGGACCAATTAAATATGGCGACAACAGTGGGGTGTGGCGCTTACGCATGCGCAGCGTCGCTCTCGACTGGGGGGACAGCGAGCCGCAGACAGAACGGGATAGCGGCTAGAAGGAACCGGCCGGCGAGCAGAGGGATTGAGGAGTACCCCGGCGTACGTTTGTGTTGTGCGCGCTCTCTTCGAGGATAATCTCTCAGTGTCGCACGAGAAGTTGTCCATCGACGTTTGTTATACGCTCGATCGTACGAAGCGTTTATTAGTTTTGACTGAGAACCGTAGACGCTGAATAACTTGTGAAAGAAAATAAATCAAGATGACGATGGCTACGGAGACAGAGAATACCGGACCAGAGAGCAAGGAGATTAAGGATGTAAAGGAGATGAAGGAGGCGCTGAAGGACGAAACGCCGCCGGACAATAAGCAAGAAGAGAAAGATGCGGCTAAGAAAGAAGAAAGTGGGAAAAAGGAGGAGGCTACCGACGCCGCGGCTGCTACGGCATCATCGGCACCGACCAAGGCTATCAGCGTGCATAAGACCAACTACGAGAAGGACGTTGTTTATCTCTATCAGTTCTCTCGAACGCCGCTCCTGCCCTCCATCTCGCCGTATTGTCTCAAGGTGGAAACATGGTTGCGACTGACCGGCATCAGATACGAGGTAAGATTTTCATTTGTTATTCGCTTGCTATCGATGCGTTCGAATTTCGAGTATCTCGCAGCAGGGAGAGACGAGAGATCGATGGAGTACAATGCTCCCGAAGTTGTACCCTACGCGTCGTGTTTCTTCCGGGTAAAACTGACGACGCGTCCTTTTAGTTCTACCCTTTTGCTGCATTTCAAAGTAAAACTTCGGTTGATTAATTACGCTAAGAATCGTATAGATGAAATTCTGCGTAGTAAACGAACGTATTATGTTAAAAAAAAAAGCTATAGAAGAGGTGGATCCTTTACCGATTATTTCAAAATGGCGACTCTTGTCAACCTCCGTGCGTCCAGAGCAATATTTAAACGTGCATTTAAACGCTTACCAATTACTTTTTCTTTAATTCTATGCATTCTGAATTATATTTTAATCGCTAATTCATTTTACAAACATTTTAATGATCAATGATTTCTGTAAAAATTTGATATAACCCCTCTGTACGATATCGATCTCTTTTCATAAAAACTCGAAGCAGACATTTGCATGTTTCTCTCGAATCATTGCTTTGAATTCGCGCATACGATGCTTTTATATTTTTCTTACATTTATAAGTTCATATTCTATTAAAACCAAGTATGTCGTTCTCCCCCGGTTGAATACATCGATTCGGTAGCCTACTTTGAATTTCAGACGCAAATATTTATAGAAACCGTAGTGTTTACATCCGGGCATTTAGACAAGCGGTGATAACGTATCCAGGACTCTTTTGATGAGGGCAAAGCTTAAGCATGTAATCGCGCACGTAATAGCTAAACATACAAGTATCTCATTCCCATTATACACGGAACGTATAATCCGACGAAACATTATACCTAATATAGTACGTGCTTTCGAATCGAACAGTCCTAGTTCCTCCATCGTAGATCCGTCATTTTTTGCCTAACCTCTAAAATCGTAACTGTACCAATAATTATACTGTACGAAACGATTTCTCCGTATCATAAAAATCATTATATCCGGTGTTAGAGTAAATGCAGCGGGATGACGGGGTACACGCGATCGAAAAGCATGAAAATACATTTTCTCGCGAAAGAGGTGAAAGGCCCGCCGGCATGCATTCCTACGGACTTTTAAAACGGGTTTTAGTGGTTGCGTGGGGGGGGGGGGGGGGCAAGGAAGGAGAGGCTATTGGAGGGCTTCCAAGTTGAACAGAGAGGAAAATGCCCCTGTACACACCGGAGCCCCTCGATCCTGCGCGTTCTGTTTTCAAGGGGGATGGAAGGACGCGGGTAGCCCCTTCGAGCTACGCTCACGCATACGTACACGCTGAGCGGGACTCGCGCGTCAACCAAAGGAGTTGGCGTTCCGCTGAACCATGTGTGTTTGTCTCGATGAACACAATGGATCGATCGATATCATGACCGAACAAACGCTCGACATCCAGAGAACGATTTTTTTTACTCGGCAAATCGGTACGATGCAGGTTGATAAGTTATGTTTTATCATAAACCTTATATATGAAATACACGCTTCAAAATACATTTGATAAAGTTCTGATAGGGTTTATGTGTTCTGGTATAATAAACGATTTCATCGATATCGATACTATGCTGCTATCGATAAATATCGGCAATATCCTTATGGCCAATGGGAGCGATCGTAGCCTTAGATCCTTCGGCGCGCAAATTCAAATCCTCCCGGTGAAATCTTAAACTTATTATTAATTAGTGTAAAATTAAATATTAGAAAGGTTCTTAAAAGAGTAAAAGAGAGAGGAATACTTCTTTTACGCCTTTTTTAAAGAGATATATGCGCCTGTTTACGCGCGTTTTTCCATCAATTTATTTATATCTCTGTTGGCTGCAAAGGGGCGATATTCGTCGCGGGTCGCGTACGTGTGGAATACACGATAAATAATCAGAGTCGGGGCGCGGTATGAAAAAGCACGTACGCGGCGTTGTTTTTTCATTTCAGTGTTTGATGAAATTTATTTTAGAACAACGGATCGATGTCTGTTGATATAAAGGACAAACAAATATTAATTTTATTAAAAGAATGCGCGATATATCTTTCGAGTTTGAAACTGAAGGAATTTTTTTTCTCAGTTCACGCGAACGTGGTTCGGAACGCATGGAATTTTATCCCATGGTGGTCGCCACTTTCGAAACGCTTTTGGAAGCTCCGTCGAGGTTAGGCGCGTCGCCATTGGCGTTCTTTTTCATCTGGCCGCCCCGAACGTGGGGTCTTCCAACGACATCTGTTGAACATAACTGCTTTTCCCCGAAACGCGGAGTCACTGGGATAATGTTTGCCGAGGGTTCGAAAAGCAGATCTCAAAACGAGTCGATAGTGTTTTCTTATTCTTACAGCTTGTTCTTTCGCGATAACGGTTAGGTTGATGGCGTTTCCGACCGTCGATAATGATCTGTTGAAGAAAAAGTAAAGAACGTGCCTTTTCAACGCGGACCATTTTAGACACGGTCCGGACGAATTCGAACGAGTCCCCGCTCGTTTTCGGGCTATTTTTAGAGGGCCGATGAGCGATTGCACTTTATGTAATTCGTCCGTTGCGATTGTCGAGAGCGTTACCGACGCCTCCACTTCCGGTTCACCGTTCTCGATTACCCGAACGGTAATTGGTTATTTCTTGTACACGCCCTAGGGACAAAATTTTGTTTCTAGTATTATTACAATACTATACTCGCGAGTATAACGAGGGCTGCATTTTGTAAGATAGAACGATTGAAAAAGACCTCTCTTTGTACGCCGCGGTTCGTGCGAGCCTCGAACAATTATACGCTGATTGTATTTCCATAGAAAGAATCGCGCTAACCCTTTCGTAATGAGCGCTCGTTCGAATGGTAAAACGACAGAACTGGAACAAAAGAGGTCACAGGTAATACGGAGGAAGTTCCTATTGAACTAATCATTATCAAGATAGGTATAAATAACGCCCAGAGTGGCCCGAATCAATTGGCCAACTTGACCAATTTCGCCTTCGGTATGCATGCCGAAATTTCCAAGAAATGCTTTTTATCCTTTAAAATTTCTATTTTTATTTATATTTAATGCTCAAGTATCCTCTTTTGAATTTAGCTACATTTCTACGTTCGACGTCTGCAGACTACAATCAAATTCGAAGAACGATTCTTCTATTCCGTAACTGTTGCGTAGCGGGCCGGCAATAGTTACATTTATCGAGTTTTCACTGTACAAGGCGCATATGGTGCGTCGATAGATTGAAATACGTATATCGTTTAACGGCGTGTGTACATTACATGAATATTCATGTCGATAATGGCAGTCCTTGAAAGGATACGGGATTTGCATGCCATTGCGAAACAAAAGAAGAAGGAAGAGAGCACTTTCGAAGGTGTAGACACGTTCGCGCGACGAGTCGCTAACACGTAAATGTAGGTTAGGAAAAAATCTGAAACAAGAATTCTCTGTTTCATATATAACTTCTCACGCTTTCTTGCCAAGACGCGCGCTTTTCGGTGCGAAAGTTAGCGGGACACGGGAACGCGTGAAACTGTGCTAATTTATCGGCTGCTTCTCTCTTTTTCACCTCATTTTCTTTTTTTTTCGAACGTTCACAAGCGATCGTACGTGAAACGTTTCCGATCCCGAACATACTCGTTACTTTTCTTCTACTTTTAACGATAGAATTATAGTTTCACCCTTTTTCATAGGCCAAGGAAGAACACGTTTTAGTGGAAAGAACGTTTATTCGTTTACACGTTTAGGGCTCAGAATGAGGTCCAAAAAAATCTGAGATTCGGAATTTTAGCCCTTATTTAAGTCTCCGTGAATCTAAAGTCGACTGACTTTTGCATAGCCTTACTATCGCCATGACTCATATTAGGGTCTTTCATTTAGAAAATAGTATGATTCACGGAAACGCGTATCATCCGACAAGGCATCCCTGGAGGGAATGACAATCTAGGAAAGGGAGCCCCTATATATAGGCCTCCGGCGGACCACCGCCCGCATTTACGCGGGAAAATTTGAATTGGATGAAAACTCGCGATTTTCGGAAATTTTAATTACTTATAATTTTTAACCGATCTCGATGAAATTTTCAGCATACACATAACTTATCTGAATCTACGAAATACATATTTTAAATTTTCATTATAGACTCGCATAAAAACGTTGAAAAATTATGATTCACTATTTTTTTTTCACGATTTCAACAAATTGCAATTTTTTAAAACAATGAAAATACATATTTTAGTGAATTAATTTTTATAGCTTCTCAAAAATCCTCAACTCAATGTCTACTCACTTTTGCCCCTCACTGTATATGCTAAATTTTAACTAAAAATTAGTTTTAATTAATTTTAACTAAAAGCCCTAAAAATTAGGGCTAGTTAAAAAATCGTATACAGTGTTCGGTGAAACTGGAAATAGAATTACGAACATTTAAACCGGTGTCGCTTGAAGAGCATCGAACATCGAAACTTTGTCGACGTGATACTTTTTCACTGACACAAGTCGAACAATGAGTATCGTCAATGCGCGAATAGCGGGTAACAACGGCGTGCACCATACGTGGCGCGCATGCCCCCATGAAGTTCGTCGGCTGTACCATTTGTGCCCGGTACAATCGATTGTTTCCGACGTTTCTCCAGCGCGCTAAACTCGTTTCCGGTCCGATTTACTCGCGAACGGTATCCGCGATACATACCGGGCACGAGAGGTCGGCTATGAAAGCGATACATTATAATTACGTTTCAAACTCGCCCATTGAATGACGACGGGAGATGGGGAAGGGGATGAAGATGAATCGCATTTGCGCTTTTCCAATGAACAGACAACTCGCACCGTGGTTCTTCTGTTCTCCGGTGCTCCATCGAGCATATAAGTAGAATTATACTTTCGTGACGGCGCGCGGCGTAATGAGAGAAAGCAGATCTCGTTGGTGAATCCGATCGAGGTCGCGGATCTCGCGTCGGCAACCTTGCGGATTCTTTACGTTTTCAGAGAAAAAATAGGATTTTCAGGGAAACTTTCTTTTCTTTTTAATAAAGTAATGGAGCTTCAGGCCGATGACACGCCTCGTGCAGCGTTATTGTTTTAATATCTCTTTTTTAAATTTGGACCACTTTTCTGAAATGGGGATTAAGTCTTTATTCTACAATTTATTGGGATAAGTTTCCGAATGGTCCCACCAAAATTGAGAACTCAGGTTCGGTATATAACCTAAATTGACTACCAGAAACCGATTAAAATTGGTTTCAGAGCTGGATGTCTTGCCGTTTTTAAGATATCGTGGTGAGAAATTTTTGTACAATTTTGGGACTGCGCATGCGCTATTTGATACTGCGCATGCGCTATTCGATCCTGCGTATACACAGAATCTAACCTAATGTAACCTAACCTTACCACGATATCTCGAAAACGGTAAGACATCCAGCTCTGAAACCAACTTTAATCGGTTTCTTGTAGTCAATTTAGGTTATATACCGAACCTGAGTTCTATTCGGAAACACAGCCCTAAAATTGATTGAAACCTGGAGAGTAATCGCTTAGCGACCAAAGGATAGAAAATTATGGTGTCGAAATTCTTTCTCAGAAGACGCTGCAGAGGAAATAATCTAAAGCTCACAGTTATGGCATGGGTTGGGTCAAGATTTAACGAGCCATGGAACGAGCCATGAGTCATGGGATCTAACTCTCTCTCCAGAGTATACTTTGTAAAGAAAAAAAAGACTAAATGCTTTGATGGTATTGAGAGAGATCGCCGTTTGGACACCTTTTGCCGTGTTTATCGTCCGTCTGTGTTCAAGTGATTCTGATTAAGCTATCGTTGCAGTTCGGTTAAGTGCTTAGATTGAATGATTGGTATCGGCCGTTCGAATCGTTGAATCTATTTTGATACTCTACAAATCATGGGACCGACCTTCGTTGCACCGATCGAATCGCGACCAAACTTGCCTCGAATGTATCTCGATCAAAATTAGTGTTAATTCAGCTGGGAAATTGGTCCTTTGATTTCCGTCGGATCGTATTAGACTCGCGTTTGCTCGTATTAGCCAGCTGGGAAAAGCGTGTTAATTCGTCAATTACACCAGGTCTGCAGCGTACGGAATTGCGTTAATAAGACTTTCGTCCCGGGTAGCACGGTTGGCCTACCGTTCCGATCGGTTAACACGACCAGGTAGAGGGGAAAACGTGTGCGGCCACGCTTCACGGTTGAGGCAGGTCGGGCTCTTTAAATCACCGGAAACGCGCAGGTAGAGAAGATGTGGGTAAACCGTTCCCCTCCTTTGCCATCTCAGGCCTTTTAAAACAGTTTCATGGAAGTCACTCGGCACTGAAAACGCCCTGTACACACGTGTTACTAATCTTAACGGTTGTACACCTCGGAGGAAACATTTTGTACCGTTGGAATTTCTAAATGGTACCCCTTGCTGGGTCTAATTTTATAATACCCCTCAGTTATATTGTTATATCGTTACCACTCACTTGGGTAGTTTGAGCATTTTTGAAAAATGAAACTAAAAGCGATTATCTCTGAGCTGAAAAATATTCAGACCGCTTTTATTCGCCGTGGGTGGTATTCAATATATGCTTTCCGGCTGTTTCAACGCGTAACTCGATTCCCTCTATTGAGGCTAGCAAGCTTCAATAAGTAATTGACTTTTTCTTCAATTCACGACAATTATGCTGATAGAAATGTACGCTCGCGATCAAGTCAGGCTTCTTTCCTAGGGAAAATAGAAGCTTAGTATAGGGTAAACAGGAATTTTTAAAATATTAATATTAAAAGTAATTTAAAAAAAGGTGTAACATAAAATGACAAAATTTAGTATATGATCGAGAAATATGAATTCAAATCCTCCTATTGGTGGAATTAATTCTGGATACTTTGAATAAAAATATTCTTTATTTCATATTTGTGCAGAAAATTTATATTCTGCTATGCTAAATTGATACCGTAATATTTTTATTGTAATCTATAATGCTTATACATAATATTTTCACATGATTTCATTTGTAAATGTTTTAAAATTAATTTAAAGAAATCTAAACTGTGTAGTTATTTTTGTTTTTGCGCTTGGTAACACGAAACGTCACAGGATGAAAGGATATCCAACGAAATATTAATTTTAAAATTAAAATTAGAAAACAATGATTAGAATATTAAATAATTTGAATAAATGCGAAATTTAATAAAAATTTAAAAATCTCCAGAATTCCACTAGTGTATAGGGTCCCTTCCCCTGTCATTCTCCTTTGGAATGCCTGGGGGAAAGGACGAGAACCCGGGATATAAACATATACGTATCTTAATGAAAAAAACCGAGACTATCGTAAATGTGTCGTGAGAAATACCTTTGAAATTCCTCGGATGCTTTCGCGAATTTCATTTCGTTCATTAATACAATGCGTAGATGAAAATTTTCGCGAAGCTGGGATGCATTTTAAACAGATATAAATTCAGTCGTGGCGCTTCAAGTATTCTTGGATTGATGAATTTACATGCATTAAGCGAATGCATTTTTCCCATGCCTATGCGTGCAAGACGATTGCCTTGTGCAGAATGCGACGTGCCTCGAACACCACGTTTGCCGTTCTACGTCTTAAGTCATTCCTCTTTGTTCTTCGTTCAGGTATGCTTTAATAAGCGTTATAACTGAATTCCAACTCCTTTATCTTCATTACAGTACTTTCACCGGTACAAATGATCATTAACCCATCTATTCTATGCATCAAATACAATTCTCTTTTTCACTTAATTTTCATAATTTTTATTTATTCAAAAAGGAGATAGTATTTAATTATTTTTAATATTATTATATTATACCGTCCTTATCCATATAGAGAATTAAAAAATACAATTTATGGTTTGATTAATGATCGATATGATCGATGGATACGGATGCGCGCATACAGTCACGTGCGGAATTGATTTTGATACATATAAAGATTCAATCGGCGTAACAGATCGCGTATGGGAACGGTATCACGTTTAATACATGGAAAGTTGTTTTCCATCGTTGGTCGTCAATATCGCGTTTATAGACGACGCGACGCGGTTTCCGTTCGAGGACTCTGTCCATTCGAAGACGCAATACACGATACAAACGTTCCTTCCTTTCATTGCTATATAAAGCATTCTCCGTTCAATTCCATTCGATTCGTCGATCGTGGCCGATCCGTTCAATCGAGCTGCTCGTTAGGTGAATACAGATTTACCTGTCGATTGCACCTTCTGCCTCGAATTCACGTAAGACCACGTGCAGGCACGTGCAATTATTAACGCGTTCGTAAACCGTACTCTCGTCAATGGCATACCGAGTGTCTCGTTGAAAATTAATCCTTTTGCTTTTGAAGTATGTTTCATTAACCCTTTGACTCATAGTATATCAAGTTTTAGACCGGTGCCTTTGGTAATAATGAATATTTTAAGAGTTTTCATAATTATACACCGTGCACGTAAAGTATGCTCAATTTTGTTTATTTTCTTATCGTTTAATGGAATGTAGTAGATTTGATGATTTCATCAAGTATAAACGAACCATTGATCCGAAAATATTGATTGATTATCAAACATGTTATCCTAATGAGGCAGTTACAAATTAGCGAAACGTAACGTAATGCAATTAAACTGGTCGTTACACGAGATTCCTTATCGACTGAAACGATCAGAAAACAGACGGTAATTATTCATGCCGAGTGATTCACCGGAATGGTATATCCTGGAATCGAGACCAATGAAGCCTCGATTGTCGTTTCCCAAAGAGATAACGATAAAATTCCAGGGAAAACGGTGTGATTTGATTTCTTAAATTCACCGTTTAAAAATAGATCCCATAAATTTGGAGGATGATAAAACGGAGTTGAATATTTTATATTTAGAGCAAGTTGGAATAAATCACAGATGATAAGAATACTTCTGAAAAACTATTTGGGTTATCGAGCATCGCGAGGCTCATTAGAGCTTCGTAATCGAATGTTTTCGAATATTAAAAGCAAATTACACTCGTTCGAGATTTATATTGTACAATAATTAAGATACTATCCTTACAATTCAAACACGAAGTCATTCGATATTTTTTATCATCAATAAATTAGAAGCTGTTTCATCGGTTCGTAGCGCGATTTCGGAGTGGAAACATCGTCACACCTGAGAATCAGAGCTGACTCATTTGGTATTTAAATCTAGAAAAAAAAATGTCACACCTGGTGGTGCACCATGCCGTCATTATAATTCGTAACACATTAAGTATATTTCCGAACGGAAAACTTGGATACGTGGAACGCAGTTGAAGAAACGGTAGCACACACCGGTCGATCGTTTCAAGTGTACAACCTATTTTTATGTTTAAAAAACGATCGATAAATATCGATCCTTGCTCGTATCATTCTTGAACCTCGCTCGACCTCGCTTATTAATTCGCGAAAGCATGCGTTCTTACACTTATGTTCATAGTTCTTTTCTGCAAGGTTAGTAGCAGGATGATTTAGAATGCTTTTAGTGTAATTTTATATTTTTTACAGACTTTTTAAAAAATAATTTCCTTTGATTAATGTGATTTTTTCTTTTGATGTCATATTGTGTTTTTGTGTGGTAGAACTCTAGTGAATTTTTAGTAATTAGATATTACTGCTAGTTAGAACTCTAGTGAATTTTTAGTAATTAAATATTACCGGTAGTTAGAACTCTAGTGAATTTTTAGTAATTAGATATTACTGCTAGTAATTTTTCTGTCTTCAGACATATGGGGTTTTTTGGATGTATTCTTCTATAATTTATCCCCACTGAGTAATTTTTCTCCTCGATGAGTTCTTTTTCACTAGTTGTCTGTAATCCTTATTTCCGATGTCTTCTGAATATTATTTTCGTTTGGAATATGTTCATGTAAATGATACCCACCGAGTACATGAGCAAAAGCGAAGAGCTTTTAGTTATTTGATTTTCTGCGTATCGACGCGTATGAATTATTAAGAGCAGCGAGCATTTAGAATCTTACCGTCTCGCGAATGCTGTTCTAAACTAGAGAAATGCCTTGAATATCAGGCTTAAAAGCGCTTACTCCTCAGTGAACGTGATAGAACGTACTGGAAGATATGTCTTTCCCGTTGAAAGAGGATTTCCGTTCTTCTAGCTTGAAACTTTTCCTGCTTTAATGGATGTACGGAGTTCCCTATAGGAATGTTCCGTTTAAGACCGTAAATGAGATAAGGGAGCTAAAAAAGGTCGGTTTTAATTTTGGATGATGCAACGCCGGTTTCTTGAATATCGTGTTTGCCCGTACTAATCTTCTTATCGTGAAATTATTTTCCATGATTATATCAGGGGCGTCGGGTGCATGGAATAATGTTTACCGAGTTGATTCATTAATACATTAAATTATTAATATGATATTCGAACCTATAAGAAGAATTCCTAAATAAGAGGAATTTTTTTTTTTTTTTAATATCTCGATTTTTAGTTACATTTTGCCATATGGGGCATTAGAAACTAGTTATATGCTATGTCATTCATTCGTTCTGTCACTCATACCCGATTAAGAGGAATCGTAAGTGGAAGAGTACTAGGGATGGTTTTGGCATAGGGGGTAAAGTGGAGGGTTATACTATTATGACGGGCGTGAGTTCAAATCCAAGAGTGGTCAAACAGTTTTTTCCCACGATTTTTTCTGATAATTGTAATAATAATCGCGATATTAATATTATCATAAATATTAAATTAATGAAATTCCATTAATTACGAATGTCGCCAAGATGATATCCGATCCATGACGCAGATCGGAGCAATCCCCCTGGCGAACGCGTCCGGGCGTATCTCGGTGGTTGGTTCGTATCGGAGCAGAAATAAAGTTGGTAAGAACGAATGCGGGGGCAACGGTTTCTTAAAATAGCACCAAAAGACCTCTGGAGTCGCGATTGTTCGGTATCACTCGTAACAGGAACAAAGCGAAGCCGATCATTCTCCATCAGAGTCAGAAGGGAAGGGAGAAAAACGAGAATAGGTCATTTTGTCCAAGAAGATTGATTAGGGAACGACCAATCGTCTTGCTCCAGAACGTTGTGGAATAATTTCAGTCACTTTTTCTTCGTGAAGAATGCAGGGTCGTTTAACCTTTGACTCGGCCCCTAACCCGGAACCACGTGCACGGAATTCGAAAGATTTTCAGCATCCGCTCGAAGGAAGTTCGATATTTCTTTTATCTGTTTACTCGGTCGATTGCGTAAATGAAAAAACTACGTTGTTTCTCGTCACGAATCGGATACGTGAAGAGAATAACACGAGGGAATTTATGTTTTTCTTTTTTACCGTTATCCATAATGGTTTTCTATTTCCCCAGCGTACGAATGGAAATAGCAAGGCTTATGATAATACGGATTGCTAAGAACTTTAATGACACTTGAAACGTTTCAATGCATGGAACATTGATCCCCTTTCAAACGAATGAATTAAAATTCTGATTGCTCTGTTAGACAGAAATATTCAGTTTTCTCATTCTCGTTTTCCGAGTTAGACCGAGTAGGCCAGTTTACTGGTACACATGCATCGCGCCGGCATACCACCGCAATGTACCCAATTTATCCCCTTTGCCGCGGGTCCTTAATTAATTAATCTTCCAATTGAACCTCATTACTGCTTATCTTATCGCGGTGGAACGGTTGAAAGACTTCACGGGGCTCAGGCTGACATTCCTCGAGCGCGAGAAATTCGTTTTGTCGTGTGGGTTCATTGCACCGTTTGAAGAATGAACTCTCTCGCAGCAATGTAGGTTTGCGTGCTCGGCTACGGAACGTCGTACGATGTTCTCTTTTTCTTGGAGGCTGCTAGTCGTATCGATCCTCGTACCACCGGTGGAAATGTTTTAGGTCGACGCGAACTGTGCTTAACCATGTTTCACTACTCCACAGTAAAACGATATTTATTTATATATTTATTTCATTAAATAAATCAGCTTATGTATATTTCAGAATAATTTTCACGATATTAATATCAAAATAATGTGATTTTTAATTATTATACATTATAAAATTAAGTATATAATTGAAAAGTACGAGAAACGAAGTAAACGGTAATTCAAATTTTCGCGCGTGAGCGCGAATGGCGGCGGTCCGCCGGGGGCCTATATACAGGGGCCGGTTTCGGTGCAACGCCAGTGCATCCCCGGTTGCCTAAGGGGAAGGATGGTAAGGGGGCCCGTCGTTTTTCCCGGAGAAGCCTGATTCGATTACAAGTGTACATAGTACTTCTTAACTATTTTTCCTAAATTCCTTTAGTATCTAATCGCCATGTTCAAGACGAATTGCGTCGGTATCCTCTCGTATTCTTCTTCGACAGCAGTTATCAAGGATACACGATGCCGTAATCGCATCTCGGAGGCGAAGTCGATATCGCGGCAGCCTTCGAACCAGCTTCCTTCGACTCTTCCATTGTCCGTATATCAACGGAGAATTATCTCGCCGTTTCATAAGACGTCTCACGCGGCATGAAGGAAGTTCATTGTTCGATGACTGACTGATCTATCGGACATAGTCAGAAAACTGTCGGCTTTCAGATAATTCTATTAAAGATGGGAAAAAAAAGGATGCTTATCCGATTGGCCGGAGGAGGTTACTCTCTGGCACGAGCGTACAATTACATGTAAATTAGGGAATGTTTCCATGATAATACCGCCGCCGATGATCTCATCCGATGAATGGATCGTTATCTTCCTGTTTGTAATATTCAGGCGATTGTGAAAAATCGGTTGGATTTTTCCGACGGAACACGGAAATGAAATGGGGGTGGTTTATGTCGTCGACGCGGAAACGTGCAAGGTGAACGCTATCTGGCCAAGACACGTGTTGAACTGCTGGCCGACATGTGCGCCGGCATCGAGTGTCGATACGTTCCGTTGTTGAGGTAGGCCGGCCACCGACCTCAACCGAGTTCCAGACTCTCGCGATCGACAGGATTTTTATCGCGCGTACGTGACGCTCTTCGAGGCTCCAATCAGAAAACACTGAATTCAAGTGGCAACTGCACGCGACAACACCGTCTTATCTAACCTCCCTTAATCCTTTCGCCGCAGGCTGGCCATAAATCGGCAGACTACATACGTCCTCCGCTACTGTGGTTAAAATTTAATTGTATGATTGTGGGTAGGAATTTCGAGTAGAGGACAGGAGGAAGAAGAATCTTCTTCGAAGTTAATTTATGCTGATAGACTTTTCAGATTCGTCGTAAGTGATCCAGAGTGGACCGGCGTCCCACGTCGCCGCGTCTTGCGTAGGATTTTCTTCGTTCCCGATAGAAGGGATAATTGGTATGTAAGTGCAGTTTCGAGATTCACGGTCTTCCGCTCGGTAATGGATTCCGAATGCATTCCACGGGGAACAGGGAGAATTTAAAAACGAGGAAACATTCCGCGTTATCCTACTTAATCCTGTTATACGAAACGAAGGAATTAACGGGGCTGGGAAAGATTAAGTATAATAACAAAATTTCATTCGATCATTTCTACTGTTTTATTTAACCTCGAAGGTGTCGGAGCTGGTTTTCAATCGTTCAAACTATTAAGCGTAATAAGAGAATTGTCGAGTATTATCGACCTGACAACCGGTCGCACACCTTGTAATGGAGAGGACGATGAAAGTGGTCCCCCATTTCTCGTCATAACTCGTACACTAGGCTGCCTCCGCCTATCTAACCGTTAACAAATGACCCCATCGCTCGATTACGTCCACGGCAGAAGGAAAGAGAGAGATGTGTTTTCTGGACTCGACACGGAATCGTGTACCCCATAAATATTCCTAATGGCCACCCCGTCGAGATGTTCAGAAGCTGTAAAACGAGTGGCCCTTATTATCTCTCTCTCAACGGTGTTCACCCGCTGATTAACTTGATGGGATTAGAAAATTTCTCTTCACCCTGTACTTGGCAATTTCAACTTCACCGATGACAGTATAGTTCGACGAAATTTTCTATTCCATAAAGATATTTTTCTATGCGTTTCACTGTCGGAATCGGGACGCATGAAATCAAGGCCACGGCTATTTTGCGCAACAAATTGTTCATTGTTCGCGGAATAGTAAAGAAAAACGGGCATTCTCGGATGGCCTATTGTCAGATACGCTGCGTAATTTCGCGTTTCCTCTTTCTGCCCGCTCCTTCTGGCGAATCAACGGATGGTTAACGAGGGGAACGAGCCTTTCGCGTTAAAACGACGATCTTAGTCTTTGCTCGTTGTTGTTGTTGTCGGTTAATACACCGATTTCCTGCCAGGGTACCCGGTTCAACCAATTTACCAGCAAACTGTGTGGAAATTTCTCCCCCATTGGCAGCCCATTTTTAACAGCTTTAACCCATGTACTGTTAATTTATTTTAAGTAAATGTTTGCTTCTCAACGAATTAAATAATCCATCGCTTTATAATTATATATCAAAGCTGATTTGATCATTTGGAACGGTTACTCCCATTGCTAATCCGACAGAGGTCCTCTGGCAAGCTCTAAGTTCGTTGGACTTGGCAGTCACAGCTGCGTTTGCTTTCGTTTTCGGCTGATCGGTTCGCGCCGGCATTCCTTTATGACCACGCGTGTGCTAGCCTTGTAGTGAAACTATTTTCACGTGCAACCATTCACCTCTCGACGGTATTTTCATCGGGCCACCAACACGGCCGCCATTGATACCGGCGGGAAACGGCGTTGCCCGTGGGCAACGCAACGCGTACGCAGAGGCGTTCGCGAACACGCTTTCCTCGAACAATAGAAATATTGCTCCACACCGACATATTTATACCCCCTTTCTGTTTCTCCTTGTTTTGCGATCACGCATCGGAGACAATGCCGAGTGCTCTATAGGGATACGTGGGTTACGCTGAAAGTTTCGAGGTTATCAAAATGGAGGGTTGGATAGAGTGAGAAAATCATTTGGAGATCAGGTGAAACGAGCGATAACTCGGGGATAAAATTGTTCTCGAGATTGCTGCTCTGATATCTACTATTCCAGAGAGATATCTCTTGGGTATTGTACGATTGAGCGGCCTAACCATACCTGGCAAGCGGATCGATCGCCGTGTACCGTAAGGTGTTCGACTGTTGATGACCAACCACGCGGAGAAAGTAAATGACAATAGAATATCCTCCCACCTCCTACTATTAAGATAAGCGTTTAAGTTGCGAAGGGTTAACGATCCCTCGGTGTGCAGCCTCTTTCCAATATCCTGTCCAAACATATTTGTTACTCGGACCTCGAAAAAGGAAACGGCAAGTGATAGAAGAGGAAGCCAGATTGGTCCTCCGCGCTTAGGGCTGTGGCCAAAGCTCTCGGCCGCAGTTGAGGCCGGCGATGGAACAGTGAGCCAGCAGCAGCAGTAGCAGAGTAGCGCATCCCGTGTGCGATCAATACGCAGCGCAAGCTGCGAGAGAGGCCACGACTACGTGAAAATACAGCAACGACTACCATGATCGTCACCGACGAAGACGATGACACGACTACTACCTCCATGACGAGCACTGCCTACGTACGATACCCCACGACATAACGGCGTGAAGCCTCAGGGAGAGGAGGAGGAGGAGGAACACGTTGCCAGGCGACGGAAGCTGCCTACCGCCAGAGTTCATCGTCCTCCAGCTTGTTTCTTCTCCCTTCCACCCACCCATTCACCCATCCACCCTCCGTTTATCCTTCTCCTTCTCTGCCTCCAACACTCGACTTTGTCTTGTTCTTGCTATTTCTTTCTCGTTTTTCAATGTTCAATCTTTCTCTCTCTCGTTTTAACCCCACGCGTTTCCCCCCCTCGCCCGTTTGCTGTTTTACCACTCCCGGATTCCCTCTCTGGCTTCTCTTTTTCATTCGCCTTCTCTTTCTCTTTCAATCTGTTCTCCTTTCTCTCTGTCTGTCTGTCTGTCTGTCTGCCCCCCCAATGGTTTCTCTCTCTCTCTCTGGGTTTCATGCTCTCCCCTCGTTATTCCCTGCTTCGTTTGGTGTTCTCAGGTTTTTCTACCTCCTCTCGGTGATCCCTTTTTCTCCCTCGTATTCTGGCCAGCTTGTTTCTTTCGGCTTTTTCGAAGTTTCTTTATACCGGCTTGTTAATCACTGTTTCATCGTATTGCGTTACGATTAACCTCACTTGTCTCGTGTTGCGTTCATTCTACCCTGTTGTATCTATTTTTCAACCCTTGCTATTCGATACTGGCTACCCTTAGAGGAAAAGACGTATTTATTACTGTTATTTGTTATTTCAAAGCGAATTGGGATGAATATCCCTATATCGGCTTTTCTCCCTAGGGAAAGTTAACGTTGCTCGCCCCTGTACTCGTACGCGCATGCGCAGAACGATGCAGCGGAAGGAGTGAGGCAAGCTGCCCCGCGGTAATTTGTTCTCCACCTATACCCCTCCGTCTCTGCTCGACTTTTCATCTTTTCGAATTGATACACGCTTCTCCGTGATATTCCGGTTCGCTCTCTTTCTCCCGGTTATTATGCGCTTTTGAATGCGCGCGGACGGACGGTTTTAACGATCGTCGGCGCGGGTTGCGAGCGACCGCGACGACATCTGCTTAAGCGTCACGACGACGCGGCGAATTAATCAGTAAATACCGACCGCTTCATCGATTTTACGCCACGGGATATTTAATTCTCTGCCATATCGGATTTTCACGCTTTGGTCAAGTCGTTGCACCCTTACATATAGTACGGCTTCTCCGTTCCATCCACGCTTGATGCCTCTCGCGTTTTTTCCTTCTTTTCGCAACCCCTTTCGTTCTCGACCGGTGCACCATTTAAACACCATTGTCAATAATATTCCAGTGAACGACTTATCTCTATCCCTTTATCTCTCCGACTTCTGCTCTTCCATACGAGTATCGTTTTTTCTTCGTTCGCTCCTACTTAGGTTGGAATTCGCATTGGTATACATCCTCTGTACTTCTTCGTCCCTCTCCCACAACCCCCCACCTTCTCTGTACCAGCCGTTCGTTACTTACCACTATCAGGGGGGCCGTTCGCATTGCAAAACAGCCGAGGTGCATCTCCATCATCGTCGACGCGGTCGTTTCCATCATCGCTATTACCGCTAACACAGAGATGCATATACCCGTTCTCGGACCACCTCCTCGCTTTTTCCGATCCTCCTATTCGACTTCACTTTCGTTTATTTCTGATTATGCCGCAACTGCGTTCGACACCGCTGATTACCAGCGATGATGAGCTCTTTCCGAAGAGGTATTCCCACGTATATCGCGACATTGTTCCCCTTTTCGTGGGACCGGACTCGGTGCTACGCTCTCTTCGTGCATTATTGTTAGGATAATTCAGGTGATTTCTATAGGCGACTAACCGAACTCGACGCTGTTCCACTTGTCGATCGTGATTGACATGAAAAATGTTTCTCGGTACAATAAAAGCTGGATATGTGCGAGAGAGATTGGGACTCAAACATTGCATATGTTTATATTCAGCTGAGGAGTCGATTCTATGTTGTTCTATTATTATTATTAGCTTGTAAATTACTTTAATTTTCAATAGGAAGAAACTGTCCAGTTTGGTGGAAATCACGGGCTTTCCTTAACATGATAAAGCACCTAGTTCCGCAGCATATTCTAAATAAATAAATAAATAGTATTTGGTACCATTTTAATCAGAAAAATCTCACAAATGCGTTAGGAATAGTATTATTAAGAAAAGATGAAAAATAAAAAAAGTTTATCGTTGAATTAGTATTAGCCACACCGATTTACGGTTGGGATCAAATTACACGGCTTCTTCGTCGAGCGTCTCGGTCAACCTAGGGTGATCCCCCCACGTGGAGGAGATAGCCACCTTGCATTTATCCAGCTTTTACCATATGTATACTGTTTTAGTACCTATATTGATTTTCTTTTTGTAATCCTTATAGAAATGATAATTGTATACCATTAAGGGAGGGTTGATTTGACTTAAACTTTGCCTAATTATAGAAAAGATAAAAATTAATAATTTTGCAAAGTCATGACGCATAGCTCTTGGAAATAAGGGAGAAATCCATGCTCAATTTTCTTTACAACTCGGCCGGTAATTCGGAACGAAATGTGTTAACAGATGGCTAGAAAGTTGCTTGTTTAATATGCTTTGGAGAAATCACGGTAATATTCTCATTGACAGTGTTTAACTTCGCTGTTGTAAACCGATCTTGAAGAAAGCGTACTACTTCCGGTGCTCCATTAGCCCCCTTATTACGGAGTTAACACACATACGAGAGGTAACAATATTTTATTTCTCTGTTATCTCGTATCATTTTCGTGGTACCTTGATTTCAGACTATTTATTCAACTTCCATGAAATTATATTGCTGCGTATTGACCCGAGATATCGCGTGAAATATTCGCACGCGTATATCGCCTTATCAATATTGCTTTGTAATTTGATGCAGCTGTAAAGGACACCGGATATCTTATTTGACTTATGATGTGCTGCTCGGTGTGTGGCACCGCCGCGTATAAATAGAGCGTGCAGGTGCATTTGTTGCACTCGATGCACCCGGGTTAAATGCTGTTTAATACTAGATTTACGGTCATTTCTTATATACCTGTCTCTACGAACAAGCGTCGCCAATTAATTTCCTGGCGACGCGGTTCTAAAGCAAAAATTTGTAAAACGAATTGCAAAAAAAATCCCTACTTCTTCGAAGCCCGAAAGCAGACTGGCCCCTGCGCGATGCAAGTGGCTTCGTCAGGTACAGTATGCGTCATAGTGTCCTTTCGTCTAGTGAAAAAGCACTGACTTTGGAATCCAAGTTTAACCGCAGCAAATATCATAAATCTAATTATTTACTAAAAGCGTTAAAATAATTAACATAATCATCTGATGAAAGCTTTAGAATATTCAATAATTTATTTGAAATTACAAAATACATTAGACGAACGGACTCTATGATTGATATCGTACTTAAATTTTGAACAGAAAAAATAGTAAGTAGATAAAGGGGACTTTTGGCTCATGATCGCATCCCCCTTGGTTCGAAATTTTATCTCAATTAGCGTCAGAATTATTAGTCAGAGAAACTGTAATAAAAGAAGGGAGGAATTGTTTTTCTTCTATGTAAATTACGTTGTGGGGGAATCGAACTCGAGCCAACTGCGTAGGAAGCAGGCGCCTCCACCACTACGCCATCGAAGCCCTGTTGGTGTTTTTCTACTTTTTCCACCTTTTTCTTTCCTCCCAGACCAGTGTGTATAGCATAGGCTTCGAAATCGAAGCATACAAGCGCGTTTGAGCATTACAGAATGATTTTAAGAAGATTATACCAAGAATATTGTAGTCTTGCCTTTATCATCCTCAATTTTTCTTCAAATAATGTCATTTAACTACATAAACAGCGTTTGTTTTCTTACAGAACGTGGACCACAAGCTGAAATTCCGTTCGAAGAAAGGCGCGCTGCCGTTCGTCGAGCTAAATGGCGAGGAGATCGCGGACAGCATTATCATTCTCCGCGAATTAAGCCAAAAATTCAATAAAGACCTAGACGCTGGCCTTACGTCTGAACAACGAAGCGTTTCCCATGCGATGATATCCATGATCGAGAATCATCTGGTTTGGGTAGTGACGTGTTGGCGCACCAAGAATTTCGATCAGGTCCTTAAGGGATACAAGGTGAACCTTCAGCACGTTCTCGGCAGCCGTATCCCCAATGGTATTCTAAACTTTCTCTTCAAGCTTACATACGGACGTAAGGTAAATCTTGCTTTCGAATTACGTTTTTCTACAATTATTTACTTTATTGGGAGCATATGGATCATTTGTAGCCATATCTAACTGAGATTTCTTGCAGGGCGCAAAGAAGGTGAAGGCTCAGGGCATGGGAATGCACACCCCTGAAGAGGTATCCCAATTTGGATGCGCTGATCTCAAGGTTCTCTCCGATATGCTTGCTGATAAACCCTTCTTCTTTGGAGATGAACCAACCACGGTATGCTTTTTGTACCTTTCACAATTGTATTTATGTGTGAAAATATGGGGTACTGGGTTAGATTCCATCTAGCCTCTCCTTAGGTTATCTCAAAACCAAAGGGACGCTTATTTTTAGCTAAAGAAAGCCAACATTGCATCCAATTGTACGTCCACGTGCAGTGATGCCTATCAGATGCCTCATAAGCCCTTATCAAACAAACATGTTTCTAATATATTTATCTTTTGAATTAGTTGGACGTCGTGGCGTTCGCGCATCTCGCCCAGATCCTCTACATCGACAAAGACACGCCGTACAGCCTACGGGACTACATGGCGGAGAACTGTCCGAATCTGGTTGGACACTGTTCGCGCATGAAGGAGCGATGCTTCCCCGATTGGGATCAGATCTGTACGACTCTTGACATGAACACGCATTTACCAAAACCTGAGAAACAGGAAGAGAAGGAAGGTAAAGAGGAGGCGAAGGAGACGAAAGAGTCGAAGGAGGAGAAAGAGGGCGACAAAGAGAAAGCTGACAAGGAGGAGAAAGAGTTAGAGAAGGATAAGGAGGTTGACGAGAACAAAGAAAAGGAAAAAGAAGGGAAATAAGCTGTCTCGAGAGGAAAGGAAAAGTAAATAAGTCGTTCAAAGGGAAAGAAGATTTCAAACTTGTGGAATATTGTGGGTGTGTGATCTGGTAAGAAACGGAGGGGGGGATAAGGGTTAGACGGAGAGGGTGAGTAAAGCATGAGAGGCGTGTATGAATGAACGTATTGAAAGGAAAAGAGTAAATGCATAGAACGGATGAGAGTGTATGCATGCGAATAGAGTACATGAGAGGCAAGAAGAGGCGATCGAATGTATGTGTACGTGAAAAAAAAAGAAAGCAAGTGGCGTAGATGCGACAAGCGTTTTTAAGATTAGAGCTCTCTACTTATACGTATAGATATATTAATAGGCTCATAATGTTAAATACTTCGTTTATATACGGTTCGTAACATGTTACGTCGTTTCTCATTGACACACCCGAAGCACACCCGGAATCGAACAATCTTTATCCGACCCATGGGCCCTTCGCCCTCCCTCCCTGGATAAACGAAGAGAAAAAAAAAAGTAAAAAAATAAACAGAACGGGGCTATCTCATAAGTCATTAGAATATCGTAGGTTTGCAATATATCAAATGCAATAGCCTGATGCGCGCAGGTGGTACGAGATCTTCGACGAGAACAGTGGCCAAAAGGATGAAAGAAAAGGAAAGGAATAAACGCGCCTCGGTGTATATCGGTAACAAAATAAGATGTACACACAGTGCGGTTTAGAAAGGAGCGAGATTATCGTTTATAGTTGATGATGAACAAAAGAGCTCTGGACATTGATTCAGGCCTCATTTTGTAGTCGCTTCTTATTACCATTGGCTCTTACTGTGTAAAATGAGTTACGTACCTAGCGTTCCAAGTAACGTGTACCGTATACCACATCATGATCTTCGTTTAGTCGTGTTGCTGTTTAGTTGCATTAGACGAGAGCCCTCTGTTTAATAATTCAAATTACATGCACGTCATTTTCGAGTCACCAAGTTACACGTGATAGATTAATAGTCACGTCAGAGAGGGAGATTAGTAACAATCTTTTTAATTGTCTCTTGTACATCATAATATCACCTGCTTCGTTCGCGTCAACCTCGAGGCGACACTGTTTTTACACTTGACGCAATGATTCATTAAAAATAATAAGTACACTTGTTCACAATGATAGGCGGGCCCGCGCATCTTCGGGTTGACTGGTTCTTCTGTTCTCTTTTTATTTCTTTTTTACCATTGACAACGTCCCGACGAGCGAAGACTCATCTGTGCGATTGCGGATCGACAGCAAATGATATATTTACGATGATTTGTACATTATTATATAGATATTTGTATTGCGTATACGCGGATGCAATCCGAGTTAGGGTGGCGTTCACCGAATCCGGTTAGGAAGCGATAGCGACGCATTTGAAAGTCGCAGCCGCTTCGACCGTCTTTGTTTCTTCTTTTTCTTTTCATAAGAGCGAGACGAACCTTGGATTTAAAAGAGGGCGAGAAAAGAGGCACAGGCAAAAAAGCGTAAATCTTCTTGTGTGTCTGGGTTTCCTTTCGATCGTTCGAACCAATATATTCAATGAAATGGAAAAGAGAAAATGAAAAAAAGGAACGAAACGCTGTGCTGTCCCGTGTATTAGTTCAACTTTTATTAGATGACTTTATGAAAAATTTTACATCGCGAGGAAAATGGGAAAAAAAATAAGTAAATAAATAAAATACAAAAGTGTCTTTCACGCATCGAAAAGAAAGAAGAAAAGAAAAAGTACATACAACTCAGACATTTTTTTATGTATAATGTTATATAATATCGAACGGGAATTGAACTGTTTTTGTACGAGGCCGCGCGTTTAATTAACAAACCGTGGTCGCAAAATAATTCCACGAGAAAAAAAAAACACGAGGATAATATAATTATATTTAAGTAGCTTACTTATAATTAAACGACGATTACGATTACATAAAGGACAAAAGGTAAAAAAAAATAATAATAACACAAGTAAATAATTAGTGTGTGAAAGCTGTTTATACCTTAGGACAACGCATACGTTTACACCCGTGGTTACATATGATTAATATTATTATTATTGCGGATTATTATTATTATTATGAATTATTACAAGTACGAGTATAGATAATAATAATAATAATTATAATTAGTAAGGAAGGTTGAGAAAAAGAAAAGAAAAACACTTGGACAAGACCATAAACGTTGCAAGCACAGTAGGTAGGCACACATCCAATATAGTAAGGTTTATCGTAAGAGGAATATTAATAATAATAATTATAATATGACTGCTCGTTTTATGCTCGGTGCTATACATTTCATTGTCATTATTATATCACCATTTATTAACGATATACATACGAACAAATAAAATGTGTTTATAAATATAATGTGATCTTTACGAAATTTTATTGATCTTTATTGATTCACCTGGATTTTGAATATTTCTTTTAATTGCGTTAATATCGCACGTATGCGGTTGCATAGAAATTAAGATAGATTAAGAGTGATATTTTATTTTTAAACTATTAAATAAATCACGGTAAGTCATTCCATTTTTACATCATTTGTGGAAAGATACTTAATTTTTAAATCAATCGAAAGGTCTTGCTTTGTTAGATATGCTCTCAGTCACGAACGTATCGCGCATGCGCGTGCATGTGCGCGCGCCGAAGATAGGCGAAAAGTAGGGGAGCGTAGCGACAGCGCAGAAGACGCTCAGCTCGCGACGTGGAAGTACACGTGCGATCCAGTTCCAATATAAGTAGTTACATCAATTCATTATTGTACAATTATACTTATAGTTTTCCTTCTTTAAATATATGTATATACGTATTGTTAATTTCTTATTGCCTAATCACGAACTGTTTCATTTCGACTACAGCACAAATATAACATACTTAATATTAAAATCATTCTAAGAAAACTATGCGATATTTATATTACTCGAGGATGATTTGTATATTTTATATCGCAGCATATGTTAATTTCATGTTACCTTGCACAAATTCAATCTTTATATTTCGCGGCAAAATTAAAAAAATTTTAGCAGCGCCATCTAGCGGGCTGTGCACCTGAAGCTTGCTCCTGATACTAGGATAGCAGAAAGGTGAAAGAGGTATGCGAAGTTACTGTGGGTCGTGGGTGGGGGAACCCCGCCCCACTCCATCATGGCGTCGCGTCGCTGCATAAATGACAATACGCAATACATAATAATTAACTTCTCGTTATCTACGAATAATCTGTGTACTTTTATAATTTATTATTACAATATGCCGCTGTATTAATATCCAGTTACAAGTTTTTAAACATTTGAACTGTAATTAAGTACTTATTGGTAAATTTAGAGAACCGCGTCGTGAGGACGGCAACACATGATCGAGATTTTCGATGTTCATCGATTTCTCGTGACTAATTCATGCACATTTATAATTTTAGAACGATAATAGATGTATTAGCTATTTTTTCATATAGGTTTTGTTAATATTTTACTTCAGAATAATAATTTATTAACAATTTTTGGAGGTAATGTCGCTCGACAATTTCCGACCCGGTCAATCACCCCCAAGAAATATTAATAACACAGCAAATACCACACAAATATGAGTAAAACTTGCTGCAAATAATACATACAGGTCTAAAGAATGCAATACAAGCTTAAAAGTATGTAGAATTTGCTCGATAGTGTCGAAATATATTAATAAAGTGAACAGGAATGTATGAAGGTTAGCAACGTGCCGCCGTTCGATGTATTGGTCACCGCAAAATCTTTAATAACTCAATATTCCGATGTAAAATATCAGTGAAACCTATATAGGAAGATAGCTGCATGATTATTCTTTAATCTTCAATCATTAATATTCATGAATTAATTACGAAAAGGCGATAAACTGTCAAAAACCGCGGCTATGTACAGACGCCGATCGAGGCGCAGTTTCTAGATTTATTAATAAGTAATTAATTACAAATAAAATGCTTGCAAAAACTATATGTGAAAGTTATTACGATTATGTACTTTAAGAATAAATTGCAAAAGTGCAGAAATGGTTCGTATTTAGTGAGAAATTAATCGTTTTTCATTAAATACACAGGTTTCGGTAGGTAGGACGCCATTTTGAATTGGCTGTTTGACCGTATACCTCTTTGCTTTTCTGCTGCCCTGGTACCAGGAGCAAGCTTTGCGGAACCAACCGCTAGATGGTGCTGATAAAAATTAATTTCAGGCGCGAAATTCAAAATGACAAAAGATTGAATCCATGTAATAAGATATGTTAGCATTTAATTGAATATGAATTATATTATAATTGACGAATAGAAAAAAGGTTCAGGTGAATAAATAAAGTATTTCAGTAGAACAAAGATGTGATTGGACCAACTTTCTTTATTATCTAAAATTCTGAAGATGTACATAACAACAAACGATTGAAACGATCTCTGAGGATCATTTACAATGTAACATTTTATTTATAATTTGGCGGACAATGTTAATCTATAGCTGCATTCTTTTTAAAGCGTGACTGATATTTCAAGTGACTTACTTTATAGAATTTTTTATCTTATTTATAAGAAGAATTTAGAAACATTAAATTTTTGAATGTGAGTTAGTATATATTAAAAGAATACAGCTAATAATACTTTTTTAAAATTATGCCTCCGTTCTTTAATAGTTCTACTCGGCATTTGGATATGTTTTATATTGCTATAATTTAATACTACAATCATATCCAGTCACTCAGTATCATTCAAACAGACTCTTAATTTTTATTAGAATTACATTCAGAATAAACGTTAACTTACATTCTATGCATAGTTTGAAAGTTTTCTTGAAACAACTTTTTCTGAAATAACATTTGATTTATTAAGAATGTTTCAATAGATTTGTAACTTAATGATAGCAACTACAGAGCTTGAAAGGAATTTTTAGATAGCAACTCGCTTTCTTTTTACATTCCATTAATCTTATATTTTGTAAGTCACTTTCCAAAATATAGATTTACATCTACACATGTAAAAATAGGCATAAGCAATTAATATAATTGTGCGTGTGGTCCCTACTGATCCAAAAATATTTTCAATTACATTCTCATACTGTTGCTATGGTGCTATTAATGCTGCAACTATTTTCGCAAGAACTTAAATCTTGTGTTCTATACGAAACCGACAATCTATGTTTAAAATACAACTAAAGTATACCGTTGAATATTTTACAAAATAAAATTACTCAATTGCTTTGTACGAAGTTTCAGCATAAACTATACACATGTATAATTTCAAGTCTCTGGAATTAACTATTATACATTTATTTTGGTAACTTCAATTACTATCAATCTAACTATAACGATGAACTCGATTTCAATATCAAGAACATGTTATTCGAGGTAGTACAATGAAGATCTTCAACTTTGTATACGTTTTAAAGTATCTTAAGTTCTTAAAGAAGTTAGAACTCGTCAAAAATTCATTAAGAGAATATTAAGTATGTTTGATTTTTAGATAAATTACTTCTGGTTCTAAGATTCTTTTGAATTACCATTAAAAGTATCATTTCTTTTGATTTCCTTGCATCTCTTTAAAGTACCATATGGTAGAAGTGATTTATCACATTGCATCAACAGTGAAACATAAATATATTCAGGTATCAGCCATGAATCAAATGTCAGCCTCATACACAGGGTTCCAAATTTAGTTAATCGATCATAGCTTCTCGTTTATCACTCTCAAGTGAGCGATAAAAACAGTGAAATACAGATTTCAACATCTCTGTTAAAATGCTGTGCTGGCCGTGGCCGTGACGCTGGATTGCACGCCGGACTCGGAACTTTGACGCCCGGCGTGTGGCTATAGCTACGTGGATGCTGCTAGACTTATGGACGTTGACTCGGTCACAGCTGCCCGTGGCTTCACGTCCAACGAATCGTACAAAGGGAATTCACAGCAGAAGATAAACTTTAGGAATTGTGGTACCTCCATGTAGATTGACGGCGGTATCGGTATCAATGGCGACGTGGACTGCTTGTAAAAACGGTACTCGGCGTTGCTGGAAAACAGTCAATCATCATCAGACGAACGCTTAGTAATCCTTCGAAATAGTTACATGCATCATTTAAAGTAGACTATTTCTGTAAAACAAGACTCAAATGTCTAGAAAGCGTTCAGTTACCAAGAAGTCTGTAAATACATTAAACCAAACACTTACTCGCGATATCTCTCATCGGAAGCTCTTTCCAACAGAGGCATCCCAGACAAGAATAGAATAATAAACGTAGTGAAGATTGGAGAAGCTATAGCGACCCATTCGGCTCCTTCAATTACATTCAAAGATATCACAAAGATACCCCACCATACTATTATCTCCCCAAAGTAATTCGGGTGCCTAGACAATCGCCACAGTCCTAAAATAAAATACAAAGGATCTATTAACGAAAAGTGAACATTTCAATGTGTATATAACTTGATAAATGTAGAACAGCTCGAGTATAATACCATCGTTGCACCATTTCCCATTATTTATAGGATCCTGTTTGAAAGAGAATTTTTGTAGATCAGCATATGTTTCAGCTAACAAGCCGGTCACGAAGAGACCTGTACCGGCGCTGTCGTACGGTGTCATAGTTTTAGGGGCAGGTGGAATTTTGTGTCGTGGTGAGTTAATGATAATTACCGGGAGGCTCACCACGTACACCCAAACAGCCTGAAAATATAATCATAATTAAATATATAGTTTCATCGGTGGATGTTATATCGGTGGAGTTTAATTATACTTAAATTATTATACCTGAAACGTCCAAAACACTGCAAAACGAATTACATTGCTACGACGATCTTCAAACCTTTTATCTCGTCCAATCTTAATAATCCGGTACAAGAGATATCCAGATAGGCGAACTCCCCACAGACAGACAAATACGGTGACCATAAGTTGCCTACTGTCATAAGGCTGACATGAAAAAAAGAAAAATTAATTTTACAGAAACATTAATTGATACCTGATGTTAAAAATGTACGTTTCACTGTTGGTACTTATGAAACTTTCGTAAATAAACGATCATACGAAAATAAACGTTCACGGTGAAAATAACAGCGTTGCGATGTTTTACAATGAGAATTAGACGATACGCGTGCAGACATTTTTCGTGTGCGGATGCAGTTTATAATTAGAATACCTTGCCCACTTGGCCGAGAAAGAAAGTGAGAAGGGCGAGAATGATGAAGTTTGTGCCACCGGCAAAGTCCGTCAATTTGTCCAGCTGGAAGGTCGCCGCGATCGTGAAGAAGATAATTTGCATACCGACCGTGACGATCGCGCTCACCGCGAAGTGGTCCTCGTCTAAAATATCGACCGCCATTGATCCTCGTTGATTGCCCGCCCCACCGCTCGATGAACTATTTTCGAATCTGGAATCGTTAATTAAGCCGTTAATATTGCCAACGAATAGGAATTTATAATTACTCTTCAAAAATAAAAAAATAAAATTTCGTCCTTCGTACCTTCCACAATAATCGATTCTGAAATCTCGAATAGTTTTATCCTCCATTTTGAATTTTTAGAATTTCATGAAAGGGATTTTAAGAACTTCAGTTTCAGAAATTTTATATTTCTTTCTTACTTTTGCAATTAGAATATTGCCAAAGAATAAGAATTTATAATTATTCTTCAAAAAAAAAATAATAATAAAGTCCTTCGTACGTTTCACAATAATCGATTCTGAAATCTCGAATAGTTTTATCCTCCATTTTGAATTTTTAGAATTTCATGAAAGGGATTTTAAGAACTTCAGTTTTAGAAATTTTATATTTCTTTCTTTCTTTTACGATTAGAATAGCTTTCAAATAATCTCGTTGAATTCTGGTGTTTATTTTTCCAGTAATACGTGCGCACTTTAGAAAATATTTATGGTGCTAGTAGTACAGGAAGAGGTTTAGTCAGGCTTAAGAAGATTGCACGTATGTATATTAATACTGAAACTTGACACCTGATATTTTTCCGGTTCTATATTATTTCCCGTATAACAGACACCTTAATACTTCCCGTTTATCGATCATGCTGTACCGTGCATAATATAGTAGCTTTTTAAATAAGAATAATATATGAAAAATATTAACAATCATATTTTTCAATGAAAATCGTCTTCCCTATTGTTCAGGAACATAACAAATATAATTTACAAATAAATCATGATTTATGAATTAAATCGCGTTAAATAATTTATTTAATTAAAAAATGATAAATTGAAGAAAATTTGCTTGTTAATATTTTTAAATATTTTAATATTTCTATTATTGTACACTTTTTAATTGTTGCTAGTGGAATCCCTTGTTTCCACGACAGAAAGCGTCGCAATGCAGTTCACATAATTCATTATTTTCTCAGGAGAGAGAGAAAATCTCATTTTCCTTTATTATCTATACTCATGTTATTTGAAATCGTTTTTTCTAATATTTCGCGATTATAAAGCACACTTTCAGTCATGAAAATTGAAAAACAAGCAACAAAAGAATTTGTTATTCAATACTTACCGTGTCTTGAAGCTCGCGACACGAAATTTTTGCATGGTACAATCACGAATTTAATTGTCAAACGACAATAAAGTAAACAACGAAGACAAATAAATAAATATTTAAAACATCACGAAATTACGGATTACCAAATTTATTACTGTACTAATACCAATACTAAGTTGTATGCATTGCCATTGTCATTTTTCAAGATTAACATACAAATGTCAGCACTGTTCACAACTTTGATTCATCAATCAAAACATTAATTAAAATTCAATCAATTTTAAATTCTACATCGAACACGATGGACAGAACGAAAGTTACGTTAATCACAGTTAATAAAGATAGCGCAGAAATTATAACGAGATTGGCGTGTACGCGGAGACACCTTGTTAATGCCGCCCGAGCTACGCAAAGTGTATTGGTTAAGAAGTAACGATGATTTACCTCGAGAGAGAGGAGTCTCATTGCAGCAATTGACAATGCGGGTGGACTTGCTCGACGTTCCACCCGCGACGACACGCAGCGGCAGGACTACGAGGGGATTCAATGTCGAGTCTAAAACGAGAAACCCATGATCACGTGCTACGAGGTCGAACTGAGAGCGCATCGTCGTACAGACGCTCTTCTACCTCGGTCCTTTTCACGTCGCATTACGCGTCTTTCTCTGGTCCGCTAGTCTATGGTGTCTACCTATTGGGTTTCTTGATTCAGACACTGATTAGCGCCTGAAGCAAGGTCCCCAGAGAATTATGATCTTTTATGCCCTTCGTAGCCTGCATAAATGCTGAAGCATTTGATTTTAATTTTTAGTAAAAAGATGTTATGGTATATTTGGGACATTTGTCATTAAAAAAATATGGGGCGTTAGGGATGTAACTTGATTTCATAGAAAAATACATTCTTTATTTAAGTATTGTTTATATTATAATTAGGATAATTGATGTTTATTATAGAGTTTTAATGAAAAGATGCTTTATTGATTTTTCAATGAAACGATCTTCTTCGTTAACTTATCCAGATCAATTGATTTTCGCAAAGCGTTGCAAGCTGCGCCTTATTCAGCATGAAATCAATACGTATACGCGAGCGCGAATGAGTTTCCAGTTAAATGAAACATGGCGCATTACAAAATTGCTTTTTATTCGTATTGTACTATCGAATACAATGCGTTTCAAAGGTCTTTCAAAGATATTGAAGTTGATTCTCTTCGGGGATAAAGAGATGAACGCGAAAGGAATCAGTTTCATACATTGCCGTTGATAATTGGGCTAAGAATAATTTATTTTAATATTGTACATTATATTATTGTAATAATTACTTTACAAACAATAACCAGTATGTATTATATTGATCGCATATTATGAACAACTCCTTTTTCGATATCTTTTTACAAATGTTATAAAATTCAGTTCGATGAAAATAAACGATTACAATGGTAATGTTTATGACCGCGCGTTCAATTTCTGCCCTGTTTCGCGATAAAAAGTGCATTGTTCAAGAGATCCATCTTATGAAAATGCGAGATACGAGCGGGGCTCGGATATCCTTAAATCAATTAAGAAACAATATTAAAAATATAGTAAGCCTTCTTGAATTACACTTCCCGTTGGAGTATTATTGGCTTAGGATTCGAATTTTCTTTTAATTATACCACGTGTTCTTCTTAGAATGCTCCAGTTCTTTTCATTAATTAAAAGTCACTTTTAATCTTAAGATCTTGTATATTTGCCCCAGATGTGAAGCATGAACACAGATGCAATGAAAAGCAGGGACATCACGAGCACTGGCACTGGTCCTCTATAAACATATGTATATATGTTATCAATCAAATACTTTTAGCTTTATACACGTATTGTCTTTATACGTAATATTAATGTTCCAAAAACAATATCTTGTTTACTTACACTTTGATGCCAGGGGAGTCATCTGTATAAAACCTCCACATACCATCAGAACCAGCACCTGTATTTCTGCTTCTGGTAGCAGTAGTTGTAGTAGTTTTTCTTTGCCTAACAGTACCGCTACCACTTGTTCTAGGTGCTATAACTTTGCTCGGTGATCTACCCGGGTATCCGACCGAGGTAGCACTTGGTGCGGCAGGCTTAGTAAAGTAAACAAAATATAACCATAAATACCAGGAAAGAATTTTTAATTTCAAATTTTGCTAAAATACATACCATTGTTTATTATACACTTTGATTTTCAACTTAAATTCGTGAATGAGCACCAGATGATCACGGGAACCTTGCTCTATATTAACCTGTTGTTTCTCCTGAATGACGTGAAATGAAGATTTCGCTTTACTTCACTTTTTCAGTATTAATATGGTTGTATAAATATATTTAATATGAAAGAAGTATTGCAATAAAATCACTGTTTGAAGTAGCGTTACGTTCTGACAACGTCTTCGAATTACTTAAAACGTTTACTGGCAGTATGAAGAAGAGTAGGAGGCGACGTGTCATCCATACACCATCCACGTAGTGTGTTCGAGACACGTCACCATGCGCCGTTAAATGCATAGGGAACGTCACATCGCTATGGCGCGTTTCCACGTAGTGTTTGAATATGGAACAATTCGAAATTAAAAACAATTAAATCAAATTCCTTTATTTAAAATTTATTCATTACTATGTAAGTACGTTCTCTCGTTGAACAAATAATCATTTTTAATTTCACTTGAAATATATAAAACTTTGTATAGGATATTGTAGGATATTTATTTACTATTTAACAAGCAGAATTTCTTTTTCATATTTCGCTATATGACTCATCTTTTTGATAATAAATAACATAATTTTTTGTATCAGTAGAACTAATGCATGTAATTCGTCACACCGAAATTTTACATAAAAATCTTAAAATACTAAGTGCATACATATTGGTTGCACACATAATAGTTTATAGTTTACAATTTTGTTTAACTTTCCTCCTGTTAGTAGACTAGCTATAAAATTGTGATATATTAAACTATCTCTTATGAATTGATTTGATATTTCAATTATGATTATGTTAGACATTTCAGGATATAAAAGAAAGTCATACATGTTACAGGAAATACAAATTTGTTTTTCTTATTCATTAGAACTTGTACAAATGCACTGGATAAAGTAAAAAGTTATAAAATACAAAATTTAATACTTCTGTTGGTCTTAAAGTGTACAGTCTCAATGATTTTCATTTCACTTTAATAAAACTTCTCAAAATGCCCTTAAATGCAGTAGTTCAATGTATCTCAATACTTATTTGTGTAAATTATGTTTACTTATTAAAAGTATTGAAACAATGTTTATTGTATAATTGTTTCGTACAAATATTTATAATAGCATGCTGATATATTAGCGATAGAAAATTTTGTAAAAAGTATGTCGTGTATCTAAACTAGTGTAACTTCCATTTGCATTTTCATTATATTTTACAATACAGAAATACTTGAAGAATTAAAATATCCTGACTTTTATCCATATAATTATTTCTTTAATTCGAATCAATTAAGAAATACTTCTAAGTTTTTCATTTGCTTATGGAACTCGTTTTTTTTGTATGTAAATACATACATAATGATGAGAAATATTCATATAGATTCTATGTAGCGTTTGGCACAAGTAATATTGATGAAAATTTTGATATACAACAGACGTTATAGAATTTGCATGTTTTTTAAGCACAATCATACATGGTTATCTGAGTTATTAGTTATCACGAATTATTAAAAAAACACTTACATACATTATCCTTATTAACAATAATGAACCGTAACAGGGCTTTTATACACGTATATATTAATTTACTGTTTTAATACTCTATTTCTACTGCGATCAGAAATAGACACTATGTTTGCAAAGTAAATGTACGAGTTAACATTGTGTCTCTATTTCAACTGAAATTTTTAACACCCGTTGCTGACATACTTCATAAAATAAAATCATCAAAATTTTATTTCCTTGCGCGTGTAAAATTAACTGAAAAATACTTTACTATTGATGATAATCTAATACAATATTTGGTAGACATATAGTTAGAATAAATTGACTTTCTTAACATATAGAATGAAATAAATACTTTTCCTTAGACCAAATAGACAACTCATTTGGTAATTAACACGTTAAGCATCACCTTAGACTTTCCGTTTACGCCGCGTCCTTTAGGGTTGACTTGGGCCGTGGACTTCAGGATTATGCGACACCGCCGCGCGTGCATTGTTTAGCATTGTTCGGCATTGTTCAGCCTCGTTTTTCGTTTCTTTATCTTATGTTGTTAGCTCGCGCATCACACATGGCCTTCTCAACTTGACGGCAGAGTGCGGCGTGAACGGAACGCCAAGCAAAATAGGCTTGGCGTTTAACGTGTTAAGTACTGGTTACTCCTTTGCGGGCTACTAATAGATTTAATACTGGATGTTTCATAATATACGCTACTGCCTTTTTATGAGTTACCATTGTAAAGTCATATCCGTTGCATTGTAAAATTTTATCATGCATACGGAGACCGCTCTTTGCTGCTGCTGATCCTTCGTGTACTTCTGTTATATATATACCCTAAAACAATCAGTATAAATGATGCGAAACACATTTATATTAATATTACATTAACCTTTCTTACGTTATCTGTATAGCCTTGCGGGCTTCTCCTAAAATCTTGATCAATTCCACCAGCAATTTTAAAACCACATTTTGTTACTTCCCCACCATTTTCATCAACTTCTGTTTCCTTGTGTAAAGTGATAGGTATCTGAAATGATAATATACATGGAATTAAAAAATTATCAAAGTTCTTCCATAATAGATATTATCATGTAGATACAGTCACCTAGTTCAGAATAGAATTGTAATTAGGCATTAAGTTATTAAATTAATTACAAGATTCTGTATTTGCAAAACATGAGACTCTTAGAATTTATTTTAATTGAAATATACATACGCTTAAACATTCCATAGCAGTACCAGCCTGATGCTGAAAAGCCATTTTCGCGCACATAATGCTTTATCTCGTGCCTTCAAAGAATTCTGATTGTCAATTACTTCCGATGATTCAACGTGATCATCAATCGTGCACACACTACATACGCCGCCTTAAAATAAAACGACTGAATAGGTGAACTTAAGAATTGATCATAAAACTTAATATAGGGTAGTAAGAAAAGTTTATGTTCAATTTAAATATTTAATTATCTTATAACGCCATCAAAATCGCTGAGTTCAGCGAATTTAGCGTTCTAGCACGTTCTAGACAGTTAAAACAATTTCGTTCTCACGTTGACCAATGACTATAGATCCAACAAGGACTTAATTATTTTGACAACCGACTTTCGAATCGAAATCGTTATTCATTTTACTGGCTAATTAACGATCCGACTCGCTTTAGCGACTAACTATTCATTTGAGAAAATTTTTCTGGAATACCCAAGTGCCTCCTATGAATTAGGCATAATGCCTGCTGGCTCGAGGCACAGTATAAGCTCGATGGTACTCCCTGTGGCTCGGGGGGAGTAGAATACGGCCACGGTATCCCCTGCCTGTCGTAAGAGGCGACTAAAAGGGGGACGTAGCGAGTGAACTAAAAGTAATGCAAAGAGTGAGAGAGATAATGTAACTGGCAAAGCGAAAGAAAGAATGTACGGAGAGACATTAAGATTTAAAGAAAAGAGTTTAACAATGCGCGAGAAAAAGGATTGGCGTAAGTAATTACTGCCAACCTTGTCCAAACGCGGGGACGAAAGAGTTCGTTGGGAAAAAAGGGACAGTTGAGGTCCCTGTAGTACGCCGCCCTCGCGGCAATATCCCAAAATGAGGGAAAGGCTGAACTTTACTTTAGTGGACACAAAATTATCTACTTTTTTCTCCTCAGTCTAATAGTTTTCGATGCGTAGAATCCAAAAATGCAGGTTTTAACTGTCGAAATGCAGCGGTTTAAAAGTTATGAGTGTGTGAAGTTTGACACTTTTAGTGCAATTGCTACGTTACTGCGACGCCATATTGGCTTCTGGTCCAATGAACGGTGTCGCTAGCTGCAGGCAGCAGGTGCCGACCTCTTTAGCGGGTTTAGTCAAACCGTAGGGTAAACTACGTCTCAGGGGCCCAAAAATTATGGTCTTTTTTTTGTACCTTCAGTATATAGTGTTGCGTGTCCGTTCACGATGTATAGGGATTTCTGGGGAATTAGGCGCAGGTAAGGTGATTCGTGGAGCGCGAAGGCGCTCCGCTCGCAAGGCGCGAAAATAAAACAAATAAACTATGTTTCACTGTTGACACAACCGACTCTAGTACTAGCCGTGCTGAAGTAAAAATGGCAACACCGCGGGAGTCCGGTCCGAATATATCAACATCTACCCTACTCTATCTGCCTCCCGGACTCCCAGACTCCCAGCCAATCAACGTCGTCGGACTCTCGGCTACTCTCTGGACTTCACATAACCTCTTTGGTTTCGTTCCAATAATTTCGCTTGTTTCAAGGTTTTTATTAACTTATATACACGTTTATCAATTCTTAAATGTTTCAATTTGATTCAAAGATGGTTTCATTTTGCTTCATACCTAAATTTTCTTGAAACCACTGTAAATATTTCAAATATCATGCTTCACAACACTAAACTACTTCAAGAGTACACAAAATTTATATCACATTTATAACAATTTTATACTACCACATCACTTCTACTTGCCATAGTTGCAACGTTTATGTCTTGTTTATACATAATTAATACAAAATAGCGTATATTACTACAGTTTTTAATTAAAAAAGACGGTAATTACAATTCCGAGCACAGGACTCTGTTTTTGAAAATAGGACTCCCGATTGTCACGTGAGCGGTGTTGCCACGTTGTTTAGCATGGCTAGTACTAGAGTCGGCTGTGCTGTTGATTATGGTTTTAATCTTAAGAATTTAATCAAACTGTTTAATCAGGTATGATGTTTATTTGCGGCGTGAGAACAACTTTGCAGAGTCAAGCGACAAAATCATCCTGGGAGGATCCTGGATCCTCCCTCAGGATCATCCCTCGTCCAATGGTGGAGGAGTCCACCCCGTCTCGCGTGGGCCCCTTCTCCTGGCTGTGGTCCACCCTCGGGCGCGTGGAAGTGGAGGCGCTCCGCCAAGACGCTAGAACGTTGCAGCGCACATGTGCTACGAGAAAGCGTGGGACCCAGAGAAAATAGGAAAAGACAAGACCTTGTACTTGCCAAAGGCAACTCTTGAGGAAATTTACGACCCTCTTAGAGTGCATGAAAAGACAGGATATCGAAAAGACTTCGTTACTTTTAAGGACCGTTCGTGACTTGGTCGAAAACAACGAATTAGCTATGGTCTATCATAAATTAGTCTTTTAGGAATTTACTAAGTGAAACTATTCCATTCTCTGGATTTCCGGCCTTCTCTCAGCTCGATCACCCATGTCGAGGGGTTTACAACTTTAGGCTTTGTTTATTTTATAATACGAGCGTACACGCAGATGGTTTAAACTCCGCTCTTAATTTATAGCCATCGATACAAAAGGTCCTCGAAGAACATTCGAGACATATCGATACAATAGTCTATTCGATAAATATTCCCATGTCAATGTCGCCATACCACTCTAGACATATTCACGTGATAACGTTTCACGTTACAATAGTCTGGTGTAACAGTGACTATAGATAGTCACTGGCTGTAATCTGTAATCACTATTCTTAGTCACTGTAGTCACGTAGTCACTGTTGATATGCGTTTGTTCCAGTTCTGTTTGAAAATTAAAGATCCACGATGGGTATTTCAGGATTAACTACATTCATAAGCAATCGCTCAAATCGTTACCTACAATATTACGAATTACATGATACGTATTTGGTAATTGATGGTAACAATATTCGCTGTCAACTATATAATTGGTATGTGAAATGTAATTGTGCCTTTGGCGGCGATTATGATAAGTATGCACAATGTGTATCAGATTTTTTTGATAATCTATCAAAATGTAATATAACACCATTGGTTTTATTTGATGGGGCTTATGAGAATAAGAAAATGAAAACTACTATAAGTAGAATAAAGCAAAAGCTCCATAGAGCATCATCTTTTTGCCCTCTCAGTCAAGAGAGAATGAAATTTTTCCCTCTATTTTTAACCAAAGTTTTCAAAAATGTTTTGAAAGAAAAAATATTCGTTACATGCAATGTTTATTCGAGGCTGATAATGCTATAGCCTCTGTGGCAAAAATTTTAAATTGTCCTGTACTCAGCTATGATTCTGACTTCTACATATATGGATCATTATATATACCATTTAATACATTAGATAAATATGCAACGAAAAGTGGAACAGGAAAAGGCTATATGATACGCTGTAAAATTTATAGAACTGAGTATTTATTGAATTCTTTTAAAGGTTTAGATGAATCAATGTTACCACTGGCAGCGATACTCTTGGGTAATGATTATGTAAAACGTGGTACATTTAAGAACTTCTTTCGTCATTTAAAACTACATGGAGCATCAAGGAGTAAACATAACTACCAACAACGTCGTATAGAAGTAATCTTCACTTGGTTAAGCACATATACATTGGATAAAGCTGTTGCAGGAATTTTAAGCAGATTAGTCAAGCCTATACGACAAAAAATACTGCACTTGATAGAGACTAGTATAAACAGTTACACAAATGCATCTACTGAAATACTTATTCCATTAGGTTTTTCAAAAGACTATGTTGCCCAAGTAAATAGCCATCATTTAAATAGAATTTTCAAATATGATGGTGATATTGATAGCTTAACATATATAGAAGAAATTGGTGAAAAAGATGGCATTGACACAAGCGAAGAAGAGGAAGAAGAAGAAGAGAATGTAATAATGAACATACGGGATGAGTCTGAATCAATGTCCAGTAATGTACTTGTTAGTAATTTACCTGTATGGTTTATAAATGAACTTCTAATGGATAAACACCCGCCATATTTTCTGGACTTAATTATTCGACGCGTATATATTTGTTCTCCACAAATAGAGGACTGCAATTATCCTTCGACCGTTATGATATGTTCAAGAATTATTAACGTTATATTTGCACTTCTAAAATCAGCAGCAAACGATGAAATACGTTCTATGAGCTATATAACCAGAGGTAAAAACGATTCAATAGCACGTTATGAATTAGAATGTACAGGAAGTATACTTTCTTGTGCACTTCCATCTTTAGCTAATCTAAGAGAAGTTCCATTAACTATTAGAAGACAGATTTTAAATGATACATTAGAAATTGCAGAACATATGGCACATATAAATGAATTTCCATCAGAATGGATATTATATATAATGTGTATAAAATATTGGATGAAGCGCCATGATCCTTTCACATTATTATACAGTTGTGCATACTCCCTATTTGTTTGTATGTTATTTCATGTAATAGATCTAAAAATTGGGAAATATAGAGTTTTATACAATTTTCAATGTAAATACAGTAAAAGGCTTCAGGCTATAGAAGAGAAAAGAAAAGCAAATAGTTATAAACCAAATTATTCTATGGATGTTACAATTACTGAAGCCCTTAATGAAGTCGATCCTGATGATTGTATACTGGCAGCGCCTTTTTTCATTTCTCATTTTGAAATGGATACAAAATTGTATTCAAATCCAAAGAAATTTAATAAATTTATAGTTCATATATTTGCAGAGTTTCAAAATTGTTTAAAACATGGTATGGATTTGAATACACTTTTAGGAGAGCCTTATCCATCAACTAATATTGCTAATTTATATAACGGTACCTTACTGTATAATTTATCTACTAATTTTCAATCGCGGGATGATATTGAAAGATATATAAATACTGCGTTTCATAAATCACCAAGCCTTTTAAGGGTCTTTAATATATTTTTGGTAAAAATAAAACTTTTGCTTCCGTTAATCCAGGAAGTTAAATCTCGCAAAAAGCACAGAAGGCGTAAACGTCAAAAATTAAATCATGACTCGGATAAAGATGATTCTGAGTACTATAGCGCTGAGGAAGACTTAGATGAATCAGAATTTCATGATCCAAATAATCGATTTTGTTCATTTGCTTTAAACTAAATATTTTTTGTAAACTAAACTACTTTACTGTTAATACTTGTTATATTTTATATAAAAATTTAAACCCTACGATTCATATGTAATGTAACTAAATGCGAGTGTAAAATAAGATTAAACTAAAGATCTATCGGTCTAAAAATTTTCATTTGTTATTTTATTTTATTATACTATTCCTATTTCCTCTTGGAAATAAAGCGTTTCGGCTTTTGAATTTTGCTTTGTGAAGCACTTGCTCTAGGATACTGGAAAGAATGTATAATTAATTTCCATAATTGTAACATGCAATAAAATTTTAAATTACATTTTGATACATTTCCCAAAATGCAGTAAACGTTGTTTTAAGTATATTTGCTTCTTCCCTCAGAGTAGGCAGGCAATAACCATCTTCTCCGTGTTTTATTATTAATCCAACATGAACAGCGCAATCCAATTTCTTTTTCAATTCTTCAGTGAATGTTTTCAAATTACTATCAATCGGGTAACGATGACGTAGATATTGACTGATAAGAGTTGAGTTAACATAAACTTTGCGTAGTTGTAGCTTTTTAACTGCTAAACGAATCATTTGCGGGGTTACTGAGATATGACCTCCTAATAAATTTTTAAATGTTATAGTTTATATAATATTTATGTGTTTCTAAAGAATAACCGTATAATTTTGCACTCATTCTTACGTGATTTGGGCGAATGATCATTATTAATACATTTTTTACAAGAATTAAACTTCTTTCTTTTACAATATTCTGAATCTGAGTACATTATTTTGTTATAAAATTATGAATCTTGGGTTAATACTAAAATTTTTAAGTAATTATTCTGTTAAAATGTATTTTAATTAAGAAAAAAAAAGTGAATACTATTAATATGAAACTTTTTTTGAAATATAAAATGCATTATTTTGCGCAAAGTTCCTTATAATTTATTTGTATACATGCTATTTATTTGTCACAGTGTTACATCTTACAATATTAATAATAATTTGTTAATAAAAATAATGAGCCAAAATAATGCAGACATTCAAAAATACGTATTAAAAGTGCTACAAGGAAATATATTTTTAAAGACTATGTATACAATTCTTTTATACGTATAAAATAACATTTAGCATTTAACATTTAACATTTGGAATTTATAACAATTTCTATAACCATTTTTTAAATACATATATCTTATTTTAATAGTTTGGTATTATAATATTAAATCACGAAATATTTCAAATAGTTATAATATGATTTATAATGTAGAAAGAATTTGTGAAGTTAAATAAATTATAGTATAAAAATATCAGGTACTCTACGAAAAATATTTGAAAACGCATTAAACATTGCGAGATGTAATTTATTTCCACGTGTTAAAATTATTCCAAGTTTAAGAACAAATTATATCTATTCATAATAAAGGATAATTTTGTATACACGAAACTAAGTAACAAGAATAATTATAAATTTTTGTGCAAAATATACTTTTGGTACAAATATATCCCAGTAACCAATTAAAATTTGGTTCAAGTTTAGTAAAAAAATTATACAATAGAATTTAATCGTCTAAACTATTTAAAAAGTTTATTAGATTTATAGCTAATTGCAGTGTTCTAGGAAACAGAAATAATTGTATAAGAAAACCTGCTATAGACAATAAAAGAAATAGATCTCTATTAATAATAAATGCAACTTTATATAAAAAAGAAATTGCTGTTTTTTGTTCTGTTAAATTATCACATTGTATTTCTCCCAACAAAATTATATTCTAAATATAACACATTAAAATGTTACCAAAACGTTGAATTTTATTATACATAATTCTTTTACTAAAAGCAAATATTGCTTACTATTAAAATGTTAAAATTTTAACATACAAACATAAAAATCCAAATAAAATATTTGAATTGGCATGTCATTGTTGATATAAGTATTTTATACTGTCTATCTTAGTTTGATATGATATATCATAAAATTTGCCAACTAAAATTATTTCTTCTTTCAAAGTACTTACTTTAACGATAGAATTATTATAACTTGACATACTTTTATTATAAGAAAAATTTAGAACATCGAATCAACGTATAATCAGTTTTAAAGTTATATAAAACAGCAAATTTTGTATATACAATAAGACATAATCAAACAATTTAAACTATTAAAACACAGAACATTATCAATACAGATCGTTTAAAATGATGCGATTATTATAAAGTATTGCAATCAATGTAAAGGAATAATAAAAATCAAACTAATAGTTTGTACCAAAATTTTGGACGAAATTGTTTAACACTAATGGATAATCTTAATAGGAATTTTTCGTCACTTATAACTGGTTAATAATATTTCCAAGTTACAATCTGTTTCTTGGTAACCGCTGTAAAATTGATTCTGAAAGTGGAAACTGCAATTAGCTTTTTCTATGCTTGCCATAATTCAAGTATAGTTACTGTGTATAACAATAAATGTTATATTTTTAAAGTAGCCTTATTATTATCAATTACACTTAACTATTGAGCGCCTGTAATAAGGACTACAACATTGTTAGAATCTTTGAATAAATATGTAATTATCTTTCGTGCATTAGCATATAAAGTAGTTATATACATGATAAGCTCAAAGAAATTGTAAATACAATCCCTTTACCTTGTATAGTTCATTGCTGTTGTGAGGACCGTTTTAACGAGGATTAAAAACTTTGCACTAATCACTAAAAAATAAATCTTTACATTTATACACTTAAAGAACATATTATATTACAAAGCATTAACTGAATCACTTTAAACTATAAAGATTGCACTGTAATTATGGATAATTCCTTAAAAGCCCTGATTCTTTTTTTTTTTTTTGTATACTATTATTCAGTGATGTTCTACCAAAACAAGATACATCATTGCCCTCACCGAAAACACTTTTAAATTAGGTACTTCTAAGTTTAGGATTCTTTCCCTTAAAAGCTTTTTACATAAAAAAGCCTATAATTGAAATTGAAACAAGATAAATAACATGTACAATTTACACTACAATCTTATTATCGTATTTCTCAACCCCCGTTAGGTTTTTCATTCCATATTTTTACAAAATATTGAACGGAAAAAACAATTACGATAACAAGAATCGTATCTATGAAACTTTTTAGCATACTTATACTATGATGTTGATCACCTTGTTCTCTTTGTTTAATAGCAAGCTGTTCTAGTATATGTTGTATACGATTAAGTTTATCCCCGTATCCCAACATTTGTCTTTCTACGTCTTTAACAACATCCATTATCCTAAATAGAAAGTGATTTTTTTTCTTTACAAAAGAATTTGTCTTTACCACGTTAGTATGTAATGTTATAAAATTTACCTTGCAGTAGAGCGTTTCCTTTTACCTACTGATTGACTAGAATCTGAATGCACCTCAGCAGACGAACTTCCGGAATCGTGTGCTGTCTCTGTTAATGGTAAATTACTGGATAATTGTCTTTTAGAAGATTTTAGTACGGAGAGTGAAGAACGAGATTCAGCTTGAAGAAGGGGAACCTTGAATATAAAACGATACATGTTAATCATATACATTAAAACCTCTATAAGTCGTCACCCGGATAAGTCGTCATTTTTCTTTCCTCGTCATTTTAAAATTTGCATGGTTTTTACTCCGTTTAAGTCGTCAAAATTTCTCGGTCCCTTGAGTGACGACTTATCGAGGTTTTACTGTATTTAGTTAATTAATATTTCTACTTCTGTACCTGTGATTGTGGGTCAGCAGACACGATACTACCAGTACGCATGATTGGCGTTTTATGTCTAGTTTTCGTACGAACTATATAATCTTGTTCATACTGAACAACATCATTTCTAGGATCCCATGGCCGAACATCCGCGTGTCGATATACCCAATTACCCGTTATAATATCCTATTGTAAATCCATCTCAATATTAGTTGAAAACATATCTATTAACTTGTAAACATAATATTCATTATTCAATACCTGAACAAAATATTTGGGAACCCATTCTAGTCCCTTAAGTTTTCGTTCTTTAGCACGTTCTCTCTGTGCTTCCTCTAATTGAGTTTTTGCTTCGGTAGCAGCTATTTGATCATCACCATTTATTGCTTGCGTAACATCATACCATAACTTCTCACTTTCCCACGGACCTTGATTTTCCAAGGGAACAGTATACTTTTTCAATCTCTTTTTACGCACCTCTGCAGTTGGATTAAAGAATACACTTTCTTGCTGTAAGATTAATTGATGCACTAACTGATTTATTACATATGTAATTAGAAATGTTTGGATTCAACGTACTCCTGTTCTTTTGTCAGTAATTAATATCTGACCGTCCCAGTAACCGGATATAGTAGCAAGAGTTTCTTTTCCTAGACGTATCCAACCTGCAACTTGATTCATTTGCTCTGCACCGCCAAGAAATGGCTATCAAACAAGTAGCAAGTTATTTTAATATTCATATTTTTAAATTATATAATATTGCGTGTTACCTTAAGCTTAAATTCTAATTCACTATGGTAACCCGTCTTCTCGCATTTTATTTGAACTTTTCCACCTAGTTCCATGGATAATGTACCCATTAGGATACCTTTGCAATGAGCATAAGGTATTGTCATTGTGTAATCTTCTCCTCTAGGTAACATTGTTAATATTGCAACGCCATCTAATACTGCTGACGTTGAATTTCCTAAAGGAAGATTATACATTCTTAATTAGTAAGACGGTCCAGTGTGTTTTATTTTCCATGTATTTACCATAAAATTTAGATTTAGCAATGATCGTAGCGCTTATAGTAAATCCATCCTGTCGATTTGTAACATAGAATCCTGATATAGGAGGATGATGAGATAACTGTGAAAGTAAAAGTTTCATAAAATAAATGCATTTATGATTACATAATGATAATAAATATCTTACTTGTTCAGCTATATAGAAAGTTCTTGAACCATTAGGATGCTGCCAATAACAGCGGAATGTTTCACCTAAAAGTGGATTGTATGGCTTTTTCAAACCCTGAGGTTTCTTGTAAAATCCAGACAAGTACCACTGAACTACTCCCTTCATTCGTGTGAACGCATCGTCTTCTATTACTGCTCTGTAAAAGCGAAGAACAAGATGGTAATTGTACTTAAATACATTTTAAAGTCAGTTTATATTTATACCCACTGAGACAATAAATCTGCATGATAATAAGAATCAGCCAACTTTTCCAAAAACGAACGAGGTTCTAAAATAAAGGTAGGTAAGACCACCTTTGATAAATCCATCCCTGGCCGAACTTGTTTCATTAAGAACCATATTAGAGACTTTTGTTCTTCTTGCAATTCTGTAACCACTTCTCCAGCCTGTATATTTTCCATGATCAAATTAAAGTTACACGAATAGAAATTTTATAAAAAGAAGATATTGATTATTTTACCACTCCAAGAATTTCTTGTTCATTCGCAACGTAAGGCGTTTCATTAATGGTTTCAGGTTGATCTTCTTTAGCCGATCCTTCGGACTCACTATCCGAGGCACTGATTTCTGCATCAGCTGCTACTCCATTTTCGGGTTGGCTAATATCGTCCAGGTCTGTATGTGAGGATTGCATAGGATCTAGCGTTACTACATGTGCGGTATCATATTCAAGGACATGTATAGAAGGGACAGTCATACGCCGAGTAGAAGATGGAACAGATTTGGAAGTAGACTCAAAATGAGATATGTTAGAATAAATATCTCTATCACCCAATGCATTTACAGAACTTGAAGATATAATTATTTCAGTATCTGTTGTAGGTGATGGAGATCTATCACGAAACTGTTTATCCCAGTATGCAATAGCGTGGTACAATTGTTGAAACATTGGAGTTGGCGAAGGGCAAACACTTTCAGGATTGTTTGTCGTACAAGGTGTAAGTGGTTGAGGACACGACAACAAACGCCTTTGAAGTATTGTAGGAGAACGCGGTGCATAATTAGATAAGCATACTGTGGATATCAAAAGCAAGTATTTAAGGTGACAAATGTCAGGAAGGGGGCAATAATAATATTGTAATTAATATCAATAGCATTCAAGAACAGAACTTAGCTAAGTAGTTTTGTAACTCTATTAAGGTTGATAATAGAAAAGAATTTGATATTTTACTTATTCAATGTGAAAATCATCTCATCTCTCACACCAACTGTTATTTTATATAGCTTACCATGCTCGTCAAAATGTTTTTCATAATCTGCTTCACTCCATTGAGTTTCATGGGTAGTAGTAGTATCATGTGGCAAAGCACGTGGTAATGCACTTGTTGAACGTACTATTAACGAGGAACAACGCAAGGATAGTTCAAGTGCATCTAACCAACATTTACCAGCAGCCTGCGAAGGAGCTCTAAAGATCAAGTAAGATGTTGGCAATGGTTGTACAACAGCACCTAAAAATATTGCTCGTATAAGGATATATTTCTTACTCAATTCAAAAAGAATTTATTATTTACCAATGGATTCTTTTTCTGGGCCTCTTGGAGCCCATATCGATTGTTCTAAAGGATGAAATAATTTAAAACAAAATCCATCCTTTTTGCTTGGACGCTCTATCACTTGACACGTATTAAGCAAAACCGTTCCCACCCAATGATTGCTCTGCAATAATTATGTGGACATAACTTTGAATGAAACAAACAATTATTAAGTTAATAATGGATATAGATGAGCACTTTTGTTTTTGGGCTTTTGTACAGTAGTAGCAGGCCAGGTTTTAAAATACACCACAGTTTTGTCCAACTTTTTAACGTTCCACGAACTTTCAGCCAATCGCTCATAACAATAACAGTTGGATCCTTAAATGAACTTAAGAGTTCATTGGCAACTCTCTTCTTCTCCATTCGATAATTTTTTCTCTGAGCCTTGTAGGATTCTTTTCTTGTTAATTTACAGGAATCTAAAGACTACAAAATAGAATGGAAAATATGTTATAATTAGTAGTTCAAAATAACAAGGTAAATGGTTGAAAGTCATAAATTATGTACCTTATCAGATGCATTATCTGTTTTTTGATTAGTTTCACCCATTGCAGTTAGTCCTATAACACAAATTAATCAAACCATTTGCTTGAGTAACATTCAGGTAAATATTATCATCATACATATATTAGAATGATGTTAATGAGAAACTTTATTCAGTCTTTCTTATCGAAATACCTTGTGAGTTGATTAAAACAAACTTATTATTATTTAAGAAAGTATACGATAAAACATTGACGAATGAGATGCACCTGACTTTTTACAAGATACAGTGATAATTTTGTATAATAAATGTTCTTAACATAATCCATTATGCAGTTAGCAATTTTTTACATTATGAAAATTATTAACTCTCTCTTTATTACTATATTAAAAAGCTGTACTTAATACTATATTATCATTCCTATTTAATGTAATCACAAATGAAGTAGAAATCAGTAGACGAAATATATTATATTAATGTAATGTTTATACATTTTATGTATAATTCTGGTATAAAAATATTGTTCACTTATGATTTATATTCACAGTATTATATTCAATGCATATATTGCATATAAGAAAAACTAAACAATGTACAAAGATTACATTACAAAAATTACAGATTTCAATATTATATGCATAATATAAGATAATTGTAAGCCGAACAAGAAATCAAAAATGCAGTTCTTTGTAACTAATCAACTACTTTCATAAGTAAAGATTAGTATCGATTTATATAAAAATGGAAAAGCACCTGACAAATTCTTAAATAATGTAATTATATTTATACCTGGAGAAAGTGGAGGCGCAGCAGTTGTTAAATTTACGCATGTTGCTATCGACTCTGTTGATGGAAGATTAGGTAATGCCGCAGTTTGAACTTGAGCACTGCTTCTTCGAAGTTGTTGATCCACTGGTTCTATATATTTAGTTTCTTTTCAGTCATGGTTATTATTTACTGATTTATTTACAGTTAGTTAAAGAATTATATTTTTCAACTTCATCTACTGTTACAAATTACAAAGTTTTAATGTTTCAACTATGTACTATTTAACAGCAAATATACTAAAATTACACCATATTATATTACACCAATTATTAATATTAGTTCTTGATGACCATTATACAACACATAATTATATACAACATAGCTTCAAGTTTCAATTGAATTCATTCATATCATTACAGAAGCAAAGAAATTTTACAGTAAACAAATATGAATACATGCTATACAAATGAAAATATGTAACTTGATTACAAAACTCGCATACATTAGGTAAGATACATTACTGAAATACATGCAGATTACAAGAAATAGCTGTAGTAGTGAATTTATTTGTAAATACAAATACATGCACTAAGTATACTAGAGCGTAATAACTACACTTAGATGCACTAAAGTATTTCGTGCATATTCGTACTTTGTATAACCTTCTCTAGATTATATGTACTTTTCTCTGAACACACTTATGGATACACGTAAATGTTGTATAGTACAATATAGTAAAAAGTGAATAATATGCTAACAGCATGAATGTATTATGTTAATCTAATACATCCAATAAAATGGTATTTTAATATATCTGATACTACGGAGTATATTTATGAGATACTGAAATAAGTAATATTGATAAATGTTATTTATAAATTGTTTAATAATGCTGAATGATGATACAACAAATGATTTGAAATAAAAGAATACTAATAGCACATGTAACATGAAAATAGGATGTTATACATATGTATATACTCGTATCTACCCATTGATACTAGAATTCTAATACTGATGCTTACTACTGTATACACATAATTCATGTTAATAAGCCTACCTAGCTTACTTGGTAATGTATCAGATCCACTGTCACTAATACCTTTAAATGGCAATTATTTACAGCATAAATACTTCAACAATTAACAAATTATTAAAATAACATCTTTAGTCAACAACATTTTACAAACATATACATATGTTTAAATATTATAAGTTAAATATAAATATATCAGAAATAATCACTAATACAGAAATAAAATTTCATAAAGAACATTACAAAAGAATTTTTGTGTGATTGTATAATTAGCATTACATAAGTATATATTAAACCAAAAATTGATTAACACCTTAGTACAATTGTTTCTGTCATTCACAAATAGCTTTTCCTTCAAAAAATATTAATCTTTAACAACATATAACAATTCAAACTTTAATAAATTGAATTATACTTACGATTACTAAGTGACCTGCTAACATTCGGTGGTGTCATAGTCTTGAAAGAATCAGAAGTACTTCCAACAGACACGGAGTAAGTTTCTGGTTGAGACCGATGTTCACCACCAGGTACCACAATTGGTTGAGAGCTCATTATGGATCTATTGTATTAAAAATGACTAATGAATAAAATGTAGCAAACGGTAATAAATCTCTGTGTATTTCTAAGCAAAGAAAATATATATACAACATAAGATAAATTAATACACACGTCTGTAATTAATAATCACAATTTCAATACAAATTATATAAATCATGATAAATGTGGCCTTCGAAATGCATGTAATCAAAAGATGCTAGGTAATGATAATTAAATATCCAAGTCAATTTATATACACACATGTCTTTGGAAAACAAGTAACGTATACAGAGGATAGTAAAAATCAGTAAGTAGAAATAAAAATGTGTAAATGTTGAATATGCAAACCAAGCCTATAATTTAGCTCTCTTCTAGGCATGCTATCCAAATTATAAAATAGTTTTGTCATCATGGTAAATTATTTGATGCAACGTATATGAGAAATATTATATAAAACATTTATAACTCACTTGATACCGACACAACTGTATACCCAGTCAATACTTGTGTATTACGAAGATTACGCTAAGAGAAATATCTTATAAATTATAGTGATTAAGAGAGCAAACATTGAATTCATTATCACGTACGAGATCAAAATTTTTCAATCCAATGCACTTCATCAATTAAGCTATTTTTCACTGATGTAATTACAAACATTCGAAGCAAAAAAGCGATTATAGATGGACGTCAGGAGTACGACGGCGCGAGCGCGAAGTCTGATGTTCCATTGATCACTTACTGTTATAGCTTAATTATAAACATATGGATTTGTTAAGTTATTCACAGTGAAAAGGTACGATGAACAAAACTTTGCAAATGCATCTTTTATTATTGATGCATAAACAATGCAATCAATAACGCATAACGAAAGATACGTAGTTTTTGAAACAGCATGACCTTTCTACTATAGTACATAAGTATATAAGAATGCATTAGTGTGATCCAATAATTAATCAATGAAATATTTCATAAGAACAAAATTGTTACATTTTATATAAAAGCTTAATATATATTTTCTTTCTATATATGTATGTAAGTGCCGAATTTTAGCCAAAATCAATTTTAGAAATTTGCGCGTGATCAAATAACGCCTCGATGGAACAAAATTATTGACGTAAATACGTAATCCATACACGTTGCTGATATTATTTCAAATATAAATAAATATTGTATTATTTTTTAACAGTACAGATTTACAAATTGAATAAATTTTATACTTTTGTTAATTCTTAATTTAAAAATCATAATTGCAAACTTATTTACCGGAACTTATTGATGCCCATGCGTACCTTCACATGTTACGTTGTAGAAATAAATAATGAAGAAATAAATTATATAGAAGGTATCATACAGTTATCAGATATAAAAGTTGTTAATCAAATACCTAAATGATACAATTCAAAGGCAACAGTAGCACCGGTGACTACAGATACAAAAAGACTCGATATGACTTTGTTCGTGAGGGAACATGATTTTGGGGTCCCAGACGTCCCCAGGCACAGTTAGGTCTGCAATGACGATCGTGCTGGTTCACCAGTCCCTCTCTTGCCGCACATTGTTCGGTTTTGCTGTGTTCCATTTTCTGCGTTCATTTAACTTGCTGTATTTATTTTCATAGCTTGTATAAACTCATTAAAACGACGAACGTGTTGATTTTATTATTATTTTATTTATTATTTTACCTCTATTTGTGGGACTCGCGGGGGCTAACCCTATGTCACTGCATCCCTTAGATGTCTTCGTCCCTGCATCTCTTCCATCTTTGTTTCACTTACATCCCTGAATTCTTTATATTTCTACGTCGTTTACATCTCCGTAACAGAGCATCCCTTCTTTACAAGCCAAGACCCATCCCTTTCAATTATTAATTATTTTATCCGCTTTTATGGGCCAAGACCCACGCTCCCTAACTATTTCTTATCCTACTCCTCTCTATGGACCAAGGCCTCCCTTGGCAAATATTTATTTCTTCATTCTTTTTACGAGCTTATCCTTATAGCACTGCATCCCTCACATCACTGCCTTCCTTACATCTTCGTATCTTTTACATCCCTTATGTCCCTGCAACCCTTATAGCACTGCATCCCTCACATCACTGCCTTCCTTACATCTCCGTATCTTTTACATCCCTTAATTCTTTACATCCCTTCATCCTTTACATCTCTGCATCCCTTACATCCCTTATGTCCTTGCAACCCTTATAATAAATATATTACAAAAACTGGTTCGAGTAAAGGTAAGTAAAGGTAAGTAATTTTTGAATTTTGAATTTTTGAATTTTCAATTTTGGCCCCCTAGCGGCAAAAATGTGAACTAAAATTTCGACCTCGAGTCAGCGCCATCTGGGGGCGAAAAAAGGAACTAAATCATGCTAGAATTTTGGCCCTCTAGCGGCAAAAATGTGAACTAAAATTTCGACCTCGAGTCAGCGCCATCTGGGGGCGAAAAAAGGAACTAAATCATGCTGGAATTTTGGCCCTCTAGCGGCAAAAATGCGAACTAAAATTTCGACCTCGAGTCAGCGCCATCTGGGGGCGAAAAAAGGAACTAAATCATGCTAGAATTTTGGCCCTCTAGCGGCAAAAATGTGAACTAAAATTTCGACCTCGAGTCAGCGCCATCTGGGGGCGAAAAAAGGAACTAAATCATGCTAGAATTTTGGCCCTCTAACGGCAAAAATGTGAACTAAAATTTCGACCTCGAGTCAGCGCCATCTGGCTGCAAAGAAAGGAACTAAATTTCGCAAAAATTTAGCTCTATGTTGCGCTTTCCAGTGTAGGGATGTAAAGGATGCAGGAATATAAGGGTTGCAGTGATGTAAGGGATGCAGGAATGTAAGGGATGCAATGATGTAAAGGATGCAGAAATGTAAGGGATGCAATGATATAAAGGATGCAAAAATGTAAGGAATGCAATGATGTAAAGGATGCAGAAATGTAAGGGATGCAGGGATGTAAGTAATGCAGGGGCGTAAAGGATGCTGGGATGTAAGTAATGCAGGGGCGTAAGGGTATCACTGTCTACAGATTTTTTTTTTTTTTTTTTAACGTGGGGAAATCTTGCATAAGACCCCCCACCGTCACCTGGGGGAGGGCGGCGGGGGAGTGTCAGATTCCTACTGACTAAAACCCCACGGCGACCGACTCTGGCGTTAAAGGAGGGCTCTGAGACCTTATGTGCATTAATCCGGAGCCCTCCACGCCTGGCACCCGTCTGGGGTGCCTGGCATGTGGCCGACACCGGGGGTCGCACACGGTACCGGCTTGTTGGGCCGCATGCAAAAGCGTCTGGAGCCCCCACTCCTGACGCCAGTAGCCCTGACGGCCCCACCGTGTTTGGTGGTGAACCCGTATATTTAGTAAAATATACTTCTTTTACATTGACTGGACTGAGAATGGTTAATTATTACGTCATAGTGTAACGTCATTATCAATGAACATATCATTTTTATGAAAAAAATTGTTAAATTATACGACAGTTAATAAAATTTTTCACAGTAATGCACGTATCTTATTTTCTTTTACTTATTTCTTATTCTTGCTTCATTTGCAATGAAGTGTTTTGACTTCACCTGCAGTGCATACAGTGTTTGAGCGAAAAAGCTGAAAAAGACGCAGTTGTTGTTTTTCTTGATTTAGGGCATTACAATTTTACGAAAACATGAATCGTCATCCAAATGTAGATTATAAAAATCGTAGTGAGCCCCAAGTTGAATTAGAAAGTCAATTTATTTTACGTTTACCACCGGTAAGTTAATTTTCTTGCAAAATAATTTTTTCTACCCTAAATCAAAACCTCAGTAATGCATGATTAAATGCATATATTAAAAATGATTAATGTGTTTTAGGAACCATCACGAGTTTTACGAGAAATTTTACGCTCTGGATTGCCCATAAAAGATAGACTGAGTATTAAATTAGAAAATGATATGCGTTATGGTGAGGTTAGATTTGATCATTGGTTACTTCATGCTAAGGTAAAATTTATAGTATATTTTTGTGTAAGAATATTGTTAGAATATTGTTAACTTAAATACAAATATTTTATTATTTAGGTTGTGGACTTACCAACAATTGTGGAATCTTTAAAAACTATTGACAATAAAAGTTTTTACAAAACAGCTGATATATGCCAGGTATGACAATTTATAATCAAGCAACCTGGAAATATACATTTGTATATATTTATGTGTATAATATATTTTCTTATTCATTGTTTTAGTTGTTAATTTGTAAGGAAGAAGATGATCATACCACAACGGATGAAGAAAGTCCAGTAAGACAGAAAAAGAAAGACCCAAATAAAGTAGACAAGAAGTTTTTATGGCCACATGGGATAACGCCTCCTACAAAAAATGTCAGGCGCAGAAGATTTAGAAAGACTTTGAAAAAGAAATATGTAGAAGCTCCAGAAATTGAGAAAGAAGTTAAACGTTTATTAAGAGTAGATAATGATGCTGTTAATGTAAAATGGGAAGTGATTTGTGAGGATGAAGATCAATCTAAACCTAGCAAAGTATCATCATCTGGCACAGTGAAAACTAAACGTGAAAGTATTAATGGTAATACTTCCCAGAGTCTTGATGTTGGTAAGTAATACAAATTAAGGTATAAGAAGTAATTGCATTGAAGTAATTAATAAAATGTCGTTTCAAATTTCTAGCTGAGCATGATATATTTGGTGAACCAGTAAGTGACAGTGAAGATGATGAGGAAGCAAATATAAATGTAATGGAATTGGATGAAAATAGCAGACTCTCAGCTGACAGTAGAGTATCAGATTCTAATTCCATGCAAGCTACATATTCAGAAAGATCTGCTAATAATGCAGCAACAAGCAACACTCTTGTTACGGAATTTAGTAAGGAAATGTTTCAAAATGACAACAATATAGAAACAGAAGGAGAAAAAGCAGAGGATGCATCACCATCAAAAGTACCCAAACTTGAACAGTTTCATTCAGAGTATATAATTCCGGATAGTTTCACAGAAATGCCTCCTGCTCCCACATCAAAAGGTATGGTAAACGATCGTATTCGTTTGTTTCACACCCATTTAGTATGTATATAAACGAAAATTTCTTTCTTTATAATATAACAGACTCGTTACAAACGCGCCTTGCGACTTTACATACCGAATTAGCCGAACTGCGACAAAGAAGACAGCAACAAGAACTTGAGATTGCTAACATCGAAAATGTTAAGTTAAGACAAAGATTCCAAGAAATATTGGACAATTTATTAACGCAGGAAATGCAAAAAGTTCAAGAAGTATGTAGTTTATTTATATAATTAGAACGGTAATTGTATCTTAATTCTTGTATCTTAACATAATTATTTTGTTTCAGATTCAAGACTTGGAACTGGGATAATTTTTGTGTTATACCATTAAATAATTAAACAGTGTGATCAATGTATAAATATATTTGTTCATGAAATGTTCATTCTTTAAATCAGAGGTATCTGAATTGTATATTTTTCTTAAATTTTTGTATTGTAATGAATTTAAGTTGTGATTTAATTCTGTGTTTTATTATGTAATATCTTTGATATGTATATATACTGATGATTAAATAAGTTGCAAATTCTTTTCCTTGTATATCATTTATACACCCTAACGAAAGTGTAGCTTGTATTGTAAAAAGACCGCGTAAAATGAAATTTTTTAATTCGTCCCTAGCGCCATCTATACGAAAACTACTTAAACTACTCAACATCTTGTCGACTAGATGGGAACACTGGCGCCATCTGTCGGGAAAGCTCGGAAACTACTCGTCGAATAGTTTCCCGGGTTGTCCGACAGATGGCGCCAGCATTCCCATCTAGTCGGTAAGTTGTTGAGTAGTTTAAGCCGTTTTCGTATAGATGGCGCTAGAGTCGAATTAAAAAATTTTCATTTTACGCGGTCTTTTTAAAATACAAGTTCGTCAAACAATTATATTTTTCAGTTTTGTGCTGATTCTAACTGATTTCTATCAAATGGAGTCAAAGGGAGCCAAAATTGTGTCTTTTCAGTTGTGAGTGCAAAGGGTGGTAGAAGAGGAAGTGGTAAAACAGGCACGGCCCTTATACCAATTGTGCTCTCTAAGTAAATGCAGACCTAATTGCACCTGGGGTTAGCTGAGACCCCGAAAATTATGACCCTTCGAGAAAAAAGTTATGTCCAGTCTTCCTCTATCTATAGTCACTGCTGGTAATCAGTGTATGTCGGTTGTTTGTGGTTGTTTGTAAACCATTCTAGTGCATTGTAAGATGTTGTAAACTAAGAATCCAGGATGGGTATTAAAGGATTAACTAAATTCATAAGCAATCGTTCAGATCATTACCTAGAATATTACGAATTACATGATACGTATTTGGTAATTGATGGTAACAGTATTTGCTGTCAACTATATATTTCGTATGCGAACTGTAATTGCGTTTTTGGTGGCGATTATGATAAGTATGCACAATGTGTATCAGATTTTTTTGATAATCTGTTAAAATGTAACATAACGCCATTGGTTTTATTTGATGGGGCTTATGAGAATAAGAAAATGAAAACTATTATATCTAGAACTAGGCAATGGATCCATACAGCATCATCTTTTTGCCCCCTCAGTCAACGGAGAATAAAATTTTTCCCTCTATTTTTATGGAAAGTTTTCAAAAATGTTTTGAAAGAAAAAAATATTCGTTACATGCAATGTTTATTTGAGGCTGATAATGCTATAGCCTCAGTGGCAAAAATTTTAAATTGTCCTGTACTCAGCTATGATTCTGACTTCTATATATATGGATCATTATATATACCATTTAATACATTCGATAATTATGCAACCAAAAGTGGAATAGGAAAAGGCTATGTGATATGCTGTAAAATTTATAGAACTGAGCGCTTATTGAATTCTTTTAAAGGTTTAGATGAATCGATGTTACCACTGGCAGCGATACTCTTGGGTAACGATTATGTAAACCGTTGTACATTTAGAAACTTCTTTTGTCATTTAAAACTACATGGAGTATCAAGGAGTACACATAATATCCAACAACGTCGTATAGAAAAAACCTTCATTTGGTTAAGCAAATATACATTGGACAAAGCTGTTGCTGGAATTTTAAGTACATTAGATAAACCTATACGACAAAGAGTACTGCACTTAATAGAGACTAATATAAACAGTTACACAAATGCATCTACTGAAATACTTACTCCATTAGGTTTCTCAAAAGACTATGTTGCCCAAGTAAATAGCCATCATTTAAATAGAATTTTCAAATATGATGGCGATATTGATAGCTTAACATATATAGAAGAAATTGGTGAAAAAGATGGCATTGACACAAGTGAAGAAGAGGAAGAAGAAATTGAAATAATGAATGAGTCTGAATCAATGTCCAGTAATGCACTTGTTAGTAATTTACCTGTATGGTTTATAAATGAATTTCTAATGGCTGAACAAGAGCCATATTTACTGGACATAATAATTCGAGGTTTATATATTTGTCCTGTACAAATAGAGGATTACAATTATTCTTCGAGCATTATGATATGTTCAAGAATTATTAACGTTATATTTGCACTTCTAAAATCAGCAGTAAACGATGAAGTACGTCATATGAGCTATATGACCAGAGATGAAAATGGAGGCAATTTAATGACACATTTTGTATTAGAATGTACAGGAAGTATAGTTTCTTGTGCACTTCCATCTTTGGCTAATCTAAGAGAAGTTCCATTAACTATTAGAAGAAAGATTTTAAATGATACATTAGAAGTTGCAGATATGAAACATATAAATGAATTTCCATCAGAATGGATATTATATATAATGTGTATAAAATATTGGATGAAGCACCTTGATCCTTCCAGATTATTTAATAGTTGTACATACTCCCTTTATGTCTGTATGTTATTTCATATAATAGACATAAAAATAGGGAAATATAGAGATTTACACGATTTTCAATGTAAATATAGTAAAAGACTTCAGGCTATAGAAGAGAAAAGAAAAGCAAATGGTTATAAACCAAATTATTCAATGAATGTTTCAATTACTAAAGCCCTTAATGGAGTCAATCCTGATGATTGTATACTGGCAACACCTTTTTTCATTTCTCATTTTAAAATGGATACAAAATTATATTCAAATCCAAAGAAATTTAATAAATTTATAGTTCACAAATTTGCAGAGTTTCAAAATTGTTTAAAATTCGGTATGAATTTGAATACACTTTTAGGAGAGCCTTATCCACCGACTAATATTGCCAATTTATATAATGGTACCTTACTATACAATTTATCTACTAATTTTCAAGGGAGGGATGATATTGAAAGATATATAAATACTGTGTTTCATAAATCACCAAGCCTTTTAAGAGTCTTTAATATATTTTTGGTGAAAATAAAACAGGAAGCTAAATCTCACAGAAAGCACAGAAAGCACAGAAAGCATAAACAGTCCAAAATGAAATCAAAACTTGGATAAAGATGATTCGGAGTACTATATCACTGAGGAAGACTTAGATGAAACGGAATTTCATGATCCAAATAATTGATTTTGTTCATTTACTTTAAACTAAATACTTTTTGTAAACTAAATATTTTACTGTAAATACTTTTTATATTTTATATAAAAGTTGAAACCCTACGAGTTGTATGTATATGCATATGTAATGTAACAATGCGAGTGTAAAGTAGGAATAACTTAAAGATCTATCTGTGTACAAATTTGCATTCGAGTTATTTCATTTTATCATACTATTTCTGTTTCTTCTTGGAAATAGAACGATTTCGCTTTTGAGTTTTGCTTCGTGAAGCACTTGCTCTAGGATACTGGAAAGAATGTATAATTAATTTCCATAATCATAACAAACTCAGGTGTGAGTGCGAAAAGTGGTAGAAAAAGGATTGGTAAAGCAGAGACGAACTGTACTTTGTAAATGCACATCTAACTTTACCTCGGGGTGTCTGGGACCCTTAAAGTCATGATCTCCCGAGAAGAAAGTCATTTCCAGTCCTTTTGTATCTTTAGTCACTGATAATACAAACACGAAGTCCTTTGAGTAAAATCGTATGAATGATACTATATATTCTCTAAACTATAGTTCTTTAAAAGCGTGTGCATGAAGATATAATATGAATTCTTTTGTTTCACTTCATTATTTAAAAAATTTGGGAAAATTACGAATACGATTCTTACGCAATAAATTGTTTAATGCATACATATTAAAGCTAAATTTCTTCGTACATATTATGAAATTATCACTATCCTGAACCTTTGCATTGCTTATTTTTCGTAAAGTTATATTTTACGAAAAAGTAGGACTGAACAATACGTTGCTGAGCATGTAATTAATCAAAGAATATGTTTCATTAAGAAATTGGTATCGTTAGCTCAAATTTTTAATTAATTACAGTTCATAAATATCAAAGATTTTTAGTAATCTTTTTATTAACAATTCGCAAAAGATGAGGCGATAGGTGGCTGTAAAAGCGATTACGTAAAATTATTAAAAGTTTGGGCTCAGGTATTTAAAATATCAGGTAAATTTGTAATTATATTAACCTGTTGGACATCTATCTTTCTTTGTAATTCGGAGCTTTCCTGAATGCACCTGTCAAACAAGTTTAAAAGCTACCTTTACAAAAATGTGTTTTCACCAGCGTCTCTCATTCGTTTAACGAGATGTCGGATTCGAATTCGCCGAAAACGGATGCAAGCAGTTCAAACCTTTCAGGAAATTTACGACAGTTTCGATTTCAGAAGAAACAACTGAAACCGTCGAACATGTGTAAGGCTTTTTTTATTTTCGAATCATAATTTATAGGTCAATACAACCGGTGTCCATCTTTTGTTATGTTATTAAGAATACCCTTTTTACATGATTCCTATAATGTTACCTTTTGATTAAAAACTGACGGTTAATTATATTTTGATTTAAATAATAGATATAAAGGAGTATACTATACTTCACAATTATTGGTTAGTTTATAATATATAATTATAAGCAAATGATCATGAATTAATTGTATTTTATTTTTTAAGCGGATGATGACAGCAATTTAATATCTCCTGAGATTCAGTTCAGACGTAAAGCAGTAAATGTAATTGAAGACAGCGATAGCGATTCTGATAATGCCACTAAGAATGCGACATCTTCGAACCACAAGAATAAGGTATATGCAAATGCTATATTGTATCTTAACTTTATTTAACGTAACTTTATGTAATTTTATAGGAACTAGATAAAAATACAAATTGGAACAGTGACGAGGGTGATGAAGATTCAAGGAACACTAGGAAGAGACCCTTAAAAGGATCTTCTGTATCCAATAAGAAAAAAAAGAGAAAATATAATCAAACCGAGGATGTTGACATTGATTCAGATGAACAATGTTTTAAGGATAAAGTATTTGATAGGTATGTATCTAATAACCTAACAAGTATCGCTTATATTAATTTCTCTTTTACAATATTCACAGTGATGAAGATTCAGACATAGAAATATCTAACGAACTCACCGGTGATAAGAAAGCGGTTTTAGAATTCATGCAAAATGCTCTGCCGACAGAATTACTTTTAATGTCTCAGTGTTCTCAAAAGAAAACCAATGCTATCATAGAAGCAAGGCCATTCAAAGATTGGAGAGATTTAGTTCAGAAGTTTCAGAATAATAAATATTTAGATACAGAACTTTTGAATTCAGCTCAGGTAAATAATAGAAACTGGCGGATTTTCAATTTTCTTATTTTAATTTCATTTCTAATGAAATAGGAATTATTGGCTACCAGACATGCGGTTGAAACTCTGATGAAAAAATGCCTCCGTTTATCTACAAATATTGAAAGGGCTGTAGCTGCGGGAGCATCAGCCATCACAAGTCAACCAAAAGGAGTACCAGCAAATTTAAAATTAGCTTCGTATCAGATGGTTGGGTTAAATTGGCTCGCTGTGATGCATGCACAAAATGTTAACTGTATACTAGCCGATGAAATGGGTTTGGGAAAGACAGTTCAGGTAATAGCCTTTCTTACGTATTTGAAGGAGGCTGGTCTTAAGGATGAAAAAGATGGACCACATTTAATTGTAGTTCCTAGTTCAACAATGGGTAAGTAGACATTAGTCTTAGATTATTTTTAATTTTTACTGCTTCTGCTTGTAATTATTCTTTAATTCGTATAGAAAACTGGAAGAACGAGTTAGAGAGATGGTCACCTGGGTTGAACGTTGTACAGTATTATGGTTCTCAGGAAGAACGAAAAGAAATGAGATTAGGTTGGCGAAACGGAGATCTGGATGATGTCGATGTTTTGTTAACCACGTATAATTTAATTAGCAGTACACCAGAAGAACGGAGATTGTTTCGTGTTATGCCTCTCGGTTATGTTATTTTTGACGAGGCTCATATGTTGAAGAACATGAGTACCATCAGATACGAAAACCTTGTTAGAATTAATGTACGTATTTGTTTCGCTAAGTACATTTTTCTAACTAAATAGCAATGCGCAAAAATTACTATTATAGGCAAAACATCGAATTCTATTAACGGGTACTCCACTACAAAATAATCTGTTGGAACTTATGTCGTTGCTGATATTCGTAATGCCTTCGCTGTTTGCTGGTAAACAAGCGGATTTAAAAAGTTTGTTTTCAAAGAACCCCGTGAGTACAAAGTGATTCAACAATAGTTGGAATAAATATAAAAGCAAATGGTGTTTTACATGTTATGTTTTAGAAAATTCCAGCAGTTAAAAAGGATGGCGAACAGCCATTATTTGAACAGGAACAAGTTAAAAACGCAAAGCAAATTATGAGACCGTTCGTACTTCGTCGATTGAAGTCTGAAGTTCTTCAAGACTTGCCGAAAAAAAGCGAACGAGTAATAAAATGTCCATTGACGAAAAAACAAAAGAAACTGTACACAAATTTAGTTGCTGAGTTTTCAGCCGAAGCGGACCAAAGCACCGAAGTTAATGGTATTGGAATGATGATGCAGCTGAGGAAGCTTGCTAACCATCCGCTCTTAGTGCGGGATTATTACAATGATTCCAAGTTAAAAGTAAACTCAGAATTTCAATATTTATTAGAAATCTTCTAATGTTATTGATTTATAACGTACATAATTTTCTGTCAGATAATATCGAGTAGATTAGCAAAGGAACAAGCGTACAAGCAAAAGAATGCCGATTATATATTTGAGGATTTACAATGGATGTCAGACTACCAAATAAATCAGTTAACAAGGACGTATAAGAGTTTAGCTGGATTAGGGTTACCACAGGAACTTATTCCAGAAGCTGGAAAATTAAAAGTATTGGACAAGATGTTACCAAAGCTCAAAAAAGAAGGACACCGTGTATTGATCTTCAGTCAATTCACGATGGTATTAGATATACTAGAAGAATATCTAACAATCGGAGGGCAAAAATATTTAAGGTTTGTTTGAATTTTGTTTGTATCAAATTTCTTCAATTTTCAGTTATGTTAATGTTTTTAACAGATTGGATGGTAGCACTCCAGTAACAGATAGACAGGATTTGATAAACGAGTATACGGAAGATGATAGTATATTTATATTTTTATTATCTACAAAAGCTGGAGGTTTAGGGATCAACTTAACAGCTGCAGATACCGTTATAATACATGATATTGACTTTAATCCATATAATGATAAGCAAGCAGAAGATCGTTGTCATAGAGTAGGCCAAAAGAGGTAATCACTGCTTATACTAATTATTATATAACAGTATAAGGATTATGATTGTATTTTTAGACCGGTTACTATAATGAGACTATTGGGCGAAGGTACTATAGAAGAAGGCATGTATGAAATAGCTCAGGACAAATTACATCTTGAACAACAAATTACAGATGAAGGAGGTAAGCGCCATACATTTTTTTTTTTGTTATTTAATTGCAAGAATAACATTTATTCGCAGAAAATGAGAGCGCAGATAAAAAGAGTGTACTGAAGTTACTTAAGATGACATTGGGATTGGATCACAATAGATCCTTATCTCTGTCACCAGTAAAAAATGCAAGAACGAGTAACGGATTATTGAATAGTGAAGCGAAGTGTAATATAGAATTTTAAAATTAATATTTTACTTAAACCATATTTTTTACTAGTGAAAAGATTTGCATCGTTTTATATATATATATGTATATGCATTCTTCAAGTTTGTGACAAAGTGCCGTTGCAGTTTTGCAAAACGTTGAACGTCTTTAATTTGAAGGAATTTGTGTATACAATTTTAAACGAACTCACTTGTGAAATTCTATAATCTATTTGTACATCATGATTCTATTTGTACACATAGATATTCGTAATTTTTTATTTTCTTTTCTGTTTAATACATGTGTTGTATCTTACTCATGTACTTTTACTATAAAGTTCAAGAAAGTGATGAAGACTGCACAACTCCCAGTGAGAAAAAAAAAAGTGAATACTGGAAACTATACGAACAATTGTACGTTAAAATATTTCTTTTCATATTATTTTGCTCACATTCCTTAACAAATTTATTGTACAGACACTAAAGATACTACACATCGGAGTTAATTTATTATCGTATAATACATGTATTTGTACTCAATTAAAATTTGATCATTGTAATAAACAGTGTATGTTAATTCCCTAACGATTAAGTAAATTAGATATTGTTAACAGTAATAAAATCAAGCATTTGAAAATAAATTATGAATTTGTATTTATGTCGCGTTAATCTTTTAAAACCCGAAATTCTTACAATAAGATTTACATCCCGTCCTCGAAAGAAGTCATAGTAAAGACCGTCTATACGCTAAAAGATTTATTTCCTAATTGGATTGAAAATAAAGCTGAGGATCGAAAACAATGCAAAAATATAAAATTAAAATATTATTTATTTCTGTCCAAATCTATGTATCAATTACCACGGTTTTGTAGTTAACACGTGTCATGTTAAAAATAAATTATAACATTACTATATTGTAATAGTAATAAACGAATGTGCGTTTTTGGTACCTAAAACACGTTTACGTATACGTGTAAAAAAATTATACACCTATATTATTAGAAGCTAATACTTCTTAGGTCGGTAACAGGTATATCATTAAAAAAAAGCTATGAAAATTCTGCATCCCTTAACACTATTACATCACATGTGCGATACCCTGAATACGATTAATCATGGCACGTGATTGGTTTCTTTTTTATGCGGTGGCCAAACATAAACGGAACATTTGCTAAGAATATTCGTAGATGAACTTGCAATTAAATTTGTAAGTTCGTCATAACACCTGGCGATCTACGTCGGTAATGAACAATGCAGCGAAAAATTGGGAGAATAATTTACCCATGTATTGCTCTTCTTTCACTGGCCACACTCCTTCTAAGAAACCTATATGTCCGCCACGCGATGTCACCACGACAGCTACGTTCTTCGTTTCTGATATTTCCTTCAGAGGAATGGCTACACATTAATGAAAAGAATTTAATTAGTTTGAAGAAATTCAACGAACCTGATTCACACCATGTTGAATGAAAAATTAAATTTGATTATTTCTATTTGTCTCTATGCCTTTGTGTTAACAAGCGCATCGGGACGATACGCAAACTTATATTACCATGAACAGGTTGGAATGGGTCGTCGGCAGCGCTGAGGCACAATAATGGTACATCAATCAAATGCAATTTGTCGTGTATGGTTGCGTTTGAATAGTACTCCTCCACGTCTTTGTAGCCAAATTGTTTCACCGTGAAATGCGAATCAAATTCTCGTACGGTTTGACTCTTAAAGGTAATAGAAAATATTATATTTAATTCAGCGGATGATTGTATACGTTGATAAGAAGAGATTTAGATAAGCTTACTTTCAAAAGTAGTTCAATATCTACATCGAACATTCCGGTTTCCGATGAGTAATGCAAACGTTGTATATTTTTGCGTAGCGTGCCAGCCAAATATTTATTTATCATCAAATTGAAATAATTCTCTTCCGTGTTTTTCGTCGCAGCGAAAACATTCCATGGCACAGATATTAGAAAGCATCCTCTTAATTTATTCCTTGCCATTACTCCTTGTTGCGCTAAATAATTACCTAATATTAATCTGAAAACAAATCACACAATGTGTACATTGTATTGCTACTATCAAATCTATTTAATTATATTTTTATGAAGTAGAATAATAATTATTTTTTAAAGAAAGAACTTTATTACCCTCCCATAGAGATGCCCGACGCTCCAAGAGGTACATGAGGATAAATTTTCTTTACATGCTCGATAACCTCTGATAAATCGTCGCTGTTTGCAGCACAGTACGTCCGTGGTGTCTGTAATAATTATCCCTGGTAAATTTCTGTTTCTATTCTTGCAACGCGCTAATTCTTCGACTGTATTTAAACGTCTGATTTCTGCTGCGATAGGCGTTAATAAAGTAATCAAAGTACTCTATTTAGTTTTTTTATTACCTTTAATTCTACGCCTCCCAGTCCCCTGTTGTTGAAAATCACACATCGTATCCCGACTTTTTTCGCGGACGAGACAAGGCATTTGATGTACTCCGCTTGACTCGCACCGGTGAGTCCTGGCAAGATGATCACGATGGGAGATGTAACGGAGCATCCCTCTTCCGCCCAGTCCAGAGCCACTTCACCCCCATCCGACAGGGTCAGGATCTCCCTGCGGGACGATAGATTAATTAGAAGGAAAGTAAAAAAAATAGGAAGCAATAATTAGCACGCATTCGTATCAATTAGCACGGTGACTAACTTACCAACCTGCGATAATTAATGAGCGGTAGGATTCGTGATCTCAGAAGACTAGCTATAATCGTCTGCGCCCTCGATTCGAAACACCATAAGGTTGGCCAGAATTTATTTCTTACTAGTGGTACATGTTCCTCGAGAAACGATCGAAACGGTCCATGGGCGCATACTAGCAGCGGCGTCTGAAAGTCATTTAGGAAGGTTGTACATAGTTTAGTCATCGATTCATCGACCGAAATGAATGATCGAATGATTAAGCGTTGAAACAGTACGTCATAGGAAGCATTGAAAGGATACGTAATTTACGATGTTAATATATATTAACATCGCATCGTATGCTTATTTTCCATTACACAATTATTTCTTGCAATTTCAATTTTGATCTTATTTAATCATATTATATACAAATTGAATAAAAACCATAATTTAAATTCTATAAAAAGTGCAGCATATGTAACGAATTATTAATAAATTAATAAGTTAATGAATAATGAAAGTATTCAAAAAGAAACTGTCATAAAAAAAAAAAAATTAGAAACCAAGAGGATTTGAACCCCAGGCGTCTAGATCGTAAGTCATGTATTTAACCACGGAACCATTTCCATGTGTGCATTCCCTATACTTCAGAATGTAAGGAGTAACTAACTTTAATTGTTAATATCTTTTAAATAATTAACCATTTGTCCCCAAAATGGGATATGACAGTTTCATTAATTAGTAAGCGTAATACTTGGGTAGTTCCCCTGGTTAATTCTTTTCCCGCGTTTGTCCCCCACCCGCCATCTTATGAAAATGAAAGTATCTTCTTTCAATGACACTCATGCAAGTTTGGTAAGGTAACGAAACAACCTACATATCATTCGTTATTGATCTTCTGTAACAGTGAAGATCAAGAAAGGATTTTTGGAATATTACTTTTCAATTTTTCTATTCGATCTCCGCGGTTGGTACCGTCCTTAACCTCTTCCACTGTTCTCAGCGTATTCGTGACATTTTAAAAGCGAAAAAAGACGCTTCTGTCAAGCTGCAAAAATGAATGAAACCTGCCTCGCCTGTTCACCGAGAAATTACATATATACACCAATGAGCCCGTCTATTCAACATCGCATTATTCTTGACGAATGGCTATTTGGTGAACGCCGCGATGTTACCTGTTCAGGCGTGTGCGTGCACTGCACGCGCACACCGACGGGCGCGCAATTCGTCCGGGGCAAGTGCCTCGGAGTTTTAAGGTCAAATTAATAAATCGTGCAACTCCTCGTGGCTCGTATAAACTATGAAGGGTCGTGTCAGAGTTCGGCTATTCGTATCGCGGAAATCCTGATAATATATCGGTCTAGCGGTATCCATAGCTTTGATGTCTTAATCATGCGGTAAGGAGAACAAGATATCCGAACTTGCGTAGTGCGATCATATTTCAATTGTTTGCAAAAAAAAAAAAAAAGGAAAAACTCATTTTCTATGATAATCGTCAACGAAGAAAATCGCTTTCGTTAATTGGATTGTTATCTATAATTTTTATAACCTTGTCATTTTCTTGCGTGAGAATTACAATATTGAGGTCAACGAGTGATCAAACAATAGTCGTGAGATACTATCATGGAGTTATTTAATTCCGCGCTTTCGATTACATCCATTACCGATTGCAAATCAAAAGACGCCAGATAATTAAGACTCATTCCACGTTCACGTGTCAATAAACCTTTTATTGTTTCGGTAATGAATAGGTTTTAGAATTTGCAGCGAAATCCATCATTATTATTTTTAAGCGACACACATGTAATAGACTGAAGCATGATACATGCGTGACTCTGAATCAAATGAAGTGATTGATGTTAATAAAGGTTAAAAGTCTATAGATAACCGATAACTGTTCTTATGTAGTCTAATTAGAAATTTACAATTAAATATAAACAATGTTATTATACAGACGATAAAACGACAGAGATAAATAAGAGAAATTCAAATGTTATTCAAATTACAACATTTTTAATTCCAATTTCGTAATTTATTATCAAATCGTTCATTTGCGAATAGAAACGTTTTTTTTTTTTCGTAATTCTTGAATAAAATCTGTTTTATGGGTCGAAAATACCTTCTTAAACACCTGGCAATTATTAAAACGTTCAATGTATTAACACGTACCGGTCGTGATTTTGTATCGCTTATCATTCTGTCGTTTTAATTTCGCGAACGATTCACGAACGATTGCGAACTTTCTGTACAGAATGTAACTAAATGAACGAGAAACAGCGAGGGAGATACGTTGGCTTACTTCACTTTGACAACTTCGAAAAGATAATAGATGCAAAATCCGGCGCCCAGTAGCGCCCCGTAGTAGACCGTCGGAATGTCGAGAGTGATTCGAACAGATTCAGCATCGTTACACTCTATCGATTACGTTAAACAGACTGGCTACACAGGTGGAACACGATGTGAACGGCGGTGATTGTCAGGATCGTTGACAATCTTCGCCCGTCGAATGTCGGTAGCCACAAAACCGATCGCCAAGCTTTCGAAACAGACTCGCGCGACCGCGCGCATGACGTTCAAATAATTGAACAGTCAAGTAGTTTACTAGCTGAGTGACCGGTACAACCGCGTTCAAAGATAGCCCCTCTCAGTTAAGGGGAAGCGTAGGAGAAGGAGCCACCCACTATACGCGCTTTGATTTATAAAAAAGAGGCTAAAACTTCTGTCATCGCGAGAAGTGAATGACTTCTTTCCTTATATTCATGTACATTCGGGTGCATCGTAGGCTTCCTTTGGTATAAAGAGGAATCTCTCATTTTCAGTCTTTAGGGAGAGCTACGTCATAACCTCCTTTCCTCCCGCGTAAAGAAAATGGCTGACGAGCTAAAGTGAACTAGAGCGAGATGCGCTCTAGAGCAGGGGCGGCCAACACGAGGCCCGCGGAGCTAGGTGAAACGAACATAAATGTTAACTTTATTGTATGCACATACATATCACCAAAAGAATATTATATCATGAGCGACGATGTGATCGAAGCTGTAGCACGCTGGCTTGTCAAAAATTAGGTGCGTGACCCGGCAGGAAATATTTCCGAAATTTGTCCCGCCTGCTGAAAAGGTTGGCCATCCCTGCTCTAGAGCCAACCCTTTATCGGCCATTTCCGGTGAAACCGGAAGTGGCAAAAAAAAAGAAAAGAAAATTTTTTTGATCCACTAAACACAACGGCGCAAGAATTTTTTCGATAACTCTTACCGTTTAACCTGTACAAAAGTGACAGAAAGTCTAAATGCTATAACCTCTTTCTCAAGATTTCAATCTTAGATACGGGTTGGCTAATAAAGCATAGAGTAGGACAATTCTTCTCCTTAAGTAAGGGAAGCCTAAGTTGCATACGAGTTTACTTCCCCTCGATCAAGGGAAGCCATTCTTCGATGCGTATTTCCGACAGCCGTGCACCGATTAAATACATGTAGTTACACACATGCACTCGACAGTCGGTCACGTGCACGCTAGTAGATTCGCTCCCACAGTTACGGTACGACTCATCCGCGCCATCCTACATGTATACAATATGTATATGTCCAAAAATACGCCAAGTCGTGTGCACGGTGTGTGTAACGGGTTACGTAAGAACGGTTTAAACTTTTGCAGTGACCACAATGCAATTCGAAATTCGTTTCGAAGCAATCCACCCGAGTCAAGGTGCATTGCACGGACATTTTTATGCACACTGATCAATGAAGCATCACTGTGCGATTCGGTTAGCTTCCGAGAAAAATGGTGGAAAGTAAAGTAGCCCTGGTCGATGAGTATCGTTTCTACTGACGTTCAAACACGCATGCATTAAATAAAAATAACTCCTGCAAGTCATATCTCAGTTTTGTGCTTTAAATGCACATTTTAACGATTTACCAGACGACGTTGGGTCTTCACACGTTACACACTACGATAATATCTTGTATACGCCTAATTGATAGATACACACCGTGAACAATTCGCCCGTAACTGTGATCACGCGTGCGATCTATCAGACTGTAATCAGACTTCCGCGATTATTCTTTTTATATAAGTCGCGTCTATAATTGATATCGCTCTGAATTGTTATCAGACAGCGGAGAATTTTAGCCGTTTTTGTAAGGTATAATTTTGAGACAGGTTAGAAATTAAATGCTCTTTAAATTAGATAGTGCCATTAGTTAAATTAGTTAAATTGGTTAAAAGTAGAAATTAAATAGTGCCGTTATTACTGTATTTTAATGTTACAACATAAAATCCAAGGACAACTTGTTTATGTAAAAGAAAGCTTCTCGTTTTCTTTCCACGAGCATTTTTTTTTTAGTTTATTCAGCTACAATTTCATGTCATTTTGAAATACCATAATTCTACTTCTCATATTTCATTACTCCAACCGCTTGAACACCTAGATACGCCTGCGGTTAATAAATATACATAACACGATAAATATTAGTGTGTCATCGAGCAAACAAACGGTGTATAATATTATAATATTTAACAGAATTTAAACAAAATACTTACCGTTAATAATTCAGCCACTTATCTTCCGAAAGATAACAGTAGTTATTCATTTCGAGTAAATGATCCATTACTATCAAGATAGGCATCGCAATTTCTCGTAATGCTTTTAATCTATAAGAAAATAAGTGAACAGTCATGTTGGTAATCTAAATTTATACAGAATTTCAAAGTCAATCATTTGTATATGTATATATAATTTACCAACAATTATAACTTAGTTTCTCAATAAGAAGCATAGGTGCATCGAATTCTTAATTCAGCAGCGTAGACACATTTTATATCAATTTTCAATGCCATTGCGGATATCTTTTTAAAGATAAAAGATTTCCTTGACCGATGACTCATTTGTCGAAAAAAGGTTCCAAGAATGGCACGCCTGTGCATTATCAAAGCTGATGACAAACGACTTTGAATGTTGCATTTTCTTACATCTCTGTACTCGGTTAACAAAACATGATTAACGTATTTCTATTTATAAACCTGTTTTCCATTCAGTTAACTGCAGTGACTACAGATCCAAAAGACTGGACATGACAATGTTTTCTAGGAATCTTCAATTTGTGCCTCGAGGTCGACTGACATCTCTTTAGCCGAGTATAAAAACGTGTAACGCTTCGTACTGAAATAGTAAACGCAAGTTGACGGTAACAGCAGATTGCTTCGATGTATCACCGATACCAGATGAAGGTTTCATTATGAGCCTTTGGTGACATCACGCGTTAATTATAAATTAATTGTTAAATTAAATCGCTCATGAAAAAGAATCTCAATTTCGAAAGATTTGCATTTTTAAAGAAAACGCCACAAATGAAATTTTTTAAAAATCGATCACAGCGCCATCTGCATGTAAACGGCTGAAACTACTCAATAATTTACCGACTTGAATTTGTGGCGGCCGGCTACGAAGTCGGCAATGTTCACAAAAGTTATTTGAATTTGTTAAAATATAATAAATGAACAACGAGCATGTTTTAATAAAGGCGGCGTTGAGATTTTTCTTGAAGGCGTTTTCTTTATTACCGACTTCGTTGCTGGCCACCACAAATGGACCACTAGCGCCATCTATCCGCAAGTGGCGGAAACTACTCGTCGAATAGTTTCAGCAGTTTGCTGATAGATGGCGCAAATGTTCCCGCGGCCGGTAACTTGTTGAGTAGTTTCAGCCGTCTTTGTGGAGATGGCGCAAGGATCGAATTAAAAATTTTAATTTATGGCGGGCTTTTTAAAATACATGTTTATCAAACAATTACTTTAGTAATTTTGCGGTTTTGTGCTGATTCTAACTGATTTTTAAGAAAATAAAATCAAAGCGAGTCAATATGGTGCCCTTTCAATTGCAATTTAATTTTGCAATTAATTTACAATTAACGTATAATACCACCAAAGGCTTCATAATAAAGCCTTCACCTGTGCACTAATAATAAGACAGCAGCAATAAAAAGCTGCGTATTGTATATAGAGAACACACATGATTATATTATTACATACAAAATGTAAATCATATTATTCAATTTAGTATGCATGGTAATTCATACTTTGACGGAGAGTCATACAGTCAACTTCATCAATTTTCATCGTGTTCGTTTTAACATTGATATCTTCTTCTATTTGAATTTGTGTTTTTAGTAAATAACGCAACGACGCATGAGCCTATAAAAATTTACACCAATTAAATAACCGTATAAGTGAAAGTAAAATACACATGAATGATAGTAGTATCAACAGTATAAACCTCGAATAACGTTGCTTGCAATTCTGATACAATTTCTCGTAAATCATATACTTCTTTAACGAGATTAGTTTCAACTAGATCTCGGGTGAGTTCCAGACCAGGTCGTTGACAACGATTGCCAAGTCTCGTGTGTGCTAAAGCTAAATACTTTTCCTTTTCCGAAATTGATTTTTCTATGCGTGTGATATTTTGAGTCATCTCGTTTGCTTGCCGCATTATCTACAAATATGCATATGTTAGAAAGTTTTCATAAAATGTCCTTCGTTACCTCAAGAAACAGGGTGAGCCTGGACCCCAATATTTAAAGTTCTACAATAGTTAAGTTAGTAGTTATGAATAAATCCCTCACCTCAGAATGTTGTAATTCCAATTTTGTTTCGCTTCTTTCGTTTCCTCGATGCGTCGTCTGAAAGCATTATCAGTAACATTTTTCTGCTCATTTAAATCCTCGATGATTTGTTTAATGATTGTGTCGATATAACAGCGCATTGGTCTGGCGCTGTTTATTTCTTTTGAGGCAGCAATGATATTATTATTCGTCTGCATCTCCCATTCATTTAGCTCGATAGTCCTTAATAATTATTATTATATTGTTATTATAAAATCAAATAATTGTATAAGTCGATTATATAATTAAAGTGGTACTTGCGATGGATCGAGCCGCGAGCTGCCATGGTAAATGCTTAAATTTAAGCTAGTCTCTTTCAATGTTAAATTATGTCTGTCGATACGTAAATTATTTTCTTTATCTTCAAGCTCGTGATCCATATAATAAGCGTCGCTTTTAATCGTCGTATTTGTTCCTGAGTTTGTTCCAATATTCGCACTAATAAACTTTCAGCGCCTTTAATTACCTCGCATTCTTTTACCAATTCTTTCTCAACGTCGTCGCGGACTAGATCAATTCCTAATCTATGCTCCCTGTAACAAAATATTAATCATTTATTAAATTATTAATTTAATAATAATTTTATTTATTTTGTAGAAAACAGACCTGAAAATGAGACATTTTTCACAAACGACAAGCGCGTTCTTCTTCACGGAGGATAACGCGTCCATGATACGTTCCTTGTATATTAAAAGGGCATCGCTTTCAAAGAAGAACTTCTTTCCTTATACGTAATAATTCTTTCTTACGAAATTCAATATCCTCTAGTTTTTCCTTAATTCTATAGTCTGTTTCTTCTTTGTTATTTCGTGCTTTTTCGGTGCTGCATTCACAAACACGTTGCGATTCATTTAGGAGCCGCTCCGCTAATTCTTGTTGCGCTTCGGAACATCGATATCTAATGGATAAGTTAAATTATTAATTGGAATTAATCAAAATTTTTAATTTTTATTGATGTAGGAAATTTATTTTATATCAATCACAAAAAGATTTTTACAATATTTGATTTAGTTTTATTTCAATTGATTATTCATACCTGTAGCGATTAACAAGATGCCACTCGTTCAAACTAAATTTCAATGTGGGTGGTGGAACGACGATTGGCTCGGGAGTATTTGACATTTTCTTTGAAATTTTGAAATACAGCTACCTGTTCCAAGAACACCCTCCTTTTAAAGCGACCACTTCCTGGTTTGATCTATATGCAAATGGATCAGTATTAAAAAGGTTTCTATAGAAACGTTGCTAACAATTTTGAAATTCACATAACCGCACAGTAAGTAAATTTTACTACTTCGCATATCGGTAGAGTAACATGACGTTGTCCACTTACGTTTTTGTTTCACCTGTTTCACACTAGAGAGTTCTGTGCGCAAAAGAAACTGTTACGGCAACCATGTTTCATATCTAGTTAAATTTTCTAGTCGCGGTGAATGTCGATGTTTTCCCCTTATTTTTTAATTTGCCGCGTATGCAACGCCGTGACACAATGGCGGCTTCCGTTATAAGCTCATACTTTTTGACGACCGTTTTCGATAAAATGTAAAGATCTGTCGAAATTGTGCTCTTTTCGACAGGCTTTAGACGTTTAAAAATGACATAGGGATATCGAAACTTTAAGGTATTCGCGGAGAGGATTTCTGGGGGTATTAATACACGTTACAAGGTATGGATTCTTCTGATCAATAACGAATTTCAGAATCGAAGCGATAAATTACACATAATGTGTCTTTCATTTCAAAAAATTAATTCTTGATTTTTCAGGGTAAAATACACATACGACAAAATGTCAAGCGTCCTGCAGATAGCGGGGATTCCGGCTCCAGCCGCCTATTAAAAAAGTTCAATTCGAGCCGATTTTAATCGGACCTATATCAACCTTAGAAGAAATGGACATGAAAGTTCTTCAGTTTCAAAACAAAAAATTGGCTCAGGTAAGAATGATTTATGTATGAAATTAAAAGAAAATAGATGGAATCCTGAATTTCTACTTATAATTCTGACTCTTTCATTTTTAGTTACAACTGTTTAATATTATGCTATTATTTTTATGATGTTCCCTCAGATGTTTATTTCATCAAAGTATAAAGCTTCCTGATTCTTAATTTTCATATTATAATGTCTTTTACAGCGGTTAGAACAGCGCCACAGAGTAGAAGCTGAATTAAGACAAAGAATTGAACAATTAGAAAAAAGACAAATGCAGGATGATGCAGTACTCAATGTTGTTAATCGTTATTGGAATCAGTTGAACGAGGACATACGTGTATTACTTCAGAGATTTGATGCTGAAACAGCTGATGAATCAGAAAATAAGAGTAAGAAATAATGAAACTGTTACATAATTAAATATATATGAGGTGGAATATGTTACATTTTGAATTTGTAGATGAAAGCGAAGCTACAACATCATTTCTAATGCAATTATCTTCTTGGGACAAAGAAGAGTTAGACGATAAATTAGCAAACCGTGTTCAAGTGTCCAGCGTGCTGTTTCTAAAGTTGTGCAGGCATTTGAACCGTCTTTCACAAAGAAATGAAAGATTACTCTTGCACTGAAAGGAGAGTTCGATGGAGGTAATGTAATTGAATGTATCAGATAGATGTATTGAATTAAAATAAAATTTTATATTACAGAAGAAGCACCCAATATCGATGAAGTAGTCCGTAGAGCAAATGCTGAAATACAAATGGAAAATAGGAATCTTCAAGCAATAAATATACCACTCCATGAAAAATATCACACTATTTCATTAAAGGTAAGTTCATTTATTTTATATGTTTATTTGTATATTTTTTTTTATAAATGGGTTTCCCCTATAGATGTCAGAATTACAAGATACTATAACAGGAAAAGATACGTTAGCCGCCGAACTTCGCAATCAGGTGGATGATCTTCAATATGAATTAAATAAAGTACGAGCACGCAATGATAAATTAGAGCATCATCTTGGAGAAGCCATTGAAAAACTAAAGGCGTTCCAACAAATACATGGTTCAGATGAGAAGGGTAGTAATAAACCAAGTACTTTAGTTGCATCAAGTGTTTCACAGACAAAGGTAGGGTATTCATAATTACACTAACTTTTAATATGTACATATTTAATTTCTTTTTTTTTCCATAGCTTGAAGATTTGCAAAGGGAATTGGAAGAAACAAGAGAATTAGCCAATAACAGGCTACAAGAATTGGATAAACTGCACCAACAGCATCGTGACGCGTTGAAAGAAGTAGAAAAATTAAAAATGGATGTGAGTTGTTTGGTTTTTGTAAATCTAATTTTTATAATGCACAGTATAAAATGTAAATTAATGTCATGTGCAATAAATGTTCGAATTACACTTGCTTTTACTTGTTTCTTGTGTTTTACTTCTTTGCATTCGAATAAGATGATAAACGGATGGAAAGGTTATTTTTAATGTACGAATTATTATTTTGAAAAGTCTTTTATATTTACAGATACGACAACTACCGGAATCTGTAATCGTTGAGACAACAGAGTATAAATGTTTGCAGTCGCAATTTTCTGTATTATATAACGAATCGATGCAATTGAAAACGCAATTAGATGATGCTCGTCAACAATTACAATCCAGCAAGAACGCACATTTACGTCATATTGAAATGATGGAGGCAAGTTTATCTCATATTATTTCATATAATCTTATAAAATGTCTGCTAATTCGCGTGCATTTCTTCTGCAGAGTGAAGAGTTAATGGCTCAAAAGAAATTGCGCGGGGAATGTATACAATTGGAAGATGTATTAGCTCAATTACGAAAGGAATATGAAATGTTGAGGATTGAATTTGAGCAAAATTTGGCAGCAAATGAACAAACAGGTCCGATTAATAGAGAAATGAGACATTTAATAACGTCTCTACAGAATCATAACCAGCAGCTTAAGGGTGAAGTTCATCGATATAAACGAAAATACAAAGAAGCTTCTTCAGAAATACCAAGAGTATGTATTTTGTTACACGAATGTTCATAAAGAAAATGAATTAACAAAATGAAAGTCTTTACAGTTGATATCCGTACTTTATTATAGCTAAAGAAAGAAATTGAGGAATTGACGACGAAATTGGGACAGCAAACTTCTCAAGAAAATAAAGAGGGTAGTAATTCAGACGGCAGTGGGAAAGAGGAAGATGCATCAAACTCTCTTCCTGGTTCTACACATGTACAAAATAATGCACTATTTTATTTGTATCTTCCAAACATTATAGATACGTTATTAAAAAATTTTTTTATTAATGTAGATTAAGGAAGAAAGTGGAGTTTCAATTAAAAGGGAATCTGGAGAAGAAGAGGTAGAAACAATTGAAGTTGGAGAAGGAGAAGGAAACAAAGGCACTCCAGATTCGTTAACTCTAACTTCTCCAACTCTGAAGAAAGAAAAGGATATTAAACGCGAGAAGGATATTAAGAAAGAAACCATTAAAACCGAGCACCGTGATCCAGCTCACCGTGCTAAAGACACGAAAATGGCAGAGTCAGAACTGGTTAGAGATTTGAAAGCACAACTCAAGTACGTTTATCTAACAGTATTAAAAATTCTTTTGTATTTTCTTCGTTATTTAAATATTATTATAATTATAGAAAGGCTGTGAACGAAATGAAAGAAATGAAACTGTTGTTAGACATGTATAAAGGTGTTGGAAAAGAACAAAGGGACAAAGTTCAATTAATGGCTGCTGAACGAAAGACAAGAGCGGAATTGGAAGAATTACGTCAGCAAATAAAGAAAATTCAAGTATATAAAACTACAATTAAAAATTTCTTTTTTTAGGTAACTTGTTTGAGCTGTAAGTACATTATTTTTAGGAAAGTAAACGCGAAGAGCGTAAGAAGTTAGCAGACGAGGATGCGCAAATAAAAATAAAAAAATTAGAAGAACAAGCATACACACTTCAGCGTCAGGTTGCTTCTCAAAAGCAGGTAAGTTTATATGCTTCGAAAATGCTATGAAATATAAATATGCTTAAAACCATGAACGATTGGTAATGCTAAATAGAACTATGTGTGGTTACAGGAGGAGGAGGCTCTTTTAAATGAAATGGAGGTAACCGGGCAAGCGTTCGAAGATATGCAAGAACAAAATTCTAGATTAATTCAACAATTACGTGAGAAAGACGACGCGAATTTCAAGCTAATGACGGAAAGGATTAAGAGTAATCAACTGCATAAATTAGCTAGAGAAGAAAAAGATGTTTTAAAAGAACAAGTCTCTACACTGACAACACAAGTTGAAGCTGCGAATGTTGTTGTTCGTAAACTAGAAGAAAAAGAACGTCTCTTACAGAACTCACTCGCTACGGTTGAAAAAGAATTAGCTTTGAGGCAGCAAGCAATGGAAATGCATAAGAGGAAAGCTATAGAAAGTGCTCAGTCAGCAGCTGATTTAAAACTTCATTTGGGTAAGGGATTTATTTATAAATTAATTTGTTCCTTCTGAATAAAATATTTCTTGATAAATATTTCTTTCATTTAGAAAAATATCATTCACAAATGAAGGAAGCACAGCAAGTTGTAGCTGAAAAGACTAGTTCCTTGGAAGCAGAAGCGTATAAAACAAAAAGACTACAGGTAAGCTTTAAGAGTTTTCAAGTGAATGAATAAATTAATAATGATTATTGTTATATTTTTTGTAGGAAGAGATAGCTCAGTTAAGACGTAAAGTTGAAAGAATGAAGAAAATAGAACTGGCTGAAACTTTAGACGAAGTAATGGCTGAAGAATTACGGGAATATAAAGAAACTCTTACCTGTCCGTCTTGCAAAGTGAAACGTAAAGATGCAGTTTTAACCAAGTGTTTTCACGTATTCTGTTGGGATTGTTTGCGTACGCGGTACGAGACTAGGCAGCGAAAATGTCCAAAATGTAATTGCGCTTTTGGAGCTAACGATTATCATCGTTTATACCTCTCCACATGAAAAAGAAAACTTTAAATTATTGACATTCGTGTGGTACCTCTTAACTTTGTGAACCTTTCTTAAAATTATAATGTGCATGTTTCTTGTTCCTTCTATTTATTATTCTGATCATTGGTAAACGAGAAACGCAATTGCACATTATCCTACGAAAAGAAAGATGTACGTTTGTAAAAATTTCTATCATTTCGTCGAATGTAATATAAAAAAGGATATTGCATTTTTAAAACATATTGTAGTAATTGCAATGAATTTACTGATATGCACAAATTACTACATTTTTATAACGTTTTGATCTCACACGCAAAGGGATAAAGTTAAATTTTGTGAAAAAGCGCAATGGATAGAATATTAAAATAATTAACTGTATTATAATTTTATTTAGTCTTAAAATTCGGCTCGAATATAATTTAGTTACGAAATTGAAACTTGAATTGAGAAGTCGGCTGAATTTTAAGAGTAATTTGAAGTAATAGGGACATTGTAATATATTATAAATAGAAATTAAAAAATATTTACTATAGAATTGAAGGTATCGTAATTATTATAAACACGCAGAAAATACTTATTTGATAAAAATTACTTCATATAAATTTTTTTTTTTTTGAAATGATTGATATGTTAGAAAATATATTAGGAAAAAAAATTATAACGTAATTATTAGATGTAATTAATTTATTATAATAGAAACGTACTAAGTGCATAAAATAGGGAAATATTTGATTTAGAAACCTCCTTTAACTATAATGTTCTTTTATATTATACCTAGTATAATTTAACTCTTTTTCTACACTTTTTCTTAATAAATATTTCAGTTCTTTTACGAAATTAGGGAAACATGAACATGTTTCTAGGATATTTACACAATATAATATGTATATGTGAATGTCGATTTGAATAGAAAGATTGATTGTAAAAATAATCATAATCATCGTTCATTGATGTAATTTTCAATATTTTGTAATAAAGATCAACAAATGTATTATTGAATTAAAGCATAAATAGAATATAGATTTTAAATCATATTTTTAATGATTCATAATTGATTGTACTACGTTTTTAAAAGAGATTAACAATAACTATGTGAAGCTATAGAGTAAAGGATATCTCCTTCCTGACTTAAAACAAAGTTTTATTAAATCTCTTTTATTATTAAATTATTAAATGAAAATTTAATTGCCTAGTCGAACTAACGTGGCAGCTATTTATAAATAACATTTTGTTTGCAATTTTGTAAACCGTCTGATATACATATATTTATTGCAATATAACAATAATACAATAGATTCGATATTGTAAATTTATTTATCTGAAGCGACGGACCTAATGTCCTTTTACAGAGTTTAATTATTAATATTATTATCGACATTTATTAGTAAATAAATCATCTATATACCTTATTAAAAGATGCTCGCTAGCGTTAAGGGCAATCGAAAATTTTTGATACATTTTTCACTTCACAAAATATCACGAACAATTTTATTATATTCAAGTTTATTCAATAAAAAGCATATAGTACGTACGTGTATCTACGTATACGTAATGTGTATATATACACATAAAAGTTTCTTTGTGTAAATACGAATGGAGGACAAATATATTATTATATTATAATAGTTTTCTGACAGTAGTGCTAATTATGTAATAATAAAAATTTTAGTCAAGTTTGTATCTATAACGTAAGATGCATGAATAGATTTACATAAAATTTTATATGAAATTGAAGATAATTAATTTGTACATAACTACTTTTTTTTAATTATATAAACATTATACAAATTTAGTTTTGGTGTTTAGCAAATTCTGATAAAAATAATAAAGCTTATGAAAAACATGGATCATTTGTTCGGAATATTAAATATTTGTATAAAAATTGTTTTCCTTAAATAATTTTCAATCACAAAATAAGTATAAAGTCTGAAAGAAAAAAAGTATAAATAAAGTTAAGAAGAAATAGGTAATCATAAATCTACCATCTTCTATTTTCAATGTATATAAAATGAGAAAGAAACATATTTATTCCTAATCTTTCCTTAGTACTACATAACAAACACTATCAATTAGATCGAATATATATTAGGTGTAGGAATTAATTCGGTGCCTTTTATTTTTTTAACTGACCATTTATTTTCAAAAGGTTATAGAAACGCTAACTGTTCAAATAATCATATTCTCGCGCTACTTTTCAAATCGAAAGAAGTGCGCGAAAATATTCAAATTTAAAGTAGTAATGAAGGTGTGATGCTAAAGGCGCCAAATTAATTTGTGCAGTACCGAGCATGGTGGGCTTATCCTTTTCGTTCTACTAAATTTCATATTTAATAATTGAAAATTATATTACTCTTTTTTTTTACTAAATCATTTTTAATATTAATATTGTCAAAAGTAAGATTTTGAGTATTCCTACTTCCCCTGTAATGCCATTTTCCCTACGGAAACCTACTTTGCTCGATCCCGTACATCTAATATATTACTACGAATTATTAAAAAATTATATATTAAACAACAACGAGTGGATACAAGAAGTTCCTCAGTGTCACGTGTTCTCGGGCCTTCTTTCTCTTTTAACAGTTTAAAAAACATGAAATGCTTGAAGAAGGACACTTTGTTAATGTTTAACTGATCATTTTTTTTATTGGTGAAAAAGCTTTTGTTAACCAATCGATTACATTCACTTTACACAACAAATATGTAGTTTCGCAAAGTCAACCGTTCATCGACAGGGTGTATTCGGCGTGTAATTTTACTGATGATAATTCGCATCTTTCATAATCGTATCTATATATGAGTCTCTTTCTCTCTTAATGTCCTTGTGTCTGAGTGCGTATCTATTTTACGCGCGAGATTCTTTTGTAAATGTCAAACTGTCGCGCGCCTCTGGTGCATTAATGAATGCATGCGTGCATGCGTGCGTGCGTGCGTGCATGTATGTTGTGTATGTGCAAAAAATTCTTTTCGTCGCTTCGTTCTCCCGTTTGTACGGGATCGTTGATATTACAAAAAAGAAAAATAAAACAACGAAAAATTGACCGACAATGGCCAATCTGAATCATGTCTGGATGCGTATATATATGTATATATTACCCTTATAAAATCATATACATATACGAATGACAATTGATTTTACATTCAATATACAAGTTTAAAATTTCTCTTACTATATTGTAAAAAAATGTAAAATATAAAAACTGTCTTTATAGCAGTATTAAAAAAATGATTTGAGTAAGCAAAGCTTCAATTCCAAGTAAAAAGAATCAAAGGGTTTACAATAGAAGAGGCAATTCTAGTTTTAGTAATTTGCACTATGCCTCAATTAAATTCTATTGATTTAAAAATTTTGCAATATAAAAACTTAATGCTATTAGTTTTAAAGCGGGACCATTTCGTTTTATTCCTTTCCAAGATATTGGAATAATTCTAATTAAAATTGAAAAAATTTATGGAAAGATGTATTAGTCTTATTCTTGTTGCAAAATGTTCAATTGCATACATACATATATATATATTTATACGTCTATATACATATATATTGACCGACGTGGAAACTCTATAAGTATGAACGAGCTATAACAAGAAAAGCCACAAATGGCGATTAATACATGAGCAGAGAAGATATTACGTCGGTAGAGCTACAGACAAAAAAAGAAAGAATAAAATCACTTAGCAATGAATGCAAGTATGCCTTTTTCTTAACGTAGCAATTGTGTTTAGGAATATTTCATAACATTCCTGTATATCTTGTGATACATTTAAAACATAATTGTGTTGTTAAAAAACGGTATACGTACACACGTATATATTATACGTTATATAAATATATAAATAGAGTTGTATTTATATATTCATATACATATAACTATCATAAAATTGTCTGCAGTTTTTTCCTTCCATTCGTGTAATTTCATAATTGACTAAATTTTATATTATGTGATATTAGCTAGAAACGAGATTTGTGCGTACACAATCCCTATAAATGCGCACACGCGTTATAACGCATGTATCATTTAATATTTTCAATTATATATTACATAATATCTAGTATTATATAATATATAATATGATTCCTCCTTATAACGAGTATTTTATTTACAAAATCAATACCTCCCTTATAATGAGATTCAAATTTTTCACTACCTATTCGCTATCACCTACAAAATATTTTATTCAGTCCTCCAAACGATATTTCTACTGTATTTTTTCCATATGATTTTTCGGGACATTTACCTCGAAAGACCAAACTGTATTCATATTTATGTCTAAAAAAACAAAAGTTTCCTGCAATGGAAAGTCTAGAGAGCGTATATTTTCTTTTCTAACATTTTAATTTTGACTTCTTCCTTGATATATTCTCATTTAGCTAAACTTGAAACTTCTTTATAGAATAATAAAACATTCATTTTTAATTTCAACAATTTTTCATCAAATAATTTGATATGCTCATGGTTCATATTTGTAACAAAGTGAAACATCAAGGAGATTACAAGTATCCAGTCCATTTGTATAAGAAAAATAACTGTAAGAAAAAAAGATATTAAATAACTTTACAGCGATTCTTTTTTCTCTTTTATAATAAATTATTAAATCCATACACATATTTCATAATAAAGTTTCATTGATAGACTATTAAAAGCTTTCTGTGGACTTACTTGAATTCAAGAGTTATTTTTATCATTGAATAATTGCATTTCTCACAAAAGTCTTGCATCAAATTATCCTCTTACGTGCTACCGAGGCAATATTAACAACCTATCATGTCTTTCTCGTTATTCAAAAAGGCTTTGGTGAAGTCCAAAAGCGAAATATTTATAAATATGTACCTACGCGCTACGGTATATGCACAAATTAAGTCGCCCAATTGTGTGTACGTGTGGTGTATGTTAGCTGTTCTTTCCAATAATAAGCAGCACCATTCCTGAAGAAACGGTGCTATTGCTCGGGAATAATTACGAGCAATCACTAAATGAATAGAACTTGTACAGGTCGTTCCTACGTGTATCAATGTAGATAGGTAATTCATTGAATTCACTGCATTTAAAAAGAATTTTAATACCGATCCTTGGATCTTTTACTCTCTTCCCTGTCAAATATTTTATATTATACTTATAATGATGATAATAATGTTCCAATTCCACAGCAATATTAATTGGTGAGACCTATTCATAGGAATCGAATAATAGGCTAAATTACAATACAATTTTTTTAAAATTACGAATATTACTGTTGAATAGCATTATTACCGATCGCATCTCTCGACATCCAGATAAATCGTTCAATATTTTTCCACTATTTACAAATCATTAATTTTACACACATGTTCATTTATATCTCACCATAGTCACTTCAGGATGCCACTGGAATTCTGATGAAACATAAACAGACATAACACCGGCACAAATAAAAATATCTAATTTCTTTGCATTAGGTCGATCGATGTATACCGTAAAAATACCAATGTTTCACTCACGATATCGTCAAGACCAAAACAAGGACATATATCTTCCACCTTTGCATCAAACAACAATACTAAGTCATTTTATATAACTATCATAAAGTATTTTTTTTTGATATTCTAGAATGGGGAGATCATCCTGTCTTTGTGATTTTCAATACCATCATCCTGGAAACACTAATGAACAAATCACTTCTCTCCATATGAATAACTTCTTTACACTTGTTGCACGAGTTGAGCAGTTCCATGAGTATTTCACTATATAACACGTGAGAATCAACACACTCATATTTATGAGTCATCATTCTCCTGAATTAGATTCATCGTAATGAGAAAATTTCAGGAAAACTTGTTCCAGAGTTGTTTGACTGAAGCTGTACTCTTCGATGTCCAACTCGAGCTTGGCTGAAAATAAAATTGAAAATTGAAAAAATAATGCGAACATTTATAATTTTATATTTACCTTTCTCCAACTGCATAAAACACTCGGCCAGCGAGTTAACTGCATGCTGGGGAACAGCGAAAACTAATCTGTCAGCGAAACTTTCTTCCAGAGTAGCATCTGGAAATAGACTAGAAACGAACTCTTTCAAAGTTGTAATCCTATCACCAGAAGGTGTCGTGGGTGTGCAGTCACCCCCTAAAAGTTTCATCTCGAGGGTGTATCCAGCGCCGTAGAGATTTTTCAAGTGTTGCGTGGAACCGATACACCTTAGTTCTCCTTTCACCATTATACCGACTCTAGAGCACAAAGCATCAGCTTCCTCCATTGAATGAGTAGTTAAAATCGCCCCTCTACCGCCCTATTAAAGATAAATTTATTATTGAAGATAATGTTTCTTCTGACAGATAGATTTATTCCGGAACACACCTGAAAACTAGCGAGAATGGTATCCCATAAAAACCGTTTTGATCTTGGATCCATTCCTGTGCTAGGTTCATCCATCAGAACAACCTTCGGACCTCCTATCATAGCCATAGCAAACTAAGTTTTCTTCTGGTTCCACCTGAACATTCTTGAGTTTGTTTGTCGGCATGTTCATGAATTTGAAGACCAGTGAGATATAAATCCACAATGCTATAAAATCAAATTCATTTATATTCGTAAGTTCTTTCAGAATATGTTAAATCAGGGGTGGGTAATTGTTTTGGCTTGGGGGCCACTTTGTAGAAGCGGAGGTTGGCGGAGGGCCGCACCTTTTAAAATGATTGCATTCATTAGTTAACTTTGCATAATAATCAATAAATATAAATAAAATAAAATAGTGACAGTTTTATTCAATTTATTTAAATACGAGACGAAATCTCGGTTTAAGGCGGATTTTTTTGTCTTGGCGGGCCAGAAAAAAGCTCATAGCGAGCCGCTATTTACCTATCCCTGTGTTAAATAATTAAATTACCTGTCGATGTCTCCCCATGGAACGCCACGAATCGCAGCGTAGCATTCTAAATGCTCTCTAACAGTAATATTCTTCCACTGAGCATCGTGTTGAGGACAATATCCCATTTGTCTAAAAGCTTCTGCCATATTAGAATTGATATTGTGCCCACCGATCTGTACTCTCCCTCGGGTAGCTGCTTCCTCAGCTATGACGATCTTCATAGTCGTTGTTTTACCAGCACCATTGTGACCTAGTAAACCGAATACTTCTCCAGGTTCAACCGCTAAGGACAGATTTCTGACGGCGACTTTTCGTTGTATCTGACTGCTGGCTTCTTCGTCCTGCTTATAGCAACAACTGCAGGACCCAGTATCCCTTTGACGATACTCTTTCCTCAAGTTCTATCAATGCATAATCATCGTTTATTAAAATGCAATTCTTATGGAAAATAAACAGAATAAAATCCAGTGCAGGTAATACCTGTACTAAAACTACAGGTGGTTCTTGAACAGACGATGAAGTGATAAGATCAAAAACTTTTTGTCTTTCAGCCTTAACATCTGCATCCTCGTGCTCTCCAACGTCAGAATTCTCCATGATTTCTTCGCCGACAGAACCACCGTTACGCTATAAATATAAAGTACACTTTTAATATAAAATATATATATTTTATATTACAGGGTGTTCGACAACAGGTGTGTAAAATTTTAAGAGATGATTCTAGGGATCAAAATAAGACAAAAGTCAAGAATAAGGAAATAGGGTTTGCGGCTTTGTTTTCCAGTAATTAACGTTTAAAAATTCGAGTAAAAAGCGCCTGAAACCTGCAACCCGCCCTGCACCGACGACTGAACGTCAGGTCAGTAGGGGTCGGTACAGTCATAACCAAGAATCGAAGCCGAATGCTGCAGTACCGAGAAACAGAATAGCACGAGGTGAGTTTCTACTATTCAACGATTCTTGGTTATGACTGTACCGACCCCTGCTGACCTAACGTTCAGTCGTCGGTGCTGGGCGGATTGCAGGTTTCAGGCGTTCTTTACTCGAATTTTAAAGAAAGCCGCAAACGCTATTTCGTTATTCTTGATTTTCGTCTTATTTTGATCTCTAGAATCACCCTTTAAAATTTTGCCCACCTGTTGTCGAACACTCTGTATATTGTGTTACTAACCAGAAAGTGTTTGAAAATGTCGCCAACATTGCCACCGCTTTTTTTAATGTCTAAAATGAGAAGCACAAAGAACCACATTGGACAGTGGAGAAGCACGCCGAAGGCCATTAAAATAATCTCTGTAGTTAAATAATCAGACATGGTGAGATGATGGCAAGCAGCATTGATAGAGCACATCAAGTGAACTCTTCCTACATAATATACTGCTGCATACGGTACATATAATGTGTTCAATAAAGAAAAGATTACGTGTAAAACGAATGCTGCTGTTCCACCTGAAAATGATATTCCACGTTAGATACTTAAATCATAATTAACACGTTGAATGCCATGGGGGTCACCAGTGGCCGGTTCCGCAATTTACACACGCCTGATTAATTAAAAGAAAACGATAGAAAAACATTATTTTAAGTAATATTGCTATGGTACAAATAATGTGAAATTTGAAAATTAATTATTACTATTCTTAGTAATTAGAACTTTAATACGTCTCACAAAAAATGTCCAATTTCACTGTGGCGTTCAACGTGTTAAGAGTATATTATAATTAATTGAAACTCACTGAGACCCAGCATATCCAGAACAGTGACTAGTATAAACGGTATGAGCCCAAAGAACGTTGCTATATTGGGCAAGATACTTTGAGCAGAATCCATCTTGTCGAAGATATAACTTAAACACGTTGAGAATAGAATAGAGGACGGGCAATAGAGCATTAGGAGACCGCCGAGGGTAATGAGTGCTGGTACTTCTTGAAGAGAAGGCACATCGAAGAGAAATATAATGCCAAGAATACATAAACAGATGAACGTCATCAGGCCGACAAGCACGATAAAGTACGTCAGGAAGTACATAGAAAACGACAGACCATTGACACGAAGTTGATTTTTCGCTTTTATCTAAAAGTATATAAAATCATGGTTACTTGTGTATCATAGAAATAAAATTGAATGAGAAAAGAAATCTTACCTCGCGATCGTAGACCATATCCACAACTAATGTTATCGGTAACAAGACGAAATTCATTCCGATGGATACAGCTGAACTCGCTGTACCAATATTAAATTCCTGTGGTTGCGATGTCTGTTGAAAAGGATGCGTTTTGACTTCAATTGTTTTCAAATTTTCTTTACCCGAGACCAACCTAATCGAACAGACAAGTTACACAACAATTACATTGATTTTGAATATTTCTTTTGTACTATTCAAGGTACCTGTAGTAAGTGTTGGATAGAATGTTGAACAATATCGGTAGGGAATGTTGCATAGTGTCGTTATAAGCGATTGTTAAATCAATCTTTGGTAAATTATACTCGGTAACATTAATAGCAGCTATATGCGGTGCAATCTTCAACAAATTCGCGAAATTTCCATAGTATTCTTCAATATATTTTACATCCTGACTAATTCCATTGATCAAGTCTGTAATATCACGATCGGTATTGTTTGCGTATAAAATTTTGGTCTCGTTGCCGTAGGTATCTATCGAAAATACAGGTTGAAATTATTATAAAGATCTATAAAATTTAATTCCTTTAACACTAGGTTTACTTCGGAGTTCATTTATGCAATACTATCAAATTTATTTAACTTGTATCGTAATTGTTTTTAAATTAAATTAATCGGTTGTTTTTTGAAGAAAATACGTGGTTTCCTTTACCCGTCAATTTGACGGATGTCCGTGAAGATAGGTATATAAAAATGTCCGTAAACCTAGCGTTAATAAGTATAACATACCTGTATCTAATTTTAACGACTGCATTTTCACCTCGACTGTCTGAATGCTATTTAAATGGAGGCCAAGAACTACCAAAAAAAGAGGCGCGACAATAGTGAAGTACAGTAGCTGGATGTTTCTAACGAGTCTGAGTATCCTTAGGCGAAGCATAGCGTACAAGGTTTGAAGGAAATTAGGCCTAATTTTGATGGGGTCTAATCCAAGGCCGCGAACAGGAGGGTTTCTATCACTGTGAACGCCGTCTGGTAAATCCCCTGCACCTAAAGTACAATATAGTAATGAAATATTGAGCTAAATACTTAATATTTACACTTCATAAACATTGACGTACCTTTTGCTTGGCTATCGTTGTTAACAGTGGTACCTTCGTTCTGTAAACTCTGATAAAATGTGCTCTTTGATTGCAGAGATAACGACCTGCTCAATGCACGATTACGCACCATTTTCTTTGACAAATTATCCATAGTGCATTCTGTACCCTCGTCTCTTTCCAAATGCAGAAATACCTCTTCTAAGGTGGTCATCGAGACCCCATAACTGCTGATACCTAATCTGCTTGATCGGGTCTTAATTTCTTGTTCGATGGCTGAAAAAAGTGGTGCAAAATTTTCTACGGAATTGTGAGGTAAAATGAAGCTTAGTTCGCGACCATGGCGCCTTGCCTTTTCTGCCTTCGACACGTGAGACGTTACCAGTCTGGTAATTGCATGTTCTCTTGCATTCCCTTCGAGTACCAACGTTAAATGATATCCAATGCCGAATTTGTTTTTTAAGAACAGAGAACTGCCGCAACATCTCAATCTTCCTTTACTAATAACCGCCTTCCTATCCGCTAATATATCAGCTTCATCCATAAAATGGGTTGTTAATAAAATCACTTTTCCATGACGCCTCGATTGTAAGAAGGACCACATTTGCCTTCTGGAGTAGGGATCCACTCCAGCTGTTGGTTCATCAAGGATAATGATTTTTGGATCGCCGATGATGGCAATACCTACGGACAGCTTTCTTTTTTGACCTCCGCTTAAGTATTTTGCAAAGGTATCTGCGTTTTCCGTTAAATCAATGTCTTTCAAGGTTTTCTTCACCTAAAAATAAAGACGGAGTGATATAACACCTGCAAGAAATTTTATGCGAAATACATAGCAGCTGAAATACGTACTTCGTGTTCGATCATTGATTTTGGAATACCGCGCACAGCGGCGAAGAACTCCAGGTGTTCTCGAGGCGTTAAAAGATCAAAAAGAATATCATGTTGAGGACAAACGCCGGTCATGCTTCTTATCACTTGCATATCATTGGAATCTCTAACGTCATAGCCGAAAATCAAGGCTGTGCCGGCGGTAGGCGCAGTCAGGCCGGTCAGTATATTAAACAAACTCGTTTTACCAGCCCCGTTATGACCGAGTATTGCCGTGATTTGCCCCTCATAGATCGTTAAATTGATACCGTTCACAGCTTTGATCTCAGATTTACGACACTTCTGATACGACTTGTAAAGATCAACTATACTAATCGCTTCGCGTCCTTTCATCTCTCGCACTACCGGTTCAATGTCACGGTTCGTCTCTTCTCCAGGTATAAAAGAATTTGACTCGCCGTTTGACGATGGTACCTGCAAGTACAACTGTGAATACATTTTTTTCTACTTTTCTTATAATATCAAGATTGCTTTATATTAATGTTTTATTACACCCACACGCGGAGCTTTCCTCTGGCACCAAAATCCGGGGGTGAAACAAAACCAGGGAGTTCTTTTCGTTCCGTATTCACCTAAGACAAATTATTCATTTTTTATTCAGTTATTCTTAGACAATTTAAGGAACTTGGAGAACATACTTGGAATGACGGAATCAAAATAGTAAGCTAACAAGGCATATAGAAAAATATCCAAAGTCATCATGATGAGACTGCCCCCGAAAGGTATACCTGGACCAGACCAAAGATTTTCAAAATTAACCCCTTCTCCTTGCAAGTCTAACACAAGAGCCTAGAATAATAAATAGAAATGTTTCATTCTTAATTAATAATTTTATTATTCTTTCTGCGAATACAAACCTTATCCATCGCTAAAGCAACGCCTGTTGGACTAAGGAGGGAAACCACCCAGAAAGAGATTGAACTAGAATCTTTGACAAAAACCTGGATAAAATACATCAAGCTGAATATCGTAACTGCAAAGTTTCCGAGTACACCAGCAGTCTGAAAGCAAGTAAATACTCTTAATAATAGTACTTCAGCAGTGCCGTAACGAGGGTATGAAACGCCTGTGGCAAGTGTCTAACTTGCGCCTCCCCGTAATCCAATAATGACAAAAGAAATTAAAAATTTTAATGTAACAAGCTAAATTTTACTAAATATACAGTTGCGCCTTCTTCGCTACGCCCTCATTGCGGCACTGGTACTTCATAATGATTAACGAAATACTCACTCGTGATTTATCGAAGAAAGGTGTTATCATAAACGCAAACATGATTATGGAGAAGCTGTAGAGTACTACCAAAAGGAATATTGGTAAAAAGTGTGTATGTTGGAACATTTGTAGAGTAAAAAGTAGTATCACCCCAACAGCAGAGAGTAACAAGACAAATACGCTGTAGATAATGAACCATGATACCCTAAAATAAAAAAGAAACAGATTTCTTATTAACAACAAAAATCTGGGCAAATAAATATCCAATTTTTTCCCTAACTAAATATGTATAATTTTCCTATTTAAACATGCACTGATCATTGAAATAAAATAAACTAATACTAATCTCTAAACTGTACTACTGCATAAGTGCAAACCTACCAGAAGATAGAATCTTTCAGGCCCATTATCTTCATTCCTTCCTTGATTTTTTTCTCCTTTTCACCGACTATCAGGATCAGAAGGTAAGTGACGAATTGTGAAAGAGCCAGAACCATAAATAGAGGTATAACAACTCTAAAGGCCAGCATCCAGTCTAAATAAAAAATATCCTTAGAAATATGCTCACAAAAGAAAAATATACATTAAGTGTAAATTTAACTCCTAAATCAAACGCATCTTTATTTTTCTATAATAGTCTACTATGATGCTAACGTTAGTTATATAACGTGCATAACTACATAGAGAGATATTTAAAAGAGATCATATCATTCATAACAATTATGGATTATTCCAAATTTTTACCTGCAGTGAAAGCTTCCTTAGGAAACATTTCAAGTTTAATATCTGGCACGGTTACATCGTTATTCCCCGTATCTAGCTGCAAATTAATAGGAAACAATATTAGTAAAGAAAAAAGATTCTTTGTCGTTACGGTTTCAATGGAAGGAGATCTTCAGGACATACTCTTATTTTCGTGGTATCCATTATCATTTGCAACGCCAGGAAACCAGAATGCAAATAACTATTTGCAGGACATGATCCACCGGTTTCTATCGACAATACTCCACCCATCCAATGGCTTGTGTCTTTCCGACAAGTAACTGGAGCGGAATACAATTCAGTCGGCGAAGGCGGATTTGTGTATGAAGGATTGGTTCTTATCTCATACCTATATAACAGAGAAATTTGTAATAGATACCTAGATGATAGAGAGAAACTCTCAACAAAATAATATTCTACCGAGCATTCAAATTATCTTACAGAAGATGCTGAGATATGGGCTGAGAATCTTCAAAGATTACTGCTAAGTGTACACTGTACGGATCTCTCCAATATGCTGCTTGTAGATCATCCTTTGTATCAAACACCATGAAATTCAAGGGAAGCTTGCCAGGGTAATCCCACATTGATAACCAAAGGGTATTCATTGAATTCAAAAAATTCTATAACATAAATGATACTTTATAGAAAACATTCTACTAGTTGAACTAATTGAATACGTACCAAGGTCTCTGTTGAGTTTGGTACAACAGCTATGGTGTTGTTTTTGTAACCATTGAATGTTTCGAATATGCCTCCTTCTTGTCTCTGGGTTGTCATCGCAGGATAATTTGGATTTGGTGGTAACACTTTTACCACAATCAAAACACCTAGGATACAAAGGGGTAGAAAAATCTCCTGTAAACAGTAAAATTGAAAAATATATTTTTAATACTGTTTACAAAATATATAGTAGAATCAGATAGAATATTTTCAATTCTATACATAAATTCAACTTCTAACTGTAACATTTGTTAGAATAGTTCCCGCCATTGATATTTAATAATACATACGTTCAAAATCATACATATTGATTTCTATTCAAAAGTAGTACTTAACAAAAAAAAAAAGAGCCACCCTCGTGCTTGCATAATAATTATTCGACCTGCACCCTCTCCCACACCTGTCGTCCAAGTAAACCTGCGCAAGCGTTCGATACAACCCTCCCTTTGCTGGAAAAATATATATGCCGATTCGCTTTCATACTCGGTCACCATGGCGATCAACAACGGATCAGACTGATCCGATTCATTAGGACGATTGTTTTCAACCCTTTAAGGACGATTTAGGTTCTTCAAGAAATTTTCATCAAGATTTCTCCAGAATGTCCATGCATTGGATAACAATTTGTTTTGTTTAAAAAATAAAAAATATGAGATATGTAATTTCTGCAAAATATATATTTACAGAGATTCATATATTCATGTAAAATCCGGACTTTCAAAGCGGTTACAAAAGGAGCAAACCGATGTCTTTTTACGTGGATATCGTTACAGAAGATTCTTTCTACGAAAACCTCACGTTGGGCGTGGTAAAGATTCTGGAGAGTCTGGCGTATATAAAAAATGTACGGATCGACAGAAGAAACGGATGTGAAAGCACGACTATCACCAACTGGGAGCAACGACATTGTTGTGTCCTCCCAGAGGATGTTAAGAACTTTTACGTCTCGATCGACGGCTTCTTGCTTCAGTGGAACCTCGAGATAGCAGGTAACCCCTTTGGAGAATTATCCACACATTTCCAAGATTCTCTTTGCCAACTTTCATCCACGACACAGTATTATTAATGTTACTTCGTATCTCCATCTGTTCCCTTCCAATAGCGCTGCATCTTTTCATCGAGAATAATAAGATTTTGTATTCGAGATCTAAAATGTATAAATACTAAAGTATAAATTGTTTCTGTATTAACATAAATTTTTATAAATGTCCATTCCTTCTAGGCGAAGAATTTCCCATAGGACGCATGGAGATCGGCTCGTTCTCTTCTCTCAAACGATACACGAACAACAACGGCAAACGAGAGGAATCTTCCTCCTCCATTTCCGTCGATTCTGACAAGTTAGAAGCAGAGGCCGTTTCCGATAACACGTCTGACGTCGATAGCATCCTTGTCCTCCTCCAAGGAAATGGTGCACATAATTGCAAGATGTTTGAAATCGCGCAATGTTTCCCAGAAAGCAGCAAGGCCAAGGTCTATTTAGTCTACCGGATGAAACAGGAACAAGAATCGCCCAGCGTATGGTTGCACAGAGAAGAAGCGAATAGGTGGTACCATTTGGCTGACAGTTTCACCGTGTATTTTCGCATGATGCTTGTTCATCTTGGCTTGCCGTTGTGGCAAAGCTGTGTGTCAGGCGTGTCACTGCCAACGTGGGTCGAACAGGTGTACTTTCTTGTCGCTCCTCATTTACTACCATCCGTCGTCGAACCCACGGAAACAATTTCCACCTCCATATGGAACATGGGACCCACCAACGTTATCGATCCGGCGATTTTCAAGGCGAAGGAGAGTAAACAGAAATGCTCCAGAAAGAAATAATTCTTCTGGATCCTTGTAATTTTTCCAATTATTGTGATTATCCTTCAAGGTGTATTCGTAATCCATAACTTGTAAACAAATGAAAGAATCAACTTTAAAGCAATAAAATTAAAATACCTCTAAAGACAGTAGCATTTTGGCAAAACGCCATGGTATGGAAACAATTTGCATGAAACTATTTATCAATTTAACTTCTCCTTTATATTATCAATAGTTTGAAAGATCTTAGACTATCCTCTTCAATTTAAATGTCCTTTCCAAATCCCCAAATGTCCTTATTCGTGGAAAACAACGAAAACGAATAATCTTCAGCTCGATCGTCGGTGCTAGCAATTGTGCAGCTTCGGTGAGCAAGTTTATTTTAAGATCACAAACGAGGGAAATCATTTTGATGTTATCCTTGGTCAAGTGTATCGACAACGAATGAAGAATCGCCGTTGCGTTACTCTGAGGAAAAGAAAAAAAAGAAACTTGGTGAAAACAAAAAGATTCTATACGTTTGTCCACGACGACCCTTGGCCCAGTTGGCACAAAGATCACGCAAAAAACACCGACCAAACGAATTGGCAATACGCCCTCCAGTTTGGCAGTCGTGGACACCCACGAAACGCAGTCAGTTCGTCGCCATCCGTGGAAACTAACCACGGAGGATCTTCCTCTTCCTCTTCCACGCTCTCCTGAATTTGCCTTCCAGTATACTGGCATCGGACGTGCATATTTTTCCTTCTTTTTTCTTCCTTTCCTCTTCTAACGAATACTCCGTTTATTCTGAAGCCTCTTACTGATCCATAGAAACGTCCCACTGATATATATGTTTAATAGGTTTCATTTTTTAATTACTATCGATTTTTATAGCAACTTTCTCAGAAATGTGTGGAAATTATTAAGTCTCTCGTCTTTGAAACATTACATATTATAAGAATAGCTTGGTATTCAAAGGTAAAGGGTGAACCTTTAATAAGTTAATTACTATATGCTATATGGAACGACTTGTTTCATTAAAAATTTTTAAAAGTTCAAATCACTCTAATATCAACGCTAAATCTACTGTTCACGTACAATCATAGGACAAAAAGGTATTCATAAAATTTTTGCAAGGACTTGTTTAGATAAAGGATTGATCGTAGAGAAGAGAGGGAAGGCATAACTAAATATAGCTCGTTAGAGGTGGAGAAAATCGATTTATACATAAAATAAGTATTCCCCTGTCTATACTTAGTACTGCCCTCCTACCGCGAGCTAACTCAATTAAGATTCTACTCTCCTACCATAAAACTTCGCTGTTGGTGAACGGAGAAAAATAAAAATACGCTTGCACCAACGCGTGTGGTGATATGCTCTCCTGCAAGCGAAACCCTAACGTCGAAGCAGAAATTTTCTAATTTTTATATTTCTTATCAGAGAGACTTTCAGCGACCGGTAAGGGGTAATTAAATGAAAAGCGTTAAGATGAACGGTAGAAGCTTTTCTAAAATTGTTCTTTATCCCTGTTTCTCCAGCTACAAGGAGCGGTCCATTCGATTTCCTTGTCATCTAGTTGGTTAAACTCCAAGGAGAAGCTGATTCTTTGAGGCTGGGTGCTTGTGAGTTAATGAGCTTTAAGAAAGCTAATAATGAACATCTCACGTACCGCTGTAGTCTTTCGCTTGTCGCGCTTCTTCAGCAGAAGATTCCTCACGAGCATCGCTCGCAGCTGAGACAAGTAGACCCCGCACAAATCCATCCTGCGAGATGCACTCGTTCTCCTCTTGATTTCTGTAACACGAAACAAGGAAATCAATTAATATCAAAATAATAATAGATCTTATTAAAAATTCAATGCTTCTTGCCGTTAACTCCAAAGTTCCTTTGCATTATTTACACAAATGATTCTAAAGTGAATTACAACAATATATGATTCTTCTTTGTAGTAACTTGTCAGACAGGAGTTATCTAAAAATAATATAAACAGTATCGACGGATTCAACCAGGGAAAACATTCTTATCGATTAACATCCCAGTTGCGCAGAGTTTCGCCGATGATTGGCCCCTCTCTGGCCGTGACGAAAGTTTTCCCTTCGATGCGAACTCCGATGTGTTCAGAAACGAAGTCGCGGTTCTCTAACGTAGAGAAACGATCGCGATGTGGTCGATAATTCGTCGTTTGCACTATTTAAGCATTCGCGCGTGTAACAGCGAGCAATATGCCAGTGAATATGTCAAGGCCTTTGAACAGTTCCTACTGATAGCTTACAAAAAAGCACGTAAAAAGAAATATATATATGTACATATAATAAACAATATCCACGGTAGCGCGTGTTATGTTGTATCTATCGGATGATGAACTACATACATGGTCATATTAATTGTTTAGATGATCTTAGATTACATTTATAGTTATGTAAACTGAATACAATTATACGGTTATAAAGAAATTGTACAGTTTACATACTCTTTACTAGCTGTAAAATAAGCAGAACTTCTCGAATCAATTAGGCTAATTAACACTAAATTATATCACCAGTGATAATCAAAAGACTATTTGAATCTGATTGCTAGAAGCATCCGCTAGGAAGCAAGTTTATATACCTAAGCGGAGTGCTTGTGTAAACGATCATATTTGCTGAAAAGCTGAATATCCCGAGATTTCGAAAATTTGGAGCAAAGGTTCAAGGAATAGCCGAATTGAATTTTAACGAGAGGGAAAAGAAAAAATATTTTTCAGCCTTCGCAATCGATAATACTATTTGTATGACAATGAGAACGCAATCGATGAAAATTCATTGCACATTTTTTTTTCTCTTTTGTATCATTGCATCATCTTGCTCGCAGGATTATTGCATAACATTGACTTCACTCTACGTGAGAAATAAAACAATGCTTTTTAATTGTACCAGGAAGCGTCGAGAGTTCTTCTTTCAATTACCATTGTGGACGAAATTACTTTTCCGATATACTATGCATGATATTAGTCTGAGAAGAAATATATAAAATTCATTTTTTTCGCTGACGATTAACAAAAGTAATTAATTGTACGATGAAACACAGACACGGGTATTTACGGTATCGAACAAGCATAACACAGGTTTCGCAGAATTTCAGTCGTAAAATAGGTAGCACAGGGGAGTTAACGCTAAAACTAATAACCAATGTATCGACTAAAATCTAATTTAACCGAAGGTTAACATCGATGTTTCTCCAAGCGTTTCACCGAAACGTCGACAACTTTATCGCTAAAACCTTCGTGAAAAAATCAATATCCACTTTCTTTATAGTCGTTTGCGTAACAAAAGACATTTTTTCAACGGACCAAGCTTCGCATTGTGTCGTCGATGATCTTCACATCGCCTCGTAAGCTTTGTCATTCGAGCTACGTGAATGAGTCAGAAGATATTCAAACAATTTACTTTAAAAATTGTCAACCGATCAATTATGATTTTCTGAAATATTTTAACACGTTGAACGCCACAGGGGTCACCGATGACTGGCTCTCCAATTAACACACGCCTGAATAATTAAAAGAAAAATAATATTACTATGGTACAAATAACGTGAATTGGCAAACAGAAAGCTTGAAATTTGAAAATTAATTATCACTATTCTGAGTATGTAATTCACTATGACGTTCAACGCGTTAAAAATAAATCACAATTTCATACAAAAAATGACTGTTCAGCAAAGTGAAAAAGAATGTCAATTACACAGCGGCTTATAAATTGCTTGACACTACCCATTAATCATCATCATCAATACTTCAGTTAATTCTATTAAATGCAAAAGAAATATCACCTAGTACTCAGAGAAAAAATTAATGGTTTTGACTCCAAAACACCTTCATTCCTAATGTTAAGCGGAAGGAGAAACTAACATTTCATAAATAACTTCCAACGTTAGTCATTTACGGCAGAACTAGAAAAGAAAAAAAAAGAAAGGGGAAGCAAACACTAGATGAAAAAAGAAAATCAATGCTATCGAACTTACGTGAATCACGTGCTGCTCGGCAGTTATATAGAAAGGAACGACTCTAATCGGCCGTGCCCTTCTCCCTGATCGAAATTGGTAGAGTAGCTGGTGTTGCCAGAGGTACCAGTGCCGTGGCCGTTTCTACTGTATCCGATTCCGATCGATCGTGATTCGCGAGGGGACGTACTACGAACTGCGACAACAGCATCGCGATGAACGACGACGGTGCAATCGGTGCATCGCCGGTATGCATTTGCAGTAACGCTGCTCCTCGCCATCCTCGACGCCGACACCGATTACCCACGACTTTCGAGTTGACTGCAATTTCACCAAACAGAGTTTCAGATTTTTTTTTTACAAGAACACGGCTCGGTTTTACAACACCCTATCCTCAAACTAACATACGAATAACCGTTTACACATAGGATACAAAAAGGTGTTTTAAAGAGTAGATAAATGGAAAATGTTAATTATAATGAACATATGCTGATGGATCGTTCTGTGTTCACATTGCTCTACATTTCTATATAGGCTTTGTAATAAAGGATTACCACACAGTGTATTGTACGTCCATCGAGAATATTAATTATTCGTCCTTGTGATCAATAATTGCGCAGTTTAAAGGGTATTGTTTTACTATTCTAATCAGCAGATGACAGACATACAAAGTTCGCAGTTTCATGATACAAGCTGCCTGCCAATCATATCTGAAAATGGAAGAAGAATATGTAGACAACAGCTGTTGTAAATACGTAATTAAGAGTATGGTAATATATGCCTTCTCTTCTAACATATGTTCACTAGAATTTCGTAATAGGAACAGGTATCTTGATATTAGACACTCGTTTAGGATCAAGAGGAGCTTCAGGATCTGATCATTATCTTCGATAACTAAAAAGAAACGTACAAGCAGTTGGCAGAAACGATAAAGGAATTATGTAAGAAATTACTCACACTTGTTCGCAGCAAGATCAATCCTGTCCCTGGTCAACGAACGCGATTCGATGACGAAACGAGACGAGGACCAGGGATTTTTCACTTCGATTCGTCCTGTTAATCCTCCCTGTTTGCTCCATCCATATGGATTACGTTCGAAAGGAAGTCACGCGTAGAAACGTGGCACCTCATCTGTGAACGTAACAGCAATAGAAACTCCGTTAGAGCTAACAAAGTTATTGCAAGAACTGAAGGCTAATATCAAGCTAAAATTAATTTCGTGTCAATCTCGAGACAACGAATCGAGATAAGGAAGAAACAGAAGAAAAATTGAAATTTCCTATAGGATTACCATAGAAGATTATCAAAGAACTCTTATCGAGCGATGAACATCACAGACGATTAAATATCGTTTTATCGAGATTGCGTCACCGGGTTATTTTTATTTTTAAATAAACCAAAGGACCAAATAACCGACTGATTTTTCAAGCAACGAATACACGGTTGGGCAAAAATATTAATAGCACGAAATACACGCTTCCTTCGTCCCTGAAACATGATTCAGTCCGTTGAATTGCCCGGAAACGTGATCACCTAATTGTCTTGATTCCATGGATTATATTCATAGCAGTATTTTGTCGATAACTCTCTGAAGTGTTTTTCCAATAAATGCAAGCGAGACAAGGGGGCGAAAATCTGTTAAAAAAAGAAATTCAAAAAACAGAGAGAGACTGAAGCTTCGCAAACGAATCACGATTACATTAACCCATTAACTGCTAAATTTTTATTTTTGATATTTTTATTTAACATTTTATTTAATATAATCCTATTGCAAGTGATAAAAATATATATATATATTCAAATCCCCATTTGGAGATCGTGGTAGCAAATGGGTTAATGTTTTAATAACAATGAAATTATTCGCTTCGTTTTAAAATCCTTCCAGTATTCGCGTTCTTTATTCCTGTTTGAAACAGAAAAAAGCCGAGCGTTCTTCGTTCGTCAGCGGGAAAATATTCTATACGCCTGTCGGCCAATTTCACGCGGCGCGAGCTTATAAAATTTCAGCCGGCAAGGATTTGAAAACTGAGATATTACACGCGCGGTCCGTTGAATTTTTCATAAGCGTATCCTTTTCACGAACGTACACCCTCTTTCGTGTAAATAATAAATACGCCAGCAACGAAAGTGGAAATAAATAGTTGTAATTCGAATATAAATAACGGCTGAAACTGAAGCATCATCTTTTTCTGTTAAAAAAATGTTGTAAGATAATAATGTTTACTAAGCTACCGGCAAATTTTCTTCGTCTAATATTAATCTAATATAGTACAAAAGCAAAGAGAAATTTATGCACTGTTTAAAAAATTCAAGTTGAAAGTTTAAGCTCTCAATTGTACACGACTTCCTGCGGCGAACGCGACACGATATCCTTAACGAAGTGGATCTACCGCGCGTATCCGACCGGATGTAGACACTTGCCAGCGTATAAATAATAAATACGAAATGTGCACGGGAGGTCTCTGGCTAGACGTGCAGGGTCTTCACCCCACGACACCGAGGGTTGTCGAGGTAAGGAACGATCGACCAGACAAAATGACGCCCTCGTCACACTCATCGCACTTCATATTTGACGCTGTAATTACTGGAATCACCTGGCAAGGACCTTTACTTTTTCAACAGACACCCTACTCGAATCCTTTATTCAATGGACGTTATACTACTTCCAGATTTTTAACACATCTCATCATTCCTGTAAAACAAAAGATAACTGTAACTATAGGATTATCCAAATTGAGTGTCACATCTTCAAATTGAACTAAAAAGCAAAGTATTTGATTTTTGTATGGTTAATTATGAAAAACAATATCATTCAACGAGATTGATACGTTTGAACAAATTTAACGAACGAGTAATTGCTACCAAGATCAGATGATTTAACACCATTAGATTTTTTTTATGGGGTTTATGGAAAGTGAAGTTTACGCCAATAATCCAAGGACTATTGACGAGCTAGGCAACAAAATCACAGTCGCTATTGATGAAATTGAACTCCACTTGTGTGGAAATATAATGAAAAATTGGGTGAAACGCATCAGGCTCGTGAATAAAGCCGAGGTATTGTCTTTGATAAGTCATACAGTAGACTTTGTGTTAAAATAAAGAAACCATACAAAAATCACTGAAAATGTGACACCCAATTTGAATAACCCTATACAATTGATCCAGTCTTTTATATTAGAATAAAAAAATAATCGTTTATCCAAGCACCGGAAATACTTATCGCTAAGGTTCTACGTTCCTTGCTCTGTATATTAATGAGGATATACAAATAAACTCTAATTAGTATTTTATTTCAAAGTAGACATTAACTTCTGAATTAATTTAACAAATTATTTAACACGAGTTTTTCAAACTTTTTAATACTCTAATGAAGAGAATAGCGCGAATAATCTAGATTACAAAGGATTAACAGCGGTAGGGAAAAGTAGAAATCGAAGGAGAATGCACCGTGATAAATTCGTTGCTTTCGAGGCGATAAATTAGAAAGGAAATGATAATTAAGCTTATTAAAAGGAAACTGATGTAAATTACCTTGAACACGTTTTAAGATAATTAAAGATAATTAAAGATTACGATGTTACTGGCTATATCGATGCCTTTAAGCCCTTTCTCTTTCTTCTAATTCATTTTATGCACCTCGGTAATGGAAGGTTAACATTGTTTAAAATAATTGAGGTATTACCGAGGACTTAACACGTTTACTATCAGCATCGCATCCTATCGGCTAATCCTGAAAATTCATTTCAGAGAATTAAAAATAAAATCAACTTAAACAAAATTGAAAAAAAAGTTGAAATAAAAAATGCCTTCTTGTTTGATAAATCAAACTTTATCCACTTATGCAACACTGTATTCTAGTTGAGGTTAAGAATTAGTAACAGATAAGTGATTTCGAAGGACAAACATGACGTAAGAAACAAACGAAGGTCATTTGTTCCGAAGTTAACCAAGGCTGTTGTTGTTTTCTTTTTACTATAATAAAGTAATAAATATATTTAATAATTTCGATGATATTCTCATTTATGGAATATATTATTTAATTTACGATCTGGTAAAATTGGATGAAAGAGGTTGACGAACTTTCGTTCTGCTTGAAATACATTTGTTACAGATTAACTGAAACAGAAAATAAAGAAGACATGGGAAGACGAACAAAGCCAGCACGTAAGCGTATAATCTGGAAGCATTACGAAGACCCTAAGAGATTACTTGTTGCGGTGCAACTCATCATACCTGTTTCCAGTTTAATCTCATCAAGGAAAAATCATGTAAGTATGTCGTTGTCACCGCAAAAATAAAATAGGATAGTCATATTATATCCAGCCGTATGAATGCAGCTAACTTTGTTTGTGTTACGTGTATCCTGATCAGATTTCCTGAAAGCAAATTCCGTACATTTATATCGAAGAAAAAATGGCGGACACATTAGTTCACTGAACTCTGCTAGTTTTCTAATTCATTTTAACATATACAAGAATTTTAAATGTGAAAGCGCATAAAATTTCAGAGAAAAATAGTATAATACATACCATGTGTTTGTACTTTACATTAAACCATCCGCCATTTTCTAATTTTGCAAACCATCCGCCATTACTATAATTTCCCGCCGCGCGATTTCTAACCTATTACGCGTCGTGACGATTACGAAATAAAAAGAAAAAAATTAAATAAATCGTATTACGGTCATTAATTCATAGAAACGAGAATGATAAATTATGAGAAAGCATTATTCTAATTAAACAGTTGGAAATTTATTTCAGACGACATAAAATTTACATTAGCATTTACACAAGTTCGCTAATTTGCTTTGTACCGCGCGATCAATTTATTCGTTTATCCGCGTTACCACCTGGCAACATTTCTATTTTACGATTATTAATATAAGATGTCAAAGAAAAATACCTCAAAACGTTAACGAAATATTTTCCGTAGCTAACTCACCGTCGAAAATAGAATCCGGAAATCGTAACTGCCTATAGAGGGGTCTCGAACTGTCAAAAGCAAAGAAGCATCATTTCCTTCCGGAAATCCTAATTTCACAGACTATTTCGTGCGCCACCGATTAATTCTCAAATAACAGAACGAAAACCTATGAAACGTATACAATGATACCTCGACTTTCGTCGAAACAAAAGGTTAATTTCTCATCTTTCCAACCTTTCACTGCCACTTTGTTTGCCATCACGTTGTCGATGTTCTACGACCACTTTGCAGTGGCCGATATCGATCAGAAACGTAGTACAAACTACTGTCCCATATATATACAATCACGATCGTACGATTTTCGTGTCTTGCTCCTACCTCGTTTCTTTACCTTTCGTCTTCGTCCTTTTCGTTAGTCGCACGAGAGAGTGTGTAACCCGCGACGAGTCGAGTCTATCGACCGGAGGAGAACCGGAGGGCGGAAGAGGGTCAGAGACGAGAAACACCAGGAACGAAAACTCAGCTCGACTATAATTATTCGTACAACAACATTCGCATCGCGGCACAATTGTTAAACGGAGTTTCGCGTATCCGAAGATTAGTCATCCTAGTTCAACGGCCACCGAATTTTAATTCGTTTAGGGCGCATTTAAAGCGATTACTACTTTTGCACTGGTACGCAGAGGTCGCTAAACGTCGTACTCGTCCTCGTGGTAATAATCCGTTTCATCGTCCTTATTTTTAACATCTTTATGGTTAAACAGCCTTATTCTTACCTTAATCCGTCATATTTATTCACGAAACAAGAATTTATGTTTACTTTTACAATTCGGTATTGTTTTTAGGGTAGTTCGCAACGCTTCCAGGTTCAGCGGTGAAACGTACAATGGCTGAAATTGATCTACCGTGAAATCTCGTTTTTCGTACAACTTTTACACCTCTTTATTTAATCCTATATTTTATAATTCGACAATAAATTCTATCACGGAAGACATATTTATGACTAATGAACAATAATTATTAATCTTATTTCGATAATCAAATCAGGGTAAACGTAGTCGGCGTAGTACATCGGGAACTCTTACAGGATTTCGGTTGAAGGACATAGGTTCCTTTGAAAATAATATATATGCGCGTTCACATATAAATTGAAACGAAAAATGTAATTAAGAGAAATAAAACTGTAGGGCTGCAACAAAATAACAAAAAGTATGAAGCAGAATTATAGAAAAACGTAAGAAAAGTATGAAATAAAAAGAAAATATAGGGAGAGACATTTTGCCCCTGTTACGTTTCTCTCTCTCTCTCGCACACACACCCTGCATACTGCTCTTTCTTTGTCTCTCGCTACTCCCGCTTTACCCTTTGCGAAAATCGATTCGCTACCGGCCTAGAGAGTACTACACGTCGAATAGCAGGAGAAAATGTATTTTCTTAGAATAAAAATCTTACCTTATTACTCGTCGCATCAGCCAGCACTTATCCTATACGAGGACCTCCACGGCACGAGTAACTGCAGCTCATCGACCGGCGTAATCAGTTCTTCTTCTATTATTATTTTTACTACTAGAAACTCAACTATTACACTTAAAGGACGGTCCTCGTGAACGGTGAAAGGTAAACTAACGATATCACGATTGAAACGGCCGTAAATACGATGAAATAAAATAAAACCTCGGCTTAATACATTCTTGACGTACACCCGTCGGCCGACGACGCCAGACTGCGCGTGAGCGCCACCTTTCTTGCCCGTTCTGCTCATCCCCACCACTACCCCTTGTATCGGTTTACAACGGCTATCTTTCTCTCTCGTTATATCATTGTATTTTTTATCTCCCTCTTTCTTTTCCACCCTTTCGCGTTTCATTTTCTGCTCCTAACTTTACTTTCGTTCCTTACTTAATCCCTTACACACCTATACTTGTCTTATAAATTTCTTTCTTCTTTCGTCTATCTTATTGTCCTATAATTTATTATATTGCGTTTCTATATTTTAGAGAGTTCCTTTATCCTTCTATTCGTCTTTATACTGTTTTCCCATCGTCATGTAAACGTACCTTTCTCTTTATTAATACGGTGCCCGTATTTTCACCCTTTTGCTCGTTCATGAACCAAGCCTCCTTCCGCGCCTGCGCATCAATGTCACCGTCGCGAATGGAACTGCGTCTGCGTTCCTCTAATATTCAGCCTCCCTAATTCTTTTAGTATTTCTCTTTTTTTTCATTTCTTTCGAAACCATTTGTTGTAGTTAGCGTGATCTAAAAAGAATTATCTATCCGTTCCACCTTTCTGCCGTCAAAAATATGGCACGTCGCCTGTCGACGTTGCCCACCGGATGGTGACACGCGCGTTTTATCATCCTGCTGCCACCGTTCGGACACGTGATCATGCAGAAGTAAATTATGCACGTCTGGGCACAAATAACATTTCGCCTATATTCCATTCTATTACAAAAACTTGTAGATACAAAAGGGGAAATGCACGCGATGGGGGGGTAATATCGGTGATATTTTACTTAATATATAGGGGACGAAATGCGTAGTACGTTTTCCCACGGCTGCCCTATACACCATATGTTCCAATCGCACGCAACAGTTACAATTACGTCTCCGTAATTTAAAGGCTATAGTTAGGTTCGTGAGTTCATCATAAAACAATTAAATGAATAATGTCATTTGATAGAAATAGATATTGCAATGCTAGAAACACCTGTTCCATGTTAGTTAAATATGAGTAACAAATGTTCAAGGGATATCAGTATATGTTTCTTAGTATTTTCAAGTACTTTCTTATCACTGAATCGTGCATTGTTCAAATTTCCAGCCTAGGAACAATGCGATATCTCGAATCCAGAGTGCAACGTCCACTGTATTATTGATGTACTCTCCTTGTAGCCTCCTTCAATCGAGAACTCGCTACTCGTCTCTTTTAAAGTTCCCAGGAATATGATACACGTGTCGTCTTAGGTTATATAAGAATATTTATATTGTGCAGTTCGCGATTCAGAAACATATGTTGCATCAAATATTTATTTCTAGCAAATTGAAAAAATAATAAAGTAAGTGACAATAATTTCCCTCAAAAGAAAGGTTCGTCTAAAGTACGACCGACATTTAGGTGCGGTCTTTTCCAGATAAATTCACTACATTAGAAAAACGGCACTCCCATAATGATTTCTCTATTAAAAAACTTTAAATCGATACGCGTATCATTCGAGTAAGAAAAAGAATGAGTAATACCTTACGTAAGCAACATTAAATTTTGTTCAGAAGAAATGCAAATGTAAAATAGCGTATACTTAACGAAACTAAGACTAAAAGCAAAATCTTTTTACACTAATTGCCGTCCAGTCATCTAGAACTATGTATAACACCTCTCAATGTCTATAATTACGGGTCTAAAACTATATGAAACGTTTTCTCGTAACAGTTTTGAAAAATCCGCCACAAAACAGTACGAAGGCACTAGTGGCGCCATCAGTGGCAAAACGCTGAACTACAATGAAGTTGCAGGTGGTAAATTATCAACTGCATCCTTCAATTATCGACTGAGATATGTCGATAAATAAATTTCTCCTATGATAAAACGTTCCTTTCACAAAAGTCCGCTATAAAGAAAAATGCGCTGCTAGCCCATTTTGGCGGTCCAGTTTATGAGAATTCTGTTTTTTATTACAGTGGTTACGAATAAGAATCCTGGATATTTTATTCAATTCAATTCATGACGTTTATTTGTTGGTGATTCTGTATCGAGTATTAACACCAGGATTTATAGCAGGTATGTATCGTACATCAAATTACTATACTAACATCAAAAATACGTCGCATTCAATTTTAGAAAACTTTCGACGTTTCAGAGCTTCGCCAATTACGATATTCTCTAATTATACTTAATCACAATTCGTAAATTGTTATTATCGATAACAAGGATCATCGATTTTTAGATTAGATCGTATTCGATAAATCGGTAAGAGATCATCAACCTTTGTCCTTGTTCTCCATCACTTCTTCGTCCATGTTTTCATGAACAGAATCGATGTGATTTACATCCACCTCGATTACGAAAATGGAGGCTGGCGGTGTTTCTTCAACGTGATCGATTTCCGCTGGAAGTAGCGGCATCAAAGGTTTGTAAGTCTGTAATTCTATAGACGAAATGTGAGATGAAGTTTTCGAATCAATTCTATTATTCCTAAAACTATCGCTTTCGTTTCGGTGAAACTCGCCACCATTCTGATCTCTATTATCATTTACAGAAACATCCACCTCCTGTTTGTCACTTTGCGAAGAACTAGATCCGTTAGTGCTACTAAGTTCTTTCTCCCGAATGGAAACGTTGCGAGGAGTCGATGATGATCCTTTCAATTTGACGTCAGTCACCTGTTATTTAAAACACGCGTTATTACACCATCGAACCTTTTCTTGATAAGATAAGATACATGTATATTTCCAACAGGGAAGAGAGATCTTCTGATAAAATCTGAGTTTTATTCATCAAAACTTCGAGGATGATCGACTGCAGCTGTAGAAGAGCACCGATAACGAGTGGATCGCTAAGTTAAATTAAATGACGTTATCTACCAGGGCCGGCCCTGGGCGTAGGCAGACTAGGCGGCCGCCTAGGGCCCCCAAAGGTTTAGGGCCCCCATAAGACGATTTTGCGACTAAGAATGCAAGAAGAGTAATGTTTATTATTAGGGAAATTAGTAATTTGGATAATATTAATATTAATCGATATAAATGTAAATCAAAATTAGTTATACAAGCTTTAATGTTAATTATATAAATTTTATTTCAGGTACTTTTTTTTATCTGAAGGGGCCCTTTTTGGAGCTCGCCTCGGACTCCTGAAATCTCAGGGCCGGCCCTGTTATCTACCCCTCAAGTACAAGAATATTGTTCTTTTTTTCACACTCGAATGCCGTTCAAAGGATTACCAAACCTTACCTGACGCAGTAAACTTGACCTTTGCCCTCTGGCTGCAGGTGGACCTCCCATTTGCCTTTGATGTTGCCTCTGAGAACCGACCAAAGACCCACGATCCTGTATCACGCTGATAACGCTGGATTTCACGTCGCTATGCGGGAAAAGCAGCCTCCACATGAAGTTCTTCAACGCTGCACGAAAATCTTTCAGATGGTAGGCGTAAAGTAGCGGATTACCAGCCGAGTTAAGGTGCGACAGGATGATGCAAAAGTTCATCAGGATATCGTTCACCTTGCACCGTGGACAGAACGCCATGATGCAATTAATGGTGTACAGAGGGAACCAGCAGATGATGAAGAAAATTACAATGCGAGATAGATTCTGCGTCGCTTTTACTTCCCGCTTCCTAGCTGCTCCGAGTAGACGCAACATCGTTCCTGTTGTCTGGTTTCCGGTCCTTCGACCAGGATTCATCGTTACAATTTGTTGCAGCTATTAGAAATATATAACACAGAGATATAGGACGATTTTGAAATGAGAAACAGTCTGGCATAATTTGACGGCATAAAAGTATAACAAAATAACACTTATGATACACCAATTTAAAGCTTAAATTTTAAAGATGATTACATAAGGGTTCTATCAATATTCTCAACACAAAATGGCTGATTCTTTGTTGGAACAAACAATTGGATACTCCCTAATGGACAGTTCTAACGATAAGCTGTAAATTGATTGATTCATTGTTTGTTCTAATAAAGTATCAATCAATTTCTACTAAGAATATCGATGAAAAGTTTATGTAATCATTTCCATTAAGCCTTAAGCTTGAAATTGACATACTGTAAGTGTTATTTTCTGATACTTTTATGTCATCAAATCTTGTCAGACTATAAATTGAAATAGGATGAAAGGAACACGTGTATACTGAATAGGATGTACGACATAGAAACATGTTCCTTTCATCCTACTTTAAAATCCGTTTGAGATGTTAACAGGTTTACATATAATAAACCATTAATCCACGTATCGATGTGCGTTAATATATGTATTAATTAAAAAGGGTAAATTGCGACGTCTAGTAAACATCAAGTGATCTTCATTAATTCGTTATCCTGTTTGCATATCGCACATGTATATGATCGTGTATTTACGGTTAAAAGTGTCTGACCTGCTTTACGACCACTCGGTATATATGGGCGTAGAAGGCTGCAATTAATAGCGCGGGAAAGATGATCGTAGCGAAGTAGAGGAACACCAAGTAATCGTAATCCATCACTTCGGTGAAGATACATTTCTGGTTTGACCTCTCGCCCGCGTTCCAGCCAAAAAGTGGCAGAAAACCGACCAGAGTGCCGGCGATCCAGCACACGCAGATTATACCTAAAAAAAAGTACATTGTCTATTAATTTAATTTTTATTATTTATCTAAATTATTCGAATTTATTTTCCTTGCTATAGAATAAAATACTAATAAATATTGTATTATTTTAGATATGGATCACGATAGGGACAGTTCAAAATTAATTTTCTTCTTCTTTTCTTCACGTCTGATGGCTTCTGGAGGAAATTAAAAACGTTTTGGAAGTCGGTCAAAAAAGTCGATGATAGGAAGTACACGTGAATGTTATCGATTGGATAGCTTGGCAATAAACGCACCTTTTTCCCTCTTGAGTGATGGTATCAGTCAGCGGGATCGTAATTAAAATCACACGTGCCATAAACAGGCGAAACGCTTGAATTAATCACGGCCAACCACCCTCAGAAATGAGAAACGTTTGAAGGTGCTATTCATTGTTTTTATTAACATTGAATATCTGATTTTTTTAAATATGTTCTTATGCAACGTCTAGATCCCTGAAAATTCCAAAGGGACACGGTTTTCTATCAATTCTATGACACGGAGGAAGAAAAGAAAGTCCTTTGGGAAATCGAATGTAAAGGGAATTACGGCGTGCTTTTCATATGATACGTTCGCGTGGACATCATCCCGGAACAAACTTGATAATTTCTTAATTCCTTTGTTAATTACGTAAGTATCACGATGAGTATTCATTATACCGAAGCAATTTTATTCTTACGAATAATTAATGGGTTTTGTAATTTTACAATTTCAAAGAGGATTATGTTTGAGAGCCATCAATTTTTATATTAAAATTAGTAAGTAAACTAAAAAATATTTAGATAAACTCAATATTAAAAGATATAATGTTTCTTCTAGGATATTAAAATCTTTTCTATACCAAAAGCACCACCTGTTGCCATCAGTTTAGCCTTCCAGAGAAATATGCTAAAGCTTCTCTATACAGATAAAAGAAACAAAAGGATCTAAATATTGAATACAAAAGATTTTCTGTAGTATTACTATTGAATAGGAAACATAATCGACAACAACGGCTTCTGAGAGCGCCCACACAATGTTGCTTAATCAACAGTCTGATGTCCTGTATTCGTAGAACGTGATGTACACTACTGCCAAGAAGTTTGGAAATATTTGAATTGTTTTAAAAAATAATTAAAAGGTCGGGATAAGTGATTCTACATTGTATTCTTTTGTTTAATTCTAATACTGTTCTCTTCTATATTACTATACAGGTGAAATATATATTTTATATTATACAATGCAGTTGAATTATTTATTTAAATCTCTTTGTTTCCAAACTTCTTAATGGTAGTGTAAATCCCTTATCAGTGCGATCACAGAAAAAATTGTTACTATTTCTATAGGAATTTTTCCAATATACTTATACGTATAACAAATTACTATAATCCGAACGAGAAGAATTAGCAGTTTCAGAAATGAATTATTAAAGTTATGCGAATGTAACTCGTTCGATTAAAAGTTTGCCTGAAAGTTGCGCCGAGCGTGTAACAGGTGCTTTCGAGAGCAAACAATTCCGTAAATTATAATTGCACGTCTCGGATCAATATTGCTTTACGGTTTGCTCGATTAAATGGTTACGTGTGTCGTGCAAAATACTTCCGAGAAGACACGATTTTAATTGGATCATCGGATTGCACTAGGTAACAGATAACAATTACTCAATTCTTTACATGTACGATTCTTCGAAGTTCACGCCTGTCCGCGCAATTATTGACCTATACTACTCGCGCGTTCATTTCGTTACAGGCTACCCTGGATTTATATAATAAAAATTGAAGAATAATCTGAAGTTAAGAATTAAATGACCACTGTACCATTTCTCCAAGGGTCCAAGGTATGATTGTATTACAGTATCCGAATCCTATATCCTATCGAACCCATTATTCACGCTTACCTATGGCAGTTTTAGTGCGTACGGTACGGGAATATCCCATGGGATGAAGTATCGCCCAGTAACGATCGACGGACACCGCGACGAGACAGAAGATGCTGATGGTGCATAGAACGACCAGCACGGATACCGTGAATAAACAAGCGTGAAAATTCGTTGGTAAACCGATGCTAGCCAAAATAGCAAACGGTATAGCGAACAATCCAACGAGTAGATCAGCCGTAGCTAAAGAAATGATATAATAATTAGTTCTTCGACGAAGTTTCCTTTCTTTGCTGAAAACAATGATCACAAGTCCGTTGCCAAACACCGCGCATACCGCCACCAGAATTTCACAAACCGTATACGGTAGATTAAGTTCCGAATTGGTAGACGGGTTCACCGCGGTCACGGTTAAATTATCAGCTAATTCGCTGTCATTTAATGGAAATTCCATCACGATTAACGCTGATACTCTATACCTTAACGTATCTACGTAAGATTGATATTAGAAGCACTGGGATGTTTGGAGAAATTGAGAAGCATCTTCTGGTATCGAGAGTCATCTCCAAAGTGGAACATTATCAGGTATCAATTGATTCTCATTAGTCTCTAACGGCGCCGTTCATTTATTCTCTACGGTTATTGGAAGATCGGTGACAAATGGAAAACGCCAGTCGCGTGACACGAGCTTTCCTCCTGATCTTTTTAATGGATCCTCTTAATTTCTGCACAGAGAATTTCCATGATATCCAACTAGACGAACAGTCACGCGAGCTTGATGCCACTTCCTTAAATAGATCCTCCTGGAATGTTTTTGGTTCTTTATGGTGGATCAAAGTTAATATCTTCTTCTTCAAATTCTGCCTGACAAGTGAATCAACAAGATGGATTGAATTTATGGATCCAAGGTTCAACACCCTTCTGATATCTTTGCATTTCTCCAACAGGAATGCTTCAAGGTCGAACGATTATGTTGGAGGATTAGGTATCTTACTGTTGAAAAGGGGCAACGACCAAGGATTTTCGTGTCACGCTTTATGGTAATCGATCGATTTCGTTTTACCAGAAAGACACCCGCAGCACGTGGAATGAAAAAGACCGGAAGAAGGAAGCATCGTTGCTGATTTGTATGGACGTAGCGCGACAGCTAATGATACTTGCTTCGCCTCACACGCGACCAACCTTGTCTCTTCTCTGCTAAATACTAAGTGTAATTAACTTTGTCCACAGATGATTATTTTTATCCCACCAAAGGATTTAACGAGAATCTTTATTTCTTCAATGTATGAAAGTCTTCCCTTTGGAAGAAACTTGAGCGTCCAATTTTAGTCGGTACACTGTTGGATCCCAATTGATCCAGCCACCATCGTTGAATGGTTAATTGATCCACTGGAAACACAACGTAGATCTTCTCGAGAGTTCGGAATAGCTAATCCACATCTGGGCACAAACTATCGCCCATAATTTTCATTCAGAGTGGACCAACAAGTGGGCAGTCGTGATCAAGTAGTCCATGCAAACAACCGGCACCAAATTCTCGTTAATCTTCTGAGTTATGGTTGAGCCGTGTTCCCAAACAATCTACAGAGTCTCCGAAGGTTCTAGCTTATTTAAGCGGTAAGTAATTGTCCATTGAAAATCACAGTAACCGAGAACCTCGGGTCACGTTCGTTGTGTCGACGCTTCGAGTCCAACCACTCTTCGATCGCACACCTGTACAGCTTATTATGATCCATCATTTTCCAAAGCATGATCATTAAATAATAATTCTATTTTTGTTTTTTAGGAATACTATGTTTATGGAAGAATGCGACGAGTTCCAAAAGCGTTTCTTTTTTTATCTTCAGTTCATCAGGATTTCATTAAAATTCATAGGATTTCGAATCAATGAAACTTTTTTATTTCTTCACAAAGTAAACGTGGCTCTTTATTCCCCGCCTTACAATGGCGTGATTAACAAGCTGTTCAGCATCTCTAAAGAAAGAGACAGATTAAGGTTTTAATTTCACAAAGTTTCCCACTTGAACATTGATAAACAAAGTAATATTGTTCCTGTCGTGGTTTATTTTTAGACACAATTTTGAAGTTATGGATGCGTTGAGGGTGAATTCGATACAGCTGATGGAGGAATTATCAGGCAACACACGACGCTTGGAAAACTATCAAAGTTTCGATCGAAAACTTTTCTTCGCGTGTCGTTTTAAAATTCTCCAAGAAAGTCCGATACAAAGTGTTACAGTTTTAAGAAACTTTCTTATAGAAAGTCTTATTTGTAATCGTTTTAAAATATTGACTTGTAAAATGGATGCTCTGATACTAGAAAAGCATTTGAGGTGCGCGTTTAAGAGAATCTAGGAAGTGATAAAAGTCATCATAAAGTAATAGTGGAGGCAATCGTGTTTTAATATCATCATATACGCTGATACTCTATTCTAAGCATTTACGCCTGTCTTTATTTATAGAGGCTTAACATATCACTTCCCGAACATCATTATAGCCTTCACTCAAATTTTAGCTCTTATAGATCCATCACGATCGAAGATATTTTGTGTAAATTTAATCATTGTTCGTGGATCCGAAGGGAACACGTTGAAATTTCGCGAACGATTTAGAGCTAAACTCGATCAACGACGAAGCGCGCTAATTTTTAAACTGTCACTATTTGTTTGTAGATCAAGTCTTGTGTCTTTTTTCTAAGAATACGGAATCGAAGAGGAACACGATTGTGCGTGGATAGAACGCGTCCGTCTTCTCAACCCTGTGGCGCGTAACTGAGTTCTTCTCCGTGACACACAGGGACAAAGCGACGGTGGAGGTGGAACGGAAGCGGTAGTGGCAAACTGGAGAAAGAAAATCGACGATACTGTACGATGGTGGTTTGCTGTTTCATCAAACTCCAAAGAATTTCAAATGATCTCTCGATGATATACTGTATAATGCTTGTTTGATGTTTCAGCAAACTTGGAAGGCTTTCGAAACGGTGAACTTTTGAAATAGAAGAACACTTAATAAATGAAGGAAAAACCTGGAAATATAATACACCGTATAATTAACGATGAGCATGGGTGATATATGTTGACCACAAGAATAGAAAACTCTATTTATATCAATTCGAATACTTCCGGAAGCATCATCCTCTCTGAATCATGAGGTTGCGAGATAACGTTTGGACCGTATCTTTAAGTAAACAAAAATTAATTAAATTCAGTTAAATTAACGCGAATAAATTGTTACTTTCGTCAATTGAAATTACTTGATTTCTAGATGATTAATAGACGGGGACATTGCGGCTTCGATCAGGATCTAAAATTAATAAAAATTGAATTTGTCAAGTATTATAAATTATTTGAAATAGATGACTTACTGGATATTCTGCTGGTCAAGTAGGATCGTCTGGAAAACAAGCAGGTATTTATTATTCTATTCGATATTAAACAAGATCGAGTTACTATCAAGGCTAACCAGACAAATAGATCTGCACATTTTTCGTTCTTCCATTCGCGGGAGTCGGTTTTATTCAATGTGCGTGTAAGTACATTTCAAGTGAGAAATTGACTTTCCGAGCGGGTTTCTAGGGATCCAATTTTATGGCAGTGCATGGTATTTCTCTACGTGATTGATCCTTAAAATGACCTAAAAACATTCCAAGTATTATAATTTGAAAAATAGTAAGAGCGTTAAAAATTAATTGTAGATTTCTTTTCTTTTTTTGTTTAAGAAGGTTCTTCCATGAAGGATTGAAACATCGATACGTGAAAATTATAGAATATAATGAAATTAACGATAAATTTTAATTGCTGGAGTGGCCTTAAACATGTCTTCGACCCGAGCCTGTTATCACATTGTTCTAATAGCCGGCAATTACGTAATTAGTGGGAAGTGCGGTGAGAACCATCGACTTTCATGAATTTCACTGTTCTTGTATTCGAATATCGATGAAATTTTGAATCAAGAATTTTACATTTTCTTCAATTATAAGCGTGTCGGTAACTCAATGTGGTTGAGAAATAACGCTTTAAATAGTTGCACAGTTCAAACGTTATACTAACGAAAATACTACGCTAACGATTAGACCAGCATCGCGTGATAATTTCACGAAAATATCCTCGCTTGGCGTTTTTACGTTTAATAAAAACACGCATCAGGAAAAATGATTCCGAGAAGCAACTAAATAAAACCATATGACTAAACAAAATTTATAGCACAGTTTAATAGAATTCAAGTTTTAATGAATAAATAATTCTATGTTTTACAGACTATGATAGAAAGATAATTGAATGAAACTAATTATTGGTCTTTAAGCATTCTTTAGTGTCATGTATAATCACTTCCTTTCAATAGTCTTTAATCAGACAGAGATTTTAAGTGACACGTATCCAACGGCTTAAAGACACCTTAGCGTATCTAATAATCTTGACGAACAGTGAACGAGACTATTCGAGGTAATTGAAACGTGCTTTATTCTACGTAACAGGCGCATAACAGGTCATTTGACATCGCATAAAAGGATCCTTAATTGCATTGCAAAGTTGAATGAGTTAAGCATGGACAACGATGACAAGAACGTGAGTTGTACGGATCTGAATCGAATGCGGGTCATGTTCCTGTTCCACCGGACGTGTCAACACACCCCAAGGAACTAAACACCTAATGATTTTAATGTTATTGGAAGCGGATAAAGGATAGATGAATAGAACGCACCTCGAATAAAAAAATAAGTAAATAAAAAGTTAGGAAAAACTTGACGCGCTTCGTGTCGCGTGGATAACTTAGGTGGGGTACACCTGGGGAAACATAAAATGCTACTAGAGACTAGGAGATCCAATTAGAGAGATACATTTTACACGGTGTTAGATTGCAACATAAATGAAGTATAAATATTTCTTAGATATTTAAGTTCTTATTAAATTCCTAGGCAGAATATTTCCTCGCGACATAAAGATATCGTATGAAACGAGAGAAAATTATGAATTCTACTTTTCTATTTCGTTTTTTTCCATCCGTTTCTTCCATCTGGAAAGTTTTTCCTTCAATCCAATACCAATTATCTGGCTCACAATATCAACGTTAACGAACCAGCTTACTTACGCGAATGCACGTGTTCCACCATTGATAGAAATGATCGGCTATCCGTGATATTGATTAAATAATAACCATTCCTGCGATATTCGCATCTAGATTTCAAAAGAATATTTCATCTACAGACTGCTAATTTGTCGCCGATATGTTATTAAAGTAATCTGTATTATTTATTTCTTAGAATTTCATTTTGTGTTAGTCTTTCATACTTTAAAAAATGTATTTATCTTAAATTACTTCATATAACAATTACGTGTAACATTCTGAAAATTACAATTTGCATATAAATAGATTGATTGAATTACATAGAATATGATACAGTGGTAAAAATCATATCTTAAATAACAAAACAATTATAAATATTTAATTGATAGACATTCCCGTTGTACTGGCTCTAAATGTGTTTCTACTCGATGCTATCCAAGGTTCCAGTGTTGCGCGTATTAATATATATACAAACCATATGCAAAAAGTAAATCCGAGAAACACGAAGATACCGTAACTGTAAAAAACAAAAAGAATAAATCATATCTCACATTCCTCTGACTATAATTTAGTACCGATTAAGTGTCATACTTTGTAAGCCAAGAGATAAACATTCCTAAAATTATAGTCGCAAGAAGGCTATAATTAGCCAATGGTCGCAAACTCAATCGTGGCGGAATACGCTCCTCATATCCGCTGGAAAATTCATTCGGTGTTGTATTTGTTCGTTTTGGAAGTTTCACAATTTTTGTAGGTGGTTGTAATGTCTGTCGGCAAATACTGCCGAGGAAACCGCATCGTTGGTACAACGCAGTTATCTCACGTCGATACTGTCAAATAATGCCATTATGATTACAAAAATTATTCCTTATTTTTTATGGTGTACTACTAAACGTGTGTCCATACTTTCATGTTTATGTAAGAAGAAAGTTTGTACAAATTTTTAACGAGAAAAGTACATTCGTTACTTCTAACTGGCTGCAATTCCGGATCTCCTAGATATTCGACGTACCGACAGGTTTGTCTGTCTTCTTGCACGGATACGAAAACACCTGGCTTGCTAGTGTCTAAACTTGAATCCATCTAGAAGATTATTACATTAAAAGGTTGCTATAAAAATGATAAATAATGTTCTTACTTGCGACTGATGACAGAAGGATGTTGATAGAATGCTTTCATGATATTCTTGATCAGCTTCAATTGCTACCTGAGGAATCTCTTCTACGTTAATCTACAAAAATATGTTTGATATATAACAATTTTATTTATAACATACTTGTGTGTTACTTTTTGTTACCTGAAAGATTTCAATCAATTGTTGTTGTGCATTTGCCAGATATACAGGAACCCGACGTCGTTCTTCTATACTGATATCATCCGAAGAATAGTCTTCACCATGAAAGAATTCCCATATGGCTAACAAAACTCTTCTATTTTTTCTTTTTTGTTCCAGTGCCTCGATCAAGCTTGTTGCTGTTAAATGAGCTTGTTTGATTGTACTTAACAAGCATACGACCTAAAATAATTAAAAATATGTATTAAACACTAAGTTTAGTCACGTGTATATATTTTACACACCTGTGAGATGGTAGCTTGAGAGAACATTGGAACATATTGATATGTTGGCCCTTCAAGCTCTAGAATCTGCTGTCGTACAATTGATGCCCATTGATTGGTAGATACTCTACTTCTACTTATACCAATATCATCCATATGATTCTCTATTTCACATATTATTCTTTCTAAGTAAGGTTGCGAGAAAACCTATAAAATATATGCTTTATGAAGGACGTACCATACTACACTTTATTCATTTAAAACATATTAACATACCTTTGTAACTCTAAACAACATTAATGCATTTTTAGGAGCTACAAGATCTGTTCTCATGAAACGAGGTAACAACTGTTGAAATATCGCTGTGTAAGCTAATAAATTATGAGCAATAAAGGGCATCCATCTGCATACATCATGAATCTTTCCTCTTTCCTCTTCTTCTGATTTACTATAAGAAGATACTTCTGTAATAGCGTATTAAAGAGTTTAAATTACATGCTTACCCTTCTTTAGTATATGTAATACCAGGGAAATATCTCCATGGTTGAATGAAACTTAACCATGCTTCTAGGATTAATCTAAATGAACTGTCTAAGGGCCAATGGTGTATAGCTTTCCGAAGGAATGTGTAGATTTTGCCTTGGACAGAAGGCAAAATTATTCTGTAAAAGGTATCCTTTAAAAATTTGATCATTTTTGTTAAGTTTAACATTTGCATACCGTTTGAGCTCGTCCATTGCGCTTTTATCTCCAATTGTACTGTTTGCAAATTCATGCAAGGTTTTTATAAATGCTCTTACGAGCCGTATGTGTTCCCCGGAATGAATACTGTGCTGTAATTGAAATGAAACTGTATATAAATGTTACGAACATGCTTTAATCATAGACTTACACGTCGCGGTATGGACGGAGAATATGATGTGCCTAGTCGCGAATTCAACTGATCATCTTCTGTATATTCTAGCCAAAAATCAAGAAAAACTTGAACCACAGTTTCACTTCTCCAAACTTGTGGTAGACACTGCTGCTGTGGTACAGTTGATGTAGAATTCGGAGATCCTGGTGATAATATGGATGTCCTCAGAAGTCTAGGTGTTTGTAATCTGTAATAATCTCTGAATTAAATTTATAACTTATTGTCACATTTCTAAGAAATGCAATTTTGTAACTATTAATATTCCCACTATCAGTGAGCCCATAAAATACCTTTTAGATTCAGGTGACTGCACTAATTTTCTTTGAGGTGTTTTTCTAATGTACGGACCAATTATTGGCAAAACTGGAGAATTATCTCTAGGTAAAAAGTGATACAAATAGCAATGTGCTAATTGCACATAGACAGTTTCCCAATTGATCCAGACATTTTCTTGCTGTTGTACTTGCAGCCAAGGGTTTGTTAAATGGTAGGCAAAATGGAAGATGTAATATTCAAAGGGATATGTGTAAATGTTAAGGCTATATTTTGTATAAATTTTGATGCATTATTGTATCAAAAAGGATACTCATATTTAGAGCAGTTACAACACGTGTACCCTGGTCCTCTCTAATTTTGTCAAGATAAAATGGTGGTATTACACCTTCTTCCAGCATTGAACGTATTTTTACCTAAAACAAACCATTATAAAGATTATTAATTTACTAATGTATAAATTTAAATAATACATAGTTTCAATTTACATACAGGTAGATATGAGACTGGAAAGTTATACTTTAAGTAACAATCTGGCAATAATTTATAACACAAAGAAAAGACTGGTCCTAATGGATTAAGAAAGTTGCAGAGTGTTTCATACTCCTGTAAATTGTTCTTAAATGTGATGCTGTGTAAACCCCAACCAACATTATCGGTTATTCCAAATAATGAATCTATTAATATTGAAAACACATGTTGCAGTTCTGTTGTGCTAGACTCATCTATCAATGTTGCTATTTCCTTGCATCGTTGCACCAGTGGCAAAGTCAAATATCTTTGTAGTCTGATCTGTACATAGATTAAAAAATAATTGATATAATTTTTTAGTATACACATAAAATTAATACGTGCCTTGTAACTATTTAAATTACAAAACATATACCTTTACATAGAAATGCAACTTATACATTATTTCACATATAAATTTATTTAAAAAAGTAATACATTTTCTTTATTTACACGTAGAAAATATACTTTCAATATATTTACAATATTTTAAATAAACCGGCTAGTGTTATAGGTTAAGTATAGGTTATGTTTTCTTAAAAGTAAACGTGTTAAAGATAATGAAAATAAAATATGCATATTTCATATGCACATTTAATACCGTAGCAACGTCTGAAGATGTAGCCATGTTCGTATTTATTTATTTGTGTGAGAATTGTTGAAAAGAACATTTATAAAACGTTTGTTAACTTAATTGCGACTAATTCGCGCCACATACATAATTTAAGCAATGATGAACATGTTCGCCACTACGAGAAATAATTTCACTAGACATTCTCTACCTTATCGACATAAAAATTATAAAATAAAGAGCAGTGGTTATATAAAAATATCTTTTATTCGCATTCTAATTAACAGTCTCTCGCTTTTATACTGATTTTTTAAATATTTACACTATTAAGTTTCCTTGTGCTGATTAACAATGTTATCATCAGATAATGTAATATCAAAGGAGTGCTCAGTGTTTTTTCTGACCACAGGAGTAAATCCCAGGTTTGTACGTCGGTAAAAATGGTACATATTGGGTCCATTTCCACCTGAAAGAAAGAGAAACCATTGGTAACCGATTTCATCTTTTTGCGGATAAGACGACGAAGTTTCTGAAATCCAAGAATATAATAATATTCATTCACCTTCGTAAAACATTCATTCCAAATGGAAAATCAAATGTGTTCGGCACGTATTCATCTTGCTCTTCTTTCTCATCTTTGCCGGCATCTAGTTCCATTTGATTTGCCCAAGCTATGAGACCACGTTCTTCCGGAGTACCTTAAATTAAAAAAATAATTGTATTAAACTGTAACCTTTTTATTTGAAAAGAAAGAGAACTTATACCTGGTATAATATTGTCCAGTAAACACCCTACTATACCCCCAACTAGGATAGTTGTACTAAGTAACACAGAAAGCACACCATCGGCTATTTCATTCCCAGTTTGGATCACATTTGAATGTTTAATCATCCACTTTGATAAGACCTGAAAAGATACCAAAGTATGTTAATGATTCTTTGAGACAAAAAGGCTTCTTTCATTGAGAATCTTACTAATGGGAAGAAGATGGAGAATCCAAGGATGTATAGATTCCTCGCTGAATTTAAGTTTATGTATTGCAACGCAGATAGACCTAGAAAAAAGAAATCAATCACGTATTCTATTGATTGTTAATTAATTTTTCTAATAATATGCCTGCCTTCGTTATAACGCACCAAAAGCGGAAATCATTCCAAACATCACACAAAATATTCCACCCACTATGGGCTCAGGAATGATTATAAAAATGGCACCAAACTTGCTAATCAATCCTTGTAGAATCATTAGTGCGCACGCCCACTGGATGACTCTACGGCTGCCAACTTTTGTAACACCTGTTAATGTTTTATTTAAACATTATATGTACTAAACTATACTCATGTTTTATTTACAATATTGTCCAGGTTGGTTTTTTCCTGTCTAACGTCGGGAAAACAAAAGTTCACCTATCGTTCCAACGTTTTCTCCGAAGGTGTTTGTGCCATTTCCACTTCCCCAGAGACCAGCCAACATGGTACCAAGCCCCTCCATACCTATACCTCGGTTAATAGCATGAACTGGTGGCGGAGGAGCACCTGAATTTCATTCATAAGAGTATTTCTTTAAAATTTAATATTTGTTAATATATCTTGTAAACTATTCGAAGGCTAATTCTTACCACACATTCTTGATGTCGTTGGATAATAACTGATAGATTCCACTGTACACGCTAATACCCCAGCTAACATTCCAAGAACCCCTGACAAACTTACTGTCGGTACTCCCCACTGACCAGGATACGGTACCCTGAACCATGGGGAATTGTTAATGATTTTTAATTTACTATCTGCCCTGGCTGGATGACCGACTGGTAACGCATCGGTCACGGTTAAAATTATGCAAATTATCCACATGACTATTATGGTTAAAAGCACCTACGGTAAAAAAAAGTATTTGTAATAATCTCTGCATTTCTAAGTTTAATTGTCTTTCATACCGGGAATAATTTGAACAGTTCGAACCAGACGATTCGTACTCCTTGACCCTTGCGATACGTTAAAATCGGAAATGGCACGTTCACCATTATTTGTGAGTACATCGTTAACATCAGTATAGTTCTGTAATACATAAGAAAAATATGAGATTTCTATCTAATTTATTTGTTTAATTAGGAAATTTACCCGGCTGCAATACCCCAGTGTTGAGACGCTGCATCGGCTGCATTTTCGAATAAGGATAATCCAACTAAGGAGACGGTCGGTACGATCGTCAGAGGTGTTATAAATTTTAACAAGTAACCAATGATACCTATTGAAGAATATATGTTAAGTAGATGATAATTGGAATTCGAGAGACAGTTTACACGAATGTTTTTTACCTCCAAATCCGACAACAACTTGGAACAAAGCGGAAACGGCGATAGCACCCGAGAGTTCTCTCATTCTAACTTGCCATAATTCTGTGCGATTTTCCGCGGACATTTCATCTAATACTTCCGGCGCTGGACACTTCCATTGGGGTAAACTTAATATCGCCAAAGTTGGGACTAGAAACGATATAGTTCCTCCTTGTACTAATGGTAATCTATGACAAAGAATATTAGACGCAGTTAGACATGTTCTAAAGTTCTGAAGGCAGTTCTAAAATTTTATCTGTAGAAAGTTAAGAAACTTGAGCTACTAATTGTAAAATAAAATTGAAAATTAAAGAAGCGTATTTTCCATCAATTGAATTACAAGATCTCGTTGACTACGTATCAATAATAAGTTCCAGTAGAGTAATTTTCTCGCAATTAGAATTACGAAACTCGGCTCTTTTTATGTCGTAAAATCTGGGATAAAATGTAAGCAGTATCCTTCCTGGAACCAGTCAAGGATCTTTAATGGTTCGTAAATCTTATTTAACAAGAGTACTGAACAATCATCGTGACAGTAAAGCCTAAAAAATTAGCATTAGAAACATGCTGCAGAAACAAGTAACAAGCGTGAAACACGCATAAAATATCAGCTACCGATTATAGCTATTCACATTCAACCTTGATTCAATCCTAATACTTTATATCCATCTACAAGTAGCACTTTAATCAATTTTCATCGGTTGAAAGTTTTTATATAAGATAAATACTTATCGCGAATATCAGATTGTCCAAAAATCACATAATTGATTAATAAACATTTCAGTACAAGAGTTTCAATATCTATCCTCTTAAATAAATTACATTCACAGTATCTTTAAGATACATTCCGTAATAAGTAATCAGGATTTAGTATTTTATCGACGATAACAAAGTGAAAGACACTCGAGTCTTAATCCTTATATCTGCAGATCCTAAACTACAATTATCTGGTGATAGTAAAACTGATTATATAAGTAATTCCGGTCATTTTTGTTACCTGCAACCGATAGTGGTTTGCAAGAGGGTCACCAATCCAGTGACAAAGATCATAGTAGAAATAATATAACTCCTAGCTGGGTCATCCTCGGCCATACACAATGCTGGGCACAGGATGAAAGGGATCGAAACGATAGCTCCTATCATGGTCAAATAATGCTGAAAAACATGATATTAAATGTTTTAAATAATTCAAAATTGAAAGGTTTCTGTGTAAATACAAAAATTTACTTAATTATCTAAAAATGTAGAATTCAATTTTAACACAACTTATGGCAAGTACCTGTAAAGCCATGAACAAGCATAGATACCATGGTGGAACGTCGTCGATGCCATAAGTAAGATTAGTCTCCCTATTGCCTCCACTTTTAGTCGTCTGTGATGTGAAATTAGAATTTTCCACGTTCTAAAATAAAATAAAAAAATAAAATAAAGATACACATATTTTTTATCTAATTGCTTAGTAACTCTTCAGACTCCACCTCGGGAAGTCTCCCTAAATTAATTTATACTCAATTCTTTCTATGACACCTTGTATCTTATTATTAAAACGAGAAATTGGATTACATAATGCAAGAAACAGCTGGATAAGAGGAATAAATAATTGTATCACAGCGTTCATTGAGACGAAGTTACGTTGCCATACTAATTAACAGTGGATAACTAACTTAAACAGAAGTTTCTTTCCATCGATCGCGTAACTTTCTTATTTAAATCGATCATCGTTTTATTTATATTAAAAGGGATAATATAGTATAATTACAAAATAAGTAGTCTGTAAAAGAATTGACGATTTTAAAAAGGAAGATTTTCCTACGTTTTACTTTTCAAATTCCCTGATAAACTGGTTTAGAGCTGTATCGCTAATGAGCAGCATCAACCTTGACGATTTTTTATGTAATTATTTAAGCAAACAATCAATGATCGACTGTCATATAGTTTAAACGAACAATTATCACAATTACATTGTTAGAACCTCGAGAAGTAACGATAGAGTAATTTCGAACCTGTTTCTTTTTTTTTATACAATTTCAATTTTCTATTCAACGTATTAATTAATTCGCGAAGGTCATATTTAATGACGAGAAATTGAATGTATCTTGTGATCTAGAATTCTTAATCGCTTCATCGTTTCATTGCTTGTGATAGTAAACGCCTCAATTAGAATCTAAACACGTGTCGACTGTACTATACTTTCAAAGATCACGACCGTTCAAGTTCACGATCAACTTTATGCTCTGCTATTATTCGGTATCTCTCAATTTTCGGAGGCTCTTGAAGACAAAATTTTTTGTAATTACTGTTATTTAACACGTTGAACACCATGGGGGTCACCGGTGACTTTACGCACGCCTGAATAATTAAAAGAAAACAATAGAAAAACATTATTTTAAGTAACATTGCTATGGTACAAATAATGTGAAAGCTTGAAAACGGAAAGCTTGAAATTCGAAATTTGAAAATTAATTATTACTATTCTTAGTAATTAGAGCTTTAATAGGTCCCACAAAAAATGCCCCATTTCATTATGGCGTTCAACGAGTTAAGTCTTGGAGAATGTAAAAGTGTTAAATAAGGTACAGAAATACATATAGCCAGCTTAAAAAGTTACTACTACTCTTTCTGTTATATTATCTGCGATATATTTAAGTTAAACGACACTGCGACTCGAGGTTTGACAGTGGCTGGTGCTATTTAATTAATTGCTCTGTTGAACGGTATTTAAAATATTATTATAAATGTTATTTCAGTGTTCCTACCAGCTGTACTTCGTTCGGTAGGTTTCTAGTAGGTACACTGTTTGTATTCACGGAAACATAAACGAAGTATTAATAGGAATAATAGAAAACTATCTGGCAGTTACAGTGATGCTTACAATAATCTGTAACTATCCAAGTACCGTGCCAAAATTATTTTGAAATATATCTTCGAATACATGAGAGGAATAAAGTTTAATAAATTTTCATTTCCTAAGATACCACGATGGTGATAATACGTAAGTAGTTTGACAGAAAAATATCCGCGTGTACCTGAATTTTATAATAAAAGAAAAATGCTTCTGTCACAGTTAACTACTCACCACCTCGGTCATTTGTATTCCGTTATCAAGCATTTTGAAATCGCGCTTCGTACGACACGTACATAAACGGGTTCAGTTGTTTCGATTAAAAAAAACTACACCTAATCCCGTGGTTAAAAAACATTAAAAAAATTCTGGGGACGATTCTCCGGGAACCGCCAACCGCGGTGTGGAAGCTCTGCTCCGTTTGACGCGATTCAGAGCGAGAACAACCACGTTCCGGCGACGTTAGCGACGAACTGTGTCAATAGATGCCATCGCTCCTTAATTTATCACTAAATGCTTGGTCAGAAACAAGCCGTTTACTGTTGTTAGGAATTCTTCATCGTTTCGATCTTGACCCTTGAAAGAAACGGATTAAAAATTAGAGGATGGCATACCTGATCTGTAGAATTGATGCGGATGAAGCCAGATCGTTTTAAACCGTAATTAAAAATTGAAATACTTCAGGGATTATTAATTTTTATCGACATTGTATACTGAGACTTTTATGCAGAATGACCTAAAAAAAAAAAAGATAACTTTAGCATAGTAATAATATTATAAAATTAAATCAATTTTAAGCCCACGTGTCAATTACTTGCCAAGGAATTCTGTCTGTATAATCGTAGATTGATAAAAATAATATTATCTATAGTTTGGTACGAAATCGAAATAAACAGGTACTGATAGAGATTTAGTTGCTTTATCGACTTTGTTATGTGGGTCGTTGATCGTCGCTGAATCGCTGATTAAACGATCATTGGAAATATTTTTTTTCAATCTCCTTTTATATTTTAAGATAGACATCTCTGCAAGTACGATATGTGAGGCGGAAATTCTGTGGCCTTCGAGAAGATTATTAAATGAAACTTTAAGTCCTGGTCTGCGGCTTTTAAGTATATCTTCTGACAATAAATTCGCACGTTGAAGAAAATCCGAGTCCAGACTATTATCTGTGAAAACATCGCTTTGATAAAGGACAATAAAATTGATGTATATTTTAGAGTAACGAGTTTGCTAAACAACAACTACCTATCTTCAAGATTTAATCTAATGATTATAACATACTTGTGTAAATAATGCAAACTGCAAGAAAGATAAATAGAAACTGATAGCGTTTATAATGGATTAAAGTAAGATACTGATAGCGTAAAATTTAAATAGTGGAGGCGCTGAAATCAAAATATGTAACCTCAATCAGTAACTACTGATACAACAAGATTGAATATACCTTTATTTCCGAGGGTTCTTGAACTTGTTCATCTAAAACGAGCGGAATCTGCTCTATCCCAGCAAATAAATGTGAAACACTTCGCACTGCAATAATCTAATGCAAGTAAACGATAACAATATATTGTTTCGATATGTCACCGATACCAGACGAGGGCTTAATTATGAACTTTGGTGGCGCCCCACATCAATTGTAGATTAATTGTAAAATTAACTCGCAACTGAAAAGACACATCTTTTACTCCTTTGGTTCCATTTTTTATTAAAATAATTGTTTGACACACCTATATTTTAAAAAGACCGCCATAAATAAAAACTGCTCAATAAGTTACCGACCGGGTTTTTTGTACGCGGGAAGGTTAGCGCCATCTATTAGGAGGCGGCGGAAACTACTTGTTGAATAGTTTCCGCCGGCTTTGTATAGATGGAGCCAGGGTCGAATTTTAAAAATAATTTATGGCGGTTTTTTTAAAATACAAGTTTATCAAACAATTATATTTTTCGGTCTTGTGCTGATTGTAACTGATTTCTAACAAATGAAATCAAAGGGTGTCAAAATTGTGTCTTTTCAGTTGTGAGTGCGAAGTGTGGTAGAAGAGGAAGTAGTAAGACAGACACGACCATTATACTAATTGTGCTCTCTAAATGCCGACCTAATTTTACCTGGGGGTATCTGGAACCCTTGAAATCATTACCTATTCCAAAATCTCATTCAATGATGGCGCTAGAAATTCAATGTATAATAAAAAACAATAAATAAATATAATATACTGAATTATAATTTGCATCTATTGACATTTAATATTTTAAAATCAATACTCTGTAAATTCTATACATTTATATTAATATATAAGAATCTATAAATTTTGTATACCCATATTTTGTACCTTATGTATTTTATATTCAAGATAAAAAGTATAATTCAATAATATAAATTTCATGTGTTCATGTAATTTGAAATTAAATAACCGGAATTATATGTTTCCTGCACTGTCTGTAAAATATTTTACTTCATGGCGAATCACGACTTATAACAATATCGAATTCTCAGCAAATTTTTATGAGTGCTTAGGAAGCATTTCGTGTATGTTCAATTAATTAATAAACAACAATGATTAATATTTAAATCATTAAATCAGTTATATAGTTTAATAAACCATTCGAAATGAAATGTCGAAGATTCGCATAGCTTTCACAATTAGGAGATACATGTAACAATCAATAATATCCCATTAACTTTTTATTAATATATAACAAACAGGATGGCTAGTAGAGAAACATCAATTAATTCGAAAAACTCGGATGATCATACTGTTGAGGTTTGTATAATGTCTAGTTTTCCAAAATAATTTTAATGATATATAATACAGGTATACTTTTTTTTATTTGATTTAAATTTACTAAAGTTTTGTCTTTCAACCCACAACTTCCATATACATGAAAGTTATTATATTTATAAAGACATAACTTTATTTTAGACATTGGCAGAAGTCTTCAGATGTTTCATTTGTATGGAGAAGCTGAGGGATGCACATCTGTGTCCCCATTGCAGCAAACTGTGTTGTTATACATGTATCAGAAGGTGGCTCACAGACCAACGTTCTCAATGTCCTCATTGCAGAGCTTCCTTACATTTACATGAATTAGTAAACTGTAGATGGGTCGAGGAAGTGACCCAGCAGTTGGATACTCTTCAAGCTGTTGGTATCTCCAACTCTAGACACGACGATTCAAATAGGGATAGGTAGTCTATTTGTAACTTTTACTTTGAAAATTGCAATTACTTATTTAGCATTGTATTAACATCTACATGTTTCTGAAACAGATGTACTGTACATCATGAGAAGCTATCTGTTTATTGTTGGACCTGCCGCAGATGTATATGTCATCAGTGTGCTCTGTGGGGTGGTACTCATTCAGGGCACACTTTCAAACCATTAGAAGAGGTGTACGAACAGCACGTTACACAAATAAAGGCAGAAGTTGGGCAATTAAAGAGAAGATTGATGGAATTAATCAGCCTAGTTCAGGAAGTGGTATGCGTACATTTATACAAAATATTATTAAGTCAGTATTTCACGTTCAATTTTTCACCAGGAACGAAACGTGGAATCTGTAAGAGCTGCAAAGGACGAGAGAGTAAGAGAAATTAGAAATGCTGTAGAATTGATGATAGCACGTTTGGACTCTCAGTTGAAAGCTAAATTATTGACGTTAATGGGCCAGAAGAATTCTTTGACTTTAGAGACAGAACAGTTGGAAGCTTTATTGCAAGAAGTAGAGCATCAGTTACATACGTCTACTCGTTCGGAACTTATACTGAAAAGTTCAGATATTTCGAGGATGATACATCAAGTACGAAAGAAACCAATGACTAGTTTTGTTACTGCTCCTGTTCCAGCTGATTTTCACAGGTAAAAAATCAGTTTTTAAAGAAATCAGAAGAGTAATAATCTATTTATTGTTACAGTGAAATTGTACCGGGGTACGATAGCGCCACATTTGCAATGCAAAATTTTACACAATTACAACTAAAAGCCGACCCAGTGTATTCAGCACCTTTGCACGTTAATGGGCTGTGCTGGAGATTGAAAGTATATCCGGATGGGAATGGTGTTGTACGCGGAAATTATTTATCTGTCTTTCTAGAATTAAGCGCTGGTTTACCAGAGACATCGAAGTACGTGTGATCAAGTATCTTTATTTTAAAGATATAAGAATTGGATTTCCTTATAGCAACTGAAATTTCTTTTTTTAGATATGAATATCGAGTTGAAATGATCCACCAAGGATCTCGTGACACAAGTAAGAACATCGTACGAGAATTTGCATCCGACTTTGAAATCGGTGAATGCTGGGGATATAATAGATTTTTTAGATTAGATTTACTTGCCACTGAAGGATATTTAAACACAGAATTGGATACTCTTATATTAAGGTATGTTAAATGTTCTTGAACTATAACACTAATTATAATACAAATATGAATAATAGATTTCAGGTACGTCCACCAACGTTCTACCAACGGTGTAGAGACCAGCAATGGTACATTAGTCAATTAATAACAGTTCAAAATCAATATGCTACTCAAATCAACGAGCTGAAAGAGGTAATAACTTCAAAGTATGTAATATAATAAGTTTGTTGACAATTGAAACCCATTCTCTTTGTAGAGACTGGCAATAGAAATATCACGGAATGCTATGGCAGCAACCAGAGTACCTAGTGGAGCTACATTATGTGGATCAGCATCAAACATAGTGCCTGTGATGATTCAGCAACAATCACAAGCTGCTGGAGATCCAATAGTCAATTCTAATTCTACTCGTTCAACTGAAACATATCCAAATGGTTCATCTACAAGGTAAATTAATTTCAAATAGAGTACTTTACGTTTGGATGATCTATTTTAATTTTTTTGCTGTAGTAGATCAGTGCAGAATGCGGTTCCAGGAGGAAGTAATAACAGTTCTCTAACGGGGGATCAGTTAATGCCCATGTGTGAACTAGTAGATCTTTCAAATATGTGTCCCCTTGGCTCTACTTCAACGTTGTCCTCTGTATCATCTAAAACAAGCTTGAAGCAACGTAGAATGAATTTTTTAAACGTTGTTGAAGCTGAATCACCCAATGTACACAACGCGAATGATGTCGGTTCATCAGGAGATTGTCCGGCAACCGATGTCCATTCTCCACCCCTGTCTTATCCGTCTCCGACGGTGCTCAATCAACAACCATCGAATCGTCTGTCTAGTAGTAGCAGTAGTGATAGTGGAGTAGGTTCTTCAAAGTTATTATAAAATATTTATGTATTTATTCATAATTTAAAATGATACTATGTTGGATTACAGGAATTAAGTGAGCACGATATATACTTAGATGAATGTGAACATAACGAGCCGCATTTAACACTTCTGGATGATAATTCTAACGATGAAAACGATGTAGATGATGAAACTATGTCAGGTATCACACAAACTTTGATTATTTTATTAAACAGGATATACCACGTTGAAAATGGTATACTAGTAATGTTACGTACATACAATATTGTATATTAACATAATAATGTCGCTGATATTGCTAAATTAGGCGCAAGTTCAAACAGAGGTTCTGTAGGAGATGTACAGAGAGACAGGCAAAGAGAAAGCAAGTTAGATAAAGGTGCCGAAAATGAAAAACCCACGAATGAGAAACCAGACGAAGATTTTGTGAAAGAAAATCCTACTCCTCATACTCTTGATTACTTTCAAACTATTTCATAAGAAAATTTCTCCTTTTTTCAAATCAGTCTCTCCCTTACTGTTTTTGGTTTTATAATGAAAAATAAATATTCCCGTGAATGTACCGTAACGATCGAAGTTATAGGAAAATCAAATGCTTCATTTATATTGCTTATTTTATCAAATTTCAAGTAACTGATTTATAAACTTACGTATTTTGCATTAGTCAAAGTAGGATAATGTTTAATAATTATTCGTAATTTTTAAATATATGTACGTGTAATATCAATTACTGTATATTTATAGGAGAGAATGATGTGGAAGTAGCAGAATCATTAACGTTATGGATTCAAAATAAACAGCGTACAAAGCAACAGAGTAACCGGGACAATACAGGGGATACCTGCAGGTGTGTATTTTCATAATCAAAAATATTTTGTCGGTAATATTTTCAGAGAATTTAAATTAATATAAATAATGTTGTAGATTACGTGGCAATGATAGTCTAGAAGATGAAATAATGTTGCTACATTTATTCGAAATGCAAGATCGAAATTCTGCCTGGCCTCCTTTGTGCTTCAACAGCCAACACGTGGATGATTCTGATTCAAGGACGTGCTTAACAAATCTACATCATAACTCTAGCCCCTTGCACTGTAACGCTACACTGCCAACCCATGGATCATCTACATTTTCCCATAAGCATAGAGAACTTGAATCAGTATGCAACGAACAATTTTCGGATAAACGATCTACCTGTCCGTCTCATCTTTGTCAGCCTCAAGTGATGTGCAATGGTAGATCTAAATTAAGTCAATTATCTAGTATCTGTCAGCAAGATGTATCCGGATTAACAGCTTGTGGAAGTCAGACTAGATCTGAACCTGCGACTCGTTCAAATTCAATAGACTGTGAAAAAGATCTTCCAAAAATGTCTGTAGTTAATAAAGTAAATCATGAAGTAGAGACAAGTAGGTCGGATTTGATAGTACCAAGTGGTAAGTGAAAGATTAAAAATATCTTCATTATTTATTTGTGTCTGTAATATGCAATACTACGTACCTTTTTAGTAGTATTGGACAGTAACAAAATTGTATCCAAACATTTATTATCACGACGACAATCATCACCGTCGTCGTCCACTAATGTTGGTATTGTAAATAACGAGAATAGTAAGATATTTGAGTTCGAACAATTACTTGAAACTATTCAATTATCTCCGATATCTCAAAAGGACACTGCCAGCTGTTTCAATAAATTAAGGTACAAACCTTTCTTAATGTAAAGGTATAAGTAAGTTTTTAATATAGTTTAACAATGGTGGATTATATACAGGAAAAATATTTCACCTGATGGAAAAAGCAATGGTTGCACTGCTACTAGTATTAAATCCACTGCCCTCTCATTAGGACCTGATGTTCCATCATCTTCTACAAGCAGTACAACAGACGCTGTACCGAGCCCCAACAATTACAGCTGGGCTCCAGCACTGTACCAACACAAGCATAGTAAATGCAGTTCATTTTGTATAGTATGCAATATATATAATTGATACGGAGTTCTAAAATATTTTTAACAATTTCAGGTCAGAAAAATATTTTAGAGGCTACTATGCAAATATCTTCTAACGATACTTCTAATAAATGTACTGCTGAAAAGTAAGTACATTTTTCTATTTGTTGATGAAATATTGTTCTTAGTCTTTTGTAATTGCATTATATCATTTTTATTACAGATCGTTAGAGGAAAGTAATTCATGAAGTTCCCTTTAAAGTGCATCTGTTGTATTTAACGTTACAAATATACTGTGATTTTTTATTTATCTATACATTAATATTATTAAAACTAGTAAGAATTAGAAATTTCATTTTTGAATCTGCTAACATGGTAAGTGTAATGTTCAAATAAATTCAACGTTTTATAGCAAGTATTAAATTTTATTAATGAACACGAAATAATACGTGTATCATTTTATAAATATTGAATAAATAATTCCGTATTTGCTATGAAACAATTTGTTAGCTGTAACTGAATATTAGTAACCAGTCGATTCTTCTTTCAGCTTAAAAAGCATATAAAGAAAATCTGACAAATATCATTCCATATTAAATAGTTCAATTTACATTATTTAACATTATTTATTATATGCGCGTATATTACACTTTCAGAAAAATTCATGTATTAATATATTGTATAGTATCAAAATACTCAGTATGTTTATTTTTTCAATGGTTATGGTGTTACAAATATAGAGAAAAGAAATTTTGTGTTGTTTTTATGTGGTTGATTATCAATATATATATATATAAAGCGAGCACAGCCCATGACAGAAAAATAAAATAAAGACCACAATTAAATAAATACCTTCATCATTCTACTCGTTATATAGTTAAATCTTATTTAATGCTATTCTGAAACTCGTTGTACATTATTTATTAAAAATTTATATACTAAAATTGAAAAATACAATTTAACTACTGTTTGTAGATCAAGAATTGATACTTAACAAAGCGTTGTTATAAGAACATGGACTACTTCTCATTCTCATTACAAATAACAGTGTATTCAATACACATTTATATCACATATGAACTGATTTAAGAGTTAAAAGTTGTTCTACGTTTTTCGAATTATCATGTAGCATTGGTGATAAATGTTATCAATGAGCAATAGTGTGTATGCATTTACATACTTAACTGTATTATACATATAATCGAAAACTTTTATGTATATATGTATAGCCTACTAAAATTTTCATATACATATACAATTTTACACCTATGTTCAGTACTAAAAAAGAAAAATTTTTCTGATTTTTTTATTTACAGTAAATGCATAGAAGCTTATTAAAAAAAAATCGTGTTTTTTTTTTTATAGAAATACGATTTTCAGCACTATCAATGAATATAATACAGAAAAAAATATTTATCTTATTAACTTGCATTTTAATTGGAAAAATAAATAAAATATTAAGTGGTATTACGCGACATTTCGTGTTTAGCAAGCAATTCATTGCGAACTTTTTCATCTTCTGGATACTCTCTCGCTTCTTCTTCGTTTGGTACGTAATGAGTACCATTAAATTTATAAAAATACCTACCAATCGCATGATGATTTATCCATTCTGGATTCGAAGCGAGTTGCAAATTTTCTAGCCATAAATTTAGACTATTTTAGAATATTTCACTTTTCCTAATTTGTAAAATAAGAAACCATAGATGAAGCATTACCTTGAGCCACATACTGACACGATCCATCGTCCACAAATACGTTATAGAATGTATCTGCGTCTACGTTCATTTCATTCCATACGTTCATCCGTTTAGGAGACGGCACGAGGCGTGCATCCCATCCTGTTATTACACACAGATATCCAAGTACTTTATGTTTCATTATCAATCCTATCGCATATTTCACGCCTGGCACTCTTTCCTTCGGTTTTACTTCTTCCTAAACATATATATAATTATTACTGAAATATTTTAAAGAAATTTAGCAAATAAAAATAAATATTTGTTATCATTCTTACTTCCAACTGCAAATTTTTGTGACATTGCTGAATGTTTTTAAACCTTTGGGAAATATCATTTGCCTGTCCTCTTGATGTCAGTTCTGAATCCTAAGAAGTTTTAATAAGATTTAAATTTTTTATACCAATACTGTCTTTTGTAAGGTATTGTATAAACTTGATAAAATACTTTTTGCATATTTTCTACGATTTTCACTAATTCGGTTAAATCCATATCCTGTAAGAGGTATATACGACCTAGTTGTAAAATTATGTCTGTATCACTTGGTTCTATCATATATCGAAGCTCGAGAGCTGAACGCAGTCTTGCAGTTCTGATGTTTATCTGAGTATGTTGTCTAGCAGCTGTTTCTATGTTACTTGCCATTTTTGTTATTACCTATTCAAAATTAAATGATAAATTTAAACAAGGATACCGAGTAACAGTTTGTAATTCTAAGATACAAACCTCTACAGCAGATGCTGGTTCATGGACGTTATATTTTGCTATTGGACATTTAGAATCACCGATTCTTGGACAATCTTTCTTAGTTAGAAACTCGCCACCATTGAAGACGTCGATATAAAAGTTTTCCTTGTCTTTTGATTTTGGACCACTGTAATAAAACATTGCAATATTTCTTAAGATAGAAAATAAATAAAAATGTGAATTAAGCCACTGGAAACTCACTATGTTTCCTTCCATCTTAACAAAAAATGTGATGGAAAACTAACAGGCTCACACCGTATACCGAGTCTTCGAGCAACGCTTTCAAATACTATTGCTAAAGTAATAGGAATCCCGCATTTATGCTCTAAAACCTATAACAACCCATATTATTGTTTACAAATAAAGATGACATTAACAGTTTATCATCATAACTTATATCAACTTACACGATCTATAAATGAACTTTCTAAGGAATAATACATTGCACTATTCCCATAGAACCCTAATTTCTGAAATAATACTTCACACAATGCATTTGTTACTTGTTTTGTTTCTGTAATGCTCCACTGATTGTCATCTATAATATTATTTTTCCATTGAATAAACTGCTCTTCTGGAGTTGAAAATATAGAATGATTTGGATATTGTTCTCTCAGTAAGTCTTTGGTTTGCTGTGCAATATTATCTAAGGCTGATGATACTGATGAGTACGATACATCTCTTTCTGGCTGACTCCAATGTGCTACAATAGTTGCACCGTATTCTAAGGTTTGCTCTTTTGCTGGCAGAGATATAAACTTTTGCCACTCGTTTTTCAAGTGACTCTGTTTCAAATATCGAATAACTTTGAGAGCATAATATCTGTGTGTTAAATTGCTTGCCCTAAAAAAGTTTTGTAACAACAGAAGTCATATTTGATGTTCTAAATTGTAATACGATAAATATACTTACATAGCAGGATATCTGATTAAGCTCATAAGTTCATCTACAAGAAAATAGTAACCTAATGGGTGAGCTCCTTCTTCTGGATGAAACAAAGGATTATATTCTTTAAATTCAACATCAGACAACTCTTGCTTTCTGAAATGTTTACTGGACATCATAGATAAATGATCAATTAACTTTCTCCTGGTGCTGAGACTAGCTTTTATCTCCTCCTTCCAAACCAACATTTGATTCTCTAATCTCTGATTTGTCTGATATGCTTCCTTTAAAAGCGGCCATCTATTATTTAAGGAACAAACTGTTTAAGTTTCTCAATAAATATGTAAAACATTTTTTTGTTCACTATTATAAAAGATAATTTATAGTGTTTACGAATGAAGGTTACAACGTGAGGTAACATGTTTGTATCATCTGTTAGAGTAGCAATTTATTTAAAATAGCTAAAAGTATACCTTTGAAAAAATTTTGTCTTCCAAAGTTTATTACTGTCGTTGACAATTTTATACAAATGTTTGCATGTCGAGCTGAAATTAACCACGTCGCAAAAGTTCAGGCGTTTATCTTCCAAGATGTACACGATTATTTCTTCAGGAAATGAAGTTATTGCGTTGCTTGCCATTTTTACAATTTACACCTATGTAATCTAATTGAAATTATAGAACAAATCTATATAATAACCTCTAATTAAACACCTTTCTACTCTGTATCTGTCATCATTCTGTCACATCAGTAGCTTCTTTGGAGTTCAGAGCAGTTCAGAGGTTGAATCGATAAAACCACTAGGATAAGGGCGAAGAACGTAATTATGCGTTTCGCGCAGTGATGTTAGATGGGATAGGTTATTCCGCGTATGCGCACTAGTCGTTGAGTAGTTTTAGCGATTTCCCGTTAGATGGCGATAATACTCCTTTCTTGCAGAATCCAGTCGATAAGTCGTTGAGTAGTTTCAGCCGTTTTTGTATAGATGGCGATAGGGTCGAATTAAAAAATTTTAATTTATGGCGGTCTTTTTAAAATATAAGTTTGTCATACAACTACTTTAATAATTTTTCGGTATTGTGCTGGTTCTAACTGGTTTATAAACAATGAAATCAAAGGAAGCCAAAATTGTGTTTTATCAGTTATTAATACGAGTTGTGGTAAACAACGGACTGATAAAATAGGCAAGACTGTCGGAGTATGCAGCGTTTATTTTACTTATTTCTTGAACTTGTTCTGTTTGTTTATTAAATTTATTTCAAATTTAGTCTTCTTTATTTTAATCTGTCCTAACATTAGCTGCACATGCAGACTTAACCGTAGCTGGGGATATCCGGAACCCTTAAAATCATGATTCCTCGAGAACAAAGACATGTCTAGTCTTTTTATATCTGTAGTCAGTGCCTCAATATTTATATATAGTAAAAACGAATGTGTACCATAACCTATCTCGTTGTTTAGGCTTTATTGTAAATAGTTATTCCATTAATTAATATTTCATATATTTCTCTATATGTTTGATAACGTTGTGAGAAAGTAAAAGCAAAGATTTTTGAAAAATGGATGAATTAGGTGAGCCTATGGACGTGGAGGTAGAGCCAGCAACTGATGACAGCAAAGTTGTTGATTCTGCTGAAACCAATGTAAAACCGTTTAATTTGAATGATGTACAAGTACCAGAGGTATTTAAAGATAGAGAATAATGACTTCTGTGTAATCAATAACAAAGTTTTCTAAGTTTTGTGTTATTCTTTTCATTTTTCCAATGCTTGATATAACAGGTACATTTAGACAGCCGCTATGAAAATCGTGGTGCTGCCTTTACAACAGGTATAGACATATTTAGTAAAGAAGAAAAAATCAAGATGGAAGAGAGGGCTAAACGTTTTGGATTAACAGACAAGATAAAAAACAATGTGTCGAACCAAGAGCAAGATTTGTATTCTAGGTAAAAATTCAGACATGTATTAATTTGCTGAACAAAATATGATCACTTTAATCTACTGTCTGTTATTTTCATTTTCAGTATGGGTGTTGCAGAAGATAATGAAAATACTAAGAATATTAGACTGAATGTGATACACATGAGGGGCACCGAAGATATGAGTACCAAAGATGTATTCAAGTATTTTGAGGACTATGCTCCAGCATCTATTGAATGGATTAATGATGTATCATGTAAAGGCAGTTTAAAGTATATTAAACACTAAAATAATAACACTTTACTAATATATAATGTATTCTAGGTAATATAGTATGGTTAGATAATGTGTCTGCAGCTAGAGCAATGTTAGGCTTGTCAAAAAAAATTGTGGGTTTAGAAAAGCCAGATCAAAAAAACACCAAATTATTTGATAGTAATCCAGATGAAGAAAATAATGTAACTAATAATGTTGAAATGGACGATGATGAAGCTCCAAAAGATACAGAAGGAGACTACATAAACATCAAGGATATCAGTTGTCCGTTACCTCCTGGTTTGTGGAGGAAGGGTATAGACTACCCAAAATCTAAAGCAATATTTCTCAGGTTCGCTACTAGAGCAGATAAGAAACAGCCAAATGCTGAAAAGATGAGTGAATATTATAAAAAATATGGAAACCCTAATTTCGGAGGTATCAAAGGAATTTTAACAGAATCTCGTAAGCGAATGTACAAACAAATTAAGCAGAATAAAAGAAAGTTCAAGGATGACTCCCAGGGAGATGTTAAAGATAGCAAACGCATAAAAAATCCATGGGGAGCACTGTCAGAAAGTTGGGGACTCAGTGACGCTATGGAGAACGATTTTGTCGAAAGAACCGAACCCAAGGAACAGGGGCGTAGTATAAAAGAAAGATTAGGTGTAAAGCAACCTCCAAAAGATTCAACACACGCGGATGAACGACAAGGCAGTTCTAGCGAGGGTGAAGAGGACTGGTGTAAAAGAAGTAAAGTGTTGCGAATGCGAATGCATGCAGACGACGAAGAAGAAAAAATACATAAACGTCGTGCGCAACTTAAACAAGTCTGTGAAATCTCCCACTATTTAAAATTATATAAACTGACAAGATTTATGTACTTATCATTATTCATTTGCAGACAATGTTAAGCACTTTAAACAAGGATAATGATTTACGTTCAAGGCTTGGCAAGTCGAGAAAAGGAATGCCTCAGTTTCGTGATGCGATTCAAGTAGTTGTAACAAATACAAACGCAGCTAAACCGAATCCATTAAAAGTTAACGATTCAGAGGTAATGGTCGTCGTTAAAATCTATAGTCTGAATTACAATTAGTGAAATCTAAGACATTGATCCTGAACACAGGGTGTTAATTTACGACAGTCGATTATGATATATCTTTTGTTTGTATATAGGAAGAAGATGGTGAAATTATAGAAGACAATGAAAGTCAGGAAAAAGAAGAAGGCGAATGGCAAGCGTCAGACGTAGAGGAGCATGAAGAAGAAGATGATGAAAATGAAGACTATAGCGACGATAGCGATAAACCTGCAAAGGAAGTACAAGGTCCTAAGGGCAGTGTGATAAAAGTAGTCCAGCATAAACCTCGCGTTGCTTCTACGGTATGGGCGAGACTAAATCACGTAAAAAGCGAAGTCATCGATAACTCTGTCAAAGACAGGTAATTGTAACAAATCAATATTTGTTTATATAAAAACTGTGTATAAAAACAGGATAAAATAATGTTTTATAGGCAACCAAAGGTACGAGATCTAAGAAGTACCTTAAAAGGTGATCTTCGATCCCGAATCGGCAATCACACTAGAGGCCGTTCTCCATTAAGGATAGAAGTGAAAAATGACAAATATACAGAGGAAGGAAGTGAAACGGAATAATTTTTAATCGAACTATCATAGTGTGAGATATGGTTGTGGTGATTCCGTGCAGGAGTGAAAACAGCATGGTGAAAACTTTCTAATTGGTATATAAAAATATATAAAATGCACTCATTACTCCGAACTCATTACGGTTTCATTAAAAAAAAATTGAAATAATACTGTATGATCTGTTTTACTAGATGGACGTATTTAGTTAGATTAAATCAATTAAATTTGGAATATTACAAAATTTTGTTTCAAATGTATATCGGAAATAGTTTGGTGCTATCAAATGAATTAGTTGCTTGAGTATATATGAGTTAAAAGTTTCGTTTTTTTGCAATTCATATATGCATTGACTGTTTAACGTTTAAAATGTTAATACCTTTTACATACCGATATTTTAGATATTTTTCTATCTATAATAAACGGGTAATGAGTGCTTCCTGAGATGTATATAGATATTGTCTAACATAAATGATCATACAAGTAGACTTTCATCAAATGAATGAGGTACTGAAAAACAAAGTATATTTTTAAATATTCGTTTGTACGATCGATGATATTTTCTTGAGAATCGTGCATTTTTAGTGATTGCAATATAATCAAATCATGTTGAAGAAAAAAATATTTTATAACAAAGTTGTATGCTGAAGTATGATAGAAGATTTTGCAGACGAATATTTAATTGATTATGCATCGAATCCATGGTAATGATCTTTTGATTTTTTTTTCTTTTTTTTTTTGAAACCAGTCAAAACTAGAACATCACATACTTAATGCTCAATAAGATTGTAAATAAAAAAATGGAATTATGCGAGTCGAATAGTTATACGTACAAAGCATTTAGGATATATTTTCCTTACGTATTTTGCGAATAATGAAATGTTTCGTAATCTGTAATTTCTCAGAATTGTACATTAAAAAAAAAATTTAATAACGGTGATGAATCCATAGTTTTCTGCGAGTACAAAACGCAGAATATAAATCTGTATGCAACTTTTTCACGTATCTGACGAAAGAAAGAATAGAATTATATAGAAAAAAACAGGAAGTAAGGATAACAATAATTGTGACTTCGATTCCGAATAATTGACCAATAAAGCCGCTTTTATATTAGCACAATAATACTTTGAATAGTCATTTTAAAATACAATAATTGATAATTACCATTTCAGTGCATACATATGTATAATATATGTATGTATATATGCAAGATATACATATATATAATATTTATCATTTACATGAATAACAATTATTCGGAGAAATGGCTAAAGTAATTAAAAAAAAAAAAAGAAAGATAGATTTCTTCTTTGAAGAACATAGTGGATTATCGGAATATTCTTTAGCCGCATTCATAGTTTACTTTGATTTCTCTACATGTTAATTTAATCTCATCTTTGTACTGTTCAATGTTTACAAACAGAAATGTCTCTCTACTGGAATAATTAACAAACAAAAAAAAAAAAGAAAGTTTAAATATCATTTCTCATAATGTTAAATTCTATGAATGCAGCCGAGGCACGAGGTAATTTAATGCATTAACAAACGAGATGAAATATCTTTGATATCAGCGTTAAATACTAATACCTATTATTACTATTAATTATGTGCTTTAAATCAAGCGTACCTATCTAAATTGTATTCCAAGTTTCCTTTTTTTAATACATTTTGTAAGATCTACTGATTAGGAAGTCAGGTGTTATTCTTTGGACACTTTGTAATCAAAAATATCAATCTCGTTTGTTAAAAGGCAATCGTGCAAGATATCAAGATTTCCATTCTTCTATCCTACGTAAAAACTGTGTTTGATGCATTTCTCTAATTAATATTCTTTTCTCTTTGTTGACCTGACGTCTCATCCTGTTCTTTTTTTTGTTATTTTTCTTTTATCGTAAATGACGTATAACATTTAAAATCCATAGACGAAATATTCTTTCAATATTTGGATATATATATAATATATATATATAAGATATGAATCGGCAACAACAACAAATACACGCAACGTTTAAGTATATTAGGCCTGATAATATTGATAATAGTTTCTATCAGTTGTATATTAAACGCTACATTATATCGTTGCTCGCATTCCATTTGAATCCTGTGCCTCTTTCTTCGCCGATAATGGTGTTCCAATGGTTTCTTTTTTTGATAAATTTTGATAAAAGTGCATAGAAGATCCTTAACGATACATAAAGTATTCTTGACCACAGCAAATTGACAATGTGCATTGCATTGATCTTTTATAGGGTTCAATGTAAAATTATAGTTTCCATTGATTAATAAGAAGAGAGAACAGACAATATTAATGGAATTCAAATTGTCGCTTTGTAAGATATATTTTAATACTTAATCTTCAATACCATATTTATAGTTCTTACATCTACAAACAATCAGAGATTTAAATGGTAATTTTAATCTGTTGATCCTAGATGAACTAGCAGGATGAATTTAGAGATCCACAAGCTTACTTCCAGTCCCTTTTTAGATTCTCTGACTTGTGCAAAATGTTAGGATCATGATTTACAGAGGTAATTCTTCATAGTATGTTGGAATAACAGTTGCAAAGGTCTATACTTCTTCCTATACTATAAAATATTTAATAACTACTTGACTAATATTTAGTATTCATGTAATTACAAAGTAAACCTTGATGTCCAATTTCAGGATCTCAATTTGTAATATAAAGAATCACCTATGTAATTCATTATTAACACTTTTTATAATCTCTAATTAACGGAAGTGGTGTGTTTCAGGTGAAATAGCGATTTTGGAACACCGATATCGTTCGTCAGGCCCAATAAATTTTCTACTCGTTCTTCTCGAGGCAGCTCGTGAAAATTATTCGACAAACATTTCGCAATGCTAATTTATCATTCGACGGTCGTCTCTCTGTCGCAACTGCTCTCGGTATTAACTTCTTAAATACGTACACACATATAATATTCATGAAATTCTGATACATAGCGACTGTACACGCAGAAAGAGTACGAAAAGACCGTCTGGAAATTAGTTTCACTTAGCACTCGAGAAATTCAGTTCCAAGTTATATGAAGACGAAATTGAAAGGGTACGAGGAAGAAAGGGTTTCATTCATCGTGTGTTCTTTTTTTGATAAACACCCTGTACAGCATAAAAATATTAAAGAAAATTGGAAGCTTCTCTAAGCTTTCTTCCTGTATTCCCTTTGTAAAACAGATACGCTCTGAACACATCAGAAATACTGAAAACTGCACATTTCTTAACTCAAGGCTCCTGAACCTGAAAGATTTTCAGTATCTTTGAGTGTATTTTAAGCGTGGATCAAAACATTTCACATCAAGAATTTAATAAGATGGCACATATACTTCAACAAGCGCAAGTTGTCCTTTCCGATTTTTCATTAAAAAAAAAGGTATTTCCCAGGAAGGTATATCTGTTAAGAAAGCAATACGTAATGGATTAATTATTAATTTCAAAAGATGAAATCATCGTCTAAATATTCAACGACGTCAACGATTCAATTATGCTTGCAAGGACAGCAGTGTAAAAAAGAAGCATATTAAATTAGATTCTCCTCACTAAGAAAGAACGAACAAAAGCTATGTTTATTTTCTAAGAAATAAATTAAAGAAAATAGAAAAATATTTTCTGTAACTCCTAGATAGACTTATCAACTATGAATCACCAATAATGTTTCAAAATTTTAAACCTAAAGCGACTGATAAATATGAACATTCTATTCTGGATAGATTGAAGAATTCTTCTGATTATTGGCGAGATGCTAAACTCTTCTCATAGACTGTTATTTTTTATTGAACTCCAGATATAAGCAGCTGCAAGGTCAGATCAATAATCCAATATATCCTTCAAGGGTTTGTAGGGCATAATACACGCTGAGCAATCGAAAAGGACACTCATCTGGGTAATACAACGTTCTCATCGAATATTTGAAGAAGGATATTTGAATCGTAGGCAACGAAGCGTTCTTGAAGTGTATAATTATTGATAACGCATCGACGCCTTGAGTTCAATCGCGAATACACCACTGACACGGGTTATCAATGAAGAATCATTTTATTGGATGCATCGAAGATGAAATCTCAGATCTGATTAGTCGAGGGAGGCAAAGTGTTTCATACTGGTTCCTTCTATCACTCTCTCTTCCTTTCTCGTGTCGCTCTTACTTTCTTTTATTATTAACAAAATCCTAATGTTTCGTTTGTACACACGATTGGTCTCGTCCAAACATTGGCGGAACTAGGTTTTCAGGGTGCTCCTGGTCTCTTAGCTTTGTTAACAGTGTCAAATAAAGAAAAGGACCAGGCCCAACCTGACCCCTCCTTAATTCCACCAATGTATCCAAAATAAGAATAATATGCTTCTTCTATTTTTCTCTTTCAACAAGTATTTCCGTATCTCGTTGAAGAAAGAATAATAATTGAAGTTTCTCATAAATGGGTAACAAGCAATTATTAAATGAATCGTTTATATCTTACTTGTGCTTTAATGATTACTCGACTTCTGCTGCGTTCGTGATCACAATCGGCTAAGCTTTTTACCGTCGATGATACGTTCGCATACATACACAGATCAAATCGCTTTTCCATTTGTCACGGCCACATATCTCCAAGGATGCTGTATCAACTAGAGCTATATATTGAATATCAAAAAAGAATCTGTTCGAGTATACGCATGTATATTTAGAGCGAAAAAAAACATACGAATCGAAACAAGAACATTATTTTGTATCGTACATTTAACTCACATGGTGATTGTTTGAATCCCGGAAATCGTGTCCGCCGACAAGTGGACTTTATGAAAGAACATTCAAGTTATTTATGAATGACAAGGTGAAAAATTCTTGAATGTAAAAGAAAAATATGGTACATTAAAGCATGTAAAAAGATCAGAAACATGTATATAAAATAAACAATACAGACACCGCATTCAAACAGACACCATGCGTTCTATCGCACAAGAATGGCAGTATCAGTGTAATAATACCTGTAGCTGGTAAACCAAGGCGCAATTAAATGGCTTAGTAGAAGTGGAAGTTGCATCGGTTGCAATTAATTATATGAATTAAATATGCGCCTATCTCATTCTCTCTTTCTCGCATGCACTCTCTTCTCATTTTTTCTCCTTCTTCTTGTCGTCCCATCTCATTCTCTCTCTTTCTTTCTTCTACAAGCTAAGTCCGATGGAGGCAAAAAAATGAATTTCCGCAGCTACTATAAAAAATGATGACACTGAAAATTACATAATGACAATAAGGAAACTATCGTCAAATACTTGGATGAATTTAATGGCTGTTGTTTCGCAGTACACTGATATTTATATACGTATATATCTATATACTTCAGTTACAAGCATTCTCTCTTTCTCTCTCTCTGCGCGCATTCATCTTATCGGTCGCCGTTATTACGTGGCTCATAATTATCTCGCACATTACACCGACCACGTCACTCGCTCGGCAATTAAATCACAGACAATGTGTATGATACGGTGATTAACAATAAATCGTCAACTAGCGTTACCTACATATAATTCGGGATAAATAAAAGTTATTGTACAAATTAATATTATGCAATTCAATGTAACAAAAAAAAGAAACACTGTATTTTGTTTTTTTTTTCCGGTTAAGACATGCGAATGTACAAGTATATGCACGGACACTGCGGTGTTTTTTTACCTCATTTACCGCTCCCGTTTCTCGCCAATGGTCGTCGCTGCTACTAATTTTCTTCGATTATAATGTCCTCGTAGAATGTTTTGGTTTTTCTTGCTTCGATCGTAGACAACTGTGAAAGAAGTACACTTCTGTTACTTTGACGCCACATCTTCGCCTCCTTTTTGGTCGGCTTGCGTACTAACTCCAGCTGGAATGCAATTGGATACTTTCAATAATTCTTTATTTGTATCAAATGAATACGAATAAATGCAGATACCAGTAGACTACATAGGGTTCTCTTGATGATTCTCCTGGAATAGTAGGGTCTCTTCAAAGATATACTGTTTCAACACCTCTTTTGGAAGATTGTCTAGCTCCATGTCAAACCTAAATGGCTCTTCCGCGACAGGCTGTAACAGTTTAGCTTTAGCATTTATCCATGAGTAACTAAAATTTATTAATACCTACTTCGTCAGCTGGATCGTAATATTGTTCTAAGTAAGGATGCGCGAGTGCATCTTCTACAACGATTCGTTTGTTAGGATTAAAAGTTAACATCTTATCTAAAAGATCTAAAGCTCGTGGATCAGCATTAGGGAAAAGGCTTGTCCATGGAACCTTTGGTTTGTACGGTAGAGATTGAAGGTAATTTCGCGCCTAAAATAACATTTGAAAATTACTGAAACTTAGAAGTATATATTAAGAAATTTAAAAGAGTATAATTAGTACTTTTTCATTTATAATGCACTCAAGATCTTCGGTAGATGGTGATCCAAGTACTCCCAATATATGGTTCAGTTGATCTAAGTAATGCTTGCCAGGGAATATTGCTCGCCGTGAAAGCATTTCTGCAAGAATACAACCAACCGACCAAATATCTATAGACTTAGTATAACCCTGTAACAATAATAATATTGTATTATATGTTATTTCCAAGCTAAAATACATTATTTAATCATTTACCTTTGAATTGAGCATTATTTCTGGAGCTCTATACCATCTTGTCGCTACATATTCGGTAAGAAAACCAGCATGATTATGCTCTGGATCGGCAACTCTGGCTAAACCAAAATCACAGATTTTAAGGTCACAGGTGGTATTCAACAGCAAGTTGCTTGGTTTCAAGTCTCTGTGCAATACATTTGCGGAATGAATGTACTTTAATCCTCTTAATATTTGGTACAGAAAATAGCATATGTGATCGTTACTAATAGCCTGCAATTAACAGAAGATATTTTATGTTAAAATTTTTAAATGCTTCAATTATATATCAGCTATTATGTTAACCTGTGTTTTCAGAAGTTTATAGAGATCAGTTTCCATTAAACATTGAACAATATATACATCTTTCATTTGTTCTATAGTAGGTGCCCTTAATATATCCCTTATATCTATTATCTATAAAAAAAAAGATTGCAGGGGTAGTGTATTTTTATAACTCACAATTCGCCAGTCAATAACATACTCACATTACAAAAATACTCACATTTTCATGCTTAAACCTAGTCAAAATTTTTATTTCTCTTAAAGTTCTCTGGCTATATGTCTGATGTTCAAAAGGTGAAATTTTTTTAATAGCTACCTTTGTCTTCGTTACATTATCATAAGCAGATCTAAAAAAAAAAAAGATAATTCCAAAATGCATCAAATTATTATTTTATTGATTTTATGAATCATTGATGTTGGATTTAATTGCCTTAACTTAAATGATAAAATGCTGTAAAATGCATACATAACATTCATGTTTTTTGAACTATTTTTTTAAATATTTTAAACATTTTTAATATATTTTTTTTTTCATTTAATATATGTTTGTAAATATAATAAATTTTCAATATAGAATAATTTCATAACTATAATACTATCAATGAGAAAATTCGTAAATTTTGGGAACAAAAATTAATCGTTTTTATAAGATATTCGTACAATAATCGTGATCTAATAAACAGTATAATGATAAGACCGATAAATGAGAGATAAGCGACGGGAACAAGGAAGTGATAACACTAACACAAGTAGAGAGGAGTTTAAAAGGGTGTGACAATCGTGTTTAAAACTGGCGCCAAAAGGTAATGATACATAACGATGAATAGCACATAATAGCAGGTGTATGTACACGATGCCAAGATGAAAGAAAAATCTTTGATACTCATTAGAAAATAAATATTTTATCAAAGAATTGATCATTCACTTATTAAGCGTGTTTCTGATTGTTTATCTTTCGGCCTGTCAGCCAGTCAATACACGGCCGAAAGTTCTCGGGAGTAACAAGAAGAAAATTGACTTGAAGACACTTACACGACCATCCCGTAAGCACCCTCGCCCATGTACGATAAATTCGTATATCGTGGGCCAACTTCGAATGTTTGTCCCCGAACGACCTCACAATTTGGATTCACATTTGCAGAACCTTCGCCCGCCATTTTGACAACTATTTTGCGGCTCCGGCGAAGTCAGAATAAGTCTTGCTTCGTAGCCGAATCGTCACAAACAATGTCACTATTAGATGGACTTTTGGAATTTTACATGTCACTTGTCGCTCGATGTTTTCGCCCCCTTTTTATAAACTTTATCACTATCCATTCCCGTAAACCGTAAAGTTTTATAGATGTCGCTATAGTTGAAACACAGTTTTAGTTCATCTACACATAAGATCTGTAATCACTGCCGCGGCAATAAATATTTTGCAACAGTTTGCAATCTGTCAGTAGAGTGTTATTATTGTATTAAAAATTGAATTTTATAAAATATAACTGCAAGGGTTTGATTTCAATATTATACATAATACTTCAGTTATAAAATGAATGCACCTCCGACCTTTGAATCATTTCTACTGTACGAAGGAGAGAAAAAGTTAGGACTGAAAATTGATTAACTTATTATCTCTTAATTTTCTAAACGTATTTATAATTTCAATTATTGTATTTAGAATTATCAAGGAACAAGACACAAAGGTTCCCAATGCTGCAATTTTCACAGTTAATAAGGAAGATCATACTCTTGGAAATATGATCCGCAAGTAAGTACACTTTTTAAAAGTATAAGAACTGCTGTTTTCATAGATGTATGATTTTATTTAATAGCCAACTGCTAAAAGACCCTCAAGTTTTGTTTGCTGGATACAAAGTGCCCCATCCACTAGAACACAAATTTGTTATCAGGATTCAAACAACATCAGACTATACACCACACGAAGCTTTTATGCATGCAATTACAGATCTTATAGCAGAACTTTCATTATTTGAAGAACGTTTCAAGGTAAAGTGCAACTATTAAATCTTATACCTCAGTTTATCATGATGAACTTATGTTATTTTTTACAAAATATTGCAGGAAGCAATTAAAGAGAAAAAAGAAGGTTTGGACTAAATATAGATATCCTAAGCAATTGTATATATGTATAGGTATTAACGTAAATGTATGACATTTGTATATTACAAACGGATCTGATGTACTTTGATAAATAGAGAATGATATTTGTATATATATGAATAATTAAATACAATTAATTCAAAGAAATTGTATTAGAATATTATTTTGATCATGATTTTCTTACAAAGATACAAGGAAAAATTAATAACTCTCTGCTCATCATAACTAATCAATATTTACCGTTTAATTTGAATGAATTTCTGTAAAATACTAAAATCAGTCTCTTACAATTTTATTTCTCTTAACTACAAAGCATAAAATTTTAAGACTAATGTATGTATCAACCTTGTATTAAAGCTTAGTTAAAAGGCAAGACAACAGTAGGACATAGTAGTACAATTTCGCTGAAATGATTTTCATACAAATAATAGATAACATAAACAAAATAAATACCTCTTTCTATATCGAATGTAAAAAGCACTTTCTCAGAAAAATGTACTACCAATTAAATCAATATAAACTCTTGCAAATGAGGCAAGAAATGTCTTACGCTTCAACGCTAATGACTCGATCATTGCGTTCTTTAATTACAGGAACTATCACTGTATCTGCTGCGTTTTTGAACGCAAAATAAATAAATACATGTACAGGTTGATATAAATAACTATTATGTACATAATTACATCGAACTTTAGACAGTCCTGTTAATCGATACCTGTAATCGTTTAGCTTTTCATAATGAAAATGAACAAAATATGCTTCATTTTTATAAAACAACGTAACAATTTAACCATAACTGTGGCTTGTAATCAAATGGTATGGCTTTGTACTTTAACAATTACAATGGAAGCACAAATATGCACACAAAACAATCCAGTAAAAACAGACTTTCAAGCCATGAATTTAACAAGAGCACAGATCTTCATCAAGTCATTAGAATTCGTGAATGAATACCCATGTCCTATGCAGGAAGACATACACACAACGGTAGCATTAAATTCTTTTATATAAAAATATACTCTGCTAAATTTCAACAGGTTTCTTCTTGTATCTAGAATATCTGAGAAGCGGTAAGATAGGTTTAGAAATAATAACACGCTTTTAAAACGTTTCGGCATCATCGCAATCACGAGTATCGTGTCCAAACACTGTAAAACAATTAAAAGAATTTTTAATGACATTGGTTAGAAAGGTATACATTTAGGAGATATATCATGATAAGAAAATTGTATTAGTAGGAATAAAAATACTTTCTTTTAGTCATTAGATGATACTTTTTAGGAACTGCAAGCATCTTTTTGAAGTAAATTTTAAACACCTATTTTGTCTTTTGGAACAAAGAATATTGTAAACAAATACAAAGAGGAATATAAGTTTTACAGTTCTGGATAATGAATTCTTACTTTCACAGTTTTCGCAGTACGGTCTTTCCACCGACACCTTTTTTGGGGATTTTGCAATTTTCTCTGTTTCTAAAAAGTCTTGGGCTTGGCGTGGACAATCTTCTGTTTCATGTAAATCGAATTGATCACATATATCACAGAACATACGTGGTGCGGCCATACGTTTCTCTAAGGTGGTTCTAAAATTACATAATCAATGTTACAAATTTAAAGATTAAGGATTCTATAGTTTATACGATAATACATACGTTGTATATTCGTCAGCTTCATTAGCGGGTACTCCCATTTCAAGAACCTCAATTTTACATAACAAAGTTTCATTTTTACGTTGCATATCTACTATTACAGAATTTAAAAACTCTATCTGGCCTTTCGCCGTTTCATAGTCTTCTTTAAATTTTAAGGAATCAATATCCTTATCGCCTAGAATCAACCATTTTATTTCATTATAGAGTAATGTTTAGGAAAATGAATAAATTGCAAAAAAAAAATATTACCTATATGTTTCATATCACCTCCTGCTGCCTAAAGTACGAAAAATTTATTATTCTATTGTATTTATCACGTGTACTCTATTTAGATATAAAAATGAGGAACTTACATCATAATTATTCTTTATATTTTCGCGAGTCAGTTTTAACTGATTCGTCGCCTCCGTCCATTTTGCAGTAATTAATTTATTTTCTTTTTCCCTAAAAGATGCAAATCTTTATTACACTTCCTATGCAAATATCATTATATCTACTTACAAATTGTTTTGTGCTTCCTTTAACTGTGCGGATTCCGAAGATACACGATTTAATTTTTCCATCAAATTCTGCATGTTTTTCTCACTTTCTTTTTCCTTATTTTTCATAGTATTTGTCAGTATTTCGATTTTCTCCTTCTGTTCTTTTAACATTTTTTCAAACGATTCTTTAGTATCCATCAAATTCCTATTTTCTTTAATCACTTCATTCAGTTTACTTTGAGTAAGTTTTATTTCTTCGTTTCGCGTCTGTTCGTCTGCTTTAAGCTTCTCTGTTTGTGCATTTTCTAAAACCTTTATTTCTGCTGTTAATTTCTCTATCATAACTTCTTTATTATTTAAGTCAATATTTTGTTTCTCAACCAAAGTTTGAACGGATTGTTGCTTCTGCTGTAATTCAGAAATTTTCTTAATTGCATTTTCAAGTTCAGTTTGCTTAGATTTCATATCACATTCGTAGTTACTCCGTAATTTCGTTATAGATTCATCTTTAGAGCTTTCTAATTCTTTTATTAAGCGATCCATCTCCTGCAGTGATTTATCTTTCATGGTTAAATCCTGTTGTACACTCTTCAATTGGGATTCTAACGTTGTTGCATTATCTTGTAATCGTGATTCTAAATTTTGTACTTTATTTTCTAAAGAAATCTTTGTTTCTAGAATGCTAGATATTTCTTTTTCTTTTTCTACAAGAGCATCTTGTATCTTCTTCGTTTCGTTTGCATTATCTGATTGATCTTTTTGCATTTTTGAAATAATATCATTAAGTTTTAAAACTTGTGCTTCAGTTTGTTCAGTTTCCTTTTTCGTTTGAACAAGAGCATCCTCTTTACTTTTGATGGTTTCTGTTGCAGTGACTAGTTTATCTTTTAATTCTTTTATTTCATTGGACATAGCATCCAACGAAGTTGTTAGATTTTTATTAGTTGTTTCTTTACTATTTATTAATGTTTCATTAGTTTCTTGTAATTTCAAATATTTATTTTGTAACTGTTGCAAATAAGAATCTTTCTCGGTTATTAAAGATTCTAATTTTGAACGGTTTTCAGTCTCAGCTGTTAATTTCTCTGTTAATTCTTCGATAGACCAACGATTGGCACTTTGATCTGCTTCTAGTTTCGATTTCAATTTTTGGATTGCTTTTGTCTCTTCTTTAGAAGCAGTCAATTCTGATTTTAAATTACTCATTTCTTTTTGAAGCGATAATATCTCTTCTTTGTGCGAGTTTTGCAGCGTATCACATTGTTTTTGAAGATTAAGAACTTCATCTTTACGGTTTGTTAATTCATTCATAAGGTTCAATGCTTCTTCAGACTTTTCTTTAAGATTCTGCTTAATATGTTCATTTTCCTGTATTTGCTTATTCAGTTCTACGTTCTCTGTTTCAAAAGCTGTTATTTTATCAGATAACGTTGTATTTAATGTTTTCTCTTTTTCCAACTGAGTCTTACTATCTTCTAATGCCGAGCGTTGTTCTAGAATTACTGCGTTAGCTTCTTTTAATTGTACTTCCGTATTATTCAATTTAGCCTCTAATGATTTCAGCATACTATCACTGTTAAATGCTCTATCTTTTAATGCATCTAATTCTTTCTCTTTTGATCGCAAATCTTCGTTATATTTTACAAGTTGTGCAGACGAATCAGTGGAACTACTTATCATATTTGCAATATCAGCCTCCTAAACACAGTACAAAAAATTAGGTATTTAATTCAAATATAATATAGGTATAGCAATTACTAACCAATTTCTCTTTTTGAGCGGTAACCTGAGACAACTTATTTTCCGTGCCAGCTACTTGCTGATTTAATTGTTCTATGTTGCTTTCAAATGTCCGAAGCTGATTCTCCAAATTTGTTTTACTTTGTTGTGACATAGTAAGCGTGCTCTGTAACTCTAAAATATAAAAGATAATAGTTAAATCAGTATCAGAGTTAAATGAGAATATATTTTTTACCTAAAGTTTTTTCCGTAAGAGTTTTGATCTCATGATCTTTATTCGCTAGAATTGATTTTAGTTCAACTATATCATTTTCTAATTTGCTAAGTAATAATGACTTTTGAGATATGTTTGTGTTTGCCTCTTCAATGTGTTTCGCTTTTTCTTCAATTTGACGCTGATAACGTTTAGTCAATTCCTCTATTTCAGCTGCGGTAGTTGAACGAAGCTCAGACAATTCTTTTTCCTTCACTTTCAATTCTTCATTTAATTTTTGTAATTGTGTAGAAGAAGTTGCCTCGGTAGCTCGTAAAGACGCAATATCTTCTTCCTAGATTAATAAAACATTTATCACTGATGAACTCAGTGTTTATATCAAAGATACTTACTAATTTTTGCTTTTCTTGAACTATTTTAAAGCTATCTTCAGCCTTTGATTGATACTCTTGTATCTGTTTAGAAAGCATATCATTCTTCTCTTCCATCAACTTCAATTTTTCGTTCAGTTCTGTAAAACAGAAATCATGAAAATCATAAGAAATTTGCACATTTTACATAAGCAACATACCTTCAAGTTTTTTCAAAGCAATATTTAACTCCTCATCTTTTTTATTATTTATATTAACCTGTGCTGCCAGTTCTGCCATCAGTTTTTCAGTTTCTGATATTTTTTTATTTAATTCCATTGAAACTTCCTTGATTTCTGAATTTTTCATACTTAACTGTTCATTGAAGGACTCTGAAAGTTTGTTAATTTGTTTTTCATTCTCAGCTTTTAAATCGTCCAAAGCAACGTTTTGTATCTCTAATTGTTTTTTAGATCCCATTTCTAATTCTTGAATTTTTATCTTTAGAAGATTTTCTTTCTCCTCCACCATTTTTTCATATTTAGATATCAATGATTCCTTTTCACTCGTGGTTTCTTTTTTTACAGTCTCTATCATTTCGGTGGCCTTTTGCAGTTCTTCTTTCAAAGTATTTGTACTATTTTCAAATTCTTTTTTCATATTTTCTATCAGAGTATTTTTCTCCTCTAAACTTTTCGTTGATTGTTCTAATTCTGTTCGTAAAACAGTTTCTGATTTGGTACTTTCCCTTTGATTATCATTCAATGTTGATTCCAGTTCTTTTATTTGTACGACACATTGTTCCACAAGTGTTGTCTTTTCTTGTACTTCCCTTTCAAGATTGTTCTTAATTTCTTCTAAACTCTTATTGCGAATCTGCAAGTCTGAATCAATTGAATGTTAATAAAAATGCATACAAAGTACAGTTTCTTAAATTACCTTCCAACTGGTGTTTATCTTGAGCGGTAACAGTGGAGATCTCGTTGCGAAGACGTGTCAATTCCTCTTCGGTTTCAAACAGTTTTATGCTATCGCGTTCTAATTGAGCAACGCGTTCCCTTTCCTCTAACAATTGCCTTTCGAGATCCTTTATTCTATTTTCATTTACCGTATTTATTACCTAACGAGAAACACATTTGTTTAGTGCCCAGATAAAATCATTTACATACACGTTAATTAGCATAATGTGCTTAAGATATATAAGAATACCATTTACGTTGATTTAGGCAAAAACGCAATAAAATATAAAAATATAATTTTTTTTCTTATATGTTCAAAGAAATGTGGAATATATTATTTGATTTTTCAGAGTAATAATATATATTAATATATAATATAAATTCAACATAGTATACCAAACAAAATTTACAACAATAAATAATAAATAAATAAATAAATTACATTAAGATAAATTTCTTCAATTTTTCCTTACTAATTACTACCTATTAATACTTGATTCATAGTCAAGCACAAATTTAGCATATAGAAAGCATTATTTTGCAGTGCACCGCAAAGCATTTTAATTCCGCACCTTTCTAACATATCTTAAACTTATTCTTTGTATGTAATACAATTCTAATCTGTTTACTTGTACTTTCTTTTTTCCCTTATTATATCATAAATACTATCACCCCTTTAAACTGACATTTAATGTTAACAAAGATTGAGAAGAATTAAAGCTTGAAGGAGGTAGTGCGATGTCATATAGCTCTTTGACAAAACTGCGATGAAATGTTAAATGATATGACTACAGTGACGATAAGAGAAGCGGTGCAGAAAAACAGCATCAACACCTCCTCTGGCCCAAACAGCTGCCATGGGATACTCACACATTGCTCAGTTCTCTCTTTCTGAAAATAAACGATAAGGTTTTTGTGTTAACCCAAAGCTTGGATAGAAATGCTTCATGTACCTCGCGAAACGCTGAACTTTTAATTTTATTTACCACTATTTTCTTTCTATGAATACATTCATAAGCACAGTTGAGAATCTGTACCCAACACCATTTATTATGTAAAAGCTCTTAATGCTAGTAAAAGCATTTTATTCTATTTTCTAATTCTAATGCAAATCATTTTGGGAAATTGATGTATACAATACTTTTTTAAATAGAAATGGAAAAGGAAATCTGATCAACCAAAGTGAAAACAGAAAAATACAAATTAATATAAGTCTTGATTATTTCACCTTGCTTTTATTTATTGCTTGATAATTAATTCTTTGAATGTTTTATAGCTTACCTCATATTTTATTATAAATCATTCTACAAAGATATATACCTGAATATCATCCTTATTGACTGATTCTTCTTCAAACCGAAACAAAAGATCTTCACATTTCCTCTTCTCCTCTTCCAATTGTAAAGCCAGGGCATTCTTCTCCTGCAGCAGTTTTGTGAATGCAGTTTCTGCTTCTGTAACTGTTTTCTGCATCTTTTCCCGGTACTAAAATTACAATCATATTCTCAGTATCTTTAAAATATTAAATAAATTAGAAATACATATATAATGTAGCAACCTGCTCATATTCTTGTTTTATTGAAATAATTGATTGTTCAGCTTGATCTGCTTGATTAGCAGCTTTTGTAACGCGCTCACGTTCTAGATCTCTTTCTTTCCGAAGGATTTCTATCTCCTGCTGCTTCTCTTTTAATGTTTCCTAAAATAATTAAGATATATATAAGAAAAATTGTATGCAATGTTATAGTATTTATTTATAATCTTCTACACTAGAAGTTTTTGGTATACAGAAGACATATAAAGGAAATACATATTTATTAAAGGAATTATTGAAAACTAATTTGAAGCTAATATTCAATTATTGTCATCACAATCTATATTCTTAAGTTCCTGCAAAACTTGTATTTCATTCTTGATACTGTACTTGAACTTTTAGATGATTGAAAAACCGGTTTTTAATTAATACAACAGAAACGTACAAACTAAGTAACATAAATATTTAAAGCGTGTACGCTGTTGCGTTACAACACTATCAGATTTGCAAGATTTGTTATGTCTTACATATTTATCTGGATGACAATCAATGAAATAGAAAAGCTTCTTACTTCTTATATTCAGAAGCTGGTAAAAAATAAATTAGCAGAATAAAAACTGACGACGTTGATAGGTATAAATAGTATCTTTCTGTACTTAATTTACAAAAGAAATCCCCACATAGGCGAGAATTGGCTTTCAAGGAGATTAAAAGGAGTGGACGGAGGATTTTATTAACATTACATACAAGTATTATTTGTCTAAACTACTTATCAACTACTACATAAGTGGCAATTACACTTTAATGAATAAAAGTGTACTATCTATGGTGACCAAACGGTATATGATTACAATCACAATGGCTACAGAAATGAATTTAATAAATCTGGACTGTCAAATCATAGAATTATGTTATAATCACAACGCATTTGCTGTTTTAGCTGTATTGAGAGCTTCAATTTCTAATTGATTAATTCATAATAATCAATACAAACGTTAGATTGTACTCTCACCTGCAGTGTAATTCGTGCAGGTGTCGACGTGCGCAAACCAGGCCTCTGGAATATTGGATGCAACAGACAACATATATGTATATATATAGCATGCAACAGCCATACAGTTAAACTGCAATTCCTCTTACTCTTTCTAATAAATAAATATATGTCTTGAATAAAAAAAATATAATAATTTTCTGACATTAACAACAATTAGTTATCATCTCTATTATAACAAAATTAAGATCAAACAACTCTTTGGAAAGTAAGTTAAACTATCTAACGTTTGACAATGTTACTCAACAAAAGCAATAACAATAATAACAACTGTAACACATATATATATCTATAACACTTCTAAGTAACTAATAAGCTAACAGTTCATGTTTCAAAGCAATTTAACAAGAGTTGTTATACTTTATTCGCAAAAATCAATTTGTATGTTTAAAAACAATAAGAAGGATCGACACTGTTTAATAAACTACTTAATGAGGTATTCAATGAATTAGAATCTAATGATACTGAATCTAAATTGTACTAATAACATGTGATCCCCTAATTGTTTTCAACAATGTCTCAAACAAAGTAAATAGCTAAAAATCTGCACTCTGGATAGAAGATGCAAGCTGAAGACCATTCTCCTTATTCTGGCACGGTAAATCTTACCCTCGCTGAGCTAACACCAGCCCTGGTGGCTACGCTCGCGGTGCTGGCGATGCTCGACAGTGAAAGTAGAGACTCTCTGGAACCAATCTTCTTCAGGGACGAGTTTAGAGCAGCGCCGGTTGGCTTGTGTACCATACACGATGACCTTTTGCTGGTTGGCGACCGGCTGACCTTGTGTGCGGGTGTGAACAGGCCGTATTTATGTCGACACTCAAAGTACCTGAATCAATGCTAAAATAATTAGCAAGCCACCAGAGAAATCTAATTAATGGTATCAGTAACTTGAATTTCAATGGAATTTTATGAAATGAACTAGTTTCAATAACCATATAAACCTTACTATAATCTAAATCTCTTAATAGAAAACAACGTTATCCTAATACAATAGACTGCTGAAAGCTATCGTTATCTATTCACATCAAGCTCTATGAACAAAACTATAAATACACCTACAGGTAATTAATTCAACATTGCAGAATCGAACAAACGTTCCTCCTACGTGAACAAGTTCACTTTCGACTTTTCCAAAATTCATCGTTTCTTGATACTTTCTGCTATAGCCAGAGCTAAAGATTGTTGGTTCAAGGTCATTATAATCATTTCCAGGTACGGAATTAAAAAGCTTTCTTTACAAATGTATGGCAAATAAGAAAAGGCAAGGCATGTAACTGAATCACATAAATGGGGAGTTATTAATGAAGGGGATGGCGACCTTAAGGAACCAAATTCTCGGCTCAAGCTATAGAATTGTGAAGATCAATGCAGACCTCTTATCACCAACGGAGCCATCGTTTTTTCCAATTGGGTCATCGAGTTCCACGCCACACCATTCGCCTGGTGCAAATTCTGTGGGGCCCATGTACCTGAGGACACCTGTTTTGCTGCCTTGGCTGGACGATACTATTACCCTGTCGCCTAGCCTTAGATCCCTCTGTGACATCGTGGACGACAGACTCGTCGTTGATGCGTCTATATGACGAGTTACACAGATTTTATCAAATGATACTCTGAATCGAATCTTACATGCAACATAAACTGTACTACCAATGCTACTGTCTATAATTCAAATTTTCACTTTTAGAATGCCCTTCCTTTAACAGGATACAACTGAGAAGCCTCAAAATAATACCCTTTCACAATTTCAACGATGAGAAGAGGGTGAGGAATCGGCGTACATCCGATTTATTTATTAAAACACACACAAGGCTTAGAGGTTTAGCTACATAAAGAGGACGCAAGACATTACATTGTTTCTTTCCTTAACACTTTGACAGCCAGTGTCGCTTATCCTGACATTAACTTTTTACCTTATTAATCCTTCTACTAATTACAATTTAAAAATTATTCATTTGTAATTTCATAAATAATCTCTATTAAAAAAAGATTAAAACAGCAAATATGCAATTGTCAAAGTGTTAATGAACAAAATATATGAGAACAAAAAAACAAGGTTTGTACATACAACACTAAAACAATCTATTCTAAACGGTGCGTTTTAAGCTACATGGCGTGCGGTCAAATTCACAATTCATAGAGAATCCTGCAGTTCTTCAATAAATTTCAAATATAATATAAACAATTATGAAAACATGAACAAAGAACTGCAAAATTCTTCAACAACGATAGACGGCAATATTTTATTCTATTAAGAAGGCATTGTTGTGCGTTCTTCTTGCACATCATTCAATCTCAAGGTTCTTAGACAAAATTCATGCATATTAGGGACGAGGAGAGTATCTCTTGCAGCGATCCTTACTTAAAGACGGAGACATAGACTTGCTCAAGCCTTCTTTCATATTGCCAAGTGGAGATGTTGGTGTCTTCTGTGTAGGTGATACCATATCCGACAACGGTGTTCTGGTGAGCCTAGTCAAACGTGAGAATATCCCTCGTTTCGGTTCGCATTGAAAATATCGGCAACCAGCAACTGAGCCATCGTTCTTTCCTAAGAATTCCATTTCATTCTTTAGTTTCGTTAACTTTCATAAGATAGAATGATCTTATGGGGTCTTACCGATTGGTTCATCCAGGACTACACCAGCCCAGTCTCCAGGTGCAAATTGGGTCTCTCCTATATAGGCGATGGCGCCTGGTTTGGTACCACCAACCCATACTCGATCTCCTATTATGAAGCTGTCGGTGTCTTCTGTTAAGACGACACTGTTATCTGTTCCACATAAGGATATTTAATTGTTTCACAGAGTTGGAATTTGGAAAAGTGATCATTTCAATGGGGGTGTAGGAATGTTTAATGTAGGAAAACTGAAGTTCTTTCAGTAGTGGTAGAAAATGTTTCCAGCAATGAATGGCTTACCTTCCAAAAATGATATATTATTAAATTCTTATGTGATCTGGAAGATTTTTTTAAAACCAGGCACCTGCATTAAGCTTGCAATCACTATAAACTACATGAAGAGCTTTCACAAGACAATTTACAAAGGAAAAATACAAGTGTAACTACAAAGTGGTACAATAGTGATAATCCTAAGTGGATCCAGTAACCACTTTGGACGATTACTTTTGCATCCCTCTTACAAAGAATAAAACACATGAAATGAGGTACCTACCTGATCCTCTGCGCAAGCCAGCCTCGCTTAACCGGCGACCGTGCGTTTCCCAAAGATGATCCATCTGGTCTGTAGTCATGCAAAACAACGCAAACAATGCGAATCAAAGAGAAAGAAGCATGCTTTAATGGACAAAATTATGAAATGCTTTATCACAAAGTTGAACGTGACAAACTGTTCGAATGATATCAACAACTTGCTAGTAATATTGTACCTGTTCGAGGCTTAATTTAATTACAACGCAAGTCAAGCGTACAATCACAATCTCTGTTGACAAAAAAACAGAAAAAAATATAACGATTCACGATAGTATTAATTATTCATAAACAAACGTAGGCGAGCAGTGGTAGTAGGTCGCTTGCGTGGGCGGAAGTCCGCTGTTCGACGAGATAGATTCGTGATTAGAGGGAAACGATTAAATTATTCTAGATTGTGTACGCATAATCTCTATGATAATCATTGTTTTCCGTATATAGTGTTTAAAAACAGTATTCAAAATTTCAGAAACTTGAAATAAGATTTATGTAAATATTAGCTGAGAATAATTAGTAACATTCAAAGTCTGTTTTATACATCTCAAAGATCGAGACGTAGTTATGCTTTTCAAATACTATATAAAGAACGATGCATCATCATCTAACATTTCCAATCGTCAAACAATGACTCATTCTGCAAAAAAGAAACAACTATAAAACGATGCAAGTCAAACATTTAAGCCGTGCAAATTCAGGTGAATCTCAATTCACTGAATGTTCCATTCATTGTTTAAGGTAAGATCTAGCTGTTGGAAGCGGATGATGATGAACATCATCAAAATAAACATCACGTAGAGTGTCAAGCACCTTGACCGCGTGAAGCGAAACGCTTGTAACGCGATCCATACAATATGTAGTCATACAATCCAAGATACATCAGTCTCTCGTATGTACATCATGTAAACAAGGTTAATGGTGTAACTATTCGATTACTATTACGCTCGTCAGGTAGCAATTTGTACCTGTAATCTAATCTAATGAAAATCATGGTAACGAGATCCGGGTATGATCCATTCGAGAACTGATTTTCAATCGTACCCGCTGAACAGCTCCCTGATGTATCAAATTTTTGTTACTTTGAACACATTTCCTTGAAACAATCAATTTTGAAACTTAATACTTTGGTGGCCGTTCTTGGAATTCTACGTTCCTTTTTTTTTATCTAGAAGAAGAATATTGATATTTATACTCAATAGTTTCAGATTTTAATCAATAATTAATTTTAAACTGAAGAGAAAAACAAGATAAAGTATAATATATTCTGAATCCAACTACCAGATGTTTGATCAGTAAAGGAGATTAAAGGAATGCCGGTTATGTCAGTGATGCCAGTAAAACAAGGCTGATCACCTCGCCTCTGTTAAAAATGCTCAAGATTCTTAAAATGACCAATATTATTCTCGATATCGCCCTCGTGAGTGTGCCCATATTTAGGTGATGGTGTCACCAGATGTTATTAAATACCGTAAGATTACGTCAGAATGAAAGATTGTCACTGCGGACGAACATGATTTATATTGGAATGCTAATCCACATGAAAATGCGTGAACATACGTGTGATTTGACAACATTTAGAATCGCATAGGTGACGAATAACTCAAGTCAGGAATTTCATGAAACCATTCATAAGGAAATTAAGAATCCTGATTTCAAGGATATTGAAAAACTACAGAGGAAAGTCATAATTCAAAGGAGACTAAAGCCAACCTTTTTTCGGCCATTTTCGTTCAGACTGGAAGTGGCAAAAAAAAAAAAAAGTCATTCGTTGAGATTTTGACCCACTAAACACAACGGTGCAGAATTTTTTCGATAACTCTTACCGTTTGGCCTGTACAAAAGTGGCCTGTTCAAGAAACGTGTTCGCTAATAATGAACAGGAAGATAAGCCAGCTGATTTTTCTTACTTCCTTGCCAGCAAGAGAACATTCCCTTGTTTCGAATATCGAGTATCGGGAAACGTATCCGTTTCTACGTCAAATCGAAAATTGACATCGTTACCTTGAGCTTTCCTATCCTATTTCGAAACCCGAGCTAAGAACCAGCTGATACATGGGACAATATAGGGGCAAAGTTGGATCGTGGCGCGAAAAGCCCTACCCAAAAAAGGAAAGCGAGGCAAGCACGTGGGAGGAAAGACGAAACGGCTGGAAATCGAGCGTACAATAAACACTGGGATTGCATAACCGTGTGCGTCATGATGACTGCACACACATATCTGTTCCTAGCTCCTCATCCATTTGTGCAACGATGCAACGAAGCCGCTGGATGAACCAATAAGGCAAGATGGGTGCCCTCGATGCGAGACTGACACTTTTGTACGCGTGCAACGTGTTGCGTTTCTTTCTTGATGAATAATCGAGCGACTAATCTGGATCTAGAAACGCAGGACCTTGCATCTTAAACGTGCATTCTACAATGAAACGAAGGTTAATGGATTAACGATTGGTCCCAGCTGGAAAGAATGAATTAGGGATAAGTTTTATAAATAAGATGCAAAACAAAAGAGTATTTGTACCTAAGTAATAATTTTGTTGAGCTCAAACTTTAAATAATTTTATAATCCAAAGTTTAAAAGATAGAAATTTTAAAAGCCTCTTTCTATATTAATATTGACTCCAAACTTGAGGACCTTAAACAATGGAAAAATTCAAATTAAATAGGTAATTTAACAATCTTGAATGAGTAGATAATTAAAAAAATATATGAATTGTAGAAGAAGTAAACAAAAAATTATACAACCATATTTCAGTCACCAAATGAATAAACGTCCAACAAGAAAACTCAATGGAAATCTGAATGAAACCAATTCTTTATAAATAAAGAACCCAAACAAGACACCTATGAAGATTCTCACAATCAGTAGCACCTGCTATTAAACACAACAACATTAATGGAAGGAATAAAATGATGTTTAATGAATTATGTTAGTAACAAATAATAGAATGAATGAAATTTACTTTACCGTTTCAAAGGGCGTATTATGTAAATCAAAAGCGTTCACGATGCTTAATTAAAACTATAGCGTTTGTTACTGATATGTATTTACCGGATCGCTCAGACGAGATGCGTTGCGTTGAGAGGTGGAAGAACGACTCGTGAGAAGTTTGCAGGTTCGAGCTTGTAAAAGTATTCGTTCACGTTCGTCTCAGGGTCTCGTGGGCGTACTCGTTTGCACCGCGTGGGGAATTAATGAGTCGCATTCGGCTTCAAACTAGTCTAAGTCCTGTATTTGTTTCATTTTCCTATCCATATTACATGTGTACTCAATGTGGATTTATTAAGTACAATTCCTTATTATTATCAGTGTAAATTGGACTTCATTTCATTTACACGTGACAGTGAAACAAATAACTTTATCTTACTGGTTGTAGTGTTTTTCATAATACGTGAAATATAAATATATACCTTTTTCATGTATTCATATATTGATACAATTTTAAGATGTATTCCAATGATTAGATCATATCCAGATATAATAATATTACCTTATCACCTTGCAGGTATTATAATAGTTCTTAATTTTTATGGGATACAAAACATATTAGACATAAAATATGAAAAATGATGAATAATAAAATATTCCTTTCTAAGCATGCATATGCAACACAACGCAACACAACAGATTTCATTGATAAAAACTCACTCATTGATGATCTTGGTGGTGACGGTGGAACTGCTGGTCTCGGTGGTAGATTACTACATGGCCTGCCAATTTTTGATGGTGGCCTTAATCCTGATGGTTTTGGATCTGTCATCTTATATATGTGCACTTACTGTTATGTAACACTGAAACATTAAAATAATGGATTAGTAAAATTGTAGCAAGTGTTCAAGATATATAAAAAAGTAATGATTCAAAGATCAAGAAGTAAAATTATACATTCGCATTAACATAAAATATGATAACAAGTATAATGTATAAAAATCAATATCGTAATATAACAGAAGAATTCGATTTAATGGTATTAAACCAAGTTAATTATAATGATTAATTAAAACGTTTATTATAGAAATTAGGCTGCCTGTGCTTAATTTTTATTTATAAAATGGGTTTTCTGAAAGAAAAGTACCGCAATGGAAATTTGAATTTTCAAATTAATCGAAAAGTCGTTGCTGAAATCGAAGTCAAAACTCGAATTGCGCACGCAAATTTGCGAAATCAATCCTTATTATGTATTTGACGTTCGTTGATAAGTCACAGAAACAAAATGTATAATTTATATATGCAAAAAGGAAGCACTCTAAAATATGAATTTTTTCCTTAGTGCATATTATGATATTTAAAAAAACGTCAAATGGAAGAGAGGTTAACTTCTTCAAGACGGATATTCATCATTTAAAAATGAATTTGTATATATATGATTACCTTATTTAAATATGATATAATGCTTTCGAGTGCACTCAATGAACATATTTTACAAGTAATAATTATAACATGACTGTGTCTACAGAAACGAGCACCGCGAATAATTCGAACAAATTCGCATAACAGTCAACGGAAAAGTGACAATTACTAGCGCCAGAAGCGCCGTCACGGTCTACTTGCGAATTAATTCATCATTTTCAGGTATAGGTCCTATTTTCAGTTATCGGCCGGTTCAGATACGGCTAGTAATTTAGTCGAGTGGGGAGTAGCTACTTACTACTAAACCTTTTAGTGCATAGAAAAGTCAGAAAAGTGTCCGGACTAGTACAGTTGAGCTTTGGAAATCAAGAGTTCAAGATATATCCCTTGACTAAAGAAATGCGTCCAGACAGGTCTGTTCGCGGTGGGGGAAGCCTACTCGATCCACGATCTATATATATCAGTGACTCGACCAGAAAAATCCAATGAAACGGATCTACTCGACTAAACTGTAATGTCCATACACTAAACTACTCGCCACTCGACTAAACTACTAGCCGTGTCTGAACCAGCCTTACAGTCGCCGAATAAGTAGTGTAAGTAAAACCTTAAGCATCAGCTTAAGCATTTGTTTATGAAAGTTATTGCTTATCGCTGTATCGGTATTCAGTGTCCTACGACGACGCCCGGTTTGGTACCTGGTCAGTGTGTTACTAAAAAAATGCCAGCGCTGACCATGCAGGGAGCTCGCAGTTCTGATAGAAACGTTAGGCTAGCTCAACCTCAAACTCAGGCTGCACCCGGTCAGTCTGACGTTAGCGCTGAACAACAAGTAGTTGCTCCAAATGTGTCTCGTCCTTTAAATTCTAATCCTAACACAGTTGGAGTAGATGATAATCAGGCAGCACCTACCAGTGGTCCCAGACCTGCTGTAGCGGCAGTTGCCGCGAACATACAACAGTCTGTTAATATGCAGCAATTATTTGATTTGAATGATTTGGGACAACTTAACGTTCTTGAAAATAGACTAGGTACCCTGCAGCTTTTAGATGGACTTCAACTGGGTCAAGTAACAGCGACACCAGTGCAAGGAACAAAGGAATGGCATCAATCTATCACTCCGTATATCAGAAATCACCTTGTTTATAAATTGGTTAACACAATATTTCCATGTCCTGATCCGGAAGCTATGTTGGATATAAGAGTGCATAATCTAATTGTGTATGCGAGGAAGGTTGAAGTTGATATGTATGAAATGGCTAATTCGAGATCAGAATATTATCATTTACATGCTGAAAAAATATACAAAATTCGGACAGAATTTGAGGAGAAACAACAAAACTGGAAAGAACAACAACAATTAGATTATTGCAAATATTAATTGTATATAATGCTAATGATAAGTATAGCTAAGAAATTGCGAAATTTTTAAAAATGTAATATACAGGGTGCGCCACGGAAAGCAGACGTTTTTAAAATTAATATTTTTCAGTTAATTTCTAGCGTAATTTTAATTTATTGTCACGAAATGATACATTATTACATGCCATTTTAGGCTATTTATGTATGAAAAATTATGTCACTTAAATGGTGACCATTTTGGTGAATGCAACTACTCTCTTCAACAGTTCTTCGTTTATCATTCCTAGTTGCTGGCGAATGGCATCCTTCAGTTCTCCTAATGTCCTTGGCTTTCCTTCGTAAACGCGGATATATCGAGCAATTAAAACAAAAAAATTAAAAATAAAAATAAAGATAGTAAATACTAGTAACGCGACCGTGAATAATTTTCGGCGAACAATTGTAGAGATTCTACTTTCGCGATGGAAAAAGAAAAATCAGAGCCGCGATGCTCTAGAAAATATTTTATAATACGCAGCAAACACTGACTCTACTTTCGCGTCATTCCAAATCGTACAAACGCAACTCTATTCAGGGCCAGTTCACCCTTGAAAAAATCAAAACATTGAAAGTATGTTCGTACAAACACTGACTCTACCGACCGCATTGCGCGCGGCTACAACAATTCCTGAAAGAAAAACTTAGTGAGCAGGGATGGGCTGGGTGGAAATATACAAAACAACATTCTTCTTATTGAGCGTTCGTAACGGAAATACTGTTATTAATGGCTTGTAAATGGAAATATCTATGTTCGTGAAATATATTCGACGAGCACAAATATTGTTAAATCTGAATATTGATCCTAGATTGAAATGAAATGTTTTAAATAATTGTTGATAATTATTTCAATGAATATTACATCGATAGAAAATCATTTTGTAATAAAGATAATAGACTATTGTATTAAAGCAGAGGATTTTTGTTGTTAAGATTGTAAGCATATTAAAAATTGTTGGAAATTCTATTACGACGTAATTTATAAATTATCTAATTCTTTACAATAAGCAAAGTCCAATAATTAACCATGCTTAAACAGCATGAGGTTTAATACCGTGATTCTATTTTAATTTAAACTTGCACCAAAAGCTGTATATTATAATACAATTACTACAATTTGACGATAACAGATTGTTTAAAATAATCAAAATATAATTAAATAATTGCACAAGAAAAGCAATTATCTGCAGTAGAATACAAACCGTTTCAATTTTTGTTCTAATTTTTAACAGATGCATGGAACTACTAGTTAAAATTATTCAATAAAATGAAAAATTAATTATCCTTTTTCTATTAATTGATCAAAGAAAGAAACATTCCTCTGATCTTTCCTTCGTTGACCTTGGTACCAATAATTAATTATCAAAAATGCTTACAATTAACAATGACTCAACAAAAAGAAAGTAATAATAAATATTACCAATTGATTACAATAAATCAAAATGTTACCAATTCTTTACGAAATTGTGTTTCAAACCAGTATCAATTACCACGACATCGTCTCGCATGGCATTTTTTCAATATCGAGGAAATATCTGTAACAAATAAGAAATACAAATTTATGTAAATGAAATTTAACCAACATCAATAAAGTTATGATTAACAAATGATCGAGCTTCATAATTTATGCAAAGTATTTGAATAGTAAACTGCGTGTACCTATGAACTACCCGTACAGGAGGACGCCCTCCACACGACTTATTGCTTCGACGCTCGAGAGAGCAATGGCGAGACCTTCCTTCCCATCGTAGACCGGTCGGCACTTCGGCAACGCTCGGCAATGTTCGGTATATTCTGCTATCGGCCGATACCTAAGCAAGACGAACACGTCTAAACAGGAATAATATTACGATGCTCAAGAAAAAACGTTATTAAATTAAAAACAGCAAATTCAAACATTCAATAATGTTTAGGAACTTACTGATATAAAAGAGAAAATAATTCAGATGCTGCTGTTTCATCTCATTGTACATTCACGGCAAGAGCAAAAATTTTCAACTCGTGTATTTTCAAAGAAGACGTCGAATTAATAACAAAAATTAAGAATCTAGACTTCTCTTCGACTTTTCTTTCTGTTTTTTGTACTGTTAACACTCGAAAGGCAGTTTAATTTAATATTTAATGATAATTTAATCTTACCTGTTGCAGACACGTGCCAAACGGATGAAGCTTCGAAGAGGACTTCTTTCCATATACTTTAGAAACTGTTTCATTATCTAAATTCGATATATCTTATATAAATCAGTAATTATCTGATTTATTGAAACAATTTTATTATCAAAACTAATTTGAGGTTAGATCCAAGATAAGAAAAAATGACAGTTAATCTGTCAACAGTGCCACTTGTTGCTTTATCCGGCGAAACTAAGCAGATTATTTCAACATTGTTAAATCCACCAAAAATTATTCCATCTGAAAATGGATTACCAAGGTAACTCAATAATTTTTCAATGATTATATAAGTTTCTTTTGAATTAAACTCTCACTTTATAAAGTTAAGCATGTAATAACAGGTTTTAAGAATTTGTGAATGTTTAGAGATTGGAGAGGTCTTGCACATTTATCCAACTTAGGTGGTGAGATATTACCATTATTAACTTCTCACTCAGATCCGTCTGCGTATATCTTAACAACCTGGCGACAAAAACAGAAAGATATTACAATTAAGGATTTACAAGTAGCATTAGAAGAAATTGATAGATGGGATATTGTAGACGATACATTAGAGTTGTTTGGTTTGTATTTCCAGTGTGTAATTTTTCATTAAACATTTACTTTATACTCATACTTATCTGTGTTTGTATTATAGAAAAAGATGCTATAAAATATTTAGAACAATTAGAAAGATCTCAAACATCAGCCGATGTCATTGCAAGTGATGATACAAAAATTCTTACAGTAGGTAAGTTTGTTGGAACATATAGTGTTACATTATTAGACGAAGTAATGAAATATTACCGATCATTCTGCTTTTCCAATAGATGATATTCATAGGTTCAGGCAAGGATTGGATAATCAATATTATGATGCTTTTTTATTATATGCAGATGAAGATATTAATTTTGCTACTAAAATGATAGACAAATTAGAAAGCCAATATAAGTTAAAGGTAAAGAAATAATATGAAATGTGTAAAATCAATGAAACATAAGAGAAATTATTTTTCAGCTTTGTTTGAAAGATAGAGATTTAATTGGTGGAATTACATTTGAACATGAAGCTGTAATGACATTGATATCAGAACGTTGTAATAGATTAATTGTAATAGTATCATCTAATTTTCTTGAAAGTCCAGCAAATAAATTCTTTTTAAATTATGCTCAGGCATTAGGTATTGGTAAGTTATGATAACACTATAATAGTTCTCTTTTTAATAACTATAGATTTTCGATTTTAATATTGTATTAGTATATATGTTTAATTAGATAAAGGTCAACGAAAAGTCATACCCTGTTTATATGGAAAATGTCAGTTACCGCGACAATTAAATTATATGTTTATACTGGATTATAATAGAGTAACTTTATATAATTTCTGGGAAAAATTGCGAGATTCCGTACAAATTGTAAATACTCCGAAAAGTAATACAAACTGGTACTGTATCTTCATTCAACTTATTCCTTAATATTAGGAATGCTATGCATAACTAAAAGTTCCATTCTATTTTTAGTATAACTGTAAATGAAGAACCTGTATTACTTTCTAAAAAGGAGACTACTCGTAATACTGTAGAAATAAATAGCGAATATGAAACAGAAAAGGATACAGTAAAAGACCAAGTATTAAAAGGCAATGATAAATCACCAGATGCTAAACAGGAACCAAATAATCCTGAATTAAACAAAGATAGTAATAAGACAATCAATAACTTTTTACGATGGAATTGGAAAAAGAGAGGAATTCGGAAAGCTGAACGTGATAACGAAGAATATGTGTCAATTACAAAAACAGTAAATTTGCCATCTCTTGAAAACTTAGACCCGTTAAACACATCAACAGATTTGACGGAAAAGAAGCAAAAACCAAAATTTTTAAAGAAATACGTGAAAAGAGTGCCTTTTAAACTATAAAAATTTGTTATTTATAAAAAGTATAATGTTATTAATATTAATTATTTTATCAAAGTGTAATATTAAAGTAGAGTTGTAATATATTTTGATAATGAAATGTATAAAAACATATCTACTAATAAAACGTTAATTACAGAAAAAGACAGAATCTTACAATGTGAGATTCCCGTGTCTCAATCAGTCATGGTGATTTAATTTTGTTTTAAAGTCTACATTGAAGGAAACTGCGTTACTCTTTAAAATGAAGATACATAAAATAAATTCGCGCGGTTGAAGATTCGAAAAGAAAACGGAAATGTGGTGTTGATAGGTGGCGATGTTTCGTCTGTACTCTGATTGGTCGGCGTAATCGCGCCCATGTCAGCTGTGCGGTAAAGTGTCGCCAGTCGTCCGTCGTAGACGCGGATTCGTGCAAATGGCGTCAGTGGCAGTATGAGCGAGCGTATGCAGTGTAATAACGCGTACGGGCCTCGTCCGGGCGCGGCGCCGCGCGGCCCAGCCTGACGGCGAGCGTGAGTGCGACGATATTGGTCGAGATCGAAGAAAAAAATAATTAATAAAAGGGGATCATTAATTTTATCGTCTTATTGCAACGGTGTGTACGTTTCAACGACGAGTGGTGACACGCAGTGAGAAAGAGAGGTGAGTGGCTGATTGAAAAAAATATAAAGTCGACCAGAAGAACTGTGATCTTTTACGACAAGTGCCGTGTTACGCATTCGTAATGATCGTTATTTACGAAACGAAAATATTCGATTATGTAGCAATAGTAGTAATAGTAGTAGTAGTAGTAGTAATATTTATTAGTAGTAGTTCGTGCTACGAATGCATTCTCGAACGTCCACGAATTTCTTTGAAAACGTACAACAAATCTATACACTATGCAGACTTTCGCTTGTATCGTTCAATGCGGACAGATTTTTCTGAATTTTTCTGAAGAATAACAGGCACGTGATACGATCTCTATAATAATAAAATGAAATACAACGCATTGGAACCGATTGCTTAAGCGAATCTAAAACGTAATAAGTAAATAGAATGAATAGGAACAGGATAGAATGGTACGCATAGTAGTTTCCTTGTTAGGTTTAGACAATACTCTTATGCATGACAGGTGCCATGCGTGTATCACTGCCAAATCTATCGTGACGCTTTAAAACGCTATACTTATCGCGTTCGATGGTATTTTCGCGGGGATTAACCACGTTAGTCATTTATCCTATTTCAGCGTTACTTTCTGAATACGCACGATACACGATTTTGTTATTTCGTCATTAAACGCGTTGTATCTACGGACGATGGTAGATTTTTATTTATCGTTTAACAAAGATTAGAAATTTTCTTATCGCGTTTCATGGAAATTTTTGTAATACTGTTATTCTGACAGGCTGTTTGAATATGTCGTTGTTATCGCGTAATCAAGACACGGCCATGTTTTGTCCCAGCTAAAAAACACGTTTTCTCGTGGCCACGTGCACGTGTGGGCTAAAGCGGAACGTTTTTGTTTGCGACGCGAGTTCCTAAATGCGACTCTACGATTGCATAAGAGATCGGAGGTGTGCTCATCTAAAGTCTGTTCTAACGTCGTCTAAAAATGTTAAGTTCGTTTCTATTTTGAAAAGCTCGACTCGAAACTACCCCGATACATTAGAAAATTGAAAACGATGCGTCATTTTCTCCAAACGTAGTTATAAATTTCAAATGAAAGGATTAAAATACCGATAGCATAACAATGGAGGTATACGCGCGTATTTTATGATTACGTCACGACCACGCGTCACGTCTTATCTCCTCATAGGATCGTAATATTTCTGCTTTCCTAATTTATCGATCGAGGTAACACTTTTAAAACCCGCTTCCGTTACAGAGAAATTGAAGTGATCGTATTAATAAATTATACGGGTTTTTTGAAACCAAACAAGGGAGTATAAAAACGTTGGTGAACAAATGGATAAAGCGGTTAACCTCACCGATACGGAGTGACTCCGGGGTGATAGGGCATTAACACTTTTGAGATAACAATGTCGTGGAAGTTCGTTTATTAAATATAATTGTTACAGGGAAAATTCGTTTCGATAAAAATGCTTGTGTAATATTGCAACACGATTTATTTGTGTATCTTAAAGTCACACGTGTAAATCGAAAATCGTACGAGATTGTTTCGTCGCCTAGTAAATTCTAGTGGATTTCTATTTAGTGGAATATCGTCAGCTGTTGATGGCCGGTTGATAACCCGAAAAAAATCTCCTATCCCTGAAACCGGTTGTAACGGATTAACCCAGAATTTACGATAGCGATTACAGACTGTTCGATAGCCATTAGAATGGACTCCGATTTCCGTTACACGTTTTCGTAACACGTATCTGTATGAAGGCTACATAGCGTTACAACTATCTAACATACACTATCGTCAAAAAGTTTGGGAACAAAAAGATTTAAATATAATAAATAATTTAACTGCATAATATAAAATATATACTTCACCCATATAGTAATATAGAATAAAACAGTATTAGAATTAAGCAAAAGAATACAATGTAGAATCACTCATCTCGACTTTTAAATTATTTTTTAAAACAATTCAAATGTTTCCAAACTTTTTTGCGGTAGTGTACATTGCTTATTAAATCAAATAGAGCTTTGAAATTCTCAAATTAGTATAAAAAATTAATAAACAAATTTAGTAATTAAAGTTTGTAGTATACAACTTGTTCATTAATTATACATTATGATTGATTACTAAGGTCGGAAACTTTCTAACATTAATTAAGGTCTGGTGCGAAGAAACTTAACACGTACAATAATTAACTTTCTCGTATTAAACCGATCAAAGTGTCGAGTTTAAATATAAACGACGGCGTGTTGTGTTCGTTCTTCGGAGAAGTCACTGACCACCGAGAAATTCTGGCGCGCGACAATATTTTCATGGAAACGGACTCTCCGGTCATTCAACCGAGCGTAAAGATTATTTATTATGTTCTTAATCCATCCGTCGGCTTAAAAGACGTTACACTTCAGGTGTTTTCTCTTTATATTATCTGATTATCAAAGAATTTTCTCACTCGAAGAGAAGAACAAGAACAATTTATCTATCAACGATGCGGTAGATGGGTTTGATGGGAAAATTTGAACGGAAACAAAGTTCATATTGATGAACGGGATGAGATACATTGGACAAAGAACGGTAACCTTATCAAGCTGTTCAATAAAGACGTTTGTTTTGTCTGACGAGAAGAGATCGTTCCATCAGAATCGTATTGAAATCGATAGACTTTGTATCGTAGCGATTTTGCGAAATGAGGTCGGCTAATATTAGGCTGCAAATGTGCTCGTTTTATATTGTAGCCATGTCGGATAGCAGGATCATGTTGTAGTAATGTATAGGGTTATCCAAATTGAGTGTAGCATCTTCAAATTGAAATGAAACGCAAAATATTTCATCTTTGTATGGTTACTTTATTTTAATACAAAGTCTATTTTACGATATTAATTATGAAAAACAATATTCTTCTCCGCTTCTTTTTGCGAGCATGATACGTTTGACCAAATTTGGGGAAACTTCCGAAAGGCCCCATCATCCCAGGACAACCAAACTTCGGATTTATAGTAATTGAGGGACGAGAAATCAAATGAGACCATTTTCAGAACTGGCAAATGAACCGTTCTCGAGATATACAAGGTATTCTAAAAGTGCGGAAACCCCTATTACCTCGATAAGAACGCATTTTCACGGAAAATGACTAACCTAACCTTAACCTAACCCTAACCTAGGTTAGGTTAGTCATTTTCCGTTCCTCAACTACTATAAATCCGAAGTTTGGTTCTCCTGGGGTGATGGGGCTTTCGGAATTATACCCTCGACTCCTTTTCACGGACACAGCTACAGTATGCACCCCCGTCGAGAAAATGGCTTGGGTCCATTCATAATGGTGTGGCGGCATTTCCTTTGAGTCCACTGGCGAGAGGATCACCCTGTAGTAATTATACATAGTAGTGCTAGGGGATAGTAGCAAGTAGCATAGTATAATTTATAGCTTAGTAGGCACTATGTAGACAAATAAAGACATAGTAAAATAGGTTACGTGGACGATCAAGAATGCCCGGGGAAAATCGGGACCGGAAGTTGTTACTCGACCGCAAACCACGTTCCGATACGACTGTGCTCCGCAGAGTGCCGTCGCAAGAGGGATGCAGGCCGAACTGATGTACCGAAAACCGTTGACAATGACGACGTCTCCGAGTCAGAGTTTTCATCATCTTGGTAGCGGAAAGCGAGAGAATGGTGGTAGAGACTCGAGGGAGACCATACACTCTGGTCACTTCATGGTGTCTGATTTCGAGGCGGAGGCCCAGGACGACGAGGACGAGCTCGCAGTTCCTGTGCCGGACGAAGAGGCTGCCAGGATGGCGATCATCGCCCCCATAGGACTGTTTTACGAGAAATTTGCCAGTAATTCGTCGAATGAGAAAAGTTCTCAGCAGCTCAGCATCGAGACGTCCTTGAACAAGCTGTTCCAGTGCATGTCCCTCGCTTACAGGTGAGTTTCTCTTTTCCCTCGGATTTTATTATTTTCTTAATTTAAGAAAACTCTACCTTATATATTTATTAGCCAACTTGTATCTAAGATTGAAAATCTTGAGAAGGGGGCTGAAGCATTTCGACTTTCTGTCACTTTGTACAAGACAAATGATAAGAATTATCGAAAAAATTCTTGCGCCATTGTGTTTAGTGGATCAAAATCTCAACGAATGGCCGATTTTTTTTTTTTTTTTCACTTCCGGTCTGATCGGAGTTGGCTTTAGATCGAATCTCGCTCTACTTTTACCTAGTTTTACACCTCTGTAAATCTTTATCCCCACCGTTTGTTGATAATGCTCGCTTGGAGCGTGACTCGGTGTTATCAACGATCAACGATGACTCATTAACCCTATCAAATACAAATGAAAAATACAATTTTTATAGTCTTTACTTTATCGTTACAAGAATGTTTTTAATTGAATCGATGAGGTTCCTTCCTTAGTGGCAAGCCCTCATCAGCCCCCACTTCTTCCATGGAGCGTGCCTCGACTTTATCTACCATCAGTGATGACTCTGGCATTAAAACTTTTTCATTGAATCAATCAGGTTGTTACGTAGCCAATTAAGGATCAGTAGATGATATAAAATAGTTGATTCATTTAGATATATTATAGCACTAGTAGCGTACGTGGAAGCAACTATAAGAGGAGGGTGAGAAAGCGACCGATAAATCTCAAGCAGAACAGAGAAACGAACTTTATCCCGTGATGTCGGTGAAGAGAAATGGAAGGCACGACATATTGCGCGCGGTTTGAACGTGTCCAGCGATTAAAATGTCGATACGTTTTGCAACAATAAGGGGGACAGTCTCGCAATCGGCCCCTTCGGGAGATTAGTAGGGCAACGCAGATTCCAACTGTATTTCAAACCAGACATACGTTACGTTACACCCTGTCGGCATTCCGGATGATAACGTGCGATTAAATTAATTAAGAAGAGGCCGTAGAACCAAACGACAACATCGCAATTAAGCTCGTCCTTGATGAAGCTGGAGCTGACTGCCTTCGTGGCAATTTCCGTTTTTCCACTTGGAAAGCCTTTAGAGAGGGACACTTGAAAGTTATCCTAGAATTTGTAGATTTCAATTGAACGTCTCGAAGACCGATAAGAGTAGATTCAATTTGTTTTGGTGGCTGCTCGACTTTAATTGTTGAGTAATTACATTCTTTTTTATAAGTTTCTCAATCTCGAATGATAGTAATGCGATATTAAGTTTGAAATAAATTGTAATTTATTTGTTTTATTTATTTATTTGCTAATGTAGGAATTCTTGAGATATTTGGACTACGACACCCTCTGTGCTATCCTGAAGAATCTACTGAAAGGGTATAGCCGGGTAAGGTAGGCAAAATGGCCCTTGAACCAAATTAAATTTACAATGCGTCATTCTGTACACCAATTTTCAATCCTTTATCTTAACCAGGGGGGGGGGCAAAAGAAACGCCAGATCCTGCCCTATTTATCCAATTTAATAATATTCGAAAATTCTGAAAAAATTCTGGTTTGAATTTAATTTGGTTCAAGGGCCATTTTGCCTACCTTACCCGGCTTTTCTACTTCTGCAATTAGGAATTTTTGAAATTCCTACTCCTCTTATTATTGGATCTGGAAATCTTAAGCTGAAATGAAATAAACTTAATGCTTCGAATAGAAGCGAGTATACTAAAGAAGGTAGTATTCAGAGTAATAGTTTAAAGTTTAAAAATTTTCACTGCTTCAGTGATCCACTGTTCGAGTTAATTATCATCTATTTAACATTTATTATTGATCAGCTGTTAATTATTGTATCATTACAAGTGAATCTCACATATCGTGAAAGATGAAATCTTTACATCTTGTAGAATCTGTTAGTTGAATCGTTTTCATTTGTAATTCGCTACAGTATTGAAATAAATTCAAAGGAGTCGAGTGGTCTGGCAGGCGTGTTATCACATATCGTTGGTTATAACTTATCAGATTTCATACACGATATCTCGCAACATTTGGCTGATCGAGAAGCACCTTTGCCCCCGAAACAGACACGTGCGAAAAATTCCAATGTTTCAAGGCTGTTTAAACAATTGTTCTTTTCATATTTTTTTTCTCTCGCATATCGATGACGGTAGTCAAAATTTCACATCAATATTCACGGGACGTGTTAGAAATGAAGCGTGTCCAATTAAAGTAAGTCTACAAATTACTTGTACCGAGGAAAAAGATATATTGTCATTAATTGAATCGAATTGTTCTGTTGTCTTCTACAACATTTTCTTTACCGTCGTTGATAAGCCATTTCTTGTTACTTTACTATTTTATAATGTTGGAAACACTTGTTTATTTGTTGAAAGAGAGTTATCGTCTAATTTAGAGTTAAATATTTCTTTTTCCAAAGGGTCCAAATATTTAGGAAATTTTTCTGTTTTCTTAATTAGAATACTTTCTGTAATCACCACTGTATCGCTTTGCATACATCATAAATCGTCGTGTCTTTTTAAAAAATACAGACACTATTTGTCGAAAAAACAAAAAATTCAGTAGACATAATTAATTAAAGAAATTATACACAGTGGTTAGAAAAGGTTGCAGTAAAAAAACAATGAAATGGAAAAAGAACAACAAACAATAGCCGTAGCGTATGCTTCAACGTAAACGCATTATTTTATCCGGCTATAAGATTGGATAATAAATGAAGAGATATCGTAATTCCACCGATAGCGTTCCGGCTATTATTGTTCCGCCTTCTCAACGAAAGGGTTAATCAGTTGATGATGATTTATGTCGGTACTGTAATTGGACGTGCAAACTGAAAAGGCGTGTATGTATATATTTTTATCTGACTAAGAGTAGCGATATTATTGTCATTAATGACGCAACTTGAACACACTTCTCTACCGAACATAACACGATCGTAAATTTCGTTTACGTTGAAAAACAAAAATGATAAAAGCAACACTTTTCGTTGATTCTTACTTTAATAGGATAATATTATAATTTTCATCAATATTTCAAGCGATTTGCTTCTGAATCAAATTGGATTTTCATAACTATTCGAGTTCGATTATTGTTATAAAAATTGCAAAAAGTTCATTACATAGAATTTGAAAGAATGCCTTTTCCGTATACCAACGATAATTCCACTGCGAGGTTGTATACTGTTTGCGTACGACGCGATAAATGACGTGAATCATGTTGACAATATAAGGTTTATAGTAACATTTTGTATGTTTATTCTTCGACGTCTATCATACTTCGTAATCTATCTTTTCGTAACTGTAAGACACGCCATTCCTGATGTACCGTTCCCTGTGCAAATAAGAAATGTAAGTCTTTCATTGATAACACCATAGAAATGATATCATCTATGTGTGGCTTTTGTCCTACGGTTAAGTTAAATATTATTATCTATAGGGATGAGCAACCTTTTTTTACAACGGGCCAGTTACAAATTTAAAAATGAGATGGATTCAAATTATCTCTTTATTAACAAAATAAACCTAGTACAAAAAAGTACAGAAATAAAACATTCATTAATAGAAATACTATTAAAACGGCGAAAGATTATTTAATGAGAAATTTGGCATTGCTTCTTTGGAAATGATCAATGATGTCGGCATCATTTCCAAAAATGAAATTTTTGGGGACATTGCGGGACACTGTAGGAATTTTTAAAAATCAAAATGTACAATTTATGAAATACAATCTTTTTATAGCGTTTATGAAAGTGCTGATGAATAGAAAAATTGTAAGGAACAAGCCAGACCGTTGCTCATAATAGCACTCTCATTTACACGATAATTATTCTATGTTAATTGCAATTCACCTCCGTGATAAGCGTGTATTGATTATGCACTGAGAAACCGTTACTAGCTTTTAATAATCACCTTTTTCCTTGTAAAATGTTCAATGCGTGGTACGTGTATGCATTATTAGGAATTTCAAATGAATCATTATTTATTAAAAAACATAACGTTATGCGAATAAATTAGGATTGTATATTGAATAATTGAAAACACGGTATATAAATTAGAAAATCTTCAGAAGGTGATAAGATTCGGCTATGATCTTATCCACGATCTTAGATAAAAATGATTTAAACAATCATGATTAATCAGCGATTCGAAATGATCCTGGAAAATCCAAGCTCGATAAATATTTCCTTTCAAATAGCGAATTGTTTGCTTATCACCGAATGCGATCATTGTGTACTTGAAAATTATCTGAACCATATCAAAAGCTCAGCTTGTGCATCAAGGAAAATCCTGAGTTTTCGATGAAACGAAGGAAAACTTTGCTGATGGAATGATTTGTAATGATTCATGCGAGCTTCGCTAATTCTGCGTTCGCTGCGTTCTCTCGCGACCCGCGTAACTCGAAAATATGAATCGAGCTAAATTACCGTAAAGACTGGTGTGTGTATGCGTTTGTCGCATCGTGTCTTTTATCATGCAAGGCCACTGCGTCATCGCACACATGCACATGTCACTAATGTGTATGCTCTATGAACGTATGAACTACTCAGAAAGCAAACAGATCAGCTCAGTTTTCAATAAATTTCTCAATTTCATTATTAGGATACTTGGTTAGTATTCAAATAACTTATTTCCATAAGTTTATTTAATAAGTAATGTAATTTTGTAGCATTCAGCTTTTCCACAACTGGAAAAATATGTTATCGTTTATTACACTACACAGCTTATTAGGATACTTGGTTAGTATTCAAATAACTTATTTCCATAAGTTTATTTAATAAGTAATGTAATTTTGTAGCATTCAGCTTTTCTGCAATTTCCATATTTTCCACAACTGGAAAAATATGTTATCGTTTACACAGCCAGATCTCTGTACTTACCTATCTCTCTTCTTATCTGTCCCGAATGCTGTACTGTTTGTTTATCAGTTCCCAACTATCGTTGCACGTTTCTCTCAATGAATCAGCGTATGCGTTTGTTTTTTGAAATCAGAAAAAAATAGCAGGAATTATTGTACAAATTTGCATACCATTATATCAGTGTAAACACGTTTCTACCTAAGATATAATCTTCAAACGACATATAGTTATTTTAAAAATGCTGTGGATAATAGGATAACATGTTTAATTGTTTGTATATTATATACTGTTATATTTCAAGAGATTGAGATAATGATGGTATTTTGGAATTTCTTCAGTCCCAAATTTATGCGCAAACATTTCGTTATTTATGACAACGATATGACAATGCTTACAATAAATTGCTGTACTTAACTATCCGATAAAGTAACGTGCTTTAATTATTTTCTTGAATCAAAGGGCGTTACAAAGTGAATGTAAAAGCGTGCACACTATATAACACTACTCAGACATTCAAATTTTATGTGAACCGCTTTGATACCCGACTCGCAAACGCAGCTAAATTAATTGAACTATCCTGAGCTTCTTTACGATTGCTCTAATGCTTGTCACGCTTTCAATGATTTGCGTAATTCCTTTCTTAACGCCTTATCAGTGCCGATGATGATGCTGTTTCGTGATACATTGAATATTATCGTTTATAATGCGTTGAATAAGTGTTAAACATCAACACTTTGATTGGCACAGTGAGAATGCATAATTTCATTTTGTTATTTCATTTCATTATTTGATTAAATTCAAGAGCAATCAAGCTGTTATCCTTATTACAATTAGAAACGTAATTAGAATTTCTGTCAAAGGCCAAGTTCACTAATTCATTGTACGTTACAGAGAGTCAATGACCTGATTAATTTCATGTATACATTATTATTTATTACCATATTTATCGAGGGTACATTTTTAGAATATCAGATCCATTCTATTCTCTCTCTAGTTTCTTACACATTTCTCTGTAGATACTTTTTATTTAGTTTTAAATGTTTTATCTCTTATAAGAAATGAGTTTGCAATTCAATTATCTTTGTTTTTATATCACAAGCGTATTTAATCCTATTGAGATGTTAATCTTAAGCAGTTTCCGTGCCACATCTGTTGTATAATGATTAATCCTCAAAGCTCTATAAGTATTATTTCTTCATTACACTTTGCTTTTAATACAAGGGATTAAGAACATGCAATTTCAGATATAACGAAAGAGAAAAATACTTGGTTGAAGAAAATCTTGGACAAACGATGATAATCAGCATCGTTTCTCCAAGGCATATAGGTCGTGTGACGAACAAATAATTATCAGATAACCAGATTATATTCATCGTGAAAGAGAAACAACAGCCTGTGAAAATTGAATCTGTTTTCGTAATTGGGAGAAGACTTAAAAATTTCAATTGAAAGGGGAAAGAAAAGACGTTAAGATAAGCAAGCAATTATATTGTCACAGATACTGCAAGTTCACGCTATTATTTATTATTATTGTTTTAATTGCATATTGTTATTACAAATAATATGAGAGAAAAGTGAAAACAGAATGTAAAGCAATATTGACACTGGCAAACTGAAGAGGGTACTTGATTTAAATAACTTTCGCATGGTCATCGGTGTTTCCCAATGAGAAACCGAATCCGTGGAAAATCTTAATTCGTATCCTCTGCTTATTTCATTCCATCGTTCGTTTATATTTAGAACGGTATTCGCCTGAGTCGCGCAAACACGGCTGAGTATTTGCCGTGTTTGAGTAAACACGGATCGAGACCGATTCTCTACGATGATAGTTCCGTAAAATTCTTAAAAGCCTGATAATGCGTTTTATTAAGATAATAAGCTAAGCTTTAAGCCTCGTAAACGAGCTTTTCAACCATTCAAATCCCGCTGACAATGAGCCTTTAATGACGAAAGATCTTGAATCTTAATTGCGGAAAAAGATACCGCAATAATGAATAGATTAGCTTTTGCTAACAATAAGAGTTTAATAAAAATTCAAACTTATTTACAGTAGGTATGACGTATGGGCATTTGAATTTGTTCCAGACAGAAATTGACATCGCCCAAGTGGAATCGGTTCAAAGGGATCAGGCTGAGATGGAAGGACAAGATCAGGCTAAACAACGTAATATGGAGATGCTGGCACATGCAATGTAAGAACAGTTATACTCTCTATAGAAAACTGTGGATGAATTTTATTTACCATTTAGGAATTATAGTAACGATAGGGTGGAATGTCCTTCGCTGATTGAAATTATTAAACGTAATTATCATGTTAAATGTTGATTACAGAAGGCGATTAATAACAAGTCAAAATAGTAGACAAATCTTTCTCTAAGAGCATCAATAGCTCATTCATAAAATTTTACCGATGTATTTGTGATTATTATACAACACACTAGAAGGTTTAATGAAATCTCTACCGTGTTTATATTTCATTTATAATAACTTTCATTCATTCAGCAGGATTATTCAAACACATATGTAATCTCTTGTAACCGTTTCAAGCGATTCCAGTAACCGGAAGTAGTACGCGAAGCACAAGGCACGTTGACTGTACAGATTTTTCTGAGCATTACGAATCGTTTCGTACGATAACCCGGAGCAACATTGATAACGTCGCGCCTACTTTTTATTCTTTTTTCCATTCCTCTTTTTTTTTACTCCGGATGAGTTGTCACAGTTCGAGGGTCAATTGATAAACAGACGTCGCTGAAAGAGGAAGGCGCTTTTTGAAACGGTGGACAATCTTATTTTTTATTGTTATTGTAAAATTAAACGTGGATATTTTAATCGTTTGAACTCGGGGGTGGGTCACATTGGTTCAACTTATTTTTACACTTCAGTAAATACAAATCTTATCGAATACTCTTTTTTCATTGTTTCCAGTCAAATTTACAATTCTAAATTTGTAATCTTTGTTATATTAATTAATGTAAAATATTTAGCGTAGAAACAGAAAGATTAATTGTTATTTACCAAGTTGATAGATTGCCGGAGCGAGTCAATTTGACTCATTTACGATTTTATTGCTATATACAATATAGAAAAATTTAAATAATTTTTTTTTAAACATATGTTGGTTTTTAATAGAATTATGAAATGTATACAAATACTAATTCCTTCCCCTCTCACTTCTTAATTCAAAAAATCCATATGTGCTATACCTATTTTGAAGGATCTATTTGTCCGGCAGTCTAGTGTTAAACACCGGCGATTGAGTACGCGATATCGCGTGATCAAAAGGGATCGAAAAGGGGGTAGTGAAAATGCTTTCGAACTAAAGGCAAGTTTTACAATCGAGAAACAAATTTAACGAGATAGAGTGTAATCTAAAGCCAAATTAAATTGATTCAAGATATCCAGCCGCGAAAATAAAGCGATACGCGGCAGATAGACGACTCGCGATTCGACGAGATAAAGAAATATCTTGCACGTGACACGGCAGTGACAAAGAATCCCCGCCAACGGGGATCTTCACACCTCGTCTTTCTATAAGTTTTCCAACAAAATTGTCGATTCAGTTCCGCGAACACTCTCGTTCTAAGTCCACGAAATTTTACCGGGTCGTTATAATTCTACGTACTTTTATTAATTTTCTCTTCTGCTCTGTTTCCATCGTCATTTTGTTATTATTATTCTTATCATTTAGTTAAAGCGGTGACTTTGAATCCAGAGAAAATCGAGGTAAACTTAGAAATTGATTGTTCACTAAAGAAATTCTCTAATAAACAATGAGGCTTAATTGACCGATCGAAGTTAGGATAAAAATACAATTCCTCTTCGCTTTGTATACTTAAGTGTCCCACGTGTGGACTAAACAATCAAAGGGTTAAGAGGAATTAAGTCGATGTCTTTGAGGTTCCATTCTGTCGGTCAATTACTTATCAAACTATTAATAAATCCTCTATTATTAGTCTCAGCTTGAATTTTTCATTCCAAACAAACTGCTTGATGATATTTAAATAACGATTTTCTTTTAACCCTTTCAGCCCTGTTAAGCGAAAGTTTTACTTTCCACGTGATTGATTAATGAAATTGAGGTGAAAATGACACTCGATCTCGATTTTCTCTAAAAAGAGACAAGGAAGGTGGTAGCGTAAGGTAGAAGAGAGCAGAAGAGCATTGGTGAATAAGAGAAAGATATCGGAGTGAATTTGAAAATCGAACGTTCAGGAAGAGTTTCGTTCGCAATTCGAGACGGGACTTTGTATCCACCGTCACTGATTGCGAGAAAGTATTTCGCGACTGCGATACAAAATGCGTCGACGCAAAATAGGCATCGGGACGTCCGCGTCTCTACTCCCTTCTACCGATCGTATCGATCACGGTCTTCAATCGAAAGGGAGTTAACTAATCCAAGGAAAATATTTAGGGTATATATATTTTAAAGAGTTCAAGATTAAAATATATGGTAATGTCTAAAAATTTCTAAGTTCATTAATTTTTAATCTTTTTAAAATTGAATACCTTCGAATATCATATGTTAAAATATGTCAATCGATTTATGCCGCTCCCTGAATACCACTCCACATTTGCATAAATGAAATCACCTATCGTGCTTCGTATTTGCGAATTTCCTGGTTGCTCGAGGAGGTCAACCTCTTTGTTAGCTAAAAAAACACGTTGCATCCACTTTTAGAACGACGTTTGCATCGTGGTTCCTTTGTACCAGTGCACATTGTATCAATTCCCCGATGAGAACTTATTTTTACTTCTGATTTAATGATTTATTTTCTTCATTTTCAGTTATACTGAAGCAGAACACGCTGGTGTGCCAGTTCGCATCACCGTTGGATGTTGATACTCATAACAAACCCGAGGTACGTACGATTGCTGAGTGATAACTAATCGATGGTTTATTAATAATTTATTTTAAAAAATCAATCGTTAAAACCGTTACGTTCCGTCATAAGGAACGTTATTCAAGCGTAAATCAACTTTCTTATCAGGCGGTGGTCTTAGAAGGCAAATACTGGAAGCGAAAACTTGCTGCGGTTACTGCGGAATACAAGAAATGGCGTATGTTCTACCGGAACAAGATCCTTGGCTGGACGAACAAGGATGGCAGCGAGATGGTACTTATTTTATTTTAGTATGGTCAAATAAACAGGAGGCTGTTTAAGTTAATACTTTGACTGTCACGATATCCATATGTTATTGTTTAAGTCACTCAATGTTATGTAGTGGATTCGGTGGTATAGAATCTGTAGCATTTAATAGCAGAAACCATCGTCGTTTCAGATGGAATCGATGGATGTGTTAGATTGGGACACCGGATTGGGAAACTCGGGCAACTATGGAGCAGGTACAGGCAACATACACGGAGGGACCACTGGGACTCCAGGAGGAGAGAGTATGATGGTTGATGAGGATTACATGGAGCTTATGACTGATACGTTATTTTCAACAATCAGTTCGAATCAACCAATATACTTTCCCGATCCCAGAGAAATTGGTAACTCATTAATTCAAGTAGCTGTGTAGGAGACACCACGACAAATTGTACCAAAGAAAAAAAAGAGAAGAAATTGAACAACCCAAAAGAGCATGAAATATAAAATATCATATTTCAATTAATATTATCTATAATTGCAGCGCGAGGAGCTAGTCTGGCGGATTTTATACAACCCAGTCTTGGACCTCTCCAGCCGAATTTAGACGATTTTATGGACACCCTCGAGCCACTGCAAGGTACAAAATCAAGCTTTATGTCTACGATTAAAAGATAATAATGAAATGCAACGTGTTTTAGAATTTCTAAATTCGAAGTTACCACCTGTACCCGAAGAGGACGATATGTTTCGAAACGGTAGCTTGAACGCGAACTATCCTGATCTCGACCTGATGACGCCTATGAATCAAATGAACGAGCTAAGCCAAGAATCGGCAGTGAAGAACGATCAAGCTTCGCAACAGCAAGCGTTAACTCGGGACGAGCATTCGGGCACTATACAAAATCTTCAGTATACCGCCAAGATATATACTCAATCTCAACCGGAGCCAAATGCGTTCAGGAATAACATGTGAGTCTTAGTTCTTGAGTGATTTGTCATTCGGTGAATGTCATGTTTCAATCGCTACGTGTACGTTTCAGAGCTCTTGGCGAGAATTATAATACTATACAACAAAGCTATGAACCACCTCCAACGAGTCAACCTATCAGGGAAAAGAGTCGACCAAGTAGGATCTCTTCGAGAACTAGCCGAGTGATTCAACAAGCTCAACAACAACAGAATACGTATCAAAGAACAACGCATCAGCAGAATTCTGCTTACCCTCAGAGTTCTCAACAGTCTTATGCTATGGAGATACAAACCGTTCAACTGACACCTGTTCAGAATCAAATGCAATTGGCAGGGTTAAATGACCAATCTGTACACGCTAATCAAATATCACCTATCACTGGCCACGTTCAGAACTTGGTAACTGTACAACAAAATTTTGGTCAGACAAATTCCACGGTGTCTACTCAGCACAGAGCTATCAGACCTTTGCCACCGGTCGCACCTGTGTCCACCAAGCCTTACAAAGTCGTTCAACCGCAACAGTGTTACAAATTCTCCTCTCTTCCGCAGAGCTTTAATGCGCAGCAATGTAAATTCAATGCGAATAATTTCAAGGTATATTACATGACGTGTGATGAAGAAGTTATTTCATAGTTTGAATAATGTATTAACGTTGGAAACTGCGATTAGCTGCGGAATCAGATTGTCATGTGTTTTTTCTTTACAGACACACCCACCACAACAGGTGGTATCGGTTTCCGCGGAGCGACCATCGCAATCGCCGATACTGTTACAGTGCAGATCCTCGGGTTTGGATCTCAGCACACCGACAACTGTACAACCTACAAAATTGTTACCGCAACCTGGTGTATCGAATTCGGAGAAAGAGGAAGTTTTCGCTGTGCCCAAGGTTCATATTTGTCTCATACGTTATACGAATGATGTTTGTCTTTTTTTTTTTCTTTTCTTCGTGTAATTGTGTTTTATATTTTGTTCTTTAGTATCAGATGAAAACGAGAAATAGATCTCGAAGTAGTTCATCGTTAACTGCTCCACGAATGCATCCACCTCCATTAGTATCAGCGGCGAGCGATCCCGCTCTAAATCTAAATAACAATGTTTTGCTCGCACAGTTACTCACGAATAGTATGTATTACAAGAAACGTAATATAACTTTTCCTATTTTCATAATTGTTTCGGCAACTGATTATTGAGAAATCAAAAACCTGGTATTATTTTTCATCGATAAAGAATATTATGAGAGCTTCAATATCGTTACATAGACACATCTGGTGTACATACAATGAATATGCCGGCTGATAATATAATGCCGACAGTGAACCAAACAGCCGCTACAATGAAACACATCTTACCAATGCTTCCACCTTCAGCTTCGCCCACGCAGGTGACGACCGCCCAGCATATTACAACTCCGGTCACTGTTCAGTCGATGCAAACATCACCGATGCAAGTGCAATCACCTCAGCAACAGGTATAAATTTCATTCCACCTTGACTGTGTGGAATCCTTGAAAATTATTATTCAGTGTTCGATTCATCGTGACTTTATAAAATGAAATATTTATCTCTTAGATTATATAACATTGACGATAATAAAACATTTGTCTTATGTAATGTATAACACGTTAACTGTATATCGCATTATTAGGCTATGCAACAGTCCACTTGCAGCCAGCAAATATTATTAAGTACAAACGCTCAGTCACACCAGCAACAAAATAGTCCTGGATCACCGAAGGACAGTACAAACGCGCACAGCCCCCAGGCGTTAAGTTTAAGTCCTTTGCATAGTCCAATGAGCATAGGAAGTCCAATGTCACCAAGTCGAGGGTACATAAAGGGTGAAACTGAACGAGCACAGTACAAAGAGCAGAGAAGAGTGGGGCATACTCACGCGGAACAAAAGCGTAGATATAACATTAAGAATGGATTCGACATGTTGCACAGTTTGATACCGCAGCTCAGTCAGAATCCAAACACGAAGTTGAGCAAAGCCGCGATGTTGCAGAAGGGGGCGGATTATATCAGGCAGTTGAGGGCGGAGAGAAATCAGTTGAAAGAGGAGATGGATAGCTTGAGAAGCCAAATCGAGTGCCTTAATACGTCGATTAGGTAATGGCAGTCAGAAATAAATAAAATAAAGATAAATGATTTTTGAAAAAAAGTTAATTTAAGATACTCTCTTACAGTAATTGTCAATCTATGCTTCCTGCAACGGGTGCTCCAATTTCTAGACACAGGACTAGTAAGATGAAGGAGATGTTCGACGAGTACGTACGTACTCGTACACGAGAAAATTGGAAATTTTGGATTGTATCCTTTTTTTTTATATAAATCTCATTTGATGATTGATTGAGTATATAATATTGTAGTTTCCTTATAAAATCATTAGTTCAGTATATTACTTGAGCCTTTGATGATTTCCTTCAATACGTCAGTGTCAACCGCGAGCATCGAAGATTTATACAGAAGTACAATGTTGTGGGTGGAGCAGCATTGCTCGCTTGTCGATCTCAGACCAGGTTTGCACTCAAAAACAAAGAATATACTAAATTCTGTCCCAAATCTCTGAAGCTTAACACGTTGACTGCCCTGAAGTTGATCGGCATAATTTTTCTTGAAATAAATAATTATAACTTATTTTATTATTTTTAATTAAATTATAGGTGAATTGTTTATAATCAAAGCATTCTTTTGATTGGTTTTCAGTAAATAACAGCTGGCATCAAGAATCCTATTAATAGTCTTCCAACCAATAAGGTATTAATACCCTTCATAATCCATATTACTATGATAGCCAACGTGTTAAGTATTTGTCTTTATTATAATAGTATAAAAATGGTGATAGATAGTATTCTTCCAGTGGACAACAACTACAATATTTAAATAGGGTATGTGTATTTTTTAATGTTCTTATTATTTTCACATTTACATTTCAGCCGTTCTGAACTCCCTCAGATATCTGTGTACTGCCACTGATATTCTATCAGATCCTGGTCGTCTACCTGAAGAAGCACTCGCAGCAGTCAATCGTACGGAACGGCGACGATCAACGCAATGACCAATTTATATTATGCAAATTCGACGGCGAAACGTAATTTGCATGTACGTTTAAGATTTAGTCGCATACCAGCAGAATAAAAGCAGTTACCGTAGCCATAAGCCAGTTTTAGAAGAAACCGCGTGAAAATTCTGATGACAATTTCTCTTTTTCCTTTGGTTCATAGTAGATTTTCTCCAGGTTTCCTTACGCAACGATCCTGGTTAAAGATAAAAGTGCAATTTTTCCTTGTCTCATTTTTTTCGAAATTGTGATTAAAAGATAGGATGATTGAGGATTATTAATTGTATAAAGAGCACGTGGAAATGTACATGAATTTAATTGCAAATGATTTACAAAATGTGTATAGACTGTTACAGATTTGGAACATATTGAGATTTGAACATGTTTTTTTTTTATGTCTGTTATCGCAGTTATGTTTGTATCAGATATTAACAAAGCAAAGGTACATTTATATTTATTAGGTAATTATGTCGCATCACGTATTTACTTTCATCCAGCGCTAAGAAAAATTATATTTCATGTTCGGATTGCGATAACATTTTTATGATAAATTGTGTTTTCGTTGACTCATTTAACTCGTTATAATACTTGCCTATATATTTTGGTAATGTTTAAGGAAACAATGATGAAAAATATATAGAGCAAACCATTCCATTATATTTTTACTATGCTTGTTTTCGACTTAGTACCATATTTTTGGCAGTACTACTAAAAAATTAACGTTTTATCTGTTGCTCTATAAGAAAATGGAATTAATGTTTTTGAAATTGTTCTTTTTTTTTGTAGATAACATTTCTTTCTATCTTTAAGATAAAAATATATTGTGGACACATACGTTGTGTGTTATCGATATATTTTTATGATAATTGAAATACAAGTAATTTTTTTTAATCGTTTAGTTTTGGAAAATGAATGAATAAAGAATTGTTAACGAAAAATTAGCGCTAAGTTATATAAACCTTTTTACACCTCGGGGAAATACATGTAGGAGTACCTAGGTGAAATCGGTATCATAAAATTCTATTACGAAAGACTGGAATCAGAAGTTTAAAATCTATGAAATTATGCCTTTTACTATTATAGGTGCAATTAAATTTAACAATTGAAGATTATACATTTTTATCAATACCGACCGTGTATGTACACTATATTGAATACATAGTTGTTGATACTTGCATAGTAGAATGAAGAATTTATATTTGCATATAATTGAACTACGTACGAGATGAAAAATGGGTTGCTCAGAAATTATAAGTATACATAATATACTAATAATGTTATGAAATGTGAAGTTTTTATTGCGAAATTTCATGTGATAATGTACAAATCATTTATAAAATTTAAATATTAGCTTAAGCCATGAAAGACTTCTGCGTATTGTAATGTTATTATTGTCATTAAATATTAATTGTATATAACAAAATGTTATGTAGTGTGAGTGATGTATAGTTTTTCAAAAGCTTAACCTGCTTCTTTCAATGATCACAAAACATAAAATTTACTTAATTTGATTTTTACAATATACAGACGTCTTTTATTTGAAATTTACATTGTGTACTCATAAGTCATAAAAAATATAAAGAATCAATGATGGGATGTTGTTTTTGTACAATATGTATCATATAATCACATAAACATTCATGTACTGTTAAATGTTTACTTCCATAAAAAAAAATTTTAATTCCATTTTTTTTTTCTCTTTCCTATATTATTTCGTATTTATAATTTTTTGTTACTTTTATATTTGACTTAAGAAAAGGAAATATGATCATATTTACAATTTTTTGTATTATCCTAATGGACATCAATGTGATGCCCATTATGAAATTCATTTAAATTTATATAACTAGTCAATTAAAAAACTAATAATAATTTACTTCGATTAATTGTACAAAAACAAATAAATTAGCTTATTTTTAAGGCTGAAAGTCAATACATTAATTAAGAAATATAAAAATTTATACTATTGATAGCCAAGTTGAACACTTGTTACAAACTAAGTATAAACATGTGTTATTTTCAGGAACTGATAGAAAACCAGGTGGTTCTCTACATATCTCAGAATGAGTATTTGCAGTTTTCTTTATAACATATCCTAGATCTTTTAAGGTGATACTACCATTCAATGTGAAGTCACAGGATGTACAAGTTATATGATTTTCTTTTTGAATGAGATTAGATGTCTGACATATAGGACAAATGACTTCACCTTCTGTATCTGCAATTAATGCTAATGACTCCATTTCTTCCTGTGACATTTTTTCATACTCTTCTAATATCCATTGTTCTGTAAGTAATAATCCACATAACATTTTTCAAACTTTCTGTTGGAGTAAATTTACCTTCTTCATTAAGTATTTCAGTTTCAAGCTCCATTGCTTCTTCAGTATTAAGTGGTTCACTGGTTATAGGAGAGAAAGGATTCAGAGTTGGATCTAAATCCGTGGTAACGAGATCGTTTAACTCTTTACGCACAATTTCGGATAAGGTATCTTGAACTTCTTCCAAACTTGTTTCCAAACCAAATCTACCGTTGTTAAATAATTGTCTTCGTTTCTCGCGCATTCTTTGTCGACATCTCTGAAATTCATTTTGATTACACAAATTAGGCGCATATAATACTGAATCACATTGGAAAGTTTTGAAAATTCGAAAATAGTGTTCGAGAGCTAACCTCTCTGAAGACTTCTTGAAACTTTGGCGATCCTTCCTTGATCTTTTTAGCAGCATTTTTGCTTTTCAATTTGGCAGTCATAGTAGGACTTAAAGTTATGTTTTCCATATCTTTTGTACACTTAAACATTTTTTAATTTATAGGAAAAGCAATAAAAGGCACTTGAAGAAAACACTTGGCGGTAAAAGTTCCGTGTTGTTTCGCTTGAATTCACTGCGCATGCGCAATAGATTTGAAGTTCAAATCAATTTTTGTTCGTATAGAATATTTTTAACAATATGTATTGGGGAAAAAGGAATGATAAGGGACGAATAACGAGAATGAAATTAAACGACAATGATTTATCATTTATTGTAATACCCAGTGACGAAAGTGTAATACAGCTTTATCGGCCAGGCATTCTATTCAGAATTGAGATCGTTTCCCGCTGAGGCTGATCAAAAAAATCACGTGCCAACGGTATATGAAATAATTATTACAATCAGAGCAAGGTGTCGCGTAATATAAAACAATGTACTTCTCGATTAGTTATTACAACATGTCATTTAAGTTATGCTAAAAAAAATATAACTCTTATTACCAGTGACAATAATTCGTCCATATAAGTAAAATATCTTTTGCAGTCACTTACACGACTAACAATAAATATACATCTAAATATATTATCTTAAACATTTACGTATACACACATATAAAGGATATTTCACAAATAACTTTGTCAGATAGTTCAACGATTCATGCATTGTTTTTTTTTAAAACAATAATTGAGATCTACGAATATGCAACAGACGGATCTGTGTTAAAACTTTCTTCCTATTAAATTACTTTCACAACAATCCAACAAAGTTACTCGCTATTGAAATACCCTGTATATACACATATACACAATTATATTACATATGTATGTATACATATACACGGTCACATTCTTATATATCATATATCTACTCCGTAACTACATTCGTGTCCCATAACAATACAAACAGTCGCAATTTCATTAATCAATTTGCTTTACATTACAGCATTGAATAATAATACACGAAGTTTCTTCTCGTCAGGACTAGTTCGATGGCAGATCTTCGACCGACTACAGTATTACCGGAACAGTCAAGGAACAATGATGGCACAACGATAAGTATAATTAATTACACTTTGATTAATCTAATTCTGTTCGTCCCTTACCGAGCCTTTGCATTCGTTTCAGGAAAATAAGAAAACGTGTCTCATCCTCGAGTGAAACGCAAGATTGGGTCGCGTCGCTTTTCTACATTATGTTCTTTAGCATAAGTTTCACTCCGCTAATCTTTCTATGAGTAACAATTGCAATAATTAATTGTAATAAGAAAAGCGACGCAGCGATTACTAATTAGAAAATTACATACGCCTTCTCTCAACCGAGATCTGTCAATAATTAATTATAAACACGTTTGTAAGCGCACAATTGTCGCGAACGCGTCTTGAACTAACATTAATCTTTGTCATCGAGCTATCAGCGTGTTCACGTGATGAGCTAATTTATTATCATGTGGACAGTAACTTCCATTTGACGAAGTTCGTAGCAGCTATTCGGTAAAACAATCTCTATCGATAAATCTAACGCGGTGAACATCTGCAGCGACTTATTTATATACATATTTGTATTTACATTGTCTACAATGGCACAGCACTACAGCGATAAGTGGGAAGTGTCTTTGTACCAACGTTCATCGAGAAATATTTATCATGTTCTCGCATACAAAATGGTATTATTAATTTTTTTTTTTTTTATTATACTCGGTTACTTCCCTTTCTTGTTTTCTTATAAATGGTTGAAAATAACATATAGCACCGAAGGAACTTGAGCGCACCAACACGCGTTACATATCTGATAGCTCTTGGCAATGATTAATTTAACTATAACAGTACACTTACAAGCTAATTAATCCTAACTATTAACGAATAGTTAATTATCAATTACTTTTTCGCGAGTAACGATGAGGTTCAGGTAACAATTTCAACGAATACTTCTTACTATACTAAGAACAGAGCGACTAGGTAAATGATTGTACATACACCAGAGCTTTCTGACTGATTGCTCAAACTCGATCGAAGATCAGCGAATATAATGATAAAATGTAAAACGAAAAATCAATTGCTAATTACATCTCTTTTCCTAGGAAATCTCTTTAGAATCTTGGTTTAAATCTAGGAACTAGACTGCTCGTCCCGATGGCTACTTTATCAAAAATTTTGATCGTGCTCGATCACATTGTAAACGATTACTACTGGTATCAATGTTAGAAAAAAAAGGAAAAGCTTTGATAAATCAATCTCATTTGAAACACAAAAAGTCCTCGTACGTTCAAACCACGGAGGATAAGTCTATCACCATAATTGCACGCTTTATACAATGGATTTACAGGTAAATATGTACATAGAGAGAAAGAGATTGAGGGGATATAAAAGGTGGAGTAACAAAGTATAATTATCTCTTCTTTTTTAGATTGTTGATTGAGCACGTATCCGGTCGAAATATACGAGGACTTGTGTTTGAAGTATCCTCGTACATCAGGATGATTATGATGGCAACTACTGCCGGGATTCGAAGAACGACCGGCAGCGTGCAAATCGTCAGAGTTTCTCCGGTGCGGTGGATCTGATGTTCGACGTTGGCTGCGATGAAATTGAAGGCCCGACACTCGTTGATCGTTCCAATGGATACATCATCTTGCTCGGGATGGGCTGAGATATCGCTCGTTTTGCCAGCCTAAAAGAGCTATCATCCATTTTCATTAGTACACAAGTAAAAGAGAATCTTTTTTTTTTTCAATTGAAATCAGTTATCTGACCAGCAACCCTCAATAACAGTTAACTATAAAATTTGACTAAAATGCTAGAACTAAAGTACACATATATTATGGCGAAAGATTATTTGGACGTTGTTAAACATACTGCATTGATCGTTAAAAATAGATCGCCAGTCGTGGAAGCAGATGAAGAAGATGGATTAGCAGCGTGGTAGAGCTAGCAGTGTGTTTAGATGTTCATACTGAAAGCGTGATATAAAATAGAACATTTCCATGAGTAAAGAAGCATCAGTGAGTGATCGAATGACGATGAAGACGAACAGCTGTCCAGTCTGCAATGACAGCGATAGAGAGAGTTGATTATTAATCATTCATTCATTTGTCTAAACTTATCTTTCATTGTGGATATTAATTTCTTTGATTAATCATCTTAAAATTCATCATAATCATCCACAATGGTAGATGTGTTAATAAATGATAGAACAAATTATGAGATAGAATGAATCAACTCGGTTTAATCTTGAGATTAAAACCAAGTGATCTGTGTTAACCAACATTTTATCAACAGGAAGATTATTGAATAGACTTTTCAAGTTTTAATTTAGTACTGAAATCAGGATAATCAAGTGAAAGCTGTTCAATATTTTCCTGGTTGAATATACACCGTATGTCCGTGAGTTGTGGTATATTTTAAACAGCATTCACATGTATAATAATCGTGCATCGTGTCAGAACTTTTATACTATAATAACATGTTCGATCGTGCTGTTAATCAAGCAGTATCTCAGCCTGATCTACCAGCGAACGGGAAATACACGAGAAGTTAAAACACGTTAAGTGTTTCCAGTCTAATTAGAATTAAAAACGAGACGATTTATTCTTTTTCCTAACAATTCAAATGAAAATAGAAATATCTCGTTAATTAATAGAATCGAATATTCCGTGCGCCATCCCTGGTGGATCTAGCTAAATATCATCTCTGTAACACAAACATTCACCTAACAGATTTCAAGCGTGAAGGGACTCTAGTTCTTTTTACCTTGGTCGCTAAAGTGAGATCAGACCATATCAGGAGGTAACGAAAAAACTTTTTAGTCTCTGTACATCTAGACACTCATTGGTGATTTAACCACAAATTCTGGACATGTGTATGTACGGCTGATAGACAAAACATTAAGTTTGAGCGTAGAATCGTTGCGGCTCTCGCCGAAACGAGATATCAACTATGCTGCGTAACGTATCTTCATAATAGGTACCTGTAATTAAGAAACTGATAAGCTTTAGATAATCGTTCAAACCTTTTACTCGATAGTAGTACAATTATTGAAACAAATTAATGTTTCAATATTGAGAAAGAATTGATTTGTTGCTTCGTTGAACAGAAGAATATTATTAAATTGAAATCTTTTCTTGCAAACCTAACAAATTTCTCAATTTCAGTTTAAAATTAACAAAGAAGAAAATTCAGTCAGGGTGTTAGCAACATTCTTCTTAAACTATTCAATATATGTACCTTGTTCTCGTGGATTACGATCATTTGACAGAGAAATCTGATTTTTTTTTGTTTTTTTCTTTTTAATTAAACATTGATGAATGCGATTTAATATGGAAGAATTATCGCACTTGATCGATCACTTCTGAAACAACTATTTTTCGCATGAAAACTTTATACTGATCACAATACGGCGAGCTATAAAAATACAGTATTATCTATGTACAGACAATAGTATGTTTATTACTGTCCAAGGCTTACGCCCATTCCGAGGTATCTTCTTTCTAAGGAACAACATTTATCCACCATTCTGCAGCAATCAAAACATCTGAACGTCGAGGAAAGCAAGGGGATCGAGAAGAATTTATTACCTTAAAAAATTCCCACATCACGACCAGATGTAAGCGATATCGAACACAATATAATCACATCGAACAGATTGTGCTAGAGTGAAATAGATAAGCTCACCTTCTCCGTCGTAGAGAAGCATTTTGCCCGGGTAAACCAAACTGACCTCTTGGTATCACCATACGGGCATTGCCCTGGGCTGGTCTCGAGCCTCCATGAGCTTGCAGACTCGTTAAATGAGCAGCGTAACCATCGTGAAGAATCGTTGCCATAGTGTGAAGTTTCTTTGGAACTTTTCCAATGATGAAGATTTGATTTGCCCTAAGATTAATCGCAGTGTAAACGCTAATGTCTTTACTACTGCCGTAAGCATGATGAATAATCACACCGTGTTCCTGAAGGAAATGATACATTATTCGGCTAATTATATCAAAAAGAATTTATGTATGTTTTTAAATAGATTCGTTTACCTCTACAAGTTTATTTAAGTACGCAGCTTTGTGACCAAGCGGGTCCGTCGAAAGACCATCCGCAAAGGATACAAGACCATGGGGAAAGTTATGTTGAGACAACCAGGAAACAACTTTCTGTTGTTGCATGTCAGGCCTCGCGGTGATATAAATAATTAAGTAACCAAGTTCTTGCCAGTGTCTGGTAGAAAAATAAAAAATCAAAGTAACGTGGATTGATATGAAATCCTGATCGGTCTTTAAACTATACCTGACGACGTCGACAGCCCCAGCTCTAACTTTTGGATCCTTCCCACTAACAGACACACTCGCGGTAAACGAACCATCTATACTAAACACGATACACTCTGTTTTTGGTGGAATCACAGCCAAGAAGAAGTCTACAGATGTATGGTCACCTCTGAAAGTAGAAAAATTATATCCTTTTAATCATGAATTACTATAGTATGATTAATGAAAAAGCGTTAGTATTACCTGACGATCATTTTAACTGGATACAGTCCATAACTTAAGGTTTTATCGCCCGGTATTTTATACGTTACTCTACCATTCTTATCAGTTATTTCAGTTGATAAATACGTCCATTCTCCAGCGGGAGTATTTTTTATAATGTGAATGTCTATTTTCTCGCCTGCTAAAGTGAAAACGTCGAACGGACCGTACATAAACCTAGCAACCAGCACTTGCGGTGCTCCTTCTCTAACGATTATGTCGTTTGCTCTATGATTGGCAGCGACATTTTTAAGTTTAACGGAAGTTCGTTTCTTATTCCATTTTTCTCTAGGTTGACCTGGACGGAAACACGTTAGATCTTTTTCCTCGTTTGAGAGTAACGGCAAATCGAATCGGCCTAATTGCCTTAGGATAAATGCAATAACGTCGGATGACTCCCAGTAACTAGCGTGGAAAACATGTGGCAAAGCGTTCGTAGGGAAATTTGCTAAACCCTCTGGACAATAGAGAGCGTAGTCTAATCTCTTTGTACCCCACCACCTTTGCTGTACTGTAAACAAATACGATCCAAAATTAAAAAATAAAATAGCAATTAATTTTACAAGCAGACATTGGCGTAACATGGATGGACCACGAATACAAGTACATATACTTACAATTAGACACTAATTGTAAAGGAACATTTTCAATCATCCCAGACATTGTACTATGAATAGATATATCGGACAGTCGCCTTAAATGAGACGCTGGCGTACTTAAAGTCTCCGTGAATAACTGTGTATTCGATTGGATTGTTTCCACTGGAAGTGTTAAATGATTTATCTCTCTGTGTTTTACGCGTGAACTTCAATCTTGAGTGAAAAATACATACGTAAATGATAAGGCTGACCATTCCCTAATGGATACTTTTGATACCGAGCCACGTTCACAGGAGGAAGAAGAGAGAACTTAGCAGATATCAATGGTTCTAATCTAGCAGCTACCGGATCAGTGGGATGGAATAAATTGTACAACTGATTCACTAGTGGCCTTTTTATGTTGCTAGTTTTATCACTGCCAGATGATACCTTCCTATACGCTAGAACTAAAGCAAGTGGACTACCAAACATAAAAAATTCTCCCACTTCAAAATCCAGTTTGCAGTGTGACACATCACTGAAAAGAAAATTGAATATTGAACTTCTATGTTCTTTCAACAATTATAACGAATGAATTAATTCTTCACCTTATACTAGAAGATTTCCTTCTAGGAGAAGGTGCAGTCAAGTGTCTACCATCTTCAGGATTATTTTCAACCCCTTGATTATCCAAAATATTGTTCTCGCTGTTATGCCTAGAATGCGTAGATCTGCATAAAGCGTCGTACGTTAGAATCGCTCCTACTGAGTCTCCTATTAAACAAATCTGCCCGGTGAAGCCACGGCCCTCTTCGCTCTTCATGAACTCGTGATATACTTGATTAGCTCCTACTATGACTCGCGAGACTGCATCCTGGTATTCAGGAGTAGAACTAGCAAGTAATGGTATTGCACCAATTGGAATGGTATCATGAGTCACTTGAGGCGCATCCATGGAAGAGGGTGACACGTCAAAGCTGTATGGACTTAAACTAAAAGAAAACACATTGAGAGACAAGAATGAAAAAGATTAGTTTCTTCGTCTAATTATTCTATGTTTACCTTGATAAAATACCAAGACCCTCTGTACAGATAGAAGGACAGGAAACAAACTTAACGGCAACATGACCAACCATGCTGGGATAATGTTGCCTCATCACTGATTCAAAGGCTCCTTTAAACGTTGTAATGTCCGATTTCTTTGCTGTTAAATCCACATTCGCGTCTGAAACATTTGAATATAATATTTTTTATAAACTATCAAGCAACGTAAAAATATAATTTCATTCACTGTTTATATAAAATTACCTAAAACACTACCAGCGTGCATGACAATAATAAGTACTGTTGTTTTACAGGGTTGATGGGTAGGGGAATGTTGAGGGGAGGCTGGACACGAGGCGTCAATGCTCGCCGAAGCGGAGATCTGCAATCTTTTACTGCTACGTTCACTGGCCATACGTTGTAGATAGGAAGGTGAGAATATCGTATCATCTGGAAACACATGAAACAACACTGAGCACCATTAAAGATAAGTGCAAACATTTGGAATACTAATCATCGTTTACCTTCTTTGTTTGCGCTGCTAGACGAAGTGAACGTATTGTCCTCCTCTTCTGCTAGAAGATCCAAAGAACTCCATTTAGCTAATGAAGTGTTATCTCCAAAGTCCTCTGTATAATCAGAAATTTTAACGTTGCTTATGCATCGTGCCTTTTGAAGCATTTGTGACACGTGTTAAGGCAGGAAATATAGAAACAAGAATTCAGGGTACTCGTTCCCCAATATCGTACAAGAAAAATAGTATTTCATTTGTTAATGTTTCATAGGAAAGCAGCTTATTTCTTCTTTAGTCTACATAGCCATGCTGCTTCGTGCTATGTATTAATGTTAATGTTTGGAATGTAACTAACTTATTGGTATGTGTATAATGTTGTTAGTCGTCTACAAAGGCATGAATGCAATTGCAAAATGTTCCTGATTTTATGCAAGTGATACTAACATCAGTATTAATGTTGGTCTTTCTATCCTTCGAATCTATCTTCCAACAAACGTGTTATAATGTTGGTAGTTCTAATAACTCTATCTACGTGTCCTACCTTTGCGTATAATAGGTATAACGAACCCGGCTGCAGTGTGGAATGCGACATAAAAAACAGAGAGGGCACACATAAAGATAAAACAGAAGATCGTTAATACGAGCTCATGCTGTACGTATTTGCAGAGAAATTACGAATATTCTTAGGACACAGGATCGTACGGTTTCTTAGAGAATTACATCAAGAAGAGCAGTGTCCAAGAAATTCGTCAAAGCATCAGAGTCATGTTAGTTTCACGTGTACGAAATACTTGAAAGAATCGGTTACATGCTTCGACGGATAAGTCAGTTTCTTTTACCTTGGCAATCGAAAAACTCGTCTTCGCTACCAGATTCCGATTCTCTCACGATACTTTCCATACGCCAGTTTGCTATTTGCATATCAAAGCTTTTGTTCGAACACGGTGAATTCATTACCCCTTTGTTCTTCTTCCACGCTTTTTTAGAGTCACCTTTATCCTCAGCAGAAGCGTTTCTGAAACAAAGTGGAACGTCGTTGAACGAACCATGCATCACCAGCCTTAACGACACACAATAAATAAACAAATTCATGATTTTACTTCTCTTTTTACCTAAGCTCGGGTACTTCAGTGGGCGAGTCTTCGGGGCTGGGTTCACCTTCGGAACTAACTGTAGTATTAGACATGGGTATATCCGACGATTTTCTAACGCTAGGTGGACTTTGAGGATCCTCGTTCTTCTCGATGCTACCAAGCGTGGCAGCCAAAGTCATAGCAACATCTGACTCTTGAGGAGTATTAGACGTATTCTTCTCCTGATTTTCATTCGCAGATTCCTCGCCACCTTCTGCATTTGCCATTCTCCTTTGCAATGCCAATTGTGTTTGTCGTTCAATCTCTCGGATGTCCTCCATGGTCAAACCGTTCCATTCGTCCTGCCAGGCCCATGCTTGTCTGTGCGCTCGCACCATAGTTTTCCGCAAGGCTGGAAACAGTCAATGATTGTAGTTTATGTATCATAAATGATGCACAGTGGATTCTATGGAATCAGAAGCAAATAAATGTTGGCTATGTGCAGTACTAACCTATGTCGTGTATGAACTTTTCTAATTTTGTTTGCACGCCCCAATAACGGAATTCTACGCGGCATAACTTGTACGCGCACATTAACGACTTCCCGGATGCCGTCGGCTGTTGCTTTCCCTAAACGAAAGCGAAATAGTTCTAGTGTATCCGACTACTCGAAGCTTTAACAAGGGAACACCCTTACTCAGGATTTAAATAAAACTTTGTGGATTTATAAAATGATCCATGGTAAAAGGACATAGGACCGTTCGGTTTCTTAGAGAATTATACCAAGAAGAGTAGTGTCTAAGAAATTCGTCAAAGCACCCTTGGTTTGTAGGCCAATGGGAACGAATGAGAGATACCATTATTCTCGTTTCAGATCCCTTTATCAATCCATGTAGTTTCATTCAGGGAAGGGTATTTCCTTGAAAGTGAAAGAACGCAAAACTTATACTTTAACATCAGCCCAGTATTCCTCCAGCCAGGATTCGGTGAGGGGTCCTCGGCCAGTTTTCTGGGACACGTACGTTTTAGGATCCTCTTCTTTGACATAGTCGCACTGATCCTTGACGATGTCGATTACATCTAAACATTTGATGATTTCAGTAATCTGGTAATCTTTCATTTTGAAATAAATAAATAAATAAATTTCAATAATATACATTATACACGTACCAACGATTCTGTTTCTCAGGTCGCTACCACTGAGTTTGAAAACATTCTCTTGATAGCCATTGTCAGGGAAATAGTAGGTTTCTATTTCGATGGAGAATTTTTCAACGAAAGGACAGGTGTAACGTGTCTTCGTATAGGGATAAGAGTTCCATGCTTCTTCTTTGGCGATCAACGCGGATCTTGGTAACAAACTTTTGAACCATTCTGGAAGGTGACTACCCACGTGGTAGATCTTATGGGTGTATTGTCCATTTCCACCTGGACCATTGCTGTAAGGCTCGTTTACTATGATTTCTACACCGCTGCCTGCTCCTTGACTCTCTTCCCGAGATTTTTTCTGGAAAAAATAACGCACTGCGTTAGGTATAATAAACTATTGGCGATGGGTTCCTATGAAAATTCAAAGTCCACCCGCATATGGATAATCAGGGCCGGCCCTGAGATTTCGAGGGTCCGAGGCAAGCTTCGAAAAGGGACCCCTTCACATTCATATATGACATAAAAAAAAGTAGCTCAAATAAAAATTATAAAATTTATAAAAATAATATGAAAGCTTGTATAACTAATTTCGATTTGCATTTATATCGATTAATACTTAAGTAAACATTACTCTGCATTCTTAGACGCAAAATCATTTTATGGGGGCCTTGGACCTTGGGGACCCTAGGCGGCCGCCTAGTCTGCTTAGGTCTAGGGCCGGCCCTGATTGCATACTTCTGATAGTAACAAGATAATTACCGCTATCATATAAAGCTGAGCAATCCTGTATTCCTCGACGGTGAGAGGCAGCGGTATTCGATATTCTTTTATCAACATTTTGCCGCTATTATTTATCTTCTGTTTGCACTAGTAATGAATACTGCTCGATCAAAGGTTCTTCCTTCTTTTTTATTATTCAGCTTCATGGTAACATAAGTGTGAACCTGGAAAACAAAAATTATTTTATTTTTAATTCGAACGTTATTCAAAATGAAGGGTTTCATAATTGAATGTTCCTCGAAAGTGCCAATCGATATCTTTCGAGTTACGATTTATCGAGAGCCGATCGAATTTCGACTCTCATACCTTATCGATAAATCGTATTAACAAGTAGCAACTTATAACCGTTTTTTCCGAATTTTTGTTCGTTATAACGACGCATTAAATAAAAAAAATGTTTAATACATCCACGTTATTTTATTTTGAATTCAAACGTTATTCAAAATGAAGGGTTTCATAATCGAATGTTCCTCGAAAGTGCCGATCGATATCTTTCGAGTTACGATTTATCGAGAGCCGATCGAATTTCGATTCGCATACCTTATCGATAAATCGTATTAACAAGTAGCAACTTATAACCGTTTTTTTCCGAGTTTTTGTTCGTTATAATGACGCATTATTAAAAAAAAATGTTTAATACATCCACGTGCAATTTCCTCGAGGCCTACGTAAGTATCGATGCGTTATTTTTTTTCGCCTATAATTGAAGCACGTCAAATGCTGAATCGTTTGAGCTTCTACCACACGTTTGCACGCAAATCCTTGCTTGGTCTGCTAAAAAATTCTACGCTTACAAACCTACAAGGTCTATTAAGTAGATATTCTTCATAAAAGATATTTTAACAGTATTTTTTTCTTTTTTTTTTAGACGACATGAATATTTATTGGCAATTACGTAGATACCAGATTTTCTACGCATTTACAAGCAGCTCGTGAGCTACGTATGCTAATGGAAGGGTCCAATGAAAACCAGATACGAGTTTCCTGAGCTCAGAAGGAGCAATAAACAGAACGTTACGCAAGATACGAATTTATACTCACCTGTAATGTGTTTAAACATATGCACTACAAATAACTGTTTTTAGCGGGAAAATTTAGATTATTTAAATTATAAACATTTGAACTCGTTTCAGATAAACAGTCTACCAATAATAGATCTCTAAATGTGTATGTATTCTAATTTCAGAGCAGACAGATGGAACAATTATTTATTCAAAGTATACCATCGCAATTTCACTATTTTTGAAAATAACTTATTTTGAATGCAAGTTCTGATTGACCTCCCAGTATCAGCCAATTATAATTCCTAAAACTGAGCTGTCAAATGTGATTAATTGACATCCGTCACGTCTCTGATCACAAGCCATTAACACACTGGGTGTATCCTATCGACGTACTTACAGGTAAAGGGTTTCCTTAGCCACGAGCATCACGGAAATAGGGTTAGATCGACAGACACGTACTACTCGTCTTACTAATGCACTATACTTTTCGCGCCACACCTTAGGTCCGAGGAGATAAATCGCGGGAAGCCGCGATAGGTTATACGAGCACCACAATCCCTGGAAAACACCGGTAAACAACCAGCTCTCTAATCTACGAATATCAAAACGCGTATACTGTACGCGTCTAGAATATTACTCAGATCAGTAATTAAAATGCTTGGGACATCGAGTAGAGGAATATCGTGGCACAGTTTCTTTCACTAAATAAACGTTTTAGTTATAATTTCTATACACTGTCACATCGTTTGAGTATCAAACAAAGGCATGGTACATGCTTGCAAAAGAACGCTTGTTTCTTTTGACAGGCGAATTAGAAAACTCGACGATTAATGAATGAAATTGTAGAATGTAAAATAATATTTGTAATTGCTTTGCAGAAATTGGCGGGGATGTGAGTTGGAAAGTAAAAATGTGATGAAGAATTTATTAAAGATTTTGAGCTACAAAAAACAGTCACGATGTTGCGTGGACAACGCGCGGCCACTGACTGACGAACCGGAGGCACCGGAGGTGGCTGCGATTGGCGGGCCCGTTGACACGCGCGGCTCTTCGAACCCGCGAAATCGAGCTAGACCAATCGGAGCAACCCCTACCGCCCCCGCGACCCGGTCATCCGGATACAGTGCTGTAAAACAGAGGTGCACCATCCGGTTCCCTTGGAACTCACCATTAACACGTGCACTATGCAACGTGCCATTATATTCCTATTTAAATTTTAAATTTATATAATTTTTAAAATTTATTAATTTAAATTTCTAATATTTAAAAATACTTATATAATTATTATTTCAAATATATCCCTTTTCAGTTAAAAAAGTTTGCTAGAGTGATGGTTCCCTTGGAATGCACCAGACGCCTTTAAAGTGTGCACTTACCCACTTTAGGTAACATGACAGTATTAATATTTTAATATGCATCTATACTTCCCAGTACACTTTCATTATACTAAATGTATATTTAAATAATTTTTCATGATAATAAACAGGCACGGAGATGATAAAAATGTATGTACAGGAAGTGGATTAAAAAGGAACTATATGTAAGTTTAAAATGACCTGGAGTTGCCGAGGATTAGGCAGACGAGAATGATTCAAAGTAATTTTTAAATGTTTCTGATGCTGATTGATTTGAAATGCTAAACTGTATCCGTCACTGGCTGGACAGCCACCTCCGCCGCCTCCACCGCCTCCCTGGCCTATTGATCGACCCCCAAGCTGGCAAGAAAACGCGAGACCAGATGCGCCATATCAGCCACCAAGTTCTCGTGGAGGCGAGACGTTCACTGAAACGTTCACCAGGAGGGTTACATTCCTCGGGGGTGTCTAAATGAGACTTATAGCGATGGTCCAGGTGGAAATGGACGATACGCCCACAAGATTTATCACGTGGGCAGTCGTCTTTCAAAATAGTTGAAGGAAGTTTAAGTTCAAGAAAGATGTTTAAGAACGTTTCATTGTATTAATCATTTTGTAGATCAACGGATAGTTAGATATGAAACATAGTACTTGATTAGACTTGGTTCTCTTTTTCTGAATAATTGAAGACCAAAGCCACCGGCAATTTTAGAGCAGCACGGGGCTTGTTTACTCTTATAAGACACCTCTTTTCCAAGAAATTACTTTTATACGGGCTGAAGAGAAAAAAGATAGTCAGAGGACAGGAAGATAGGTAATTGGAGGTGCGGATTAAAAATAACAGAGAGAATCAGCACTTGTGGGAAATTGTAATCAATACTGATAATCAATACTGCTGTAACTAATTGGAGTTACAGTGGGAAATGTAGACTTGGTAGTTAGATAATTATAGCTTAGTCATGATTACAGTACAAAATAAGGTTGTCCTTGACCACGATTAAAACTGCTGATAAAATAATGACAATAAAAAAATAAAATAAATAGATAGTGTTAGAAAGGACACTGAGGACCACGATTAAAACTGCTGAAGAAATAATGAGAATAAAAAAATAAAATAAACAGATAATGATAGACAGGGCACTGAATTAATTTGATTAAAAAAAACATTTTAAAATTTAATAGGTCCATCTCCATTGTCTCCTCTAGATCCATCACTGATCCTGATTCTTGACTGAATGTACGGAGGACGTATCACAGATGCAATTATATTGAAACTAATAGAGTTAACTAGTCTCTGGCCTATCGAACGTTTTCACGCAAAATTGACGAAGAAAATTGACCCCTGACATTAGTCGAGAACTTGCTGGCTGAAACGATTCCTCAATATTGTACATCAACTGATTCCGCAAGATACACGTGTTCAGAGCCAACGAGTTTGGCCTATTTAAGAATAAAATTCGTCTATCAAAAAATAGATAGAGATTGGGGAAGATTAGTAACGTTTTACCTACGGCTTGGCACAAAAGCGTGACGAATCGCTTGATGGACGGTAAAAAACCATTCTCTTTTGTGGAATCAACGATGTGTATGAGACATTTTATGAATAGGCGTGCACGATTTGATTTCTGCAAAAGTCAAAAGCGTCAAAGAGAAATGCACCTTCGAATAGCATCCACTCGGTAACCTTTGGATGGTTTTAATGCACTTTAACGATAAAAAGACTGCACTTTAATCTCACTTGAACTTCTCGTAACTGAGGTACTGATTTTTCGAATATTTCAAATCGTCTTTTTTTTAAATCAAAAAGAATTAATCATTTTTATCTCTTCTGAAATACGTTTAACTGATTGTTTCACATTGCCAGATAGGAAAGTCGTCAGAAAGAGTTACCCTCCTACCTGGACAATTTATATTTCCTTCTAAAAGAAGGAATAATAAATGATAAAGGAATAAAACGGTGTCATAGTTTGGCTCGATTAAAACGATATCGGCTTCCATCAAAGTAATGGAAACATCGCCCCACAAAGAGAAGTATGTTGGACAGAGATAAACGAACTCACGTATGTATGTATGTATATTTCATTCTCAGATGGTCAGGGTACACGTCGAATGACGTCAAAACACTCTGTGCCAACCTGTCGGCACAATATGCACATGTACAGTGACGTAAGCAAAAGATTTCTTCAGACAATCAAAGGAAGGGGCCAAAGAATGTGCTTAGTAGACTATCCAACGTTGACCTTCTATTTTAGGACAGAAACCACGATGGACGTTGAGTGGGAGCAATGTACAGGCAACTGAAGTTTTCTTTGATTAACAGAAAGTAGAGGAGAAGGAGTTTTGATCATCTAGATTTTTTGTATGGGAGGATGGGAGATCCTAGGTTCTACTTAAGCTCCTCCAAGGTTCTTCCTAGATTTTCTCTAGGACCTAGTTTTCTTTGATTAACAGGAAGTGGAGGAGAAGGAGTTTTGATCATCTAAATTTTTTGTATGGGAGGATGGGAGATCCTAGGTTCTACTTAAGCTCCTCCAAGGTTCTTCCTAGATTTTCTCTAGGACCTAGTTTTCTTTGATTAACAGGAAGTGGAGGAGAAGGAGTTTTGATTATCTAGATTTTTTGTATGGGAGGTCCTGGGTTCTACTTAGGCTCCTCCAAGATTCTTCCTAGATTTTCTCTAGGACCTAGATTCTCTTTAGGATCTCCAAATGTTTCCCCTGGTTCTCCCAAAACCAAAACTCAATGATGACTCCTCCTATCTTACCAAACGTCGTTTTAAAATCCACCTTTGGCGCAGCTCATAAAAACCGTGACTTTATTACAAACATCTGGAAATCTTCTGAAGATATCATTAGGGAATAAAGGTGGTAAAAAAGGGACAAGCTCTCAAAGCTTGAGGTGATCCCAATTGTAACTTTGATGTTTTTTCTAGCATTCTACTGCGATAAATTTTACTAATCCATGAAAAATGAAAAAAAGATTTCGAAGAGAATTAGGAGGAGTTTTCGGGGAGATATTTCGAAAGATTTTTACGCTAGTTCTAATATTGAGACTATAAATCTAGAATGAAACGAGGATATAAAGATCGAATGCGGTCAAGCAGTAATAATCATTGGATTATTTTCATTGGTTCGCCGGATACAAGGCATCCGGTTCTCAAATAGCGTGAATAATGTTGGGGATATAACGATCAACTTTCCTCAGAAAATTTATGTAAGAAATATAATTTGTAATTTATAAAAATCTCCAGGTAATTGATACTATTAAAATACTGTTCAAATACACTTTTTACTTTATAAATTGCAAAAACGTTAAAGCATTTGTTAATTAATTTTATTTTCATTCTCGATGCAATTTCCAGCGATATAAATTGATGTAACGTAAAAAGTAATCTTATTTCATCGTTTCTGTTCAATGTATCGGTTAATTTTCTTTTTCTTTCTTTTGTTCAGTCTTCCTCGCCGCATTCGGGTCTTCCACTTCGTATCCGTGAGGAGATATTGGATTTTTCACGGGATTGTGGAACAAGGAGTGGTTGCCATCGCCCCATGGGAAAGGCTATCGAAGGAAAAATATTTATAAATTATTTATAGGAAAAGGTCTCGTGGTTCACAGCTTGCTATGCCTATAAAATAACCAACGTTGCTTCGATTAACCGAACAATATCAAATTTCTGTGGTGAAGGCGGACGATTCGTACGACTTCGTTAATCGATTACTCCACAAATGGATTACCGTTCTGAGATGCACGGTACGAAGAGGCTCGTTGAGTATAAGAATCAGTATAAAATTCGCGTAGTTACGCAAAACAAAAATAACGCGTATAATCAATTCTTCCATTAATTACAGTTCCACGATCAAGAGAAAAATTGTACGAAGAACATCGATAGGAAGAAAAATAGAAGATATATTAAATATTAAAACGTAAGATTAATTAGAAGAACACCTTGGTTATTTTACGCATCCACGGGACGTCTTCGAATTCGGGCCTCGGTTCTTTCTTCTTTTCCAACTCTTCTGTGTAAGTGTAGATCGACATGATTATCAATATTGGCATGGCGACGAAACACGCCAACGTTCGCCAGAATTTTTCCTTGTGCGGATCTGTATTGGCAAAACCACACACTTTATCATTAATCATCAGACCAACGAAGCTGCTAAAGAATTTCGCGGTTTTTTGATCGCTTCAAATAGAAACATTTGAATTTCTTTACTGTTTAAATGATATTACATTATAGACATTGCTTCATATTTTGTCTCGTAACAATGGAATAGATAAGATTTTTATTTAAAGAACAACAACGTAACTTTAATTACTGATAACGTCCGACTTATTCTTATCGATGATATTGTCCATCGAAAAGAAACTGATTTCCTATTTTACTTCATTTCTATAATCTACAGAGCTATAGAAAGGGTTACCTTTCTCACGACAATAATCTTCGATGTTAGGACAAGGAGGTGTCGTGCAAACAGGTGAAGGATCCTCGGGCAACGGTTTGCATGGTCTCGAAGAGTCAGGACACTCGTTCGAGGAGGTTTTCACATCACAAGAATCAGATTTTGTTTCAGAACAGATATCCTCGAAAAGTTCTTGCTTTTCTTGTTCAGGACATTCTTCTGACTCTGATTCTTTTTTGCAGGAGGAGTAACCGCGGACATTCTCGTAACAGGGAATAGTCATTTGAGAAGAATTTTTTCTCTTTCCTAATTTTTCACGCTTATAAAATGGATCGTCTATGGAAGAATGAAATTTCAACGCCGAATTTGATAACATCCTTGTGGACGAACAGAAATATCTTGCTGAAGGACGGGGCTCTTTGGAGAACATCCAACTATGGTAAATCTTGGCCAAAGGGTACTGTGAAACAATCGACGATCTTTTGTCGAACAGGAAAGTCTTTTGAACGTTGTTCTTTCTTTCAGCAGAATGTTCATGTATCTTCAGGGATAATGTATTCTTTCCTGAAACGAACTTTGGAATCACATCAATCTGTTTAACAAGCAGGCTGAAGAAATAGTAGATAATTTAATGGACAACGTAAGAAAGAAGTTAAACGCAAGGAATAGTTCATAGTAAGAAGAGGATAATATAAGAAACTAAGTGAGAATTAATGCAAATGAATTCCACCGTGCGTCGCCGACTATCTGGACGGATCCTTGGTATTTATAAGGGAGACTCTTATCAAAACTCGATAAGTTACTTTCTTTCTATCAGACCAGCAATTGAATTCACAACCTTCTTAAATAATAAATTATTAATTAATGTAACATTTTGATTTGAATTATTTTTATAACTTATAAAATTTTAATTCTCATATTTATATTAAATTTTTTAATTTTCTTGAAATGGCGAAAGATTTTTAATTCAAGCGTGAAGGTTGTGAATTTAATTGTCATCGTGGAATTTAATTCATAGATAACTTTAAAATATCCCTCTCAAAGTTTCTCATTGAAGACTTTAAATTAGATAATGTGTATCAGTGTCCTGTCGATAACACAATCATGTTCCTGAGCTTAAAGATAAAAAACCAAGGTTTCTGTACCTTCGTTTAACAATATTATCCTCGATAATTCATATCTCGAAACATCTTTGGCTACGCAAGACGACCAACCTTCTTTGATACTTCTACAACGATGTCCTCTACATGTATTTCCTTTTCTCTCGTCCAGGACATCGCCGAAACTTTGATTGTACGGAAAAGAGCGTTCGTTTTCGTTGTTCGGTTTGATTAATAAGGAACGCGATAATTCGTTGGAACTCGCGACGGATGACAAAAACGACAGAACTTTTAACCTACACAAAAGAGGCAACGTCGCCATGTTTCACGTTTGATCGTTCGATAATTTATTTTGTTTGCAAAGGAAAATCGTGCTCCAGTTTTTAATACATTTTTCTTTGGAAGAAACGCGTGGCCATCGAATCGGGAACGTGGCTTTTCAATCCCAATGCGCCGACTCTTTTGTCACGTAAACTCGTTCTCCTTTGTTCGTATAAACATATTTTCACGTACATATGGATATTTCAAGTATCCCAGACATCCTGGATGAACTTTAGGATTATCGAGGACACAATAAACCTGTATAAGATACGTTTAGATCGGTTTTTCTGGAAAAGTGTTATTGTATAATTTTTCACACCTGTTCTCCGCGTTGTTTTCATTTTCCATAATACACGAAAACAACTCGTTTCCTCTACGTTATCTCTGTTCCATAACGAGGATCGCATTTCCGGTACACGATCGTAGCTTCTGTGACGCTTGCAAATCGCACCGTATTTATAGCAGTCCTTCCGCTCTTCCGCTTATATTCGCGGTGAACGTTTTGATCTCCGTCTAGTGGAAATTCGTGGTGCAATTCGAAAAAATCAACGCGCGATTCGTACAGGTATGTGCGTTCAATATTTATGAGGGTATTTTATTAGGTTTCTTCTTTTCAATCGACGTTCTATTCGTTCACGGATTGCAAAGTTAACAAACACGTCTGTTCTCATTCTGTTATTTAAATCATTCTATATTCTGTAATTTTACAATGGTACACATTAGAAATCTAAAACCTCTGTTATTTTCTAATATAATTTTACATTTCATTCATAAGCTTGTATTTGAGTGGTTCCATTAATTACAATTATAAGAATCTAGTTGTTTGTCTGAAAAATGAATCAGTGCTCGTTTAATAATTAGATCAGCATAGCTGAGACACATAGATAAATGTGCAGCGGAATAAATGGGACAGCACGTTGTTCGAAACGTAGAGTAGCGAAGCGCCAGAATGTCTGGGGTCAGTAGAAAGTAGTAAACACGTAGCCGTCCGTATATCAAGCCCGTTGCTAGCGTTGCAATATCGGGAAAATCCTTTTACCATTACTTTTTGCTTCACCGCTATACAATCCGAAAAGAAACTCCATCTCGTGGCTAACATAATTCAGAAACTTCTTCTCATTTCATTTGAAATGAAACGCCAACTTTTATAATCTCATCCTCTCAGATTCGATAAGGTATTAAGACGAGATAGGAAGTTCTAGGCTCTCCCTAGGCTTTTCCAAGGTTCTACTTAGGTTCTATTTAAATTCTACTTAGGTTCTTCCTAGGTTCTATGTATGTTCTCTCAAAATTTCATTTAAAATATATTAAGATTCTACCCAGGGTTTATTTAGGCAATCCCAAGATTCTACTTAGGATCTCCCATGGTTTCATTTAGACTCTGCCAAGGTTCTACTTGGGTTCTATTTAAATTCTACTTAGGTTCTTCCCAGGTTCTATATAGGTTCTCTCAAGATTGCACTTAGAATGTTTAGGCAATCCAAAGATTCTACTTAGGATCTCCCAAGGTTTCATTTAGACTCTGCCAAGGTTCTACTTGGGTTCTATTTAAATTCTACTTAGGTTCTTCACAGGTTTGATGTAGGTTCTCTCAAAATTTCACTTAGAGTGTATTAACGTTCTACTCAGGGTTTATTTAGGATCTCCCAAGATTTCATTTAGACTCTTCCAAGGTTCTACTTAGGCTCTCCCAGGGCCCAAGACCCTAAATTGAACCGAGGATTCCAAACCGAATGCAAACGAGGAACAATACACAAAACACAAAAGCAGTAATTTAATGTTAAGCCGACGAAGGACTCTCGAGATCCATTCCTTTCAATAAATTCATATCCCAAGGAAAGATGCTACGATGTTCCAAGCTCGCGATGGAACTTGGAACCTTTGACATTACTCGAGCAATTTCCAAGGAAGCCATATTCGTTGTAAAAATTTTACGACTATTTAAAGTTCAAAGAGTGAAATACACGGTGGAAGAGGAAAACCTTCGATAAAACGCAGGAAATAAAGAAGAAGATGCTAATGAAAAACAGTGCGATTATCTCAGTGTTGGCAGAAAAATCAAAGGAACAGTATCATGACTTTGCGTTTTCATTAGTTGGAAAACCCAATGTTAATATTCATTTTCAACGTCTGCCTTTCAAGAAAATTCAATTCTTCGTTTCAAAATTCATCTCTCAACTGATGTTAGTATAATTTACAATTAAAATGTTACAGCAATTTGAATTGGATGGGTTACATTGAATCTCATATAAACAGGTGTTATTTAATTCAATCCTTAATTGACGCAATTAATCAGCTTCCAGATAATAATCAACAGCTACAATCCACGCGTGTGTTCAAAGAAACAAAAGGCAGATGTTTTACAAAGGAACGTAAAGAGTGGAGTTGTACAATTTTCAAGAAATTTGTTTACTCATGGTTACTTCAAGTTTTTTCACTTCTCGAGTAAAGTTTCTTTCTTACATTCTCTGAAGTTTGGAATTTGAGCCAACACAGGTATCGAGTCTCTTGGCATCCATAATTTATCATCAGTTGTCTCCCTTGACTTGGAAAATCAATGACTCTAAATAGGATCATTATATCTGTCTCCTGTGCTGCTCGAATAAAAAATTGAGGGATCGAAGATGCGGAGGTGTTCACCATTTCCGAAGAATCTCAGCGATGAAATGGCGCAGAATGGAAATGTTGATAATTATTCGCCGACGATGGAACAGGAACAATGGGATCAGGTTCGCCTGGTGGCTCCTGGAAAACGGGGATACGTCGATGCGCCTTGCGCGGAAACCTTTGACATTTCGAGAGGACGGGTCGAAGTTTCCACCCTCGTGGCCTAGGTGCCCGGTTAAGGTATACCTCGTTTTCCTCAGGCTCATCCGGCCGACACCGTGTATACAATCAAACAAAGACGAAGGCGAACCGAAGAGAAATACGATAACAGTCAAAAAAGTTTCTCTCAGAAAAGAGAGTTTTTTTTTTTTTTTTCAATGAAATCTGGCTGTTTGTAATTGAAAAGTTACGCGGAAATCTTTTGCGGTGCAAAGTAACGAAGGTAGAGGGACGAAAAGGAAACTGGGTCGACGAAAGGCTTCTTCTTTAACGAACGCTCTAATTTACACGTAATCGCGCGATGAACGAAGAAAAGGTCTTCGTGGTTTAACAAGTAAACCGTGGATGTTATTTTGTATTACTCTGTTCAAATACCGTGTATGATTAATTGGAGCGATACTTTATTTATACGAGTTGTGTACTAGCTCTCCCACGCATCTGGCTGGAGTTCTAAAATGGTAGGAGACAGGAAACGTTGAATGACAACCCCTTTCTTTTTTAAATGGAACTTTGTCTAATGAAGTTTTATTCTATTTTAGAGTTATAATTTGGCCCAGTTAGATGGAATACCATATTCTAACTGTGTAGTTAGAAAAGTTATCAGAATATGGAAACACAGTTATGGAAGTTCATAAAAATCTTTAATATCAGAAGAATGTTGAAATGAACATTTACAAGAATTTCACAATAGAACAAAATATTCTGGGAACGTTTTAATGTCAGAGCTAGACCTTTCGACTGTTTAACTTTCTGCTCCATTATTATAAAAGACCCAGCCCCTTAATTAGCGTAACAAGTTCGACCGCGCTTCCAGATTACACGTGTACAGGGTGAAAATGTTCAGTTAGCTACCAAAATGTCATTCACGAGCGAACTTTACCTATCAACCGTCTATTTTTAGTTAAAATAAAGAAGTGATTCGACGTTTGGTAATTAGAACAATGAAATTTTATATGTAACTCAGAAGAAACATAGAAAACTTTTGAACTATGCAGCTTAGTAGAAACAACGGTTGCTAAATATTACAATTAACCGTAGTCGACGAAAAAAGATATCGAGGAATTATTTTTAGACACTGTTCACCGGAACTAAAAGCCCGTAAAGGTTCATCGTACTCTCCAATATATTGACTTTACGATAGAAATTCTGTAAGAGGATTACATTACCCTCGTTACGTGCTATCGTATATACTGCTTTGCATTATCTCCCCTCACAGTTCATTATCATCGAAGTGCATTACGTTGACATTGAGGCGCAATTTTGTAGACTATTCTTGCATGAATACGCCTGGGATAAGTTTAATGAACAAAGTCACTTATGAGAAGAAATGAAATTGAAGTATATTAATAGCGTAACAAGAAAGGTAAATCACTAAAAAGTTGCTAGTTATAATAGTATTTATTTCGTTTAGCTTAAATTAATCATCATTTTTATTAAATAATAATTAAATTCAAATCGGTATTACGGTTCTGATTCCTCTTGGAATTCGTGTATTGACCGATGTGATTAATTTCGTCCGTGTAAATGAATGCCACGGCAAGCCATGTATCCCCGTTGCTAATTACAGTCAGTGATAATTAGAAGTAATGTACACCCTTTAACACAGTACATACGTACGTAATTTAATCGGATTTTGAAATTTGAGAATTTTCAGTTTCAGATATTTGAAATTTCAAAGTCTCCCGCATTTAGAACGATACAAACTCGATTTATCGAATCAGATCGAATACTTGAAATCGGCTATCGATTTCGATCGAGTATCGTACATTTTGAATACTTCAAACGTATACAAATAACTCGAAATATGTAACGTGAAACAATTAAAAGGTAAAAAATCTACTGTAAATGTATTGAAATTCGATCGATCTTATTCTTCAACGTCACCAATTACGTCACATAGATAAAGATGGAGAACAGCGACGAAGCGGTCCTTTCTAACCCCTTAAAATATTGGTACCAAATAACCTGGGTAAATATTAGGTTCTTCTAAATGCTTGTTTATTACTCTCATAAATGGAATTTAGTTTTTATGTTCCATTAAACTGCGTCAAAAGTAACTAAATACATAAATTTATCGATAAAGTAAAATAACAATATTCTTTCGATCTCATAAAATTTCGTTTTTTATTATAATTGCTTAAGTATAAAAACATTGATTTTTTAAGTTTGCAGGTTTAAACAATATAAATAATTACACAGAAGAAGTACGTTGAATTTACGAAAGATCAACATTCATTGATTCGTCTGAATGCATATTAAATAATAACAGAGGATTATGAGGCAACATATATATTACTGTATAAAATCAGAAAGTTTGATGAATGAGAACAGACAATCCCTGCGTCGCTGACAATTCGTGTTTTCGTACAAACGGAAATACGTAGTTGGCAATAGATCTGATGGTTAAATTCTTTGAAGTACTGATCGATGATAGTTACGTTGCGGTCGCGTGTGGCATGCATGCACATACATACCAATTCAGCGACAGATTTCAACAACTCCTCTTGTATCCATGGTTCACTTTGTACAATGGTGTTCACGTATGCACACATACAAATGCGAGCAATCATACGCAACTACCGCGATTATCCCATTGCGAGGTGTCTATCGTTTTTGTCTGGTTAATCCTGATAAAGATAGAGGGAAATATGGAGCAGCTCTTCCTCAATCAGTAAAGCAGATTCAACCAGTTCTGATACGAGTATCGATGCACTTGTTCCCGCGTGCAGTGATCCATTTAACGAGGTAACTAGCCATTTCTAGACCCTTCGAATCCCTCGAAAAAACAATCACCATTTTCAAATTGAACGATGAATCTTATATAAAATGTATGTCATCGATTGGGAATAACATTTAATTTTTCTTATATGTATTGATAGGTGTAATTTATACAGTTTACAGTATTTTATATGTATTTTTAGAGACGGTAGCTGTTACTTTCATTTTTGGTGCAGTTGCAGCCCTGTTGTTTGATCAAGTTTCCTGTTTAACCACGAGAGCGCGCCATCGGCAACTCAATAAAATCCAAAGAGCGCCGGACGGGCGGTGTTCCGCGAAGCGTGATGAGTTTGACAGCTCCCGCGTACTGAACGTTATTCAAAAGTAAAAAATCGATCAAGAGATGAGGCCGAAAAAAAATCCTTAACACGTTTTCCGTATGCATCCACGCGAGACCGTCTAATATGGGAGAATGGTTGGTCATAGAATCATTACGCTGATATTTTTTCTGGCAGGTAAGAAAGGATAATTCGCTCGGCCGTAAGTGCACCTGCGGATCAATGTGATATTACACGTTCAGTCTCTCTTTCTGCGTTTGTATACGTGAACTGTATAAATCGTGCTAAGTACACGATCGTTACGATTCAGGGTCGAGTTATGTAAATTTTAACAAGTATTTTGATTTCTCAAGTGTTCCGTTTCAATTTTGATGTCAATTTTTTTTCTTCTATTCGATGTTAGGCGAAACCAATTGGAGAAAAATGTAATTTATAATTTTGTATGAACGAATAATAATTATACAAAATTTTCTGAATAGGTGTAAAAAATTTTAAAAAATGTTGTATACATGTATTTGTACGAATTTTAAGAATAAATGTATAATGATAAATTAAAAACAACAAGTACTATATAAAAAATAATTTCATATAAAATTTCATTGTAAATTAATTCAATCATTTTATGTTGTTTTCAGCATGGCACGAAGCAGTAACTTTAGTGCCAGTACGCTCGGTGGCTGTAGACCTTGGGCAAAATTTGACTCTGGCATGTGCAGAAGAAGATGCACTGCCACAGTCAGGAGAGTCTGTTGGAATGATGTGGATAAGGGAGGGACGCGAAGATGGACAAATTGAACGTCTAAAGGTTGAGCCTAATGGAGCATTGGAACTTATTAATGTCAGTGCAGATGATGCTGGAAACTATTCATGCACCTTAGATGATGATCATGATGCTGTTAAAACTAGAGTCAATGTACAAGTTAAAAGTAAGTCATCATTTGATTATAACTTTTAGATAGTTGAATATTAATATAATATATGTATTGTGTTTTTAGCTCCTCCTCCAGCTTTGCACAATGTATGGGTAAAACCATCAACAATATTGGCAAATATTCTTTGGGAAGTAGCTGGCACAGGTGGTTATCCTATCATAGATTTCACTGCCGAATATCGTCTTAAACCAAGTGTGGGTGAAGAACCAGAAGACTGGAAGCCTATTGTTCCAACGCACATTCCACCAAATTCTGTAAATTTCCCTTACATCAGATCAGTATTCTGTTATCTGATTAGTTTTGTTAATATGATTAATGATTCTGCAGAGGCAAATTGATGTATATCACTTGGTGCCAAACACGACCTATTCTTTCCGAGTTTGGGCAACAAATCAGCTAGGGAGAGGTGACATTGTTGAGGTTGAAGGTCATACACATCACAGTATCGAAGAACTAGGTACATAATGTGAACTGTATTATTCCATAAGGCAGGATTCTGCATGAAAACAAAATCAATATTTATATACCAATATTGTATAGCTTATTAATTGCGATTCTTTCAGAACTTGCAAGACATCTCTTAGCAGGTGTAGAAAACTTTGACACTCGTGTCTGGGTGGCAGCAGTAGGGATAGTTATGGGTACACTTATGATTCTTGGTATAGGTACTTGTTACCTCCTCTATCGTGAGTGCAAAGTACCCTGTAAGCATTTCCTGGTAACTTTATCTAAAGGCTTTTGCTTCTACTCTTTCTCTTTCATGCTATTTATTTCTGCTGATGAAATTTCTTTTCTTTTATGCAAATGAATTGAAATACAGATATAGAATACCGAATTATAAAAGTGTATGTAAATCGATTATTATCTCAAGAAGATCTGCAGCAGAAACGATAGCATCACTAACCACTTAACTTATCTATGGCCCTGATCTCTAGCTTTCTTTACATCAGCTATTCTCCTTTCAATCAATTTAGTGCTATTCTAATACAGTGCCAATTATCTTTCACTAATATTTCCCTACTGCAAGCGCTCTGCAAATTATTAGTATTTTAATGAATTTTTTAGCGTTTAACTTAAAAAATTTATTAGCATTTAATGAATCTTCTGACAATACCATTTTAACATAATAACACTTTTATAACTTTCGCACTAAACACCTTACAACATAAGGCACTAAAATAATATGTAACATATTTTTACCTTTTCTGTACAGTTTGCCTGTCAGTAGCACCTTTTATGCTCCTAATAGGAATGAAACCTAAAATTTTGAATGAATTTTATTAACCACCAAACTTAATCTATCCATTTACTTTAATTTGTTTCCAATTTTATCAAATATGTTATGTTTAGAATTCACATAAGTTTTGGTGGTTTATATCGAATTTGTTATGCAGAATGATTAGTGTCATGAATATAGAGTATTATGATAGTAATAGAGCATTATGGCCTAGATAACATTATGTGCTATTAGTATGTCTTTGATTATATCAAATATAGTCAAAGACAGCACATATATACATATATTTGCTGGGTAAACAGTGTACCTATCTGTATAAATAAATTTTTAATACATTCCATTAGCTATACTTATGTAAAAATAAATTTCAAATTCGATTTCTGAAAATTTATTATAAAATATTAATGAGCATTTATGGCCTAGCAAAGGATTTGTAAAGGGAGAGGGTAGAAGCTAATATAACTCGTGGCCCAGACCAATGAAGATTAATCTCCGTTCCCGAATTGCAGCGCAGCTGGAGGAGCAGGAAGTGATTGAACTTGTACCCAATATCATTCTGAATCCAGGATTTTTTGATGAAAGAATCGAACATATTCCGCAAGATGAAAATTTCAACAACCAGACTACCACACGTTTGAACAATAACAGCGTTGTGCAACCTATGCGACTTTAGCGATTAAATACTTAGATTTCTGTGGCTAATTTTTATTAACAAGTGGCTTGAGCACAATTTATGTGTCACCTTAAACGTAAGTAACTGGAATTACAAGAGGCCTCGAATCTACCAAAGTATCGCAGAATTTAGAGATCGGGTAAGCGGTGAGGTTGACGATAATCACCGCTAAAACTGAGATTTGTTTTTGTTTATAGTCAGAAAAATTGAGAAATGCATCATACATTTTGAGTGTTCGAATGAAGTAAAACTTTTCACTTACAATGTAAAGTGTTCAAAGCATATGTAAGACTCTGTTAGGTTTTGTGAAAAAAACGGAGTAGAACATTTTTGAAGATGTTTACAAGGAAGTTCTAACATTGAAAATCCGATATTATTGCTCATTAATCGAGCTTAAAGGTGAAGAACTCCTGTAAGCTAAAGAAATATTCTTAGTAAGACTGTAATTCTAAGAACAAACAAAACGAAATTTCCGTGAAATTAAAGTTCGTACGGTGTTAATATAAGTGGCATACTTTGCTCTTACATTCTGCATGAACATGACAATGTTTTTACAATTATTTTTAATCATTATTACTGCATACAAGTGAAATCTTAAGGGACGACAATATCATGCAGAAAGTAAGATTATCGCAAATTCACATAATCGGATTAAACAGATTTTGTCAGACGCGAGGTATGATAAAGGCTTGCTTACTGCCGTTTTAAGGTGTGCAGAAGTCGTTGGTACGAAAGTTCCTTTTTTTTTTGCGTCTTTACAAAGATTTTTTTTTTATTATTTATTGTTATAAGAATTTATTTGTTTTTGTTTTTAGAGAATATGTTGGTAATGTTTTTCTTCCAAAGAATTTAAGATTAGTGAACAATGCACGATATACTCTTTCTGGAGAAAAATCCTGTGAATCAGAGAGTGTACAGTGTAAAAACCATGGTACTCTAATTGAAAAGTAATTCTACTATGTTAGCATTATTTATAATAATATTATATTCTTCGTACTTTTAACTTTGCATGCAATCATTCAATTAATATGTAATGCTTCAACATGCTTTTGCACCACCTTAATAACAAATGCAATATTTACCGCTACAGAATTATTATAAAAAATACTATAAAATCAAATTTTATCAAAAAGAAAATTTTAACAAGCGCGAGATAGCACAATTTTTTTAACAATAAGTTTCAGTGTGTGAACTTTTTAAAAAAGTAAACAAAAAAAAAAAAGAATCCATTAATAATCTTCGTGATATTCAGCGAATAAGAATTATTCCTGGGCATCATACACTTCAGTTCAATTCATTGCATTCAGATTAGCAGTAAATGTAGGATAAAGTAGAATAAGTTAAAATATTTTGGATATCATCTTTGATAGAATCAAGTTTGATAATGAATTGTTGAAACAAATCTTTTCCCAGATATTCATTTTCTATGATAATGAATATTATCATCTCATTGAAATTGCATAAAATGAAATTCAACTTAGTCAATCAATAAGGTTGATGATTTTGATAAAAGCTCTTCCTGTACAAATACATAATTATTTTCCACAATTTACAAGTAGTATCATATCAGAATTTGTCATTGTGAAAAATATCTTATTATAGTAGCGAGTGCTTAGTGTTGAGGCTTTTCTTCATTAAAAATACGGTATTATTTTTATTCTTTACCTAAAGCTCTCAGGAAAGATCAAACGATATGTTCTTTTGTTGTTATTCAGATTTTTTTCTTTTTTTGTTTTAAATTAATCTCTATTAAAGCTCTCCAAGTGACAAATATAGAACTGGTTGTGGAAATTGATTCTCGTATTAGTCTTTCATCTGTTATTAGTGAAGTTCATATTGTGAGAAACATAATACCTTAATGACTCTACTTAAAACAATTGTATAAGTTAATATCTTGCTTTTGTCAATATAAAGAAAGTGACAAAAAGCAATTTGGTGCACGCAGGTTGTATAAATATTGGTTGTGCGTTGTTACATTGAAGCTTTATGATCTGTTCCTCCCTTTAGCATGATAAATTATAGGGGTGAACAGACTCAGTTCGGCTTCGTACTATGCACTCTGTGTTGTGAATGGTATATATACGCGCTAATGAAAAATAATAATACGATAATAACAATAATGATAACGATATAAATATATATATATATATTTATATAGCCGAGGCATCGTAATATTTTAGCTATAAGCAAAGACAATTTTTTATATAAATAATAATATTGCTGAAATGCAGTGATGAATATTTATCTACATATTCATATAGATAATTTTGTGCTATGATATCGAGCTTCAAGAGTGATCTAGTAGATTTGCCCATTAAGAATCTTTGATGTAGAATATCATATTTCTTCTTTCTTTCAGAAGAGTCGTGTAGTACATTCTTTCATTCAGAGACTGTATAAAGACATCATTTTGATAAATTTTAACAATGCAAAATTTTTAAATATTAATAATACATAGAACAATTGTATTCATTTTCTATACAAAAAGAATCTTAAGTTTAAAAAATTCAGCAATAATCTATTCAATACTTCAAGACACGACCCTTCATATCTCATGCACATTCAAATAAAATATGATCACTTGTTTCTGCTGACTTACATAACAATAGATATATTGTAATTTAAATGTTTAACTGTCTCTATCAAAGCTATCTGGTGAAGGCATAGGTTTTACATTTAGTGGCATTAACAACATGGTGAAACCTGATAAGAAAAAAAAAAGTATAAATGTTACTTGGAATATAAAATGAGAAATTATTCTTATAATTGCTGGCTGCTATGAGAGCTAACAATGAAGCTAAGTCATCTGAGTTTAGAATTCTGCCATTGCATATTATAGAAGATCTGCATATCTACCTATGCAACATAGGATGTTTATAAAATCACCTTCATTATATTAGGAATACAATCAATAAAATAATATCATTAAAGCCAAGAATAAATGATAAGATAATAATTATAATTTTCTTTTTGAAGGATAAATAGTATTTTTTTAACATTATGAATAATATGTTCTTCTTAATTAGGTACTTCAGATTGATATTAAAATCAAAAATACGTTGCTAAGTTTAATTTTATCTAACAAATTTTTTACCTTTGTATACCAAGAAATGAATCAGATTGTATACCAGTGTTAAATAGATATATTTTTATGAGGTAGATTACAATAACATAAACCTAGTAATTATGGCAGATATTTTGTTTATATTCCACATTATATAAATTCAACAAAATTAATAACTTTTTCAAGTAGTTTCGTTTCCCATTTATGATCATGCATTTTTGGATAACAAACGCTATTAAGCACCACATGTGCATAGCATTTATCATTATACCTCTGTAGTCAAATGTATTTCATTAATATATTTACTTCACATAGCACATGTGAAACATAAATTAAGTAAAGCACAGTACCATAGAATAGTATAATGGTTGCTGGTGGCACCATGAATCGTCCCTAACATACATATTGCTTGCCGATGACATACCAGAATAAAAAGAAGTTTAATGTGGTTTTTACAAAAAGCTTCAAGTTAGTTGTGCTTTTTTCCAAAAAGCCTCTTTTTCAATTTCTCCTCTGAGACTTTGCATAAATATCTGTATTTACAAGTGAGAACAATTGTAAATACTAAATATTTCTTTACTTTTTGTAAAAACTACACATCTGTCATGTCATTACCTATTAGATTAATAACATTAGTTTAACAACCTTACATTAAGTAATGGTAAAGGAGATTTATAATGGTAATTCCAGAAATAATGTTATAGAGAATAAGTATTAATCTTTACATTAGTTTTTGTATTAAGTTATACTGTGTTGTGTTACACATATAGTAACCAAAGTATTTTTGGTGATTTCTTTACATAAATTATTTGTTTTATAAAAATGAAAAAACAAAAACATACATAGCAAGCAACATTTGTATATAATGTACGCATTGTCGTTTTATTTCCGTATTTTGTATAAACTGTTGTATATGCACGCTTGATTAATTTACTTTATTTATGTCATATACATTTATATATATATATATTTGTCACATTATTATTATTATTATTATTATTGTTTAAAAACTGATAATACTCCATGTCCATATAGTGTTGAGCACTATTTTAAAATCAGTGTTATCTTAATTTTAAACTTGGAGTATGGACTCATTCCATTGCTATTACACATGGTTGTAATATTTAGAAAAATGTTTTCCTAATACTAACATGTTCATAGTTTATTTTATAAGCTATGAACAATGCACATTCCATCACGTACAAATCCTGTATTAAAAAAGAAAAACTATAAAAATGTAATATGCTTGATTTAAAAGTTGTTTAAGTATTTTTGTGGAAAAAAAAAAATAAAGAAAGTCAAGGTTGTGCTTGAATATCTGATACTATCATTAGTTAGATATTAGCTTTCATACTACAGTTAAAAAGAAAAAAAAAACAAATATTAGTTACATATCAGACAAAATATAGCAGATCAATTTATTCATCTCTAACACTTAAATACTAATTACAATCATTAAAGGTACATTGTAGTAACTAGTACACCCTATTCGATTTTTCTTATAGAGTTCTGATTTGTTTGAAAGAAACGTACTTTATAATATTAACTTCATAAAAATACTTTTGATATTAAATAATGTTCATTATTAAATTGCAATCGGAAAAACATAAATATTTAAGTACATTTTTTCACATCATTCATTAACTGTAGTATTATTCACATTTTTATTGTATTAGTGTATCAGTATACATGACCAGCATACTTAAAAATGTGTGTACTATGTGTAGTTCTAATTCTACATTTTTATCACAATGGTTGTCACAATGGTTGTCACTATAATCATCATATTTCACATAAGAAATCATACAGATTTATTTATAAAACTCATTAAAAATATTGATACAATAAATAATCATTCATAAAAGATGACTGTCTTTTATTGTAATTAATCAGTGTTGTTTGATTGTGTTAAAAGAAGTGTTTTCTCAATCTCTGAACATAATTTTCTTATATCATTGGGTGCAGCATATTCTGCTGCTAAAATAGCATTTGCCACTGCTATTGTTTCATGAACAGTCCTTGCTTTCACCCAAACCCTTCCATTCATACCAGCTGCTACTTCAAATGCTTGACTTTGTGCAAGTGTCTTGAACAATGGAGATTTATGATTCAATATCTTTCGAATGAGACTCAAGGAACATGTAAAGAGCATGCCCTCATTACTCAAAACACCCAAGTCCTTTTCTTTGCCATGAGAGTCTACGCATACAAGCTCTGGTTCCATATCTTTACTAGCAACCAAAAGTTTTGCAAACACAATGTCTCCAACTTGAATATCAGGACGGTTCTTCTTAGTAGCTCCTTCAAATGCAAGATACGAGAGTGATGCTTGATCGCTGGCTCCTATGTCTACTTTAAATATATCACCTCCCTTCTGTGTTACTATCCCAATTACATTCTCTCCACGATTTGGTATGTAACTGCAAATCATATTTTGAATGTTTTATTATTTAAAATACTATTATCTTACTTGATGAAATTCAATTACCGTTTCTGATAACTATCTACATAATATACAGCTGGTTGCGTTTTCCTCAGTATCCCTGCTTTATATGCAAACACTGTATCGGCTTCGCGACGAAGACCGGGTCCTAAGACAATTGTTTCCTTTTTGTTAATAGTTGCAATATCTTTTACAGCATCACCAGGCATCACTATATCTCCTACGGTAACTTCCATTTTTCTTTACAAGTTAAGAATTCCTATTTTGCATTAAAATATGATCTTGATAGAGGTTATAAACATATAGCATTTGTTAAAATTGTTTATTGTCAAGTACTCATAAAAAAAATTATACAGAAACAACTTTACTACTTTCGAATAGAATTACTTTATGTATTAAATATTTACAAATAGTATAATTTTATAATTTCATTATGTTGCATCACATGTGTTTTCTACCAAGTATTTTCTGCTAATCTCGCGCCCTTATTTCAAAGAAAAGCGCATGCGCAATGCACCTTGCATAAATTGATGCAACAATTAAGGTAATGTTTATTGTTCGAACATTAACTTAATAATCGAATAAATCAGGTGACTTTTATGTCTGATATTTCAAATATCAAATTAAATTAAATGTTCTTCTTTTCGCATCAGTACTAATCAGGAATAATAATTAATTACAGGGCAATGCAACTTTCTTGGTTCTACGCTCGTGGAAACAATGGCGCCACCATACAGTAAGTTTCGAGGCTGCCGCGTGAAACTGTAACGCCACAGAAATCGCGGTGCTCGTTGTTTTTTTTCAGTGATCGATTTCATTTTGCAATAACTCGGGAAATCGACATTTCTCTGGATGGCACAACAAGATTGTCACTACTATTACTAATGCTAAGGTAATATTTTACAGTATTATAAAACATATAGCCGTGAAATTTGCGCAGCATTCGCCGGATCGATAATTGATTTGGGTGTATTATATTCTAACCTACCTTCCTGTTCCCTTTTGAGTTATTACTTTGATCGTGACATATTATTAATTAATTCGTTACAATTCAGTTCAGATTTGTATGATGCTTAAAAAGATTATTATAGTTTATCTTGTAATTGCTGTAATGGAAATCTTTATTTAGGTTTTTAAATGTGGCCACTATGTCTATTATTACTTACTGTCATTCATTGTTAGCATATTTATTAATCTTTAATTGCCTATAGAAATGTTCTTTTATTTCTTGTACCTGTACAACTATAGAAAAAATATTGATAACATTTATTTAAACTTCCTATTTCTTCATAGACTATAATTCAAGTAAAATATTAATACTGTGATATAACATATGTGATGAAACTTATTTAATTAATGAACCCATATTATGTAAATTATATAAAGTAATAGTATATCATATGTTTGTTTACAATAATAATATTAACAAAAGATATTTGTATTTTATATTGCAGGTATAATACAAAATGTATAATGGAATTGGATTACAAACACCACGTGGTTCTGGAACTAATGGACATGTCCAAAGAAATTGGGCAATTATACGCAAAGCAAAGGATAAAGTCACCTATAAAACTGATGAAGGAAAATTGGATCAGCTGAATAAACAACCTAACAAAGAAATCCTAGATCATGTTAGAAAAAGAAAAGTCGAAGTAAAATGTGCAGAATTAGCAGATATTTTAGAAGAACAGGGGTAGGTATTTTTATACTAATGAATCATACAACAGAGAATTTAAAAATGAAGAATAAAATAGTTTTCTTAAAAAGAAGTTCAAAAATGACATATGTAATAAATGTGTAGCTTTATTGACTCCTTGAACCCAATACTAAATTAGATTTTAAACTTCAATTGGATTTAGCTTACCTTTGGCTTCAATGTATATCTCTGGTGTATATTTCTTAGCCAATGTACTTTCTATGGACAGATAATTAATAAAATTAATATTTGCCAGGATTTTTGTATTGTATTAATATTTGGATTTTACTTTACAGGTTTACAAGTGAGGAGGTAACAAAAAAAGTAGAATCATACAGATCCATGTTAATGGGAACAGATACTAAACCAGTAATATCTAGGGATGAATTTGGCCGTGTAAAGTAAGTACAGTCTTTATTTATTTTACTCTTAATGTTACATTTCTGCATTTATACATGATATTACAAATTATATATTGAAATTCTGCTAAAATAAATAAACAGAGAATCCATGTTTGAGAGGAAGTATGTTGTATGCGATATAAGACAGCCACTTTCTGTAACCTGTTTGTATATTTTATTAAAAATCTCATTGGTCACACGAGTATAAACATATAAAAGATCTTATCTTTAGGCAGAAACATTGCCAGAAAACAGTTTCAATTTTTCTTAAGCTTTTCTCTCTTCAAACTTTGAAAACCTTAGGATCTCTTATGTACATTCTACAAAATTGTGTGCGTCTCTAAGATCCCTTGAAAATCTGAAGATCGTGATCGCGAGAGCCCTCGGGGCAAGAGCCCAATAGTTACTCTACTGGAAGCTCGTGTAAATGCAATCTTCGAGCACTTGCACCCCCTCGTCGAGGCTCAGGTTCCCGCTAAACCCAATATTATTGGAGGGTGGAGACGTTCGCGTTCCCTCGAGCCGGCTTTCAGTGATATTACGCCGACGATATCGACGTACCCCATAGCGCCGGCGCCACCCACGAAAAGGGAGAGTCGAAGGGTGTACAGAAAGAGAAGAGAAACAGCTATATATCCATCGGGACGAGGGGAGAGGGAGAGTTTGTTCCAGCATCTCTCACTCGACTTTTCCGCCTCAGTGCGAGGATGGACCGGCGTTGCGACGCTCCGCGTCGTCGACTCTCGACGTATATCCACGAATCGTCGACGAATAAAAAGGAATTTAAAAAAGGGAACATGTAACGATCTCGTGATACGTTCGATAAGAAAATCACAAAAGTCTTCCATTAGCGTGTAGTCCATCGATATTAGTATATTCAATTAAGTGTTAAGTCGTCGCGTTTAAGTGTAACTATAAGGTACGTAAATATAATTTGAAAAAGAAGAGATTAATACGTGCTCGAGTAAATAATAATTTCATAATTATTGAAATTTCATCCGCCAAGAAACGCAAGTAATAAAGCTCGCAAGATAGGGAGAAGACAATCCCCACGTGTCTCTAATTGATTGAGAAAGGGATCAAAAAGTTGACAAAGAATCTAAATTATATTCCAGATAATCCATGTGTCTCCGAGTCGATCAGTCGACGATAATTAATTTAGAAATACCAAAATCTCGTCGTACGACGATGGTGTGCCTGATCCGAAGTCTTCCTTAGTCTAAGCTGAAATACAACCACGATATACTCTTATATTCTTACACTAAAATATACAATCTATAATACTGTACAAAGCACAAAAGAGAAGATCTACGAAGAACAGTCCGGAGGTTGATGGAGCAATTCCAACTAGAAATGAAGTAAGAAGGGATGATTTAGGGAGAAGCTCGTTTCAGCGTTGATTACTCTGGGGGGAAGCAATCGATCAAGCGACACGACGAAAAAAAAAAAAAAAATTATTCAACGACTACCAGAGAAAGAGAAGAAAAAAAAAAAAATCCAACGGGACATAGGAAAGCTGACGTTTGTCGTCATTGTCACCGGATGATTGTTCTTGCCAGGAGCTTTGAATAGAAGAGCAACGGTGCTGCTGTAATCGTGGGAGGAAGCCATTACCTGTGCCTCCACCCTCCGAAACTATCAAAGCCTCCCTCGAAAAGGGGATTAAGCTGCATCGGAAGTACTTGCAGAGCGTGGCCCGACCGGCAGAGCTCCTTAGCGTAAATTAGCGGCCGATCGTCCTTAATGCTCATCTAATTACCGGTCGTTAATTATTCAGACCCTACGGGATTGATGGTCTAGGAAATTGGATGTTGAACGAAATGAAACGATTTAATGACAACGACACCGGAAGCTATCGTGGATCTTCGTTGTAGACACGCTGTGTCTCGCTTGATGAATAACAAATGTAAAAAACAAAGGTTTCAAGGGATTAAACAACGTTGTGCCTCGTAGCAGAGAAGAGAATTTACAGGGGAAACAAGTTCAAGAGGATCCACGACGCGATTATTAGTTTAAGAGGATCAGAGGAGCGAGAGGGATTCAGTTGGCTGTTTATACTCGAGGAATGACCATGTCCGTAACGGTGTCTCCGTCGAAGCCAGCACGTGGACGCGGTCCAGCCGACGGTCGCGCCTTCTTCGAGACCCTGTGGCGTGGAAATTTCTTCTTGGATCGACAGAAGGTCGCGAAGAGATCCAGGAAGAGGAAGTTACAAGCTGCGAATGGAAAGAAGCGTGCACAATTGCAGATGCGACAACATTGTTGCTGTTGTCAACGTATACAACTGCATCTACTCGCCGGACGGCGAAGCAATATACGCTCCGTCGTCAGGTGATTTTATATTTTATTTGCATATTCAAAAATTAGATTTCTCTGATTACAGGGATATTTAATATCTCTAATCGGTATCTGTATCTACTCCTGTTTAACTCTCTTCAAGGCTTAACAATAATTACAAAATAATTATATTGCCAATGGAGATGTCAAATTAATATCAAGTTACAGCAGAACAAAGATTTTATTTCAAATAAAAATTGAAACGCTCACTTCTATTCTTGAGGTATATAAAGAGTATGTCTTGCTCAGTCTTAATAGAAGAAGCAACCTAGAGATGCCATAAAAACTATTCATTGATCCTATTTATGTAACTAGTTGTAATAGCTTTGAACATTAATACAGATAGTAGTTGGCTAGAAAATGTTAAAGGAAAGTCCAGCTTTAATAGAGGATGAATAAAAAGAACGGAGGGTGAAAAGAGATTAAAAAGGCAAACAGCTTTTCTCTTCACACTGGGAATGACTCATACTGTTGACTCCCTAATCCCTTATGAAAGGGAAACATTTTCGTGTAAACAATTGTTACCCTTTGACACGCTGTGAACATTCAAATTAAGATTCTTAGAATTTCTAAAAGCCAAAAGATCTAATTATTAGATTCACAATATGTTGAAGATAAAATTAGCTGAATAGAATTTTCGGTAAATTTAACAGAACAGAGTGAAAGCGTGTTAAAGGGTAATCAAAAAGAGGGGGTAGAGAAAAAAAAAAAATCATTTTCCCGGTTAAGCTGAGCTGGGGGGTGAGCAGCCAGCGAGCGGTTGGCTGCTGAATTCGAGCGTGTAGCGGGCGAGTGGCGCGAAAGGGATAGCAGAAAAGAGAACAGCTGGATTGTATTGATCCGCGCTCGAGCGTTGGCGTAGGGGTGGCTCGACCGACCCCGGCCTCGCTTGGTACTTTTCACGTCGTGGGGCAGAAGAGGGGTCTCCTCGTATAGAGCCTCTCTGCTGTTATGTCACTACCTTGCCGCATTGTCCGGACGTTTTCATCGACGTTCATCGCGACAACTCCGAGGAGCACAATCTCCATCAACCCTTTATTTCTCATATCTTTTGCTGCTAGCTCGATGGATCGCCGTGAAACCCGCTAAGTTCTTTCGCGCGCGACGATGACGGTGAAAATCTCGACGCGGTACGAATTCTCCTTCCCTTTCTTATTCGAACCATCGAGTGATATTGTAAAATATCAAAATGGGTTAACGGTGCTCCCTCCACCATTTCAAGTGTGTTTATTTATACTCGTAGCTCTGTGTCGTGTTAAATGTGTCTCTTGCTCCACTGGTCACGTGTTTCTATGTGCGAACTTGATCCACGGGGTCATTGTGATTACATATGGTATCCCTCGTTGAAAACATTCGTGGCATCAGTTGCTTTTACTCTTCTTAAATCAGTGTATTTAATTTCAATTGGGACTACAGCGTTTATGTATTCTTTCAGCGTTCGAGAGACACATCAGATTGCCGAGGCGCAACAAGAGAAAAATGCCAAGCTACGAGAGGCATTCGGCATATCGGAGTTCTTCGTGGAAGGAAGTAGCCTAGATCCGGAAAGACACGCGCGCGAAGCGGAGGCAAGAGCGGCGGCTAGCAAAGTGTACGACCTGGTTCGAACACCAAGTCCAGTACCAAACACGACCTCCGCCTCCCCGGAGAAAAAGAAGAGAAAACGATCCGGTAGCGCTATCAAGAAGAAAAAGGGAAAGAAGCACAAGAAGGAAAGGTAAAGGACAACGTAATGGTGCACGGGTCAGTGGAGGCTGGATTCTGTGTTCCAATGATTGTGAAAACTTACGATAATTGTATATATATTGTTACATTGTGCTGTGGTATAATTGGATAACAACACTGTATACTATGGCGTAGCAGTAGTATTACTACAGCATACTATATAGTATAGTAGGAATAAAATAGTAGTCAATATTTGTTATATTATAGTGCAATGTTATAATATATGTACACTTATAAGGTGGCTTAATTGTTAAGTAAAAATTACATTTATTTGCAGAAATAACGAACATGAATCCAGGTTCCAAGACCGAACAAACATCCCCCTGTAGTAGTTCCTCTCCTCCCCCGGTTAATTATTCATTTACCGCAAATCCACACTCGTTCATTTGCTTACTACACACCTCTTGTCAGATACTGACTCATGACTCACCTACTATTTCATGTCCCATACACCTTTCTCTGTTTCAAACAGAACTGAGGAGGACTGAGTGCCTACCCAGTAGGCTCAGTAGGTAAGTGTGGTCGTCGCGTCTACTTTCAAAAAAAAGAAAAAAACACTCTTGAGAAAATGATATTATACTCTGTATTGAGAAATGAAAAAAAAAAAAAAGATAATCGAGTCCATTCGTTGCATTATGTTTAGGTATTTTGTCTCACAGGCGCAAATCAGAGGTAAATGTTTGCTATACTCCAATTCGTGTAACATCAGTATAATAAATTATAATATATGTTTGGATTCAATGATGATGGTGTAAGGAATATGCGTAATGGGCAAACATTTACTTGATGTACAATTTTCAATATCGCGGTTTCTTTATTTCTAATTAAAATAACGTTTAATCTGACGCGTAAATCATGCATTTCTATCTTTGTTGTTGTTATCGATAAAGCTTGTTGTTAATGTCATCTCTCTATTTTTTTCTGACAAGTCCGTCCCTATCGATGGTTATCAAGGTAATGCTAATCCCATATTATATCAATACTCCTCATATTTTGTATACTTGTCTTTTGTAAAATTTTTGAAAGATTTGGTTTCTGCATATGTATAAATAATCTTAGATAGTAGAGTAACAATGATTGGAAAGAAGTATGATAAACCAAATCTTTCAAATGAGTGATTATGTAGTCGGTTTGTTAGCTATAGCCCAATATTGTGACTTTCACCTGTATATGTATCGTTGTATTTATATTTTTTATTACTTAATTCACTTGGGATTGCGGTGAAATAAAATCAGTTTTATTTATTCTTTTATTTTTTATATATTGACAAGTAAACTGTTAACATGCTGCATTTCCTCTCTCTCTCTCTCTCTCTATATATATATACATATATAAATAAGTTAGTTTCCATTTTATTTTTCTTTCAATTCAATACCTTATCCAGATGCTGAAATAGTTCAGTGCAAAATTCCGTCGGAATACACGCGTTCTGAATTCTTAATTTTTCAAATTTGTTCGTTACTTTGATCGAAAAGCAGGTAGCTTGTATCATTAGAATAAAGTATTTGTTTCACACACGGATACATTGTACTACAGCTTTCTTTATTGTCAGCACAAGGTATGCACTTGTCGACAGGAAGACGCCCACTGCAAGAATTAATAAATAAATATTATTTAAAAAAGAAAAAAAATAAGAATACAAATAAACAAACAAAATTATGATTGCATTCAGTGAAACTTTTATTAATGACAAATGAATTCCTTAGGTCGGAATCGCCAAAGGCTAGCAAGAAAAAAGAAAAATCTAAAAAGAAGAAAAAGGAAAAGAAACACAAGAAGACTGAGGCTAGTTCCTCTGATAGTGATTCTAGTGAAGCGTCAGATGATAGCAGGTAATAATATAATTTAAAAGTAACTTCTTTTATAAGTATTCATGTGTTTATTAATATAATGTAATTGTATGTTGCATAGTTCTTCTGAAACAGAATCAAAGAAGAAAAAGAAAAAGAAGAAGAAGAAGTCTAAAGCTGAGGCAAAAGAAAAGCACGAGGTAGGAGAAACAAATACGAAGGAAACGGATATAAAATTTCTCTCTTCCTCTCTCTCTATCTTTCTATACATACATATACATATTTATAAATCTCTATATTCATATATACCTTAGCACGTGAAGCAGGTGCATGCGACATTCTACTTTTACGTTCATTTTATCCCTTCCCCTAATTAGTTTGTTAATTAAAACATTGGATTATCAAATATTTGTGTTGCTGCCTAACTTTGAATAAGCATGATTCATTGCTTGTTTCTGTAAAGATTTTCATCTGATTTTCAAAAAAAAAAAAGAAAAAAAAATTAACAGTCATTATTTCAAAAGTGTAAATCTCAGTATTGTTTGTAATTATCAGCGCCATTTGACAGGATATATTCCCTGAGTGAGTACCAGATATGCCGCTAATCAATGTAATAAATAATTTGTGATTTTTCTATTCGTACGAATTTTGCGATTGTTGTTGCCTTTTCACTCGTTTTGTGTCGAGCACCATCACATTTTGCGAGATAATAATAAATAGGAGACTGCTTGTTCTTTGATACAGGTGCAATGCAAAGTATATTAACGGCATACAATGTTCACCTACTTCTGATTTTTATTTTCTCTATCAGTACACAAACTTTTAGTCTAAACATTACATACATATCATGTATATTTGTATTAGAGCAAATGAGCAGACTCCAAAAAGTCTTAATAATTGCAATCTCTCTCTCTTTTTTTTTAATCCTACTAACAAATACATATGCATGATCGGTGTTCGTTAGATAATGGTGTTTAATTTAATAATCTGTACTATTCTTCTTCTAGAAGAAGAAAGTAGCTGTCAAGAGGAAGCATCAGTCATCTGAGAGTTCGACGGACAGGTATATTTATAAAGATAATCACTTTCAAAATTCATGTCCAGAATTAGAATCTTAAATAACATATACATAAATTGTTTAGCTCGTCAGAAAGGCCAAGGAAGTCTATGAAACATGACAAAGCCGTGGAAAAGACAAAGAACGACGAAACAGTAAATGTAACAAAAGAGTCTCGCTCGAATCGTTCTCCAAAGAAGCAAGAAAAGGGTAGAAATGAAACTCCGCCAATCAAAAAGAAAGATTCTCCCATCAAGAAGATTGTTCCAGAGAAGAGGGATAAGTCACCAGTCGTTGTGCACAAGAGTCCTCCACCACGGCGTCATAGATCACCGTCGAGAAGTAGAATCGACAGAGGAAGATCTCCTAGAAGATACTCAAGATCGCGACGAGTTAGTCCTTCGCCTAGGAGAAGAAGGATTTCAAGATCTCCTAGAAGATATAACAGATACTCTGTATCCAGAAGCAGGAGTCGGTCAAGGTACGATCGCTACGGGTCGCGACGCAGACCATCACCTGTTCCCTGGCGTCGTAGGTCTGATTCGCGAAGGAGATCAAGATCACCCAGAAGGCAAAGGGACAGACGAGAAAGATCTAGAGAACGTCGTAGAAGTCGCAGCAGGACTAGAAGTAGATCTAGACGATCCACCTTGAGCTATTCTCCGGTAAGGAAGAATCCAGAACGGTATAAACAGATATCGGAGGAGAAGAAGAAGCGTGACGAGAAGAAGAATCGCGATGGTAGTAAACGAAAGTCTCGCTCTAGCTCTAGAACGAGGAAATTGAGAACAATTACTCCCAGGGTCAGGCTACGATCTTCCAGCGAAGATGAAACCGACATGGCGGACGACGAGCCGAAACCCGAAGACGAAGAGAAGATAAAAGAGTTACATACTTTGAAACGTTTACAGAGTGGATTAGCCGCGAAGGCTCGAGAATCCATTGGTAAGAAGGCAATAAATCCTATTAAAGTTAAGGAAGAGAAGAAAGATGACAATATCCTTGATATAGCTTTACCAAATGAACCACCGAAAATGGTACAAAACGCAATTGGTCCTGCTGAAGAAAAGTCTAAGTCAAAATCACCTGTCTCGTCTCACCTACCTGCTATTCAGTCTCCAGTGTCGAGCAGATCGCCGTCACCCGCGTTACCGTTAACACGAGAAGAGGCAGCTATAAAAATACGGTCCCCTAGTGAATCACCTCCTCCCATGTCCCAGGTGTCGAATAAAGTAGCCTCAAGGTCTCCAAGTGTGGCAGCCGAAGCGAATCATCAGGAATCATCACCGAGTACTCCTAAGAAAAAGTCTCCGCTTATTTTAGCGTTATGGTTGTACGGTTCGTGGAAATGTTCGTCGCAAGGCAAATCACCACCGCACTCGCCACCTCCGGCAATAGCTGACAAAGACGCAACGATAAAACTGCGTTCTCCGAGCGAATCACCGCCTCCTCCTCTATCGAACAACGTGAACAAGTCTAAGCAAGGATCTGCATCTCCATCCACTTCAAAGAAGAATTCACCTGTTTCCAAGAAACATTCTTCAAGAGATAAATCCTACTCTAGATCGCCTTCCAGAGTGCACACAAGGTCGACGTCTGCGGAGAAAAGGTCTCCCAGATCGCCTAGACATCGTTCGAGGTCAATCTCCAGAGAGAAGAAATCACGTTCCCCATCGAGAAGCAAGAAGTCTGTATCTCCTAGGCATAAATCTTCTGTCTCACCTTCGAGATCCAAGAAATCACCAAAATCACCGACAAGATCAAAGAGATTAACCAGATCGAGGTCTTCTTCGGAGTCGAAAAACTCCCGTTCGAGGTCGCCCTCGCGTTCGAAAAAGTCTCCTTCTCGTTCTCCAGAGAAGTCAAGGTCCAGAAGTAGGACCAGGTCGTTATCGAAAAGGTCCAGGAGTCGTTCGTTGTCGAAAAAGTCGAGGAGTAGGTCGTTGTCGAAGAAATCACGAAGTCGGTCGTTGTCGAAAAAATCTAGAAGTCGGTCATTATCGAAGAAGTCGAGGAGCCGATCACGGTCATTGTCTAGGATATCACGGGATAAAGAAAAGAGAAGTCGCTCTAGAAGCAGTTCACGTTCTTCTTTAAGGTAAATTATATTTTAATAATAATTAGTAACATGTTATGATTATTGTTGTAATATTTATTGTTCCTGTTCACAGTTCAAGGCATAGTCGTAGAAGTTTCTCTAGCTCATCGAGATCATCAAGCAGTGTTTCTAGCAGGTCTTCTCGTTCAACCTCCAGCAGTTCAGCCTCGAGTAGGTCACGTTCTCCGTCGATACCACGACGTCATGGTTCACCTAGTTTCTTAGATAGACGTCGTATTACAAGGTAGGTGTTAAGGTGAACACCCTCGTAGCAACAGATTTTACAGAGCACCAAGCCAAATTTTGTAAGACCACTGCATCGACCGTAGAGATGTCTACCTTTTCCAAACCTTTATTTTTATCTTCGTATTTATTTGCATTTTTTATTTTGTTTCTCGCTATTGATTCATTTTGAAAAAATTGTCGTAAGAACAAGCAAAGCGATGGTATCCGATAAGTACATAAGGTTTAAATTGTATGATTAAACTAATGCCATTTTGTATTGTGTCCTACAGGGACAGATCGAGGGACAGGCATAGAAGATAAAGTTACGGCTTGGCACAGATGTTTCTTTTATTTTCCTACGATTATATAATGTAGTAGTAAAAATGCATACCGGATTTCATTTTCATACAAGCAAATGACAGATACAAATGAATAGTTTAATAATTATTGAATAAGCGTGATTATGAGTCGTGTCGTTTTATTATAGTCTCGTAAATAGTATGAAACATTATTATTAAATAATTTTTAACGATATAACATCAAGTAATTTTCTAAGGGATTATTTTTAGACACTAATGAAAATTTCTACTCTGTAAACAATAAGTTCGATAATTACGTTTCGTTTTCTAGAGTAAACGTGTGTATTTACTCAATTCTTATCGATAATACGAATCGTATTTCGTCAAACAAGTATATTTATGTTTGTATGATTTTTCTTTCGTATTTTTTTTTTTTTCGTTTTGTTTCTCATTTTTATCTAAATTGCTTATAAATAATCTACAGATATCATGTAGATGTAGCATGCGTGTATTTTCCTTATAAATTATTGTAAATTATACATTTACAGTAGAAGTTTTCTTTTATTTTATGTCACAAAATAAAATGTATTTACCGCTATAAAGCAAGCCTCTTTCTTTAGTTCAAGATTTCTTTCATTGTGTTTTGTGAATCATTTTTGATCCACTATCTTCCTTGATCAAACTTCCACCAAGGTAAGTGACACATTTTTATTTTGCATGGTATTTTATTTTATTGCATTGCATGGTTTAGTTTGCTATTTCCTTTCTGTAATTACAGTATACGTTGAATCATACATTTTGATGTTAATTTGGACATAGTAATTATTTCTGATTAATATATACATTTACCTGAATTTGAAGAAATGTTTCATTGTATATACAATTTTATACAATATTGACAGTTATTCATTTTAGCGCCAGGAAGCGACCAATTCCATATCACCGACCGACTCCGACACCACCCTCGTCACCGAGTAGTTCAGAAAGCAGCAGACATAGTAATTGGTCAAGTCCAAGTCATCAATCAAGTTGTTTCCCAAGTCGGAGTCCATCGTACACGCGTTGAAGCGATCAACTGGATCCCTGAAAGACACTCGACGTTCCTTTTTATGTATCAGATTTGGAATGGTATGGATCATGGAAGTCTCTTTCACGCTTTTTCTAACACTGTTGCATAATACAAATCACGTTTATTAACAAGAAAGTTTTACCTATTTTCTGATATCAAAAAATATGATTTCAAGATACTAAGAGAAGAAACGCCATTCTAAGTTTGATGCATGATCTTTAAGTATTTGTAAATTCTTAATAGGCATTTACACATTTGATCTCATGACTTAATAATACTCATTGGTGGTGATTCATCATAATGCCATCAGTCTCAGTATTAGTTTATTTCATTATTTTAATTTCAGTTTTAATTTAATCAGGTGATCAAAGCTAGTGATTTCAATGTAACTACAGTGCAATGATCCTGTTAATTGTTAGGGCAAATTTATTAATCTGAAAATAGAAAAAGTCGATTTCTATTTATTATTTATTATTTAATTTAATGTAATTGAATGAGATTTTAATAATAGGAATATAATATTTTGCGATATGATCGTTTTTAAAAAAAAAAAGGATATATGTGGATTATGTTGTGTCACAACTTTGAGAATTTTAAGTCTCCATATAAAGACATTTTTCGTAGACTTACTTACATCTAAGTATTTAAGCAATAAGGAGGCAATGATGATTATAAAACATCATAAACTATGTTGATTGCAGCTTCTTAAGATCTCACGTTATTATTCAATAGCTATTCCATTATTTAAAAGTTCATTTAATACTACACAAGTAGTGCTACATTTGCATGATTGTTTAATCATGTGATTGTTTGTTATACAAACACCAGCTAGTCAAATTCTAGACATTCCATTGATAATTAAACATACTAGACTATTTTATTTATAATTGATATTTATTATTTTTATAATTGACATTTTAGTGCAATCTTCTACATCTGTTCCTTTTGTACATAGATATTATTGTGCATAATGAAACCTAGCACTTTGCTCATTTGCTTTTCATTCTACATACTCAATATTTAAAGAATTGTATATTTATTTAAATGTTTAATTATTTATTTATTTATTTATTGTCACAACTTACTAGTCATTTATCAAGCAAAGAAAAAGTATAAAAGTGATAAACTTTTGAACTTTCTTTTACTTGCAATACTCAATTTATCTGAACACTAGTCAAAAATGTTTTTTTCTTGGCTATAAGGCCAGGCAGCGTACCAAAAGACATAATTAGACTAGTCTTGATTATTCAAAGTTAAGTCTTGAAAATGTATGTATAGGGTTTAAAGTCATATTTGAAAAGTCTACGTTGTTTATAATTAGATAGACAAAACTACATAGAATTAGCTCTTGCATAATGACTGACTCAGTTTTATTAAGAAGTTGTCAAGTGTTATGGTGTTGCAATACTGGTTCTTCATTGATGCATATCTATTGAATAAAAATGTTCTCATCTCAATATACCTGTTTTATAAAATTAGTAAATTTAAAGAATGTTATTTTAACATTTCACTAACAGTTTTTCTATAGTACCATAATCTTTTAACGAAGCATGAAATGAAATTCACGAGTATGCAAAAGTGAAACTTGTTAAACTTTGTCCACCATGGCTTTTGACATTAATATTTATTATTCATAATTTACAGCCATCGAATGTTACCATCGTTGATATGAAAAAAATTCTGATTATATCTGTAATATACTCTGTATTGTTGTTGTGTGATTAAATTAAAAAGCTTAAAACATTGCTTCCCTTCCTTCAAAGCTCTTACATAGTTTATTCATAAATATTCTTACTTTATAGTTTGCACATTAATTCAGGTATTTGCAATATTATACTGCAATACATACATAAAAATAAAGTTCAACATTGGAATGAGTATTTACATAATGTACATGCAAAATATGTATCAACCCTAACAAGTATGGTCCCCTTTTTAAGTTCTTAATTTTATACCTAACAACACCATAAGTCCAATTTATTAAGTATTAATATGTTATTTTCCTGTTGATTGCTTGGATCTCTGTTGTGCAAGGTATATGGCCCAGAAGAAACCAATTAAATTTACCACCAGAACACGTAACTGTAAAGAAATTTACAAGAAATGTATTTTTTATTTAAGACAACAGAAAATATATACTGAAACAATTTATTACACAATGATAATACTTACCAATGGTGGAACATACTTCAAATTCAGATACTGTAACAATGTTATGTATTTCAAGTTGGCAGTAAGTACAGGCAAGTACAACTTTTTCAGTTGTTTGTAAGAATCCTCATATGTGTTACCCTGTAGTAAAATGAATTTTAATATGATAAAGTGTATTAAATTATGAATATAAATTAGCTATGAAGTAAATGATTATACCTCAAATAAAGCTATCATGTACAATGCTAATGCTTGATAACATGGTGTATATAACAATCTCTCTACCAATAAAAGTATAATAGGATTCTTCAGTAATGGTTGCATAAAAGTATAAAAGTAATGTGGGGCTGGTCCTCCAAAAAGTAATCTATAAAATAGAATGATATTCTAATACAAAAAAATCTGAATGCGAATTATAGCGCAAAATTTGAGTAAATTAAATTTACCCAAATAGAGCAAAAGCAAGTAAGCTGTCTTGATTGAGACGTCTTACTCCAGAAATCTTTTGCGATATAAAATTTCCGAGAGTGGCGATTATGCAACTAAAACAAAAAAGTAGCCATATAATATTTATTCATCAATTTAATAAAATCTATTATTTATTCTTTCTCTCAACTTGAAAAAGTAACATACCTGGTGATTGCTTTAGTTTTTAATGGGCTATTATAAAGACGCTCGAAATAAGCACTAGTAAGATGAAGTATGAAATTCGTTGGTTTAGATAGTGCCATTCTTATGGCTTAATTCTTCTCTGTTTATTAAGCAACTAATAGGGAAGAAACGAGACGTAAACTTGATGTTCTTGTAAAAAATAGATGGATGGTCTGATAACGGTATATGCTAGATAATATTACAGCTGGGATATAAATGCTCCGAATACAAATTCAATTAACATAGTTCGCAACTAGGTTGTGCATTAAATAATTAAATACACCGCATCAATATTATTCATCTTTTATATTTTAATAAATTTTATCATAATAATAGAACATTATTAAAAATACATAGTACTGATAGGTTTCAAAACTTTCGTGAAACCACTTTGTATTTAATTAATCAAAGGTGACATACACAACATTTTATTTAGTTATAAAATCATTACTATCCTTGTAACTATTCTTTTTTTTTACATAATTGTATTTATTTACAAATCTTTCATAATTATTATATCATAACAATACATAAGTACTTATTACACATTGAATATTGTGCTACGGGGTCTCTGACACCCCAAAACGATATGCGATCGGAATACAGAGAGCGCCACTGATGCATTGGGGTCCCTGACATCCCGGTTGCCAGAATGTCAGTATGCAGAGTATCACCGGTGCTTTGGGGTCCATACATGATATAGGCAAATACAACACAAACACACCCACACACACACACACGCGAGGCACAAATCCGACCGAACAACATCCACACGGTATGCCTTCCTTATATCCCTGCATCCTTTACACTCCTGCTTCCCTTACATCCCTGTACTCTTTTCATCTCAACAGTCCTTACATCCCTTCATCCCTTAAATCTCTACATTCTTATCATCCCTTAAATCCCTACCTTCTTTTCATCCCTACATTCCTTACATCTCTGCATTCCTCATATTCCAGCCGTCTTTATATCCCAACATCCCTTACATCCCTGCATCCTTTACATCCTTGTATCACTTACATTCCTGCATTCCACACATCCCAGTACCTCCCTGAAATTGAGTTGAAATTTTTGCGGCTATAAGGACTGCGATTTTATACAAATTTAGTTCCTTTTTTCACCACCAGGGGCGCTGATTCGACATGGAAATTTTAGTTCAAATTTCTGCCGCTAGGGGGCGCTGTTTTTTCGAATTTTTTGCGGAATTCTCGAAAAAATAGCGCCCCCTAGCGGCAAAAATTTGAACTAAAAGTTCGACATCGAATCAGCGCACTCTGGCGGCGAAAAAGGGAACTATATCTTGCTCAATTTCTGGCCCTCTGGCGGCAAAAATGTGAACTAAAAGGTCGACGTCGAATCAGCGCCCTCTGGTGGCGAAAAAGGGAACTATATCTTGCTCAATTTCTGGCCCTCTGGCGGCAAAAATGCGAACTAAAAGGTCGACGTCGAATCAGCGCCCTCTGGTGGCGAAAAAGGGAACTAAATTTTTCAAAATTTCTGGCGAAAAATTAACTTACCTTTACTTACCTTTACTCGAAACAGTCTTTGTAATATATTTATTATAAAGTTTGCAGGGATATAAGCGATGCTGGGGTGAAAGGGATGTAGGGATGAAAGGAATGTGGGGATGAAAAGAATCTAGGGATGAAGAGAATGTGGGGATGAAGAGAATGTAGGGATGAAAAGAAGGTAGGGATTATAAGAATGTAGGGAGGAAAAGAATGTAGGGATATAAGGGATGAAGCGATGCAAGGAATGTAGGGATGAAAAGAATAATAGATGGCGCTGCTGTTCCCCTCAGAATACCGGTTGAAAAGTTGTTGAGTAGTATATCTTTAGTCACTGCAGTGACTACAATGACTACTAGTCACTGGTCACTGTAAATGCATATATAAATATACGTGTTTGTTTCAAGTAGCTGACAAGCATTTAAGTCATGGCTCAAGGAAAATTAAAAGTGAAAACTAAAGTGCCCACATCGGCAAAAGGAAAAGCTAAGAGTAAAAATAAAAATCGTCTTCCTATCCAGCGGCGGAACAGTAATTAATATTTACATGTGACTTTCATTCTGTAGTTATAAATACACTCAATTTTATTAATTCATTATTGTTTTTAGATGCACCTATACAGCCAAAAAAGAAGAAATTTGAAGAGGCACACAAATTGAAGCAAATGATCAGTAAAACAGTTAATAGAGCAATGGAGAATGAGCTGAGAGAAAAAGCTTTAGGTGGGAAAATGTCTCTTGTAAAAAAGGAATCTTCTACATCCCAGAAGAAATAATTACGAATAGTTTATATGTTAGTATTAATATTAGTTTAGGATATTTGTATATAAAATGATTGTTATTACATCTATTTAATGACATTTATTTCAAACAAATATAACACAGTGAATATCATTAGATAGAGAAAATAGTATTACAAAGTCTTATACAAAACTGTAATATTTATAATGTTTATTAAAAAAAACTATCACTGTTAAGGAAAGAATTATTTTATTGTTTTCTATAGATATGTTGTAATTTATCTAACATTTGGTTTTAAAATAAAGAAATATGCAACAAGGAGGATTAGAATTATTCATTTTTTAAGATTAACCTAATTTAATTTCATATGATTTTTCTAAACGTAAATGGCACAGTGACTTAAACAATATAAATATAGAAAAGGAAAATCATATCTTTTAGTGCACTTATACGAGGCATTCATTAATAAATTACTTTTTTGTGCGATTACTTAATTTTATAAAAGGCACAAACATTCTATTTTTCAAACAATTCTTGTCATTGGTAAAATTTCCATTTCACAACGAATGCACTAGTTATAAAAATAAACCTTATTTCACAGGATAGTTTACACAATTCGTATAACGAGGTAAGAAATTGCGAATGTGGTTTAATAAATGTACTAAGTTTTAATATATTATCTCTTCTTAATAGTCTTCCATTGTAGATCACATCAAGTAAGGCTGCATTACATTGTACTTTACATGTTGAACACTTTTTTCTAAGTACAGAATTACTTCTATTTAAAACTTCTTTCAGATGTTATGGAGATGCCACCTAAAATATTTTGTGTAATTACAAGGAAAAATATAATTTAATTTCAATCTTGAATTTGTATTTACCACTAGCAAATGTCCACTTTGTCTGTTTTTACTAATAGCTGGTGTTGTACCGGTTCTAAATTCAATTACACCTTCTTTTCCACTGACTAGTTTATGTGAGACCCTACAAATAATAATGTAACATGAGTTGAAATTTTAACTTGTATGTAAATGTCTCCTTTTTTATACTTACGACTCCGTATTAACAATTTTAAGAATATTTGGATTATTAGTGATATCAATTGCTTTTGTTAGCGCCTCTATTGTATGTGGTACTTCCAATATTAAATCACCCTGAGTAAAATACAAATTTAAAAAACAATAAATTTTATATATATGTATAAAGAGCAAAGACGTCCGTCTGTGTCACTTTTGAACTTGAGAACTACTAGGGTTAGAGATACGCTTTGTATGTACACATTGTATATAAACATTTCAGCTTTGGGGTCCTTGACACCCCGGATGCCATGATGTCGTTATTCAAAGAATGTCGCCGGCGCTTCGGGGTCCCTAACACCCCTAGAAGATATGTCGATACGTAGCTACCGGTACTCTGGGGTTCCTGACATCCCAAGATATCAGGTCGATATGCAGAGAGCGCCAGCGGTGCATCGGGGTCACTGACACCCCAGATGCCACGATATCAATGTACAAAGAGCATTACTGGCGCGTCGGGGTCCCTGACACCCCGAGCCATCGGCCATTGCGCCATCTATATAAAAGCGGCGCAAACTATTCGTTAACTTACCGACTGCCGAATGGTCGATTACCGACTGTCGGAAGTTCAGTCGATAAGTCGGTAATTTATTGAGTAGTTTCCACCGTTTTTGTATAGATGGCGCAGTGGATGAACTTTAAAAATAATTCTAGGCGGTCTTTTCAAAATATAAGTTCGTCAAATAATTATTCTAATAATTTTTCGGTCTTGTATAAATATAAATATCAAAATAGCAAAACAATGGCAAACCTTGTCCTTCTTCAACTCAGGCGGTATCCTCATAATTAATAAATTATCCGATTCTCCAGTAACAACCAATTCTTCAATAGATTTATAAGGGAGCCTGTGCTTAAGTTTGAAAGTCTTTAGAGTGTCTAAAATATATACTGCGTTTTCTGTTAAAATTAGTACCCTCTCACGGGGTTTATAACCATGTCGATCGTATTTAATAACAGGAGTCGCGTACTAGAAGATACAGAGATACTATTTCATTAATCGGTCTATACATATAAAATGCAAAACAAAATAAAGATACTTTACCTTTATGGTTTCATCCCTTGGAAGAATGTTGTTAATGAAACTCTGTCTTAATGCTTTATGTTCAGCACCGAGTCTATCATTTTGGAATCTCGGTCCCACACTTTTTGGATATGATTTCTTCTTTCCTTTAAATAGAGATTCAGCTAAAATCTTTAACTCAAATTGTTCCTTGTCTTCTCTTGACAAAGCTAATCTATATTTCCTTGCTTTCCATTTTTTGTATAAAATTCGCAAGTGTTCAGAAGCCTAAAGTCAATTAGAATTATTTATTTTAGTAAAAAAAGGATAGAAATAATTGATTATAAATCTTACTTCTCGACATGCGTATGGAGATGGGGGCCAATAATTATTCAAAACACCTTCTGGAAGTGTTTTAGAGAGCTTGATCAACCATTGATATTTCGCTAACTCGATAAAAGCCACGTTAATCTCAGTTGGTGGTCCATTTCGTGTAATAAATCCTTCAATAAATCTGCATAAAATAATATAAATTTGTACTTCATTTGAAATATGTTGTAGAAGAAGGATTAACTTGCAATACCTTCTAATTGTAATGACTGCTTGTCTTCTTTTTTCGGCCTCACGTTTAGCAAGCCATCGACGTATATATTTTTGGAAAACTATCGCCGCTTTTCTCATTTTTAAGAATCTTCGCCTTGCCCGTATACATTTCCATTTACTTTGAATAATAGCAGCTATCTCATGCTTCTTCATTTGAAAGGCGTCTTCCGTGTCGAACAACGTTTTGGGGAATCGAATGAACAGCTTTGTGCTGTACAAGAAATTTTTTCTAGTTTTAGCAACGTTTCTTGTACGTGTCAAACTTTTACTGTATTTATTTTCCAAATAGTTCTTACTTGCCCATCCTGTATTCATCCTGTTCAAAACCAAGGAAACATACAAGGATTTGAACCCCTTCTTTAGCTGGACCATGATAATTAGGCCAAGTTTGTGGACACAGGGATTTGTAACGTTGCAAGAACTGCTCGTATGGTCTTCTATAAGCGAAACCAGCTCGCCTTACTCGTAGATTCTCCATAAGACCTAAATACTTTACTTGGTGCAGCACAATCTTATCTTTGAATTGATCTAAAACAGAGTATAAGTTATTTTAAAATGAATACAATTTTATTTCATGTTACTCACTGGCCATCTTGTAATCGTTGGGCTTGATACAACGAATATAAGAAGGTTCCTTGTCCATAAGAATTTCCACAAGATTATTTAAACTGTTTTTAAATTGTGTAATAGCGGTATCTGGTCGCTTCTTGCTGGTCAAATCTTTTACATCAAACACATTCTACAAAATTCATATATATTTATTATATACAAAAGTTGATGAAGAATGAAATGTAAATCAATAAAAATACCTTGATGATCGAATTCGTTGTGTGGGACATTACTTCACGTAAATCTCTATATAACAAATCATTATTTTTTTCCAAGAACCCACGTACATTGTATGTTACGTCGCCAGCATAATGTACCAATCTAAACTCCTGAAATGTGAATTATATTAGAAATGATTATATCAAAGAATTTATTATTTAATTGAGGAAATTGAGTCTTACATCTCGTCCCATAACTTTCTGAGTTTGTAAGTCTGCTTTCATGTGACTTATGTAATGGGGATGATTATTCAAATTTACATTCAACTTCTCCAGGAAGCTCAAATCAGTTGGTTCACCAGGACGAAGGCATTCCTCATCCATCAAAGATATAATTCCTATTAAAATACATTAAATGATCCAATATATCCACAGTAATTGAACCAATAACCATCAGCAGATAGTAAGATGAGTACCTTTATATTTTTCTTCAATCAAATCGCAAATAACTTTGTTATTAAAATATTGAATATTTTCCCAAGTTATTCCCTCCCTCAAATACTCTTCTTGCTCCGATTTCAACGTTAATTGAATGAACAACTGTTGTAACTTCTCATTGCAGTAATTTATACAAAATTGTTCAAAGCTGTTGGACAATGCTTTCAATTAGTTCTTGTTAACAAAAGTAGCAATTGATATGAAGGATATACGTACCTGTTCTTTTGGAAAATTTCGAAACCGTAAATGTCCAGAATACCTATGACCATCTTGCGTCGTCGATCGTTAATCGATTGCAATGATTTATTCAATCTGGTCACGAGCCACGTGAATAATCTGTCATACACAGCTTTGGCTAATGCATCGCGTGCATAGATTGCGAATTCTCTGTTCAACGGGGAAATGACTACGTCACCCCGAGCATCTATGGTGCGGTGTGTAAAAGCTTGCGCCAGTTGCTTCAAGTCGCAGCCCAGTAGCTGTGAATAAAAATGAAAAGAAGAACTAATCAGTGAGAAGAAAATATTTATTTAGTATACGTTAAAACACTTACAGAGGCAACAGCCTCAACAGAAGCTGGCTTTAAAATTTGAGCGACTCCATCTTTCTCGGTGAATCCAACATTTCCCATGTGCAATACCGAGGCGACTATTGCGAATAAATCATTCTGTTCATGCTGACTCATTTCCATAGTCTTCATTGCTTTCATTACCTCCTGGTATTGAGTCGCGTCATCAATAGTATCTACTGTGCCTTTCGTCTACAATTGTAAGAATATTATATAATCTATAATGTTTTGTAACAGTTCTTTGCTGAGGTAATAACTTACCCCATTGCTCAGGTAATAGTATGTATCCAAATTTCTCTTTAGATACAAGTCTCGTAGAGTTTCTTCACTTGCTCCAGCTAATAATTGATAGAAGATGTGGAAATTACGTTCACCAGAAAATTGATGAACCACCCTTGACTTCTCCAGTAGATAATTCAAGATATTTCCACCAATTGGATCTCCCTAAAATGGTAATTAAGAAATGTGTTAATCTAGGGAGTGTTTTATTTCACTTGAATAATCGTATGTATATTGAAAACTTAGATAATGATAGAAAATGAGAAGAGAGAGTGAGTTTTATTTGTACCTGGAAATTAAATTGGATATCCATGTACTTGCCGAAACGGGACGAATTATCATTGCGATCAGTTTTCGCGTTTCCGAATGCTTCGAGTACAGGATTGCTACCGATCAATTTATCATTTACTTCTTCCACTTGTTTCTTGTGGCCGGTCGCGGCTGCGATAAATTCCAGGACCTTCTTCGAAGCTTCGGTCTTTCCTGAACCGGATTCGCCTACGTAACGAGTTCAAGTAACGTTAAATTTATCTAATTGGTTACAAGAATTTTCGTGGATCTCTAATTAACGTTTTGACTGCCACTGATAATCAACGTTACAAATTAAGACGTTGAATTTAATATAATCCAATAAGTTAAAGGATATTCTAAGTGGCATATTATATTAATTTTTAAGCTAAGAAGTAGACAGTTTAAATTGTTAATTGGATCAACTTCAGTTGTTTAAATTTGCTTTATACCAGAGATGAGAATACACTGATCCAGATTTTCTTTCAACAGGGACTGATAAGCGGTATCTGCGAGTGCAAAGCTGAAATAGAAAATTCTTAATGACCATACTGAGAAAGATAAATGATACTTTTTAGTTTCTGATTGTATATTACATGTGTGGAGGAGCCTGGAAAAAGTTTCTACGATGATAGTACTGGATAGTTTCTTGATTGTAAATTGGCAATTTCTTGTAAGGATTCACAGATACCAGTACTTGACCAATGTACGTCTGCAAAAGAAAGATTTTAAAAGAGGATAATTAAATTAACAGACTTGCTAAATAAGACTATCTTACATAAATCAGATCCTCGTGGAAACGTTTTCGCAGATTATCGATGAACGCATTCTCGTTCTGGAAATCCTCCAGGAGGACAAAATCCTGGACTCCGACGCGGTCACGTTCGTGAAGACCACGTTCCATTTTTCTGTGTAACTCGTAGCCAGTCCTGGGGACTTCCGGTGCTTTACCGGAATCTCTTACACCACCTCCAGTGTCGGATACCGCGTGTTCCTCGCTGAAACATTTTCAAAACGCATTTTAACGTCAGGTATAATTGAAGAGGTACAAATTTTTAAGGAGATCGTCTAATTTAATTTCACAAACGAAGGGATACAATTAATTTATCTGAAAAGTGAAGCTTCAAGTAGTATTCCTCGCGAAATAAAATGTTGACCAAATTGAAAATCTATATTGGTCGTTTTACCAAAATTTGCATAATTGCTCGCGGGTGTAACGTATACGTTTCGTGACTGGATATCGAACACGAGAAAGTGCAGAGTTGGATTATTGTTCAATCACCACACCGGAAACGAAATCAACACCCTGAACTTCAACGGCGCTTCACGCGAGCGGTGTCGATTTTCCGCGTGCGGTCGCATCGCGAGTATTATAAGAAAAATCCGCGAACAGGGAAGGAAGGAGTTTCGTTTCTTTCCTATGTTTCAACTCCATTCAGAATTTTCTATTTCATAAAATATACACAGTGAAATAATTTTCATAACTATTACATTGTACTTCTCTGGACGACCAGCTAGCGTGAACTGTTTCTTTCATTTAGAGTGAAGAATAGAGGAACGTTGTCACATAGCAACTCGATAATTAAATATAAAATAAATGACGATCTTAAATTATTGCCCAACTGAGCGAAGTATGAAAATGGTAGAAGATGGGATATTATTATTATTGTTGTTTTTAAGCCTAAGTTAACACGTTGAACGACGCAATGAAATTGGGCATTTTTTGTGGGACCTATTAAAACTCTAATTACTAAGAATAGTAATAATTAATTTTCAAATTTCAAGCTTTCTATTTTCCATTTCAAATTATTTGTACCATAGCAATATTACTTAAAATAATGTTTTTCTATCGTTTTATTTTAATTATTCAGGTGTGTGTAAGTTGTGGGGCCGGTCACCGGTGACCCCTAATACACGTTGTATATTATGTCGGTTATAGATTAAAAAATCATATTGTATCAATCTGTATCGATTTTCTACAAATTTTCCTAGTAGTACAATCACTCTTCAGCTTTAATTGAATTGCAAGCGATAAAGTTCTTGATTAGATATTGAAATAATGTTGATGGAATACCGATAAAGTTGTTTCCAACTACAGAATTTCTAATATAAGTGTTTGTTCGTCAAAAGACACGAGTGATACTAAAATAAAATTGTTACTATATTACAGTAAATAATAGAGATTAAATGGACCAAAGTGGAACAAACACTTACCCCATGTTTGAACGTGGCGTTACACCCTGCACAACACCAATAAGTGATTAGTAAATCAATTAATGAATTCTACAAAAGTGGAATCAATGCTGGTGCTCTAGTAATTGATGTTCGTTTAGTTTACCCGCGAAATCTAGCATTAAATCGCGAGATAAGATAGTGGAAATAAATGACAAAATACCGATTTCCTTCGATAACAGACGTGATCAATTGTTGTTTTTAATATTACGTAATTATATTTATTTCATTAGTTTTCCTTTCAATTATTCAATTCTATTAAATTTGTAACACCGGTTTTCTATCCTACGGCTACAACGTGTTAATAACTCTCGAAGGAAAAATGTATTTGATGCAATAAAATTGCTCGAAGGAAGAAGCTTCAAGGCTGAACATACGTGATCTGCTCGAAAACTGCACTATTAATTAGAGGCTCGTTGCTATTCCATAAACGCAGCCAAGAAATTGCGGTCATTGCCGTTCGAAACGCTTCTAGGAATACAGATTCCTTCTTTTTTTTTCTAATGGAGCAAGATAACATAGGAGAAAGTAATTGCGCCAGTAATGGAGCTTGTTATCGCTAAGAAGAGCATTAAAAAAAAATATTGCAAATTTCCATAACTGGAAAATTGAAATTGGAATTTAATTCCAAAATAAAACCTTAAAACGTCTATCATTTCATCACACTTTGTTATCTAAAGACATAATACAAGATAAATTTTTTATTTAACAAGATGGAAAGATTGATAATTTTATAATCCCTTAATTGCTCAATATTATACTATATTGTTTCAGGAAAATTTTCCTGTACCTTCATTCATAAAAGGAACATCCCAGAGGTGCGACTAATTAATTACAACTATGAAACAGAAGAGCAAGTGAATGTTTTATCTACACCATCGAATTATTTAACAAATAAAAAACGTATCACGAGAAGGTCTCTTATCGATGGGAGATTACTCGTTATCAAAATATCGTAAGGCTGAATTAAAAGAGAAGATACTTTCATAATATCCGTGTTCAGGTGACGTGAAATTTTTTGCGAGCCCACGTTTTATCGTGGAATTATCGCGAAGCGAGCGTACGTTCAGAAGAAATAGAAGTTCATTAAAAATTGACTTGAAAAAATGTCATGTTTGTCGATCATTGCCTTGATAAATTTACTTGATCGTTTCTAATTATTATTACCAAACTTTGAAGGAGATTAGGAGACCTTTGAATCGGTTTTGAAGTAAAATGAGGGATTTCTGAATTAACTTTGAACCAAAATGAAAGCCTTTGTGATAGCCAATTATTATTTCCAAACTTTGAAGGAGATTAGGAGACCTTTGAATTAGCTTTGAAGTAAAATGAGGAATTTCTGAATTAACTTTGAACCAAAATGAAAGCCTTCAAAGTCAGAAATTGTGATAGTAATGCAAGGTAAGAGAAGCTTAAATCGAAAAATTAAATCTCCACTGTGACAATTACGTTTAGAAGAGCAAGACACCAATGAATTTCTATAGGAACTCTCAAAAACACTTTTCACTCTTCAATAATTCTTAATTCATCAACAATTTCTCCTACTTCGAATGCAATGATTTCATAGAATTCTTCTTGGATTCAATCAATGTCACAAATGATCACTGAAGATTAACGAGGATACGCAAGAGCAACTCAGCATCGCTTCCGGTACCGTTGTTCAGTTAACGATCGTACAATTAACACACGGTTTCGTTGCAATTGACACGTTCACCAGGAGATCGAAGCACACTGGAGGAGGATCGTTTCACCTACCGTCGCTACTCAACAACGACTTAACAGTGTTCACCTTCGTTTTATCACCGCTCGTACGCAACTTCTCCTACCTCCTCCCCATCGCCCCAATATCCATCACTGATACGGGAATAAATTCAGGTAAGCTTAATGGAAATCATATTGACTACTTATCAATTTCTGAAAATTCATAATTGTTTATGAAATTATTCAATAAAGATTTATTCATTGGAATTGGCAGAGAAATTGATTTCTTCTTAATACCATGATAATTACTTTGAATATAGAACTATAGAATGGTAGTTATTGAAAAAGAAGAAAAATAAATTTTTTCCAACGAGGAACTCGAGGAAGCGCCAGAAAACCTGGATGCACTTAATCTAATCTAATCTGATTGATTTTTTCGCAGCCTATTGCAATTGTAGCACGTAACAACAGTATTCGCAATAACACAAACACTCGATGGCAACTGTGCGTTCTTTATCTTGCTGATTCTTTTTACAGTAAATTAAAGAGACTTAATTACCTTAATAGTCAATAATACAGGCTTGTATTAACATTTTCACTCACGCTCTATCAATATCCTGTAATTGCAATTAGAGATTTTCAGATTTTACCTTGGCTTCATGATTCCAAAATCTCTGCAATCAGCAAGAAACCAAGGGAAACGAAAAAACTGGCTACACAGAAGCGATTCGAAGGTGTAAGAATAACGATGGAAACTCAAATGCAATCGCACCGAACGTCAGAAGAATACTGGGACAAATGTGGCCACGAGAAAATCCAGATGCAACGTAAGCTTCTCCGGATTGGTGACCTCTCGTTTGTTATTGATACGAGGAGTCAATCGATGACCGTTCGTCGAAACGGCAATATTTAAATAAAGATACTTCTCGACAAATGGAGTAAACAAACTCCATTGTAACAACGAAAAACTATAAATTTTTATAAAATTTCTTTAGCTAACAAAACAGAAACTTTTAAACGAGCGTTATCTAGAAGTCCGAGTTGCTTAACTTTACATTTAAATCGTGACTGTTTTTCTTTTTTACAGATAAGCGAATGGCAAAAGACGGTCATAGGACAGATTCGTTGTATTCGTTCTAATCAATCCTTTTTGACGGGTCAATGACTACCGCAATAATTCTAGAAATCGCAAGACAGTTTCCGCGAAACGGAAGTCGTAACGCTGTCGTTTATACTGGTGCAAGGAGTTTCTTTTTACCGCAACGGAAATTAGCCAATTCGCGATGATGGATGATTCTGTAATTATTTCGAGCGATGCAACAACGAAATACCAAGCGTGTATTTATTTCGAGCGACTATAAAAATTGCCCATGAACGTCCGAAGGAGATTTATAAACGAAACACGACTGCCTTTAAAACGCCAGTTTTACGAGCGAACAGTCCAATTGCAGTTGTGCTGTAAACACCAAGTAAAATTTCCACTGGGAACGAAACGTTCCTCTGGGAAACGAATGTTCGCGATCGGGGAACCATGATATAAATACCATTGGGACGAGTCGTTCAGATCATCGATGTTTCTTGGAAAACTTGAAGATTGTCCCTATGATTTATACTCCTTTTATGGAAGGATTAGTTCCTACTTGTGTCAATATTCTATATTTATTGAACTGTGTAGGATTACCGATTTCGAGGCCAACTTCGACCGCAGTCATCTCCACGAAAGGGGAATTGATCTGAGTCACTGTCTCGGTCATGAACTTTCGCTCGATGACTAATTTCTCGGCTGATCTTATGCTAAATCCCCGCAGATACGCAACACGAGATAGAAAGAATCGTAGTGTGAAGGCGGTTTTCATTGTTCCAGACGGTCACGTATAATGCCGTCATGTTCGTCAAAGAAGTTGACGAAACGCGAAGGAGGAACAAAGCTGTTTATCTTTGTCGGTGTAAAAGGATGATTATCTTCCTCATTCTAATCTGTTTGGCACCTATTTTAGTACTAATAGACGTACCATCTATTTAATTGTAAAACGTGCATAGCTGCTGTGGATGAGACGCATAAGGTGCGTCATTGATTGAATCGTATATATGGTATAGGACGCACATGGTACGTCACGAATTGAGTTCCATAAATAATTTAGGACGCATAAGGTGCGTCATGGATTGAATCGTGTAGATGGTATAGGACGCACATGGTACGTCACGAAATGAGTTCAATAAATAATTTAGGACGCACATGGTACGTCATGGATTGCTTACACTATAGTAGAGGATATAGAATCCGCACAATGTATCGTGAATTGCATTGGACAGGTAATGTAGAACACTCACGTTTATCAGTTGTCTAACATGTCGCTTTTCCATTGGTAGGAAAATTAACGATATCCACGTGTTGCTTAATTGCGGCTCCGTTACGCAAACGCCATTACGGTGATAAGAGAAATAATGCAACACCAGCTGCGAGTCTTCCATTCTTGTAACAATTCCTGTGTTCAAGTAGAATAATTAGCTATTCAACTTCCTCCATTTGAAATGAAAAATCTCTGTGCCAATCATTTTACTTACGATACAGTATCGGTTTCTAGAAACCGCATCTTCGACGAATAGGAGATGATTTTCTCTTATCTTCGACGCGCAATTCGATCGGCTGCACTTTCTAACGCGTTTACGCGTAAACGAGCGGTTATTGTTCGCGTTCGTTTTTTTCATCCGGAGAAACGGGGTCGCGTTCGTTCATCGACGCGTACCGCGTCATCCGATGACTCAAAGGAGAGAAAAAGGGCCTTCGAGAGGCTGTTGGTCTCTTCACCTTCGTGGAGATCGTCATGAAAAATCGCTTTTCTCTTCGACGAGAGGTCAACCAGTAAACGTCTGACGCGTTACCTAAAATATTCACAGGATTGCCTGCTAATAACCGTCATCCATTTGGTGATTTTTAATTCTTGAGTAATTTGTAATTTATCTTGAATTAATATGGAGAATGGAGACATTTGACCTCGGCTCTTTATTCTTCAGCACAAAGGTCATAAGCGAACATGTACCTGCAGGAAAAGAAGATCGTGCGTACTCATGGGTATAATAAAGGAATTACCCATTTCCGGAAACCGGTTAGCCTTTTGTCGGCTACCCGGTTTGCCGAGAGGAAAGACGGCTTTTCACTGGATCGTGTGAAATCATCGTCGATTCCTTATTTCCAGAGCTCGCCGTAATTTATATACGTGGATGATAATTTTACCACTTTCATATCGTGGTGACGGGTTCGAGTCTCTTCGACCTTCCAACCCGACAGGAAATAAAAAAAGTCCGACTGGTTACCGTAAATAGAGGTGTAAGCCATGGAAACGTTTCTCGAAAGTGTGTGCCCTCGAGTGTTTCTAAATTGACTGGTTACTTGAACGTTTGATACTTTTAGATCCAGAGATTTGTCATCAATAATTTTAGAACTCTCGGTTAGCATAAAAGACACGTTTCAAGTAATATCAAATGGTATCAGTTTCAATTTCATCTCCTTAAATTGAATACACAGATGATCATCATCTATGATGTAATAATTAGATCATCAGCCTTTATCGAATAACCTGATCCAAATAATATTGCATTGTATGCAAACGCAATATGAAACACGCGCCTTTGCGATTCTTCGATATCATTTTGAATTCGCGACGGCGCGTGGCACGTTTTCGACCGACACCGTACGAACTTCCGGTTGCGTCCATTACCGGACTTGCGGTGCATGGTAAACGGTGTTCTCCTTATCTAAGCGATTAAAGGAAGGCACGAGTCCCGCATCGTGGCTCGCGCGACATTTCCGGTCGTTGTTCCTTTTCCTTTCCTCTCAAAGGATAATACTGTTAACTATTATGCTCGTGCGCGGACGGCACTGTGCACTCGGCAAGAAGATCGTTTAAGACTTTCACGCTCGAGGAACAATCGGCGGGATCAGAAACGGTAAAAATCGCCAGGTCGTGGTCGCGCGAGCCACTTAATTGCGAACATCTCCAATTAGACGGTTTAATTACCGCTCCACCCTTATAATTTCAGCAACATGATCGGTCACAAATCACTCTGCGATCCTTAATTACTCGAGTACCATCGACGATATCAATTTCCTTCTTTCATTTTAAGGAAGCGATTATTGTCATTTATGTGAAATCCTGATCGTGTACTTTGCATATGGTATTAGAGAACTTTCTATCATAGTCCATGATTCTATACTGACTGGAAGTCACTCATTATTGTCATTGCATCATTGGAGCTCCATGAATATGACATTTTATTATAGGAACGAATAACAGAGTTTCACCTGAGGGATCAGTGGTCAGTGAAGACACATGAATTGATGATTTGGCGCCTCTTCAAAAGCTGAGATGTGAATAATCCAAGCATAGTACCTATTTATTATCAGTCTGGCAGCGTTACTTCGTTCTCTTCAATGAGAAGGTTTTCATTGAAAACATGCAACTTTCGTTGATGTAAGTTTCTGCAAACAAAGGTTCAATGTATACAAATTCAAACAAGCGTCAGGAGCCAAGAATTAATTAAGCGAAATGATGTAGTAGCATGTTACTCAACCTGGCCGTGAATGAACAAGGATCCTGATTTTATACTCTTTTCTTTAACACGTCGAATGGCAAGAAGTCAACGACTTGAGTTACAACTGTAAAGACTAGTTACACACTGGGTGTCCATTAAGAATACCAACCTCTCGTTACGCTAGCATACGTATCGTATGACAAATCGTGGAAAAAAGAGTGCTCTTAATGGATAACAGAAGCGCGTACGAGAATCATCTTTGCAAAAAGAAAGTCAGTCATTTCTCTTTGGTAGTACAGAGAAACTAATCTTCATTCGATAGAGTCTGTAACATGTGAACCTTGTTAAAACACAGCTCCCAGCCATTCAACCTTACACCGTTCACGCATCACCTAAAACCTTCCACTTCACTACGTTTCTCCTTCGGTACTTTCAAAGCAATGGCGTTTATTTCATATCTTAGAGCTTTCTAATGAGCTAAATGCAAATTTTCAAATATAGTTCTAGAGTTTTTTTTTTTAAATGGCAATTATCTTGAGTATTTTCTCCTGGTTTTTCGAGTCAATTGAGATTGTAGACACAAGAAGAGGTCTCCAATGATCGATTCAAATGTCGTCGAGTCTCCCGGTGTTTTTCCTACGGCGCATTGCGTACGCCTCGAAAATAGATCCCAGCTTATTTTGGTGTATCATCCACCCCTCGATTCGTCCTTTTTTATTCCCTTTCTTTTTGTTGTCTTCGAGCGTCATGCAGTCAGACTTTGGTTTATTATTACACATGTCATACGCGTTTATTCTCTCTTCTCCCATCATTTCTGTCCTCGTCCTCGCGAAGCTTATTAAGCCTCGCGACAGAGCACCTCGAAAGCCCTGAACTTTAGGTCCGAAGCTGACTGACTCAAGGTCGGCCTGAATCAGAACCAACCAACCGGTTTTTCGGAGAAGATTCGGAGAAGAAACGTACGATTACGCCTCCACCAGCTCTTAAGCTGAACTTTAAATCTGGTTACCTGGCTCGACTCCATCGACGTCGTTCGTTGTAAATTAAATCGCCACTTTAGTTGGCGAGCTTGTCGGTTCTTTGCCCTTTTGTTTCATGTTCGTACGCTGCAGCACTTTGAATATTTACAATTAATATAGGAGTCTAGTATAACTTATGCGCTATAATAGAATAATTACTGATACTTTAAATCTTGTTACCTATGAAATTTTTTAGCAATTCTTCTGTATTTTTAAGTCATGACCTGTACGAATATTGAGCTTAACTCTGCTTCGTGTTACGCCATATTTGATAAAAATTAACGTGTCTAGTATTCGCATAAAGTAATCGTACTGGATTACGTGGAATTTAGAAAGTGCAGCGGAAATGGGATGTCGGTGAACCATAATTAACCCTTTGGCTATAGTAAAACTGCACTTATGGTTCTATCCTCGATGATACAAGATCCTGGTTCTTCGCACAATACAATAGTCATTGTATTACGTTTTTCAACGAATTAGCATTGACGAAAACTGGCGATAATATTTATCACTGTTTCCAGTCCATGTCATTAGCTTCTAATACGGGTCCCAGTGTAAACTGGTAATAGGAAAAAAAGAATGATGGAAAGTGAGGCGGCCAGATAACGAAAAGTAGCTCGAGAAATGCAAAACGTTCGGTCGTGCCGGTTACATGTCGACGATAAAATACGTTTTTAAGGAACTTCTTCGTTATATAACTCCAATATCGCGCGAGGTTCCGTCAAGCTTGCGAAGCGAGACCGGATGTTCGCGAACCATGAAATATCACCAAACCGACGAGAAGTGCGGACCACTTTGCTCTGTAATATTTTAGACCATTGGAAAATTTGAAATTCACTCAATATTAACGTACCATGGTCTGATAATTATCAAGCATTCACACCTGGAAAAATTAGAAAATAAAATAAATGGAGGAACTAACATTGCTAAGATAGAGACGAAGAATAAATTATACAGGTGCAGGATTAATTGCTTAAGGATAAATGCTAGCCGTCTGTGAGGACGTGTATGGAAAATATCCGATGGTGTTTGAGTCAGCTTAACGCAGAACGATTGGAATCCGCTAAAATCGTACTTCTTCAATGTCACAATCGACGGGCTCCATTCGTCAAGTTACCATAAAAAGAAGAAACATCTGTTATTAATAATTTTCACTTGGAATTGCATTCTTTTATCGTCAAGGTGAAGATTACCTTTATTTGAAAAGATTAGTATATCAGGAAAAAATGGGTGTTTCCTTCTGAAATGAAATTCTATATTCATTTTCAACTTCAATGAGTCATACATGTCTGACATTCAGCTTTTTCAAACAAAACGACACTCTGACTGAATAAGCGACGAGTAGACACACGTTTGACTCAGAAATAAACCTGTCACGCGTCAGACGTTAGCCAACCAAACCAGACAGCCGCTAAACCTATTAAAATAAGAGAATCTCAGGATATTGCCTTATTTAAATCGGTTTAGAGTGGAAAGTTCATTGAGAAACGTAAAGGGAACGAGAACGCGTTCTATTTTACTTTCTAAGTTGCATCGATCCTCTTTTTTAATTAACATACTGACTATAACAGAGGTCACGGACGACCGGGATCATTTTCAAATTTTAATTAACACGTTAAACGCCCAGCGTGTTTCGTTTAGGCCAGCGGTTTCCAACCTGGGGGGCACCAAAAAGTTAAAGTTTTTATTAATGTCTTTATTATTTAAAACGTAGGGAAGCGAAAAAATTTCGTTTCCGGGGAGGCCAATCCTTGAGGACTGGTGGGGCCTGAACGGAAATTCTAACGCCAGTCCCTAGGGACCAGCGGGGCCCAAACGGAAAATCTAACGCCAGTCCCTAGGGACCAGCGGGGCCCGAATGAAAAGTCTAATACCAGTCCCTAGGGACCAGCGGGGCCCGAATGAAAAGTCTAACGCCAGTCCCTAGGGACCGGCGAGGCGTTTAACGTGTTAATTATTGAATTATACAAACTTTGAAAATTCGAAAATTTGAAAAATGCCAGTCAATTCATCGCAAAAGATAAAAATGATTCTCCAAACGCTCGATACAAGTTGTTCCAAAGAAAACGGTGCAACCAGACACGGCTAAGTCTCACGTGTTGCCCCCATAAAAAAAAGAATAACATAACCTCTATCGTGACTCACCGCCTTTAATTGTCTTATCTGGCCTGCACTTACCGGACTATAGACACATTTGAAAAGAGTAAAAGAACCTGGCTGTTGCGAGACTGGTTCCTCTTTCTGTCTGTTTGCTTGATTTTCCGAAGCGGTAAGGTGAGATGAAAACGAGTCAAGTTCCCTCACAGCATTCCTGCTCATTACTTATAAAAGTATCTGTAATTCCAAGTACTTTATTCCTAACCAAATTTTACTAATAAAAAAGTTCAATCTTCTACTTGTTTGCTTACTACCTGTTCTGATCACGAGTATTCAGGTCAAGATTCTTTGGTTAAACAATGACCTACAATCACAATCCCTTCTTTAAATATGGCTGAGCATGGAAGCCAGGTTACACGTTAGAACTCGCGGTCCAATTGAGGAACAATGCGTCATTTTTTCTTTGGTTTCTTTCATTGATATTTCCTGGAAAGACAGTTCGCTGTCATTGTTCGGGGAATCATGAAGATATCCTGAAATCTTTCACGCGAATCGTTTAAGATAAACCTCGACGGTTCAACATGAACTTGTTCGAAAGTGTGAAATTGTTCTTAGAATTTAATAATGATTTTCTGATCTGACTTAACGAGTTACCTGATAAAGAAAAAGTTGAGCACTCGTTAAAAATTCGCCTCTTTTTTCTATTTATTTCTCCTTGAAAAGAAGATGGAAGACGGTTGAGATTATCATTCGAAAAAGTATCGCATCGATATCGATTCGTGTATCGAAGAAATTCGACTTGACGATATCGGATAAGTATTATATTATCGCAGCGGGTACAATAGTTGACGTCACGGTCGATTGCGAGCACAAAGTGCTGATGTATCGATACTCGATCATACCGACCGATCGCAGAACGATAATTGACTGTCATGGCGGCAAGTGATGACCGGTGTTTCAAATCTTGTGTAATCAAATAATTAACAGAATAAAGGAGAAGATAAACTTTGAATAGTATCGATATTGCAATAATAATATAAGGTATCGAATTTCAAGCCTAGATTTGAAAATGAATCGATCATATCTTCGATAAGGTCTGTTTTATAATCCATTTACAATGCAATAATTCACTTGCTAATCGTCATTCTTTTTCCGATTTATACATGTTCTTATTTATTCCAAAAAACAGCACGATAACGATCGTTTAGTTAATATTTTTCAGATTATACGACATTTATCGTTACAACGGATGTTTGGATAAAAGCTAAATGATCGATAGAGGAAACCTCGTAAATCATCGTCTCTTATTTAAGGTAATTTTCCTTAACCTCATAAAATTGGATAAAATTCTGTAGTTATTTTATCAGACACTTGCATTTAATAGTAGGACGCTTACTGAAAGTTTAACGTGGTAATTTAAAACTAACCTTGGCTGACCAATGACATCTTTATCAAAGCAGTTAAACCGTTAACCATACGCCGAAGTGGACAACGATTCAGCGAATTCTCCGAACGTCACCTTAATAAATTCGCTTGACCCTTTTACCGAACTTCTACTTGCACGTGGTCAATTATAGTTCGCTACAAATCCACTTCTAAATATACGTATCAAACGTTTCTACTTTGAGGGTGAAGAAAGTCACGCGCCAATTTTACCCCTCTGGGATTTTGTGGTAAATATCAAAATACATATCAAGATAATCGGTATCACGAATTTAATGGTACTGATATTATATTAAAGCAAGATGGTGAGTTTGATAAGGAAAAAAAATAATCTTAGATATAAAATTCGTAGGTTGACGCATTGCAACATAATCCTTCTACGAATGTTGCAAGGATTACAAAGCAGATTGCAGAGAAAAACCGCACCGTGTTAATGATTCACGAGAAAAAAACAAATGTTCTCGGTACGATGTTGCAGACCACCTCGTGGTGCATCTGCAGTAACCTGGTGCATCATCTAATAAAAGCACGAGATGTTTGCGATTTCGTTTCAGTACCTCACGTTCCAGATGTCAATGACATAAAGCACAGCTTGCACGCCTCCCGCTGTTCCGTGTGTTTTCAACAAGTTTCAGCTAAACAAAAACTATACGATATCATGCAACTCTGCGCTATTTCAATCTCTATCCTTTGATGCAAGATAATGATGGATTGATGTGTTACAATGGTACATCAGAATCATTCATTTTTGTTTAAATAACAAATTCATTCTCTGCTTACAGCAGAAATGGGCAACGCGCAAGCGGGTAAGTACCTGGGAAAATATCGGTACAAAGGTTCCTTTTATAATGCTTGCACCTGTTCGAAGTCACGTGACAACTTAAACAGCGCTACCCAAAGTAGAAAAAGAAATAAAGAAAATTAACAAAAATTAAACTTACGTTTCAGCTGTCCACTCTGTCGGTCATAAAATGTCACACGGCCAGGGAACTCGTCACATCACAGAGAAGTCACAAACGTCTGATAGCGGAACAAAGACTACGTCCTATTTCGAAACTGCACTTCTCGTTAAAACGATTCTTCGATACTTTTACTTTTATTTATCCCCGTGCTGAGCCTTGGTTCGCGAGGCTCGTCTATCGGTTAGCACACTTGGATGACACCTGGAAAACTCGTTCCGCAGAAGGAAGGGACCGATCCCTTGGGGTGCCTTTTGTGCTTCACCTCGAACATATAAACTTATGCGGTCTTTGGTGTACACGCCACGGTGTAACACACGAAACTGCCGGCTCAAAGGAACTCTCTGTGCCGTAGAAAGAAGGTGGTGGAAGAAGGGAGTAAGACGTCAGTGGGTACAACAAAGAAGGAGAACGACCCATTCCCTCGGTGTGTACATATACTCGTGTGCACGTGTACGTGTATACGAGCGCACGAGTGCCGGTGCATAGGTGTGAATGCACAGGAGAATACTTTTTTTGGAAGAATTTCGAAATCGTTAGGAAATGGAAGGCGTTTAGTTCTCTGTATAATCTGGCCAGATTTAGAGGGCACCATAGTAGCAGTATTTTGGGCCTGTTTTGAAAACGTGGCAAAATTACAGGCTTACTGCTTGTATCAAGTATATATCATTGAAATGGTATAAATTAAATTAACTCGTCATTTATTATCCCATATTATTCTCTACCAAGTTTCATTAACAATATAGTTACAGGTGCAAGTGAACAAACAAATGCAAAGCAAAGCATCGATAAGCTAAAGCAATTTTGCCAAGATATACAATTCAGTGAATTAGAAATTCTTGTTACAAAATAAAAATAGATCACCCTGGATTCGACGTTTTTCGTAATTGGTTTAAATTACTGTTCGCGCGAGTTGATCTATATCTACGAACTACGAATAAAAAAAGATATAAACGTCGCCTAGTACACAAAGGAAGCATTTCACGGGGTAATCTGGATGAATGGAAAGGCGGCGTGCAAGCAAGCGTTTCCTTTCAGCGAATAAAACGTTACTCCCTAACGACCTGAGTGCACTTCCTGCATAATTGAGTGCACTCAACTTTGTTGCACTTCCGCGAATAGAGCCAAGTAAACGACTGTTTAAACTGAAACCAATCGTTTGGCACCGATTGCAAAAACCTTGCTAGCAAAAAGAAAAAAAAACAGCATTGAAATAGTTGACTCGTTTATGACGAGAAGGAACGATTGCGAAGGAGAACCTGCGTGTCAGGAGTAATTACGAAGCTGAGCTATTTTAAGACACGACATCTTGAGCAGTTGGTGTCTAATTACAATTAAACGAGATCAAGTGCAAGAAAGGTGCAAGCCCCTGTGGTAGCCGCGGTGATCGGCCGGAAAACTGCAACTTTACATTAGGAAGCCAAAATGTGCATCACCCTTTTGTGCTATAATTTACTTATAGTCCATTCTTCCGTGAGCAGTATACATATATACATAGCCACGCGAAAGTATTCCTAATATTTGAGTAGTAATATTTTATGTAGGCTTCTTTTGGCTAAGACTTTGTGAGAGCGAAGGAAAGAGCCTGGCAGTAGTATTTAATCAAAAAATCGTGACTGTATCACGATTAGATTTACCATTAATTATTTATTCATGAAAAAGTGTGCGACACGAGCCCCCGATGAACCGGTATTTTAAGGCTGCACGCGTGCAGGCATCGTCTGTACACGGCTTAATGTCAGCCAAGCGAGTTGGCACGAAATACGATAAATGCCACTTTCGCCCTGGAATAACCTACAGCCCTGGGGTATTCTCTACTTTACGATGATAACTCGTACGATTCGATGATAAATCCTGATACTGTTTGAACCCTTCTTACATCCGGATTCTGCACATACAGAATCATTAGAAATTGCTACATCCACTTTAGGGTAAATGAATCATTATTTAATCTTTTATAATGTCACGATTCTTGATTGTACCATGAAACCAACAGGTAATTTCCTGGTTTCTTGAACCTGACAAAGATGCAGACAAAAAGAACTTCCGAGATACTCGGCTTTCCATCATTACTCTCGCCACAAACTCGACCAACAGGAATCCAATAATGAGATGAAATAGTTTAATACGTCCTCTTGCACACCATTGGTAAACTAGACTTATTTTCTTTCTAGTTCTGTTTCTAATAGTGAGTATAAATCTGACATCATTAAAGTGACTAGCCATAACAACACCTTGCAATGGCTTTCTTGTCTCTTGCACTGTATCATTATCAGACACATGGCCTTTTCTTCTAAGTATCAACGTTTCTCCAACATTGCAGGTGGCTTCTTTAAAGTGAAATGATTCACTGATTGTTGTGCGAGTCTTGTGTGAACGAGTATCGCATCTCTTCCAAATGAGTGATCGCCTAAAATATCTTCAAAACATCGTACCCATGACTCACGATGTGGATGTTTGTTCCAGTGTTCCCGTTTCCAAGCCATCTGAATCCAAAGAACAATTCAATTATCATCATTCCACGTGTATTCCATCCAGTGTTACGATAAATACCGCTATCGTAGTTTTGTAACCGTTAGTCAGACAACGTTCAAGACACGACTACCGATGATCGACGTGTCTACAACGGTGGTACCCTTTCAATTAAAAGCACGAAGCAAAAGCAGATGTTTTCAAACGTTTTCATCCTCAAGGTTCCAGAAGTCGTTGAACAAACTCAAGCTAAGAGGCCAAGGATCAGTCTGGTCGATGCAAAAATATCGTCAGAGGGTTGCAGCAATTTTTTCGAGCATTTCCTACGGCGAAGAAACTGGAGCCGCAATAAAGTTTACAACGTGGCCCCGTGTATTTATAGCCGGTCAATTCGACGGTGATCCTCCCGTAATTTTTAAACCGAACAACTCTGCGCGAGCAACGGAAACTCGCCAATTAGAGAGGCAGATGTTCCTCGAAGATTTTTCCAATGCATCACCGAAGAAGGTATAGAAAAAGTTACGAAATTTTCTATCGTTTATATTTCATAATCAGCCTTTTTCTCAAGGTTCTCCAAGGAAACGTGAACCACCCTTGGTTGATCGAATCATCTTGAATAATTGAAGCGACTCTACGTGGTTTCCAGTTTAAACCAAAGCTTTTACAGTCTATTTTCATCCGCCAATTTACATGAAAGTTCAAGTTGAAGCTGCTGTGTCCATTGATCAACCGACGCGATCGTATACCTCCGGGCTCGACGTGTCAAGTTCAACCTGATGTAATGCGGTGTCCACGTGGACGATGACCGAGCATCCCAGACGAAAGGAAACACGATCGAATAGACGATGCGTCTGAATATATAACGTTTAGACAGTGGTTTCGATCGGCGGACGCGTACTATAGGAAAAACTACCACTCAATAGCGAAAGAACCCCTAAGAAGTGTCAGTAGCGTGCCGTCTCTTGTTGTTGTTACACCCGTTTCCGTTATCCATTAATCGGTTCGCGTTCCATAGTGGTTGATTTGAAGCCTCGATAACGGAGAATTTGATGGGATAGCAGATGATTTATTGGAACTGTTTGCAGAGGTACAGGTGATGGGACATTTTTAAAAAGTGCTTTTATGAGTGTTGATTTAGTAAAATGGAATTATGGATTTTTTCATGATCCAAGGTTTTCTTCAACGTTATTTTTAATAAGCTACGTTGTCATTTTCTGTATAAAAGCACTTGTGACGTTCTCTCACCTTATACCTTTGCATGCACTCGCAAACTTATGTCACATTCAAGGAAGTAGTCAATCTATAGTTTAAAAACATTTCCACGAAGCGACATTAACATTAAGTATAATCATACTGTTGTAATAAAAGTACAACCGTATGATTTCGTTTCTAATCGTTTCCTCGTTTCAATAAGAAATGCCGATAGAAAGCAAAACCGTCTAATTGGGAAACATAATATCTGAAAAAGTATTTTATTCGCTCGTTAATTTCTGAGGCGATCGTCGACGCAGAAAAAGGATCTTAATATTTCGTTGAACGTTCCACGAGACGGGCAACGATTTTATTTGCCAACCTGATTAGCTTTCACTTTCGGGATCTAAAGCACTGCGTTTACGTTGATCCTCGTAAAAACGAAAGGTGTAAAGCGAACAGACCGGAACGAAGTCGCGAAACAACTGTCCTGTACGTGTTTTTCTGCCTTTCCTTCGCCTCTTTCGCGAGATTAATGCAAAAAACGGTGAAGGTGGACCTAAGTTAGGAAACGTTTATCCTGTCGTCAAGTTTGAGATATCTGAGATACTTTAAATACGTGTCCTGTCTAGTGGAATACTTGTAGAATTCAACTTTCTATGTGGATAATTAGAATAATCAAAGGGTTGAAACTTTGAAATTTTAGATCTCAAAATATTTAGTATAATCTGAAATTAAAACCTTTCGAATATACAAATTTTCCAAATGAAGAGTTTGTATTCAAAATTTTTAATGGTAGAACTTTCGCTTCTAGCACCTACTAATTATCATCCCACGTGTAACGCGGGTAATTAATTGATGCGGTGCTGTATACATTTGTTAGGGGGCTTTCGCTATTGTGCATCGAAGAAACTGAACCATTTTCACTGCTCGATCTTTTATCACAGTCAGCTTTGATTGTTCCTGATGATTTGATACGTTCCAATGTTTCGTGTGAATGACACCAATCGCACAATTGAAAATCAGTGAAACCTTGTTGTATTCGAGCTGCATGTATGATTTATGATTTCCAATTTCAATGTTCTATTATCATGTATAATTGTATTAGAGTAAAGGTAGAATGAATGGCAGCCCTTGGGTTGCATCATTAAAAAGAGAAATACATGTATGATTTATGATTATATATTTGTTTGAAGGTTGACGAATGGTGCTTGCGAAAAATCCGTCGCCTTCTCGAGGCGAGAGTCCTCAAAAAGAAAATGCGAGAAAGGATAAAGGGAAGAGTCGTACGTCTCGTGGCAACAGTCCAGGGGATCAAACTACTTCCAGAGGAAACAGTCCAGGAAAGAATAATTCCATTGTCAAGAAAGTCCAGACGAAGAGTAGTTTATTAGGATCGCGTGGGAGCGAGTAAGTTTAAATACAAATGAATTTCATACGAAAATGTGAAAGGAAGGTTTTAATTTAATATCTAAACAAACGGTTGATTTTGTGGAACGCTATATGTAATCATTTTTCTTCTCGTTAAAACTTATTGAATAATTTAGAAACTTTTAATCAACATTAATTGTGAAAGTAACTACATCTTATTTCTTTTATAGTCTTTTAAATAACTCATGTTAAAATCACTTTTTGACTAATAATTTCTTCTCTTTTTTTTTATCACCGATAAAAACCTACAGATAATGAAAAGCAATACCAGCCTTATCGTCCTCAATCTCGACGATAAAGTAATTTCAACATATTCCTGATATTCGTACCACGAATCGATACAGAGAGAATGATTAAGAAGAACTGTTTTCGAAAGAAGATGAACAGGTAAATTATATGACTGAAAGCTATCAACAGCCATGAGCAACGGGGACAAAAACAGAGAAGAATATTGAACGATGGAAAACTACAACATACATGAAATTATCGCGTACGATGCTTCACGATCTCACATTAGAGCACACTGGGAAATTGAATAGACAGAAAAGAAGAAATATTGAAGAAATTTTTCAATTACATTAATAGAAACATCAAGAAATAGTAAACTTCAGTTTAGAAATGAAACAATTACGTTCTTGGTTATTGTTAATGGCAAGTGCTGGATCGATTATTAGATGGACAAAAAAGAAGGACAGAAAAGATTCTAATGGATGTTAAAAGGATTTTGAAAGGAGAATTAAAGAGCAATCATTCCTTGGAAATTGTCCAAAGATCCAGGCCACTGATAGTTTGCGGTGACGCGTTGAAGGATTCTCCAATTTGTCGATCGACTCAATTTTCCGGGTGGTGGTTGTGTAAACTCACCCTATATTCCCATCTATGGGAATTGATAGACACATAGCCGTAGTTGCGACATATTTCGATGTAGTGTATCGATTGCGGGACCTTGCTTGCTCGTGTATTTCTGTCGGTCAATATCGCGACGATCGGCAGAACGTGTCTGTGTAAAGAGATCTCAACCCTTAGACACGTGAAACACGTATTATCCTTGCCAGGGGTATTTTTATAGTTGCAAATGAAAAATGGAAAAATTCTTTTCTATTTTTGCTTTTTCTATTATGATTTATGAAATTGTTGGTAGATCCATGCATTAGAGAGTAGAGGCTTGAAAACATTCCTCTTCTGTGTTTATAATAAACTTTCTTATTAGAAACCTTCTAGTTCGTCTATGAAAGATTGCAATTTGTAAAAGCTTATCGAGGACACTACATCGACGTCAAGTACGCGACGCTTGCTCTTTATCATGCTTTTAACATAATTATAATTTCCGTTTACGAACGCGTTAAAACTACGCGTTAGAAACTTTCAGCAAGTTTCGCGTAACGTCCTTATATGCAATAAGTTCAATGTTTTTTACTAAAAATATCCTCCTATTGTAATACTCAACGGAAACGTAATTACTTAATAGAATATAACGATTCGAACCTCTAACAAGGCAGAGTGTTTGATGCATAAAGGATAAGCAACAGTCGAAAAGTATTGTTCCTTTCAGTAATCGATGGAATTACGATCAAAGCCTGCTAAATAATTGACAGAGGTCGCAACGATTTTTCAGCAACACGATAAGACCCTGTGAGAGCGAAAAACGAAATCACAAACGAGTCTGGGTCAATCACGCGATTTTTCATCGACGTTTGCCCCGACTGATTGAATCTTCTCAATTATTTAATCCTCATGATAGCTGGTCAATCCTGTAGCTTAGCTTACGTTTACTCCCGTTGATAGAAGACAATGTTTCATTTGTACAGAAAATTGTTAGTCTATTCTTGATCTTTTTTCAAATCATTGACATTGTTCTTTGTAATGTGTTTTAGAACTGGTAGCATCGAGAGGCTGGTGGACGGTGATAAGAGGGTGATCGCTACGAAACATTTACTTCCAGAAAACAACATCAATGTGGTGGTCAGGTAATATAAATAACTTGTAAAAATCTACTACTAGTAATTACTATTCACAGCGTTTTGATAAGCAATTTTTCTCGACCGCAGGGTTCGTCCGCTTAGCAGCAAGGAAATTAAAGTCGGCGAGGATATGGCCGTGCAATTTCCTGGAGATGGACAGATATACGTAAGCCAATGCCCTTATCGCTCTTCCAACACTAGTGGATTTAAGTAATAGCTACAGATTCCAATAATTCAAAGCTGTCTTTCATGTTTGATCCCTTATAGTGCGAAGGATCGCCAAATAGTGGGGACAAAAAGGGAAAATTATTTTCATATAACGTAGTGTTCGAGCCCACGGCTACTCAGGAGGACATACTGCAATTTTCTGGTGTGAAGAAACTGATTGAAATGGCTGTGGATGGATTTAATTGTACTGCGTTCTGTTACGGACAAACAGGAAGCGGGAAAACTCACACTCTCACAGGACCTCCGGAAATGGTGAGGAGACAGAAAATTCTGTGAATAGATCCTTTGTGAAGTTTCTAGAGGGAGATTGTCATTGGTAGTCTTCATAATTGCTAATAGGACAACTTTGAAAATCTTGGGAGTCTTGATTTCTTATAATGTTTTAGAACTTCAATTATTTGTACGATGGTCTTCTATAACCCTTGATACCACTTTTATAAATATTTTATAATAAGTATGATGCATTACATTATTAAATCATAATAAGAAGCGAATATGCATAAGCTTCAATCTATTAATATCAGAGGCAATGTCAAAGGTGCATCTAATCAAAATTTCTCTCAAGAATAATTGATGTAAATATGCATAGAATATCGATAAGTGATTGATGTTTCCTTACCATAGTTCGAAAGAATGAATCCTTACTCGGAGGATCATGGCCTGGTCTTCCGGTCCTTCGTCTACCTATTCAAGCTGCTACAAGAACGTCAGGGCTGTAACTTTGTACTGAAAGCTTCTTTTCTAGAGATCTATAACGAGAAGGTCTGTACATCTTACATTAATTTAATTAAAAGAAAGTTCCAACCTGCTATTATTTCATTTCAATCGCAGGTAATAGATTTATTAAATCCTGGAACGTCGAGGAAGCCTCTGATGGTCCGTTGGAGCAAAAAGACACGGGGTTTCTTCGTTGAGAATCTCTTCACCGTCGAATGTGAAGAACTTGATGACCTCCTGGCGGTCCTCGAAGAAGGTAACCATGACGTTCCACTGGTATCTGAAATAAAATGTACATAGAATATTAGAAAGAGGTATCTAGAGAATACAATTTTTATATAGGTATGAAAAATAGATCTGTCGGTGCGCACAACATGAACGAACATTCCAGCAGAAGTCACAGTATTCTAACTGTTACTATCACTTCCGAGCAACAAGTGAGTATCGATCATATTGTTTATGTAAAAAAGGAAAAATCGAAGTCAGAAATTGACGTTCGTAGATGGACAATAGCGTGTTCATCTCGAGACAAGGGAAGATTAATTTCGTCGATCTGGCGGGTAGTGAAATGACAAAGAAGACCCAGAGCGAAGGGAAAACTTTGGAGGAGGCAAATAACATTAACAAGAGCCTGATGGTTTTAGGTAAGTCGAAGTAGTTTAGTAGCATAAAAAACACGATGCCAAAGCACGCGTGATATTACGGCTCAGAAACTTTATGGTGTCAATTATGCAGAAGTATCATCGCAAGAATCGATCGCGTTAGTCGAATGGGAGAGCGCAAGCTTTACTCGCATTATCAACCGTGTTCGCAGAGCAATCAATAAGCGCGCGTGTGGCGCGAATTACATAAAAGCCAGTCCTCTTTGAAACCTATTTTTCTTTCTGTAAAGGTTACTGTATATCTTCGTTGAGCGATGGAAAACGCAAGTACGGTCACATTCCGTATCGAGACAGCAAGCTGACGAAACTTTTAGCCGACAGTTTAGCAGGAAACGGTGTCACTTTAATGGTAAATCTAGTCACCATGGTTGCAACGATTGTATCTCTTGAACGCAGCCCTAACTGGATCATTTTTTATATCTTTAGATTGCTTGCGTTTCACCAGTAAGATCAAACGCTAGCGAAACGTTGAACACTTTAAGGTATGCGGCAAGGGTGAAGAAAATTCGCACCAAACCTATTGTGGTGATGGTGAGTGAGGAGACTTAATTAAGAATCAATATTCGTAGATTATATTCGTGGAAAAATAACGTTTCGCTTGTAATTTTTACAGGATGCACGAGAGGCATTGATTCTGAGTCTGAAGAGAGAAGTGGGTGCACTTGAGACTGAAAACGAACACCTGAGAAATGCTCTTCATCTCGGTGAAGATTATTCAAATATCATTCGCAGTGAGTCTAAAAGTAAGTTATAACATCCTTGTCATCAAGGAGCAAGGAAAATATCAAGTATTCGGTGTTAACAAATCCTAAATAACGAAACGTTTCTAAATTCACAGCTGAAAGGAAAGTGCCATTAACACCACCAGTGGTGGACTTAGACAAGTTATCTGAAATGGAGCGACCAGAATTGAGCCAGCTAATTCACGCATACATTACGGAGAACGAGGCACTTCGTCGAGAGAACGCGGAACTTTATGCTACCAGGGAACAAGTAATAAGGGACCAAGAATTGGTGTGCAAAGAGAACGAGAGGTTGTTGAAGAAACTCGAGGACGTTAACTCGTAAGTACAATACAATTCGAGGTAATCAACGACAGTCGTTATTCAACTAATTCTCTAGGTTTTATTACCGCAGAGTATGCTGTCGGTCGCCTATTATACCTGCCAGACCTACGTACTCGGCGGAAGTGTTGAATGATAGTAACGAGGACGCACCTGGTGCGACAAACGTTTGGACCAACCCTAACGCGGAATCAATCCCTTCTTCAAGAGTAAGCGTGTGACCCCTTAACAATAGTTACTTTTAACCCTGATTTGTTAATTACCTGGTGATGATTGAAACTTTTTATTCAGAATATGAGTAGGCGAGGACTCCACAAATCAGCCAGCAACATGCCTGAGAAAATACAGAAAGAACTGGACAAACGTAGAATCGTAGGAAGTTACAACAACATAGCAGAAGCGTACAAAGACAAGAGTCAACATCGTCGACACAACTCCTGGGACAATGGAAACGGCACGACGAGAACGAGTCCGGATCAAACTATGTCACCGATACACGTTAATCAGTAAATAGCATATAATAAATAATTCCACTTAATTAGACGATAATATTCAACTCGTTAAACTTGAAACGCAACATTCCATACAATCTGATACTTATAATTTTAATATATCATTATAGCTGTCAGTATCAATGTACTCTAAATTACTCTTTCTTTTATTAATTAACCACATTGTGGACTGGAAGTTCCCCTGAATGTCCTAATTTAACAGGTTCATTGAAATAAAAAATTATGGTCTTATGTGGAAAAGTGAGATTTTATACAAAAGTCAAACCAACTATGTAAATTAGCTGACATTTGGCAAACTTCTATCCGCAATGTGTTACTATATTTAATAGGCAATAGGTTATTCTACTTATTAATTGGAGGAATGCCTGGTGACAGGTACAAGAAGGCGAACCTGCGTCGTACGTCGACGGTACCAGAAGAAAGGAGACCCTCGGAAACTATTGATCCGTTGGGTGAACCCGTTCAGCCCACAGATCATTCGTACAACGAATCACCAGATTCGATGCTGGGTAGCGGAGGACTCGAAACGACGCATTCTGCTCCGGATACGATGGAGTCTGAGACAACCACCGCACCTTTCCCAATGGTTTCATCGCCATTTGGCACCCCAGAATCGTTCTCCCCAAGAAAGTCAAAAGAAAAGGAAGATGAAACTACGCAACGAGCGTTTGGGAGTCCTGTTCCCATTGATGAAGACAAACCACTTTGAAACTAATCAATGATGTATCTTTGGATCAGAATGATAGATATTGGATCAACTATACGGGGAAAGAGTCGAGTTGGAGAGAGTATATTTTGAATGATAATATGGAATAAAAAGAGATTGAGGAAAGTTATTTTGATGTTAAGTATGAGAGAATAGAATTGATTGATATTGGAAAGTATGTGTTTGTGATTTGAGGTAACCGTACAGTAATATCGTGTTTTCAGAGTGATCAAGATGCGTAGTATCGTGTAGTCGAGAAAATTATTTTCATGTAGAGTATACTAATTAGGATATTTAGGTGTGATAACTGAAAATTATATTTAAAGAAATGATATATTAGGACATTACTCAGGTTGTCGTCGAATCCTACCTCTGAATAATGTAAAGTAGGATGTTTTACAAATGAAGGTATGGACCAACTTATCTGCAATAAAGTATTTGATTATTTTATGACATGTAATTTTTTATTCAGTCGTCTTGTAAAGTGCAGCAGAGTTCCTTTATACGTGAACAGTATCGAATATATGCTTAAGAAAAGATGAAACAATATAAAATGACAATACTTGTAATACAGGATATAGAATACTGTGCACTGCTGAAAGTGATAAAATAAATGTAAAAATATTTTTATAGCAAGTGAATCGTAATCAGAATATTTTACGTATTTGCAAACATTTTACTAAATTGCAAATAAAATTCAGTTAGTATGTACATTCTGTCGATATCAATTATCATATCAATACATTTGATTATTATAATTAGTATGTATATATATACACATACTAATTGGAAAATTTAGAAATCTCAATTAACAGTAACATCATTTTATACTTATCTTACCATTAACGAGCATCGTTGATACGGCATTCTAAAGAATGATCTAAATGCTTGCCAAGTATATCTGGCTTGAATTTCCATATGTACAAGTTTACAGAACATATAAAAAATTTCTTTTTAATTTAAAACATTATGTGGTAGGGATTGGAAGTGAATATCTTTTTTACAAGTAAAAAATTAGAAACTATATACCTATTGAAAATCGTCTTCAAATAGAAAAGATACATTCTCTTCTATGAAGTCCGCAGTTTTTCTTCAGTTTTATAAGAAAAAATACCCTTTCAATAAACATATGTATATCTTAGAAAATTTTTTTAACTTGAAGTTGGTGCTTCTTGATCTTTATCTTTTTTCTTCTTCTTCTTTTTCTCTTTTTCTTCTTTTACCGGTGATTCCTACAAATAATATTAGAATATTTAATTTAAGGAAGGAAAAGAATAGAAATAAAAATCATATGTTGTTATCTTACCGGAACTTCACTTTCTGTAACTACTGTAACTGATCCCTCCGCTTCACGTTCTTCCTTTTCTTTCTTCTTCTTTTTCTTTTTATCCTTTTTCTCTTTCTTTTTCTCTTTTGGTGACGATATTTCAGAGTCTTCAACGGGTTCCTCTTTTATTGATACGTCTCCCGAAGGTTGAGGGATTGTTTCTTCCCACTTACGTTTTTTAGCCGTAGCATCAGTTACACCATTTTCTTCCGTCTATGTAATGAACAAGGTTTAAAAAGGCACATGTTTATGATAGAACCGTAATGTTTACCTTGACTGTAGGTGTGGAGAAATCTGTATAATTAGTCAACCAATCAGCAGGTGTGTTTTCATTTGGTTTTCCATATTTATCTAATTTTCCTTCAATTATCATGCGCTTCTTTACAGAAGCTTTTGGTCCCAAACCCCATTTCCTAGGATATGCATCCCTTTCCATGATAACCCTTTTAATTTTTGCAGCTATCCCATGATCACAGGCAGTCATTGTAGGAGATGTCATTAATGCTACACCTGTAACATGAAGAATGGATGTTAGACACTGCAAAGATAATTTTTTAAGTACAACATTTGAATATCATAATAAGAGCTTACCAAGAGCTATAGCTTCACCCTTAGTAGTAACTATTACAATTTCTTGATTTAATTCTATACCATCATCATACATTAAAATACCTGGCAACATAATTTTAGCCCCATAGCAAATAGCATTTACCTGTTAATAAAATTATACAACATTAAACAAATATTTTTACGCTACAAAAATTAATTTCATTTATAAGTAATGACTACATACTGCACTATCTTTCACAATAATTCTTTTATGATTTACAAGAAGGGCTTCCAATGGTTTGATTACTCTCCTTAAATAAGATTCATCTGCATGGTTTTCATATAACCATTGAGCATCTAGTATATCATGCATAGTAACCATTCCATCTTTTTCAGATTGAACACCCGATCGATTTCTACGCAATTCTTGCATCTGACAACCAGTGCCTAAGAAAAGGCCAAGATGAACACAAATTGTTCTAATGTAAGATCCAGCTTCGCAACTAACTCTGAATACTCCCATATTGCGTTCATGATCATAATCAAGGAACCAACTGTCATAAACTGTTCTAACACGAAGCTGACGCTTCACTGCAGATATAAGCGGGGGTCGTTGAAACAGTGCACCACGCAATTTTTCCAATGCTTGATTTACCTATATTAATTTATCAACAATTTATTATGCAAAGTATAAAATAGTCGATGCAGTGTATGTTACAATTACCTTTTGCAGGCTTTCAGGAGCAGAATGTAATTTAAAAACTGCAATGTATTCTTTTCCAGCAGACTGCTGTGACTTAGCTAAACGGGTTGCTCTATCAATACATACTATTAAACAACCAGACACCTTGGGATCCAAAGTGCCTGAATGACCAGTTTTCTCTACTTTCAAAATTCTCTTTATCCATGCTACCACTTCATGCGAAGATGGATTGCATGGCTTATCTAAATTAATGCACCCAGATTTTATATACTCAGATAAAGTACGATGTAACGGAGTTGAACCACAAGTTAAAGGAGTAAAATGTTTTGTACGGGTAAGCATTTTATCAAAATTCTGAAACAATATAATTCATTTTTAGTTACAAATGTATGAACACGATTATACTTATATAAGATAGATTGTTTACCTTAAATAATAGTGGCCAATCTTTATATTCAAGTTTTATAGATTCATCTGAAGGTTCAAGTTGACACTTCATCTCTACTTGAATTTCTCCAAGCGACTTCTTCTTGTTTTTCTTCTTACTTTATCTATATGAAAGAAAATAAGAATTAACCTAAGCATTTACATCCATTTACGTTATTAATATTATGCTAAAAATATGTAACATTCGTGTACATATTTAAGATATTAATTTTGATACAATATAAACACATGTGATACATGTATAATATGTATTTAAAGTAATATCTTTCATCGGTACTTTTACTAAATTAAAAAGACACGTGTTTACCGATGGACACATAGCTAAAATTTATAACAGACAATAACTGTTTTCATCGATTTTTATGTAAAAATGAGTAATTTAATTAAGCTTAATAAGCACAGAATACTATATAATATATTATACAATAAAATATACGAAAAAATTAAAAGCAATTACCGCTTTCTGCCATTTTTGAGTAAGTAGCAACAACACGTGTGTATCCTCGAGCACGCTCAACGTAGCACTAGGGAAAATGGCGGTCGTATCCATAGTAATAAAGAAAATGTGTAAAGTTGTGTCTGTATATTATATTGTATGGATTACCTAGAATGGTTTAAATTTTTAGAATAAACTGTGTGTATTTATATTTCAATACACATTTTTAATTACAATTATAAAAAACTTAATCACAATGTTTAGTATTATATTCTTTGTGTTATTGTTGACTACTTTTTATAGTACATATTGTGAAAATTTTGATATTGACACTAATGGGTATATTGTTTATTGTCCATGCATGGGTAAGATTTAAATAACATTATAAATATATATATATATATATATATATATATATACATATTATTCATTTAATTATACTTTTCAGGAAGATTTGGAAATCAAGCAGACCACTTTTTAGGTGCTCTAGGATTTGCGAAAGCCTTAAATCGTACTCTGGTTCTACCACCATGGGTTGAATATAGAACTGGAGAGACTAGATCTGTTGGTGATCAATAATCTTCAGTATCTTACAAAATAATGTTTCCAACAATATATTCTTAATGTATGTTTCAGATACAAGTTTCTTTTGACACATATTTTAATGTTTCTCAAGTACAAAGTTGCCATAAAGCAATATTAATGGAAGACTTCATGACAGATATTGCCCCAAGGATATGGCAATCAAAGGAAAGAGTATGTAAGTTTTAAATTTAAATGAACAAAATAAATGTTCTTTTGTAACATATTCTTATTTTCAGCTTTTTGCTACTCTGCACGTGGAAAAGGAGATTCGTGTAATGCTAAAGAAGGAAACCCATTTGGTCCATTTTGGGACACGTATAATATAGATTTTGTAAAATCAGAATTTTATGGACCTCTTCATTATGATGTTTATCATACAGACATGGCAGTACAGTGGGGAAGACAATATCCTGCTATTAATTGGCCAGTATTAGCCTTTACAGGTGCACCTGCTAGTTTTCCTGTTCAATTAGAAAACAGAAAACTACACAAATGTCTTGAATGGAATACAGATATGCTTAATAAAGCGAAAGCATTTATAAAACAAAAATTACCTAGAGGAGCATTTGTAGGAATTCATTTGCGTAATGGAATTGATTGGGTATTTATTGTTACATTATTCGCATATTTTAGATGAAAATAGATGATATCAAACAATAATACGTTTTTTTCTTATAGGTACGTGCTTGTGAGTTTATATCAAGCACACCAAATCTTTTTGCTGCGCCTCAGTGTCTTGGTTATCGAAACGAACGTGGGAAAGCAACTTCCGCTATGTGTTTACCGCCATTTGATTTGATAGTACGTCATTTAAAACGTGTTATACGCAATGGCAATGACATTAAATCAGTATTCGTAGCATCCGATAATAATTATATGATTGAAGAACTTACTAAAGCCCTGGCGCGCATGGAAGTAAGAAATTAACTAATGTATTTCATAATATTTACAGGAAACATGCTTAATAAAATTTCGTAAATATATATTTTGTACAGGTACCAGTATTTAAACAAGATCAATCTGCATCACCTCATTTAGATTTAGCTATTCTTGGAAGAGCAAATTATTTCATAGGTAATTGTATTTCTTCTTTCTCGGCTTTCGTTACTAGAGAAAGGGAGATAAAAGGATATCCTACATTCTTTTGGGGCTTTCCTCCAGAAAGATCATCATCTGTTACTCATGAAGAATTGTAATGTTTGTAACTACTTTCATCATCTATTTTCATCAAAGTGATATTTGTATTTAATTAAATTATTATAAAAACTTGCTTAGCTTGGGTTTTCATATACCATTTTTTATGATTAAATAAAAAAATGTGTAACAATACCATTTGAAAGTTAATATTGATTATGTGTATCCCCCTTCTTTGTCATCATGTACTATCTTTTCTAATTGTACAACCAATAGGATGCAACTGTCAGAAATGTTTCTTTTTATATTATTATTTTTTGTATTTTTTGTATTTAATTTTTATTGCTTGAAATTACCGCTATTTGATATAGTACAGACAATCATGGAAAGATGTCATGAAAGTAGTAGAAAGAGAAAGGAGGACATTAAATTGAACATTCAATGGCAATCTGTTACATCTAGTCAAAATTTTGATACTTTGAACAAATCCTTCTATTATTATTTATTGTTAAAGCATAAAGATTGTTATATTGTGCAAAATAATTTAAATATTGGTAATACGTATTAATTTAACACAGAAAATGGCTGATCCCAAGTATGCTGATTTGCCTGGAATTGTAAGTACTTATGTATATATTTTATATAAGGAATATTATATTAAAATTACATTGATATAATTTGATTGTTACATACTTAAGATGGGAAGCAAATCTATATTTGTCATCTTTTATTAAGTTTGATATACATCTATTTGTTGAATTACATGTCTTATGTATATATGCATTTATCCATTTTCCTTATAATTTATGGTGTCTTGTTTGTGTAAATAGGCATATGATCAAGTTGATGTGTATGAGACAACTGATTTACCAGAATCTGAACAATTTCAAATTTATCCAGAGGTAAAATATTAATATATTATTTAGAATTAGTTTCATATATAAGTATCATCTCAGTAACATTAGTATCTTGATTTTTAGGATGAAGTTGATTCTATAACAAAATTACATATTAGTGCCCCAGAAGCATTTAACAAATTTAAAGGTAAAAATATTCTTGGCAAGGGAATTGATTTTTCAGATCGTATATCGCTTAAACCAAGGACAGGATATAAGTAAATCTCTTTTATACATAAATTTGAAATATGACTTACACCTGTTAAATTATATTCAAAATTTCAGAATTGGAGATTGGGAACTTCCTGGAGAGGGGGAGAAGGAAACACCGATTCAAAAATATCAACGTTTGCAATGTGAGATTAAAGAATTATATGAAGAGGTCAATGACTTAAAGGTATCTGTTAACACCTTATATTTGAAGTCTATTTTATTTTTTGATATTTGTGTCTGAAGTAATACACGTTTCTATTGTGAAACAGGAAAAAGCAAAAGATGAAGATGCAAAATCAGTAATTGATGTAATTTCTCAAGTACAGCTTCTAGAAAAACAGTTAGATTCTTTAAAATTAGAAGAATGTCTTGGAGCTGATCTGATTGCAACATTATCAGATCCTCAGGGCACCAGACTCAAGTAAGTAAGTCTGTATATATTACTTTTAAAATAAAGTATTCTAAATGATATGATTCATTTTCAGGCAATTAATATCCCAAATAGAAGCATTCAAACAAACCAATATTCCTGTTTCTCAACCTGATGTAAAAGAACAGAGCACAACAAAAACTGATAAAACAGCTGAACCTGGTGTACTTAAGTATCAAATGATGTATCTGCCAGAGAAAGCAAGAATGCAAGAAGCAGCTAGAATTGCATTACTTGAACAAAGACTTTGTAACTTGGAAAGTGTTATTGGAACAACTACTGATAAACTTTCTAAATTTTCGCAGGTATAATATAATCGTTTCTTCTGTTGTTACATTAATTCTCTATAATGACTAATACATTTTTTTACAGAATCTCAAATGTCAAGGTGTAATGGAAGCTGTACAAGAACTAGGAGCAAAAGCTGCATTATTAGATATGTATCAATTAGATATCATTGAAAGCAGATTAGCTACTTTAATTCATAAAATGGATAATATTCAACAAAAAAAGGTTGCATTGGCTCTAGATTCAGAACAGGAACAGAAAGTAAATTGGATTTTTCTTTTATGTTAATTATACAATTCGACTTGCTCAATACAGAAATTAATATATATACTTAAATTATATTTTAAAACCGCTTACAGATTTCCGAAATGTATGATATAATGAAACAGACGGAAACTGTATCGCAAATTTTACCACAAACTGTAAACCGGATGTTGGCTTTGAACACTATTCACCAACAGGGTGTGTATACAACTGGTTATACATTCTTTTTTATTTCCTAATGACATAATATATAACCATCTTTTTATTATAATTTTCAGCTGCTACTTTTAGTAAGTCTTTAACGCGTTTAGAAGAATTGCAATCGCAAATTACCGCTGATTTGGAAAGTAATAAATCTCTCTTAAAAGGAGTGCAAGATAGTTTTGCATCAAATTTAGAGGTCATAAGAAATAATATAGAATCTTTAGATGAACGTATTAAAAAACTTAGTAAGTGATAATTTATAAAATGGTATAACAAAAATTCATTGCAGATTATGATACTTCGACTCTAAAAGTATATATTTATTATTAATTAAATTATACACAATTTACTAATATTTTTTAAACGTATCTTTGAATTATTGACCTCATCATGTACTGCATTTTTAAAACCCCTATTATAATTTCATTAAGTTATTTTGATTGTTAAATATAATTTTTCAAGCAACATAAATGAATTATCCTTGTATTTTAAACACTACAAATAAATCAAATGCTTACCAAATTAAAGATGGTTTCATTTTAACACAGGAGAATGAGTAGGAAACATTACACTTAAAATACTTGTATATTTTATATTTATTTATTTGTAATTAGAACCGTAACTTTTGGAAAAACCATTTGTTTTTACCAGATTTGTACCTATAAACATATACTTATTTTATTCAATTATTTTATTTTTGAAAGTATTAAAATTAATAAAAATATACGTACTTTTCCTCAAATTTAACTCTCGTCTGAAATCGAACCTTTTTGCGTTTCATTGGGTCCTTAAGATCTTTAGGAGTTACTTTATCCCAATGCAGATCTACGGTGTATCTTGTTGGCATTAAGTGATTATAATTCAGAACCTGAAATGCATTTAATCTATAATATTCATTCAATATGCTATTTGGTTGAATATTTTAAGTAGATTAGAGGAGACTTACTTTCACAAATGGCTTGATCTTGGAACGTTTATGAATCTTTGCTTTACCCATTCTTTTATGCACTTTGCGTGGGTATCGGTCAATGCCTGCAACCATGGCATGTCCATATTGCTTTTCTGTAGTACCATCATCATAATTACGTACTACGACGGCTTTTCTTCCAGCGTATCGGCCACTAAGGACCAATACGACTTTTCCCTGTTTCATAATCTTCACCATCTTGAAGGTGAGTGCTACATACATAAAAATGACAAAATATCATATTAATATAAAAAATGATGAATGCATCACTTGTTACAAACATTTATAATTAAAAGTTTATTTCAAGTGATACATTATTCATTTTAGGAAGATATAACACATCAATTGATAGTTGTAAACACTGTATCCAAAAACATCACATAACCTCTATTATGATCATTTTATAAATTAACAATAAAAATTGTGTAAAAGTATCATTATTACAAACGCATTAAATTCAAATAGTTAATTTAATTACAAATCTGATTTAATACAAACAAACAAATTATTTATTAAAATATTTAATAGATTTATTTTAAAGCTTATAGAAAGGAAGAACGATTAATACATAAAAATTATCAGAATAAATATAATTTCAAGGAATAGTATGTGTATAAAGGAATTATGCCTCGATTTTCCGATGTTTTTCGATTACTTTTTAAAATGACAAGCACCACACACACCTCACGGTTTTTCGGACCGGAAAAAAGGAAGTTAACCTAACTTTTAAATCAGTGTAACATACAAAGTACAGATGTCGTGCTATTAAACATCCGGCATACGACAGTTATTATTCGTTCTGCGCATGTTACCTCTGGTTAGTTCAAATATGCTTAGCTGTGCAAGGACTCCAGTGGTCCTTTATTTAGAATTACTATTAAATCTTTGCTTTTTTCCTCCATTCGTACATTTTTATTCACCGTATGTATGATCGTTGGAATAGAAATTGTATGGTAATGGGACAGCATTAAGTCTACTGAAGTTAGCCAAGATGCGCAATAGAAATATGGTCTTTCGTTGAACGAATAATAAGTTACAATTCGAATGAAGTTTGATGAAATTGTTTTTCACAGAGAATTTCAATCAAAGCTACCTCAGCTGTTACTAAAAGAAAACAGAAACATTATTTTTTTCTTAAAAACTGTGTTCTGTAGTTTAAGAAACAATAGAGAAATAATTTTGTACATTTTTAAAAATTCAATTTGCGAATGAGTAATAACTTGTTCCCAGAAAAGTGTGCACAATTGTTGTCAAACATCCAAACTTTTCGAGAGTTCGAGAATAGTCCCAACGATATCGTCGATATATCGAAATGGTCGGCATAAGTAGCTTCCTGCTCGCTTGTGTCTCACACGAGGGATGTTAAGAGGCATTATTTTACTCTTATTGCAAAATTTTTTCTAAGAACAAAAGTGTCGAACGCTTAGATCACTAAAAAAGACTGATATCATTAATATCGAATAGTGGGTGTTATCATAATAAGTTAGCGTAATGGCATTAAACCCTCAGTATGAAGTTATTGGGAAGGGTTTCGTGCAGCAGTATTATGCGCTGTTTGACGACCCTGCTCAAAGACCAAATTTAATAAATATGTATAATGTAAGTTTCTAATGTTCGAAGTTGTGCTTATTTACTGTGAGGACTGTGTTTTGCATATTCATTCACTATTACGTTTACAGACCGAGTCATCTTTTATGACGTTTGAAGGTTTACAAATACAGGGTGCTATTAAAATAATGGAAAAATTAAGTGTAAGTACCTGTGATAAATAAGAAAATATATATTACTTTTATAATATAGCAGCTATCATTCTTTTTTAAAAAGTATTGTTTAGGTTAAGATTTATGTTGTATACATAAATGAATGTTAATAGTCAGTCTTATTTATTAAATTTCAATTTTTAACTTTCAGAGTTTAACGTTTCAAAAAATTAATCGGATAATAACTGCTATTGATTCACAACCAATGTTTGATGGTGGAGTACTCATTAATGTTTTAGGAAGGTTGCAGGTAAGGAAAATAGTTTTTCTATATTATAGTTGTAATATGAATGAATAAATGTATTCATACAGAAGTATATAAAAACTTAAGGCATATATACATAGTAAGAATTTAATACAACTCAAATGCTGTATCTTTTGATGTGTTCAAAATTCTTGTTCCAATTAGTTCAGTAATTTAATTTTATATGATGCTGTTGCCCTCTTAATGTATTCTTAAAGCAAAATGAAATTTTGGCTTCAGTATTTCTTGGTTAAATTGTTTGTTACATTGTTGTACATTATGTTTGTCCATATATTGTATTTTATTGGCTGGACATGATACACAAATGTGTACTGTACTGCCTTACATTTTTTGTGCTGCCATATGAAGATAGAGATTGAGCTATGACTAATGTCCAGCAACAATCTCTCTATATACCTCCGCAAAGAAGATGAAATAAGAAAATTGAGTCAGTGATTGTTGATGATTGGGCAGACTGATGAGGATCAGCCTCATGCATACATCCAGACATTTGTCCTGAAGCCAATCGGCACCAGCTTTTACGTGCAGCATGACATCTTCAGACTTGCTCTGCACGACACCGTTTAGGCGTCAGGTATTGATATTCCATTGGTCTTCGTACCATGGTACAGGCAAGCTAAATTCTAATTTTTAGTCTCTGAAATTGCTTGATATTTGCTAGTATGCCTGTTTGTTATTAACTTTAATTTAAATATGTATTTTTGGGAATATTGCTTTTTTGTATGCTATAATTTGTTTCTGAAAAGAAACTTCTTGCACCAGTCAGTAATAAATGTTGCACCCAAATGTCTCTTTAGTCTTAAGAAATTACCCATATCTAATTAAGTGTTTACATATCATTAATCATATGTATTTATTAAGGGTTTGATTAATCATAACTCGGTGTACTGCTTATTATGCAGAACAAAATCTTAAATTGCTGAACTGACTGGAATGAAATTAATTATTTTAATTTGTTTCTACAAAAGTTTAATATGTGTAATATATTGATAGTTTAATCTTTTTATGATATAAAGTACTAAAGTACTCTGATATATTTATTTTATACATGTAATAAACAAGTATATTATAATTGTATATAAACTTGAAACATGAGATTTTTGGATTAAATTTTATAACTTGGTAAGTTTATCCTGTATAACATACATTTTACTTGTTATGTATTTTATATCTCAGACAGCATTTGTATAATTTTTGCATGACTGTTAATAAAATAATTGATTACAGTCCACTATAATCTACCTTATATTTATATATTTTTACATATAATCAATTTGTTTTAACTACTGCATATGAAGTTCATTTTATGCAGGGTGTAAAAATTGAATATTTTTAAATATATTTACCTTCATAATATTTATTCTAATAACGTATCTGTTAAATCTGTTACAGGCAGATGAAGATCCACCACATGCCTTCTCACAGATTTTTGTGCTGAAGCCACTGGGGAATTCATTCTTTTGCCAACACGACATTTTCCGCCTAGGCATTCATGATAGCGCGTGAAGGAAAATTGTCTGCAAGTTCACCATGGTTAATAGCAGACAAAAATCTGAACCATGGACTCCCCAGAGATTGAAATAAGTGAGCTACTTTTTCCTTAATATCCTTTGTCAATCACATATTATTCCATTTTTTCTAGATATTGCAATTTTTATATAAAAAGAAACAAATATCCGCTTATATCTTGGCCACAAAATAAGAAACAGGAGAGCATTAAAAATAAACAGTTTAATAATTGCCTTGCTTTCCTCATTCTTTTAAATATGCCTGTTGTTGATTACATGATTACGATATTATACCGAAATAACATGTTATGTAATCTTTGATTTTGATGGTCGACTATCGTGCTTCGAATTGTGTTATTACATATTTTCTCTTTATGCTGTATGTATTTTTGTAAAATAGATGCTGGCCACTAAATACAACATCTAAAAATAATATTGTGATGTTAGCTTCCATTTTGCAGTAAGCAATAAGATTTTTAATATAAATTGAAAGTAATAGAAAATACTTCAACATTAAATTTATTACATAAAATTATTAAATGCAATAAATATGCATAATTCTATGTAGTCTTAAAGTGATTATCTAGTTATAATTTATAAGTTGCCGCGTTTAGCTTGTTCCATTTCAATAGCTTCAAACAGTGCTTGGAAATTTCCAGCTCCAAATCCCTATAACAGAAATAAATAAAGTCAATATATTTTAATAGGCTTAATTTTGAACGATTATTAATAAGTTTTAAATTATAATAAAAATACATACTTTAATTTTATATTACTAGTTATAATACTTACATTGTGATTGTGCCTTTGAATAACTTCTATGAAAAGAGTCGGTCGATCTTGCATGTTTTTAGTAAATATTTGTAAAAGATATCCATTCTCATCGTAGTCAATTAAAATTTTCAATTTCTAAAAGCGTAATATTGAAAAGTTCAGCAATAATTATAAGTTTTTATTAATGTTATTTTACGTGTGTTTCATTTTTAATCTTCTCACCTGAAGTATATTAAGATCTTCTAAAATTTTTACACCACTGTTCTTCAAACGATTTCTTAACATGTCGTAATAAGTATCCGGTACATTCAGGAATTCTACACCTCTGGCTCGTAGATTTTGTATCTGAAAAATGAACACATTTCATAGCATCAAAAATCCGTTTCGTTTACAGATCGATGAGAATGTTATTAAGAATGTAATTTACAGCTGTGATTATATCATTTGTATTAAGAGCAATATGTTGCACTCCTGCTCCTCCATAGTATTCAACATATTCCTGTATTTGAGATCGCTTTTTGCCAGGAGCAGGCTCATTGATAGGCATTTTCACTGTCTCTTCCCAATTTGTCATAACGATAGACCGTAGGGCAGAATATTCAGTATGCAATTGAGTATCATCTACCGACCAGAATCGGTGAAACTGTAAACATCGTTCATACCTAAAATCAGACAAGTTCTTATGCAAATAGCGTCACTTTCCTCAGTTTTTCAAATCTTCCATCACTTTATATACCATTTTGCGACGGGTTCCATTTCTTTGTCAGGTTGATTACCAACAATATGATCCACAAAATTTAATCCAACTTTTGGTCTAAAAATGATAAAATTATCAAGTACTTGTTCACGAGTATAATTTAATCAAAGTGTTTTACATACAAATTCTTGAGAAGCGTATCTTTCTCTAGTTTTTGATATCCTGGCAGGAAAAATCCTTTGTACTTCGATCTGTCTATGAGGGTATGATAGGTATCTCCGTACTAGTAAATAAAGCATAATATTTATTAAAATTATTTATATTTATGTATTCTCTTTGTACAGTATACTTACAGTTTTTATTGTAGCTAATTTTACAGTACCATTCTCGTCCTTTTCTTCCCATATATCTTTAATTACTTTTGCTCCTTTCTCTTTTGCGATCTGTAAAATATATAATTGTTATATTCTTTAGCTATATAAATTTGTTTCTTTGTTTTACATACTTTTACAATGGTCTCTATATCCTCAACGTTGAGGGCAATATCACGGACACCATCACCGTGTCTGGAGAGATGACTTGCCATCTCTTTGTTATCAGGTTCATAGGCTGATTCAAATACAAAAATAATCTGTAAATGATATATTCATTAAATAAAGTACTTTTTTATACTGCATTTTATACATATTTAAATTGTAATGTTAACTAATACGAAACCTATGACTTTTAGCGTACCTGATTTTGTTTCACAACATGACCTGCAATTTGTCTTGAACCAGTTTCTAAACCACGATAGCCATAAGGTTCAAAACCTAGTCTAGTGCAATAAAAACTGGCAGCCTAAAACGATAAATACATCTTGAAATATTTAGCTACTTGTATAATCAAACAGGTGTTATCAGATGATTAGTAATAATCAATAATCAATAAATTACCTGCTTTGCATTTCCAACCCAGAATTTAATGTGATCAAAACATAGAAACTTGCCACCCAAGGGCTAAAAATTCAAAGTCACATTAATGAGAAATATGTTCAGTGAGATACTATTGGATTTATAATTATGTAGTCTATTTACCTTTGGTCCTTTATCTGTATACGTGGTCTGAAAGGAAATATAATAATTTACTGAATGAAATAATAATTCCAAGTTTAACAACAAATTATAGTTTCCTTACCATGTTGAATATCCACGAAAACCAAAGTGCAGTTAGTCAAAGATCTGTTTTTTAATGATTCATAATCTCAGGTGCGTCTCGCTTAAATATCCGCGCATCAAAATTAACTATCCATATCCTGATCAGTGATTGGTTGATCGTGGAGGCTTGTTTTGTATCACATTCTTCTAGAATTGTGAAACGCAAATCAGCTGTATAATATTATCATTTTTAGCGAGCAGGTTTTTCAGGGCTGCTACGACACGATCATTTGATCTTCTCTTGATTGTGGGCTCGTCTCTGAAATTACCACATACTAAGGTCATTTCTTTAATCAAACTTTAGTAGAATGATTATTAAAAGTTTACCTTTTCTTCTTATTAAACAGTGAGGTCTCTTCTATGAAACAATCAGATATTTCATTTAGTTTGTTATTTATTAAAGATACAGATTGCAACATTAATAACTTAATTTTAAATACATTTGTAATAAAAACACTTCTAGGTAAATGTATCTGACAATGAGATGAAGAAATGTATTCTGATGCTTTAAAATTGTTGATGCAATGAATTCATATGGATAAATGTTGTTTACCCATAAAATGTTTTTTCAATTGCAGGAAAAGACAAGTAAATTTTAGCTTTATTTAGCTTTATAATAATCAACAAAACAAGATATTAATTTTACATTGGATTACAAAAAATCAAAGGTTCTGCAATATTTATTTCATATTAAATGTATGCAGAAGACTAAGTTCAGAAAAGCAGTTTAGAATGTCCTGTTCCTGGTAAACTTTCCATTGATGGGGGCTTATCATTTTGAATAATAAAACACGATTGGCCGTGCGTCACCGCGTGATTCTTGTTTAATAGACAGGTTTTTAATGTAAATAGCGCGTGAAATGAAACGTGTGCTCTGCGTGATATAAACATATTAACAAACTGGCAGAAGCAGGAGGCTCGTCCCGATTGATTTTCATCATCATCGAGGTCAAGAAAGAAAAACGGCACAACGACTGCAGGATCTCTAGTTAATATACTTAAGTTATACATTATTTATATTTCACGTAAATAAGATTTTTAAGAAGTTTAATTACGACTTTTACTACACGTGGATTAATATCTATGATTTCCCTTCGGTTTGGATTGTTTTCAATTGAATGAAACATTTTAATCTGTTAGATTGAGTTTAATTTTGCTACAGAAATAATGTTTCTGGTAACATGTTAGATGACTAGATTAGATGATTGAAATGTATACTCAGTGATATCATAGATTAGAAATTATGCATTTTTAATACATAAAATATAAATCCACATTTATATAACACTGAATTATTAGAAAGTTAAACAATACTTAACAATCATTACACCTATTCGTTATACGAATTTTTACTGATAATAACACAATCTTAAATACATAAATAAATTATTTAATTAATGCTAAATATCACTTAATTTGGACGTAGTAGTACAATACTATAATGTTGTTTATTTTTTCTAAGACATCTAAAGCTTAGAATTGAAAAAGCATTGTCACATCATGCTATTCTATTGCAACTTTAGGTATTGCATAACTTTGAAACCATACATAATAAAAATCACTTGTTTCTATTATAAACAATCTAAGAGTAAAATATATAATTTGCCTTCAGCGAGTTAACTAAGAATTTTTGATATTATTTTTATATTATAGTGATATTGCCAATAATTAATATGAACTTTTTAAGTAATGCCTTTAGTAAAACACGTAACATTTCATATTAAAATACACTTTTCTATAGACAAGAAAATAGAAATGCCTTAATACCAGTTTTATTATGTATGGTTGGTACATGTAAATCTTTTTGATTACAGCCAATTCTTAAATTATTATACCGAGTAGTGTGTCTTCTTCGTTACAAAAATATGCGTAGAATATTCGACAATACTTTTACTATCGACATGTCGCGATTCATTTTTGTGATATTAGTTGATTAAATTAATAGATTGTTGGTTATTATTTTAGTTTTTGCAAAGATATGAAAATTTGAACTTATCGTTTCTTACTCATGATGTGGACATTTTAAATAAATATGATACTATCTATATATACATTAGAATGTATACATGATATCTATGCACGATTATTTGAAAGTTATCACTATAGTAATAAAAATTCAACTACTGTTACATGCTAATTACTAAATGCAGGAATTCGTTCTCGTTTTGAATACCCTTTTAAAGAGAATGTTCCTATAATTATTAATAATAAATTCGAAAAATTCACCTATTACTATACGCAAAAAATATGTACAAAATGTGATATATCATATCATTAATTTGGCATGCCATAATGTACAATAAACACAATATTAAATGAAATAAATTAATTTGGAATGATATTGTTATATAGATATTTGTAGACAATTGTAATTTATAGTAATACAATCCCGTGATCTCTTTCTAGTCTACGTTTTGCTTTAAGAGATACAATTCCCATTAAATCTGCAGGAGTCGGAAGTCCTCCAGAGGTATTTGGAGCCACCGCTTGTTGATAAAATACCTCTATGTTTCCGCACTGGTTACCATAAACAACAGTATCTTCCGTTCTAATTAATTAATAAAATATACTCGTATTGAAGCATTAATATAAACAATATTTGGTGAAGTTAAAACTTTGTAAACAAATAAATAGTTAATAATAAGTATGTAACAAAGAGAGAGTAAAACTACATTGCATTCTCTTATAATTTGATCAAGTTTTAAAATATCAAACATTAGGCAAATGAATATAAATAGGTCTACTAAAATAAATGGAAGCTGTCTGTCATATGCAAAATTAAATTGATTTAAATGAGTCATCTAATGTCTATAGAATTACCTGACAATGATATCCGTGAGGTTACTAGCATGCTTGAATCTATCATGAAGACAAGAAACAATGTCCAACTCGGTGACACCCCAAAGTCCAGAACGATGTATCGTATCCCATTGGGGATCGATGCTTAAAATACTATATAATTCTTTATTTTCATTCGATGGCATAGGTTCTAGACATTGCTGCAATCTTGCTTCAAGTTTTCCTAACGTACTTACACAAGTTTGCCACTGTAATACATATTATTAGATTAAAATAATTATTATTCATAAATGTATTAAAACACAAAATATACTTACAAGAAAGTGTATAAGATCAGGGTTATTGGCAGTTCCATTTTCCATTAACAATACTAATACCATGTTTTGATGTCCACAAAGAAATAATTCTGTTTTTTCAAGACAAACTTCATTTTTAGAGGTGGCCATCCAATCTTCTTCGAGTTCATCATCTCCTTCACTACCAGTTTCTTTATTGACTGCTTCTAATTTTTGCTTGATCAATTGATTTGTTGTTGAAAATCCAGACAGATCACGAAACTCGCTAGGAGTAGTTTCTCTACTACAAAAACCGCTAGTTTTCTCATCAGCAAGTAAACTAAGTTTGGACATAAGTGGTGTTAACTGTAAACCGTCTAATTTTTTCTTTTGAAGGAAGTCGTACGAATTACCACATTCTGATGTTGATTTTCGTCTATCATCGTTGTCAGTAACATTGAGTGGTTTCAAAGGAAGACTCATCGATCTACGATAAGTTTCCTGTTTCGTTTTATTACTTAATTTAACATCATGAGAATTACCTGGCTTTTCAGAATTATCACTAGTTATCGTATCACAGTTGTTCGTTATATTCTTCGCGTTACTATCTTTCGTTATACTCGCTAAAAAGTCATTATGATTCACTAAATAGTTTTGATCATCTTTAAGTTCTTCATAATGTGAAGATATGTATTGCTCGTATAGAGATTGAGATACTGGTAATCCATCGCATCGAAATACAGGATAACAAGGATCGGTAATCGTATGAAACTGCTTTTTATACAACGGTTTCTTTCGGGGGGAAGATTCAGGGGACACACTAGTTTTCGTTTGTGGTAAACCTAAACCGTATGTCCTAACTGATATACGATTAGAGTAGAAATTTGTAGATGATTCTAAATCATGCATACTTAAACTCTTTTTATTGAATTCTTTCCTTTTCAATAATTTCTCTTTTGCTGTTTCGTTTCGTAATTTATTTAAACGTTTACATCTAAGGGCTTCCTTAACAACGTCTGGAATATCATCAACATTTGTCCTTACTTCTTTCTTTTCTTCTTCTGTTTCACCGTTTGTCTCTTCGTTTGTGTTACATATCAGCATCGCATTACCGTGTAATACTCTATTAATATCTTTTAAAGGTGTAGAACAAACGCTTGGTGTTAAAGGATTTGCACACTTAGGACGGTCTGATTTACTTTCCTGTTTGCGTTTAACCGGAGAATTGTAAGTTGTAAGTGGAACGGAAGGTACATAGTGGTTATTATCGTTATACTGTGACGAATCTAATTCTGCTTCTTCAGGTACGGTAAAAATACGAGAAGTGTCACGTTTCATGCCGGATAAAGGTAATTCCTTAGCATTTTTGGACATAGTCTAAACAATTCAATCGTTTCATTATTACTTGATTATTGTAATTTAATTTTAATACTTGCTTACCTTTCTTTGTAAGATTTTCTTTGAAGCGGAATCCAGATAAGAACTGTAATATCGTTCATTATTTGCTTCTTGTAAAAGTTTTGTGAATTGTTTCTGTTCAACATACACTCTCATTAATTGCACCCCAACAGGTAAGTGAAATTCTGTTAATATTCTCTCTGCAGGCGCCTAAGAACCAAATTTTTATACCAGAGACAAATAATTAAAGAAAATTTGTTTATATTATATAAGTGCCATGTACCTTTATTCTATATGGATCGGTTATAACAATTTGTTTGGTCAAATCAGGACTTAATTGAGTAGCAACTACCCTAAAATATTGACACATTAAGGTTTCCAGAATTAAAAGAAAAAGACTAATTTTTAAATGATTAATATTTTATATAACTTACTTATTGTTATAGAAGAGTGCACCACCAATAATACCATTAGTCTCTTGACAATATTGCAATACTTGAATTGCCTCTAAAAATATATTACTAGCACTCTAAGAAAAAATATGAAATTAGTTTGTGATATAAAATGCAGTATAATCAATGAAATAAGAATAAAATGAATACTACAAATTACTTACCTTTGGAAGTTTAATGATGGGAATGTTAGAAAAAAGATTGGCACTATATTGAAGAATTGGCAAATATGTTTCAAACATTTGATATAACTTTTCTGTAAATTTGTTTCTGTCATTATTAAATGATTCTAATATTTTATTAAGATCACAATGAAAAAATTGTAGCAATGATTCCAGAGTGTTTGCACGCCTTTCTAGAACCCAATCATGAATATTCCTATCAGTTCCTACTGCCTACAAAGTAATAAACGATGAAATATATGTGCTAAATATTATTTCATGCTAACAAATGATACATTAAGCAATGAGAAAGATACCGTGTTTCATTCATTCGGAGTATTATTCACTGATAATTGTAACAGCTTTAGTAGATAACCACTACTATCAAATTACACTATACATATAGTACATTTTGCATTGTATATTTGAAGATTACTCAATGGAAGTTATATTTATTGAAAGCCAATAGTTTTAGATAATTATAATGATATACTTACAAGTATGTACTGTCCAAATTTCTTCAATACAAATTTTCCTCCCTGTAATGTAATTGATTTTGGGGCAAAAAATGAAGTAGTAAGAAATTGATTAACAGCCATCAATTGACCTGCTAGGGCTAGCCTTTGGGTAAGAGATACCCATGCTGGATGGAAGTACATAACTGCTTCTGCAGGATCATCATCTTCTTTACAACACCTTGCAGTGTCATAGACAAATACTATCATCATTTCTCTAAAAAACAAACAAAAATTCAGAAACAATGTAACTTATTAATTGCATACTTTATTTATTTATATAAATACTTAAGGAGTAATTACATAACATAGTATCCATAGGAAATAAAATAAGACATCTTTTACTAATTAATGAAATAGCTTACCCGGAAATAATTGAGAAAAATGTTTTATGCACAATTGCGAAAGTTTATCAATGTTCATTTTTAGAAAATAACAGACATATTAATGTCTGTAACCTGCTTTGATTCTGATATACGAACAAGTCTATGAAGTAAACAATTTGTGAAGAAGAAATTACTGATTAGCTGCACTACTAACCGATAACAAAATAAATAAGATAAGATTACAGCTTAGAACCCACCTTCTATAACCATTTTGTTATTACATTAGGATTTGTTGTGTGTACATTCATTCTAAGAATACATAATACTGTGATTAAGGTAACAGGTTCTTCCAGTTTGCAATTGCTGATTTAATCAGTGATCAATGATTAAATATAGATTTCAGTTGGGCTAATCTTACAAATTATATTTCCTTTTATTTTAAAAAGCAGATAATATAGTAAGTAATATAAGAAGGAATTTTTTGCTTTGACAAAATTTATGTTACACTTTGATAGTATTTTATTTATACTTATATAAATTGTGTACATTATTTAGGCACATTTGAGGAAGTTGGAAACTAATTAAATACTCTAGATTACCAAATATTAATATAACATATGTACTATAAAATAGTTATATTGTAAATATGTACATGCATGAATTAATATAAATGCTACATAACATTTGAAAATAAAATATTAACATTACTTGAATTGATAGGACACAAATACTATTCTACTCAAAATATAAAACAGGTGGATTAAATTACAGGTGAACATAAATTAGTTAATTACACATATATGTAACGTTAAACTCACACCAACTTAAAATCAGCATTTTCTTTAATAAAAATTAATGATTTAAAGAGAGACATGCCGGCGAAAAAGGAAGCGGTGAAACAAGTGTAACAACGATAGAGTAACAGTATGCAGCGTGGTATAGTAAACAAAGCATTATCGTTAAATTAAAGATGCACTTTCTATGCTGCTATAATTAGATAAGGCTAAGGTTACGCAATATCATCGTACTTTGCCATGGTGACTGTTTACGATTCAGTATATCGAGGCTGAGACTTCAATTCCAATTGTCAGTTGTCAACTTGTGTTCCTTTCGTTTTTTTGCTCGTTATAACGCCGATTTTTTGCTATGTTCTTACCGTCGCTCAAGATAATACTGAGCGTCGTGAAAAATGCACTTCGACGGAAATGCACTTTCCTGTTATGTAATATAAGATCTGAGCCATAATAATCTTGATTTTCAATCACAATGAATAGAGCCGCTCCTTTACCGCCATGCTGATATCGATCTTCTTTGTATACAACCACGGACAAGATACGGGATAGACCAATTTATCTAAAGCATTTTTCTGCCACTCTATCCCTCGGGATTATAGAGTTTCCTTCCGTATTGGTTGAGACAAACATTGCATTCGGTGCTACAGATAAAAAAAAGACTGAACGCGTCTTTTTTCCCGCGGGGTTCCAGACACCCCCAAATGAGTTGCCAACTTACCGACTACAGTCGGTAAGTTACCGTACAACTTTTGAAAACCAGGTCGGTAAGTTGTCGAGTAGTTTCAGCCGTTCTTGTATAGAGGGCGCTGAAATCGAATTTCAAAAAATATTTAATTTATGGCGGTCTTTTGAGAATACAAGTTTGCGAAACAACTATTTTAATGATTATTCGATCTTATGCTTGCACTGTACATTTCTTATCTCATCCATTCACCATTAGATAACAGGAACAGCACTATTTTCCAAGTGCACGTTGGATTATATTCACGGCACATTAAATCAACTACTTAATGATAGTTACAACATATTAATTACGTCAAGGAGATAGATAATCTAATCAGAGGAACAGTTTAATTATGAAACAGTGGTAATTTACAATTCTAGTTGTTACTTTTAATATGCATTCGCAATTGCTTTGGTAATAAGCCGATTTAATCTATCCTACACCTCATGGAATTTTATATCCATAGTTAAATTAATACGATTATAATTTTTTATTTAGAAACATTTACTAAAAACCAAGTATTTTCAATTGCATATAGGGGATATCTGAAAAATCTTGAATGAGCAACCACGAAGGCATAACGTTGCAAATCCTCTGAGTAATAGAGACTGTCGCTTTTCCATACAGCCTCGAGTGGTTCCATTTATAAAGATATAACAGGAAGGCACTTTGAGGTGGGAAAATCCGCTTACGACGTAGATTCTGTTGCAACTTTGGCTAAAGCTTCCTTAAGTGGTTACGGCGCTTTGGCTTTGTGTCCCGCGGCTTTCCGGATCCTGCTGGAGTACCGGAAATAAAGCTCCATCAAAGTGTATCGTATCTGTTTCCATCGGAGTACCTCGTTTCCTTTTTCTCGGATAATTTCAAAATACCTTCGTTCGAATTATTAGTAGAAAAAAAAAAAGAAAGAAAGAAGGAAAGAAAAAGTATCATAGGAATTGATGATACTTTCGGCGATGTCTAAATTTCAACTACTCGAATGATCTCGAGCGAAGAACCACGCGGGAATGGCAAGGATATCGTGTATTCGTCTCCAACTAAATTTCGCCTCTACGAGGTGGTTAGGGGATGCACACTCTGTGGCTGGGTTTGTTACCCTCTGTCTCGGTGCCTCTCTCCACCCCTTCAGCCACAATGGCATTAAAATTACCAAGGAAATTCAATTCCCAGTTGGAAATGTATCGCGCACGTGTAGGTCATACTCGTATAGACGATGCTGAGGGTAACATAGGTAAAGGACAGGGACGGCAAAACTGGGTTCCAACGAATTTCTTCGAACATATTGTTTCTTAAAACAAACAAAGAAATTAATAAATTGTGTGTTAACATAAGTTGCCATAAGTAGTATGGATTATTAAGAAATATCTATTTCAACATTGATCAGTATGACGATGATTGGTACCTGAAATTTGATAGGATCGAATAATTAAAAGAAAAAATGAAAACAGAGTCTGAAATAAAATGAAAATTTGCATCTTGGTTAGATTTATGAATAATTTTGAAAAGACTAAGGCAACTAGACGTCCCTGGTTAGAGCGATACAGAAATCCGTATAACATACGGGGTATGAGTAGGTAGGCGAGAGCGAGCTCACCACGGATAGCTTAGGTTGGTTAGTTAGCGTGCAAGTACACGTATCAAAGGCACTCAGAATCCGAGCTTAACAAAGCCAGCTTTGGGTTTACCAAGCGTGTCACGTAGTACGTGGTATACCTTACCTGCTGGCGCTTCGCAAAACCTAAACCTCCTGTGGCCCGTCTAACTTTGGTCTTAATGCGTCAACAGGGGGAAGGGATAAGTTTCTCAGGGGCCAATTAAAACTAATTATTCTCGTCGAGTGTGGCATCGGCTAACCGGGCCCCAACCCTCCTACTACCCGATCGTTCATAATTGTATACCGAGAATGGAAATCTAGTTAAATAGGAAATTGCATTAATAGCCTCTGCCTTCATTTCCCTCAAACCACCGGTTATCTTATCCTTCTCAATTAACGATTTAACAACAATAATAATAAGAAGAAGAAGAAGTGCATGAAACTAATTGATTGCGAGTCAATTATTCTATCTGTCCGTCGGTGAATCATTATACTCCAGAAACGAACAGCTCTTTTTTACCTCTATTTTCCTCTGGAATCATGATCATTAGACAGAAATTACGAAGCAAAAGATAGATGCCAGCGATGGCATCGTACTTCCGCGAGAGTATGTAACATAATAGCCGCCATAAGGTTGACTGAATTCGAAGCAGATTAGCGTGACGCGTTCAGGTACACGCTCGTATCGCAAAGCGTTCAGATACTATCTCGAATCCACAGGCGGACGGTGCCTACTCTCGAACCAGCAGCAGGGGCCATCGAGAATTTCAAGCCAAATGTGCAACTAAGTAGCTACTTAGCTACCCATTTGACGGAGGGGATTGAGATCGCATTTGAATGGGGATTTTCATCCCGAATTGAGCCATTGTGCCGTTTTAAATCGGCCACCTGACGCCCTCTGACACGGCATCCGTTTGCCTTTACGCGTTTTAAATACTCTTCTCTCTTTGTCACCGACGACGATTCTATGAATTAGATAATTTCGAAAGAAAAAGCAGAACTTCTAGCAGCTGTCTCGATCACTTTTTCCAAGCCACAGCGTCAATCTGCCCTGAAGCATAACTGCGCAATCTAATAGGCGGTTCCACGCCCAAAAAATTAGCTCAAATGAATAAATACGAGTCGAGTAGATGGCAAAAGTATTGGCATTCTTTTTCCATTTGAAAGACAAGCTTCCTGTCGACGGAACAATTACGATTTATTTCATTTTTCGATGATCAAAAGTTTACAGAGTAAAAGGAGATTACGTTTTAAACGTTCCTGACGTTGTAATTATTTAAAAAAGAAGGACGATGCGAGGATATTTCGTCGAGGAACGGCGTATGTTTTGGCACCCCAACGCGCAGAAACGGTCACCCCTCTTGTAATACATGGCACCCCTCAATCTATCGAATTATTTTGATTCTGCGATAATTCAGCCAGCCTCGTACAGCATCATCCCCGCTTCTTTGGTGCCGCGAAGGGGAGAAAAGGTGATTCGAGGATTTTGATGGAAATTCGAAAACACGATACGCGGCGATCATCTCCCGTAGAATTCGTGCGCCAAGATTAGCAGGATTTATCGAACGATCGTAAAGATTCGTCACGGTTTTGAAAAGAGCTTCGATCTCTCGACGTTTCAATCGGTTCGTACGAACGTAAAACGATATTGTTTAACCCTTTGTTCGATCTTTGTGGATTCAGCTTGAAGATTTTCAGGGAGGCTATTTTTTTTTTTTGAAATCAGGGACCGCGAACGTGTGCTCGTCAGCTTAGCACCCTTAGCGGAGTGAAACGCCATTAACGCGACTCGTCGAATCCTCTGGCCGTGTCGAATTTGTAAGAGCCGATATTCCAGTGTAATTTTTGGAAAGCAGCACACGCGATAATCCGTCGCGGGCCGGGCATTGTCGGTGGGAAATTGAATTTCGTCAATTAGATTTTCAGCGTTTACGGTTGGTTAGACCGTACAATGGGCCAAGTACGTTTCCTGGACAGCTGTGTCGAGTGTCCGCCTCGATACGCGCGCTCTTTTCCCGCGACACCACCCTCGGTGGCTCCGGCTGATTCTCGCATTATTATAATCTGGCCTCGGGCCTGATTTTACCGGATCAGGAGGCCGTGTCTAATTCATTGTGCTTCGAATCTCACGATTCGTCTAATTGGCAGAAATCTGTCGTGACTCGATCGACGGTGAATCGAAGGAGAACTTTCAGCGGGAAAAACAAGCTTTCGAAAAGTGATTGAAATGCCACGAAGAGACTCCCGGGTGATTTGAATATTCCACGGGGCTAATTTTCCACCGACAAAAGATGTTATTCCCGAATTCTCTTCGTTCCTCTTTAGACTTTACACCGTCGTCCCTACGGGGAAAGCAAAGTTTCAACCCGCGACGAGCGTCTTGGTTAATCACTACAATTGATATTCCGTTGATATCACCGCCACCGAGTGACGGAGTAACGCGATAACGAAGTAACCCGATTAAAGGGAGCCTCTTATTGGTCCGCTCTCGCTCGTTCTCTTCAATCGAGTTACATGATTACCAGGAAGGGAGGGAGAGAAAGAGGATAGGATAGATCCTTTGGTGTTGGTTGCCCGGGCAAACGTCACAGGGAACGTGGAATAGTTAGTAAGAATTTTCAAACGATAAATAATTCTGATATTCTCGAGATTCGTGACAAAGGGTGGACGTCGAGTCACCGGAACGTTCGTTCCTCCTCTCTGACAGGGATTCGTTTAGCGAGCAAACGTATCGACGACTTCCGGCGAGCATGGTCAACCGGGCGAAGAGAGAATGAATACACGTCCGTGGACAGCTCGTACACGGTGGTTCGTCGAAGCGAAATCTGGAAAACCGCATCACGCAAGGGCGGTCGCAATACGGGCCGGTGATTTCCGACGTTAATCACATATTTGCGACAATAATGTTCTGTGTAAACGAGTATATTATATAATGACGAAATACACGGGAGGGAAAGAGATGATCGCAAGCGTGTACAGTGCAACATCCATGCCTTTCCGACTACTTAGCCGTGCATGTTCACGAATCGCTCGTTACGTGCAACTTCGTCCTCTTTCTACCTATGTCTTTGTATAACTCTTGTGTACGTTTGCTTTCTTGCCGACGTGTGTGGGTGGAGGATACTCACGGTCGCAGGAAACAGCGCATCATGGTAATAACCGTCATCAAACGACGACCACTTAGAACCAGGCCAGGTTCCTCGTGGAAAATTCGTCCTTTTACCACCGTTCGCGGAAACCGCGAATCCTTCGACGATAACCACCGATTTCAAACGAGTCGTTTCATTTTCTTGAAAAAATAAGCCGAAAGTACCTAAGACGTTTTCGCGTTAAACTCGTGTGCATCCGCGAAGTCATTAAACTTAAACAGATTGGTTTAATTTCGTGTCAGTCGTGTACTTTGTTATTCACGGTCGCAGGAAACAGCTTGTCACGGTAACAACCGTCATCGAAAACGATCGCTTTGTATGCACTCTGATTATTCGTGCAAAAGGAACGATAATATCTAGGCTGCGAAATTGAATGGCCAGCGAAGATACTGTTCGTTCGGTAACCGTGTCTGGTGACGTCCCGTTTCTGGGCCATTTTCTAATATTAGATTAAAGTATCGTTCGCTAACGAGCGTTCGTGACGGCGACACGGTATTAAACTGTCCGCGATATCCGCCGTTCGAGAAGGAAATAGGCAACGATACAAAAATCCTCGACAAAGAAGGAAGAATGGAAAAACATTCGTGGGTGGTGAAGAGAATGCAGAGAACAGGGGAGAGAAAAAAGAAGAGAAAGAGAGAGAGAGAGAGGGACGGATGGACAGACAGAGAAATTACAGCCGCATGCTGCGTTCAGGAAACGGCGCATTCTATTGTGCTTTTGTCATAGTTAAACTGTCAGGCCAATTTTGCGTCGAGCCAATTTATGCTCACGTGTCCCGATGTGCTCGCGATTCCCCGCCGCTCCGAAGTGGCACGTTATGCTGGACTGCATAATTTTGCAAAATTTTCTGCGCTCCAGAACGGGAAACGACGGTGAACCGGTTTATCTGTCTTAACATTTCGCAATGTTTCCAATTGCCTTTGAAATTATCCAAAATCTCTAACGACACCATGGCGCGTGTCTCGTTGAAAGGGAGACAACGAGATGAGAGAGAAAGAAAAAAAAAAAAGATTCGAGGAATCATTACGATAATTTGCAGTTTAGCTTGGACGGTGTTGCGATTTCGGTCACGTACGAAACGAGGCGATTCGTTAAAATTCCACGAACCGGTTACATCGACTTAACGATCGGAGCTGCTCTCGAGCGGCTGGCAAATCGCAAGGGGACGGGCCGCGTCGGGCAATTAGCGTAATTAAATAATAATTGAAAGGAGAGAACGGTTGGTCGAGAGAAGCTAGTAACCGAACCACGCCCCGAGCATTCGTGATACGTCGACCAATCCGCCTGCACGATCGTTTCCTTTCCGACTCGTTTCGATCGCACAACTCTGTGACGGTATCCTTTAATCGGGCGATCCGCACGAATCGGTGCCGATACGTATCGATCTTCAATTTTTGCTTCATCGCAAGATTGAAAAATGAGAATTACTCGTCGCTGCGGTTTAGAAGCAGATCCCGTGGACGATCGAACGCATTAGAAATCGGTGGAAAATATTATCGAAGGCAACGATTTATCGCGACTCGGGCAGAATTTAAAGTGTTCTCATGCATAATGCATAGTGCGAAAGTGAAACAAACTACGAGCGAAAAAGTGCTCTCCCATTCACGACGACGCGGAAGCTCCTCCGAAATCGATCGAACTCTAACGTTACATGAAAACCGATCAGCCTGATCGTCGCCAAACAGCTTGGATTCTTTTACGAATCGTGTAACAACGTCGCAGTTTGTACGAGTACAAAGTGTGCAATTTGGAAAACTGAACGCTTCGAATACACGATACGTAATTCAGCTGAAAACTTTCATTCGCAACACGTACACGGCCAATTAGCCAGGGCGTTAAAGTATTCTACGGTTTCAAGGAAAGGCGGTTTGCTCGCTTAAACGCAACCGACTTCGGCTCGACCCCGGCTCGAGAGACCGGCCAGGCAACACTTTCCACCAGCATGAATAAAACATCGTTCGAAGAAGCAGGCGATGCACGAGCGGCTTGCATACGGCGAAGAAAGAAAAGATTCCTAATGTCTGAGAAACGATACTTTGTTCGCGTTCCACGGGGGGTGGTCTGAATTATTAGTTAGAACGCGATCAGTTCGGATGAAAATTTTAAACGCGCGACAAAATGAATTTTCGAGCACCGTTATGGAGGGGTGATCCCGACACCTAGACACCCCCAGCTCTGAAGGTAATCGCGTTACGTCAACGGCTCGCTTTTAATTCTGCCGTGACATCAGTGGACTCTTTCGAGCCGAGTTTCGATATCAAGAACTCTATTAACCTCTGCCTTATGATTTTTCCAACGATCGCGTGGGTTAAACCTATCAACATCCTCTTAATTGGGTTACAGCTAAATCATTAATAATCGAGAACTGAGCGGATATGGAAAAGTCTATTAACTTTTTGTCTGATGATTTTTGCAACAATCGCGTGTGTCAGAGTCGGCTGCAACATTGAACGGATCACGAAGAGTAAAACGAGAGTAAACGAAGAGAAGAAAGAAAGGGGACGTCTGGAAGCGTCTTTACGACCATTTTGCTGGTACTTCGGTGTCGAGAATGGGGGTTGTTGTAAAGTATATGCGCGTTTCTGGTATCTCGATGACTGGCACGAGAATTTCGTGTGGAAGTTGAGGATGAGAAGAAGAGTGGATGTCGAGTGTGTACGAGGCTGGTTGCTCGTGTCTTCGAGTGCCAGCACGATCTTCCAATGAAATTGCAGCGGATGTATATAGGTAGGTAGGTACGGGTGGTACAAGCCGGCGCAGACGCGTCAGAGAAACAAGCCAGGAGGGTGCGTATTTGCACCCTCGACTTGGGCTGGTAATGCCGTGGCCGGGGTGTGAAAATCAGTAGCGAGCCGTGGCGGAGGCGGAGGAGCGGGAAGAGAAAGAAGAAGGGTGGTAGGGGGTTGAAAAGGGAGGAAGAAGAGAGAGAGAGACGGGGTGAGAAGCTGAAACAGCGATGGGGTCCAGCTAGCTAGGGAGGATCAGAAGAGGCAGAGGACAGATAGATAAAGAGGGGGTTTGGACGGTCGAGTGAGAGGGAGAGATTGCCGCCATTTTACAGTGGCGCGGATCTGCATAACGATCAGAGACTGTCGTGTTTATCAAAGCTTTTCTCCGCCATCTGCATAATTTTCTGCCGCGCCAGGGATAGAGAAGAGAACGGGAACGACCGGGATACCCTTGCTCTCCACTCTCGAGTGCATTTTATGTGCACGACTTATGAAACTTTAACGCCCTTACGAATAAATTACTCGAGTAAGCGCCGCTAGCTCTAGCCTTCCGGACGCGTGATTGGCCGATTTGCATTTCAACCGGTAAGAATTAATAAAAACAATCTTCTCTATTTCTTTCTTTTCACCTTACTTTCGAGTAACCGGACTTGCTACAATTTCCATTTTCCCTTAATTTCCTTGTCATCGTCGATTTAGACCTTTCCATCTGACGATTCAATAAGGAAAGCCGACGAATTATTTTATTATCAACAACGAATTCCAAGATAAGAGGAAGTTTTTGAAATGAAATTCGTAAGAAACCGATCGGATCGATGTTTCCCTGAAATACATCGCTCTTTGACGACGACATATGTAGTCGAGCATCGAGGCATCGGCACGGACGAATTCCCAGAGCAACCGTTGAGCAAGAAAAATATTTAGTGACAGTCCCTACGTATCGATGGGGTGGTACCCGTTATTAGGGTTCTTATTAACCCAGCATATGGACCAGAAGGGCGTTTTCAGATAGCGATCCGTGCCCTTCTCTCCGTGTCGGTGATCGTGAGCAGAGATACCGCAGTTTGCAGTAACAGGTCTTATTTCAAGGGATTACAGATACAAGTAATCTTGATCTGCGATCTATCAACCGGAATGCAAATGTTCTCTTGCACCCGTAAGAGTAAGCTCATTGAAAATAAAAAAAAATGAACATCGCTTAAGTCCTGCTTTGTGTAACGTGAACGTTTGGCGATCGTTTGCGATATAAATTTAATCAGAAATTGACAAAGTATTTTACACCTCGCCGCAAACGTATCTATTTCGAGAAAGGAAAAGAGAAAATCCATTAGGCGGTTAGGTTTACCCGGAGATTCTAGAGGGTAAGAACGGTTAGCGCGTTAGTTCACCTGATTTGGAGGCTTAATGAGCCCGTTGACACTTTGATGCAGGGTGTCCCGCGTGTCGCCAGGGAATTGCCAGTTCAATAATTCAGAGGCTGACCGTAATGGAACTTGTCCACGGGACTCGATCTATCATAGGAAATTGCACGGGGAGCCCTTTTACCGGCGCTCATAAGAAACATACATATTAGAAGAATAACATCGTGCTCGGTACGGTAAGGTTCCACGGACGTTTCGTGTGTCCGTCCAGTTCCGTTTCCGAGAATTGATTAGAGCCCGGAAATAAATCGTGCCAGCGTGTAGGTGCATTCGTCGACGTTATATCTCCCGTGGTTGTGTGCAACGTTAGAAGAAGAAAACGAACGTACGACGACGTTCCCTGAAAGACGCGAGCTTGATAAAAAGGAAAAATATCGTCGGATTATGTAGAAACGGAACGGGAGGAACGCCGGAGACGCGGAATGGAAGGTTGGAGGATTTCGAAATTCGATGAATTTCCTTGTTCAGAGACGAGTTTGCTAGATGGATGCTGTTAATTAGCCGACGATCCGTTTAGCGCATCGACCGACGCGATTATTCAGAGCTTAACGAGCTATCGACGAACGCATTAATGAAGATTATGGAAATATCGAGTTACGTCGACGACTGTCCACGATCGAATGCGATTAACACATTTACGCCGGGCTTTTACGGATTATTAGCCAGGATAGTTACAGATTCGTTTATAAAACGTTAATTACCGAATTGTTACGCGTCAAATGGATGATTTCGAAATACGGAAAGTCAAAACGCCGCTTCTGGCGCGTCGATTTCAAATTGAAATGGTGGAATTGGCTCGAGATAATCCTTCATTCCGTTTGCCCTGGCTTTTATTTTTTTCCAACCCCCGGAAGCTGCGAGGCTCGTTTCCCGTCTGTCCGAAACGAGGATCGACTCCGCAGCTCCGACAGCGTGCGTCCTCTCGCGGTCCGTCGCGTCGGCGACGAGGAACGGCTCGACGTCAAAAGCAAAGCTCAGAGGCAATCATGAGCTTTCGAATGCAAAACAGCAGCTTTCGCCTAGCAGCACTCGGCACTTTTACATTTAAATGTAAACTCGCTGAGTGCGCGCCGCAGAGCAGCCCTCGCCATATCCTCCCCCATCTGGCAACGGACCCCATCTCCACCCCCTTTAGGTCGCGTTCACATTCGTATAATCGTTTCTGCCAGTCATCCAGGCTTCCTATCCAGCCTGACTGGCTGACTTTCATTCGAAACTTCAATCGCTGCTACGAATGTCAAGGATAGAGTTAAGGAAAGAAAGCAAGCGTGGAGGAAATAAGTACAACGTTAGGATGAAAGGGTAGACGAGGAATGTGAACGAGGCCTTACGCTCGCACCCCTGTATTCGTGCGTACCGTTTCCATCCACCTCCTCTTCAGCTCATCCTCCTCTTTCGAGGACGTAGGCGATATGGCGGAGGCGCCTGGATTTAATATTTTACACCTCAAATGTTGGGCGCACGAGCGCGAGCCAGAAATGCAAAACAGCTCGTAGAGTGTCCCTCGAGCTGTCTCTCTTTCTCACTTCCCTTCTACCTAACGATTCCCTCCCTTTTCTCGGCTTGGATTGGATTTAAAACGCGCTAATTTGTCGAGCACGACACGACCCACGCTTGTACGCCACCCCTTGCTAGCAAAGCTAGCTAGCTAGTTCGCGTGTCTTCGCTCGTGTACGTGTGACCATACACATTCTGTAATCGAAGCTGCACCCGGGGGTGTATAGGTGTGGCCACGGTGGGCCACATCTAAATTTAAAATCTGCTTTGCATAATGCCCGACCTCGTCGTTGCTCGTCGACCCCAGGACCGCCTAATTGCGGCCTCGTTCCTTCGACACCTACGGCAGCCATTCTCGAAAAACCGGCTCCTTCCGCCCACTACACCCCTCGCTCGCTTCCGTCACTTTGAATCGACCGACCAGATAAAACAAGGGACACCGTTCATTCCGACCCCTTTCCCTCCTTTTCCCTCCTATCCCTTCTCTCATCGATCTTACCCACCGGTGGACATCGATCTTTAGGTCGTGTTAAGTGTCCACCGTAAAAGAGTTTTCAACCTTTTCACAGTTTAAATTTGTTACCACGCTTTTATTGCGATATCCGTAATTTCAGATTTCAGATTAATTGAACATTCGGAACGACGGGTCAGACGAAAGTGAAATTTCTATTTACCAAAGGAGGTCGACGAGCATACCACACGCGTGCTTGCACATTACCATTCCCCTATATACTAATACAGTCATCGGGTCGCATTGTCCGGGAAACTTTGTCACGGTGGTCACGGGGGTAGATCGTTCTGTATCGTGTTTAATGTAGTATTAAACGCAGCTATTGTATCCTCTCGTCCATCGTGTTCACAAATTTACTTCCTAGTTTCCCGTTCGCCATCCGTCTCTCCTTAAAAAGGGAGGAAAAAAAGGAGCACGTGCCACCCCTGGTTGGAACGGAAAGAAATTCAAAAGTAATGCGATTTCTCCTGTCCATATCCGTTCCTTGGTCATCGGTCCACGTTTCAGACAGGCTTTTGTTCGCAAGAGAAACGGAGATCTCGTGATGCAGGAAGACGAAGGATATTCGAGGCGTGAATTTGAATCAGAGAAACAATCAACTGTAATTTCAAGGAAAACGATTCGGTATTGGACGGTAATTCGCTAGAACGATGAAAGGATAAGCGAATCGGGCGCGCGTTTCGAAGAGTACATGCCTCTTACAGTCGTTACTGGCAGTTTCCTGCGATAACCCCAGCATTATACTCGTGAACCCCGAATAACAGGGGAAGAGAATTCACAATGGGCCACAATGACTGAGCCAACATTACGAATTAGGCTCGGTTACGCGTTTATTGCCGATTCCGGTCCAGGACATCGGCGTCGCGATGGATTTCCCGTCTGGTACCCGGGAACGAACGAGCTGAAAAGCACGCTATCTTCAAAGTACGCCACTGCAGAGATGCGAAGTATTAGCATTGGTTAGCTTTATGGGGCGTTCAGTTCCGCCGTTCCGTCATCGTCTCTTTCTATCCTTCGATTCTCCGCTTTTCCTCTTCGTTTATCCGTGGCTAGCCGGAGAACCAACACGGCAGATCAATAAAATCTGTCTGTCTGTCTGGAAAAGTAATGCCAAATCGACTGTCCATTCTCGACGACGAACAAATGAAAGCCACTTTGAGAAATTGAAACACTTTGAACGTTTCAACCCTTTCTATTAGAATATCGAGTTAGTTGTAGTTGAAACGGTGAAATTACACGATGATTATTTGAAATTCTATGATAAATGTACGACAAACGTTCTTTATCGAATATTGGTCACGGGGTGTGTTCCAAGGTAGAAGCAAACAATCTCTGAGAGCGATGGGAAAATTTCTTTTTTCACGGTTACGTGACTAGCAAGAGCGAGCGACAAGGGAACCGAAATTGGGACGCAATAATTATTAATCAATTTCGTATTAATTGTTTTCTGGGCGTCGAGCTTAAGTGGGATGTTGTGTACTGGCTCCTGGCAAGCTCTGCCCCGTAACCAGCCAAAGTGTCATACAAGAAGATTAATTACGTCGCACCATCTTTTATGTACGCCATACGTGTGGACTACCCTTCTCTTCTTGGTCGTCGGATACTCGTAAAACTATTTCAAGTTGCTCCTGGTATATCAAAGGGAAAATATCAAAGAAACACCTTGTTATTACTTACAAAACAAAAGACACAAGTACATGATTCACAAAAATAAAAAATGAAAGAAGGAAAAGGTAACAGCATCAAATGTAATTTTCGATAAATTTCAACTAGGATCGAAACTTTCACGTTTCTTCGAGCAAGCATAACTCTCTCTGGTCGTATCTATCTTCCGCGTAGCTCTTTTTCGTGATTGCACCCCGGCCGGGTGGAAGAAAGAGGGGGGGAAAAAAAGGGGTACGCGAAAATAAAAGAGACCCGAGGGAATAAGATTTCGCCGGGTACTCCGTTCTCGAGCCACGAAAGAGCCAAGTTAGTTTTATTTTACAATCCATCGGCTTCCCCACGAGCACCCGAGGGCCAGGAAGGGGGTGAGTTTCGCCGTCGACTGGGTGCTGCTCCAGTCGAAAGACGAGAGAGACGTTGGATGGTGGCCGGAATCCTTCTGGATGGTTGGACGAACCTCGAAGAGGGTGCACGAGTTGCGGAGAAGGCGGAGCGGCTGTCAACTAGTGTTTTAAAAGTTTGCGACAGCCTACAAATTGGCTCGCTCAGTTCTTTTTAAAAGCACCCACCAACCAACCACGTCGCGGTACCCAACCCTCTTTCTTCCTCCTGTCTGTTCCTTCGTGTTCGCAGCCGTATCGTTCAACGAAGAGCTTACGGAAGTTCTTGCGAGCGTCAATTTGTACATAGAAGAGAAACCTCCTTGTTCGTAATCGTACATTCACGACTTATTCTTTATTTAACTTAATTATTACATATTTAGAGGGGTTCAGTGGAAGAGGTGCACGCGATACATCTATGACTTTGCAGATTAAAAAAGGAAATTATTAACGTGTTTCTGTTCCACTAAACTCCCCGTTTCTAAGAAGATACAACAATATGTTTGTCCTACCTAAAACTACCACACACCAAGCGTGGACATCTTGTACGTATCAAATTTTCGATGTTGACCTCTTACAGACTTGCAAGGATCGTGTTATTTTCAGTGGAACGCAAATGATCGGCAACGCGGTGAAACGGCCGATATAAATCGCAACGAAGGGGGATTTCTTCTATCGTCCATTGTACCCTAGATCATTATTCCCGAGAGTTTCGCGAAAAGTTCCGACCATTTTCGGACAAATCGACCTCCATCGAGTAGACGGCGGTCCCGGTATAAGGGAATATGCTTTGCGCGCGATTCAAATTCGAAGGAAGTTTAAAAGTATTCCGACGTAAAACGCGACCATTTCTCATATTTTCTATGCAGCCACGCTTGGCCGTGGTCGCATTTGATACACTCTATTAGTCGCAACCCCCCCGGACTGATTTATCGAGTTTACCCACATTATTATACATTTGCCCCGTTACGAGGCCGAGATTTCCTCGTATTCTGGTAGTTTGCTCGCTATACGCTCTTTCCATTAGCCGATCGTGATCAATGGTTATTACGCGCACTTCAGATTTGAATCTTCTTTAAAAATCGGCATACTTCGTGCAGATCGCCGCGAAAAAGCACGTATCATCTCGTACTAAACAGTCGTAAAAACGATATTTCTAACAGACAAGAAAAACGCTCGATGCTTTTTTAACGTTCAACAAAGAGAGGACGGGTCAGGACTATAAATAAATACGCTAACGTTAAAGGTACTTCAGTTACCACGCGCATACGATTTATCTAGATAATTAGTTAAGTTCCGCTCTTCGATCCGCGACCTTCTCGTTCGGAGGAACGAACGAAAATAGGCACGCGCTAACTTGCGATGCAGACAACAAGTTTATCAACACAGTTTGCCTTAGAATTCACGCGTTTCGTTCGGTTATTTCGGTAAAATCGTATGTGGTCTCGGTGATTCGAACATCGCGAAGTTTTGCGATAGAAATGACGGCGATTTCGGCCCGTTAGCATTGTTCGATTGCGTCGCGGACGCGATATCCATTGGATCAACATCGGCACAACCATTCCGTTCTTCCGCCCATTGCCTCCGGGCGGATTGCACGACCATCCAAAAGTACGTGCTCGTCACTAGATCGACAAAAATTATACTAATAATAACAAGTTTCTTATACTGTAAAAAACATGTTAAAGTCACGTTGAAACGTCGCAGACGGCAAAGTAAATGATCGCGTTCCTTTCTGTTTCGTAACGCGACGCGTTCAAATAATAGCTGAATTAAATTGCAAAATCGAGCCACGCTAATGTACGAGACATTAACCAAGGAATTTTAGTGTACTTACATAGATAAACACTGGACACTGGAATGTACCACATTGATTGATCGTAAGCATCGTATTCCGATCCGTGTGTCAGATGAATAGATAGCGCCACAGACTGATCTATTATGCTAATCATTTGCAAATACATCCAAGGCACGGCGCACTTTGGTTTCCTCTGTGAACGTACGCGGAAGTTAGCGAGATCGTTAGCGAGTTTAGCAAGGTTGCTACGTGCCGAAAATACGTTTTTCTCAAATAAAGAAGCGTTCTTCGATCGATTCACTTTCGATACGCGACTATCTTCGTATTCTAACGTTACCTGATTTTTTTATTTTTTATTTTATCAAGAACAATTATACTCACGGAGATCGATCCCAAAGCGAGATACGCACTGGCCAATAAAAATGATATCGTGTACGCGAGGAAAAATACCACCGCTGTTTGTGCTACGAATTTTTCATTCATAATAATTAATTGAAAATAGGAATAAAAGATAAGAGAGCGGTGTTTACGTGTCGGTACCCACCTTTCGTTTCTGCCTGTGAGCTTCTTAACACTTGTATCCAATTTAAACCGAGGAAAGCCCAGCCCTGAATAGAATCGAAGAACTCGTTGTCGGTGGCTCTTGAGAAATAGTTACTCATTAACACGTTTATCGTGAGTACCGAGAGCGACTAGAAGAACACGAATGGATGTAATACAGATTGGACGTGAAAATATGAACGTCGGTCATCAAGCGATAATTTTCACGATATTCCGCGTTAACGTGCCCCGTCACTGTGTAAAACCGGTTTAACATTGGCAACGCGATTGTTTGTCACTCACCATGGTGTACGTGCCGATGATCCTGGTGGCCAACGATAGACCGATACAGCAGAGTTTACTCATGACGAATTGTAACGTCTCGATAGGACGGACTACAAGTATGAAATGCTCGAGGCGTTCGAACGATCACCGTTTTCGTTACCGCGTGAAACGACAACGTTTGACTCCGCGAACAAAAGTGTAAACAGCACTAGCAGCAAGTAAACATAAGCTTTCGGGTTGCTTCGGGATCGGCTTCGGAGTTAATCCTCGCACCGCACTCGACCAGGGAACACCGATCATCAAACTGCCGTGATAAATGTTTCACTGAATCGTTGCACGTTGTATCGATGATGCGACTAATCTATCATAATCGAACCGCGCAACAGGGATGAGGTATACGTAATATCATTTTATTTGATCGTTTATACGCGATAATTCCGTGTGAATAGTACTATCTCTGTGAAAAACATAACGTTACAAGGCGTAGTTGTATTAACAGTAATACAGATATTTCTTCTCTGATGAATGACTTCATCGAATTTTTAATCACGCATTAAACTTACGCGGCAAACGATGACAGTTTCGATAATAATCTCGAAACCAGCTGCGCGCTACGTTCCGCGCATGCGCATGGTTTCCTCAGTAGCGCACACGGGTAATGTGCGTTTGACATGTGCTTTCTAGGTTAGGTTTCGCGTTCCTCGTGATTGTGTTTGTTTTTCATTGACTTTGAACGTATGTAAACAGTAGTTCATTTTTAACGTGCAAATTAACAAGACAAAGTTACGAAATGACCGTGCAAGATATGGAAATAAGTTTAAACGTTTCTACACAATCCAGTGCTGGCAAGGTAAGAGGTTATATCATACTTTTACTTTATTGTTGCTAAAACAAGATACTTCTTTTTAAATAGAACACAGGAATAGATGATGATTCTATTCTTAATTTAATGAGGAGTCAGAAAGCTCGAGGGAAAACAAATCTTGTTGACAGCACTAAAGTAAAACGTGATTCTAGTAAGGCAGTCAGTACAGTTAAACAGAAAGTGAAACAAAAACACTTAAAATTAATTGTTACGCAAAAATTAAGAGAAATCAATAAGACTAGTCAGAGTCCACCTTCTGTGGTACAAAAGAAATCAAAATCAAAAGTACAGTTTAAAGATATTGAAAACAGAACTAAACAGAAGGTAGTTAAAACACCTGTGAAAGTAGATGAGAAACGTATAGATACAGATAAGTCATCTTCAATTGTGGGTAATGAAGTTTCTAATGAGCCTATAATCTCATTTACTAAAGTTACGAAAGAAAACTTTGGTAAAACCCTATTAGCAAGGAAGAGAAAAGGTCCAGATAAAGGTTCAAGCAAAACGCTTGCTAGTATATTTTCTAAACAAAAAGAACCTGAGAAAGAAGAAGTTAGTTTATTAAGTTCACTTGGGAAAGTAGATTCAGTTGAAGATGTTACTGCAAAAAAGAAACCTAGACTTGATGAGTCAAAAAGTATTTCTCATACCGCACAAAAACCAAATCTTAGTAAAAAAAAGAAACAAAAACAGGCAGGAAAACTGACAAATGATAGTAATATTAGTACTGAAAATGAGAAGAGCACACGTGGTTTGCATAAGCCTGCTGGAAAAATATCTTCCTTGTTTGGTCATAATCCAGAAATACCACATATTGGTCAGCGCTTAATAAAACCAATAAATGAGCCAGTCTTTGCTGCAACAAGCTTTACCGATTTTAACATACACCCTTTCATGGTTGGTATTAAGTAATAGCTACTCATCTCAATATAATATCATGATTTATTGATCTTGAAACATTTCACCAGATATCCAATTTGGAACAAAATATGCAAATCACTAAAATGACTATAGTTCAACAGAAAGCAATTCCTCAGATTCTTTCTGGGAAAGATGTTTTAATTCGATCTCAAACTGGTTCTGGGAAAACATTAGCATATGCTTTGCCTATAGTTGAGTTTCTTCATAGGATTAGGCCAAAGTTGAACAGAAACAGTGGTTTGAAAGCACTTATTGTTGTACCAACTAGAGAGTTGGCTCTACAAACCTACGAGTGTTTCTTAAAATTAATAAAAGTAAGTGGTGTATGAATAACTAGTAACTGATTTTATGTATATACTCCAATTATTTTTGTAAATGATTTTAGTCGTTTACGTGGATAGTACCGGGATATTTAGCAGGGGGTGAAAAGAGGAAAGCAGAGAAAGCTAGATTAAGAAAAGGATGTAATATATTAGTCAGTACACCTGGTAGATTGTTAGATCACATAAAACGAACAGCCGCTTTAAAGTTAAGCGACGTTAAGTACTTCGTTTTGGACGAGGCAGATAGAATGTTTGACATGGGATACGAAAAGGATATATCAAGGTACCTATATGTCCCTACAGCTAAATTCGCACAATGCGTCGACTATTTAATAAAACACCGTTTTACAATATAATTACAGCATAGTAAGCGCTTTAAAGGTTTCGACTCCGAACGAAAACACGGAATACGATGCTATGAAAATATTTCAGCGAAACGTTAAAAAGGTTTTTACCGACGAGGACATCGATCAGATGGCAACTAACGCGGACTCTGAGCAGGAAGTGAAAACTGATAATCACGATGATTCCATCGAATCGAACAAAGATGCGGGGTCAGAATCTGAGGACACTAACGACGAGGAAAAACAAACGTATCACTCGAGTAGCGATAATGATTCCGATGAAGGAGAACCTTACGTTAAATCGAAAAAATTAGATAAACAGAAGGCCATTTCGGGTCCGGTAAACAAGAAGAAATCTAGCGAGTTAAAAAACAGTACGGAAAAAGAGGAAGATAATAACGATAGCGTGAATGAGAGTGGGAGACAAACGATCTTACTCTCCGCGACCTTAACGCAATCCGTAGAAAAATTAGCGGGTCTCGCGATGAATCATCCTGTTTTCGTGGATGCCGCGAAAGAAAATTTGGAAATAACCGGAGGCGATGCGACTGATTTGAATGAAGACTTGATAGTTCCGCAAAGCGTGACTCAAAGTTACATTGTTACACCACCGAAACTGAGAATGGTTACTTTGAGCGCTTGTATCGCGGGAAAGTGTCAGGTAGATTTATATTTTTCTTTAACGAATGTCTAGTTATGTGACGTAACGCTGGGAAATATCTTTTGTATCGTTAACAGAGCCATGGACAACACAAGATATTAATATTTATGGCAACTCAAGACATGGTAGACTATCATACGGAGATCCTTTCTTCTGTATTGACTAAACCAGTCGACGAGGATGACGATGATTCGGATCCTCTGGTCGACGTTGAGTTCTTCAGATTACACGGCAACATGACTCAAAAGGAACGAACCGATGTCTTCAAGACTTTCAGACAGGCAAACAGCGGAGTTCTACTATGTACGGTGAGTAGAATGGCCAGTCACTCTTGTTTTATGCATCATAATTTAAGTATAACGAAACATAATTTATTTAATTTTAAATACTTTTACTTGACGATATTTACCTTCCTTTCGTATTTGCATTAACTTCGTTGCTCAAGAGATAAGTGATAAATTTCCGTGGATTTGTACACAAAAGCTATTTTTAGACGACAGTTAGCAAAAAAGAAAAAAATCGTGTGACGCATTGCGAAAGCAATGAAACAGTTCCGCGAGAATAGAAATTAATATAAAACAGCAATGAAGAAGAGGAGCAAGAAGAGAGAGAGAGAGAAGGGAAGAAGAGAAGAAAAGCTAGGGATACCCAGCGGCACTCCCCGAGCAGTAAATTACCCCGTGGCTTATTCTTTCAGGGCGGAATTTAATATCTCTGGACCCACGCTGTGTCCGGAGGTTAAAAATTATGCGCGCACATGAGGCCTTCGTAACGAGTATAATTATGATTGTTTGCCCGTTATGTACAAGCCCCTTTCTTTAATTGTTTTCTACTTTTCAAACACAGTGAACGCTCGCATTAACGATCCTTCTCTCGCAACAGAGAGAAAATTTCGCCAAGAAATCTAATAGATCGTGACAACGAATTTCAATGGTTACTTTCGTGGTTAGTAAAGAGAGAAAAAGAAAAATGTCAAAATACGGTTGAACGGTTGAATACTAAAATTCATGACCCGCGACACGCAACGAATGACACCATATACCCAGTGCAGAGATTAATTCGTTTTCGTCAGGCGATCGCATGGTCGATTCGACACGTGTTTCACGGTAACTCGCTACAGGTTTTGATCATCCTTTCTGCCTTCTTTAGATCCTATGCGGGCCAATTAATTTCCAACCAGTTCCTTCGTGCAATGACTCAAAGAAACTTTGTTTCTACCTAAACTTTCGTCGATTCACTTTTAAGGCACCCAAGAATCGTCAGTCTCGGAGCATGAACAACGGACGGCAACCGCCTACATTTTACAGCATCACTTGTACGGAGATTCTATGGCAGCGTTATTAATTTCCACGTTGAAAACTCACGAGAGCCCCCGCGGATGGAATGTTCCGCGGCTCTCAGCGGTGGTGAATCCGGATCCAAGGAGGTGATCTATGGTCCGAGTGAGATGTTTTGAACGGACGATCCGTTCTCGATCCTCTTGGCCACGATCGCGGCCTCTCTTCTAAACGATCGTTTGTCTTAATCGCTGCCATCGATCGCTCCTCGTCCCTGTTTTTCGTTACGTTAGATCGCACCGGTGGCAACTGGGCTGCTTGTTTCATCTGGACACGCGTAGGCGTTCGGTACCGATTTCGCTTTATCAGCTTATCCTTCGGTCCACTTCTAATCGAGTTTGCTTTATTTCAACTTATCAATTATCATGATCTGAGAACGTTTCTTTCCAGAGGAAATAACAGAGCCTCTATCGAATAACGTTTATATGTACAGAGAGGAATTGGTAGAATCGTTTTCCAGTCACGACAAGATGCCCGTATTGACTGTCGAAGATGAACGCTTTGATTTCTTGATTATCCATCGAATTGAACGTGTCTTCTTGGTCGTTGATGCAACAAGCAACCAGCAAGAGTTGTAAAGCGTGCGATCTGCTGGTACAAATGTCTTACAAACCGCGTCGATTTCTCGTTTTGTAAGAAGGTGAACGCGCACGGCTGGCTACGAGCGCCCGCTGTGGGACCCCAACAGCGAACGTTTGAGCACGGCCCTGATTTCCTTGCGTTCGGTTAACCAATGATTTACCGAACGGAGCACATCGGGTTTCTGCTTGACGGCCCTGGAGACTAATCCTGGACCACCAGTAGGGGGCGTCGGGGCCCCGAAAATTCTTTCGCGGCACGATACGGATGTGTCTGTCTTCTTATTTATTTCTTCCTTTTCCTTTTACATATTGTTTCATCGAATTAATTCGACGCCATGGTCCAGGCGCCAGGGTGAATGAATACGAGAAAGAAGTTAGCCCGGTCGTAATAAATATCGTTCGACGTTCGTTCCACTATTATTAAATGTCTCTTGTTCTTTCTTCTTCAGGATGTAGCTGCTCGTGGATTGGACATGCCGAAAGTGGACTGCGTGGTGCAGTACACAGGACCAACTTCCGCCAGGGATTACGTGCATCGGATCGGTAGAACAGCGCGGGTTGGTTCTTCCGGTTCGGCGGTGATCTTTCTGATACCATCAGAGATTGATTTTGTCCGAATGTTAGAGTCCAGACGCATTAGAATCAAAGAAGAGAACATGGACGATGTGTTAGACAAATTGATGACACCTTTATCAAAGCATTCGTCCACTCACGGTGCGGCGATCGCGCTGCAGAATGAATTTGAGAACTTGGTGTTGGAAGATTCGAAACTCCGGGAGAAGGCGCATCGGGGTAAGATTTTTAATCTTTTCATGAAAAACGCGAAATTAGTCTGGAACTATGAGAAAAGGTCAAGTCGCTAACTTGAAGGTTTTCCAGTTAACAAGATTTCAAGTTGTTGGAACACAAAGTGTTGACGAAAATTTAGCGAAGAACGAGGGAGAGCGAGCACTTCGGTTCAGTTGGATCGGAACGAAAGCGAGCTGACTTCAGGGTAGACTAAGCCAATTCCAACGTGCACCCTATTCGCATATAAAGTAAACCCCTCCCATAATACTATGGAACACGTTTACAGAAGCTTCGTTCTGTCTCGGCTTTTCGTTCGTCATTCGAATATTTACATACTCTCTCGCTCTCTGCCCGGACGAGGAAGGATGATCTTGTTTGCCATGCCACGGTTGCTCTATTAGGGTCGTTAGGGTGAAGAATTTATTTGCTGCAATAATAAATCCATTAGGATACGATGATTCGAGTTTCGGTTCAGAGGGTGCGTAATATTCACCACCCTTACACGTACGAACACAACAGTTCTTCAAGTCGAAAGAAGGAACGTAGATGTGAAAGGCTGAGGTGATCGATTCCAAAAACGAAAAAATAACTACCATAAATCTTTCCTAAGAGGTTTTTGAGTTCTCGTAGTTGTCTCACGTCAAGGCTGGCTTTACACGAAGGTTAGCCACGGTTTTTGAGCGCTTAGCCGTTCCAGATTTGAGTGACGGTACACAGTTAACCACTTGACCGTTCCTCTACGTGCTCCGGGTGATTGATAGATTAATTGTCGTCGACTATACGATGCCGCGCTTCCCGCGGGGGTGGCACGGATTATAGGAAAAATAGAAGCTGGACCGTGGAAACAAAACGCGGACACAAAGTATCTCTGCGAAAAGTATTTACAATGAACAATTATAAAAAGAGGAAAGTGAAATTTATGACCGCCACGTTGTACGTTCTTCGCTACCCCTAGCATTTATTTAATTCGTGACCGATGTAGGGGCCGGGCAGCGTGTGTGGAAGTGGAAATCTCGCTAATTCGTAACATTATCACCCCAATAGAGCCGAACAGCCCTCAATAGTGAATACAACTCCATGGAACAACCCCCTGGTCTTCGACCCCTGCCTCTAACCCAAGAGATTCATCCATTCCATCTCGTATATATGTGTCGTCCTTTATACCAGCTCTTACCTATACCCTTTTCGAAGTAACTTTCGGCAAACGGATTTCCAACGGACAAATATTACCCCTCTTTAAAACGCATCAGCATATATAATCTTATTTACATATTTACACTGATCCATCCTTATACCGGTGCATTTAAGAGATCAGTATTTCTCTTTGGTTAACGTTTCAATAAAGTATGTTTTTTAAAAATATCAAACATTGATTCAAGGATGAAATCTTTTACCGAGTAAAATCTTTGATAGTTTACTGAAAATAAAGTAGTTAAAATGTAAGCAAGGAGTTAGATTGAAGGTAGTATAGACCGGCGGTACGCTTTTCGCATGGGGGTGGCCGACACAATCCAACCACTGAATGTAGCTTCCGCCAAAACCACTTACGCTTTGTGGCGAGAGACTCTTAACAATGCGATACAGGATACAAATACAATAAGACGCAGTTACATCACTTAGGAACAATACCACCCCTTACTCTTCCACCACCCTTCCTCCTTTCTCTCCCCCTTCCTCTCGCTTCTCGTCTAGATACCACCCCCGCGACTGATTTATGCGCTAAATGGAGAAAAACATTTCTCCCTTTTCAACGCCCAACACCCTGCCACCAGACAAAGATCTTTGCAACTTTCTTACGTACGGAAGAAACGAGTCGGGGCAGACGGAAATTCAGCCGGAAACTGTCAAGACATAAGCTGGAACCCGTGAATTATCGAAATTAAACACGTTTAACTTTTCTTGGCTAAAGTAGAGCTGTCTGGACGAGTATCTTTTCGACAGGAGTAATTGCTGTTTTCATCTTAGGACGTAAATGTACGAGGGGTAGATTTACCGATCCGTCAAAAGAGCAGACCGAGAAGCACTTGACGGTAGATTTTTCGCACGGGATGACAGTAACACTGGCACATGTCAAGTTCTCTCAGGATCGGTGAACCCCTAAGTTTCTCAGCCGCGCACGGAAGCTAGGGGTAGCTAAGAGGGGATAAGGGGCTGACTATTAGCCACAGCACTTGACTCGACCCCCGTTAATGCCTCTTAATAGCTCGCCACGGGCCACATACACACTCGAGAAAATCGCTAACCCCAGTAGAACTTAATGGAAGCTCGATTAATAAGGGCGCGTTACACGCAGCCAATCATTAGGTCCGAATTGCGGTGCACGTGGCCTCATTTACACGTGGGCGGGGAAGGTTACTCGGAAATTTCGTTCGCACCACTCGTCGGACATTGTTCAAATTTGCCCCGATGGACGATTAACCACGATGAAAAGAATAACCGAGTCTTTTCATGATTTTCAGCGTACACCTCCTGGATAAGGTTCTACTCTAGCTACCCACGCGACATGCGCGAGATCTTCAACCGGAGGAACGTTCATCTGGGTCACTTTGCCAAGAGCTTCGCGTTGAGGGAAACTCCGCAACGTATCGGAGTGGTAGGGAAGAAGATCCGCGAGGACAGTTCTAAAGCACAGCATAACAACAGGCTTGTGAACGAAAAGTAAGTTTCTCGATTCTTTTACCGTTTACTGCTAGCAATTGTCACCAGAGTGAACGGAGAGAACAAAAGGAGCAGAGAATCTTGGAACGGAAGGATTCCCGTAATCAGACCGTGGGCCGACCACTTGGTGGACGTACCCTGCGAGTTAGACAATCGCGGAGACGAGAGAACTGGCTGTATTAATGACGGATTCATGCGTGGCTTGGCGTGTTAACTGTGGCTACGGGCCCGATATCTCTGACCTCTCTTTCCCTCCCTTTCACGGTGCCTAACAAACGCAACCACGTGTGTTAACAGATAGGTAGAGGCAAACGTAGCGAGAGGACAGCTCGTGGTTCCTAGAGAGGCTAGGACACGTCAAAACTGTCGCTTTGTGTCATTCGTCATGTACGACGAACGGGCGGACGTGGTGTACGGTGGCTGGCAGCCATAAGCCATACGGCTCTCGTCCTGCTCATCCTCCTCGTTCACCATCTCCCTCTCGGTTTCCTCTTTGTTTCTCTCCATCTAACTTTCCTTCTCCCTCACTCGTTCTCGGAAATCGCGGCTCTCTGTCCATCTTTCTCCCGGGTATGCATTTCACATGGCATTCGGCTGGCTTCTGCCCTTCTCCAGGCTTCTACTCATCTCTCTCCGACCGACGACTCTCTGTCCCTCCATTGTTCATAATTATACAATACGGCTATTAAACAGACTGATGCGACCGCCACTTCCGGCCCTGGCTGCGCCATTTACGGAAACCACGGGACGAGCACGAGCCTCCCTCTTCGCTCTTCGCCCTTCGCCTCGCTCCCTCTCCTTCTCGCCCTTATCCTCTCTTTCTGGAAATCTCGTACACCGTCGCTCTGATTTTCTCCTCATCGTCCGCTACCTTCCCCCTTTTTTTTTAGCTTTTACGTATTTATGGTTTCCCCTGCCGTCAGGATCTCTATTTTTTCCGGTGCAACTCGCGTTTGCTTGGTCAACCATAACGCTGCAACCTCCTGATGGAACGGTCACCTCTTTGTTTTCCCTGCAGTCGGCTGAATTACTCCCACGCTTTCGCTTTTTTTACCCCGTTCACTGTACAGAGATTGGTTGTAGCGTGATAGGTTTAAATTTTGAAATGGTTCCTGCTGACAATTTCGATCGGTCGACGACACGCACGGTGGGTCTCCTAGGTCCAACGTTAGCCACTAATTTGTTTCACGCGATTTGAATGGGCGTGCTTTCGATGCACAGAACGGCTAAGCGACGGGTATACCCTCCACACCCGTCGAGAGAGCGAACAAGTCCGTTTTAATGGGTGAAAGGCGGGCACCGAGCTGACGGTCCAATGGATCGAGAGACCCACGGTGTGTATATACGCCTCTGTGGCTGCGATTACGCTCACCCATGTGTGCGTGCTTAAACGCGTGTATCCGCTTCGTGTGCGGGTGTACTAGTCGCTCGAAACACCATCCTTCCTGCCCACGAATTCGCCGAGGGTTCCTCGTGACCCGAGTCGAAATATAAATTCTGTTTTAACCTTTTGAAACACCACTTCTGTTATCGCATCTCCTTTTCGCCGCTTTAACTGGAAACAAGTCTATCAGTTTCCTTGAAATTTCAGAGTTTATGGTTCCAGTGTTTTTGCGGATGAAATGTCCTTTTTTTTTTCTTTTTTAAACAGTTTGTTGTTTCCACGGGTAGGGGGGAGGAAAAAAGTTGGTGGCGAAGGTGAAATTCGGCACGGCAGTTGTCGGAATTCCAGCGTCGCGGAGCAGGGGGTGTATTTCGCCTGGGTCGACAATTTTTTGTCGATTTTCGATTACCTCGCTCTGTCCTCGCCACATGTCGTTTACGTCGAATTACCGAAAATTGCGGGTTAGCCCTAATGCGACGATTAAGGAGCGTCTCTGCGTTTTCAGGCCCGACGGGGAGCCGGCAAAGAAGCAACAGCACAAGCGTCAAGCTGACGAGCGGAAGACCGGGTTGCTGAAGAGAGTCAGGATGCTCAACACCTCCGAGTACGGCAGCGGTCTCGAGCCGGTGAAGAAGTCGAAGAAATCCTGAACTTTGCATTATCATCGAGACTGTTAATAAATACGATACGATACGATCTCCTCTACACGATTACTGAATCACGTGTAAATACACTCCTCCCCTATGTTTAATTTTCATTAAACGTAAGATTATGATTTCTCACATAATTGTTCGTACGATTTCAGGTGATGAACGATTGGCGATCGTTAAAAAAATAAATTTCTTTGTATAGATCTTCCCGAAACTGGTTGCTTTGAATATTACTTCACCATACTTTCGTGTCGTCGAGACTTTCTACGTTTCGAAATGCATCTAACAAGAGTTTCTTTCAGCGGAGAAGTCTCACAGAGCGTATTAAATAGTGCACTAAATTGTGTTAGCACGGATGCGATGTTTTTTGGTAGTAAATATGCGAGGACGAGGCGTAAGTATGTCGGTACGCGGACGAGCAAGGAATGTGCGAAGGGGGGCACGGACAGACAGAAGCGAAAGAGGAAGGAGAGGAACAAGGGCGGAGGGATATGATTAATACGGCAGCATTATTTTCTGATTTTTTGCAGCACGATCCGCGAGCGCAAATTGCTTGCAAATAAAGGCGGCGTCGACTATCGCCGTTGGTAGGACAGCGGAAAGGAGAGAGGAGCGGAGACCGAGAGCCGGGCTTAATTTAATTTAATTATGCCTTCTTTCTTCGCTACCAACGTGCCAGAAGATAGATGGCGGAGCTCGGAATCGTTTGAATCGCTTCGCCAACCGACGTCCCTTAGAATCACCATTTTCGCGACAGAATTTTGAATTTCCACAAGGTCCACGCGTTTTTCATCTCTTCGATAGGTATTTCTTTTATTACCCTTTGAATATACTCGTTACGATCGCGTACGGTGAAAGAAACGGTGGAAAGATACACGGGTGCATAAAGAATTTACTGAAGCATCGAATTAAATGTTTTTGCTCGCCCCCGATGCAAGATAATCGTCGTATGACACGGTAAAATTTAATTAAACGTAATGTCTCCGGGGTCTGGAGCGATGCATTTTCAAAACCCACCCAAGTGGCAATCACGCGAGCGGGCACATTAAACCCGGCCAAGCAAAGAGTGCGATATTTATTCGTAATGTGCATCGCAATTCGTCGTGGTTTAGCATCAGTCATAGTCATCGCGAGCGTGCGCACGTTCATAATGAACCGTACGATTAGGATATCCCGTTTGTCCGATGAGTTTCGTGGACGAACAGGTAATTGTAGGCAGTCGAAGAAAAGGGAATAATTAGCGATAGTCTTCGGAATCGAAATATGAAAATTATATCTAAAGTCTATCGGAATGGATCGATGGAGGGGGTGTTTCTCTCGTTACCAGAGGGAATATGCGCAGCTCGAGTTTGGTTAAAGAGAAAAAGGGCCGACCCTCTACCGGCATCCACCCTCTGGTGTTTCGTTTTTACGTAGAAAAATGCGTGTCCGCGACTAATGCGACGCGAAAGGAAGAGAAAAACGTAAGCAGATATAAAAGGAACCGATTATTCCAGCCGATTACCGATTTCCGGCCAGTTAACGATTTTTTCGAATCGTTTACAACGCGAGCCACGGTCTCCTCGATTATTACCCAGTCATTACCGCGTGTATTTCGTTGGTTGCTTTCGAATTTCACGCGTCGAATCGCCATCGATCCGTCATCTACACGAAGATCGAAGCCCAGAAACCGTAGTCATGCGAATTAGTCGTGGTAATCCGACGAGAAAATGGCTTGTAAAAAAAAAAAAGAAAATGAAAAAATTCATCCCGGTACGTGTCTAATTCTCGTCTCGTATATTATAATTCAAATCTTGTTCCGTTTCTTTCCTATCGTGATTCAAGATTATACGATTTCCACGATCGATTCGATCTATTCTTTGTTACTTTAGTAACACTCTAGTACCCTCTAGCCGAGAGGGACGTATTTATTACTCTAATTATTCCAATAACGGTGCAATTAAGTTTCATGCACCGACACGCTGCATTCCCTCGATCCTGAACACAATGAAGAGAATTCTTTCAGCATAGTAACGGAAGACGAGGAAACTATTTCCGCAATAGCGACGAGTGAAATTCGAAGAGGCGTCGGAATTAAAGCGATTAGAAAGGTAATGACTTTTCAAAGGAAAATTCACTTATCCGAAAGATGGTAAAGCGTTCTTTTATATTTTTCCTTTTTACCATTTATCGTTTTTAGCAGTTCCTTCAACCGTCAGAAATTTATTGAGATACCGTAGTGGAAAAATGAAATTGTGCTAAGGTAAGCGTGAATGCAGGAACCAATCTTAGTAAAGCGAAAAATTGCGAAAAATGTGTGTTACGACGTTTCGCGTTGTACCGTTTCGAACATCGTTATGTTCAATTCATGGTAGATTTGCCGGTCGATAGGATTTCACGTGCATTACCGCATTAGTGCACTTCATCGCGATAAGTAACAAGCTGTAAACTGCTTTCCCCGATGCGATGCAGGGACTGAGCGATTTTGTTACTCGGTACAAACGATAATAGCACGGCCGCGCGCACACCGGTTACTTAACGTTCATTATAATTAACACGCTCGATGCCTTAACTTTCCCAGGAGGAAAGCGAGAATAATGTGCGTTTGTAATCGGCCGCGAGCACGCATTTAATTTTATCATTTCCTCGAGCCACGCTAATGACCGAGGAATTTATAAAATCTAACTTGTCTATCTGTCTAGCAATTTTACTCGATTCCCCGACTCCTTTAACCCTTGCCACTCGCCAAACATTACCGTTAACTTTTAATTGAAATAATTACACGCGACTTGCGATTGCATTTTCCGTGTCGTGTCGTAATCAGAATTAATTCGATAATTTTATTCGTCAAATTTCACCCCGTTTAAAGAGTTTACCTTGTCAATTTATAAATCCCATAGTCTTGGAATTCACGCAAGAGTGTAATGAACGATCGCGATTCGAGAGAACGGAAGCGTGGAAGAAGCCGGTGAAAGCTAACTCAATCCCATTTCACGAATTCCGGGTGTCTTTGAACGGGCGAACTCCGCGTTCCAGAACAATTAACCGATGGCAATTAAGAGATCTAAATTAATTCGTTATAAACAAGGCAGATATTCCGTAGCGAGCTAAGCCACGTAATTGCCCGGATTCTCACAAGCCTCGACGAGAAGAGAGAATCCTTGTCTTGTACACCTACACTCTTCTCTACACTCGTGTTAATACATAATGTATAACCGTGTACGTATACCGGCAATTCACCGACACACGGTATCACGGTAATAGCAACAATTACTTTATTTTACCATCTTCCCGGTTCACAAACGAGCAGCCACCTAAGCAATTTCATTTCCTCGTATTTGAAATATCCGCTTGAAAAAGAAACCCATCGCGAATAGGACTGAACTTTCTTTTCTTTTCTCGGTGCGAATTAAAATCGCGCCATAGTTTATATCAAAGTCGAACGAAATGATGAATTTCGAATCGTTTGAAAATGATAAGCGATTATGGTGATCTGGTGTTAATTTTATCTAAAGTTTAAGTAAAACTTAATTGTGTGAATAAATCCTAAGATGCGACTCGCATAGTACAAGGATAGAACAATGCGCTGATTAGTCGCGATCTTTCGGTATTTATGCCCGCCACGGTACACTCGACACGTAACGATGGCCTTAATTTGACGATCAAGATCGGAGAAAATTATAAGTTACCGTTTCCTTGGAACAGCTTCCCGTTGCCGTGTAAATGCACCGAATTGAAATTGTAATTCGAACGCGTGTGTACGCGGTTGTTTAAGTTTCACGTGTGCACCGATGCTGATTCATTTTATCCGCGCTTATCGGGGTCCTTTTAAAGCGATAGCGATCGGTAATTATATGAATCAATTAAGGAAGAAAAGAAACTACAGGTGATTCTCGAACCGCGTTGTTACTCATTCAATAAAAGAAATGCACGCGGTTGCACGAACATTAAACCGAGTTGTTACGACTTGAATTATAAATAACTTTATAGCTTCTTTTTTTTTTTTTTTTTTTTTTTTCATTTTAATATGCCATTAACGCGAGTAATAATAGTTTGAGTTGAAGCGAGCAATAAGTTGAGTTTTTATAATCTTTACATGAATTTTTATAAATGTTCGAGTTATTGTTGTTAGCGCAAGCTTGAGAATGAAAAGAACAGCTAGAAACTCATTGTCGCAAGAATACACGGTTTGCGAAATTTTATGTAACAATTTCATCGTCGCGCGACTACCGCCAGTTTCCTGACGCGATAACGTTGCAGCGCACGCTAATTGTCGTTTTTCACGTACGTTTCCTCGTTTTAGACCGTCCTACCTGCTCGACGAGCGACATTTTAGCGCTAACGAGTTGCAGTTTAACGACACTGTTCTACGGACTTAATTGGCTACCGTTGAATTTATCGTACCGTCTGTTTCGCTTATTCTTTTGTTTCAGAGACTCGTCAATGGTACGCTGATCTTTCCACGACACCCTCGCCAACCACGATTAAATGCTTCCATCCAACAACAACAAATGGAGCCACTGCTTCAGAGTCAGAGTATCTCGATTTACAAATTTAGAATATTGTTAAACAACAGGAGAACGAGATTGAAATTTACAAAGAATCGTCGTCGAATCGGGGAAGGGTAAATTCATTAGGTTCGTCGATAATTGCGAAGGGAATACCTTCGGGAACTTATAGCGATAAAATCTTGAATGCTGTCTTCTGTGTCTCTTACGGAATAATTTAACAAACCGAAGCACCTTTAATCACAAAGTTTTTCCTTCTACCCTATCCACCAACCCTCTACCTTCTTCTTTCCGTTCAACTTTGCAATAATTTCCTTTTCCAAACGAAACGTGCAAGGGAAAAGGTGGGTGAAAAAGAGGAATAAAAAAGAAAGCGTGGAAGGGAACAGTAGTCGGTTAAAAGAGGTTCAAAGCGACTGACGAACAAATTACCGAGAAGTTTACCAATCCTGTGCACTTGCGCTCTCTCTTTCTCTCTCTTTCTCCCTCTTGTTCGTTTCACCCTTCCCTTGTTTCGTCGTGCTCGTCTTTTTTATATATTAATCCCACCGCAACGACGCGCTGATAATCTTGGAAAGGGCTGTTTTAAATTGGCTCCTTTGACGCGATACGCCGCGCGATGAGTTTCATATCGGAATAATTTTCAAGCATCCTTCCCTTCACCTCTCATCGTCGCAGCCCTTTTTCTCGCCTTTTTTCCAAACTGTCGTTTTTATCGCGACCGGTAGCGTCATCGATTCGTTAAACGATATATTGCTGTTCACCGATTTCTTTTTTCCAACATACGATACCGAGGTTGTTTGTATTAATTAGGCACGGAACGATTCGATATAATCGTACGACTAGCGTATTAACTATGTTCAACATGCAAATTGATAACTCACCGGAATCGGGGAGGTCCTAATTAATCCTTCGAAGATGGATGCTCCAAGGTGTCTTCTTTCTATCGCCGATGATCTCTGTTTTTCAATCTTCTACGCTTCTTACGTGACTGCTCTTTGCTGTTCTTTCGTGTAAACACGCGAACGTACTGCATGCCGACAGATGGCCAATCGAACCTGATACACAGAAGTCATTGGTAATTATGTACATTAAACACTGTTGCAACTTTCGATCGGAGATGCGATAAAAATGTTTCATGGAAAGTGGTTGAAATTTATCTCGCTTTCGATCGTTCATATACACGAACCTCTAACGAACAGTATTCGAAAGCTGATAAAAAAATGTATAGGCAATTTGCAACATTTTTGCTCCGTATTCTCATAGCCGGAAATTTTGCGTGGTTAAGCATGACTTCCGGTCGGCTCGAAATTTACATTTCAGGTAGTTGTGAGATCGCGTGCAACTTACGTTCTTTGGTTAGGAGGAAGTGTAGTTAGGTTGTCCTTAGGCTCTCCCTGGGTTCACCTAAAATCGTAAGTAAATGATAAAAGTCTTTACGTTTACCCTTAACCAAAAGAAGGTTATGTTACATCGAAGTGTATGTATTGGGTGGTAGGAGCAATAAAAAAAAAAAAAAAAGTGAAACGATCACGATTGGGCACACCTGTAACTGCATGGCCATTATGCGATGTATAGTCGTGTCGATGTCGAAATTCGATCGCCTCAGCTCACCTAAGGCTTCTCGACCGTTACTCGTTGTCACCGAGATCGCCAGATTGCTTTGGATTTGCATACGATCGACACGAGACGTCCATGAGACCGGCGATCGTACTAACACATACATAACCTCGTTTCCGCACTGTATCATACAGAGAACAATCCGACGCGTTAATTACGTTGGCACAAACGAGATATACGAGAATCTCAAGGGAGAAACGTGTCACGCCGACGAAAACGATTGATTAATTAATCGACCTTACGCGAACATTGCGCCGCGAATTGAACTGTGGCGAAAAAAGTAGATTCGATTCTACTCGGTAAGTCAAAAAACGCTTGCTACCGGCTCGCACAGGATACCATTGATAGTCATCGTAATTGGACATCGTAAATCATTCTAATTAAAAAAGAAAAGCAACTCTTGCGATAGATCGATGTACGGATACGAGGTTGAAAAAAAAAATTACACGTGAAATTGTTCGTGCTGTACATTATACATATACACTGATTAGGCTTTCTTTTACACGCTACTTCCGCTTTCACTGGGCCGGAAGCGTTTCCATAATTAATTCGTAGAGAAAGATTCGTATCTGATTTAAACGAACGGTAACAAGCAAAAAAGGAAATTTCTATTCTCGTTTTCAACAGTTTGCATCGTTTATTTTTCACGCCCGTTGATCACGAGTTTTGGCGGGAACACTGTTTTGATTTACCACGTGCAAAGGATTCGGTTGGTCAAACAAATTAGTAAATTTAACGTCCACCAGAATGCGCTGCTCGATAATTGGGAGAGAAGAAAAGGTTTGCGTATTCGATAAAGTGCGCGCGTGTTCTGTGTGTGCGACAATACACAGAAAGATGTTAGAACGTTTGATTAATAACGTCAGTGCTCATTGGTCACGCTACTAACAAAGGAGCGTTCACACGTATTAAAAGTTCGCGCCTCTGCGTCCGCGTCGGTGTGTAGTCGAGAGTAGTGCGGTATAACGAGGGAATGGCGTGTCTTGCTCATAATTGAAGCGAGCACCTACAATCCAATCGTTCTTAATCATTCGAATTCATCTCGCCAGCAGTTCCGTTCGCCATTATTGCCCTGGTTGCCTTGCCGAGCTGCGAAAGTTATCCGGACCCCCATTTTGCTCCTTCTTTCCTGCCGATAGCAAGTATGCTCGACCGATCTTTGAACTGTCGTTCGATGAAATAGTTTAACATGGTATGTAATTTTCAGATGCATTCTAATCGATATTTTTGACGCTACGTATGTATCGAATCTTTTAGGTTATCTTCGACATACGAGTGGTCATGATATCGCATTGTCGATTGAAGAGGTTATCGGAGCAATGAACATTCCCGCCACCGGCGTCAGGTACAGCCGCCATTTTGTTTTTCGAACGAAATTTTTTCAATAACTGTTAGAAAAGTAGAAAATCTGAGTGAAAGATAATAGTGATTGTCGCCAAAGTGCGAGAAAAGAATGCGTGTTTAAGAAAAACGACTTAACCTCGGTAAATTAATTTAGTCGACTCTTTCTTGGCAAAGAAAAGCGAGGAGATTCGAGAAGAGGTAAAATGGCGGAGATTACGCGAAATTATGCAAATTCGTGGCATTGTAAATGGGGGGGCACTGTTTTTCGTTTTATTGGGCCGTGGCTGGCGGTATTCTCGGTCGTATAACCGAAACAAAAGCTTAGCTAACGTGGAAACAAAAGGGTGTAGGGACGAGTAGAAATCTTTTGAGGGCACACATGCAACGAATTTAACTGCTTCCCCAGACATTACTCTTGCCGGGTTTCTTTTATTCCCGCTTATTCTCTAACCATCCCTACTCCTATCGGTCTTCGTATTCTTTTCACGTGGTTTACCATTCTAACAAGCGAAACGTTATTTTTTAAATGAAAATCCTAACATTCGCCTTCGCTAAAATATAACTTTCTTTTTTCTAATAGTATTTTAAATTGATTACAGGGCCGAAGGATATTCATTTCATCGCTGAAAGGCCGGAGTCTTCGTAACAGCTTTTAAAAGGTGACAAAATCCCCTTAGAGGCACGCTTCGCGAGGGTGGACTAAGTTACAATTAATTAATTGACTTCGAGCCCCTGTAATTCATGCGGTAAGTCAAACTTAATTAATTACCCTTTCGGATCAGAAAGGGTAGGAGGTTGAACCGAGAAAGGACCTTCCACTTTCCGATTCTAAAGGGTATTTGTAGTGCTTCTGCTTCACTTATTTTGCTTTTGCCAGTAGTAAATGATATTTTTATTATTGATGCTTAATTGTAAAAAGTGTACTTTAAATGCGATAGACTTTTGTATAAATGTGTGTTTCATCTAAATTTGAGTAACACGGTGGTCAGAGTGTTAAAGAAGGAAATCATAGCGATATTTTTTAAATTAAAAATTCTTGAATATTCGATAAAAATGTATCGATAGAAACGATAAATCTGCCTAGTGTGTTACGCCAATGAAAGTATAGGTTGAAATGTCGGTCTCCCTGGAAAGACTATTAATTACAGACACCCTCTGCTATTGTACCGCTACCGATAACTTTTCTATTATCCTTTTAAAGGGGATTTAAGACCGTGCACTCTTTAGCCCGCTTATGGGGTGTATAATCCATACTATCATCATTATCGATTACCGTTTTTTTTTTTTTTTACATCTGTTCCGGAAAAAATTAAACTTGAGAATCTTATTATCCGTAGAAAATGATGTTCAGCTGTTAGAATCGTTCTCGTTATAACCGTGAAAACTAATTCTCACAGATGTTTATATCAGTTGTAAAAAATGGTAGAGGTATAATTTTGTTTGAGCCAAAAAGTTTGAGGCACGGTACACTTCTTTGTTGTTAATGGAAGGCTTGATGATTGCGGACGATCGCCGAAGGTGTCTGTCCGCTTGACACGCCGCCACTTTCTACATTGTAATTAATCAATATTACCATCGACAATGGGCTCCGAGGCAAACGCCATTCTTGCAATTTGCTGCTCCTTCTCTCCTTTGTTTACGCCGCGATTGACCGCAATTGTGATTTTAATTGCACCGCTTTGGGACCGGTCGTGGAACTGTACGCGATTTTTAATCATCATCGAACGGCGATGGTTTAAAATTACTTTGAACGGCGAAGAAAATTAATTGCCTAGCCGAGAAATTTGGCGAAAATTCGTAGACTGTAACGCGGTAGAGGTGGTAAAGGGTAATTTACTAATGATCACGAAGGATCGTTATTAACCCTTTCTGGTGGCGAGGCATCAAGCATCGGACGTGGAAGGACCATTGTCCATTCCGCTAGGTTCATTACGGTGTTCCAGTAGGGAATCAGGCCTGTGGTCTTTGGAAAAAGGAGCAAAAGAATCGGGGTGAAAGAAAAATAAGAAAAGTGTCGGGGTCAGAGGAGACTGAACGGCTACCGTGAATGGCGTTAGCCTGACCCAAGAGCTGCCGGGCATCAAAGGGCCTCAAAAGGGCCGCTTCGAACCTCGGCTGTCCGGAGCTCATTTGTTTCCACCGGCGCAAGGAAAGATCGATCGACCGATGTCTTAACCCTGGACTCTCACAGAATCATCTGCTTTCGATAAGAAAAATTCTGAAACATTAATTAGATCGGCTGGTAATTGAGTCGTGATGGAAAACTGATTACCAGGAAAGAGGAGGAGGAGGGCGGTATGGTAATTTACTCGCGTCGAGCGATCGACGTTGTTTTTACTAACAATGTATTTCTCTATCAATATTCGTTCGATTGGCAATGAATAATTTCAATAACGTACATAGTAATTGAAAATATTAGTACGAATGGTAGAAATGGAGAAGTTACGAGTTCTTTCGTCGAATAGAAATCATTGTATCGATACGTTCTCACGGGAAAAAGCGCGGTTACATTATCTTAGGTGATTGCAACGAATGAAAATTCCATTGAACGATGCAGCATAGGTTGTGCAGAGTAGTGTTCGATGGTTTTGAAAAAATTCCGACGAGGAAGAGGTTACTAGGATTGCATTTACAAGCAACGTACGGTAGTCGAGAAACGAAACGAAATTATCGATGCGATTGCCACTGAAACATCCCTCGACCGAAGGGGCCACCGACAAAGGGTCGATCAGTGGATTCTCTGCATCTAGCTTCGTTTTGTTTCTTTCGCGAAAGATAACCCCACAGTGGCCACCTTTTTGTTTGCACAGCAAGATTGCTTGCCTCTTGCTCGGAAATTGACCGAAGATTGCGGCCGACCGACGTTTGCTCTGCGGCCACGGCCTTAACTTTGCGCTACCACAAAAATATCATTCGCTTCCTCCTTTTCTCTTTCATTTTCTTCCTATCCTTCTTCCTCTTCTTCTTCTTCGTGCCATTGATTTTCTTTTGCATTTCGTTTGTTCGGTAAGAAACGACCATAGTTGACCCTTTACGAAATCGCGACGACTTATAGATTTGTATTAAAAGTAACAATTCTTCGTCAATTCTGATTCTCATCTTATTCGAATCGAATTTTTCCACCTGGAATTAACGAATGGATCAAAGTTCTTCGAAATGATATCATAAACATTTGAATGCAAGTTAACCGCAAAACTTCTCTGTCCCATCTCTTCCTCCTCGTTCCGAAGAGATGATGTCTAAGCTTATTATCGAGTCCCTCGAGAGAACCTCTCTCTTTCTCTTCGTCTTGCTCGTACGATTTGATCGAAGTTGATGGAGCGAGCACGGAGCTAACCGCCCAGAGTATTATGTGTCGAAAAATATTCAAGAAAACCTCTTCGGCCAGTCCTTCGAGGAGCAATGACTTTTGTCCGCCACGAATACTGTCAGAAGTGATTACTCGTAATGGATCGGTGTTCTTAATGCTCTCCCCGCTTCGATCCTGAATTTATCGAGCTCGGAAACCTTGGATGTTTAACCCTTTGAACGATGCGATGTAGCTAGGTCACAGTTATGGAACTTTCAGAGGAAAGAGTTTGAAATTCGTTCAATTTTCACAATTATCTCACTGATTGACCATTGAGGAAAATTCCTAAACCTGTGATGTAGGAGAAAGGCAGGATCTATGATATTTCTAACGGGCTGTAAATCATTGGTATCGTAAACGGTTAAATAGAGCCGAGATCAAGTATATAAGGAGACACGATAAACTTCGATGAAAGAGTGCATAGAAGAACCGGTTAATCGTTGCAACCGAGGATTATTAATAAAAAGAGAAACAGGAGTGATTAGCTTCTCCTAGAACGGCTAATTACGAGAGGCATTAATTAAGCACCAACGACGAGGGGATTATTAAAGAACAAATCGGTTCTCCTTACATGGGGACAAGATTTGATCGACGAGCCATGGAGTTAGCCGGGGGCAACAACGACAACCGATCGATGGATCGATCGATCGATCGGATTACCAGCCGTGCACGATCCTCGTTGCGCCCGGGAATCGTATCGACGATGTAGGATCGATTGCAGAATGAAAGACTGTGAACTAATCCGGTAGACAGAAGGGGAGGACGGACGCACGGGAAAGACGCTATTGAATTACCATAAAACGCCATGATTAACGTAAAGTAAACGAATATAACGCCGCAATGACCGCAGCCTGTTCTGTAACAGTTAAAGTATGTCCCCGCTATGGTTTCCTGTATCTCAGCTACGTTATCCCTCTTCTTTATCCATCGTTTGTACCATCATACAAACTAACACGGTGTTTCTAATTTTATTGATTCATTAAAATTCATTCCTTAACATTAGAGTCCATCTAATTGGAAAGTAATGAACGAAGGGCAAAGTCACTTTAGTGTTTCGACCCTTTCTGCGGGGCGCAAATTCCTATCGGAATGAGTTTGATTTTTCTCGCGCAGGTGAATCTCGAATTGACGTTTCTCTTTTTTTATTCTCTCTCTCTCTCCGTGAGAGGACTTAAGTGGACGATGTGCGTGCACGAGTGCGTGAGAATTGACACGCGTGCGTGCGTGTGCGTGCGCGTGACGGTGTACGGTAGGACAGAACATATGATACATATGGGAACGTTAGGCTCTGTGGTTTGAAGCCCGTAACGTGTGGCCAGGGCCGTGTACGAGCTGTAAAGCGCCCGAAGGAGAGAAGGTAATCGCGATCGGGAAAGAGTAACGAAGAAAAGGAGGAGAATATTCGAACGATAGCCGATTGCTTCTGCGTCTCGCTCGGTATCACCGCTCGATTTAGCCTTCGAGGATTGCGCAAATCGAGCAGGCTTGATTTCCGATCGATTGCAGTATCTCCGATGACAGGAATTAACGCTGTAGTCTAAATTAATTTAACTGCGCTCTTTGTAATATTGAAATTAGACTCGTGATTCGTTGTTACATTACATAAGTTTGTAAGAGAATCGTTTGGCTGATCGATTACAAACTCTCCGTTGCGGCGAGACCGCATTCCGTCTTTAACCGGTCCCTTCGTCTATCCGTTAGTTCGGTAGAACTTAAACTCTTCACTATCCAGATTTAACAATAAGTACCGTGCGTCACCGACCTTCCGGTCGGATCCTCGGTGTCTGTAGGGGTGCATGCCTCGAGGAGTATCTTGAGACAGAGGCAACAGGTCCAAGTGGTATCTATATCTTAGCATCTCCCCTGGCTCCGGCTGATTGATAAAATACCAACGATCTGCATACCGACACGTATCCGCGTGAACGTGCACTCGCGTTACTCGGGCTTCTGAATCCCGCGTCTACCAACCCGCCGAAAGGATACTCGTGGAACGTGCGGGTAAACAGAGAAATCATCTTTTTTTCTCTTGTTACCACTGGTTCCTGACTAATCACGTAATCGAGTAACAAGAATTCCGGGAACCCACTTCGTACTCGATCGTTTCTCCTCTCTGTTAGCGTATACACGGTCCATTTCAGTCCTCAATCTTGGTAATCGGTTTTAATCTTTCGTTGAATGAGATCTTATATTGCGCATTGCGAATTCCATCGATTTATTCATTACATCTCGGATGTTGGAATCGCGTCGCTTTAGAGTCTCATTTTCCCATGTCCTAAATTATCGATCACCTAGCAAATGTATCTTAATTGATGAGGTGATCAATTGAAAAAAAATATAGGGTACTCTTAGGGAGAGTACGATTTAAAGAAGAAAACAGGCAACATGTTGTGGAATAAATATGCAATAATTTAAAAAGTTGCACAAAGCTTGAATTATCGAGGTCCATTGAGAGAACGATCCTCCCCGTCGGGAATGTAGGTAAGAAGTATTCGTCATAATTTCAGGTCGTATAAAATTGGAATCGCGTGGTGTTTAAATCCGCCGATGTCTGGGACGTAAAGCGTAATTTATCGGATTAGGAGCGGGTCGTTTCGTTCCGAGTAGTAACGAGTGCATCGACGCGCGATACACCTTAGGCGGGAATAAAATCGCCGGGAGTGACGAAGGGTCGCGGCAAAAACGCGCCCTCGAACAGCTAATTTTTCATTCGTCTTCTCGGTCTATTTGGCCCCCTCTGCTCCCTTGCATGCTACCACTTACGTGTAGATCGGCCAAAGCATCCATCAACCGCGCGGCGGTGGTGACTTCGAGATGCAGAAAAACTTAATTACCTTCATTAAGCGAGGCTGCCTTGCCTTACCTTCGTTGCTCGGCTGCGTGATCGCAGCTGATCAGTCCACGATTTCGTCCGCGCTACGTGCTTGGATCGTTTCCGACCGATTCGTCTTGGATCGCCTGTCAAATCAACATTCCCGACACCATATGAAAATTAATTTTCGGCCCAACCAAAGGATGATTCCTTTCGTTCATTAACCGACGCGTCGCGAACGACATTTGGATATGGTCGTACGATCCGGCGGATAATTTTAGTTTCATTTTCACAGAAGATCCAATGAATCAGGTATATGGGAAAATTGTTTGCAAGTTCATCAAAGAATAAGGGTTGAAATTAAAATGGATAGAACTAGAATTTGTTATTCGGCTCGTGCCGTTGCAGGAGAGAAAATGCAGTGCGTGTACGCGTGCATTCGGTCTCGCGGTAACGCACGAGATATTATACAATGCCTTCCCCTTCTTTTTTTTCTTCCCCTCACCCCGTCCGCTTAATGACTCGCCGCCGTAGTGCCGCCAAAGGGGCGAGCTTCGTGCCGTTTTATTTTCACTTCCGCAGGCACCCTATAGGCACCCGCTATTAATTGCCGTCGTTCCGCACCGACTTTGCCGCGAATCCATCTACAACCACCATCAGGGCGAATACTTCTGCGTGCCCGCGGGGTTTCCGCGCTTAAACTCGCGACGACCCAAAAGGCCGCGTTAATTTCTCGCTCCGTTCGGTCGATGAACTCGCTGCGACGACAATCATTATCGATAGAATTGAAACGATTTTACTTTAAATTATCGATGTCATTTTCTCGATACGTTAGTGAACGTGTTAACACCAGTGACGTATTAATTAACCCTTTCGTCTATCGAGACTACAACCAACTCGGTTAATAAAGTTTCCACAATTATAGTATCAAGGTCGAAGCTAAAGGTTGCTTTAGCAATCGCTCGATGACCTCTGAACAGCATTGTACCGCTCTTTCCCGCGTTATCGACGGAAAAATCTAGCATCACCTACGACAGGTACATGCTCGCGAACGGTAAACAATTAAGAACAGATAACTGTATCAGTTACTGTATCATACATTAGGCGTATTGTCAGCAACGTCTTCATGGTATCTTGAACGCGTATGTATAATCCGGAGGTCGGACGTGAAGGTACGAGGGGGACAGGTGTGGAGAGGAACAGACCGATTAAGGAGGTGTCTATGGGAATTTATGCTCGCGTTAATTCACGGCAGCGAGAGTTTCAGGCTGTTGCTCTTACCCGATGCCGCTTCGTTATAGTCCTTTGCTCTCGTTTAACGGCCAGCAATAACGAGCTGACTACCCAGCGATAATAAAGCAGCAACGATAATGACAGTAAGAAGGCAGCCTCGTCGTGCCATTACTCTTATCGTCATCTTCGAACCGCGCATTCCCATTGTCGTGTAGTGGAAAATTGCCTCCGTTGAAATACCAGTGAAACACACTACGTGTATTCCTTAGATTCATATCGTGTCGTTGCTAGTTAATTTCCTCTTTTAGTTCGATTGCGTTACCTTTCTTTCGACGTTTTTTTTATTAATTATTTACGATTTTAATCATCGATGACTGGCGTGGGAACGAACGCGATACGAACAAGCATTTGGTCAGTCGAAAGGAATTCGACGATTGTTTTCTAAGATGATATTCAACACGGTAGCAGAAACGGGCCGTCGTTCGCGAATACCACGCAATCACGTCGAATTACACGACTGATTGGATCGTTTATGCTGATCCTTTGAACTTCATCCTTTTCCCTACCACAACCCCCGGTCTGAGGATACACCTCCGCGATGCGGCCAGATCCTGGCTCCGTTAGAGTTCACGTTTGACCAAATAAGGAGGGAATAAAATAAGGAACGATGCCCGGTCGTGGATCGGTCTGCGGTCAGGGACAATCAGCCGGCGAATTACCGATATGATTGCTACTGAAATATTCTCGCCGACAAAGGTCGAAAACGTTCCTCTTCGGTTCGTGCGCGATCAAATCTTGGCAACTTTCTGTTTGCACTAGAGCTGTTGATTTACGAGATAACCGATTACACCCGGCTAGACAAAAAAATACATTTTACTCTCGTTCAGGAGACAGTTCTAGGATAAAGATTACACGCGGAGCTAGCGTGGCTTATTAAATTAGGATGATACCGGTGTCCCACGTCTCGGACAATTACGATCCGATGGGTGTTTTTAAAGATCATCGCCGTGGCCGGTACGGTCAATTAGTGATCGGGATCGTCACCCGGGCTCGCGTATCGTATTTCCAACGTGGGAGGTCCGCGGTATCTCTTCCGATAGGATGAACCCGTGGAACTCCGTAAGAGGCTTCCACGTCGTGCCCTCTGCTGCCTTCGGAAATCCTTGGATTACGTGGAATCCGGGAGAAAAATGTTTCCACCGCCCTGGCGACAACCTTATTGAATATCCAGTTTAAACCGCAAGGGAAAAAAAACCGAGCATCCTTTATTACCGGAAAAATGCAACCTTCCAAGACTTTGTTGCACGACACGACGGTAACTCGTCGACCGAGGGAAGGATCGATGCGCGGCTGTAATTCGAGGCTCGATTACGCGTCAGCGTCGATCAATTAACGAGAATCATTAATATGTAGATCGTAGCCGAAAGTGAATGGACGTGGAAGGTGTCCACATGTCCTGGGACGGACGAATTCGGGTGCGATCATGCAAGAAATCTGGCCGAACGAACTGGAAGGGACGGGGATCCCCGTAACACGATCGGGCCAGTACGATCACTTCAGGTGATCCCTGGACGAGGCACACGAATGTATGTAAACGTGAAATCGTGATACGGAGAGAGATCGTCGCCCGGGTTGAAACCGGCACGCTCGTCCTCGCTTCTTTACTAGAAACCTGACCAACGTTCCTCTGTCTCCGACGATTACCATGTATTTCTGTCTCTTGAATAACGACGAGTATAATATTTCAGAAATATGACTGTTCGAAAATGGGTTTGAAAGAACGAAAAAAAGAAAAGGCAAACTCTTTCGGCACGGTCTTCGTGCGTTGCGAATCGCTGGTAGATGAAATTCGACCGAGAAAATTCTCCGGGGAGGAGTACTGTGAACTCGCCTTAAGGGTTGTTAGGGCTAATGGAGGGTGTCGCGACAAAAGGAGGAACCGGGTGTCCCTCCAGCTTGTTGACTAAATAAAGGATTGCAAATTTTCGATTCGAACGGCCACGGGTTCCTGCATTTGTCTGACTAACGGTCGTCGATTTGTCACACGGCTTACACCGGCCTTCTGTAACTTTTCGATGCCTGAAGCTCTGCGAATAAACGATTTTAACGCGGCTTTCTCGACAATGAATCGCTAACTGGTCTAATGTACCGAGAAAATTATCGTCGACAAGACGCGTCGTAAACGTCCGTTTACCCAGAAAATGGGCATCGTTCGGTGCGTCCCTAGGGATTAATAAAATCTTCTTTGACAATTTCTATGATCGCGAGGGCATATGGAAAATTTTTGCGTTTTTACGCTGCTACAAAGTACGATTTTCGTAAAATGTTCGATAGAAACGTGTTCCATCCTCGCGGATCTTTCAGGCACGTCTCTGTTCTGGCCTCTGTAATTTTGCGCTAATCTCGCTCGCCGCGAGGAGAAAATGTTATCCCCGGTGCCAATCGCGAACGTAATCTTTCTATCTATTACAGACGACCCAACTCGTCCCGCGTATCTCAGCGAACTTTTGATCTTACCATCGGTATATTACATAATGCACACGAACACGCGAGAAGTTGTTCCTCGAGGTGAAATCACATGTTTACCGATCTTCAACGTAAAATTTCATCGTCGCTTATATTTTATATACCCGCTGACGATCCTCGATTGGCAGGCTTTCCTTGATTTCCACGACGACGTGATTATTTTCCACGGTTTCGCGTCGGTAACATAATCTTCGACACCAATCGAGCCTGTTAACGCGACAATATTTCACGATATTACTCGTGGAAATTGTGAAAGTATTTTCATTAGGATAATCGAGTGGCTTGGCCTCGATTTGTAATTTCTTCTTTTTCTTTTCTCCCTCGATTCGACCGGGACCGAAACACGTTGCAGCACGCGTACGCGCGTTTCACCTAGTAATTTATGGAAATTAAAAAGGAAATGAAGTACAACTGAAATCGTAAAGAAAGAAACAGCTGAATTACTCGTAGCACGTTGCCGCGAAGATGAACCTACCGATCTTATCGGGGCAACGTTTATGCATGGATCCGCGCAGGTGTTCGCCACCCTTTAAGAAGTAATTTACAACGCTGGTATCAATAGCTCGGCGTTGTTGTAACACACGGGCTACCGTCGCTTTAAATAACCTTTTAAAAAAAACCTTGGAATAATGATGATCAATGCGCGGTTTCGGGACTACGATTATTCATAAACCCGCTAATCGACAATCTTAACGTTTATTACATCTCATCGAATCGTTGATGATGCTCTTAACGCGTGCCGATCGAGAGATCCAGCCGGATAACGAATCGAAACGGGTCGTATATTACAAGAATTGTCTTTCGATCGGTTACACCGTGTGATGCAATTAATTTCGTGTTATAGCAGGTCGATTTTAATTTACAGCACCGGTTGCAGTTCACGTCGGTGCAAATTAAATTAAATAAAGATAAGTGCTAATTGTTTGAGAGCCGCTGGCTACAGATGTCCCCGCCTAATTAGACCGGGCCCCACCACCGAAATTACACCTTTCGAGCCAACTCGAATGAAACACAATTCATTATCTCGAACTCGTGCAGGTTTAAGCTGCACCGAATTCTCGTGCCTCTTCTTTCTTACCTTCTACCGCTAATTGCAAGTTAAATTCTGAACGGTAGGATCGGTACGTTTAGAAAAGGCAAGTACGGAATCGAGGGTGCGCGAGGGAAAGTGGAAACAATTTAGCTCACAATACTCGCGTCCTCTCAGCTGTCCATTGCGGAGGGGTAAAGGCCATTAAAAAGGTTTGTCCCGAGACCGTTGTTTACGCGGCGGAAGTGGGCTATAATCAGAGCGTGGTGCACAAAACCACAAGGCAACGATATTACTGTCATTTCAACGGGCTCTCCCTCGACCGACGAATCCTCCCTCGCATCGAACAGCAAAATCGGCCGGGGAGGAAACCTGACAGACCTGGAAATTAAATGGCTCGGATTGCTGCGTCGTTATTAAGGGCAAAGGAGAACGGGTAATTACCACCGATCGCGTTTGACTCGTGGAAGAGAAAGAAAAAAAAAAAATAAAGAACGAAGTTGCTTGTGATTGCGAACGATCGTGTCGCCGAACGGGGTCCAATCATCGTAGCCTGGCCCTTATTATCAATCTCGAACCAGCATCGAGCCGTGTTCGATACCGACTCTTTCCACCGAAGGCGAATCGACGAAAATTAAGTGTCCCTCTGGTATCTTTCTGCGGATCGTTCCACGCGATTATGGGGTAATACCGTTTTGCCCGATGATAATGATAGATTTCAAAAAGAACATCGCGGTGTCCGTATCGTTTTATGCACCGGGACAGAAACCACCCCTTGCGTGGCATCTTCCTCGCATTAGACACAAAAATGATTTTCAGATCATCTAAATCTGTCTCCCTTTGGCCGGACGATCGGGAACCGATAGTCGACGAAATCATCTTGCCCGTTACTTTAATTGAAATCAGATTTTAGCCACGAAAACCGGCGTCTCCCGGGACGGTGATTACACGGAACGATTTCATCGAACGTTCGATTGGAAATCGTGATCAACGGTGGGCTGTACGCTTCTGATCGTTGTTATTGCTCGATCATTACCGTGCCAGTCAATTTCGACTTGCTGAAAATTGAACAATCGTTACGAAAGATATTTTTTATAATAGTCTCTTGGACGACAACGAAATTGAGCACCGTCTCAGGATGCCCTCTTGTTAAAGAGAACAAAGTGGATCGTCCAATTATCGAAAGACTTTCACGATGAAAGAGCTAGATCGTGATCAATCAATTATACGAATAGTTTTATGATTAAGTACCGTTTCGTCATCTAGTATCCACGATGTATTCCTCAAAATTTCAATGGATCCACGAGGACTAATTAGCCCCTGAAATCGTAGCCTCTTTTTTTTATAAACACCTTGCCCACCTAACTGAAAAATCCTCGGGGTCCTAGACCGAAGGTATCAGTAGAACGGATTGGGTCGTATTTCACCCTGTAAATCTAAGCAAAGCAGCAACGTGTCTGCCGGTGACATCTTCCTCATCGATCGGCAATAATGTGCGGTACGCCGTGAATGATGCCTTTACGGTCGTTCTTACTCTCTCTCTCTCTGCGGCTTAATTTATCGTTTTATGGTCCTTTCGGGGGCTGCGAGTCGGACCGTGGTTCTTCTGGAGAACCCCATCGGCGTCGAATGGGCCGAGCCCGGCAGAAAGCAGAGAAAAGAGCTGACGATGCAAAATGAGAAAGAAGGAGGAACGTAGGGACACGGGAAGAAGGTACGAAGAAGACCGAGAAAGATGACGGGGGAGGAAGAAAGACAAATGAACGGCGAAACAAAAGGGCATCGACGCGATAGATGGAGTGGGGTTTTGACCAGTCGAGCAGAGGGTAAAAGGAAGAAGGGATGAGAGGGCAAGCAACCTTCTAGGAGGCGTGGCACACGCGGTATTAAGCAACCGCGCCACCGCATTGTAAAGGGCAAAGTGTTATTGTTCCGAGCGGTTCGAGAAGCTCGACTTAATTGGATTTCAAAACGAATTGTTTGCACACTTACCGCGACACTGTCACCATCCAAAACCGAAGCTTCTACGACACATAGAAGCTCGCCAAGTTCCTCCCCGATCTATATAAAATTATCCGTTTAACTGTGCGTTACGTTCAACCCTGTTTCGCACCGGATGCGAGTAACTTTCGCTCGCGGGAGAGCGATACAGAAGAAATAATGAAAGAGCCGAAAGCAGGGTTTCGGGGAGGAGGAAGAGGGTGGATGATGAGGGAAGAAGTAACGAGACGCTCATCCGCGTTTTCAAGTCCATTCAAAAAGGTGAGAAGGTGTATTTCGAACGGTGTGTAATTAGAGTTATTACTTTAACAAGCCTGTTACCAAAGGAAAAAAACTATAAGAGCGGCGCGGCGCGGGCGTGGAAAGGGGATGCGGTAAAAGGGGTGAAGGGAAGGAGGCGAGGTACTGGTCGAGCCATTGTTACCGGCTAATGCTGGCCTTCTTTGCATCATAAAGGCAATGCGCGGACCTGGCCTTTTATGCAGGCGACCGTGCACCGGGGATAGTGCTATACCCACACCGATGCATCGTTTTACACGCGTACGCGTGCAAAATACACGCGAAAACCGCACGTAAGTACGCGGGCGGTGGCCCGTGCTACTTGCCTTCACCGTCTGCTATCTGTACGCTAAGTTATCGGAGCCGATTAATTTCACTTAAGGTACCAGCTGGTTAGCTCCGCTTCTTATTTGTCGAGCTTCGCGTCGAAGAACACAAGGTTGCAACGTGATTTTAACCCTTCCGCGAACGAATATCGATGATGTGGTAAAATAATTATTTGAAAGTCTTGGAATGAATTTTTATGGGTCACCTCGGATATGTACTTTCTCCGTAAGACAGATATTCGGTCTGTTCGTTTCGATGCGACGCGAAAGGCCTGGATCCTTTTGAAGGACCTGCCGACGGGTTTTCAGGCAAACGCAAGGACGCGTCGCAAGCTGCAGAAACCGCTGCGGAATAATTTGTCAAACTTGTCACCGGGGACAGCGGTGCGACCGTGGTTTCGCCTAATGAAGCGTCACGAAATTCCTCTGCGAAACACATTGACGATTTATCCGGCCCATTGCACCCGACTAGCGCGTTATGGGAACGGTCTTATTTCACGGGACGTTACGACGTCTTTACCTCCGTTCCGCGTTCCTTTTTGCAAGAAACTTTCACGAACCGAGCCTGCCTATTCGCCAGTTTATTTACATGATGCGTGCAAACCGCGATGTAAACACGGGACGACGTTGAAATCGTCTCTTTCTCTACGCGCCATTAAATTAATTACCTCGCCGTGTTGCAAACGGAACGATCTTCCACTTAACGTAGCCCCTCGATCGTTTCTTTCCGTCTATTTTAATTAACGAACGCCTAAATTATGCATCCACCTAACGCTCTCGTGATGCACTTTGGAATTAATGACCGATGTTAATTCACCGAGTCAATAGTGTGAATTTCCGACCGACCAGGACATCGTAAGATCAACGCGGTCGAAGCCGGGGTTTAATGGCTGCGATTAATTATAATTTATTGCCGGGATGTAAATTAATCACGTAGAGAACGATCTTCAGTTGGAATGGACGACTATCAACTTTTCTATTGCAAAGAAAGAAGTATCTAATATAGCGGGTAATAGCTTTGAAAACATTTGGCGTTAAGAGTTGGCAGAGCCGTTTCGTTGGCGAATCACGGCACGACGTAGTTCACAGTTTTGTCTGGGTTCATTAGCAAGGCCGCGGTGACGGTAGTTGGATTGGGCGCGAAAGTTTTTAACCCCGGTATTTTTGTAATTAAAATTAACAACCGGCACCTTGCCAAATTGTCTTCTTACGGTACGTTCCTCGGCGATCCGCCTTGGCAACGCAAGTAAGCGTCGAGCGAAGAAAGGACGCTCGATGCTTGCCATCATCAATAAGTGTCATCGCGTTATACGCTTATCTTTACACGTATATATACGCGTATTATATAACTCGTGCACCGTGCAAGTATTTAGCGTACAACGGTGTGTGCCACCATTATTTCGCGAATTAATCATCATTTTTTCCCTCGCGACCCTTCGTATGCAGATTTCTATTAAACTTTATTTCTTCCACGTCACCTTTATCTTTTGTCGGCGCGTACAGGAAATGTTTCTCTTTGATTCAACGACTTGCATCGAAATCCGTCAGATCGTTGGTTAGAGAGAAAAACTTGGAGACGTGATTTTCGTAACTTCACCACCGTGCTCACGAGTCTCGTCGTTATCGAAAATACTTATCCGACGGCGAGAAAAGGAAAAGAAGGACAGAAATGGGGAAGGTAGTAGTTAAAAGACGGCAGTGCTACCATCATCAATACGTGTCACGGGATACATAGTGCTCTCGATATATACAGGGTGTTCACTTATGGGCGGGTATATTTTGAGGGGGTGGTAACGAGGTGATTCTAAACAATTTTTTCCCCTGCCAAAATTCCTGTTAAGCCTTAATTTTTGAATTACTAAAGGAAAATAGCGAACAATCAAAGCGGGTATAATACGCAGGATGAGCTTCGGGAGTGTCGGTTACGAACCGAGCTCGAGCGAAGTCGTGCAACCTTGTTTACTAATGCGACAACTAGTAGTTTGTTCGAGGCCTCGGTCGAGCACGGTTCTCATAGCCGTGCTAATTAGTCGCTGTTTGTTCATTCGTAATTTAAACACTTTGGTGCAGAAAGAAGTTGTTGAAAATCACCCCAAAGGATGCCCTTGCCGAACACCCTGTACACAGAACGCCTTTAAAGTCAATCGTATTTTTCAGCATGTTTGGTGAGTCGTTTCGAACAATAATGGTGGTGGTTTTTTGTTATTGAATTATTTGGAAAGTTATATTTCTTTTCTTTTCGTATTTGTATCTTGTAACGTTTATTTAGAAATCGTGCATATAAGATACAATATATTACTACAGTACAGAAAATAAAGGTATATTGCGAGACACAGGCAATAGTTAGTAGGCAGTGATAAAGTGTACGCATATGATATGCGTTAATTATCGGGACACTCTGTATATTGAAAACTCGCACAAATGCACAATGTTGCACACCGACGAGCGCGTATTTACTACGGGACCGCCTTAATTATCTCTCGCCCTCTCTTTTGGCGCGACCACTGGTTATACGAGCACGTTGCTGGTGCTTTTCTGATATCTGCCGCGATCGGTCAGTTCGTTCTAACGACCGGACACGCCACACTGTATAAATTCGAGCCGTCGACCGTGTAAAGACGATTCACGCGTGTTCGAGAGGAACCAATAAGCAGCTGCTTTCTCATCGGCCTTTCGTCGTTATCGGTATGGGAAGACGAAGAGGTTGAAATTCGAGTTGACATTAACATCGTCTCGAAATACCTCTGAGAAATTAACGAATTTTATCGTTCGCGAATGTTACTCGCGGGCCAAGGTGATTCGTGGCCGAGAAAAATTAATCGAATATTTCGGGATAGATTCCTTAAGATCAGCGAGGCCAATTCGAAAAGAGTCGTATTAGAGACGGTATTCGGTAGTCGAGCGTAGCGGCGGCGGCGTCGGCCTCGAACCTGGTGGATCGTTGAAATGATTCCACTTATCCGCTACGGGGAGTCCCCGAAGAATCCAGTGCCGGTACAAAAGCCGATGGAAGCGAACTCGATCGCCGCAGGACGCCTGGCTACCGAAGATATTTCATTTACCGGACAAAAACTGCCCCCTCTTCTTCCCTCCACCTCGGTTCTTTAACGCTCGAGGACGGAGAGCTAAGGGAGGAATTCGAATTAATATTCGGCGCTGACGTATGAAATTACAGGCAGCCTTGTCTGCCTGTTCCTGTCATCGTCGTTCGCCTTCTTCCTTCTCCTTCGCGTTGTTGTTGTTACCGGTGTTGTTGTTGTTACCGTTCCCGTCTCGACGCCTTTCTCGCCATCCCGCTAGGAAACAAATGACCGACGATCATCCTGTCCACTCGAGACACAATGGGAAACGTCTCTCGGACACCATGTCGCGTCCACGCATCTTGTAACCTGGTGTTCTTTTTAAAATGCGCGCTCAATTTGGCTACCGATTTTGGTATAATGAAGATCATTTTGTACCGGTTGCGGCCCCGTTCATTGTCGTTCGCTTTCTCGGACCATCCTCGAGCCACGATGAATGGTAAAGAGGAATACCCTGTCGGCCTTGTAATTCCACGTCCGCCGCTCTTCCTCCTCGATTACATATATTTTCTCGGGATTTAGACAAAGATTCGAATACGACGAAAATCAATCTCCTTTCGTTTCATATTGATCGAGAAGCCTTTGGAAGTTCTTTCCGTGATGGGCAACAACGATTCTTCCGGAATCGAAATACGAAGCAAACGAAGACTTCTCACCTGTTGGCCCCATTGTCCGCGAGATAATTTGGTTAAAGTAACTAATCGTTCGCCCTTTTCAGTCCTGCCGCTTATATACCACGATGCCGAACCCGCGGCCCCTTTTGTCGTAATTAATAGTCCTCCCCGCGAGTCCCTACTGCTTCTCCTCTAAATGATTCTTCATCCATCATCGTGCGGCTAACTTTTCAGCCTTTGCCTTTCGATTTCCCCAAAAAACCGCTTCCCATCGGTGCTTGGTCAGTTCATTTTCTTTCTATCTAAATATCATCAACATCCGTTTACAACCAATTTACGTTATCCTCGAAGTCGTTTAAATAGAAACGTCTTTCGAGCGAAAATCAATTTCTTTCGTCGATTGAAACAGAAATGTCGATTATTCATCGTGCTCGTTTCGAGGCGGCACGGTTTTCGCCGGCTCGTCTTTATTCATTCTTTTATCCCCTGCCACCCCAGAAGTCGTTTCGGTGGATAATATCACGATCTTGAATTCGTTCGGCGAGTCATCGCTTAAAATGATAGTAATTGTTCGTTAATTCGAAAGGAAGAATCCATTTCCATCTTGCGTTTCGAAGAGAATGTTGCTTCGTGAAGGAATAAGAAAAGAAAAAAAAATTGGCCAGCTGTGGCGGCTTTTAAGCGACACACCTGCTAATTTCTTCAAATACCGCGACTAGTCCTTTTCCAAAGAAAAAAAAAGGAAAGAAACCTCTTTGAAAAAATTTCTTGAAACAATTTTCACAACGATATTCGTCCCCAGAGGTTGTAGACTCTCGAGTTCTCTTTAACCCGGGAATGTGTGTTAAAAAGAAAGAAAGGAAAGCAACAATGTTCATAAAGCAGTCTCCGGGGAAAAGTCGTAAATTCTCGGCTATGTATTTTACAAATGATTTACGAAACTCGCATGCAAATGCCGGCCGCGACGTTAAAACGATAAGTTACAAAAATGTTGATAGTCGAAATATATCGTCGATTGGTAAATCTGATTCTCGCTTCCACCTTTCTCCTCTCTATCGTCGTTCGATCTATTCTTTCTCACCACCTTTCCTCTTCATCCTATCCCGTTTATCCTCTCTGTTTTACTTTCTATCCCTGCTTTCCCTCTGGTCGCACCGAGGCGGTCGCGCGCACACGCGAGAACGCGACTGCACATGCAATCGCATCTCGATGACCGTACCTGCCGGTGATTTAACGACTTGTCACCCACTTTATCAATTTACCGCCGCTGGAGACCTCGGCTTTACGCACGTAAACTGGCCATCCAATGTGTACTTATAGTTTCTACCCACCGCGCGAGCTCTATCGGTTTAAGTAATGATTCTGTCTTCGCGTTGACTGCCGAACGGTTGCTACGAACATTACTCACCAATAATCTGAAATTCAAAATTACCGCTAGCGTTCGGCTAATAGCAATCACGTGTACGAGGAAAATTTCCATTTGTTTCAACATCCTCAACTGTCATACGCGATTGAATGAAATGGTAATCTACTTAATTAATTTTCGATACTCGTACCGTTGTCTTTCCATCGGAATTCCGAGAAAACAGTTTAGCAGGACATAGGAAATCGCTTTAACGAGGAACCCTGTAAAACAATACTTTCCACGAAGGTGAAGGAAAAAATACGTTACAAGGATGGTATATCTCGAACCGACCACGGGACCGAAAAATGGTCGGGATCGAGAACGAAGATAAGGCCCGGGGACGTTGTGTCCCCCGTGTTTTCGGAGTTTGCGTGGTAATTGTCCGGCCATATGCTCGTTCGAAACTCGCCCACCGAAACGTTCGATGGTCAAGCAAGCTCGAACATCGTCTCGATTATTCCAACCACTTTCTTCTTTTTTTTTTTCTTCATCATCTTAATTACAATATTTAAATTCCTCTACGGCCATGTGTTCGCTCGGCATTTCCGCGTCCTCGAGCTTTTATCTTGCACGCACACATGCCGTTGCGTCTATTCGGGATCGTGTTGATCGCGTGGGTACCGGCACGCAAATTACGAGAGAAAACTGTTGGCTAAACATTCGGTTATCGTGATCGCGCCACGATAATTCATTACCTTAATACGGCCACATCAGATACTACGTCGTAAGTGGCCGCTCTGATCGGACACCCCGTGTGTTTCGATCATTTCTGAAAGTGCCGGCTGAATTATTTTGTCGGTACACGCGAAACACCGTGATCAATCGTTGCCTTCGGTTTCTTCCCAGTGAAATTTCACTGTTCAATCTTAATTTTTCTTTTTTTTTTTTTTTTTGCAAATGACTTAATTACTCAAGCTCGCACGAGGGTGAGCTCTATCTTCTCGACTAATAACGTAGAGAGGGAGGGTAACAGGTAGGGTGGCGATAGAGCATCGCGTTGAAACGATCCTGGCTACCGGACGATTTGTCATCGGATGGGTAACGACGGGCAAGCGACAAATCTCGTTCGTCCGGTGTATTGATGAGCATCGATGATGCACGCTACTCGATAATGACAAGTTACCATCGATTATATCGTTTTCCATGGGACACCTGCACGCGCCGTGCGTATCGCCACGAAACGGGTGCGCAATTAAAATATTCGATTTTACGATAAGCTCATCTTGATGTATGGATCTCCTTACTTGGATGTTCCACAATTTATCGCGGTCTTTTATCGTGAATTATAGCGGATAGAGTTACGTTTTCGATGGAGATATACGAGCGAAAGGAGAGTGTTACTTTTCGACTGATTTGAAGACGACAAAATGACAAATGTGACGTTGCGTTTCTCAATAACGTAGATTATGTTTCGCCAAATGGCAGCGTTATGCAGTTAAGAATTAAAACGATGTCGGTTTTTGCAAGGATAATTGCAAGGTAAAGGTACACGAATTTCGTGAGCTCCGGAGCAGTTGCGAGCAATTATTGGCCCGTGTTCGGCATTATGGCTCAATTTGCGCGAACGTCCTGGAAATACGAGGAGATTCCTGTTGATTTTTAAAACGCACGCACGCACGCGTTTACGCAAGTAGCTGTTCGCACTGTTGGCACGATTACTCCCGGTGAATTCCCCTTTTATATTTCTTTTATTTTCACCTTCCCGTCCAGTCCATCCTCGGTTCTGTCACGTCGACTCGACCAACTGGTTTCGTCTTAATCTTCTTCGACGAATCTTCGTGTCGCGAGAAGTCGAAGAAGAAGAAGATCGTTAACGGCGATGGTTCACGAAGTTTGCTTCGTCGTCGAAGCGATACGTTTCGACGTTTCGACGAACGATTACGCCCGGTAAATCGTGGCTAATCGTTTTCTCGCGCCAGCTATCCCTCTAAATCGACCGTTTCTCTTTTTGCCATCGTTACAGCTGTCCAGAAGGAATCCTTGTGTCTCTATCGGGCTCTGTTCTAAACGCGTATAACAGGAGTAACGTCGTTCGAAACGTTTTTCACAGAAATTTACCACGGTCTTGTAGGCTCGGCTCGTTACACCAGCGTGTTTAAGAGTGTATCAGAGCAGCAGGATCTAGAAATAATGAAACTTTCCTGCCAATTTGTTAACTGTTTAACGTACCCTCGTAAAATCCCGCATAAATTACGGTTAATCGTCGTCGCTTCGTGCTGATTTTACACTCGAGCTCGCCTCGAGGCTGAGACTCTCAAAGAACTTCATTGGATATTCTTCAATTAATTACGCTAGCCTTGCGTTCTTGCGTACCACTGTGCACGCTTCCCGTGGAATCTACACGGGGTTAGACAAAACGACGGAAAACACTTGTAAAGATGTACGCTTCTTCGTTAACAAATTGTATGTCAGAATATTAGGTGCACGTAACAAATTCTCACAAGAAGGGCACACGATCTTAGGGAATGTAAGGAATTACAAAATTCATTACAGAGAATTTCACGTTTAATTCATTTTTCACAAGTTCCATTTAGAAATTTAAACGGATAATTCTTCGGAATTTGGACCAAATCGGTATCCCGGAAATTGATCACTTCCGTTCTCCGTGTTCGTGAGTTACAAACGTTCTCCCTTATCTCGATTTCGAGGGAGTCGATTAAGGTGCGCGATTCGAACGGTCATTTTTCTAGAAGACCGCTTGAAATGGACGCAAATGCGTGCTCTTTGGGCGCGCGCATCGGTCAACAGGATGAAAGCAAAGGTGTGGAAGAGAGAAAGGGAAGAAAATAAAAGGTTGAGAGAAGGAGAAGGTGACCGGAAGTGGGAGCAATTAACGATATAAGTGGTTCGCTGGTCTCGGGACTCCGATAAGATCGGCTAACTCGAGTCCTAGCTACTTTTCTTGCGACCATTCGATGGGAAGATAGTAAGCTCGACGAGGCAGGTGCCTTTTGGACACATTATACGCTCTTACTCACCTCGATCCACCTTTTTCTTTTTTTTTCTCCTCCCTTCCCCAGGCCGAGTTGGCCCTCGTTGTTCTACCATTTCTTCTGCCACCTTTTTCTCCCGGTTCGCGCGTGCAAGCGGAACGCTTTGTTGCATCGCATCGCGACGATGTTCGATTCGCGACGACGACGTCCAACGAAATAACTTTATTTACCGGCATCGATAATCGATAAATTGCCCGACGACCGGTTATTTGCATTTTATTAAATGTCCACCCGTTTAATCGCGTTCCGCTATCATACCCTCTTTGCCTTATGTTTCCAGGCAACGCGTTATTAATATTAAGTAGGTGTCGCTATCGATTCCTGGTAAGACTGCAGGAAACGATTTCAATCCTTAGATAACGGGATAGCAATCGATTGACCTCGCTGATTACCAGATATTATCGTTTCTTTTTCGTGTTACCGATCGATCGGAAGATATGATTTTTCATCGAATATCGTGTATGTTGGTGCACACCTTTCCGTCAATTATGACTTCATTATCTAGTCGTGGACGAGGGTTGAGCTTCTTGACTGTGTTTTGCTAAGTTTTTCGTACAACGGAGAAAATTGAGGTTGCAAGGGGTTTAGAAGAATGGACAGGGCCGGCCCTGGGTCTAGGCAGACTAGGTGGCCACATACGGCCCCCATAAGACGATTTTGCGTCTAAGAATGCAAGAAGAGTAATGTTTACTCGAATACTAATCGAAGTAAAAGCAAATCTAAATTAATTATACAGGCTTTAATGTTAATTTTATAAATTTTATTATAAGATTTCCGGACCCCAGAAATCTCAGAGCCGACCCTGGGGCTCGATTTCGTTTGATCAACACGAACAGGTAAATTCGTGGGTCGTTGTTGAAGGATCAGGGGAACAGGATGCGGGGGCAGTACTTCTGTTCCGGTGATTCTCTTTTGTCGCCAGTTTCAGGATGCAGAAACCCGGCAAAAGCTCGATTTGACCGTGGGTTAACCACATCCTCTTGCTGGCTCTTTTCTTCTTCTTCTTCTTTGGTTTCCATCGGGCGTACACCTTCGGGAAACGAAGCTGCGTGGGGAAGGTGAACTCGAAGGGGAAAAAAAAGGAAAGGAGAAAAAATTGGAACTGTGATTTCCTACCGCTTTCAGTTAATAAGCGTATCCGTTCTCCGGCTGACGGCCTGCAATTATGCATGAAGCGCGAGCGGTCGCGGTTCTTCAAAGATTTTACGAGCCGAGCGTTAAGTATACGCGATATTTAACGCGTTCTGCCCGACACTGTCCCACGGAAGTGACGCTCGTTTCGTTTCGGTGGCAAACGCTTCCGTAGAAAGTGAGAACGGAGAAAAAAGAAGAGCACGATTTAATATTTCACTTTCCTTCTCCCCTCGACTCGCACAGCGTGTAAAAAAAAAATGAATTAGTTGTAACTCACCGTAGACGATTCCACGCTCTGCGATCGTCAATGATATTTTATTGTAAACGTATCTCGTGTTGATTACCCGCAAAGTTAAATCGATATTTCCGCGAAATATATCGCGTTTCCTAAATCATACCGCATATGTTTCTTGCTGTAATTACTGCATCGTGCGATTAGTATACATTTCAACTTCAACTTCAATTATGTACATCTACCAGCTCGAGTATATCCTTTCACCGGAGGATCGTTAGCGCGTTATCGTGACGAAATCTCAGTTTCTCGATGCGTTTCCTGTCAACCGTACGTCCAAAGCTTCGCGAACTCCGAAAAAAACTTAATAACATAATTACTTGATAGCCGTGACAAGCAAATTATCGTCTGAATATTCATTCAGGGTTCCCGAAAAAAATGTATGTTTACACAGAGCGCACGGTTCGCTTCGAATTACTTCAGGAAAAGAGAGAAAAAGGGAGAGGACGGTTGGGAAAAATCGTTAACACGGTGCCAGTGGCCGACCGCTAATGGGGCCGAAATTAATTTCACGTAATTGGGGATACGAGAGAATGCTGCCGCGTCCTGCTGGCTACCCGTTTTACCCTAATAGGAATAAAATAAGCCCTTGTGCAGCAGTTAGCGCTCGCTCCTACATAATTGCAGCGTCGGCTGACCAACGCCGGAAATAAGCAAACGCGATTAAGGGCCGAGGAGCACGCTGTCACGCTTCTCGGCTTTTACCTTCGATGTAAGGCCCTTGCAAATTACATCGTACGCGTATTCACGTGTCTGTGCCAGCCTGTTGAAATTCGTCCGGTAATCAAGACGAGACTACCGTTTCAACTGCTCTCCTTTTTATTATCCTTCTTTCCTGAAATTCTTTCACGCGAATCATTCAGGAAATTTTCTTTGGTACTGCTCGAACTTAGTTTACTTGTTTCGATCTTTCAAAAAGAAACTGACACTCGTCGTTTTAACTTCCCGAGGTGAAAAGAAAGCGTTAATTCAAGCATTCAATTTAATTTTATACCTCGTCGTATTTGCAACATAATAATGCAACCTAGATATAATGAAATGCAGTGGAAGTCGAGCAACGAAAACATTTCTTGCCACATTGATATTCTGTCTCGATAACTTCTGTTTGCCTTATTAATGCTAACGAACTTGTTTTATTCGACGTAAAACAAGGGACTAAGGATAATAATGACAGAGCAGAAGTTAAATTCAGTATAATATATTTTCCATATAATAATTCTCGCTATACAGACATTATTTTACAAAGCATGATTTATACTATGCACTTGTTGCTGCAATTACTTAACGTTAAGTCGCACGATACCGTGAGACTCGATTCCTCTAATCGTAAGTTTTCTCGTTTCTTTTTTTTTTTATTTTTTCATTTTAAACCACGTATACCTTCCTCGTCTCGTACAACCTAATTTTATACATTCATAATACTGGTATTTCATCGGCGAATGCGAAAACGTCGTGTCCGAATCGTGTACCTCGATCCTACGTTATTCATAATAAAGACAATGGTTTCCACGATTCGGACACGTTTCTCGCGTTCTTCTACGTATACTGAAATCTGAAAAATACTTTGAAATATCTGGTTATCACGGTTGGTTTCCATCTTACGCCCTAGAAAAACATCTGCGATCCCGACGAGTCCAACCGTATGGGCCACCTTGTATCAGACTTCGTCTGCGAGCCTGGCTATTTACAGTTTAACGCGACGAAATGAAATCCTAATCGTATTTACAACGGGAGGTATCTCCCAAGTTACAAGAGTTGAGTTTAGAATCGCATCGTTAACTCGTTGCGTATTCGACTTTTTCAAAAAAAAGAAATAGAGAGAGGTCCTTTATCATTTTGCAATTTAGTCGTTCGAGGTAATAAATTGTTAACCGAAGAAAAAATATTCCTTGGGGTGCAGAAGGCAGAAGAGGATACGCAACGAGCTAATCAGCCGATCCGAAGGGAACAGGGGTGAAAAATGCTGGTCTCGTCTTTGGAACACGAGAAGCGCTCGAATAGTTCGACGGTCTCCTCTGCGTCCTCTTTTCCGACTTCTTTTTGTCGAGCGACCGCTTGTAATTTCGTGTCATTTCAGATTTCTTCCCCCGCAGGCAGATCCTCTCTAATGTCATATTAATTGTAGATTCGCGTTCGTACGCGATTGGCTCGTTTCCTGCCCGCTGATCGTTCCCGACGCTCGATCTAGTCATCTTCAAACTTATTTTCTCTCCCACCTCTCTTCCTCTTTTTTATCCGCGTCGACGAAAGTTAGTCGCTCGACGTTCGATTTTTTTACCAATTAATATCCTAACCATATTGGTGATTCCTGTCGACGAGGTTGGACTACGAATGTTTATGCAATTCCAACGCGGAGCACTTTTTTAAATATGTGACGCTGGTAGCGAACAGAAGTCGCATAGACATCCGCAGTCGCTGTTGACAAAAACAACAAACCCTTTGAGTACACAATCATCACGATCGAGCATTAAATACTGATTCACCGTACCCCTGTTCGTTCATAAACGTACCGTTCGAATCACAAACTTTGGTTAACCACACAATGCTTCCTCCGTTCTCATTATCGTGGAAATCCCGGACGTCCGTTCCGTGTCACTTCCTGCGTTCCACCTCACGAAATCGACCGTTCCAGCGTTAATTCCGTGTCAATATCGCGGAGTTTAACCCCTTTCGTTTCCACTTTCTTAGCTGCTCGAATATGAAAGACTCGAGACATCTTCGAGCCGCGGAAGATTAACCGTCCTCCTTTTCGATAGAACGCGATGGAATCTCGTCTATCGATCTTTCTTCATTATCTATGCCCTAGATATCGTGTATACTCTCCTCGTCGCTGTCCGCCCTTATACTCTGAGGGCTGTCCTCTCCGTGGATCGGTGATCGGTCGCGACTGCTGCTCCTGTCTCTCTGTCTGCTCGTCCTGTTCAGATTCTCCCTTTCAGGGCTGACTCTGTAGTAATTAGCCATCGGAAGAGCTGAATTGCCTGTTAACGAACCGATACTGTTGCTAGGACCTGCTTGAAGCATGCTGGCTGGATAGAGTCTCTCGTCCTTGCGTACGGGAGATCGTTCCCTTAACGCTGGACTCTTGCTCCTGTCCCTTTGTCTAGGTACTCGGTTCATGTTCTCCCTGTCCCTGTTGTCCGTCACTTCAGGGCTGTCTCTGTAGTAATTGCTCAGGTTCGAACTCGCCGTGAGAGTTCCAAGGGAGTTACTCGATCCAGCCTGTACCATCGTCGGTGTGTATAATCTTTCATCCTTCCTCAACGGCGATCTGTCTCTTATCACAGGACTTCTGCTTCTGTCCCTTTGCCTCGACGATCTCTCCAGGTTCTCTCTGTCCCTTCCGTCGGTTATTTCTGGACTGTCTCTGTAGTAGTTGCTCATGGTCGATAAACTAGAGCTGGCTGTCAAGGAGCCTAGCGGATTACTCGGTCCTGCCAGGATCATCGTTGGGGGGTACAGTCTGTAGGGTAGAGGTTTTTGTAAGGTCACAGCCGCGGATGCTTGCTGGAAGAAGAGTCCGTTGGTTGGTAACGCGTGTGCACCTGGGTAAGGCCAGTATCGTCCTGCCGCAGGATGCACAGGAACCGCGGCTGCTCCGCTTCCGTAAAGCTCCTGGAAAGCCGCAACTGCCATATTGTTCTCGAACACGACCATCGTCTGCCTCTTCCACTTTGTTCTGTAACGAAAATAACGAGGAAGCTTAGATTTTTATTATTTCTCCTTTTCGTTTTCGTATCATGAATAAATGTTCGTTTTCCCTGAAACGTATCCTACTTTCGTTTAATCTAACATTCTCGAGTGATTATATAGCGTTCGGGACTTAACGATCGTGTGTGGCTATTCATGAGCTGAAAAAAAAAACTCTCATGCTTTTCTACGATTTCATTAAACGCTACCTTCCTCGTCTCCTTTCCCTTCGATCGCCTCTCAATCTCCGTTCGCCTATGTAAATCTCGATCTGGGACAATTACGGTAAAACGGGTTGGCGTGCCGACGGGTGGTTACGTTGGCCACACTGTTGGCCGGCTGATTATACTAACAAATAGCCCGTGGAGTTTCGCTGCCTAATCATCGCGTATCATGCCACGCGCTCGCCACTTCCTGCGAACCTTAAAGCGCCCTTAGAAGCGAGGGTTGATACCGGCGAACAACATTCGTGAAACTCTTGGTATACACAACGAAATTCACTGTACGTGGAATATAAAACATTGTCTCTTGCCTTTGTTACTCGAATACCGTGAATTTTATAACGGCATCGGAATCGGACCAATTACGCAACTCGTTGTACTGCGTACAGTAATTATTAAAGAGCGGAGAGGAAGATTACAGTGCCGTGTCTGGATCGGGAACGTTGTGATTTAGTTCTTTCTCTCACTCGGCTTACGGCACGTTTGTTATTACTGTAAACGCAACATTACACTTCATTGTCTCGCGATTGCGTATCGTCGTCTCAGGATTACAACGTGTCATGGACAAAAATCAGCTGTTACACGGTTGCGAAGGAGCGATCCGATAAAACAATTTTTCATCGATGCAAAACACAATTTGCTTGATAATCGACGGCAGTTATACGCGTGATCGATCCTCGTTTAATATGGATTCACGCTTCGATAGTTGACGATCGAACGGTAATTACCTCTGGAATAATTAGAAAGAAAAAAAAAATAGCCAGACGAGCTTTTACGCGAAAGTACCAATAAAATTTTCACCAACCGAGCCTGTCCACCACCACCGTCAAACGTCACGATTATCCCCGACGATAAATCAGCCCGGTGGTTTCGCCACCCTCTCAATTAAAAGCCGACGATTCGCTCGCTGCGGAATTCGAGGCGATAATTAACGAGCTTCGTCGACGAGGGGGGGTGGCATTCGTTACCTTTTTTCCATAAAAACCGGCGGCACGAGATAAAAATTAAAAACAAAAAAAAAATGGTTATAGCTTCGAAACGAGGCCGCGAATTTTACGAGAGGATCCAGCAGGGGGTGGTGGTAGCGATGGTGGTGAGTTGAAGTTCGTTGTCGAGGTAATTAATAATCAGGAGATCCGTGGCTGGCAAGGGACAAAGCGGCTCTAACGGATATGCAGCTCGCACGGAAAATTCGACAATTAATATATTTTGTGGGGTGCATATAACCCAGCCCGTTCCCTCTTCGACTCGCGTTCGTCTCTCTTTCTCTGGTACTTGGTGTTGGATCGTTTGAAAATCTGGGCCACTCTCTCTCTCGATATACCCCTGCTTTCGGCCTTTTGTAACGTTCCAGCCTCGCATGGAGGGGTAGCAGTAAAATCGTTCATGAATTTTAAACAGCCACCTCTGAATCGAGCCACGATCATTTCTCATTTTTCTGCCGGCACGTTGGAGAAAAGAAGACCACCGAACGATTCAATGAAACAAGAGAAGGAGAGAGAGAGAGAGAGAGAAAGGGGTGAAAGAACGTAGACGACAAGTTGCAATGAAAACCACTCGTGCGATTATGTGATGAGTAATGTTTTTTAATACCCCCGCCAAGGGTTCGCCGGTCATTTTCGAGTGCAGCCACTCTAAAACACCCTTAATTGCAGTAGCAGCTCTTTGTATCGGCATTGAATAACCACGGGAGGGAGAAAGAGAGACGAAGGGTCGGAAGTGACGACGGAAAGAGCCGAGAGTCATTGATTTATCGTTCTCGAGAGGTTACCCAGGGGGTTGCTTAGATCTTGCCTGGAATAAAACGAAGGGTAAAAGGGGGGCGGGCTCTGGCATGGCCGAGAGAAGTGTCAAGAAACTGTAACGATTCAGCTTAATGATCGTCGACTCTTTGAAACGAAGTAAAGGGATCGTTATTCCGATGACTCTGGGAAAGATTCCTTCGATCGGTGAATCCTTGAAATTCTAACGGAAAATTTTACGCCTTTCGATCGATATCGATACGTATCGATAAGTATTCAATGGAAAGTGGTAGCGAAGTTACCTTGCTAATTCGAACATAGCAAATTGAAGCATTAGTAAGGTATCAAGAGAGTTTACTTAAATCAACGGAGGATAAAAAATGACGAGACCAACGCGCGGTTGAAAGGGGGAGGGAAATGCTGAGGGGGAGAGTTAATGCATTTATAATGGTGTTTGGAACTGGTCGGTGGTTTTGCGGTTACAAGTCCTCGCGACGCTAATGCAGCCAAGCTGTTCGTTTGCCGTAATAATAACGGCGACAGATAGGAAGGAGCATAGAATAGGGCGACATATTTTTCAATTATTATTTGCTCGACTGACTACGGGGACACATGTTCCTTCGGGGTCCACGCAGAGCGTTACAAAGGGTGAACCATGAACTGGAAGGTTGAATGGAAGGCGAACTAATTTTCCGCCGTGTTACGCTGTTAATATTTTCCTAACGTCGAACTTTGACAAATGTAATAATTGATCCTGAACCTGTTTCAAAGATCCCGTTAAACTATCTTTTTTCCAATCGGGGAACAATGTAACCGAGGAGAAAGTCGGCGTAAATATAGCAATTACCTAAAGCATCGTATCAAAGCGTGTTGCCGGAGGTAAACGCGAGCAAGCTTCATCAAGACGATCAGTTAATTAGAGACACCGACAAAAACATTTCCATTGAAACCAGTAAATTAGGTGCAAATTTTACCGCGGCAAAGGGACGTGTAGAGAAATGCAGAGAAGAAACGGCATCGTTTTTCTTTTTTTTCTTCTCTTTTCACCAGTCTCTGGTAATAGCGTGGCGACATCGCTAACGCGTCGTGTGATACATCGCAATCGTGAGAATCCGGCTTCGTTGTTTCTCCAGGCTTCTCGGTGCCCACACCGGAAGAACGTACGAGCTTCCCACGCCTGCTGGTAAACCGCTTCATAACGGATCGTCTTGATTTCTCGGCTAGCCAAATGCACTCGTTTCGATCGGATCCTTCGCCGACCACGGTTAGTCGACGGAAAAATTCGTGTCACGGAACTGTACACGATTTCGTGTTGCGATTTCAAGTCGAACGAAGGTAAGGAGGGGTTCGAAGGAATTTCACGAAATGGCTGGAAAAAATTCAGGCTAAACAGTGCCGGGACTCGTTGGACGATAAGGGAAGGGCGGTGCACGGGGATAACGATGCATTTGCATGAGCATTTTTCCACCTTCCACTCGAGTTTCTCGTCTAAAAATACATATCGAGTGGCACGGTCATTTCGTTTTAGAAAGCCACAGTTTTCTCGTTTCGTTACCGGATACCCGGGTAAATATTTCGAGGATGAAACTCACGGAATTTTTAAGAGTTTGATGCGTCTTATTATCGCCTCGGCGTCTCTATTCCCTGTTATACGCGTATTCATAGTTCTTATCCAATGTTTGTATGAGGTATTACTTCTGAATAGCCATGTAGTAAAACATTATAGCGTGTTCCATGGTTGATGGTGTGTTTAGCGCTGATGGTATATAACGAGCGCAAAACCGTGTGAAGGATTCCTGTGCCCCTTCCACGTTACAGGACAATCCTGTTCTCTGTGACGTTTTCACTTGCTCGTATTTTCATCTAAGCCGCGGGAAGCACGATGGCTTCTTCAGCTCGGAACGTAATAGAATACTCAGCTACTCCACTTTCCTCTCGTTTACCACCAATTATGAAATCAAACATCAATCTCGAACCAGCTATATTTCTGATATATCCTCGATTAAATCTTATCGAAGATTTCAACTGTGAAAATTAAGAAAAATAAATTTCCATCGCAAACTTAACGGTGATCCTTGATTCCGAGTTAATTCCACGGCTTCGATTAGCAGTCGTGTACGTACACTTGTTTACCATTAACGCTGGAGATCTTCAACGACGTTACGTGTAAAGATTAACGCCACGTTTCATTAGGAAAGAAAATCGGTACACTTGACGATCGATCGATCAGCGTGTCGTGTGTGAACGCCACTCACCATCCGATTTATGACCGCGTACGTAATTAACCGATAAGTAGGCAGCAGGAGTAACCTAACGAGTCCTAATGACTTCTGAATAATCGGGTCCGATGCGTACCGAGCGTACACGGAGGGAAAAAGCGTGGAACGAGCGGTATCGCTGATCGGTAGCGGGCAATTTAGCGTCCGAGACCGCGATCGATTTCGCGGAAAGCACGTTTTGCCGGGAGAAAATCACGGTAACTGGACGTTTTAAATGGTAGCATGGAGATTCAAGAGCGAGTAAATAGTGGTCGAGGCAAGTGTTCATTATCGGCCGGGCCGACCAGTTTCGTTTTACCGGCCTCGCTCCTTCCTCGTCGTTCTTTTGCCAGATTACCGGGCGATTTGCGAATCAAAACCGAACGCGTTTAATTACCCGTTGACCTTCGTTTACGGGAAGTTTGTTTTGCCGAGAATGTTGTCGATGCAAATTCGTGGAACGTCGATCGATCGTACCCTTAATCCTTTAAGTAGCTTTAATCTTTCAGCTGCACAGTTGTGACACGGCGTACAGTTTTATATACAATGTCCGTTTCGATGTTGAAAAATAAAGTAAAGGAAAGTCGGATCGGCGGATAGAGTCGATTTCAGGTTGTTCAGCGGCATCCTTTGTGCCCGAAAGTGGTTTTCACCGAGTCATGCAGTGGCGCCTGCAATTTCGTCCTCCCGATACTTCGCGGTCCTCCTATCTACTTTTCATCATCACGCTCGTTAGTCACGAGGATCCGGTGGTTAACGAGCACCGAGAAAAATTAAAATCTTTGACTTTTCATTGTCTTCGGGAATTACTCGGACACGCTCGATTTTCTCCACTCGAGACGAAAGGTAGAAGGAAGAAAGGTTTTTGAAAAATTATTCCACCTTCAGGAGGGAAACTGTTTCGCTGAAAGTTCTTCGAGCTCGTTAACAATCCTTCTGCCGTCTAACGGCATTCTCAACGGTGAAAGAAGAATTTCTAATCAAAGCTGATTCAATTAGACCCGACGCCCGCGCCCGCGCCCGCTTGCATTTTAATACGTACACATTGAAACGCACCTTCCTTCGCCCACTCTACATTCTTTTGTCATCGAAATGGAAGTCAGAAAACGCGGCGCTTCTAGACTTTTATTGAAAATGTGAATTTCAAAACGCGTCGCGATGCACAAAAGAATACTTCAAAGAGGAAGACGAGGGTAGTCGAGCTGCTGCTCGTTGGAATAATTAATTAATCAAACGTTTAACGCTTTAATTGAAAGTTTTTATTTAAGAGAAATGGATTAAGAGGAAAGTGCGAGGTTCGGTTCGAGGAAAAGTTGGAGATATAATGACGTTTCATGTTGAGAAATCGTTTAGCAATGAAGCGTTATAGTAGCGCATAGTAGCTAAAGGGTTAATAGGGGTCGAGGATAGCCGCGTGGAAGAAAGGTTTGCCGTCTCTGGTAGGTGGTAGTTTGCCGGAGTAAAAGGGATACAAAATCCGTCGTCGTGGCGCCCGAGGTGTGGTCGGCGCCTCCGCGAAAAGGCGCCGAGTCACTCTCTTGCCAGCTTCGTGTACCGAGCAACAAAACTTTAAGCGGGCACTTAAGAAGCCAGCCGACAGAAGCGTCACTAATTTTCCCGGCTTTTTGCGGCTCTCTTGCCAGCCTTTCGTTCTTTCGTTCTTTCATTCAAACCGACGATAATCATGGCACGCGTACTTTCATCCTTGTCGATTAATTAACTCCTTACAAGTTTCCACGGTATTTTCTCTCGCGAAACTATCGCGATTAGATCCATCCATACTTGTATAAGTAAATATTTCATCTTGAACGAAAATAAGAGCTCGAATGAACAAGTATTGGTTTTTGCCGTTTAATAAACAACCGAGAAAGATTGTCGTGCAACAAAGAAAGGCGCGAATCACGATCCTTGAACGATACTGAAAGGATCCAATAAGGCGTGGTGAACGAAAAGCCTGAAGGAACAATGGACGATTGACTTTGTATAAACGGTTGAAAACAGAAGAGGCGAAGATAAGAAAGCGTGGAAGAAGTCGATCCTGATTCGGCTCCTTGGATCGCAACATTTTCGTTACTTTGTGCGCGGGTAGAAGGGATGCACCCTCATCAGAGCTCAAGGAAGATGAGAAGCGTAACAGCCGCGGTCGTTCGCTCGTGACGGCGCGTATCGAATCCGTAAATGGAAATCGCGGCAGCCAACAAAGGCGCTGTTTACGTGGTTAAACGCAAGGATCACGGGGCCTCTTTTCGATTCTTGCACGAACATCTCGAAAAGTCACGGTATACCTCTTTCACCGAGTCTCGCGAACGTGTACACCGATAATCGAGCCAGCGTGAACCGATGGTATCTTTAGAAAACCTTCGGACGTATTCAGAATCGAAGCTTTTTTATTCGAAACGAGCGTAAAACTCGACGACAAAACAATACGCTTTGTCTTTTCAACGAAGAAAAATATCAGAAGCTTGACACGGTTACGTCAGACGGAGCTACGAGATCATCTATACCCCCATTGTGAAGAAGGATAAACGTGATCCTTTCGAAAGTATCATAAATCTCGCGAGCTTTTAATCCTACCTTCTGTTCTGGTACCATGTCTTGACTTGGGTGTCGGTCAGCTGCAATTTCGCTGCCAGCTCCATCCTGTCCTGTACGCTCAGATACTTTTGTCGCTCGAAACTCCTCTCCAGGGTTTGCAGTTGATGATCCGTGAAAGCTGTACGCGCCTTTCGTTGTTTCTTGCTTTGCGCCGAGCTCAGGGTGCCGGACGAGGAACTTTTCGGGTCGTCCTCCTTGCCGCCTGAAAGTCGTGGAACGTTCGTTTAAATCTCGCTGAAAATCAGACAGTCGGTTTACTTTATTCGTTCGATTCGTTTACTTTTCAAACGATAGGACTTTCCTTTGGAATTATTAGATAATTATTACGATTATCAGAAGTTGAACCCGATACGAGGGAACCATCCGGTTAAGAGACAAAGGTAGAGGGGTAAAGGTTTACGGGGTGGGGTGTCGAAGTCGAAGAGGCTTTATCGGTGTTCTGTAGGGGAAGTAATCGATGCGGTGGTACGGTTCGGTTTAGCTGGTCCCCGCATGGCGATCGCAGCCGCCTGCCTCTCTATCGGCTGAGAGATCCTTTTGTTCTCCGGTTCGAGTCCGCGCAGCTGAGAGCCGATTGGCTGCTATCGCGGATTGGACCACGCAGTCGCGTCGAGACGCCGCAAATTATCCCCCCGGTTCGTCGGCGCCAACGGAGAGAGGGTGGGATTCCCCGAGGAAACCGATTACACCCGATACGCGTCGGCAAGTTGCGCTTCTACGCGCGCCGACACTCGTACACGCTTGCACGCGCGCGCATCCACGCTCAGCCTCGATCAAATCTGACCCGTACACGAACGATACATACACCACTGTCCTCGGTTCATCCCCCTGAAATCCCGTTAACGCTCTTCTTTTTATTTCTCTCTTCCCGTCGCGAAAAGGACGCAATTTCCTAGCCATCTTGGTGGAACAAACGTGTCGAGGAAAAGTTCGTTTCAAAGAAAAGGTCGTGCGATTTATTTATTTAACAGTCGTTCGCAATTAGAAGAAACTTTGAAAAAAAGGTTGCACTTCGGACAGTCTTTTCTTATCAACAAAATATGTACCGAGGTATCTAATTATAGGTGTATAATCTAGAGTGCGCCATATTATGGGAAACCAGTTTTCATGCGTTTTAAAACAGTCAGTGATAAATATACTTATTAACGAACGAATTGGCGCGTAGTTGTTGGGAACATCGAAGCAAAATTCGAAGGTTCCTTATCGAAGGGTCGGAGTGAATCCCGCGAGGGGTGCAATCAGCCGGGCAAAGCCCATGGGAGACGCTCTGCGGGTTTGTAAAAGTATCTAAAGGACTGTTGTCGCGAGCTCATCGATTGGAACGGTCGTGGGTGGTGCGGAAAAGAAACGGTCTGCAGGACGAGGGTGGCGGGGAGGAAATGGATAGACGGCGCGGAGAAAGATAGGAGAGTGGAAGGATAGAGAGGCAACGGATTGAGTTAACTCGAACGAAAGCGTGGCTCTTAGCCTCCGTTTGATCGGGCAGATTCGCTCGAACGGATCCGGGACTGGTCCGCCATGTTGGCAAAGATGGCCGACGATCCCTCAGGAAAGAGGAATTTCATCGTAGACTGGAACGATTCGACAAAGACGGACAGAGACAGGGAAACGGAGGTTGGAAAACTAAATTTACTATGTGATACACTTAGAGGACGGCTACGTCTGAACCGACGCAGTCCTCCCTTTCTTTTTTTTTTTTTTTAGACGCTTCCAAGACGTTGGACTGAAACTTTTTTCACCCTCTTGGCAACCCCACCCGCAAACAGAAAAAGAGAGTTTCAAGTAACTCGAGAAGCATCGCGAAACAGTTGCTTCCTTTCCTCTTCTTCCTTCTTGCCTCCCGCGAAAAAAAAGTGCTTTTCAGACTTTCTTCTACCGTTTACTCCCACAGCACGTACCCGAAGGCTTTATCCTTCAGCTAGGATATCTTTATGGGGCTGTTCCTCGCGCTCTACATACGTTTCACTTTACCACCACCGCTAACGACGGTCAATGTTCTCGAAACGGATTCGGGAAAAATCGTTTTTCCACTAGCTGTGATTCGGGAAAAATATTGCATCGAACAGCGAAATATGGGGTTGCAGAAGTGCAACGCGAATGCACACCATTATTGTTCGAAAAGTCTGGTTTATATTTGATCGACCCTCTGCTATTTTTCTTCGTATTGTTTTTTTTTCCGACGATTGTTTTAATCCGATGAAAAATGAAGCGACTATTTTTCGAGGAAGTTCTTTCTCTCGGCGAGTACAGTAACCGTGGAAGCATTTCCAGCCACTCATTTTTCTTCCTTTCGTCGTTGACGTTATTCTCTTGACTTCCCCGCCACCTGTTTCCATTACACGACGCTTCGAGTTTCGCCCACCTTTTTTCCTTGCTTCTTCCACAACTGGATGCTGTCTCGCCGAAGAATTTTCAACAAACATCATGCATCTTCGCGTTGTCCATACATCTTCTCGGAAACTTTATTGTTCTCGCGGTATAAGTTTCCATCGATTCGTGTTTCGAAACTCTTCAGAGAAATATTTTTCGTTTGTTTTTTTATCGAAACAACGGACCGAATTTTTATACCAATAAAATTACTAGCTAACGGAATTTCCATCGAATCCGTGCAATCAAAGGGTGAATGAAAAAATAAAAAGAGAGCGTCAGCGGATCGTTTCTCTGAATTGGTTCGATTTTAACCGGTCAACCTTTCCCAGCACGGAGATTACGCGATCACATACGTGGCTTTGCGTTACTTTAATTACGTTTCGTACGTGTAATCGTTGCGGCGAACGTCAGGAATACGACGGTGCACCGGATGCACGTCGTGTATGCACCCATGAAAATTGTCGTGTTTCGTGTGCGAGGAACGGAGAGAGAAAACGAGAGGCTCGCGTGCTACGAGCCACCGACACGAGCCTCTACAATGTACAGAACGTAAAAGTGAGATTAACAGGATGTTTATCGAGCAATTATTCGCTGGCGCAATTAGTGCCAGCACGGTCGTGTCCGCGTCACCGACAGGTATCGTCTTCTCCCGACCAGTCCACCTTCTTTTTTTTTCCGTTTTACAACGAAACCGCGACACCTGCAGGATGTACAGACGATTACGGTGTGCGAGCATACCTGGCCGAGTGATTGCAGTGCTTCCAGCAAGTATTCCTTTGTTGATTCTTTTTTTTTCCAGAAAATTTGTGAAATTTTCCACTCAAGAATAGTGAAAAATTAACTCTTGAAATACTCTATTATTCACTGCAATCACGATGGTATATGCATTCTTCTTGAAAGCCTTAATGTTAGTAATAAGCTTGTTACTATCTCGCAGATAGAAAGGATTGACTAGTAGAGACTGATAGGACGGGTGTGAGCAAAGCGTTAAAAGCTCAACTGTTCAGTTTACCATAGATAAAGAGTTAACTAAAATATGTTATTGCGACTAAAAGATTTTCTTACTCTATCTTTTTAATTGCCTCTATTTAACCTCGAATTTAACGTTAAAAGACTAATGGCTGTTCAAGTCATAGGACTTAAAAAAAATATATTTCTCGTATGGAATGGTAAAATGAAATTAAGAAACATTCCCATCGGATCGCAGCCTCTTGAATCGTTCTTTTTATCGTGCGGTTTACATCTACATTCCTCGAATATTAACGGCATTGCGCCAGCTTTGCGGCTAAAAGCACACACCTGCGAACTAGTTAGTCACGGCAAAACTTGCACGACAATGAGCGAATAAAATCTCGCCGCATAATGGAACCCCGTTCTTTCGTTGCCTATTAATTAGAGCTGCAACGAAAGTGAGAAATTTGGAGAAATTCGAAAGAATTTCATATTTTTCAAAATTCCAGTCACACTCTCTCGTTTGCCCTGTTACACTGGCCCTTCTTAGTTCGCTGTGTACGCACCCTCTCTTATTGTGTACAAGGGCGACGTTTCTCGACGGGGGTAGAATCTGACCCCTCTTCTGTATTGTGTTACCGTGTCGCCACCTTTGGGGGTAGAGTACACCGGGGATAATGTTATAGGGCTAAGGTTTTATTGCCTGCCCACTCTATTTGCAGTCAACCCCGTAGGGGACAAACTGTCGTCGAGAATTTGAAAAACAAACTACGGAGATGGTGTCCAATTACTACCCCACGCGTGATATACACGGGATAATTGTTATTTAAGCGTCGATCTCACCCTAGCCCTACTGTAAGTAGTAAATCAGTGAAACAATGACTACGCGAATGAATTTTTTAATTCGGTTCCTGGTCATCCTCGAGAAGAATTTAGCCGCGATAGAGTCGAGGGCGTTTTTCGAAGGATCACGATGGCGGAATAAGGACAGGGAGGTGTCGAGTGTCGGCTTGTACAATGATCTGTCGCAGCGTGGAAACATTATAGGGAAAAATGCAATCGGGAGTTACTGTCAGATCGAATTATGCGAGCCTAAGGTTTCGCGGGGTGCATAACGAGCGCGTTTCTCGAATTTCACCAGGTGCATTCCGCGTGGCCGGTGAATAGGAATACGGACTACTGCGCCCTCGGATCGCGTCCGGCTACATAATTAGGTAGGACACGGTGTAAAGTTTTACGCGTTTTCCACGACCGCAAACACTTTTATTTTATCATCGATAAAACGTCGCGCACTGTGTTGACGGTCTTGAGAGAAATTCCATTCCATCCCTTAACATAGTCAACGAAACTGGATACAGGAAATAAATTCTCTTAAATATTACCAGTGAATTTCCATCGTATCGCGTTTCATTCACGGGAAATCATCCCTTGACGAGTTTGTCGCCGGTGAAAAGGTTGAAAGAACAGGGTGAAACGGGGACAGAGGATGTTGTAGGGTAGCAAGGGGAACAAAGTATATACTGAGCAATGAGTAGCTTACCCTAATTGCAAGTAACCAGCAGGGAGGTAGCTAGTCGTCAAGAGACTCTCAACTTCAAATCGGATTTGTTTATATTGACAAATCGAATGTTCCGCGTCCGTTGAACGAATACCACTAAAGTCTCGATCTTTCGAAAAGTTTGACCCATCGATATCATTGTAAATAGGGATTGTCAATTAGAAGACTTTAAAAGACGGTAATGTACGGGTCGGGAGGGGTCGCGAATACTGGAAATTGGAGCAGTTTCGAATGATCGAATGTCGGTGATTCGTTCCAGCAACACCGAAACTCGGTCCTTGCGACATCAAGGCCGGGCTTGGTCACGCAAAACTCGTGTTAGCGACTCGCCGAGTGGCCTGCTAGCAAGTCGTCAGCGTTCTTCTATGGGGTTCGTGAGTACACGTGTCCTACCTCCCTCTATACACGAGCTGGTATTCGTGACTACTATGCTCGCGTGTTAATTGCCAACTGCATTCGGCGTAATACGTGGAAAGAAATTTTGGCGAAGCTAGACGCTAGAGCCAATTAACCACGGTGACGTTGACGAACGGTGCTTTCTTTTTCTCGTCGTCAGAGACTGGTCGAAAATCGTACCGAGAATAGATACCCTTCGTCGTCGAGATAATAAGAGGAAGCTAACGATTTCTGTTAGATCTATTATTTCCGCCCGGTTCGGTCACGAAAGAATAGTGAAATTGCAAAATTGCAAAAGAATGGGTTATCAAAGTCGAACGGTTCGCTATCTAACGAAGCTTTCCAGATTTCTATTAGAGATTTCCACGTATCTCGAGTGTACCGAGAAGAACCGTTTTTCCATCGTTCGCAAATGAATTTATCGGTCGGAAAATAGCCGTGAGATCGGAAATTTTTCACAATACACCAAGGAATATCTTGAAGAATGCAATCAGAGTAGATGATCGTACGGTTAACTCGCTGGAACACGTGCAAACCAGCCGGTGTTTACAAAGTGGCCGATCTTAGATTAAGCGAACGTGATTAATTATTCTAGCGCTAGCAGAGTCAACCGTTTGAAACAATACACTCTGACCCGATTAACTTTCTTCCTGTACAATGATGTTTCCCTCGGGTAGTCGTCATAGTTTTTCAACACCTAATGCTTAACCTTCCTTTTCAAAGCTTCTTTTTTTTACATAAAAATTGTAACTTTCTGTAAATACTGTCCATTTAGAAGCTTTCTAAGAAGGAATCCCTGCGATGTACGGTTGGTATCGCGATAAAAAACACTGAAATGGTCTGTTTATGGGTAATGCAAAGCGAGGTCAACACTGTCAACGTTGGAACGAGCTAGTTAAGAGGATTTCCGATCACGAATCTCGTTAAGAAAACGTTGAAAAGCAACCGTGCGAATCCCAACGACAGCGGTGCGCGACTGTCTGTCGTTGGAACGTTAGCGAAGGAATGTTTAGCTAAATAACAGCCTGTCGATTCCCCTTGCGACAAGTTTCTCCGACTGCAGTAAAACAGTAAAATTACCGACGATTTTGATCGATTAAAATTCCGGCCGCGAAAGGTTAAAGGGTTGCGCCCTTGCGCTTCGGTACCGTTGAGACTTTGAAATCTCTGACGTTTAGAAGGACACCTTTTGACGCGGTGGTAAGGACGCGTTCGGTGCCTCGACTATCCAGAGCACACAGGATTAATCCTTGGCCAAGATAGTCTCGTCAAAAAGTTGACAGCCGGTTCTCGTTTGTCAGCCTAGTCTCTCGCATATGCGAAGCGTAGAATAAAAAAAGAAAGAAAGAAAGAAAAAGGGGAGTAAAAGAAGAGCTGAAGTCGGAGCCTCTTTCGTCTCGGTGGCTAGAAGAGAGAGAGAGAGAGAGAGAGAGAGAAAGGTGCTCTCATAGAATTCCTAATCCGCGCGGAGATCTAAACGGTTGCCAATCATTTCCGGTTCTCGGATTAGTCGCGCGCGAAAAGTCGGCGGATCCCTTGTAAGGGCGTGAAACTGGCTGTGGCCCACGGACCTTCCGGCTCCACGCCAACCGACGCCAACAATACAACCCGGGGACGAATGTTGGCTTCGTAAGCGGATTACAAACGATTTGTACACGCGCCCGAAAAATATCTCTATTTTGCGAGTCGCGAGACCGGCTCTTTCACGCGTTTCTACGCTCGTCGAATTATACCCGACCTTCGATCGCGATCGTTCCTCGCCTTTTCACCGTATCAGAAATGGCAAAAACTCTTCCATCGCAATCGTAGTCTTCCCGTGAAAATAATTGTGAGAATTCACTGATTTTAGATAAGTCTAACACCTGTCGGCGGTAATGAGGCGTTCGATACCTCGTGTTGCAAATTCAATCACGCGATATCTGCCAATAATTTTTATTATATCTTGACATTTATTCGAAAGAAATTTTCATTCCAAGTAGAATTATGGTACTCTGTTCTCAACGGTGACACTTATTGTGGTACAGTTTGCATCAGATCGTATCTAAAGGAAACGTATAAAAATCTACGAGTGATCGCGGAAAATTGTCGAGACCGGTGCCATGCCGGCATGTACGACGGCAATTACATCGGCGTTACTCCTTCTAATTGGCTTTCATTAATTCTTTATTGGACTGAACGAGCCATGGTGGACGGACTCGCGGCGACCGTCAATTACTCCCACGAGATTAGAATGTACGCATAAAGCAGATACAAGATAACTACTCGCTAATAATCACCCTCTTTCCAATATTAAACCCTTTCGCTGCATCGTTGTCTATCGATCAGTAGAAACTTCATAGACGATTAGCTTGCGAGTAATTTATCGTTAACGACGAACCGAACGAAACAATTTACTAAACAGCATTTCGCAAAACTGGTAAATCGGGATGGAAAAGTGTTAGAAAAAAAAAAAAAAAAAAAAGGATATTTCGAAGGCGTTGATAGATCGGCGAGGATGGAACGCGTCTAATCATCGGTTCGATCATCCGGAAAGCGTGCTGGCCAGCAATTACAACGCCGTTACTCCTTCTAATTGGCCTTCATTAATTCTTCAGTGGACGCCCGGCGACGATTAGCCGCGTGAGGTTAACCGCGACTGATAACGGCCTCGAGCGTACGCTGTTTAGTCGAAAGAAAAGCGTCGACCAGGCACGATATCGGCCATTTATCGCGACACACTCTTCCCTAGCCACGTTTCAACCTTTCGAATCGCATTTCGCGATCGCTCCCTCTTTTGCTAGACGATAGATCTGCTCCGTACACCCCTTTTTCCACTAGTATTTTCCTTGCTATGGATATCAGTTCGGCAGGGACGATGATTGTTGGACAAACATGATCATACTTGATCGCTTATTACGTCTAAATCAATGAAATTAGGGTAACGATGTTGAATCTTGTATCGATAGAGAACGATGATATTTGGCGAGAATAGGAATTGTTCGGAGGAGGATAAAAGGTTCTTTCCGTTTTTGCAAGAAAACCGTGTTCCGTTTGGTTCTCACAGTCAGAAGCGGTATTAGTGCTCGGAACCGTGTCTCTAATCACGTAGCCGTAGTCATGCGCGTAATTGTTCTTAATGTACTTTTTGTGGGAAACAAGCCGATTACGATGTAAGCGTATGAACTTAGCCTCGAAGGAAAGTGCCGGTGGAACGTCGATCGACGACGAGCCACGTAAAACGGGAATGGGAACCGTCCTGGCAGCGGGATAAAAAGAAATTTAAAAAAAAGCAGTCGCAAATTGACGGAAATTGTTTCGAGATGATTGGTATTAACCGTACTTTTGCTCGATGCCTCGCCAACTCGAAGTCGGACTCTGACGAATGACCGTAATTAAAATTCTTTTTTCTTTTTCACCGCGATAATGTCCGATGTTCGCCGTTTATACAAACAAGGAAACGATCTCGGATAGGAATTTCCAGTCGCGTCTCGAGGGAAAAGAAAATTTATAAACGGTAACCGAGTACGGATAATGGACGGAAGTGTCGAAACGGTCAGCTTCGAGGGAGTAATAACGATTCGGGATTCCATTAACCTGAAAAAAACCGCGGAGCCCTCTAATTAGGTGGACAAAGCCGAAAACGAACAAGTTCTATGAAATTTCGAAACCCAAATCGATCACGAGATATTACGTTCACCGTTCTGAAGGGTCAACACCCGTGGAGTATCGGTGAATTAAAGAAGAGGACCGAGGTAAACAGGTCAGAAATGATGAATGAAGGAAGCCATCGATTCGTTTCTTCCTCGATCTCGTCGATCAAAGATCTTCCTTCGGCAATAACCTTTGCGATAACTCGACGAATTACCTCCAGATCCCATCAAACTTGCTCGTTAAATTTATCAGCGTACCGGGATCGAAAAAGAGCAGATTAAAAAGGGTGGAAGAAAGAAGTTTCAGTTATTCGAAATCGGCAAACAAGAATACCAGCCTTAAACGGTTGAAATGAAAGTTTACGGGAGAGAAGAATCGAAGGTAACAAATGAGGGTAAGATAATTAAAGCGTACGGATCGGCGAGGTCCAATTTGAGACCATTAAAATGCTTAAACGATGTCGGGACAGAAGAGGGGCTTCCAAGAGGAAGACCTTTTTTCATCCGCCGGGAAATATTTGATTCCCGAAGCGTTTCGTTCCGCAAGCCAGCAGCGACGGACGACTCGGGTCTCTCTCGCCGAGTGGAACATCCGGTCGGGACGGTAGTCCGGCCCATAAATGTCCTTGACACCTCTGCGTGAAAGTCCACGCGGCACAGGTGACCAAACCGAATGGTGAAAATTAATTTCGCGCCTCCTTCGGCTCTCCCTTTCCCTCCTCGTTCTTAACCAATTAACAATCGTCTCGTCCGGGAACACGATCGAAGGCTACGCGTTGATACTCGAAATCACGTCCAACCGTTTCGCGTAACGACATAATCGTCGAACGTTCGCGTTTGTTTCGCGGAAATCTCCGGCGAGCCGATGAAACCGAGATAAGGACATAATTGACCGCTTACCATTCGAAGTAACGGAAGCACCATCGTGATGACTGGCGTCGCTATCCTCGTCGAGATTGCTGTTGCTCAACGACGTCCTCGACTGGTGTCTGACACTTAGGTCCCTGGGTGTCGACGGTGGGCTACCGGGTGGTTCTTGCGTTTGCAGACCCGCCTGGTGCATCTTGCTGGACGCCCCTCCGAGAATATCGGTGATCATGAAACGTGATCTCTGGGGCATCGTGGTCGATGCGTCTCCGCGTTCCAAACCGTTGTTACCAGCGTGATTATTGTTCCTCGCGTCGAGTCCGTTCGACAATCGTTCAACGTTAACTCCGTTCCTCTCGACGATGTTTTCGAGCCGATGCGCCTCCAGGCCGGACATCCTGCTCAGGTTGAGACCGTTATTGGCCACGGTGACGCCGCTCAAAGCCGCCACGTGGTGGTTCTGATGATGATGGACCGTCATCACGGTAGACGTAGGTGGTTCGTTCGGGCTACGGGCACCTGCAGGTGCCTCTGTCGCCACCCCAGGACTCGCCCGGTACCTGGGAGACAGAATCTTGCCGTCGGTGACCGCGTCGCGTTCGTCAGGATTCCTTTTCGCTGATTCGTATTCCTCTTAGACAGCTACCAACTGCACTTCACTGTATCCTAGATTGATATCCAATCCCGGACCGTTGATTCTTCTTCCGGTGTCTCTTCGCCTTCGACACTCCCATCGATTCGAGTCAGAATTAATTAAAACGAACGATCAAGGAAGCTCGCGGTTGATTTCGAAGCGAGAATCGAGAGTAAATGGCGCGTGAGATGGTCGTGATGCACCTTGCGCTTCCGCCCGTTCACTCGGTCGCTCCACCTCCGCATCCACCTTCCTTCTCTTCTTCCTTCTCTCGTCGTCGTCGTTGTTATTGTTGTTCTTAGCCGCAATTAAGGGGCCGCTCCGCTGCTCTCGTCGGTTAATTGCTAATTGGCCGCTCAACATAATTGCCACGCGTAACAGCTAGCCCGCCGGCCATTTCCGCTTTCCTTTCGCTCCTTTTCTTCGCCCGTTTAATTATCTGACAGAGTAAACCTCCTTCTCGTTTCCTCGCGATCGCAACGATGAACACGATCGAAGGTTCTTCGTCACAGAATTAATCAAACACGATCGTTGACCGATCGATCACCGAACCATCGAACGTCTTTTATCCGGAAATACAACTTGCACACTCTTGCCGTTTTGAAACGCGACTGGGTTCACTTTGCCGATCGATCCCGATCACCAACTCGCGCGCAACGAGGAGCCGGAAGGAACTGCGCGGCAATTACGAGATGCACCGAGATCACGATATCCTTTTTCCGGCTCGAAGGACAGAGAGGAAGAGCGTTAAAATCTATCGTGTTGTCTGTCTGACGAGGGAGCGGTTGGATGCTTGGAGCGAGGCGTGCGTGTGCATCGGGTTGCCTCGACTGATCTGCTCGCACTGAGCGGACCAGGCGCCTCCGCTCGTTCCTGGGGCGGCCATATCGCTGTTCTGGCACGCCCTAAACATTCCCCTCTGTCGTTCTTCCTCCGCCAATCCGCGTACGCGGCGTTAACTAGCCGGCCAATCGGCTTCTCGGCAAGCTCGGCGCCTCCACTGCGTGGCGCGGCTACGCCCAACTAATTTGAAATGTGTTTCAGCGGTAATTCGATATAAAATTGTAGTTAATATCTTTCATTAGAGCGCAAGGGAGAGGGGGATTTTGCTCGAACTCTCGGGCTTTCGTAGTGTTGGCAACCTGAAAGGGTGGGTAGTTGCGGATCAGAGGGGACGAGGGAGAGATTGATACGAACCGTTCTCCCACTTTGCAGAACGACGACGTTTCTCTACTCGCTCTCGTTCCACTCGTCTTCCTCTCCTCGTCCGCTCGAGATCGCTTGCCGAAGCAGTCGAGCGGTAGGAGAGTGGTCCGATCCGACCACCTGGAAGGGGTTGAAGAGCCATCGAGAACGAAGGGTGGTCCTAGCTTCGAGCTTCTATCGCGAATCAACCGAGCCACCTCTCACACGCTACACTCTTATCGAGTCTCTACTGGGTGTTAATTTTTTTTTTTTTTTCATCTGATTCTTCGCGTTTCGTTAAACAGCCATTTGCAAAAGAAACTTAGGTTTCTATTAAATCACATTACTTGTCCCGCTGATTAAATACATTGTTCTGGTTTTACCCTCTGAAAAAAGAACTGTCTTTGGTTTTGTACACGCGCCATATGGGCAGCTCGCGTTAATGCCAGTCCACCTATCGTTTCCCCTAATTAAATGATGCCACTACCCCTAATTTCTATAATTCCTCCATTTAAACGCGGTGTAGCGTGTCTAACTCGATTTCCATTCGAGCCAACTAATACCTTTATAATTATTCCTCACGAATATCGATTCGAAATACATTGTTTCGAGCGTGAACGATTTCCATCGGCGAGCTGTCGAAACGATTCGAACAGTTTTCGGAAGAATGGGGCCAATACGCGGTCGAAAATTCGAGCGGAGAGAGTTGGCATAGAGAGGTCGAAACACCTTCGAGCAGATGGTCGTTAGATTCGATTCAGTGATCCGCTGGTGGCGAAATTTTTCGTGGAAAGTTACGTTTCCTTTTTCGAAGCAACCTTAGTCGGCCTCCTTCTACTGGTCGATCGATCGACCAGGGAAGGGAAACGGAAACGTTCGAGATGATACGGGGCGCGGAGAAAGCGATGGTTTATACGATTCTGCGTGGTTAAATGAGATATTAAAAGCGAAGGAAAAGAAAAGTGAAACGATATATCAGTGTCTTTTTTTTTCGCTTTCCTCCGGTGTGTTTCTCTACGAACGAGGCAAAGTACGAAGCGGTCTTGCTTCGATGAAAAAACAGGTTAACGGAGCCTGTAATGAGACTATCAAACCGTGACACGATTTAAACCACGGCTAGCCGCAAGAAGGCAACGCGCCGCTTAGTTTTCCTTCGCTCCCACCCCCTTGTCTTTCTCTCTCCCTCTGTGTTTGCACCTACGCCTAGCGTTGCCCTTTTGCGGATGTGCATACGTTTTTGCCGCGTGCGACCTGCACCTGGATACGTTAACGCGTTCGTTTGTGGGCGGCTCATTAAAGGAACATGAGAATTAGTCACGAGTGTCGGGGCCAGAAGGCGACGAAAACGAAAGCCTTCGAGGTCGTTAAAGAACGACCAGCAAAGCGTTTTCTTCCCTCAACGCGATCTGCCTAATCGCGCAACCATCGTTTTTCACGCTTACGAGTTTTCTTCTAATAATTTCATAGAATATTTTTCATATTCGCAAGCAAGTAAATGCTTGATCAAGATTAAAAATTCTTTAAGACTGTGACCTACACGCGTTGATTCCCTCTCTTTTCAACGCAGCGTGTAAGAAATCGGGAAATGTTGAAGAGTCAGCTAGGTGTGAACTGATGCGCTTAGGTTGTTGAATTTTTTAAAAGCTGGACGCGAGCTCCAATTAACAGGGATACACGTATCGCGTGAACAGCTTAGACAAGTGAACCCACGTGTCGGTTATTAAATATACATGAGAGTCTGACCGTCTAGCCTGGAAGACCAAGTGAAAAGTTAAAAGCGTTAAAACTGTTCTCATCAACTTGCAATTAACCTTCATGAATCCCGTGTAGCCTCGGCTTCGTTCGCTAGAACGAGCTTTCGAACTAGCTTCACCTAAAAGGCCATTTAAAAGACTCCTTACGCTCGTGTCATACCGATACGAACGATAAAAGAAAATTCGTGTACCAGCCTAATAACCTGATTCCAACCTTTCCAGCGGCGAAATGTTTCACAAAATAATGTTACATAAATCGCTCGTAAAAACCGCTTTACGACGGAATAAAAATACTAAAGGTAGGCACACGATTTCCGGCCGGCAGAACGCGTCACGAAAGATCGTTTCGTTTCGAGTACCTTGAAATACCTGGTCATAGCGGTTCTTTCTTATTTTTTCATGGTCTGCATCTTCGTTTCCGGTCGAAATTCGTTCTTCAAAAATAACATATCAAAGATTAATTCTGTCAAGGATGTTCGATGTTTAACAGACACCTGTTCCATGTTACGGGATCTTTATTTTTCTTTCAAAGACAAACGGTTGAATTTTCAACGATACCAGATCGTCCTCGGAGGAAGAGGAAAGAAGGATCACACGGCGGTCAAGCGATAAACGTCCGAAAATTAACGATCCTTTAAAACGCTCGTAAAATTCGGCCAGATAAGGATCCACCTTCCACTTGCTTCCTCGGCGAGGCCCGTATCGGCCGGCACGCACGAAACGCACTCGCGAGCTCACAAATTACTCCCACGCGAGGGAACAGTGTTTCGCGCGTGCAACCTGCGCTCGCGCTCAGCCCACGCGTGGAACCTCTCCTCGCGAAAAATCAAATTCTCTCTTGCCGTTGAATTACGAGCGACAGGAATACGGTTGGAAAGGAACGTTTTACCCTGTTTAACCTTCTTCGAGATGGTACCGTTTCCCGGCATTACGCTACCTATCTTTCATTTCAATTTCATAATCGTTCGGAGTCGAATTCGTCCGGTTCTCACGAGGCGATAATCAGTCTCTGTGTCTGTGTAACGAAGGCGTGCTCGCGCGAATAAGCCGCGTTGTAGATACGCGGGCAAAGCGAGCGTGAGCAAACACGCGAACACTGGCAAATGCTGAAGGAACGCTCACCTCGCTCGTATAGAGTAAACGTAGCGTCGCTATGGGGCACACGTTCACGCGTTTACATCGCTGCCAGACCTCATACCGTGTCCAATGCATATTCATACGGCCATACATTATACCGAGCGGTGCACGCGGCAGGCCAGAGCTGATCTTAGATTAAGGTAAACGCCGGTTAAGTTAACGGCTAAACTTCCATAAGTCGGAGGCGCTCGCATGCGCATCGCCGCGAAAACCAAAGCCTTTCCGTTTCTTCTTATCGTCTATTCGAACCTTTCGTTAAGGATTCCCTCATATCGAATTTTAAATGATACTCGAACCAATTAATTAGCTCATCGTTATCTACGATTATTTCTATCCCGCTCTTTCACTTCGGTATTTTCACCCTGTTACTCTCTCACCCTTTCTCGAGCGCGCTTGGAACAGGCGGTGCGTGTACGGCGCCGGTTGGCAACCCGATCCGATCTTACGTTTGTTATGCTAAGCGCTCATTAAGATCGTAATGTGTTCTTGCGGGCGCGATAGCGGAAATTTGGCTCGCAAAGAGAGAGAGGAACGGCGACGGTGGTCTTGCGAGCTTCAGGTAAACGCGGGTTTAATCGAACGTACAACTACCTCGCGTTTCACCACCGAACAACGCTTTTGTCGATGCAAATTACCCTCTGCATTAACGTTACGAGTCTTTACGCGAACCGGCTGGTGAAATACGGCTAGCCAGCTTGTTGGAAGTTCTACGTTATACTTCTTTAACATAGGCTTTGCGAATTTTCACATTTAAGATGAAATCCAGAGAATCGTTAATCCTCGGGAGGATGGAAAGTTGACGAGTAAATAACAATCGCCAGCGATTTCTTAATCTCGTTCGCGTCGACTCATTATGCACGGATTCGCGCAAGCTATCCGAGTTTCCACGGGCCGGCATGCATGGGAAATTAATTAAAAACGACTCGGAGAAGGTTGGCAAGATATTGACAGGATACGCGGCCGCGGCGGAAGTTGCCTAAAGTGGCTTGCCAAATCGACGATTCGTCAGCGCGGGGTGTCGAAACGAATTCGTAACTCGACCGAGCTTCTCACCTGCCGAACTTAATAATCGTGCATAACATCGGTTGGTTTTATAACACTTTTACGTAAGCGTTTTTAACATCGGTTTAACAAGATTTCAGATTGTCTATGGAAAATGCAATCGTGCCTCTATTGTCAGCGCGGCAATTAGAGAGAATAGAGAAACGAGAACTCCCTTATTCCCGTTCGTATCCGATTTCCTCTAAGAGCTTCCATTACGGGCAATTTGCATTGATAGGGAGCCAGGGTAACCTTGAAAACAATGTAACAGCCACTTTGCATATCGCGCACGAGGAAAATCGAACGTACCATCCAGGGAAAGGGGCGGAGAAATTTGCAATTTCGTTCATCTAACGTTACGCTAAAGTTTCGTTAGGGGGGTTGAAAGGTTCGCGTACGGCCCTGTCCACCCCCTCGAGCGTAATCTCGAGTGCGCTCATTAGTGTGACGCTCGGCCACAAAGGTGAAAGAGAAAAGCGTTTCCAGGTAATGGCGGTAGTTTTCTATAGCAATTAAGATAATATTTGCATTTGGGGGTTGTGATTTCCTGCAGGTGTTTCTGACCGACGAGGGTCGAAGGGCTCTCGTTAAGCGTAACGTGTGTTCCGCCTGTTACGAATACACGTATCTCTTTCGTGTGTTGTACGCAGCTGCATAGGCGTCGAGGAACGCGCAAGGGAAAAGTCCTTAGGTTAAGTTAGGCTGCCCTGATAGAGAGGAAATCAGCGCGTGTGCCCTCCGTCGAGAAGCGGGCGCAAGTGGCGCGTATGACACATCGAGGGGTTTGTTCGTTTGCGCGGTATACACGCGAGGCGACGGTGGCGAGAATTAGCGGGCGAGAGGGCTGAACGAGCCAGGGGGGGCCAGTCCAGGGCAGCTATTAGATCTTTCTCATGCTGATAAAACTGTATAATGGACTTAATCGCTTTGCGCCCGGCCCTCGACTAAATTTTCGTTATTTTTCATGGCTGCCTGGCCGGCCACCGGCGCAGACCACCAGCTATCACCACCGTGGATCTAACTCTCGTTTTTCGGCCTCTCTATCGCCACCCTTCGTCTCTCGCTCGTTCCTCTCTTCCACTCTCTCTATTCTTCGCTCCCCTTTCGCCTTGCCCGGCCCTTTGTTCCGTGGCCGCGAATCCATTGATCCCGCGGGGACGCGGAACACGCACGTCCGGTGCTAGCACTCGCCGATGAAACACTTTTACGGGCATCCATCGTTCGGGATATTTTCGAAACAAAGAAAGGGAACGACGAGAGGGCAATGTCAAGATTATTTGTTGCACGTCCCGTCTCGTCGATACGGATTTTTCACCGGCTCGTTACACTGTTCCCTTCTTTCCGTTCCATTTCACTGTTTAACCATCGAATCGTGAGGCAAGAGATGGATCTTCCACGAGATCTCAATTCATTTTTTATCCTCCTCCTGCACAACTATCCGTTTGTCGATCCTCAACGACGCTTCGTTCGTGTTTTCTAACGCGTCGATCGTTATCGGACGAATGCAGATCCTGCCGGCGGAATGTAATCTTGTGAGAGGTAACCAGCAGGCTGTGTTCCACGAAACGTAGCATCGTTTCCTGGTGTAGATCGATCGTACAATTTCCTACGGTTTCACGGATCGGCCGTGTAACTTTTCCCATTTCCTCGGGCCAACGGTAGCGAACGGCGAACCGAGCGGTGTGTGTAGCACGAGTAGCCGGCCAATCGAGCAATCCTCGGATTCCATGCCGGATCGGGTAACCAGCAATTTGCATGTTGTGCTAGTCGATGGCGCCCGAGACTGCTTTTTAAGGCGGTTACAACCATTACGGTAATGCTCGGGGTCGTGCGAGTCAATGCCACGGAATCGACTTACGGACCGCCTTGAAATCCCGCAGCTCTACCGGAATCCACCAGTCTAGGATATCTAACGCAAGAGCAAACATTCTATCGAGATTAGTGCTCTGCTTGTTGCAAAATATCAATATGTTTTTTTATCAATTCAGAACCCTTACGTCGAGGGTTAGTGTAAAAGTAGAAATTAAAACGAAAGGGGTGAGGATTCAGCTACTCGCGATGCAAATGCAAATGGTCTCGCATATACAGTGGGTGATCAAATTATTCACATTAAATAATTTTTAATCAGTAATCCTCTGCTGATAATATACAAAAAGATACTTATAAAAATAAACAAATACATTTAAAAGATTATATTTACATTCGTATGTTAGTATTTTCTAACGCCGCCTTTTGCTACAATTACTGCCTCAATTATTTTTGGCATACTTTCGTTTTGATTGCTTTATTTCTGACCCATACTTCTATCAAACGTTCAATCAATTGATATTTATTACTAATAATAAATGTTCCCACAAATCGTCGATGGGGTTGAGGTCCGGAAAATTTCGATACTCATAATAAAAAATAACAAAAACTTTGTTTAACTAGGTTTTCATGTAAAATCGTCAATTTCAATCATCCACTGTATTACCGTAGCAATTAAAGCTGTCTTTGTAACCGTGGGAATGCGAACCTTATAGAGATATGCGATACAGTTACTCATAAGAACAAGCCAGGTAATCTCGAGTAACTAAACTAATATACAAACTTGCTTATATTTATCTGTTGTAACTGGTGACAAAACGAGTGCTTGGCAAACAAATTCGCGCGTGCCCCTTATCTATACTGAACCCTTTGAATTTGCGGCAGGTGCGAAGGCGAGTCGACGTGAATGAAACTTTTACGTACACTACTCTTTAAGTATTTCGATCGCGAAAGTGTCTGCAGGGTTGGTCGTTAAATTCCGCCTTTAACGGAATTTACGCGAGACAGCGGAGGAGGTAAAGGCAAGTCCAGGTCGACGAGACGAAATTACTCGCATACATCTCCAAAACTATCACCCCTTTGAGCGAACTTGGTAGCAGAGTTTCTGTATTAACTCGAGCGGCTGGTAACTAGGGAGAGAGAAAGAGAGAGAGAGAGAGAAAGAGAAGAGGAACTAAGAGTACTCGCGCGAGTTTGCTCGCCGTTTCTTGGCTGGCCGCGCGTTTCAGCTTGGTTCGTCTCGGAGTAGCTCATTAGCATAGAAACAGCGGTAAACTCGTGGCTAGCTTACCGAGCTAACAGCGTGTAAAATAACCGCTAAGTTGTCAAGACAATGCTGGTACGCGGCGGTAGCACGGCGACGAGTAAAGTCCGTCTCTGAAGAACGCAACGCCACGGGCTAAGTCCTCGGCGAATTACTTCCTTCGTCGCGGCATTGTACGTCCATCGCTCGAGACGTCTTCCAACTTCCGCTTTCCTCCTTCTCGCTTTGCGCTTTCCGCCTCTTATCTCGACCGCTCGAAAATCAGTGGTTGTTTGATGCGAAAGGAAAAAATTTGAAAAACAATTCCGCTCTCTTTAGGCTCGCATTTACATCATAATTACGATACGTTGCAATAAAGATAATGTAAATTCCCTAAACTAGGGGAAAACGCTCGAGACGTCTTCCAACTTCCGCTTTCCGCCTCTTATCTCGACTGTTCGAAAATCAATGGTTGTTTGATGCGAAAAAAAAAAGAAAAAAAAAAAGAAATTCCGCTCTCTTTAGGCTCGTATTTACATCATAATTACGATACGTTGCAATAAAGATAATGTAAATTCCCTAAACTAGGGGAAAACAGTTGATAAGGATCAATGAGAACAAAAGGTAGGATCGTTTCGTCCGGAAGTTGTTGTTCCCAACAAAACAGTAGAAATTTTAATTGAACGATGCTGTTTCGAAATGTGCTGATACACGCACATAGCCAGGCATATATAATTCAGCAACAAAATCCGGCTGATTATCGAAGGTTCGTGCGTTCATGGTTTGTTGGATTCGCGATAGCGAATTGAATTCACTACGTGGACGTGTAACGCCGAAGCAATTTCATATAATATAAATCACCGTAATGGCGGTGAATTAGCCTGATGTCAGGAAGCGGCTGTACTTCATTATGTGCTACGGCAGTCGTGAAAAACTTTTTCGCGTTTGCTTTTGCGATTTTGTTGCTAAATACGAGCGATTTTATCGCTGGATTAATATTTATACATACGTACACAGGCGTACGCGGGCAGCGTACCACGTAGCGAGGATGGTGTTGCTAATTCGTTGTTTCATTTTCTTGCTCATTCCGCCTTCCTCCTTTGGCCTTCCCTCCCCATGAATATGGATACGTTGGATGAGTTATGAAAAGAAACAATGCAACCGCGTGCCCGTTATGTGCACACGCCGACGTTGATGTGCTTTTGCTTCGAACCAGGCCAAGGGATTTCTCTAATCGCGAATCGTTGCCAATTAGTGAATTCTCACAGAAACTTCTGTTACTTCTTCTTCTTCTCTTTTTTGAATTTCTAATCATTGCAACTTTCCATCCAGTCTATGAATAGCTACAAATATACCGTTTCCTCGTTAAACAAAATCAACTGTTCGTTCTTTCAAATATCTAAATCCTCTCGATCGCGTTTGGTATCATCGGTGATAAAAATAGCTATGGAAGCGTTTTTCATAGGAAAAGTTTAACGTTTGGAAGTGGGAAATTTCGTTGGATCATCAGGCAGAATTCCTCGAAGCAATTACGTTATTCTGGTTGATACAAGTTGTCGAGGCTCGATTGGAACGATTACATCGACGACATCGCCTTTACGGGGACAGAAAATTCCTTCAAGGACTGACTTAATGATTACCTAAAGCTCGATCGCGATAACATCTCGCAGGAAGTGGCGAATGCGTTTCACCGTCCACCGAAAAGAGAAGAAAAAGAAATATACACGTACATTGACTGAAATATGACGAAGTTTTGTAGGAGTATTGTGTAGAAATCGCGTGATACCAAAAGGAAGGAGGTCGACGAATCGCGATCAAAAGCGACGTTCTTAATCGCCGACAGGGTTACGCGTTCTCGTTCGTTTCTTCGTTTCGAGGAACTCGAGCGTTTCTTCTTGAAAGAAAACTCAGCGTTGAGCGTTCGTTTTGTAACCTTTCAAAAACGCTTTACCATTCTTACACTTTTTCACCGGTAATTAACGATAACATTTTCCTTTCTAATCGAGGAGAAATCAAACACCGTCGAGGTGAAAGTTTATCCTAAGAATTTAACTTCATTTTTCATCGAAAATCAAAACGTTTATTTCAATGTTTAAAAATTCGCCTTTCAGAATCTTTGGATCTAAATATCCTTGTTAAGGAAACGTTACTATGTTGTACGCGGAACAGTAGACGCATCCGTGCAAACTTTTTCTTCTTCCCGGGTGTCTTCTTAACCGAAGACACCCAACAATAAAAGTCCCTTCGCGTTGTTCCGCCAGCTCTTTCTAATCTCCGACGGTTTCCTCTTTTTTTTTTTCTCGTTTGCGAAACGCAATTAAACCAATTACCGCGACCAGAGCGGAGAAATGAACGCGCGGGAGTTACGTAAAGTAATTGGAAGGCTCGACGATGTGAGCGCGCGAGCGAGCGCGTGTACGCGGATTTCCTAAAACGATAATTAACGAGTTATTAAGCGCCGGCTATCCTGCGTTCGACGTTGCTCGTCATTATCCGCGTTTCACACGAGCGCCGAGTGAAATCGTCGGCGATTATTCGTGGATACTGGAAAAAAAATAGCGAGCATAGACAATCGGATCAACCGGGAATAATTTTTAATTCCATACCGCTGATAATAAAATAACGTTGTTAAGCGCAACGGTGCGCTAACATCGGATAAACGCCACGAAATGTATCGATGCTCTCGAAATCGATGGAAACAAGCGTTCCGCAAGCGAGGGTAATTATAATCAAACAACCTCGAATAGCATCTAAAATACGGCTTGAAAACCGTGAAAATAATTAACGTTATAGGGCTGAGTGCTCGTCAATGATGGTTGTCGGATAACGCTTATACTTGTTAAATTACATACATTCACCGAAGCAACCTGCGAGGCTACGGTACGTGAAAGCGGCCATTATCTAGTTTTACTTTTACGCAACTGTGTTACACCTTGCCAAAACGTCGTCTACTTTTCGGAATACAATTATTCTTGTGAAACGGTGTGTGCATAAAAAAGGAGTTGGTAAAATTGCATTGTTCAAGATGTTTCCTAACTCGTTCGTGACCATTTCTTGCATTGAGTAATAACCAGGAGGTTGATAAGATACTCCCTTAACCACATTTCAAGACTCGTTCGAACAGAATCTCGGCTACACGGTGGAATACTACAATTTTCCGAACGATCTAAGATCGAAAAGCTCAATACGGTATTTCCGGATGATTCGAGTAGCATTCGAGTTGGTGAGGAAATATCAGAAGGAGGTTTCACGCGTGCCTGCAGGAGACGAAGAGGAAGATGCTGGAGAACCGCGTGATTGCACGTCTTCCTTGGACCATGATGGCCGCTCTGAGCACCGCTATTGGTCGATGGGTAATCACACGTTCTCCCTTCTCCATCCGTATGTTCAAAGATACCCAGAGAGCCACCGTCCAAGTCCAGGCGCTGTCATTACTCGATCATTTTTTGTTTCAACGGCATTTAATTTGAATCGTTCCCCACTTTCTTCCCCGTAGTAGTCTTCTTCTTCTTCTTCTTCTTCTCCTCGGTATATGTTCGCGTTGGAACGGGTCGAGCAGAAAGCTCGGTTGCTTTATCTCTCCCTCGAACCCTTCTCCGTATCGTTCTAGACTCCGTGTTCTTATTTTGTAGCGGGCAAACCGTGGCCGAAAGCCGTTGCTTTATCCGACTGGCCACGATCCATCCTCCTTCGGACGACATGTTATTACGAAGAGGACGGTAATGGATGTTGCTACGATGGAGGAACGCGCGTGGATAGCATATAACAATTTGCTCGTGTTACCGGCGAGCAATTAGGGATCATCGTTGCCGAGGAATTGTCCCTGTATCCACTTTGGTGTCCTCTTTGCTGGCGACCTAACCCTTTGACGGTGGGACCGCTAGGGATGCACGAATGAATCGACAAGCGTATTTCGTTTAACGCTTCAGGATTCCTTCGTTCGATTTTCAAATACCGACTCGACGCATCGTCTAACGCGTTGATCTCGATTTTCGTCGTCTAGAAAGATTCAAGTCGAAGAGGCAAAAAGCTCGAGAGTCCCTGAAACGATCTAGGAGGCTCGTTTTTCCCCTCGAGTCACGAGATTACACTCATTCAGAGATTTCGACCGGTCCTTTCAGTGGTCCACCTGTTCCTTTTTTTTCTCTCTTTCGTCGCTGAATGGACCGGTGGTTTCTCCGCTGGATCGAAGCATCGCTCGTGCCCCCGGGGTGTCTTTCATTCACTCGAGGAGAACGAAGAAGAAGCGGTTCTGGAAAAGGAGAAGCGGGGGAGGTCTGGGAGAAGAAGAAACCGTGGCCACTGTTGCACCACGAAATTAGTTCGTCGTGTACCTGTTTTGGAGCGACGATTCCAGACGGGTCCCTCGTGTCCCTTGCGTGGGACGATTCCGAGGACTGTTACCTGGCGCCAAGCGATTCGGTCCCGCTTTGGAAGGCCACGGAATCACACGGCTACGAATCCTTAATTGACCCGATGCAACAACGGAACAGAACGAATCGTCGAATTCCAGGATCTCGTTCCTACCACGATATTCAGTCTTATCGATCGTGAACTCGTGCGGAGGCTCTATAGAGATCCCGCGACAAGGGACTCGATTAACCCTTTAAACGATATCGGCGTCAATTTGTTTTTTCTAACAACTGGATCGAAGCAGAGAATTTCACGCTATTTCCTGGATTCATTCTCAGAGAAACTACTGTGGGAAACTGTACGGAGCAAGGAATAGGAGACGATAGAATTAGAGATGATGATGTGTTTGATACGCGGCATTCCGCCGCGCGACCAACACGAAAATTACAAGAAATGAAATGACACACCCGCCGCGGATTATCTCTCGAAAACGACTTATTAAGTCCTCTCGAGACCGGGCGATCAACACGAGCTGTTCGTGTGGACCCCGCGTACAATTACCATCGAGAGTCTCCCTTTCTCATCCACCCTTTTTCTTTTTTTTTTCTTTTCATCTTATTCCTCGTATCCCGTTGTCGTCGATCGTTCCTGCAGAAAATCCCGAGTTCCGATGGTATGTAATTTCGATAATCAATCGAATGAACGTCGTTTAATTTTTATAATAACCTCCGTGCCGCCTCTATATCTCGCATGGGAATCGAAGCTGCTCTCAAGTCTGTGTGTGCTCGATGCAATAAAACGAAACTGGCTGCTTAGGACTCGAAGCAAATGACAGAGAAAGAAGGGGTCGAAGAGGATGAAGAAGAGAAAATTGGTATCATTCGTAACGCGATCGATTCGCTTGGATTCCACGAAGATACAACCGGGGAGAAGCAGGGGGATAATGGCAGAACCGATGCTATAGAAATCCTTGTAACACAGGCTGTCTCCAAAATTGCCGCTGCAAACGGACAGATTCGCGATTCGTATCATTTTCTGTTTTTCAATTACACAAAATGACACTTCCGTGAGTTACATTGCGTCTTTGAAAACGTTGCGTTTACGTCCGTCATCCACGACGGCGCAAACGTTTAAAGGGTTAAACGCGACATACCGAATGTTTGAAGATTTCTCGGCAGATTTTAGAGTACCGTCCGTGTCGTCCGATCCCGTGGGCAACGTCCGTCCGCTCGACTATCTAAACACCAAAATAATGACCGTGTCTTATCGCAGCGACGAAGAAGGTACAACGTCTAATTATGTTCGTAGCCCTTCTAACTTTCGCTACGAGTTTCCTCCCTTCTCGTTGTCTCCATTATTTCTCTCGGTGTTTCTCATTTATCCCTCGAGCGATTCTCCACGCTGTATCGTTGTCCGCAATTGCACTTTCCACACGGTTTTACAAACGGAAAGGGGATGCGTGTAGCTTAGACTCCTCCCAGTAGCAGTGGCTGTTAATTAGTCCGTTTGAAACATTCACGCGTGGTGTGCGGCTTAATTGAATCGACGTATTACCATTCTACGTTGAGAAGCCTTGAAAGCATAAGCAGCTGAACGATTAAGCTGATATTATAGTTTCAAGTGTAGCCTGGCTCGTTTGTTTGTCGTGGTTGGACCTTCGTTTCCTTCTTTCTTGTATGTTAATTAATAACCGCGGGCTTTTAATTAAAGCAAATTTTTTTCTTCCACACCATGTTGCATGCGATTCGAACGTCCATAGGATATTCTTTTTAAACACTTTGATTCTATTTTGTAATTTCGCTTAGATCACTTCCTCCTTCGCGAAAGGCAAACCTCGGTTACCTTATTCATCCGCAATCATTAGTATTATTGCAATTTTCTTCGAAACCGCACTAGCGTAACCACTACTGTTGATTAATAACGTTAGATTCAACGTAATTAACCCGACGATCCTGCGGTTGTATCCAGTTTGCCGTAGAAACATCTTGGTCTTGGCTTATCGGCCTCGATCGGCGTCGAATCAGCCTCGGGAAGCGTTTTACTTCTGAATTCGCATACGCTTAGTTTGAACGCACGATTTCCAAGCTTACCGCGTTCATCTGATATCGCACGCGATTATATATACCTATATGAATCATAATTATCTGGTAAAGGTATCTTCATTAAAGGGGGTGCTCGCGTTTTGTAAGCGATGGCACTGCAAAAGGGGTCCCTTATCTGCTTTGCGCGTTACATAGTTGCAGTAATTACGATACATATTACGGTCCACGGAGCGAGTTAATTCGGATCGCGACCAAGAAACATCGGGGCAAACAAGTACGGTAGTTTGGTTACGCGAAAGAGCGATAAAAAAGGCGGTAACGTTATTCAATAGTTGGAATCATTGCTGAAGATTTTTGACAAAAATTTTGGCAATCTGTGGATACAAAGAGAAGGGTTAAATAGGTTCGTGTAAATCGAGTTATTGCTAAAGATTTTTGACAAAAAGTTTGACAAAAATTTAGGCAATCTGTGGATACAAAGAGAAGGGTTGAAATCGGTTCGTGTAAATCGATCCTTTTACCGAACGATGTCTCGAGACTTTTATTTTCCGATGGAGTTTCTTTTTGTTGGAGGGGTCGACGAGCACGAGGTGCGGACCTAAAACGCTCTATCTTCGGGAGGAAGGGACACGATTAGTACGAGGCACTCGCGTTATCTTAACAGGGAACGGGTATTCGCTGGTACCAGGGCCTCGCCTTAATCTTACCTAATCATGGCTCTATTTAGATCCACGCTGAAGCCCGAAGGATATCCTCCTTTAAGAGGATATCCGTGTTTAACTCGACCGCGTTCGCTTTACGACTCTTTAATCGTCCGAAATTTGTTGCTGACCACTAAAAACGTCTTCCTGTCAGCTTGTTTCGGGTACTTCCTCAAAACAGCCCTCTTCACGCTTACGAACACACCACCGCGTTGCTTCCTCGAAATTTTCGATCAGAAGAATTTCTCTGTCCGACGTGCTGTTTTATCGATCGTAGCCGGCAATCATTTAAGTATTAAAAGGTACGGGAGAGAATATTCGTAGATGGGCTGGATAATTTAATGATTAGAACGAGCGGAAGAATTATTTCTACCTACCGAGATAGGTTAAAACGTTTCAGCCAGTCGGCTGGCAAATTGCACCGTGAATTTTCGAATTACCCAATTTTCACCACGCTCATCAGTCGACCTATCATTTCGATCGAAGAAGCAAATGGGAGAAGAGTGCAGAAAATCGTAATTGCATCGATTGCATCGCGGCCGGGTGTCATTACCGCGATCGCGAACAAGAAGAAAACGATCGGGGAATAATAAAAGGAAGACAGGAAACGGGGGGGATTAATATGAAAGAAGGGAACAGGGACCGTAAAGTTGAAGCTTTTTCGATTGATTCAACTGGTGTGAAAAGTGTCATGAATTATCCCCGGTCGGTCGTGATTTAGATTTACGAAAATTGATTCCCCTGATGTGCCTGAAAGAACAAAGTGTTGGGGAACGGCGAGCATGTACGCTCGCTTCGGGACGATTCGTTCGGGCGTGACATTAAAATTAATAACATTTCAGTCGTATGTTATCGTTGTTATTACCGGGCAGGTGGTATGCCGTGCAGTATATGTGCCTGTATGCTTTCCTAGTTACGGTGGTTTGATTTCGCGTGACTGGCCGATATTGAACTGGACACCCGTACAAATACGACGCCGCAGTACACGGTGCTCGCCAACCGTTGGATGTGGTTTCTATGCATAGTCTAGAACCGAGATCGTCTGGATATCCGAATACTAATTCGATTCGATGCTCGTCCAGCGGAGATCGACCGACGAATATTGGAATCTGTACGCGTTCTACGTTACAACGCTAGTCGCCGGATGAATTGACAATTTCAAAATTAACTTTCGCCAAGAATTTCCGTCGTGAATTTATAAAAATGATGGACACCGGTAAACGAAGAATCCAAGCTTTACGATCCACTCTGGAACGGACACGATTCGTTCTTTCCGAAAAGCATCGTAACTCCGTTTCATCGCTCTGATCTTCTTACTGGTCGATTTACGAGCGGATCAAACGCGGATTACCAGGTGAAAACGAAATACTCGTCAGTTACGCGATTTTCCGATTCCGAAAGGCCGCTTGCAGCTTCTAACTCCGGAATAACGCGAGAGAAAAAAATATGATAAGCCAGGCGTAAATATTCGATTTCTCCAGCTGGACCGAACTTAGATCAGAAAAACTCCAAAGAATCTTTTGAAACTCTCTTCTGGTTTCTTTGAGAAAACGCGTCGTCGATGGTTTTCGAAAGGCAATCGTAGGAGGCAGAGAAATAATATTACAGCAGGGGACAGGCGGATAAGGAGGTAGGAAAGGTGGCAGATAAAAGGACGAGGAACGAACAAAAGCACGATCACCATTTGTCATGAGGGTAAACGATGCGACGACGTACGGTACGTTATAAAGTATAAACGGTGCCCGCGGAGATTACGAAAGTCTGTCGCGATGATAATGCGTTTCGCGCGACACGCACGCGAGACACCGCTCGAAAGGTGTGTCCCGTTTGGATACCTTCAAACTACAACCAACTTATTATCAGATTCCTAACACAGTCTCAGCAAAGTATTCGAACCACGTCATGCTGCAACTTTAAGGTGTATACAAATTACACGATACAGAGTGTTTCAAAAAGAAACGTTTTCAAAATTGAGATTTTTTCAAAGAGACATAAAAGAAAAAAGGTAGAGTTATATATAAAAGAAGAAAATTCGTTTCAACATTGTCCGCTTGTTCTTTTTTTGTCTGTAAGAAGACAGGTATACCGGTGAATGGAGACGTTTAATTTGTGAACAGGTCCTCCTATCGGCCCGTTAACTCGCCTTATAAATTAGCTACAAGACCACGTAGCCAGATAAAGTAGTATACGCGTGCTTTCCACCTCGGATCGCCCTTTCTTCGACCAGGTAAATGTACACGAAATTAAGATATCTGCCGGCGAGGACCGCTAGAGACTAAATCGTTCCCATTTATATAAGAGCTCGCACTGAAACATCTCACTGACGATTTATCGTTCAACGCCTTCGTACCAAATTTGCTCCGCAATCTGCTGAATTTCATCGTTCCAACGGAATGACACACAACCGACACGTGAGCAAAAACTGCCACATAAATTACCTAGTAATTTATCGACGCGGTTGTATCAGATACGTTTAGATTGTAAGGTGCACAGGTGTCGGACCTTTTGACTTTCGAATCCCTGGTATTGCTCGTATGTTATGTTAGGTTCACCTTTGTATCAGGCGCAAATGACGGTGAACTTGTTCCTTATTTTTCTAACGAAGCATTCGATGCTATGCTAGATCCGAGCTATACCTAGTCTAATGTTACACCCGGTTTCGATTTTATGCAAAAAAAAAAAAAAATAATGCAGACAGATTCCGAAGAGATCTCGAGACGTTAGCGAGTGTTTTGTAACGCGAGGCAGGCGCGTGACGAGAAACGTTGGAAATAAGAGCACTCTTGCGTTCGAAACGACTCGCGAAGCGGATTCGACGTCTCGATTCGTCGAAGCGTTGATTGTCAGCCTTCTAATATCGCATTACGTAAGTAATGGCTAATAATCGCTTCGAATATCATTGGGAATGAAAGAATATCTGCAAAAATGTGTAGAAAGACTTGGAAGGAATATCGAGAGAAGTGTCGAGCGCGCACCTCTAACTGCGAGAAAACGCGAGTTCTTGTCTCGAATCCCCTGGTAATTGAATCTAACTGTCCCGTCTATTTCTGTTATTATCATTATTACGTGTCACCTTGTCGCCGTTTGTAATCACTGCGATTACCTTCGTTCGGTTTATTGATTTCCATCGCCTCGAGGACGAAAGGAAATTCCATCTGCTCGAGGATACGCTTAACGCCAGACACTTAACCCTTTGCCTCGCGATTTCTTTCCTGACTGCGCCAATCTACGATTACGCAATCTCCTGCTTTTATCGTTCCGAATTCATGGACGATCAGGAACGAGTCCTCGCTCGTTCGTCGAGACTTCTTTCGGGATCAGCTAGAACAAGAGGGACACAAGTCTACGCCGGGATACCGTAAAGTTTCGTCTTTATTACCAGGTGACGGTGAGGGCGGTTGTTCGTCTAAGGAGGGGGGGAAAGATGAAGGCGGGAGAGGGGGATGATTGATGCAGGCTGGTTATCGGGGACACGGACCGAAGAAGATAGTCGATCCACGGGTCTCATTACCGCGACACGGGATGCTCATATTATCGTCATTTTTATTAAACACAGCTCGTACGTTTTCGTTGGCAACCACGATAAAATCCCACCCAGGTAAACGTTCGATGAAATATTAACCATTCGCGGTCCATTTATTCTCTGCGTTATCCTAATTTGTTTCGAATCGATACTCGCGCCAGGAATTTCATGGATATCCTGAATAAAATGAAAGACGAAAGAAAGGTAACGATCGTTTAGATGTACCATCGAGGCTGAGCATTGAAATTGAAAAAGCAACGTGGATGGCCACGCTCGCTTGCCTCGTAATAATTGACTCGGCAATGCGTATAAACCGCAACATGGCCGACCGACGGATAATTAACTAACAATTAGGCTGCACGTAGAGAACCGCCATTGGACTGGGATCATAGGTAAAGGATAAACGAACGGCATATGGTTCATTTTCTGTAGGAGTAAAGGTTCGCTCGAGGAAATTGACGATTCATTCGGGGATGCTTGACTTCTGTCGTGCCGTTTTCTCCGTTCTTTCCTTTTTCTCTTTCATCCGGCTCTTTCTCTTTCGCCTCCGTTTGCGCTACCAGTTGTCTGTCATCGATGTCAGCCGAGCCAACTCTGCCCGTATATATTTTTCATTATTCGTTGCTCGCGTGGCCGTTCGGCCGCGAAAACACGCCACCACAAGCCGTAACCGCAACTTCCTCGATCTCCTGCCTGCCTTTCCATCGGTCTAATGCCTCTCATTGGTGTTCCACCGATGCGTGATCGGCGAACAGAACTAACGACGGTAAAAGTTAAAAGGATTCGCGATGACTCTTGGAAACGGTAATGATCGCTCGGTCGATGCTTAAATCGATCTCGAACACGCTCGATCGACGTATCGCAACCTGCGACAATGAGAATATTCGACATTTTATTTTATAAACGCTTCGACGTATGCTGTTGCACGCGAAGAGACAAAAACAGTCGTAAACGATCAACGAAGAATCGTAATGGAATTCCATGCTCGTTTCGAGCGATGCAGATCGAAACGTTTCGTGTACACGATGATTCGTGTAAACTGGTCCGACGAAATTTTGCAGATTCACTTTCGCTCGAGTTTTCCCCGATAATTCAATATAATAGGAGAGGCGGGCGGCTCGCATGGTAATTGGTGTTAACGAACACGCTCTGTCATTCACGACAGCGAAAATGACTGCGGCCGAGTGGAGCGTTTCCGGCTCACCGGCCAACTTCCGCGGCAGAACAATGGGAGCGCTTAACGCACCGGCGAAAGTCGTTAGTCAGTGTTATAACATTCCTCGTCGGTATGCGCGCCATGCTGGCCGAACGCGTTAATCTAATTTTCTGGGCATCGATTAATGCCGCTGCGAACATGGCCACGCGGATAAACGATCAAAAAATGGAAATCTAGTCGATGCGAAACGTTTTTCTCTACCATCGTCGAGGGTTTTTAAATACTTCAAAGCATCTTTGTGAAAAGTAATCAAAGGAGATGGCCATCTCCATACCCGTTTCACGATTTTGATACTCATGGGTTCATTTGAAAGGTATTATCGTCTAGTTTAACATATCCGGAAACTAGGATGCCGAAATCACGATTTCGACCACTCCCCATAAAGCCCCGTGTTAAAATGGTCAACTTTGGGCGCCATTTTGACCATGTTCCCATTAATCGATTTGGATAAAACTTGGTATAGATCATCTTGGCAGCCGATTCTATGGATTCCATAGGTTAAAAATTTGCCGGGACAATGGGGATCGACTAAGGTATGGAGATGACCATCTCCTTTCGAATGATGATCAGAATTTCATGGGAATCGAACGATCGATACACCATCTGCCGCGTTTCTTCGCTTTTCCAAATCATCTTCTTCGCGTAGAATCTCTAAAATGATGGAAACAAACATCCGCGCGGCAAGGAGCACCACAGGGGGTGTCAGCTTCCTGTTACGATCTTCTTCTTTCCACTTCTTGAATCGTGAACAAATTAGAGCTACCGAAAAGCGGTCCTTTTTCATGAATAGCGTGATTCATCATTAAGAAAAAAAAATTCTAAACACGTGTTCGCGTGTGGGTGATCTTGGAAGTGGTCCTGAAAGAAGCCGCGGGCGGTAGAAGAAGAAAAAAAAAAACAATGTCCCCGAAAATTGAGCGAAATTAGTGAAAATCCTTGTGGTTATATAGAAGCTGTCCGGGTCAGGGTCCAATTATACTATTCCCATTCACGTGGATCCTTCGGACTTGCCCTCTGGCCACGCCGTGTCTCGAAATCTCTTTTTAATGGTCGATTCTCGAATCCGTGTTCCATTCTCTTCACGACTCCGTCACATCCGGCACGATTTACGAGCAAATTAAAAGATCGACACGACCGACGACGCGTTCGTTAACGAGCGACCAGGCGATTCGATGTCGAACATCGGGAAGGTTGTACATGGTTTCGATCCTCGACGATCGATTCCTGTCTTTCAAGAACGACTTCATTTTCCGAGAAAGATTTTAAACAGTTTTTATTACGAACTGACAAATCCATTTTGAGTGTAGGTAATAGGAGAAAATCCATTAGACGTCGATTACATAGGGAAACGAACGTATCGAATGGAAAATGTTAGGTGGCGAAACGACGCGTTTAAAAAACCATTTGCGGTCCAACGGGTCTGTGATTTTAGTCGATAAATTAACGGGCCCTACTGTCGGTAATTACCTCGAATTCTCTGGCGAGCATTCTCCACTTTACCAATTTTCTCGATTACCGGCATGAAAAGCCCCTTAAGTGACCGCCTGTCCAAGCTAACCGGAAGGTTCTCTCTCGTCCGGCGACCCCTGCTTTATTATCCTCCATTTTCCCTGACGGAAGTTCAGACTTTATAATGTAAAAATAACATTCTCGATTGAAAATCCAGTGAAATTTTAAACCTTCACATAGGTGGAACAAAGGCAAGAACAATAGAAGAAAGGATATCAAGCGCTATAAATCCGTGAAAATCGAATTAACCGTACGCAATTAGGAATAACAAATGCGGCGGTGGGCGTTAATGAGCGTCACCGGAAGCGTGCGCGTACACGCGAAGAAGGGGAAGTCCGGGGAGAAGAGCGGGGTTCGCGTGCGACAGAAAGAGAAAGGGGGAGATAGAGAAAGCAAGAGAGTACCTCCTGCGGTTGGCTCTCAGCTTCCGGTTCGCTTGGGGGCTCACCGCGAAGGGGACAGAATGCACCGGTGGTGCAGCTCGCGATAAAATCGTCTAATTGTTTCGCTAAGCGTATGTGAATGTCCAACACGCGTTCGCTTGTTCCTTTCGTGCGTCACGTACAACGTATTTTTCCTCTGCCACGCCGCTTCTTTTTTACATTTTTTTTTTCCCGCCTTCCAAACCACCCCACCCTTCCCCTTCCTGGACAGAGGTTAACCCTTTGCCAACAAAAGAATCGTATCGCCAGCTACTGACCGACGCGAATGTAAATCGGCTACGGGAAATCAGTTTATGCTGATGTTTCTCGCACTCGCTGCCAGATGGAACGTTTGCAATAGCGACTTTCTCGCAAGTAGGGTAAAGTTGCTCAAATCGTACCCCTTAAGAAAAAGCTCGTATAAATGTTAGGATTTATCAAATAAAAAATTATATGTGTTATTCAAAATTTTTGTGAACAAATTCAATACTCTGAATGATTTTACATAAAATAAATTAAATATTTAAAAACTTGTAGTGGTACCACTTAGGAAACCTGTAAGCAACAATAATAATTAAAGCCTATTTTTTTGTTATTTCTGTATTCTTTTGTTAACTCCAGCGCATAGATCATGCACCCATGCTTTACATTTCAAGCATCGAATCATATTTTCCTCCCGGTCTTCTGCACAAATATTACGAAACCAATCAGAGTCAGTTTTATTGGTTTTCCTTTTTTTAATTTTTGATGTAGGTACTTTTTTGTTGACTACTGCTTTTCTTGTATATAGATACCGTTACATGCGCAGTTGTCGCAAAATTCAAAAGGTACGAATTAAGCAACTTTACCCTACCTCTTCAACTTCTAACAAACATGTTCTCTTTCTGTTTCAGGAGCGATTTCACGGAATGTCACGGACGAAGGGCTAATAGTGTTGCTAACTACGTTATACACGGTGGTTCGACCGGACCATACCCGCATGAGTGTCGTGACAACGGTGAGTCGTTTTCTGATAACATCGTTCCCTCGTGCCAACCGATCGCGCTTAGATTTTCGCTTAGATTGCTTTGGCTATTAGACGACGACCTTCGAGTCCTTTTCACCGTGTGATTGCTGTTTTATTTCGAACTGAATCAAGGACGACGCTTTCATGATTCTCCGTTCGAGAAAGCGTCCAGGTTACTTAACAAATTCAACGGAAATGTAGCACCGGTGCTCGATTCGAAAAGTAGATAGCGAAAATTTGCATGATCGAACGAGCAATTTCACCGTTATGACCATGAATTTGTGTTGATTGGAATTTTCTTCTAATTTATTCGTATTTTGTTGAAATTTGTTTGAAATACAATGGTTTAAGCTAGTGGTTGAATAAAGTAATAAAGTCTGTCTGGTGAGGATAAACTCGCGGCCAATTACGAGCGTCTCACGACGTTAGAATATAAAAGAGCGACACGCGGAAAGAGCGAATTGCTCGTCGACGAAAGCGCGACGCGACGCTTTGAATCCTAAATCGGTCGTCTGAAGCTTCGACGGCATTAAAATCGCGACCGCGAACAATCAACGCGTTTCCGACGCCTTTGAGGGAAACAGAGCTGTTAATATCGAGCCGCTTTGAGCTTGGAGATGCTCGTCGACATGAATTTTAAGCGAATTCCCGGCGACCTGCTGTCTCGCGGATGAACCGTTCCACCAATCGCGACAAACTAATTTTCTATTCAAAGTTTCAACACCTCTTTGTGTATATCCATCCCGAGTACATTCATTTTGTGCGAAGAAAATGGATAGAACCTTTTGACTTTTAACCTTAAAGGTTCGTGATAATGAACATTAATTTTATAATAATAATTTCTATTGAATATTCAGGGTCATTTCGCTCGGAGATCCTTGATGGCGCTTAGAAATCGTGTGAAAAGTTATCGCGTGACCCAGTCCCGGCCAATGATCGACTCATTAAGAACGAACAATGACGAAACTGACCCGTAACACAAGGACTACGTTAGATGATTTCGCAAGAAAGAAAGATTGAGCTAGCGTGATGCGGATCCGCCCAGACGACAGATACAGTCCGCAGAAAACTAACAAGGACCAGGAGCCATCGTGACGGGCTTTCATCGAGCGTCGATACCCTTCTCGCACCCTCCTGGTCCTTTCGTGACCGTGAAATTTCACTGAACATAATTTCCTCGAGTGTGAAACTATTTGCTTTCTCGGCGGGGCGCAGTCCGGCAACGATTTGCCGCGCGAAATCGCGTGACGCTTTTAAGGGATATAGCGAAATTGCCTTTGCCTTTCTGATTTTCTAATTGTTTCTTGCTCTCGCGTGACAGTCTCTGAACGTGTTTCTTTATTCTTTGGTTGACACAATTTATTTTAAGAAAAACGCAATGCCGCCGATGGAATATATTTAACGTAGTTCGATATGTTTTCTTATGCTTCTGTTTCTCGATAAGAATTTCTTTGTTATTGGCATATTTAATTTAAAAATCCGCCGTGCGTGCAACGATCGCGCCATCAGCTGTCCAAGGTTTCACACCTTTTAACGGCAGAAAAAGGATCTCTGGTGAAACGATCTCCATAATTCGTGCAAATAGAAGACGAACCGCGGCTCGGTTTCAATGATCGTAAACGAAACAATTCGCGAGTCATCCACGAAAGTGTCGGACATAGAATTTTTTGAACGCGTGATGCCAGGATCGCGTGACGAGGATCGAAAACAGTTGCGAGGAGAATCGCGTTGCGGTTTGTCCGTCATGTGTTTCGGAAGTTGGTCGTTCATTTTTATGTTTATTTATCCCCGATCTCTCCGGTTCGTTTGAATGGTCTAGCGAAGGAAATCTGGATGGTGCCCGAAGCGGGAGCGTGCGAGCGGATAGCAGCTGGTCGAGCGGGAGATCACGAAACGCAAAGTGCACGCGGCTGCATAATACGCGTGCGCAACATATGGAGAGGCGGTCAGGTTTGCTCGTGCAACAACAATTCGCGGTTTCTCGATTTTACGTCGAGATTAGCGGCCCACCATCCTTCCGTTGGACGTGCGTGAGCCTTTTTTCGTAGCTCGTGATCGCATTTCGAACAAAGATGCACCGATGCAAGCGGTGTTTTTTTCGACGCTCGTGCAGCCATGCATCTTTGTACCGTTTCGTTACGAGGCCTTTCGTTTCGAAATTTCAACAGATTTTATTTTTAATTCGGATCGCGATTCGCGGTGTAATGGAGGGACAAATTAATCGTAAGCGAACACTCGCGCCAAAGAGTTATCAATTCCGAATATATGACAGCGTGCGGTTATCAAACGGAAATCAGGCTACCCGGCGGAAGAGTTCGCGATCGACAAACGCGAAACCCGATAGCCTGATTTCCGGAAACCGACTCTGCGGACCACACCTTACGGGAATCGTCAGAACGTGACTAGTATGGGAACCGAGTTTGGTCAGTCATGATATTCATGGCCTGAGACCACCTCGGGGCCAACACGGCTGGCGACCCGATACCGAGCCAGTTATTTGATCCGAGGACTGGAGATTTGAATATTTCGGAAAGAGTGAGATTCATGTATATTTTATTCCCCGTTTCCCGAAGATGGTAGTACACGCGTGGCCGGACGATGCAGCATCAAAAGGATCTATCCGCGAGGTGAACTTTTGAAGATCTATCGATACCGTGTCGCTCGGGGAACGCCGATACCTTTCTCGAAAATTTCCTCTGGGCACCGGTCATCGCAAAAACGACCCTAATCAAATTTCAATCTTCCATTTTCTCGCTTATTCGTATTCTCTATAGAGTCACTCCGAAGCTTTGCATTTTCCTTCGCCTTTTTAAAGGCTTCCTCCAATTGTACAATTTTACCCTAGAATTCCAGCTTAGACTAATGCTCGAATGGAAATTTCCTTGCAACGTTCTCGTAAACGTGACTAATCGTTCCTCTGTCGTTCCTAAAATACGAAAACCGGAGCGACGATAAGATGGTAAACGTTTTGCATAAGTCGGGTTATCTAACGTCAGCCTACGACCGAGGAGGATCAATCATTTAGCTGGAACGAAAAGATACGAAACGGTTAGTCGATCTGTATGATCAACTGGTTTTGCTGGAAATGTAAATATCAATAACGACCGCGTTTCGTACGATTAAAAACGAAAGAAACAAATGAACCGTCAAAGTTTCGTTCCGCTCCATTAACAACGATAAACGTCAGAACGGTGAATTTAATGGCGATAGACGGTGGACGAGTGGCATTAACGAAATAACTAACCGCGACGTTTTGCGTGGACAATCAACGTCAGTCAGTCAGACTGGACGAACGACGGGTTCGAGGTAGACCGGAAGTCGAGCACCAGGCGAACGAGGTACATTCGATCGGGTACTCTTTCGAAAAGGGGTGGTTACCCTATCCGCCGACGACCAGCCTCGATTTACGAGCGGCTGGAAAGAGTTGAAAGCTCGTGATTTAGGGTATTTCGCGTTGATTCTCGGATTCATCGGCAGACGATGATGGTTTTTGAAAAGATTACATGGGAAAGGGTTAACGAGGATTTTAGAAGGGCAGACAGGTTTGTTGCCGATAGCAACGTTCACCCGTCACCACCCTCGTTCCAGCTCGTATCCAATATTCGACAGGGAGTCGGTGAGGTGTTACGGTAATACACGATCGAGGAATGCCATTTGCCGGTGCTTGATTTATGCATTACAGAATATAGAGACACGCGGTGTCCCCGTTGGGGATTCGAACACCGGTGCCGTGGAGCGAGCAACGTGAGTATTATTCAAAGTGTTGCTCATTTGGACACGTGGACAGAGGACGGAGTAAATCGGGCTTTGACCGTACTCAACGACACGTGACGACACGTGGCAACGCGTTTCGTGGCTCGCGCGTTACGACGCTCCTACTTTGGTACGGATGTTTACAAGCTGCTTGGAAATCTCGCTAAGAAACTCCGATTTTTCAAACGAAGAAAGGAAACGGTAAATAATCCCCTAACGCGAACGCGAGTCGTGTCTTTTATTGCACCCTGAAATTTTTCCTCGGACAGGAAAAGAGTTTTACGTTTGAAAAAAAAAATCCTGCCTCGAGAGGGAATTACCTTCGTCGCGGCTTTATAAAGCAGCGTATTACTCGAATAAAAGTGACTCTGCTGTCTTCGCTAGGAAATCCGAAATCAGCTCCGGCAAAGTTACTATTAGTTGGAAAAAGCGACTGGAATTTATTTAAAAAGCCAGACGAGCTTTTCAGACGATTCTTTACGAGCCATGCAACCGCTTCCATGGAACGGAGTTTCACGCGTCTCGAAAAGAATGGATCCGCGTAAAACCGTCCGAGGAGAGGGTGAATCAGGAGGACCGGAAGGACCACGATATCAAACCGTCTCGACTAGGGGGTTGTAAGAGACAATCTGGTAAAACGTTGACTTTAAAAACGAACGGGAAATCTAATCCATTTCGCGACTAGCTTTTACACGAGTGCTCTCGAGGTTAGTCAGCGTTAATGAGAATGCCTCGAAGCGAACTCGATCCACGAACGAATCGGTGCGGAATAGGAAACGATCGAGTTTACGATGGAACGCGGAAAAGAGTAGCTGCTGGACATTCCAGAGATTTTCTCTGACGGCTCCGTGCAACTCGACTCCTCCTCGTTACTCGACCGAATCGAATAACTCTTTCGTTTATTAAAACTGTGTCACCGACGAGTTTGCCTTCAAAGCCCTCTGCATCGACTTTATCCAGGTTCGCGGGTACAAAGTTTACCCGTTAATAAGTAATCTAGTTAGTAGAACCCTTTAGAAACTGAAATTATAGAACTCGGAATAAAATTCAAGTTTATCTCGACACCCTCGCGTCACGAGAGAAAAGGGTCAAACAAGTTGGCGAAAAGTTGATCGTAACCGAGTATTAATTTCTGCTATGCAGTCGAAGTTAATCGAATTTGACGTTCGGTCGAACTCGACGTAGCCGCGTTCTCAGAGGAACAATGAATTCTTGCCCCAGAGAATTTGCAAGCGGCACTCTAATCGCCGACACGAAAACCGCTGGCCAACCCCCTCGACAAAAGGCGTACTCGAGTTGCGCCATCAAATCGTTCGCTACCAGTTGCATGTTCGAGGACCTTTGAAAGAACGCTGCCACTCCAGCTTCATCGAATGAAAATCTTTCTCGATAGTGTATTTAACGGTCGAGTACCGGACGGATCCCTACGGGCGATCGTGTACCGGGTGATCGTAAAGCGTCGAGGAGAAGTGAAAAGTAATAATGAAAGTCAGACGGGATCTTTAGCGTTTCGTGGAAAATTGCTGGATTATGTGGCAGCGATTCCTCGAAATCGCATGAGGGAAGGAAATAAAGTGGAACGGAAGGAAACAATCGTACGCAATGAAAGTTGGCAATCGCATGTTTGCAAACGCGGCTCGATATGCTAATCCGTCGGTGGTTAACATTTTTATTCTTTCCAAGATAATTTTTTTTTTCTGTCCGTTTATAAGGCAACAATTTCGAAAGAGCACCCCGTACACTCTTCAAAGTCCACGGTCCTGTTTTTTTTATTCCACGTTGGCCATTTATGGGTGGCGTGCCACTTGACAGGACGCACGGCGTCACGGGGTAATCAAAGTGCCATTATCCATGGGAAATTGTAACCCTCCAATCTCTCTTTCTCACCCCTCCACCTTCTTGCCACGTATTCATACGAGCTATCGCGAATCAACTCCTCTCTCTTTCTCTGTCGCAGGGGTTGCGAGAAGCACCCCAACTTGACCTCTTCGTCGCGCTTATACTCGATACGGTGTATCGACGGGGTGGTCGTTACGTAAACCCCTGCCTCCCTCTTGTAACGCGCGTTACAAGGGAAGGGTCGACGAGTGGCACGCTGTCAAAGCGGAGTCAACCGCTGAAAAATGGCCGCGACTTGTCACGAAGGATTCGATGTAATCGTAACTCTCATCGGTCAACCCAGCCTTTTTCAATTTTAATTGTTTTCTGATACAAATGATCGATCGCGATTCCTCGCGTTTTTCCTACGAATTTTTATTGTGTCGAGTCAATTTTGTAACACGAAAGGTCAGGATTTGTTTTACCGATTGAAAATTTGATCGAGCAATCTATCTCTCGATTCTCTCGATTCAAGTCCAGTCTTTTCATCAGCTGAAAATCCATTTTACTCATAGACGTATTACTCCGTCGAGGAGGCTCTCGAAGCAAGTCTGCGCTGGAAAAAGCGAAGGGGATCGCACCCTCGAAACGTAACCGATGCGAGTGTCGATTTCTCGATGCTCGTGGGATCGGCGTTTCAGTCGTTCACTTGGCAGTCCGCTCGAAGAAAAGGTGCGCTCGCGAAGAAAATTTTAAGGACTCGACTTCCGAAACACTGGACACGTTATTGTATCCCTAGTGGGAAGCCAGGGGGACGAAGGGAGTTGGGAAAGAAACTTGAAACGTGTGATCGAAGGTTAATGCGATCGGCTAGTGAAATGGAAACGAGTGCTACACTGGCCACCATGGAAACACTTGTCTCGCAAGTGTCGCGAAAATACGAGTCTCGTATTCGAAGGGTCGTAAGTGACATCTTATCGAGGCTACCGATCGTGAAATTGTAATTGTACAAATTAAACGAAGTTTCCGAATGATCACTTTACCGTGAGAAAATTCTAACATGGATTTAACAAATAAAGTGATAAAAAGTAAAAGTTTGGAAACACAGACTCGAGAGGACGGAGAGAAAGTAGTAATCTGCCGGAGACAGTTTGCCCTCGAGCCAATCAGCCACCCTTAAGCTATTATCCGTCCGTACGATTACGCGAGCGGTGCAAAGCTGAGCAGAAAATCAGACTTCGATAATCGATGCCCGGCTCGGTTGGCTTGCTGTTAACCCCTTGATATTTAACCCCGTAATTAGCGCGATGTCAACCACGGACTCGACGAATCCCCCGAGCGTCCAAGAGAGACCACTTGATTTCCGTGGTTTTACCCGCACGCAGACGTATTGGTTGCTTTCGTTGGTGGTGCGAAAGATTCGTATAGGGGGTGGAGATACGCGTTATGATAGAACGAACCGATTCTCGCAGCCTCTCGCCTGCGAACCCCTCCGTTGGGGGTTGTTTCCGTGGTAGCGTGATTTTCTGATTAGCACCGGGTCGACTGGCTGCGGTTAACCGTTGTTAGGTTGCCGCTCGATTGGTATGCATGGGCTGGGATTCGTGCCCACGGTACAACCCCTGAACCACGACCGTGCCTTCTCTCTTCTCCTACACGCCATCCACCACCCGTTGCATCGACGATTACTTCCCTACCTCTCCTGGACCAAGCAACACAATTTTTTTTTTTTTTTTACCATTCGAAAACCCAGCCCGTCTGCACCATCGCAATTTCAACATTTTTTTATTCGATATAATCGTATGATTAAAGATGTAATTCGTGGCATAGAAGAATTTAAAGGCAGCTTAAAAGATCCCTTTTGCGGGATGAAATGGTTACGAGAGGATTGGGAGTAAAGGAAAAACGGAGGACCATCCGAAGCACTCGTTTGTCCGCGCTTACCTCCTCTTTTAAGGTTCTTGTAGCGTCCCGGAAGTACGAAATCTAATTTAACCTCCCGCCCGATCGCGTCGCTTTTCCCTGCCTCGAAATTCCCTCGCGTTGGCCTCGCATCGAAGTAAAAATGTCCACGATTCGAGAACCCCGTCGAATCACCTGGGACTAAAAACCATGTAGTGCTTGATTATTTCCCCGAAAAGGGTGACCAGCAACGTTTGAGATTGCTTTTAAAAATTCCTTGCCTCGCTTCTTACGAAACGCGGATATATTTTTCTACCAGTTACAGGGAGCATAACGTTTACTCGTTATCGGAGTTTTTGCTGATTCCGATGGAAATTCGGCATCGACGTGGATAAAAACGCGCGTCTTCGGGCGATGCGTTGGTCGAGAGGGAAAAAAGGGAAAGCACGGGGCAGGCGTACGTCGAGAAAAGTTTTCGCCAAACCGGATACAAGGAAGTTCCACCGTATTCGCGTATCCGGCGCCATAAATCTTAGCCTCTTCCCGCCTTCTCCTGCCTGCTGGCCAAGTCACCCTGTCCGACGAATAAATTTCTCAACCAGCCCTTTCCAACTCACCATCGGTCGATTCCAATTCGATTTCCAATACGAGAAATTGCATAAAAGTTCCATCGTGATCTTTTGGTACATTCTGTTTTACCGACTGATCTATATTTTGAAATTTTTCTATTCAACAATTCCACGATATTAAATTATTAGCGTCTTCTCATTATAATTATTGGTACAAAAGAAATGATTTTAAGTAAGAAAATTTATGAATATTTTTGCTTCTGTTGGTAAAACAGATATAGATCTTCGTTTCTGCAGTACCGACAGATTGTTCCATTGATAATTTCCTGTAGTTGTTTGAAATATGAAAACGTTATACTCCCTCGATAATCCTGGAAAGCTTCGATTCGCTTATTCTATGGACAAGAATTTATGAGCTATCCATGACGGGGTTGCTTCGGCGCGTTAAGAGGATCGTATAATAAGATAATTAACGGGGAGTTGACAAATTGAATCGATAGCGAATGTATTCTTTTGATCGCGGCTATAGTCGGGCTGACTTTCGTCATAAATATTTCATGGCTACCGACGTCCCTGTATCCATGGAAAATCGAAGAACGTTCAACGATCCATCCCCCTCTGGCACCGTGCGAGACACACCCTCGAGAAATTTTCACGCAGAAAGCATGAAAAACCGATAATCTTCCATCGATCAGTATCAGAGGATGTAAAGAAGCGTTTCTCGGAAATGGAAATGCCGCTTTCAGTGAAAAAAGAAGGAAGAATCACGCGCGGAATGACGAAGAGGATGATCCGGATTGGATAAAGGAAAATTTCGTATTAAAAATATTAATTTCTTCTAATGCCCTGATCGATGTTCTGAAAATATCTGTAGACGCTCGGTTTGTCTGAAGGAAAAGGGTACGGCGTTAAGAGTTAGATAAGCGGGCCTACAGGAAGCCATTAAACCGTGGAACAGGGTGAAAGGAAGGAGGATGATATCAGAGCGATCCGGCGATTGGCTGCGATGCAATTTCGCATGGTACGCCGGCGGCACGTTGGCCGAAGGTGTTAAATTCACTGGATGTACGTCGGACGAGCCATTCTGGGGTAGCCGACAAATCCGATCGTATTTTCATCGACGCCAAATTGGCAATATCCTCGCCGGTGACGATTCCTGAATTATGCATCAGCCTCGGGGACAGTCGCTTCGAAGTTTATCCATCCCGCTCGTTTCCATCCGCAGCTCTGCCAGTTCCACCCGTTCGACTCTCTTCACCGGGGCGAGTTTTCTGCCCTCGTAGCTCTACCACCCTCGCAAAACCATCCTCTCCCGATCACGCTCTACGCCACCCTCTGCTTCCTTGTCTTCTCTTCTCTTCCTCCCTCCTTCTATCTATCTACCCATCCTTCAGACCCTTTCTCCAATGGGAAACGTCACTTATTGGTCGAACGAAAGGCAGGAAAAAGAGAGGACACCCTCGAATCCGACCAATCGCGGTGAACGTCCGTGATAATACTCGCGATATCTGCCCTGGTACAGACCGATGCAAAAGTAACCCTTGCTCAAGGGACGTCGCAAGAGTAATCGAGAACAACCCACTGCATTCACGGATGTCCAATCGAGCTCACTCTGAATATATTTTCTTTTTATAGAGGGTATTTCAAAATAGGAGAATTAAGATTCATTCCCATAAGAGAATTCCAGGAAAGGACAGTAATAAGAGTGATCCGTCGATTAGACGTTTCCGTGAACGAGCGAGGAGGGTAACGAAGCGTTGCGAATGGAGGAAAAAGTGAAATCCGTGGAGGATAATCGAATGGAGCGTTTGGAAACGGCCCTTAAGCCTTTATGAGAGGGGACAGACAATAGAAGGTAAAAGTAAAGCGTCGTTCTTGGAACGGAGGGCTCTGCTCACCCCAATAATAAAATGATAAGAACCCCACAGCCCGTTCGCCCTGCTACACCGTTTCCCACCCCCTTAACCCTCTGTACCGTTTCCTTCGACCGGAGCTGCCTCGTATATAAATGTCGATATTATTGTAACGAAGCGCTTTCGATTGCGATTTCTCCTTCCGCGACTTCTCTATTGCTCAGGCACGAACGCTCGCAAATTCGTCGAATCAACTTCCGGATTGATGGTTTCCGGATCGCGCGCATGCCAGAAAGAGCGACGACCTTACGAAATTGTTTCGATTTAGCTTTTTCTTTTAGGTAATTCGTTTAATAAACAATCGTTGAGACGTAAGCGATGCATGTGTAAAAGATTTATTCAATTTCGTCGACGGAATTCTCGTCTCGCTATGGTTGTACAAAAGAATTTTTCAAATTGAGCCTCGATGATGGTGCGTATTTCCCGAGCTAATTTTCCATGCTGCAGAAACGCAGAAAGGGATCGACAGTTTTCCATTCGCGAAGTCTACTCGAATTTAGTACTTGGACTCTTAGAGAAATAAAAAAAATTAATCAAATGTATATCGAGCGTCGCGTGTCCGATGAGGCTCGTTCGTGATTCTGAAAAACAGAGCTTCCCCCGACACGGTGCCGCGTTCTGTCACGGCTTTTCACCTTCTTCAGGATCCTCGAGGATGTACGTGATGAGACTCGACGAATTTAAGACGAAAGCACCGCGTCAGACACGCGACAAAGAATACACACGAACAGTCGATTCCTCCACCCTTTTGCGTTTCGTTCTTCAGATCCTTCGAATCAGTTCGAAAATGAAGAAGCAATAGAATTTTTTAATCGTCGAACGAACAGCTGGCAGACGAGTCGACCGAAAATCATTAAACCACCACTGGATCCAGGAGACCGAATATCATTATCTGATTAGACTTCGCTGAAAACTGAAATCCTCTCTGCGATTGGTTCGTTCCGTACCCAAGCCTCCTCTTCTATCGTGCCCTGAAGAGTTCATGAAAAACATATTATGGAAATATGGAAACTTAAAAGTCCTAAAAATTGTACCAACCTTCAAGGTTTCTTCTTCTTTTTCTTCTCCGATCTCCTGGGATTGCAAGGTTTTTGCCTCTTGCAATCCTGTTTATCCTGGGGACAGTAGTGAGCCTCCAATGGACAGACATACTTTTCTCTAACGTTACACGGTTTCACAGGCTTCGATTGTTCCTTTTTCTCTTTCTTCGTATCGTAACAAGGACACGGACCAGGATGCATTTTCGGGGGTGGTGGACAAGGACAAAGTACTACAGGTTTCGTAGGTGGCTTAGGAAGAGGAAGAGGCGGGCAAATCTCCTTCGGTTTCGCTAAAGTTCGAACTTCCACGCAGGGCTCCTGCTCAGGTGGTTCTGGACATGGTTTCGGTGGGGCAAACTTCGGCGCGGGACACTTTGCCGGTCCATACTCCATCTTCGCTGGTTTGGTGAACTGAGGGATATGACACTTTCCAATTGGTACACACGTCTGTACGCAATCTTCCTTCTTCTTCTTCTTCTTCTTTTTCTTCTTCCATTTCTTTTTCTGCATTTTCTTCGATTGATCGCTGCACTTTTGCCTCTTCTTGCCACAGTCATCCCTCCTGCAGGATTTCGCGCAGGTTTTCGTGTTTTCATCGTGGCATATCTCTCCCACGTTCTCGCAACTGGACTTGTCCGATTTCTTCAACAGCATCGTAGATACGTGCAGCTTTCTATATTGATATCTTAGAGGAAGAAATCTAGAGATCGCCTGATACGTAGACATCTTTCTTTTCTTTGGCTTCCTTTTGGGACACTTCGGACAGGATGGAACATCGTCTGGGCATTTAGTCGGCTTTGCTGCTTTCTTGCAAGGTGGACAGGGTTTAGGGCAAGGACACGGAGGTGGTGGTTTGGGACAGGGACAAGGGCAGCAGGGTGGTGGCGGCGGACAGGGTGGAGGCTCGGGACATTCCGCGCAAGGTGGACAAGGTGGGCAGGCTCTTGGTGCAGGCGGAGGTGGGCAAGGTAGAGGTTTGGGACAGGGGATCGGCGGAGGGCAAGGTGGACAAGGTGGCGGTGGTGGGCAACAGGGCGGCGGACAAGGTAACGGGCAAGGACAGGGTTCGCAAGGCGGTGGTGGTGGACATTCCTTTTGCGGTGGACACTCGGGACACTTTGGAGCTCTCGGACACTTGGGCAGGGGCGGTGCAGGAGGCGGTGGACAGGGTGGAGGGCACCTGGGTGGTTTAGGTATCTTCGGCGGAGGTGGAGGTGGCGGTGGGGCTGGAATCTTTGGAGGTCTTGGAAGTCTCGGCAGCTTCGGTGGCGGAGGACACTTTCGGTAGCATATTTTTGGCGGTGGAGGCTTCTCCGGTGGTTTCGGACACGGAGTGGGACACGGTGGTGGACAAGGTGGTCGAGGACGGTCGGGACACTTGGGGTTCACTGGTCGTCGACGACAGCAAGGTGGTGCCGGTGGGATACACTTTTCCATTGGAGGGCAGGGTTTCTGACGCTCGCTTGGCTGTCTGCATGGTCCTCTCCTTTGATTACTCGAACCTGGCGACTTTGGCGGACGCGTCGAGGGTGGCTTCTTCTTACCTTTACCCATCAGATTGGAGGTCGTTTGAAGAAACCTCGTTTGTTCTTGCTTTATGTAGTTGGTCAGTTCGTTCGATAACCAGACCACATTAGACCTGGTGCTGAAGTTTCTATCAGAGACGAGTCCTGGGTTATAAAATCTCGACGAACACGCCCAATTCCAAGTGTTTCCTGAATAATTTCCAAAAGATGATCCCAAACAGTATTGGCTCCTTGCTCGAAGGCAGTTCCTAAGCGTCGCCTTCGAAAATCTCAGAAGGTTTCCCAAAGATTCCGTTCTGTCTTCGTGTTTGGCCTACGACGAAGACAATAGAGACGTTTGATCGATGTTTTAATCTTTCTAGTCTGGTACGCCGCTATCTCCACGTACCCTCTGTCTCTCGACCGGACGACAACGTTTAACAACATTTTCTCGTCTTGCACGGTTTCTTGGGCGGACACTTTACGCAGAACGGCTTCTTTTCCGGCTTCGGTTTCGGGGGATAACCCGGTGGCCCCATGGGCGTACAGGGACCCTTTGGCGGATGACAAGGACTCTTGTCCGGCCAATTCGGCGGATCCTCGCCGCAGTCTGGTTCGCCCAAACGTAGCTCCCTCTGTCTCACACCCTGGATATACATCAGACGACGATGCTTTATATCGTGCTCTTTCTCGCCTTTGTCCTCCTAGCCCACCTCCCTCCTACACCGACGTATTTCGACCACGCTCGAGAAAATGAGGCAAGAAAGGTATTAGCCTGTCCAATAAGTTCGTGCCTTTTGTCGTTTCGTGAATGCGAGGCAAGAAATGAAAAGAAAAGAAAATGATCACCAACTTATTGGACAATCTAACGGTCCTCTTCAACACCTTGCAAGACGAAACCCGCGACGAAATCGTGTCCACGATCTTCTTTCGTGGAAGTGTTTGGTGGCTGATGTATCTTTGGGGGGGACGATTTTAAACGAGTTCAGAGGTTACGAATAATCCTTAAGACTTTAGACGAAACGTGTCGCGTTAACTGTTCGACGCTTTACTCCAAATCCTCTTCGTGGTACGGTCTTCCGCCGGGCATATCCGTAAATTGGTTACTATCTCCGCCGTAGTCTTCTTCGAACTCGTCGCCTTGTGGGAAATAATCGTCGTTTCGCGTTCTGTCGCCGTTGGTCGCGAGGATACCGCCGTTCCTCGCGACGAACCTTGACATCCAATCGGTCGTTTGATCGATCGTCGACGGGATCATGGATCCTTCGGAGCTCGAGGTCATCGACAAAGGGCCCCTGTTCCTTTGCTTCTTAGCTACCTTCATTTCGAGCGGACCAGTGTTCGTCCTCTGCGGGGAGAGAGGATGATCCGATATTTTCGATCGTTTTTCTATACGTGTATGTGTGTGTGCTATTTTTTTTATTTTGTTTTTTGTTAGAACGGTTTGTTGTTTATTTTTTTTGCTTAACGTTCGGCTCGTATCGTCACGGTTATCATTTCTTTTTTTTTTTTTTTTTTATTATTTTGAGATGAGGAAGAGGCAGAAGGGAGGTGGAGCCATAGCGACGAGTCTCGTGATTAATTGTTTTTAAGACTCGTGGACGAGTCTCGGTCTCGCGTGATGCTCGATCATCGTCATCGAGTATTTCGCGAACGATTCGATAATATGCCTTCATTTGGCAGCCGAGTTATCTGAATGGAAAATAATTTGTGCAACTTACTTCGAAAACCTTATCATTCTGATGTTGGTGCCTGTTCAGGGACCCCGATGTTGGCTGCAGCTGCAATTGAAACCAACAGACTCGCATTGTTTTTCGTTTTCTTTTTATGTTTGAAAGAGGATATTAAGACGCAAAAAATACGTTCGCTTATTATTTACAGTGGCTGATCAAATTATTAGAGTCATAATACAAAGCAATTGAATTGCCTAGAAATTCTTCGGACTTCAACCCCATCGAAAATTTGTGGAAATATTTATTATTAGTAATAAATATCAATTGATTGAACGTTTGATAGAAGTATGGGCTAAGAATAAAGCAATCAAAATGAATTCTTTAAAATGCATCGAAAGACTTTTTTGTATATTAATAGTGGAGAATTATTGATCAAAAGTTACACAATATAAAAACCTTAAAATTGTGGCTCTATTTCTACAGAAACACGAAAAACCTATTTTTCATATCATAGCTCTAATAATTTGATCACCCATTGTAATATCTGATCCTTAAAGTGTTAAAAAATAATTGACCTATTATTAAAACGTCATTTCGTTTGGAGGAACAAGATTGTACTTTATTTTAAATAATATTATTTCAATTGGACAAGACGTTACAAAAATTTCAATTTTATAAATAGCTACAATTTTTTACTTATTCCTACCATTTTCATTTGCTTCAATGATTTTTCATTGCTCCAGTGAAACACATTTATTGACGCAACAGGTTTCACTCGCACTACACAAAATTTCCCATTCCATTTTATCAATTCAAACGAGTGGACACAAAAGTTACGGGAAAACGGCGGAATCTAATTATCCCCATAAGTTTCATTCATGAAACAATTCGGGGACAAAGGTACTTCACCCGCAACCCTCGATCTTTCGAGGTGTCGTTTGAAATTTAAATTGAAGCAACAGTAGAAAACTTTCGATTTCCATCCGATTTTCCACCACTCGTTGAGCAGCCAGGTGCTCGAACCACTGGAGGGCACTTTTCACTTTCAGCCTGTTTCTTCTTTCCTTTCTTCATCATCGCTTTCTTCGGTCCAGCATCGACATCCTTCTTTTTAGTAACCTCGCTAGAAGTGCTTTCTTTCCTTTCTGCAGCCTTCTTTGTCTTCTTACACGGCGACTCCTTAGTGTCATCCTTCCTAAACTTGCTGCAAGGGTCCTCCTTGCTGACCTCCTTGCAAGATTTTCCATAAAGATCCTCATTCCACAGTTTCTTGCATGGATCCTTGTCATCCTTCTTAGACTTGCTGACCTCCTTGCAAGATTTTCCATAAAGATCCTCATTCCACAGTTTCTTGCATGGATCGCCCCCCTCTTCTCGTTTGGACGATTTTCCACATGTGTCCTGTTGCCTGTACTTCTTGCAAGGATCCTTATCCTGTTTCTTACAAGAATCCTTATCCCGTTTCTTACACGAAGTTCTCTTCTGGGTCTTACAAGGTTCAGCATCTCCTGAACCACACTTCTTCGAACCTCGATCCTGATCGCTTCGTTTACACGTCACCTGTTTTTGTTGGGAACATTCGTTCTTGCACTTTTTACGAGAACTACTCTTTTTGCAGATATCATCTTGTGGTTGTTTTTTCTCGCAGCATTTGCGAATTTTGTTCTTCAGCCAGGAGCCGGAGTCCTTGGAATCCTTGCAAGAGAAAAGGATCGAAAAAGGGGGAGCTTCCTCTACTGCGAATAAAGAATCGAGGTTGTAGGAGGTCAGACTCGAAGAGGATCCTGCTTTACGTCTGTTGGTCCTTAAGTTCTCCAGGAACTCTGCGATCCTGGAGGATACTTTCATTGGCTGTGGTTGATCGTTCGAGTCGCTGTTTATTTCCGACTCTTCCATCGATTCCTCGATGCTAGACGCACTTATGTCTTCCGTTACTTCGAGGTTTGATCCTTGAGATTTGGAATCATTGATGCTATCATTGATGCTCAGAGAATTGGAACTTGTTTTCTGTGTATGCGGAGTGAAATCACTGATAGAGGTAGAAGCGTTCAGCTTCTCTATTTGATGAAGTTGTTTAGAATAATTCTCATCCTGAACACAGTTGATTTTATTGATCTTGCTGCTTCCGGATTTGATATTCTGAACATCGTTAGCGGTGTCTTCGGGTTTCACATCGAAAAACTTGTAGAAGAACCATGATAGGGATCTTCTTCTCTGTTGAACCAACCCGTACAACATTTTCGGTTTCTTGTCAGAGAGAATGGCTGGAATGGTCCAATTTTTTGACTTCGTACTACTGGAATATGTATTCTTTATTTTCGGCTCAGTTTTCTTTGCTCGAATCCTCTTGTTATCGATCTTTGATGCTGTCAAGAGTCGATGATGATCGACATTTGCTGTAATCCCTTTCTCAACGTGTTTACCTATCATTTTATTAATCTTTTCACCAATTTCGCTTTTTCTCTTCTTCGAAGAACATCTTTTATCGACAATCTCGGTGATGAAACTGTTCTTCGCTGTTGAAACTGTTCTCTCTTTGCTGGAGGTAACGATACTGGAAACTGGTCTGATAAAATGTGACTCTTGTTCCATGTTTCTATTTATTGGAAACTTTTCATCGTATAGAAAAGCGACATTCGAATACTGTCGTCGTGCGTAAGACGAGGTTGGGATTTTAGAATGATCCTTCGATAGATGGTTTATGAAATCTGGGAACTGTCTACGAAGTTCGGAAACGATCCGGCTATTGGGCCGGAAGTTATCAGGTCCCATTTCACCGAGAACTCGAGGACCTCGTTGATTCATAGCGTACGCGTTCTTGAGCCCCTGAGAACAGACGGAGAGACGATTTCAAGGTGAACGATCGGTTTTTCCAAAGGAGGAGGAGATAGAGGAAATAAGAGTGATTTTAAAGGGTACATTTTCATGGAAGTTTTGGAGGCTTTAAGAGTGCTCGAAGCCTGTCCATCGTCTCTCGTCGTAAATTTCTCGAGGAACAAGGGGCATTATCGTTAAAAATCTTAATGAAACGTTGAAAAATTCTATCGATATTCGTTTAACCCTTTGCGAACGGATGCTTGTTAGCTTTTTGTGGAACAATTAAACTCGAATGTGCCAGTCTGTCACTCGAAATGCAAATCTTCTAAATATAAAAAGCATATTCTCATCCCTATCCTCCTCCTCATCCTATTATCGTCATCGACTAGGCACTCTGTCACGTATTACTTTATCAAACACGCTATTTCCAGACGATTGGAATCAATAAAATATCGAATTCAGAGCAAAGAATTAAACGACCGCACACATGACTCTAAATTATGTCAGTCATCGTGTTATTTCGCGATTTTAATTCTTTAAATAATGCAAATTTCTTACCTGCGATCCCATTCTGTCGGTTTTCATTATTTGCTCTGCTGCACTCTCTTCGGCGAGGGGTAGACGACGTAGGTTTTCAATTAGTTCTTGGGTTTCAATCTATTTACGCGAAACATATTTTTATTTAATTATAATTACACTTGTGACCAGAAGTTTGGATAATTCTTACCGGTTCGATGTTGCCTCTACTCGATTGTGATGTTTCCAACATCGAAAACAGCGTCGATTTCTAATTAAAGCGATCGCGTTTAAGTAGCAGCTCATTTCCAAATTATCTGGGAAAATTCTTACCTCGGAATTAATCGGTTCACCGATGTTCAGATTATGCAGGCGGTTCGGTATCGATGTAAATCTTTTATTCAACGAAGCCACGTCGTACAACGCGAGGACATCGAGTTTCGAGGTTTGCTTCAGCATCTGCGACAAGGATCGGCTGATTCCGCCTGTGCCTCCAATCATCGCCAGCTATACGAATTTTGTTAACAAGAAAGAGAGAAATTATCTGTCAATTAAGAAGGACGAGTCGGATGGATCGGATCGTATCCGAAAAAATTGTGCACCTTGTTTTCATCACCAACGTGATACTTCCGCTGACTGATGGTCTTCACGATTGATTTAGCGGCCCGGGAAAACATTGTTAATCCTGTCGGTGAATTACTAGAAATTTTTGTAACGCCTTCATCGAGCGCACGACATGTCCAAAATATGGCAACTAACGGTCTCGGTTGTCAAGTGCAACGAATTTTGCAATTGTTTTTCCGCGGAATCGAATCGGAAAGTGTGCCTTGCATGCGGGGAAATGAAAATCGCTTTTTCATTTGATATCATCCCTCGCTTTTTTAAGATCATACCATTAACGTCCTCTAGCAGCGAACGATGGAATTATCGATACCTTCAGAGGTCATTTTACCATCTTTGGAACATTACGTGTTACCACAGGCGAGTTGCAAGGTAGATTTACCATAAAATGGAAGATTAGCCTCATACTATTTTCATGTCACACCCTGCTATACCAACTACAATCGGTATCCTGTCGCGCCTTGTTTAATGGTAAGAATTAAAATTATAGACGGCAGATACGACAGCGACAATTTTCCATCTGGGTCATTTTATCGCCCATCACTAGATGGTGCTTATGGTATTTTCTAAGAACGCGTAGGTTTTTTTAAAAAGGATAAAGAAGGGAGTCTTGTATAAATCATACAAATTCTTTATTAAATTACTTATTCGCTATTATTACGCAGGTATAAATAATTGCTCGATGTAAAATCATTTTCTTCTTCTTAGTATCCTTCGTCTGAGCTGCTAATGGTGTAATCGGGAAATCTCTTTTCCAGTATACCGACAGTCACATCGTGATCAGCCTTTCCAAAGCCCTAAAACCAAAAGCAAACGTATGTTATACATCGGGTATTTGCTCATCTGTTCAATAAATAAATGGTATGGAGTATAGCAGGGTGTGTGCTGAAACAAATTTGCATAGAGACAGGACAGGTGTCAAGTGTCTCACAAACTGACGGGAGAAAATGATTGGTGGGAAAGAAGATGGTTAATCGATCAGATCGTCGAGGCGACGAAGTTCGTTAGAACGTGATAATTCGTTAGCTCACCTGAGAATATCCGTACACCTTGAGGATTCTCTCGTCAGGATCGTGCTCGATTCTTCCACCCCCTAAACATTTAGCCCTCAGCCCGGGAATCGATTGTAACTGCAACCCAGTCTCGTCGAAAATGTCAGCTAAAACAAACATTTTATCTTACTAAAAGAGAGAACAACAGAAAGAAAAATATCCATATTGTAATGTAAATGGGTTAAAATGAAATTTTCTCTTTTACGATGTTCTATTGAAGAACCCGTTTTTATTCTCTCGCTACAGACAAATCAATATTCCCTCTATCTGAAGCAGAAAAATGAAAGAAAATCTCGCAATGGTTTCCTTGACCAAAGGAAAGTTTATATTCATTTCCAGCGACCAAAAAAATTAGTCAAACGAACGTTAAAGTATATTATTACACTTTTACACGATTATAGAAATCATAACGAAGGTCGTGTTTCCATGAATAATGAATTCATCCAATAAACTACGGGGTATGGATCGAACAAAGCTTTCGAATAACCAAATAAATCGAACGTTTACGCTGTATTAGTTGTGCATTCGATCGAAGCGTACACTTCGTTTATAAATTCTACCTCGGATAAACTATACACGCTGCTTTTCCATTTTCAATCTATCCAAAAGGTATACGAACCAATCAATTGTCAAAAACACAACATTGTTGTAAAATCGATTCAGTTGTCATCAGTACATCGATTCAGTACAATTCGGAATAAAAGAATTGATCGGTGGTGGTTTAAAGCTTGGTATTGCAATGTTTTCAAAAGCTTCATTTTTTTTTTACTTCTGTATGCTATCGCTTTCAATCGTTTTGATCATTTTTAAAATACAATTTCAACGCGATGACGAGGATGACAGGTGACTGGCACCAGCAGTCTCTCGTGTTTCATTCGTCCACGACATTCCACCAGTCCATCGTGGTATCATACGTGATAGGTATCCAAAGAGTTAAGACTCGTACAAAATTGCAAACCTTGATATCGAGTCTGATTTCACGCAAAGGTCGTAGGATCGTTGCGAATTCGGTGTTTAACGCAGTTCGTGTGGTCGTGACGGGCTTTGTGTCAAGTTGAAACACAAGGTGGTGCCGTGTTAACGTCGAAAACGTTATCCGCGCTTCGTTGCGATTCCTCCTTGGCCAGAGAATCGAAACCGAACCTGGAAATTGACTGCAAAGCGGAAGCGCCGGCAAATTAAACCACCAGTCACTGAATGAAAATCTGTGCGTTTTAAATAAATGATAGTCGTAAGAGGTTCTTCCTCGGCATTAATCTGCGCGATGAACGAACATGGTCGAAGGGTGTACCAATTATCGAGGAACGGTGAAGAGGCTGTCGTATGGAAAAGGTCGCGGGAAGTTAATTAGGGCGGCATAATCATTGTCCTCAAGTTCATTATCCCAACAGGGAGAGACGATTAGCCGTGAAGGCGGATTACAGGGTGAAACAAGCATATCCTCGAGGTGTTTGCGTAAATCCTCGAATACCGGAAACGAAGGTTCGATGACCGGGGAAAATTTATTTTTCTACTATTTCGTCTAGCTTTTTTCATTTTAAAAGCGGAAGTCGTTACTCGACTAACGCTCCCTTACTCTGTTTCGCACTTAGCGATTTACCCGATCGTGCTTTTAGTACCCACTGCGAGATGCTAGTTTCTCATCGATTTCTGGTAATTTCCAAGTTGTATCCCTCTTACCTTTGCTCGACAATGTTACACGGCTCTCATAGTGGCCTGTAAAGGTAACCGATGTATGTACACACAGAACGCAGCCTTTACTTTGCTGAAGATTTAAAGGGCGATCGCACGCCACTCAATTACAAGCGGTACGCTGACTACTTCCGGTCCGATTGGCCGAGCGACGATCGTGTAGCAGGAAACGAGAGATGCCTTTGTGAAGAGGACAGTCTTTCGAGTACGAGTCTTTGAGCTTGTTCTTTGAAACGGAAACGTTATCCCCTACCTTTCTCTTCTTTCTTCTTCGCTTTCATTTTATTTTCTCCCTTTGCAGGGGATCCGATATGATTCGAAAACACGTTTCGATACACTTTCAACAGGTTAAACGAAGTTGAATTTCTGTAAGTAGTTGAATTATAAACTCGATGTTCGATGGTAGACGAAAAGGGGTAGTGTGTTAGAATGTTAACGTGAAAATTTCGATAATATCGAACTGGTAAGGATCTCCTGAAACTTGTCAAGAATTTCAGCTATGTTTGTCTTCGAATTGTTGGAAAATTTGCAACAGGGAATATTAAACGTTCATCGGTAGACGCACGAATTTCTGGGTTTGAAGTTTCGACAAACGCGATCACGTCGACAGGTTATTCAATAATGTCTGTGTCTGGAGTTTCGAGGTTTACGATCGTCCGCCGAGAAGAGGAGGTAATGAAATATACGTGGTAACAAATGAATCGCCAAGTTTCCAAGAAACTCACAGGAAATCGATGCTGTTCCCTCGACGTTTCCGCCTGACTTCGCCTCTAAAGTTTCGTACCGTAACGGGGCCAAAAGTTGGCCGGAAATTTCTCGCCAACTTTTTCTCAATTAATCGTCGATGAAAATACATTTTTTGCTCGTTTGAAAAATAAACTGGCAATTGACCTATCATCGTACAAGCCCCAGTTAAACGCTGTAAATATTTTAGAGGATGTAACCATTTATTTTTCTTTTACCATGGGAAAAACGGTGTCAGAGGGTTTAATATCAAACGATAAGCGAAACCCACGCAATATCGAATTGCTCTGACACATTGGAACTTTTATCCGCGATGAAAAAGATATTTAAAAAAAAAAAATAAAATAAAATAAAAAAAGAGTTGGGGTTTGCACGTTGTAAGAGCAATTAACCTTCTGTATAGGGGGTTGAAAACGATCCAAAGCGATCAGTTTCAAGCATTTTTCTTGAAAACGATGCAGAGACTCTCTTCTCAGGATCATTCGACAGATTATCCCAGATAAAAAGCGAGGTCGTGCCTAAACGTCGATCCCACGGTATTTCGGCCTATCGTTCGGAGAATCGATAATTGCCCATGACGAGAGCGAGGGTGAAAAGAGTCCTGGCTGTGGTATAAAGCGACCTGGGGAAAAAAGAGCTCGCATAATATTTCCAGCTCGTATGAACGATACACTCGTACACGCGACCTCGAACTTTCCTAGACGCTTTCTTTTCTTAGCCTAAAACTTAGAAATTCCTCAAGCTCCACGAGATTCTTCGAAATAAAGAATGACTTTTTGCACGAGAGAAGTGCGAAAGAGCTGGATAAAGTCCTTTGTCTCTGGACCCTAGAGCCTAGCATCTTTTTCACGTGGCTACTTTAGCCTTCCAATGGCTTACTTTTAGAACCGATAGAATCAGAATACCCCATAGTATTTCATACCGCTGAAAGGAACTGCCGGCATTAGGAACCGAACCCAAGTCTGACCCGCTACATCGTCAGTTCTTTGGTATCCCTACTTTTACGACTCTTTTTATTGGGTACAGGGCTCCACGATTCCGTATAACTGAAAGTGGTAGTTTCGGAAACCGTGTTTACTACAACCTTTTCATTAGGTGTAAAATATGTTGATACAGAGTGACGTTTTTCCTACGAAATCTGTAATTTAAGAGGACTTTTTGTTTGATTAATAGAAATTCACGTTTGGATAAGCGGATTGTACCTCGAAATTTGACTAGTTCGTTCGGGAGTTTACACAAGAGCTTTTACTCAGAATTTCCGGTAAAGTGGGTATAATCAGGGAGATAAAAGGGAATAAAAATAACCTAGATAGAAGAGATAAGTGATAGTGGTTTTTCGTCGTGAAAAATTGTTTCAGACATTTATTATTAGGTCGACTACTAGTAGACATAATTAGAAAGTGTACTGATACACAAATTACACTGTAATTTAAATACCTCCTGAGTCTTTTTATTACAATAGAAAATCATTAACATGAAGTTAACCATTCAGTAAGGGATTAAATGAAAAACTGTAAATAAAGAATTCAATTGTAATCTGAAATCTTTTGAAACAAAGTTGGTAAAAACTTTGCGAACAGTGTAAGAGAACTACAGTTATGAATGATTAATGATCAATTCGATGAAAAAAAACAGGTCAGCAGGGAAAAGAGACAAGCACGTTAGGCAAACACGCTTCAACAAGTAGAAATACGCGAGGAATGTACGCGCGAAAGCGAGTAAGCAATCGAACAGCTAGATATTTCGCATCATAACAGCGAGTAGAAGACGACAGGTGCCTGGACGCCTGCGTCTGTTCGCTCAGTAGTCGGCGAGCCGTGCTAGACGTCGCACGTCTGACGCATCGTTGAGTTATACTACTTGCGCGCGACTCCCGCGGTCGCGTTTCGAGAAAAACAACATTTTCCTATCGAATTACCGATTCTATCGATTACCAAAAATCAACAGCAATAATTCACGAACACTTTCTGCGAATTTCGAATAAATTTAACAATTTATATTCAGAATTGTCCAAAGAACTTGATTAAGAAAAAAATCGAAATTCTGAATTAATAAAAAGGAATCGTATCGAGATTTTGATTTGTTGAAGTTGATATCGAAGAATGTGAACATTGAAAATTGTGTGTTGATCGAAGTGATTCACCGGAAACCTGTTCTAGCATAAAGGTGAACACAGTGTCGTAAAGACATTTGCGTTTGTTTATGGTCTCAGTTGTGATCTGGCAATTCGTGTGGCGTGTACAGTGCTCGTAAGTAAAACCAGCCAGTACACCAGCTCTGTCAGGGAATTGGGGTGGAAATTTCGAATCGAATCGTTGTTAATCTTCGATGAGAATAAATAATGATTTGAATGAAGCCTTCGAAAACATGTTTGGGAAACGGTGTCCTAATCAGGGTTAAATATCTTTTTATTTGCAATGAAATTACAGAAATATGCGATTCCATTTAGAAGGACAAAGATGACCTCAAAAGCTTTAAACCACATTTACGTGGGTCAGCCACGAAGGTGTTAATATAATAAGGAAACTCCAATTCTAGTATTCTTAAACAGGGATGAGAGGCCAAAATTGGTTAAAATATAGCGTGGAACGAGTTCGTTCGAACGCACCTGTTCCACGGTTCAGGAAAGACAGGTAATTCTCGGAGGCTTTCCATTATTCAACGTGTTGTTAGAGCCTGCCCGGGCTAAAACTAAGTATCTTAATCTTGGGGGTTTCGTTGACGGTATACGGACAGGAATAATTTTGATTATAAATGAGATAAAGTAAATTTTCGCGGTGATACACGGAGAGAGATTATTTAAATTAGAAAAGAGGAATTAAATTTGCGGTGGTGGATTTCTTTCAGCTCTGCGATCACTTTATTTGATAAAAGAAGAATATAAAGATTCGGGAAAGAGACACAATTGGAAGGAGTTTAACTTGGATAAATATCGGTGAATATTTGTTGAACCGTCTGTTCCTTTGTGTCAAGGTTCTCTTGGAGACCTTGAATCTCCTGCGAGAACCACAAAAAGCGATGTTGAACGTTCTTTAATATTTTTAAACCCTCGTATCTCCTTCTCTTCGGTTTTTATCTCTTCGGTGATCAAACATTCCCATGGTAACACACTAGGATTTATGGTGCTTTCACTTTTTAAATTTTAAACTATTCCTTCGGTCGTGTTCTCGGGATTTTTATTCGCTTGGAATTACAAAAAGAAAGAGATACGAAAAACTTGCATACGAAATGATCGAAGAACCCGTCGAATACTGGTAGCAGGAAGCGTCTCTCCTGGTAAGTCGCTCATGAAAGATGGATGAGTATCGTGGATTATAGAATTTTCCTATGGTCGAAAAATCAACTGGGCGTGTCTTCGAAAATTTATCTCCCTCGAGGTTTCAACATATGGGGAATAATTTATCCCTCCATCTTCTAAAACGGATCCTACGCGCACCACTGCTATTTCAGAAATTCCTAATCTCCAGAGACGTGACTGCGAATTAACTCACGATTAACTCTAATATCTTTGAACGAAATTCCGCTCATTTTTCATCCTAACGCAAATACGACTTCATTAACGCTCTGAGTTTAATATAAACATATTAAATAAACAAGTAACCTGAGCGCCCTTAAGGTGAAATTTCATCCTGCTACTGCACGATAGTATGACATTAGTTTTAGTATAACTCCGAACGTCGTACTGAAAATTTATATATGATTCGTAGAACGATATTTCAGTTTTCTTCCAAAGATCCGTAATCCAATAATTACAACTTAATTACTCGAGGGATAATTAACGGACTAGTGTGAGAACGCGTTCACCTGACAATCGGTTAATCAAGATAGGCTTTCGTGTCCGATTACACCTGGTATTACGTGTTCTTACGCAAAGGACAATATAATAACGGCTTACAATTAACGAACTGTATCATCAGGTTTACGCAACGTTCGTTTACTCGTAATCCAATGACGAATGGCATGTTACCTTCGCACACGGACACGTATGCTTTCAATTTTTCTTTCGTACCTTTCGCTCGCGATTCACATCGCTTCTTTATTTTTCCCTTCAATTTTCCGACCTGTTATTTTCGATGTTGAAACTAGCCTAGAGGGTAAACAGAGAGACGAACAAGTGTCGGACAATTAAATCAGTGCAACCGCGACTGTCGATTTCCGCAAACGCACTGATTGCCCTCGCTTATACCGGAACACGAAAATATCTCGTTTTCCTCGTGGCTTCCATAGTTCTCATCGAAATTTTTAAACGAAAAGCTTTCACCTTAAAAAAAAGGTGTAAAAGGTACAAAATGAAAAGAATCTAAAATTAAGTTAAAACGATCACTGTCCGAAACTAATTTTGAATAATTTTACTCGTTTATAAGTAATGTCGTTTGGTCGATGCCGTAGTAAAATTGAAAATGAAGATGAATTATAGCGTGAAGTAATCGTGACTGACAGGTAGATAATCGGATACGTCTAGACGTGCAAAAACAAATTCCGACACGAAAGGAGTTGGTGTTCGGCATGCTACATTGAATTTCACACCCTTACTTAATACTAGCAGGGCGTGAAGAAATTCGTAGTAGATTATCCGACCTGATCCTTGATATAAAAAATAAAATTCAAGCTAGAAAGAATACGTGATGTATTAGCCAGTTATTAATTTCCTATCTGAAACTTTCCATCTGTTAATTAGAATTCTCTCTAACTTCTTTTATTTTCGTTTATACAATTACTTTACATTTAAGGCATCAATCATTAGTAAACCCCCTCACAGTTGTTCATTTGTTAAAGTACTATTATAAATTCGGTACACCCGATAACCTTTGGCTCTTGAATGCATTAAACGAAAACAACTTCGGGTTCGAAGTTTTAATAGAACCTTCTAAGGAAGTTGGTTAATTTATCCAGTGCAAATGAGAATTAAATCAAAGACCTTTGAACTTTACTACCCTCCCGTTACGTTTCGCACAATAATGTAAAATTCATGCTGGAGCAATTAAAAAATGAATCAACTTACCGATTCCATTAAAGATATTACGTACGCTACTTGGCTATCGCAAAAGGGAAGTCGGGAATAAACATCGAAAGTCTGCCGGAAGGGAAAGCACGATCCTGATACGCGATATCAAATGGCAGTCTGAAACCCCTTATTTTCTCTGGTATGAAAAGTGTTTCGGGACTTGGAGGGATATTAGAGGTACGTCCGGAAAATGGATATCGATACGATATTTCCAGAACGTCGTATTACTTCCGGAAACGTTCAATAAGCAGGCATAATCAGGAGACTGGGAAACAGTATCCTTTCAGAAGTTTGAATTTGAAATCCTTTTTTTTCTTTTCTATAAGTCAGAGAAGATCTTATTACGTCGACGATCGACCGTCGTTCAAGTAACTTCTCATCGACGATTAAGAGAGGGAATTTATTCCGCTAGACAGCCTTCGACCTTTCTGACTTGTCACGAGGGGTGAAAACTGGGAGAAAGAAAATCTGGAATTGTATATGGAACAGCGTGGTTATGATTAATATCTTGGCTCTCCGATTCAATCACGTAGTTCAAACAATTCATCCATTTCTGATTCTGAACGCGTAGCTTTTTCGTAGCCTTAGGTCACCGTTTCCAACAAATTCATTTGTTTACACGTTGATTGCCAACACAGCGCAAGCGCGTTAGAAAATCAGGAAACTAAATCCTGGCAATCAAAGTGTTAATAATCTCGTACGATAGTTTGCCTTTGGCAACGAACGGGTTAAATTGAATTTGTTCGCCATCGGGTAACCGTGAATTGGTCAAAAGGAAAATTTACAGCCGAGCGAATGGCAAATAGCTGGTCGCGATGCGACAAAACATGCAATTACCGATGAACGAGGGAAGCCGAAAGTTTGGCTGAAAACTATCGATAAGTGTCAAACTATTCGGTGACTGTTTTGTGCGTGGTTTGCTATTGTTTCCTGGGCCTGTGCGGCCACCGCGAAAAGATCAAGGAGGAGATGGCCGAAGAGGAGAGACACGGGGAACCGGAAGCAACCGGTGCAACGTCCGATTCCAGCGAACATCGAGTACCTCTTTATCCTATTACGGTATGGAACACCCGGTATATTAGACGCGTTAAATCGAAAACTGACACGATCGTTATTATATTAATTGGCGAGCTAACAAGCTTAATTGAAAAATGACACGATGATATTCTGAATAATTGCAATCACAGCGCGTGTCTGATTATACGCGGTCTTTTTTCACTGCGGCAGTCAACGCGTTAACAACCTGTCCTCCGACCAACGACATTCTGTTTAATGCGGTTAGGTAAAAAATCAATTCGATTGACATTTTCTATGAAAATGAACATTTTATATTTTCCGTATAAAAAATAAAAATGAAATGGTCGTTATTAGATTCATTATACAAGAAAAAAATGCTCAGATTTTATCAGAATTTAATTGAAACATTCAAATCTATGTACATAAATTTTCCTACGAACTGAATGAAATGCTAAAATATGTGCATGTACAGACTGCAATATATTAATCGATATTTACAATTGTAAATAACCGTGTTCCGTTTGATCATAGGTGGAAACTAAAGGGAAGGATAACGAGGGGATAGAAGATGAAGCGAAGGACCAAAAGGTTGAGAAAAAAGATAGGATCGTATCGGAAAACCAAGCCCAGAGATTACAACAGACCCAATCGTTGCCACATCTGCAGCCCACCGACACGCAACTGGACAGGTGAGCACGCAATTTGTTCCGTAGGCTATATCGGCCGATAATATCGGCGACATCCAAGCCATAAAGGATCTCATGGCTTTTCTAACAATTTACGATCGTAACCGCGCCCATTTTAGTCGTATGTCAACGCGAAACACGTGGAAAATGCGGTAATGGCCGTGGAGAAATCGCGAACAGACAAAAAAGAAAACAGGCACTGTCCGTGTCATTAGGCTAATTGCAAAGCTCGAACTCTGTCTTTTTCGTCTTTCGTATCCACTTTTGATGGACGTGGTTAGTTTTTATTTCTGAAGAGAAAAACAAGATCCAAGCTCGTTCGGTATAACGGAATATCCTAAGCTTTTCTTGGCACGCTTGCTAAGATTTTTTATAACGAAAAGGGAGATCGTGTTTAAAAATTATACGACGCATGAATAACAAAAGAATACAAAAGTTGAATTATAACAATTAATTTGATGGAACGAATAAAAGAATAAATCCGCTTTCCATGAAAATCCGAAAACCTTTCTATACGAGGAAAGGGAGGCAGGTGTTCGTTAACTGAGTTAATTAATTTGCGCGGCTATTTTCCGCCGGCTAGGAAAGCGGATCTGTGCAGGGCACAGGAAAACCCGGTTTGTACGAATGGACTTTGATTCGGCATAAATTTGATTTAACGAGGAATACGATCTCCAACGACACGTGTTTTGATCACGAAATTTCCTCGCTCCGTTATCGAGAGTTCCGTTTGAAATTCGAACACGAAGCCTGTGAAATTCGCCGTTTTGCCTTCAAAGTCGAATTGGATCCTGGTCCTTTTGCTACAAAAACTGTTATGATAGTCATAAATTAACTAACTATTCATTACTGTATTTCATTTATCCTCGAAGTGACAAAGCAAATGTTTCATGTAATAAGCATACCATAAAACACCATCACCGTTTCATCCGTGAATTAATTGCACCGGAGAAAAGCTCGTTCGTTAAATTTTAACGCAAGCAAGCTGTAATAAGAGAACGCTATGATAAATTTTCATCATCGTTCATCGTCAAGCCGTTTCGAATATTCGTCCGGTAAACTTCCTTCGATCAAGATGTTTCTCACGATCAGCAGATTTGCTTTATTCGTTGGCTCGAATAAACAACAGAACGAAGAACGATGGCGAAATGCGAGTCCGCAACAGATGGTCCGTGAACAACCACAAGATTCGAGAGATACGCGACTGATTAATTACGACCAGCTAATTAATTCACACTCAGACAGTCGAAGGGCCGATCCCACTAGTCGGCGAGGAAATTGAAACTTGGCAAACGTGGTAGGAAATTTTGCTTGTAGACCAGGTGGTTCGATCGAGAAAGGTTCGAATGGATTTTATCCATCAGCGACATTTGTTCTTATAAAGAAAATGAATCGTGACGAAATAAACAATAACCGTGATCCCCTATAAATACCGGGAATCCGTCCGGAAAGTCGGCGACGCACGGTATCGGATATTTCATTAATTTTCCTCTATCAACTTATCTTACTTTCATGTGAAATATCTTTTCACATTTTTCCTGCTTTAAATAAATGTTTCAAAGTAGATGCTACATAATTTACCGTTCTAAAGGTAAAACACAATGTACGGCAATAAAATTGCTAAATAACATCTTTACTTTGTAACTCGACAACATTTTCCTCCCGTCATTATTCTTGTCTTAACTTTTACGCCTTGATAGGTAATCTTAACAAGAAAAGCCTCTCAACAAGAGTCAATGAAGGTATTATATTTAAGACCAAACCTATTGTTCAGCTTTTCATTCACTCTCGATTCTCTGCAAGTCATTAATTCGTTTCCCCTAATTAATCTATTTCATTAGTCTCGTAGCTTCACCGTTTTCAAAGTAGCATGCCAATTTAACGCGTTAAATGCTGCAATGAAAACAAACGTGTGCGTTAAGAAAAGGTATAATTATAGTTATTCATTTAACAATTAAAATTTTCCACTCACCCCGTTACGAAATTGATACAGTTCTATTTAAAATTTTCTTTGAAAAATAATGCAAAGCGTACATTTACAACAAAAAAGGAATCGGCAATTGTTGATAAAATATTATGGCAACAATTCGATAAATAAAAGGTAAATTGGTGAATCCGATTTGGTCGGAAATTTATTCAGCTTCATCGTCATTGCATTTATTATATGCACGAACGGCGACGTAACCGTGCGATATTATTTTTCGTTTATCCGTAAACAGCGTGGAAATATTTTCATTTAATTTATCGAGCTATCCTGCGAACCGTAAAGAAACGTTTAATGAAAATCAGCATCGAAATAATGACGACCAGATATTAACGTTGCAATTAATGAGTTATACATTCGAAGAAAGAAACAAAGTCCTCTCTCGGAATGGAATCGTTAACGAAACGATGTTCCGCTGATCAATTAGTACCTTTACACTAATTGCATCGCGTGTAATTTGATATCGCATCCCGGGTATCATTGCATCGCAGAGATACGAGCATTCATCGATGCAAATATCAAACTCGCGTTCAACAATTCACAAACGAGCGTCATTGTTGGGAACAATGGAAAAACCACGAACAACTGCGAGCTCGTTTGCGAAATTATACGATGTATCCGTTAATTGATAAAAATTGGAAAGGCGTACAGATAGTAATGGGTCGCGAAGATTCTCTAACAGAACAAATTGAGAACTTGATTTAAAGTTCTACCCGTTTCGCATTTGTTTTATCCACGCACCCTCTACTTTTCTTTTTCGATTATTTTTCCACCTACTCGTATGAACGTGCTCGTAGATGAGACCGGGATATTTATGGTTATGTTGCGTAAATCCATGGAGGGCGTATATCCTAGCAGCGTTCGCGCGAACGTGCGAAACAACCTCCGACAACATTTTTTATCTTGTCTTCAGCTGGCTACGTTGAAGGCTTCATTATCCTTCTCTATTCTCGGTTGTATCGCATTCTCGTCGATGGTAGAAACGGTAAAGTACAGCTAATCTCCACCGGACACTTGAAATTATTTTCAAACTACTGTTTCAAGAGTTCGAAGAGTACTTATCGAAGAGTTTGTCGCGAAACTTTGTCGAAGGAACTTGTTAACAGGTTGGCTGTTATGAAGGGATACCGGAGACCTCGCATTATACGTAACTGGGTAATTAAATAAAAGGAAAGAAAAGCAGAAGTTTACGAAGCGTTACGTGGTATTTAATTAGCGGAAAATACAGAGCTTAACCGTAGCTCGAATTTTCAACGCGAATTCCTGTTTAACCGAGACATTCCTCGCGTGGATAAAAGGAAACGTAACGGGAAATCCTTGACCCGATATCATCGTTCGCGAACTCCATAGATTTCCCAGCAAAAGAAAACGAACCCCTCTTCGAATCCTCCAATCATCTTTTTTTTCCCTTTACGACTGGTTATTAGTTTTCCGAAACAGCCAAGCTTGGCTATAATTCGTCCTTCCCTTTTCTCCTTTTTTTCAAGACAATCACTATACAGGACCGGCGCGTTTATTCCCCTTATAAATTTCACCAGATGCCGCCCAACGCGATATTTATTCCCTTGTTCCCTTGATGCGAACGATGCACAATAAAGCAGAAAACGAACGAGTGATTTCAAGTAGATAGATGATGGAAAAGGTAGCAACGTTTGTTAGCTGGTATCGTTACCGTAAAAAATAACGACAGTCATTGGCTCTTGAAATAAAAGTCGGGCCCTTAATGGACGAAGGGAGTGAACGGTAACAGGGTCGGTGAAAATGGGCCAGAACGATCGTCGGTCGGAAAAATTCAAAAGGCTTTAATGTATTCCATTCTCGATCCATCGCGTCGCGTTACTGCGACGAATTCTTGAATAAATCATAACCGTCAGACGGAAGAGGAGAGTTTGCGAGGAAGACCCAACCCAAAAAATACGATCGAACAGTTTTACTCCGGCATAAAAAGGGCTGTTCGAAGGTGAACCCAAGGGTTGATTCACAGTATCGGAATCTCGTTTCCGATTCCCTCTGGTCAAAGATCGTTTACGACCAGAGAACTGTTCCGTGAGCAAACGAGGAATAGAATTGAATTCCGTGCTGAAGAATCGTAATTTCTTTTATTTCAGAAAAGTGGAGATCACGATCGACAACGCGTCAGACTCCATCAGTAGTCAAAGGTAATTATAAACGCTTTTTATTAGAATATTTATGACCATCTATTTCGAGATGTAGAAAAAATATTGATCCAAAGGAAAGTTGTGTACCTCGCGGAGGTGGAACATCCCCCCGTTTGGTAGGAAAACGCGGCTGAGAGAAAGTTTCTCGAGCGAGTGGGCAATGGTTACACGACAACGAACCTCGTTACGATCATCTCCGGAAATATAAACAAACGTGGTTGTTAAACAAGCGAAAAAAGAACCTCGCCACCGGTGGTCCGTTGCGTCATCAAACTCTAACGAACTCGGATAACCGAAAGATATCCATCTTCTTTCCTCGTGCGGTGAAACTTTTTCTTGGAATTACATTCAATTTTTATAATTTCAAGAAACATTTCCGCTGTTCACTTTCGTTCCTCGTTACGCGTTCCAAACAAAATAACTCCTCGCGTAATGGATTTAAAACACTTTCAAAGTTATCCCAGTTTTTAAATTCGCGCAACGCTTGGCGAATGTGAAAATTTTCGTTAAAACGTTGAAGGATCGTTTCTCGAAGAGGATAGGATTCACGCTGGAATAGCGATAACTGTCGATGCAGTTGGTGTGACGGGCAAACAGATCTCGCATACTGGTGTCTGATAATTTAGCAAGGATGAGAAGGGCGGGGAGGCTTAGTCCTCCATGTCCCCGAGAGAAATGCATTCAGAGCAACGTAACAGGCTGCGGTTTCGGATTAAACCGTTGAATAAATATCCGGTGCCGCATCGATCAGCGATGTCGTGATTGTCCGTGTTGCTAACAGTGATCGATAGGATTATTAACAGCGTCCTTCTAATCACACAGGACTGCCATGAAAATGATCAAAGCGTCCCTTTGTGTCTCATATTTTCTCCGTATAAAACGACGAGGCTTCGATTGATCTCCGCTTACGAAAGATCTTTAATCCGTTCGAGATCAGGTTCTGATAGATGATTTTTTTTTCTTCCACAGGGTGTACAAGAAGTCGTCGCCAAACAACAAACTGACGCTTTATTTGGCGAGCAGGGATTTGATAGTGAGCGAGTCGAGGATCGACAAACTGCAGGGCGTGCTGTTGGTTGACCCTGACTACTTGCAAGACAAAAGGGTGAGTTAACGCTTCGCCGCCGCAGTAGTAACAGCCACGTATAGTCAGCCATAAGCAGTCTTTTTAAACCATTAACTGCTACATTTTTATTTTTGATATTTTTATTTAACATTTTATTTAATATAATCCTATTGCAAGTGATAAAAAAAGATATACATATTGAAATCCCTATTTGGGGATCGCGGAAGCAAATGGATTTATTTCGAATTGTTATTTATTGTAATTCGCGCAAAGTCGGTCAAAGTAATTTCGTTTTCCTGCTGAACTTTTCAAATACCTTCACTTCTTCTCAAGAATTATTGCAAGAAAAGCTGCCGAGTCCAAAGAATATTTTCATAAAGTCGCCGGTGTCTCGTTAGATCTTTCAGAGGAAGTTAAAGCGTTCTACGGTTACCTTCTGCAGCTGCGCGTCAAAAGAATAACAGCTTCCACGATAAAACTTTCAAGCTTTTTTTCGTATTTTCACGTCCGCAAGAACTCGGGGAATGTTTTTGTTTTTTTTTTAAACGTTGACACACTTTCGAAAGCAATTTAATTCAACAAACCAATCTAATTCAACGAGGCATCGTCGATTATTCGAATCATCCTGAATTTTCTCGATTTCCAAATCAGTAAATTCGAAGAAAAAAGCTTCTTCGTGTATCTGACAAGGTCGTTACGTAAAAATATTCTCCGTCAAATCGAAAAATTATACCATCCGGAAACTTGACTAAGGGACTGTCAATTGGCTCGATGGATTCCATTATCGATGCATCGAATAATTGGCCGGAAGGTATAATGAATGCGGAGAATCGAGATAATATCCATGAAACGCTAACGAACCCGGACGTAATTATTTGCTTTCCTATTTACTAATTAGCCGTCGCGTTGAATGTTTCAGGTGTACGGGCAAATCACGTTGACTTTTCGATACGGTCGAGAGGATGAAGAGGTAATGGGACTGAAATTCTGCAACGAGGCTGTTATGTGCCTAGCTCAATTGTATCCACCGTTTTCTGGCTCTGATCACCAGGATACCACACCTTTGCAGGTCTGTATACCTAATCAACCCTTTGACTGTGCCTTTGCTCGTTGTACCACCGAGAAACTACGCTTCGAATGAACGGTTTAACCTTCAAACACCAGGTTAATCGTGACCCAGTTCATTAAAATTTTATATCAAAAAATTTACGAGTTACATGCTCGAGGAAGAAATCTGAAATTTGTCAATTTAAGAAACGTATGCTTGCTTTTACGCTTGTTCGGATGATTTTTTCTTCTTTTTCTCCTTCATTCTTGCCTTTCGTTCACAAGGAAGGTTTAATCGACCGCGAAACCGGAAGAAGCACTCAGACAAACAGGCGTTTTTCTGTGAAACTAGGGAGAAATTTTATAGCGTTCTTCTGTATCCATGAGAGAAATCAACCCTTTGCCTCGGTAATATTTTAGTTTCAACCACACGCTTCGTAATTCATCGAATCCATAGTCGATTTTCGATGCAAACAACGGGAAGGTTAATATTTGCATAGACGTACGAAATTAACCGAGCTGGTATCAATTTCATTTCCGCAGAGAAGGTATAACATGCGATCGGCTCGTTACAGCGGTCAGCTAACCGTGTAAGGTTCGAACGAACAAGGCGTTAAGGGATCTGATAGATCGTTGATCCGTTCGGAAATGAGGCATTAAGCTTATGAAATACGGGACGCGTGTTATATAGGTCGTAAGCCTCGTAACTGATACGCGCCGCGTCACCGAACAACCTGCATCGAACCGTTCCGATAGCAACACCCTCATCTCTCTCTTCCTTCTCCTGCAACATTTTACATTAACTGCTTCTAAAAGCCTCCATCAAACCTCTAACATACACCTACGAGTATAATTTTTATCTTATTATCCTGCGATGTAAAAGAGATGAAACGTAAAAAGATCAACCCTTTGTTCTTTAACCCTTTCGCTAGCAAATGTGATTATAGTCGTTCGACGAAACGATTTTCATTTCCTGCAAGTTGTTTATTCCCTTAATTTATTTCTTTTAATCTTGGATTTACCACTTCGATTGCCTTCAGAAGGTTTAATTACCAAACGCCTTGATTCTTGCGTGAAAGAACGGCCGTGATTCGTTTATCGAGAAAGCAAAGCTCATTACTGGGATTCGAAGGGATTGTTCCGCAACCACCGAACGCGATCAATTGCGGAAAGGATCGTAATTTCGCAGATAAATCGTCGGGATACTGTCCAACCGTCTACGGTAAGCATTAAGAACACGGTAATCTCGGTGTGTACGAAACGGGAACGTGAGTAATTGAAATGGATGGAAGTTAGAATCTGGCGAGAGTACTTCTATGAACGTTCGTTTCGCGAGGAGAATGGAAAAGGAGCCACGGGGGTGGTTGCGAGGTAAAAAGCCTTCAGGAATTGCGACGAAACGTAACCAAGGTGTCCGAACAACGTAGAGAAAGAAAGAAACGACCCTCCACGGGCAAACAACTCGTAAACTCCGACGATCCTCTGGCAACAGGAACAATTCAGGAAATATGAATGGAATTTCGAGCGGGGAAAACTTAATTCCGTCGTTGAGACGAATGAAAATCGATCGAGACGACTAAGAATCCTGGATGTTATTCAATAGAAGGCGAAACATTGCAATAAGACCTGGTCGCAACGGTTCTCTCGTCTGGACGAGATGGAAATAAAGGTTACGCAACGATAACAAGATACTCCTTGGCTAGCTATTTTTTCCCCTCGAATTCTTCGGCTTCTAAAATCATCTTGGAACACTTGTCGTTTCCTCTAGCTTCGCTCATCGTTGCGCGAATTTACGTAACGACCAGAGAATGTGTCTCTTTAAATTTAACAGAGCAAGGAAAAGACTCGTTGGTGGAACGTTTCGGTAATTGAAACGGAGAACGGCGCAGACATCGACTCGAAAATTGCGAAGGATAACAACTTGGCGGAATGATAATCGTCGGGTAAGAAGTAGTTGCTTTATCGTTGGAAAGATAATCTTATGAAACGACGTTGTTCAATATTTGTCTCGGAACGTCGAGTCTTATTGATCGTATCGACTTGTTTATACTACTGGGAGTTATACTGAAATTTATCTGATCGTTTTGAATTCATAAAACGATCCTGTTTGAAGTGACACAGTTGTAGAATAATTGATCCTTAAGAGTAATGTTTTTCGAGGAATTACTTAACCCTTTATGTACTTCAGAAAGAGAAAAGTCCAAGTGCAAGTAATGAAGTACGAATAAGCAAGGTTCGTCAATCAAGATCCTGCAGGAATTGGCTGATGGTTACACCTGGATACCCTTGACACTGACCCTGACCTGCAGTCAGGTCGCCCAGTGCAACCTGGAAATTATTTATCAGTCTTCTCCCTTTTCCTGGATATTTCACGCCACCTACGACGGCTACGCGATAGATTATTCATTTCATCGATGAATTGCAATCGATATAGGATAATCTTTACCCAAGAATTCTTCCATATTCCCACGTTTTTCATTATGTATCGAGTTTACAAGTTCTCACTTAAAACTCTTCGAAATTCAAAGACTTGTTAATTAAATAATCATTAAAATAAGAAAGTCTATTAACAAACTCATCTGCATCCAGAGTGAAAAATCACGGTAAAAGGAACTCCTGATTCGATGTTACCTCGTCGATGGGGTATCTCTTC